>NC_136057.1:885786263-888186263 GCF_964261635.1 Lissotriton helveticus | reverse complement strand
TAAGGTTGATAGGATTTTGGAGACAGAATCTTCGTCGTAGACTGTGTAGTCGGTCCAGTGTGCTTGCTTCTTAGGTGAAGCCTGTTGGGGTGGCGTGGGTGGAGGAGGCAGGTCAGGGGGGGAGGTAGAGAGTATGAGGCAGAGCGAAGTTTGTTACCTAAGGTTTTAATTTTGTCCGCACAAAATCAAGGAGAATTCCTCGGATGAAATTGGAGACTTGGGGTATTCTATCGATGTTTTGGCCATTGTTGGATTGGTATTTGACCAATTCGAAGAGTTTGCGGGGTCTGTTCTGGGCGTTCCCCAGTTCCGATCTGAAGAAATCTTTTTTTTGAGTTGAGGATGATCCTATTGTATGTATTTCTGGCCTGGCGGAGAAGGTTTAGGTGGGTGGCCGAGGGGTGTTGTCTCCAGATTCTTTTGGATTGTCGGAGGGATCTCTTCTCGTTGAGGGATCCTGTGAACCAGGGGTTTCTATCTATTCGACATAGTTACAGAATAGTGATCGTTGAGTTCACTGACCCTTGTGATATGCGGGGGGAGGTCAGATTTGCACTGAGCCTCGAGTTCCTTGTGGTCTAGGTTCTTGGTGTCTCTGACCCTGCGTTTAGGAAGCACCAGCTGTTGTGCCCTTGTTTTGTGGGTGCCAGGTAGTAGGAAGGCAATGGCGTGGTGGTCAGACCAGTCACAGGGGTCTATAGAGATAAGCTTGATGGTTGCTTACTTAGAGATGATCCAGTCAAGAGTGGCCCCTTTCGAGTGAGTTGGGAGTGAACAAGATTGGGTCAGGGCTTGATCGGCCAGGAGGTCTTTAATGGCGTTGACATGAGGATCCTTGGGATCGTTCCAGTGTAAGTTGAAATCGCCGAGGAAAATGTCTTTAGCATTGGAGGAACTCTTTGCTGTGAGAAATTCCATGAGGTGGTCAGTGAAGGAGTCGTTCATGCCTGGGGGATGGTAAGAGATGTGCAGGTTGCACAGTTTGGTGGAGTTACTTCAAATTGAGAGGGCGAGGTATTCGCAGGAGTTGGTGGTATCTGCCAGAAGTTCAGTGACAAGACGGTTAGAGCGATAGATGCAGGCGATGCCCCCTTCTTTCTTGTTATTTTGTCTGTCCAGCCTAGCAATGTTATAGATGGGAGGGACTAAGAGGTCCAGGCTTGGGGACGAGGAATCGTTTAGCCATGATTCTGTTAGAATTGCTAAGTCGAACTTATTGTTCAGGATGAGAGCAGCAGCATCAGCGACATGCTTTACTGCCGATCGGCAGTTGATTAAGAGACCTGTCAGGGAGCGGTCAGAGGGGGTGTTGGGAGTCGGGGCAAACAGGTGTACAGGCGCTAGATTGCTTCTGATCACACTTCTGTTACAGAGGGTAGCTGATCTGCAGGGGTTGATAGCGACCATGCAGATGGGATGCTCTGCACTCACGCCTGATAGACAAGGGGTAACTGGGGCTGCATTGTGGTCCTGTAGAATGGTGAGGATTTCTTTTTCAGTGAGTTTTAGCGGATTTGGTGAGGCGAGGGAAGGGTTGTAGGAGAGGGCGAAAGCTAGGGTTTCTTCCTCCGATAGGTGGCAAGGGTGCTTACGAGGGCGAAGGTGCTTCAAGAATGGAGGTAGAGGGTGTTTGGGGATCTCTGTGATAGAAGGGGAAGTGGAGTTTAGCAGGGGCTTGAGGCTGGCGAAGGAGAGTTTAGCGAGGTGAAGGAGGTTTGTTAGATCCAGGATGGAGAAATGGATGCTCTGAATTATTTTGGTGGCTCTGGAGTGCAGAGTATCCATATCCATATAAGATGGGGCGTGGTAGAGGTGCTAGGAGGGTTAGGATGGGCTGTGTTGGGAGCAATGTGGGGGTGGTTTGTGGGCTAGCAGGGCTAGCTTGACCTGCATCATAGGTCATTGGAGGCGTACCGGTCTCAGAGTCCAAGTGGGGAGCTAGACGGGAGGAGTGCAGGGGTTTTGGGTCGATTGCGTTAGCAAGGCCGGTAGATGAGCTGAGGTGGTTAGGGTGAGCTGTGTTAGAGACCTTCGAGACCATATGGGGATATAGTGGGGAGGAGACCAAGGGTCTCGGGCGGTAGTGTTAGCAGGGCCGGTAAATAAACTGGAAGGGCTAGGAGGAATTGTGTTGGATACCCTTAGAGAGGTGGTTTGTGGGAGGTTAGTCATACTAGGCAGGTAGGGTGGAAGATCGTCGAGATGGGTGTTGGTCGCCCTGCTAGTGTCATGCACATGGTTTCTGAGGAGGGTAAAAAGGTCCGCAAATTTATTAAGGTTTTTGGATGAGGCTTGGATCAATACAATGCCGCTTTTGTAGAGGGTGATGGTAAGGTCAGCTTGCAGGGTTGCGGAGGGCGCTATTGTGAGCTTAGTGCCGTAAGGAATTTTCCTGGTTGTGCGTACATTAAGGAGGTGTGCAAAGGTATTACGCCAAGAGGGGTTTCTTCTGGAGTGGAAAACAAAGTCGTTAATGACTGTGCCATTGTCCGCACTGAAACGCAGGTCAGAGATCAGTGTCTCCGGGTCATTTTTCAGGGTGAGGTGCTTCAATTTTTTTTACCAGTTTTGGAGATGTTAGGGGGGTAAACCAGGGTGTATGAGTTTACCCCAGTAGCGGTTAGGCCAGGACCAATCATGTTGGCAAGAGTTGGGCACTATAGGACAGACCTGGGTCATTAATCAGGAGAATTCCTTATATCCGTAGTCATTGGGATAGTAACTTTTTAGGAGATAAGAATTTGGCCCGGTCGTAAGTGAGATAAAATTCCTAGAGCTTTTCCAAGGATCAAAAGGCTTTTTATTGATTGCTATAGCAGGTCTGTGCCGCTTCAAGATGGCTGCCACCGGAGTGAGCATGGCTCAGGGTGCAGTTGTGGGCCCTTGTTTGTTGTGATGGTGCAGTCCTCTTTCTGTTTCCATTGTCTGATTAAGCCTGGCTGGGGTATAGCTGTGGAACCTTGTTAGTTTTTATTGTTCAGTCCTCTTTCTATAGCCATTACCAGGTGCTGCCATTTTCGTGGGTAAAATATGTGAGGCAGTGTTAAGGGGCAGTTTTGTGTACAAAATGGCAGGGGCAATAAAGCTGTTGTGCCCTAGACCGGCAACTGCAAGGTACTGCTAAAAATCCCGATACCAGACCCACCCCTGTGTCTGGATATCGCTATGTCCCTACTAATGCACACTGCTCACTCGGTGCATGCCAAATTGTGGGGGGCTTCTCATAGGTTGTCAGAGTCAGCAGTCTGTTGGTGCTCTCCAGGAATAAATCCTCAGGGCAGGCGCACCGCTTCACAGCCTTATGACCTCACTGCTACTTTGAGTGCAATCACTGTGTCGGGGATGAGGCGGGGCTTCGGCTCATGCTGTGTGCCTGTTCAACACCGCCTCGCAGCTCCATGGTGTCCCCACCGCCCCGAGCGCGATCGGTATGGCAGCGCTGCATCGGGGGCGGCGCAGCAAAAACAGCTCACCAGTACCTCGGCTCCCCAGGGCTTCGGCTCGTGCTGTGTGCCTGTTCAGCACCGCCTCGCAGCTCCTTGGTGTCCCTGCCACCCGAGCGTGATAGGTATGGCAGCGCTGCATCGGTGAGGGGGCAGCACACCAAAAACAGCTCCCCAGTACCTCGGCTCCCCAGGGCTTCGGCTCGTGCTGTGTGCTTGTGAAGCACTGCCTCACAGCTCCTTGGTGTCCCTGTAGCCCCGAGCATCATCGGTGTGGCAGCGCTGCATCAGAGGGGGGGCGACGCGGTAAAAACAGCTTCCCAGTGCCTTGGTATATGCCGGGAGCGTCTGTCGCCAGAGAGGAGAAACTTGCCTGAGGGCCAGCGCAGCTTTGCCTGTACCCCGCCAGTCCCAGGTTCAGGGGCCCAAAAATGGAGTGTCCTGCAGCAGGGTAGAGGGGGAGGGTGGGATTGGACTCACCAAAGTCACCAGATCCAGAGAGACATCCTCGGTCAGTCCCCTAGCAGCCCGGCCTTCGGTCTCTGCCCGCAGGATTGGAGAACAACACTCGACTGGGGCTCCGTTCATCAGCAGCAGCGACTCATCGAGTATGCGATGGTCTCGACCAGCAGCCAGTTCTTCAAGATAGTGACCGACGACCTAGTTGAGGTAAGAGGGGTCCATTGATGCTGGTCAGTGTGGTGCTGCGGGGGCCAAGCTTGCACTATATTGCTGTATGATGGCGTAGGAGGGCAGCAGGGCAAAGAAGAGCGATGGATGGTCGGGTTGTACAGTGATATTAACCGATATGTGATCCCTAACCCAGGAACTCAGTGGAGGAGCTCCCGTCCGGTGGCCATCTTGGCCGTCTTATGCACTGAGATGTATCTGTTGTGTCTGCGTCCTGGTAAATTAGGTAAAATTACTGTTCGAGTACCCTTCAGGCCAAGCACTGGAACTGGGGCACAATAAGAGGGACCAAATTCTTTTTTGTTCTCCACCTTTTCTCAGACCAGATCTCTAACTTTTGGAAGCCAGCCAACCCCTGGATTCTGTAGCGCTGTGTCTGTTGCTGAAGACAAATGTTCAGTAGCAAGGATGGCACAGGTCTCTTGCAGATTCTGTAACATACCAGAATGATTATCTACACCAAAGGTTGCGGCAGCAGCCATAACGTCTAGACCATCAAGGTCTAGCACAAACATCTTAATGCCAAAGAGCATTTCGTATGGGGTCCGCCCACCCAGAGGTCTTCTAGGGAGATTATTAAGTGCACGTTGGGCATCATACAAATGGGCTAACCAGTTCCTGCCAGTACCTAAGACTCTAGCTGTCAAGGATTGCTTTAAGTTGTTGTAAATGAATCTAGGACTCTAGTGTAATTTTTCCCGATTTATGCCCTTATATAGGTATAGATTGTTTGATCCTTATATAGGCATAGAAATCATGACCATATTTAGACTGAGCCTATGCAGCCCAAATACGGCATGGCTACTTCCACTAAATTCCAAGAACCAACAACGAGAAACCCGCCTTCAGCAGCTATGGACTTCCTCTTGCCTGAATACTAATTTATCTAGGAAATCATGGACTTTTCGAAGAACTGAGTCTTTGATGATGTTATTAAGTCCAATCACACATCAAACTCGGCACCTTCAAAGTATAAATATGCCTAGATTTGCCCAGACAAACACACGGTGGTTTGGAGCAGATCGACTTACTACTTGCCAGACACCCTGCAGCAGCAAGTGCCGAAGGAAGCCGACCCTCCAGCTGACGCACTGAGAGATGCTGTCTTTTCTCCTGCCGAGAAATCCAGCTCCTGTGTTTCTAGGTGACCCTTGCGATTTGCTGGGAAATCGAGTCCTGAGATAGAGATACAAGACCTCCTTCATTCTAAACCAAGGTACAGAGCTTATTAGACCGTAGAGAATTCTTGGACAGACTCTTGGCAGAGAAATACTAAACTTAAGCTACTCCTCACTTACTTCTTCCCTTGTACTAGACTTAGGTTAGGTACACCGGTATAGGCGTATTTTAGAAGCACCAGTTGAGTACTTTTAGTCTTTATTTTATCACTGTATGTATTTTATATGTTTTAGGCAATTTATGGCTTAGAAACCATATCATGCTTTTACAGTACTACTGTATTATACTTTTCGTATTATATGCCTTGTACTTTATAACCAATATTACGATTGTAGCAGTAAATTTCTTATGCTTGAGAAAGAAGACTGTTCAATAAATACTTTTTATTGAAAACGCCCATCTCTCTATTTTCTCAGCAACTCTAGTGAAACGAAGCATGCACAATTGACTGAGTAAAATAGTTATCTATTGTTTCCGCGACTCTAGAGATTGATTTCTTATTCTTGGGAAACAAAGTTGTCATGTTTATGCGGTTGTCAGAAACTATTCTCTTCTTGTGAATTCGAGAAAGTTTCTAGTGACCTCTGAGATAGCTGCCACTCATAATTAGGTCTAATATATACGATAGAGACCTAGTCGACCTCATTCCTACGTCTAAACTATAGTATATGTTATTCCAATGCGCAGAGCCTATTTGGAATATAGGAACTACACTACATGGCGCCCAATGTTTGGTAAGAGCGATAATTTAACGCTAAATACAAGAGTAACTCAGTTGTGCTTTTCACACAGACCCCTTGTCTCCCGTAAATACTCCAATAGACGTCTGGAGTGGGTGAAAGGATAATATCTGCCAAAACTGAGTAGGACAAAAAATCCTATGTATTCGTTTTTGGTTTGTTCAACGTTGAAGGATACAGTGTTCCAAAATATTGTGCACCTAATCTTTGTTTCCTTGAAACTTGCTCTGCAAATTCTGAGTCGACGAAATGTCAGATACAGATGAAGAATTAGAAAGAGCTGCAGCAGCAGCTCAAGCAGCCTTAAATGACAGAAATCTCCTAGAGAATAACCTGGATGCTATAATCATCCCAGCAAATGTAAGGAAAACTATAACTTACAAACTGATAATAATGGAGTATCATCGAGAGGTGGTAAAGTAATAGTTATAGAGGCACATGAATACCGGCAGACAGAGTTATTCTATTCATGGATTCACTTTCCTCCAGCAGATGGAGACACACACGAGTTTCACTACTACAAAGTAGAGGAACCTCCAACGGAATACGTTCGTTACGAGGATGTTGAAATTCCATTAACTTACCAAGAGCATCAGCTCTGGTTTAAAGGCGCCCTACAACATCAAAATCACATTACCAGGCTCGGTCTACTAGGTAGACCAGGAGCACCATGGTCGGTACTAGCCAGCTATACACCACATCCTGACATTGAAAAAATGACAGGTCAAGAACTATTAGCTCAGCTAAAACAGGTAATTAAAATACATAGACAATTGGTTCAATATGTCATGCGGACCTTAACAGTCCAACCTACTGTAAGGATTCCACAACACACCCCTCACCAAACAAAATCAAACCACAGACTATACAATCAGTCATAGGTAAAATGCCTGTCAAAAGGGAACAAATTCTGTTTTGGTTAGCACAAAAAATTACGCAAATTGAGGCAGTATTCCCTGATATTACACCTCATGAAAAACACAGAATTCTGACAATCTGTTTACCAATGGGGATAGCACCACATGTGGAGGACTGTGACACTTGGTGTACAGTCTTTGCTTCAACCTACACAAAAACACATGGTGTTCCGTCCATGGCACTAATACCAGACGTTCTGAGACAGATTCAAAATGAATACGGACCAGAACCTGCCTTAAATCTTGGTATGAAATTACTAAAAGATTTCAAACAGGACTTGACTATACTATTAGCCAACATTAAAGATGAAGCAGCATCAGTGGCGATCCGCCAAAAGCTAAAAGAAACAGATATAACAGACCAACCATATGAGCTTGCTAGAATTATTGAAAAATCATATGAAGAACTAGGTAGAGATAGTTTGGGTGGGGAACCATTAAAACCCCAACTAACAGAAAATCCTGAAAAGGTTTTTATTAAAAATAATCTAACTACTCCTAAAAAGAAGTGGGAAAATACTAAACAAACACTTCCTAAAGAGAAGTGTTCTCAGTCCAGAGGAAGATCTCCCCAATGAGGAGGTAGGTCTCCAACGGGAGCCCTCTGGAAAAAAAATAACCTTAGAAATAGGGATATTCTAAGAAAACCTGATAGATATCAAGATACTGATAATCGTTCCTCTCGTACCTTTCAGACTTCCTCACAGAAATCCGAGAGAAGAGGACGATCAGAACAAAAAGAGGAACGCATGAAGTCCAAAGAAAAACAGCACGTTCCAAAAAATAAGAAAACTCAATTCACCAAAAAGAAGGTAGCAAGCGTAAAGATCAGACATGCCGAGGATCTTGAGGACACAACTCAACACAACAAGGAGTGGGCCCAAACAATGCTAGACAACGCAGCAGAAGTGACCATAGCTCACATGATCCTGATGGATCATCTGGAGACAGTGGACTTGAATGAATGCATTCAGGTTGAAACTGCCGACACCATGGTTAGTGTTCCCCACAAGTTATATGAAGTAACACTCCGGATGGAGGGGGACATAACTAGGAAAATAAAAACACTCTTTTGGGAGAAGCTTTCTAAAGGTTATGACATTCTTCTAGCTGAACGAGACTGGCCACCTGAATTTGTCAGGGAGTGCTCACATGGCGAAGAGATAATTATGCCAGCCTTCTCAAATTATATTCCTATTAATAAAAAATACACCTATGCCAGAAAATGGGCTGTGGCCCAGGCTCCAGCATTATTTAAAAATCATGTGGGATGGGATGAGGACTCTCCTTACCATAAAATCCAGTTAAAAACATCAACCTACTGCACAAAGGCAGTATCCAGTTAAGCAAGAAGCTAAGAAACAAGTCAGGGAGATTTTAAATCACCTTGAATACCAAGGGGTGATTGAAACATGCACCTCGTCAATGAACGATCCTTTGTTTCTTGTCTCCAGACCAGACAATTCATATTGTCTAGTTTTGGATTACAGACATTTAAACTCCTGTTGCAAAACATTTGCAGTACAAAATGCACACAGTGCAGCACTGATGAATAACATCGTGCGTAAAAAATATAAAACCACATTAGTTATTTCGAATGGGTTTTTCTGTCAAAACATTGCACCTGAAAGCAGGCATCTGACCGCTTTCTCAATTATGGGGACACAGCGACAATTTTGCCATCCCCCCCCCCCAAGGATTCAAGAATAGTCCAGGGTTATTTTCAGACAGAGTAACAGAGTTACTACAAATGTATGATGATGAGGCATTATCTTATGTCGATGACATCTATCTTACAGACGATGATTTGGACGTGCACTTGAAAAGAGTAAACACCATAATACTTGGGTTCGCTTCTGAAGGGTATAAATTCAATTTTAAGAAATCACGAATTGCCCACCTCAACGTCCTATTCTTAGGATACAAGTTATCAAGTGAAGGCAAAAGCGTGGCAGCCAACTTCCTAGAGAAATGTGTGCTGCTCCAACCTCCAAAGACGCTGAAGAACTTACAGACAATTCTAGGTTTCCTGAATTTAGGAAGAACTTATGTTCTGAATTACGCAGAAAGGGTTAAACCTCTCTACGAACTAATCAAACCTGATTTCAAACCAACAAATTGGACTCAAAACCATACAGAAATTGTGCGTTCAGGGCAAACAGGCATGTTAGCAAAAACACAATTAGAAACACGCGATAATACACGCAATCTTGTGATCCGCATCAGCCCAGGGAGATGCGGATTCACATACCTGACCTTTCATGAAGGTGAAAAGGTACCAATAGCATACAAATCACACTTATACACACAAGCTGAAATAAAATTCACTTCTACAGAAAAAATTCTGACAGCGGCTCAAACTGCAGTAGCAAAAGAGAGAGCCCTCACACAGAGTAAACGCATAATGATCGTTACCCCTGTACCTGCCTTAGAGGCAGTGACGAAAGCAAGCATTCCCAATGCTAACGCTTTGCATCCGAGATGGATACAATGGGTTATTTCTCTTGCTGCAGCAGACGTTGAAATTGTTTTGACCCCTGCTTGTAGACACAAGAAATCCTACAATACGAATACGAATGTGCTCTGCCGACCGAGATTCTGCCTCTAGAACATTACGGATTTATAATCTATACAGACGGATCAGCGCAGCGTGCAGTTGGGGGTAAACAAGCCTATAGTGCTGCGTAGTTCTTAGCAAAAAGAACTACAAAAGACTCACGTGATTCATACACTGAGTCATCAGCGTGATGGGGTTCACGTTGCAGGGAATTCATTGGCTGATACAGATAAACAAATCTCTTTGGCACAAAAAGGAGCAGACTATACTGAGGAAAATGAAATTTTGCCTGACCAAGATGCCCCCTACGTATACCCTATGTTACATGTATGTGCATGTCACCCATGCATATTTCTCTTAGTGGCTTGAATCACAAGGCCTCTGCAATCACGTCCTGCATTAAGGTGCCTGTCATCAAGTTTCCCAAACGTTAAGCTAACATGAAGGCCCATGTATTTGCATTGTGCACTTTTAAATAAATATCGTAATGAACCCTTTTTGTGGTCCAGTCTGAGCCACTTTCTGAATTAGGGTTTTCATGACTCCTGACACACTGAAAGCTGCAGTTACGTATCTCTGACCTCGCATACTTCTAGCTCAGCCGAAAGAGACCCAGCAAGGGTTGCCAAGATAGTATTATGAATAACAGTTATCTGCCTGCTGTACAGAGTCACATTCCTGCCCAGTGAGGAAGGTAAACAGAACCCGTCCGCGGAAGATAGGGCCTAGCCTCTCTGTCTCCATTGAAGTAAATCACAGTGCTTGCATCCATAAAAAGCTCACAGCCCCCACGCAATGAACGAAGAAATATGTGCTTTTTCTGATTCTAGTGATGAGCAACCTTTGCTTCAGATAATACATCCCCTGACTTAAGATATCAGTTAGTACCAGACGTGCAGGGTCGCCTTGACACTAAAGTTCTCTCTACTAGACTGAAAGTCAGCTCTCCTCCCAGTTACACGTCAATTGCACGTCATGCTCAAATTGCGTGCACAAGTAGGGCAAAGTTCCAGCCTGCCATGTAACTCCTCCTCTATGTAGCCACCCACCTATCACCCACCTGTGACTCATCAAGTGTACACCCTCATGCACGCCCACATGCTCTTATCTCTTTCTTTCTTGCACTGCCTGGAGCGTTCCTCCCTATGTACAAGAAAAAATGTATATATGTGTTGTTCTCTGTAAATAATGTTAGAAGACCCTTCCTGAACCTCAGTGGTGATGGAACAGATTCTCCCTTAACTCGAGTTATTGGAATAAAGCCCTTTTAACTTGGACACCACGGACTCTCTGCCTCTCATTTGATACATGCTAATTGTTAATGCCTAGAAATTATGCCAGGGTAATATTTAATTTACCACATTAATTTGGCGCCCGAATAGGGACATATCCCTTTCCCCACGCGCCGGAGTTGTAGGTCCAGCTTTGCCCCCTTCTACAGCCGTGACGGACTTTAAAATGTACACGCCATCGGGATTTCCCGTTACTCCCTCAGGCCTAGGAGGAGGACGGACTGTGACCAGGCATCCATACGAGGCGGTGAGGATTGCGGATCGTCTCAACCAGAGCCCGACCTGTGAGAGAGCAAGGTCCAAGGTTTCCAGAGGTCCACCCGTTCCGAGGCGCATGCGTAGACGTAGACGTAGATGCGTAGAAGTCCGAGGCCTTCAAGTTTCAAGTTTTGCTTCTCGGTGAGTACCACTATGGGGAATGCATAAAGTTTCAAGACGGCTTCATTTTATATGAACACGGTCAAGACGGGTCCACGTTAAAACGTGGGCACGGTAAAGACGGGTTCACGTTATTCGTGAAAACGGTAAAGACGGGTTAGTTCACACGAGCACGGTCAAGACGGGTCCACGGTAAAACGTGGGCACGGTAAAGACGTGTCTCATTTTTGAGACCGGTATGGTTGTACTGTATTCCAGTGCATATAGTTTTTCAAGTACATGTTTAGTTCTCTGTATTGGTTTAGATCATGTTTGTTTTAATGTTATGATGTTTTAGTGTGAATGACTGTTGATTGTTTCAGTCTATTTTTGTGTATTGTATTTCCATTGTGTTGGTTTCAACATGCCACTGTTTTCGAAATTACGTCAAATAGGGACCAGGAAAGGTATATTAGAAGAGTCAGTTAACATCCCGCCTAGAGACACACCTGGTCATTTTATGTATAATAAGCACGGGCTAGACGCCATTTTGTTTTTAGATTTATGGGTAGATTACACAAAGGACTTAGAGGAAAAGTATAGATGGTCTATCTCAGGAACATGGGATTCAGAATGCATTATGAGAGTAGAGGAAGCGCTATGGAAAAGGACGTCAAGACCCTGTCAGAAAGATGCCATTGAATTATGGCGCAAAGAGTCACATAGGAGAACAGAGAAAGACTTTAATAAAGTAGAGAGAACTAAACAAGCAGCGGAAAAAGTGAAAGAAAAAGAATTGCGAGAGGAGGGGGAACGGGTCAAATTAGAACAGGTTGATAGAGAAAGAAATGCCGTCGTTACTGGTATTTACCCCGTCCTCTCAGAAGAACTAGCTAGAGTGACCCCCTCAGAAACACCCAGTAGGTCGCGAACGCCACCACCTGTACCCTTTAGAGTATGTAGAAAGAAGCCGACAGCATCAGAGGCTTTTTATTTCCTCCTATCTAGAAGAGTCCCCATATATATAAGTTTACTGTGTAGTTCCTTGTAAATAGCTCCTTGTAAATATGGTTTATGAAGAGCATGTCATTATTATAACTTGTTGAGTTTCTTGTGAATATGGCTTGTGAATAGCGCCATGTGGTTATGGTTTGTGCAGAGCATGTTATCATTACGTTAGGCAGGAGAGAGCTGGATCTCTTTCAAGTGCTTGGAGAAAACGTTTTGGAGATGTGCGTACGTGTTATGTGATAACGTGGAGAGATGAGTTCATGACTTTCCCATGTACTGCAGTCATTGGGGAAAGATTGTGCTTCAGCTGCCAAAGAGTTAATATCTTGTATTGAGAAGGCAGTATTTGTTTTAACATGCTGTTTAACATGCATGGTTATGTGAGCTGACACTAAAAGTCAGTGAGTGTTTTAGATGAATGATGGTTTGATTTAACTTTTTTCATTGGTTGTTGGGTCTGCCTATGTGCTTTGTCAGTTTGCTGACTGAATGGTAACGTCTTGCATGGAGAGTAAAGAAGTGTTCATTTAACATTCTATTTCAAATACGTCCGTGTATTTGTGTGGGTTTGCCTTGGAACACTTGATTTAATGTGTTTGACTCAGAGGTCGGTAAGTTGTAAATAAACCAGTCGGATTGAGATAAGGGTTTGCACGGAGGGTGCTTTAATGTTTTCACGGTTGAGAAGAAAATATGAAACAGACCCATCATAGAATGTGCTTTTAATTAGTATAATGCAACCGTGTGTTGTTTTTTTTAATGAAAATTTGTTCTACAAAATATACATTATTATGCTTCCCAATGCAAGCTGCCCTTTAGAATAGCGTGTGACAGTTAATCGACTCAATTAGAAAACATGTTTTTTTTGAAAAATGATGAATCTGGCCCTTTCTAATAGGTAGAATAGAAGAGCTTGCACACTTAATTATGAAAATCTTGGTTCTGCAATGCAAAAATTTTGGTGTTTCACTTGTTATTTTCATAAAGTGAATTGTGATGTGTTTCCATGTCATGTTGTTCTGTTTCTTTTTTTCCTTTGCAGCCAGTAACAATATTTTATGATATAATTATTTTAAAATGCTAGCATGTGTCTAGGTTACGAAATAAAATATGTCCTTGTTAATTACTGATTTTAGGATGCTTTTTATCACGTTTTGAATTTGCTTCAGTTAAGTTAGAGAATGTTGGTTAGCTCTCTGGCCTGGGTACAGATATGTTTTGAATTACAGAGAATGTGTTTTTCGGCCTTGAGGTGGCCTGACTCCCGGGGAAAGATATTTTGTAAAGGGAGGGCTTTTCCCTCTTGGAGCACCGAGCAGTGCCTCTCTTGTTATTGTTGGCCATACTCCAATTCTTTTCCGCGGACAAGTTGTTGGCAGTCCTCCAACTGACTCAGGCTTCCTTCGCATGCATATAAAGGATGCTTGCAATTTGACCAAGTTCTCTCTCCAGTAACTTGGCAACTGTTCTTAGCTCTCGGGGTTTTGAAAGGGTGGAGGAACAGCCCTGTGGGTGACATCACGATGAAGGGGAAGGCAGTGTAGAGAAAAAAATACTTGATGAGCCACGGAGAAATTGTTTATATAAGGGGGGGGTCAAGTTGCTCTTCCTTACAGCCAGCACTGAAAGCTTCATTGACTTCAGATAAAGGCATGCTTGCAAATGAATAGTTTTTCCCTCGTAGTGTAAACAGAATAATTGGCAGGAGTTTTGCTCTTGCAATGAGTCCTAGTATTTACAGTCAAGCATTAAAAAGACAGCTAGACAGTATTTATATGCCTCCCAACACTGCTTACTACAGTACGTAGGTGACATCCTGATTACAGCACGATCAGAACCAGAATGCAAATGCATCACTGACAGTCTTCCTTTCTGGCTGACAAGGGGCGCAAAGTGTCCCCTTCATAGTTACACTTCTGTGAACAGCAAGTGGTGTACCTTGTACACTTGCTGTCCAAGGATGGGTGACAGCTAACACAAGAACGTATACATAGCTCATTTCTAGCCTTTCACAGCCCAAGACACAGAAAGAAGTACGTGCATTTATTGGCCTCACTTCATACTGTAGGCAATGGATTCCCCAGTATGCCTATCTAGCCAAACCACTCATACAATTAACTACACAGGAGGCAGCCACTTCGACTGTCCTCCCTTGGACACAAGAACATACCTTGGCATTTGAGGAATCAAAAAGAGCATTATGTCAAGCGCCAGTTTTAGCGACTCCATGTCACAGTAAACCTTTCATGCTTTTCGTAACTGAACGAGATGGAACAGCGTTATCTGTCCTCACACAAGATCAAGCAGGAAAACACAAGCCTTGCGCTTATTTTTCTAGTACACTAGATCCAGTGGCCCAGGCTCTGCCTGCGTGCCTGAAATCAGTTGCAGCAACAGCCCTAGCCATCAGACAAAGTGACTCGATAGTGTTGGGTCACCCTCTGACAGTACAGGTTCCACATGCAGTGGAGGTTCTCTTAAACAGGACACAGACACAACATTTGACTGTAGCAAGACTGACAGGATATGAACTGACATTATTTCAACCACACATAGAGATCAGACGTTGTAATATTCTGAATCCTGCAACACTTTTGCCCTCAAGTACAGTAAATGCACCGCCACACGACTGTGTGGAAGTAATGAATATAGTGACGAAACCAAGACAAGACCTGACAGATATTGCACTTCCAGACCCAGACTTAACGCTCTATGTAGATGGATCATGCATGAGAACGAGTGCAGGAGAATTAGTAGCAGCATATGCTGTGACCACTGCTACTAAAGTCATAGAGACACAGAAAATAGACACACTATCAGCACAAGCAGCAGGCCTTGTGGAAAGACATAATCAGACAATCAAAACAAAACTTGCTAAGATATGTGCAGAAAAAGGCGTGGATTGGATGGTAGCCTTACCGGTTGCCCTCTTTTACATGCGTATGGTAGCTCATTCCAGAACAGGCCTATCCCCGTATGAAGTAGTCTTCGGTAGACCGCCAAATATGTGGGGTACGCCTATGCCTAAAAGAATAACTGATGTTGACAGTAACATGCTGACAGATTACCTGGCTTCCTTGATGTCTGCACTACTTTCTTGTCGTTCACAGGTTGCTGCCGCCTTCCCTGACAACACCCAGGTCAAGGAACACGCCATTGTCCCTGGGGATTACATTTGTGTCCGGAATTTTGATCGTTCAAGCCCCCTCGAGCCTCGCTGGAAGACCCCGAAATTAGTGCTTCTTACAACAAGGACCGCGCTGAAGGTGGAGGGACGCAAAGGATGGATCCACGCTCAGCACTGTAAAAGACACTTTGGACAATCTGGTACTTTAGTAAAAGATACAGACACTAAAAACATTAAAGACAATACAGACTTTGCGCCGCTTGCGCCGCCTGCGCCGCCTTTACTAGAAAAGACTCCACAGCAGGAGTATAGGTCTAAGTTGAGATCTAGTAAGTCAGACGTAGTTTAATTGTTTAAGTCCACTCGGTGGTGAATCGGTTAGACTAGATTTCTGACATGTATAAGATCACAGACGAGAATAGTAAGAAAAAAACATGAAAGCAAAATACTGCAAGCTATTACGCAGTAGATGTATAGTTACTTTGATCATTCTTTTTATTCTGTGCATTGTTATAATCTGTGTCAGTTTATTACTACATATTTTCTTTCCTATTTCCTCACATATACACTCTTCCAGTAACAGCACCATAGAGCATACATTTAGTGAACTGCCACCTCATGAATTGTCATATCGACTTGCATTGCGTAACAATACTTTTATTCGAATGTTACACCATTCTCATCAGACCAGCAATGCGACTGATTGCTGGGTATGTGGCCAACTGCCACCTTATCAAAAGGCGAAGGGAGTTCTGCCCTTCTATCCTCTACCGTTCTCACACAATGGTTCATGTGGAGCATGGTTTGCCTTAATGACCTCAATAGATAGAAAGTACATAGCTTATCCAGGTGGCTGGATATATGGAAACCTGAATAAAGTAATGAATGAAGCATGTTTTCCAGACAAAGACGGATTTCCCCAAAGGAAGGGAACCGATCTAGAGAATGAAGAGTACGAGCAGGGAAATGCGTCCGTTAATTTTATAATGTTAAACGTTCAGCCCAAGCAAAATACAGGTCCACCGTTTATTTCAGTTCTACCAGCAAAAGGTGATTTATGTGTTAATAAGAAAGGCTCAGTACATATGGGACACAGCGAGTGTAAAGTTGTAGTAAAGTTTAATGATAATGATAAAGGACAGTCTTCTTTCAAAACATCACGCCATACCTATTTCATTTGCGGTCAGACAGCCTATGTACAACTGCCCCCAGACTGGGGTGGGACATGTTATATAGCGTTCCTGCTGCCACCAGTCTTTCTAGCCCCATCCCATTACCATCGAGATTCACGACTAGAGCATGTTAGACAAAAGAGAGAGACCGATTCCTCAGAGATAGATCAGACTGAAACAGCTTGGGAGCAATATACAGATTTCAACAAAGGATTCTTTTTCTTCATAGGTCCCGTCCAAAACAGTAAACTGATACGCAAGTTAACAAGGACTCTTGAGGCAGTAGTGAATGTGACTGCATCTGCCCTGGCGAACTTGACCCAGGAACAGTCTGCTATGAGACTTGTTGTTCTTCAAAATCGCCTCGTTCTAGACGTCATCTTGGAGGATAGGGGCGGAGCTTGTAGCGTGATCCGATCTAGTTGTTGCGTTTTCATCCCAAATACCGCGCCATCTGTGTATGCAGCGATAACAAGGCTCCACAAGATTGCTCATGGCATACATCAAGACCCAGGCACATGGACTTGGTCCAGTTGGCTCTGGGGTGTGATATCTGCTTGGGGATGGAAATTGTTGTCCTTCCTAGGAATGATCCTACTTATGATATTTGGTTGCTGTCTCTGTCTGCAGTGTGGCCCGGCCATTTGCGGCCTGTGTGCAACTGCATGTGTTCTACATCCAAGTATACAAAGGGTTAAGGACGAACAAATGATGCTGTATGATCAACTATACGGTCTCATGAATATAGATGTATCATGAAGGGTTAAGTAGGGAACAAGGAGGGAATGAGGAAAATGAAATTTTGCCTGAGCAAGATGCCCCCTACGTATACCCTATGTTACATGTATGTGCATGTCACCCATGCATATTTCTCTTAGTGGCTTGAATCACAAGGCCTCTGCAATCACGTCCTGCATTAAGGTGCCTGTCATCAAGTTTCCCAAACGTTAAGCTAACATGAAGGCCCATGTATTTGCATTGTGCACTTTTAAATAAATATCGTAATGAACCCTTTTTGTGGTCCAGTCTGAGCCACTTTCTGAATTAGGGTTTTCATGACTCCTGACACACTGAAAGCTGCAGTTACGTATCTCTGACCTCGCATACTTCTAGCTCAGCCGAAAGAGACCCAGCAAGGGTTGCCAAGATAGTATTATGAATAACAGTTATCTGCCTGCTGTACAGAGTCACATTCCTGCCCAGTGAGGAAGGTAAACAGAACCCGTCCGCGGAAGATAGGGCCTAGCCTCTCTGTCTCCATTGAAGTAAATCACAGTGCTTGCATCCATAGAAAGCTCACAGCCCCCACGCAATGAACGAAGAAATATATGCTTTTTCTGATTCTAGTGATGAGCAACCTTTGCTTCAGATAATACATCCCCTGAGTTAAGATATCAGTTAGTACCAGACGTGCAGGGTCGCCTTGACACTAAAGTTCTCTCTACTAGACTGAAAGTCAGCTCTCCTCCCAGTTACACGTCAATTGCACGTCATGCTTAAATTGCGTGCACAAGTAGGGCAAAGTTCCAGCCTGCCATGTAACTCCTCCTCTATGTAGCCACCCACCTATCACCCACCTGTGACTCATCAAGTGTACACCCTCATGCACGCCCACATGCTCTTATCTCTTTCTTTCTTGCACTGCCTGGAGTGTTCCTCCCTATGTACAAGAAAAAATGTATATATGTGTTGTTCTTTGTAAATAATGTTAGAAGACACTTCCTGAACCTCAGTGGTGATGGAACAGATTCTCCCTTAACTCGAGTTATTGGAATAAAGCCCTTTTAACTTGGACACCACGGACTCTCTGCCTCTCATTTGATACATGCTAATTGTTAATGCCTAGAAATTATGCCAGGGTAATATTTAATTTACCACAATACAGTGCTGAGCATTGAAAAATTGGAATAATTGCCGTTGACAGTTTCTGAGAAACCTGTCATTGAATGGATAATACATGGCACCATCATGATACCAGTGACGATTTTCCAATTTCAGTAGTGTCTACAGCATATACCAGCGGGCCTGTATGAAAGGTTGGATAAAGAATACATTAAGTCGACCTGGACTTTACCATACACACACAAATGTTGGAATGGGGGAAAGGAGGTATTCCTTAGTGGTAAAAATTGTAAGAACTCACTAAGTGGTACACTTTTGTGCCAAGGTATTAATTTACACGGAGCCTGCGAAGGTTCTGCAAATAACCTCTCGTGCCACCTGCACGGTACACCCTCCGCAGTGATAGAACCAATATTCAGGCAGCTATCCAATGGCAGTTACGTTATGCTCAACGACCACAGCTGTTGTGGCATGTTGCCAGGAAAAGCGTATCTAGTCAGTGTCTCATCCATGGTCACTTGTTGTATTCAAGTATTGTATCCAACGCACAAGACAGACAGGGGGACGGCATTATGGCCTTCACTGAATATCTCTTCTATACGAATTGATACTTTAAGCAGAGTGAAAGTCATTCTTTTACAAAAATCTGTGCCACTGACCTCGTCTAGAGAAACGTATGATTGGCAAGGTGCAAGGACGTCTGCAGACATACATGCATTATTATCAACAAACTGCCCAGTACATTTCGCAGAAATGTTAAGTCAAATCTTAAATATGTCTGATATCAGTGTCATCGCACATGTATTTAAGACGATTTTTTCGGGACTGTTAACACCATTTACAGCAGTCCTCAGCATTTTTCCAAATTTTGTGCACTCTGTGTTCGGCGGCCTGCCTCTCATCTTGGGACTCATAGCAGGAATTCTGTTTTTATTCCTTCTGCTCCGATATGGCAAGTCCGGTCACCAGCGACACCCAGACTACCATGGAACAACGCCTCCTTGCCATGAGGCATCGTGAGACAATTTCACAGATTCTTGGCTTGGCTCGTTTAAGAGATCTGAACACAACCTGGTTTCTATCGTTCAGACCAATCTGGCAAGATTGTATCTTACCTGTTCTACGATGCCTGCTTTGCGGACAGGAATGCGTGTTGGACATTTGTCTTACACTTCCATCAGTACTGCCATCGGATGTTGACGCTTTGCTAGGTCCAGTAACGACTCATGCATTGTGTTACCCCCAACGGCTGCCTATTCTGATGACGGCATTCATTGAGGTCTCATCGGCAAGTCTAACTGAGGGTGAGATACGAGACACTACAGGCATACAGGTACCACCTACTGCGGACATTGCTAATGCATCAAACGCTGACGGTGATTATTCACACTTCAGCACTTTTGATCTGCTAACTGAAGTGGTTCCACTTTCACCTACTACGGTAGATGGTTTCTTTGCCAGCCTAGACGATCTGATGTTTTCTCCTGACACCGAGAATAACTTTTGAGTAATTCACACAGCGTTCCCTGAACTCTGAAATTCGGCGTTCATTTTTCAACACTAACTATCTACCAATTTGAACTTTTTCCAAAATAGAACTATTCTTAGAGAACAAGATTTCTTTTTTTATACCTCCTAAATAACAATATTTGGCCTAATTATCAGAACAAAAACGGTTTAGATATTATGCTTTGGGATGGTCTCGAAAATAAAAAAAAGTGTTTTATTTTTGTTCTGTAAACTTCAGAGACGTTTCATGAATGTAATTTTGTATTTTACAAATGATAGAATGTATACTATGCTTCATGTCTATAGAGAACTGTTTGTTCTATACTTGTTACATTTCAACAAGCCTTTTCAAATGCAATTTGTATGTTGTATTTTGGAAGGGATTGTAAACACTAGCTTTAGATATGTTCAGTGCTTCTACGTTTAGTTTTATTGAACTTAAAATCGTGGAGTGGGTGTTGTAAATTAATCTAGGACTCTAGTGTACTTTTTCCCGATTCATGCCCTTATATAGGTATAGATTGTTCGGTCCTTATATAGGCATAGAAATCATTACCATATTTAGACTGAGCCTATGCAGCCTAAATACGGCATGGCTACTTCCACTAAATTCCAGGAATCAACAACGATTTCTTAGAGAAACCCGCCTTCAGCAGCTAGGGACTTCCCCTTGCCTGAATACTAATGTATCTAGGAAATCATGGACTTTTCGAAGAACTGAGTCTTTGATGACGTTATTAAGTCCAAACACACGTCAAACTCGGCACCTTCAAAGTATAAATATGCCTAGATTTGCCCAGACAAACACACGGTGGTTTGGAGCAGATCAACTTACTACTTGCCCGACGCCCTGCAGCAGCAAGTGCCGAAGGAAGCCGACCCTCCAGCTGACGCACTGAGAGACGCTGTCTTTTCTCCTGCCGAGAAATCCAGCTCCAGTGTTTCCAGGCTACCCTTGCGGGTTGCTGGGAAATCGAGTCTTGAGATAGAGATACAAGACCTCCTTCATTCTAAACCAAGGTAGGGAGCTGATTAGACCTTAGAGAATTCTTGGACAGACTCTTGGCAGAGAAATACCAAACTTAAGCTACTCCTCACTTACTTCTTCCCTTGTACTAGACTTAGGTTAGGTACACCGGGGTAGGCGTATTTTAGAAGCACCAGTTGAGTACTTTTAGTCTTTATTTTATCACTGTGTGTATTTTATATGTTTAAGGCAATTTATGGCTTAGAAACCATATCATGCTTTTACAGTACTACTTTATAATACTTTTCGTATTATATGCCTTGTACTTTATAACCAGTATTACGATTGTAGCAGTACATTTCTTATGCTTGAGAAAGAAGACTGTTCCATAAATACTTTTTATTGAAAACGCCTGTCTCTCTATTTTCTCAGCAACTCTGGTGAAACGAAGCATGCACGATTGACTGAGTAAAATAGTTTATCTATTGTTTCCGCGACTCTAGAGATTGATTTCTTATTCTTGGGAAACAAAGTTGTCATGTTTATGCGGTTGTCAGAAACTAATCTCTTCTTGTGAATTCGAGAAAGTTTCTAGTGACCACTGAGCTAGCTGCCACTCACAATTAAGTCTAATATATACGATAGAGACCTAGTCGACTTCAGTCCCACGTCTAAACTATAGTATATATTATTCCAATGCCCAGAGCCTATTGGGAATATAGGAACTACACTACAAAGTCACGGTTCATTCGCTCCACAATTGAGTTGCCCTCAGGCCTATATGGAGATGAAAATTGCACTAGCACCCCCGAAGACAGCATAGCACCCATGTACGTCTTAGAGTCGAATGCTGGACCTTGGTCAGAATGAAAGGTGCCACAGCCAAATATCCCTACAAAGACACGCAAATCCCTGATGACATTTCGAGCGTCAGCACTGCGTTGTTGCCACACCCAAAGAAATCTGGTGCACGAATCCACTGCAACTAAAATATATTTATATGCAGTATCTGAAGAGAAAGGACTGCAGTGATCAATGTATACACAAGCAAAAGGCCGATTAGCAATGCTAAGCGGTCCTTGCGTGGGACGTGTAACCACAGATGGCTTAATCTGCTGACAAATGTCACAAGAAAGCACATAATTGCGGGTCTGTTTATATAAACCGCGCCACCAGTACCGCTGCTGCAAAATACAAACAGTAGCCAAGACTCCAGCATGTGCCAAGGCCATGCCTTCATGTGCGGTTTTAATAAAAGTGGGTCTGCCGTCTGCGTTGAGAATCAGTCGATCTCCAACGTCTTGTATTCTAGCAAATGGAACTGGTTCGGGAGTTAACTGATAAGAATATTTTGAAGGGAAACCCTGTGGGTAATTAAGGCCCTCCTTTGTTGCAGCGATCGCTGCCAAAATGTATTTATCTGTCTTCGTCATGGATCTAGTAACGGCTGGTATGGAACACGTGGCTACTGCAGATTTGACTGCTTCATCAGCCAAACTATTCCCAACAGCGTGTGCCCTTTCACTCTGATGGCCAAGAGTATGTATAACATGTGTGAGTCGCCAACATTGTTTAAGATCCCCCACTCAAGCCCAAAGCATTTTATGCCTAATTGCGCTGCCTTTAGAATCTCGATAATCATTTTGAGACCAGAATAATAAGTTGTCATTGAAAGACTGAACACAGTAATAAGAATCGCAGACAATAAGAGTCGAAAATTGAGTATTTAGGTTTCACCCTGGCACCAGGAATGGAGATCCAACTGACTGAAAACAGAAGAGGACAAAGAAGAGCCAAAGAAGCAAGAACTGTGGATTGCTGGTGGACTTTAGCGCCAATCTCTGACTGCCTGCCTGCTCCTGCCCCGACAAATGCAACACCCTGACTTGTTCTGCAGCTTTGCAGCCTCCAAATGGCTTGGAGGGCATCCAGCACTTTGCCATGCAATCAGCATCTCCCTTGAAGTTGAGGAGCCACTTGACTGCAGGCACCGACTGCAACATCTGGTTCACCGTTCTGCTGTTCACCGGGTCCACTGAAGCAGCAGCCACCTAGGAAGAGGTCACTGTGCTTCCAGAGGTCAGATCCATCTCCCTAACAAGTGAGAAGACACCAGGACCAACCAAAGTGACCCTGCACCAATATCCAGGGTACAGAACCCCTTGCAGCAACCAAACCTTGTTTGAGTCCAATCCGGACTCCAATGTTGCAGCAACCGAATAGCTGATGAGGGACATCAGCATCGCTGAGTCCAGCACCAAGAGTGGCCCAGCTGTCCTGATTGGTCCCCCTTTACAGGTCTAACCGAGATCCAGGGGTGCCTTTGAGGCACGGGCATCAGATGACCAAAGCCCTCTGCATCCGAGCTCACCGTCCCAAGTCCATGACAACCGACGGTGTTCCACTGCTCTCTGGACCCTCACAAACTGACCCCCCTGTTGGGAGTTTAAGAACTTGTCTGGATGTTCCCCTCTGCAGCCCTTTTCTAGGTGCCCCCCCCTCTTGGCCATGGTGTAGCACGCAAGGCTACCAACCCATGCAGCACCTCTGCACCCGGACAGTGCAGTGCAGGTAAACCCAAACTGCTGGTGGTAATTTGGACCATGGCCCCCTAGCATATTAAGGGGCAGATGTATCAACCAATTTTTTAGTCGCAAACGCTGCGATTCGCAAAAAAACAGCGTTTGCAACTAAAAAATAGAGAAAAGGTATGTATGAAATAAATCGCATCTCAATATAAGGAATCGCAAAAATTTTGATTCCTTACGTTGCGAGAACATAATTTCTGCGAATTTTTTTGCGATTTCTTATTTTGCGATTTTCTTTCTTTGCGAATATCGCAAACCAGAAATCGCAAATTAAGAAATCGTAATGACATGTATGAAAAATTCGCAAATTGCGAATTCATGAAAATCGCAATTTAACAAATCGCAATTACCACCAAGTGCATGCAGGTGGTAACCAGGTTGAAAGTATAAAAAGTAACCCACAATGCAACAGTAACCTCCAAAATGGCAGGACTATACCTGGTAGCCAGGAGGCTGCGTATCCGTGCCCTTGCACAGAGAAGACAGAGAGAGGAGCTAATATTCAGACTGCGCATCACGCTGTTCCAGCAGACTGAAGAGGACATCTATGATAAGTACAGGCTGCACCCACACACCATTTTGAACCTCATAGATGAGCTCAAACCTTTTTTGGAGCACCCAACAGGCAGGACACAATCAATTCCTACTTATGTGCAGGTATTGTGCTCACTGCACCTTCTGGCCTAAGGGTCATTTCAAGGCGTTATAGCAGAGGTTGGTGGGGTGTCCCAGAGTGCTCTTTCAAGGCTTTTTCATGCCTTTTTGGATGCAATGCTGAACAGGCTACAACATCACATTTACTTTCCAAGCACCCAACATGTATTGCAAGAAAGAAAACTTGATTTCTACCAAATTGCACGTTTTCCCCATGTGATTGGCTGCATCGTTGGGACCCATATTGCCATCACACCACCAGCAGTTACAGAATATGTCTTCAGGAATCGGAAAAGCTACCATTTCCTCAACATCCAGATTGGGTGCAATGCCAAATACATTATAACTGAATGAATGAATGAATGAAATATAACGTATAAACGCGCGACTTTGCCCAAAGGCGTCAAGGCGCCTACAAAAGAAGAATGAAAAATGAAAAGGCAGAACCAAAGAGCTAGGGGTAAGCTTTGACAAAGAGCCATGTCTTCAGGGCCTTTCTGAAAGATTGTATTGAAGGTAGCATCCTGATTTCTAAGGGAACAGTATTATACCATCTTGGAGCCAGATTAGAAAAGGCTCTGCCTCCCCACTTGGCTCTTCGCACTCGGGGAGCTGTGAGGAGGACCTTCATTGACGAGCGAAGGTTCCTGGCGGGAACATAGGGAATCAGGAGGTCTTTTACCCCTCCAGTCTCTTTTCTGTTCAGAGCCCCATACACCAAACAAAGCACTTTAAATGAAATCCTGGCATCAATTGGGAGCCAGTGCAAGGATTTCCTGGCGACAGTGGCTGATGACCTTCTAGACAGGTCCAGTACAAACTTCGCTGCTGCATTTTGCACCGATTGAAGTCTTTGCAACAGTCCTTTATTAGCTCCCGCGTATAGGGCATTACAATAATCAAGCCGAGAAGCTATCAATGCTACCACAGTTTGTTTCCGGGCTTGCACAGACAGGTAATGCTTAATTTTCCGCAGGATTCCGATGATGCCCCAACAAGTGGAGATGGTCCTCTTTACTTGGAGGCCCATATCGAGGGCCGGGTCGATCATAACCCCCAAATTTCGTGCTGCGAGGGATGGAGCGGACAAGTCCCCAGGGATGAAGGCCACCATTCCGCCGACCAGATGTCTTCCTTCTCGCCAAACACAAGGATCTCCGTCTTTTCGTCATTTAGCCGCAATGAGTTGTCAATCATCCATTGCGCGACTGCCTCCATACAGAGTCTAAACTTGGAGGCAGAGGAACTGACAGGCTGGGCGAGGGACAACAAGATCTGAGTGTCGTCGGCGTAGGACACTACCTCCATCCCAAAAGATCTAATAAGCCTGACCAGGGGGGTCACATAGATGTTGAACAGGGTCGGACTTAACGCCGACCCCTGTGGGACCCCCCACTTCATCGGCAGGGATGGAGATAGGAACTCACCCAGCTTCACTCTCTGTTCCCTCTGGTCCAAGAAAGAGGCCAACAAGCTGAGAGTGGGCCCCTCCACCCCTATCTCCCTCAGACGAGATGTTAAGACGAGGGGTTACAGGGTGTCAAGCGCAGCTGTAAGATCCAAAAGGATCAGCAAAGTACTCCCACCCTTATCGACTGTGGTGCGGATGTTGTCGAGCACCACAGTCAGGGCGGATTCCGCGCTATGACCCTTTCGAAATCCATGCTGCGAATGATCCAAAAGACCAGAGGTTTCCAGAAAGGATGAAAGATGCTGGTGAAGATGGATTTTTAAGCACCTCTGGGTCCAGCGACGGCTTCTTCAAAAGCAGCTTAACCACCGCTTTCTTCCATTGGGAAGGAAAAATGCCATCCCTCAAAGCCCTGTTCATGATCTGAAGTAAAGGGGGCAGGAGAGTGTCCTTACATTGTTTAAGGAGATAGAGAGGACAGGGGTCGAGAGGTGAACCAGACTTGGTCTTAGCCAAAAGGACTTCCAGTTCCTGTAAGGAAAGCGGGGGAAAGCTAGACAGCAAGGTCGAATTAGCAAGTCTAACAGACCCTAGGAGGGGAGGGATCAGAGAAGTAGGAGAAGTAGGAAAAGATGTTGGGGCCCTTTGAAGCTCAAGGGCCGAGACAATATCAGCTATTTTGACATGAAAATATTCAGCGATATTGTCACACAGCTGTTGCGAACAGGTAACAGGATCGGGGGTCTTCAGGGTGGTCAATGAGTCCACAATATTAAAAAGCTCTTTCGGCGAGGTAAGAGCTCCGGTGAGGTTTGAGAAATATTCCTGCTTAGTTCTTATGACCTCAGCCCTATATTCCCTCAAAAGGGTTTTATGAATTACCCTATCCTGTGTGTTCCCACTAGTCCTCCAAAGTCGTTCCTGCTTTCTACAGCCTTGTCTTAATAGCCTTAAAGACTCGGCATACCAGGGGGCCGACTGCCTTTTTCTAGCAGTATAGCGTAAGGAGGCAGGTGCAAGCTCATCCACGGCGGCAGAGGTGACGTTTTCAAACCTCCGTACCGCGGACTCCACATCCTCGTCCATAGAAATTGCCATGGTAGAAATTAAAGGAGCTAATAGCTCATTAGTAACCCTCCTCAGAGTTCGCCTAAGTTCCATTTTGCTGTGGCCCTTCGGGATAATATTAGTAGGAGTGGTGTCCAATCGCAACGGGACAGCAAAATGGTCTGACCAGGTGAGCGGTATGGGGGCATCGGTGGACAGATGCCTATCATTCGAAAAAACGCCGTCTAGCGTATGGCCCGCCTGGTGAGTGGCACCTTTAACCAATTGCTGCAGACCACATGCAGATAGGGTGTCTAAGAGACAGAGAGTTTCTTTTACCTCTAGATTATCCAGATGAAAATTCATGTCTCCCAAGACTGTAACATAATCACAGCCAAAATAAGGTTCTAGAATGCTAAGCAGATGCTGACTAAAATCTACTCTAGGCCCTGGGGGTCTATATATGAGCCCGCCCTTAAACGGGACGATATGGGATGCATTAATAGAAAAGTGTAGGGCCTGGATAGCTTCGTGGGGGGCTGATAGAGGGGTAATGCGGCACGAGTGGGAATCCCTATACAAAATACCAAGCCCTCCACCAATACGACCCACTCTATCTAATCTAACTAGGGTATAACCGTCTGGCACTGCCTCTACAAGATCCGGCCCAGAGGAATCTTTGGCCCACGTTTCGGTAATAAAGACCCACGAGGGTCTGTTAACCACGACAAAGTCCTTAAAAGAGACATTGTTCTTAATTAAAGATCTGGCATTAATCAAGAAGCCATGCTCTCCACTTGTATGGTGTGAGGAATTTGCTAAAGAAATTGCGTTTGTGGACCGGGGAGAAAGTGCAGCTCCTGTACAGCAAGACCTAAAGCACCTACAAGTGGGTGAAGAATACAGAGCCTCAGGGGAGAACGAGTGATGGCAAGGTAGCCGAGCAGGTTTAAGATCCAGCAAAACCTGATGAGGGTACCTGAATCGACCATGTCCGCTCTCGATAAAGCTGAGCGCCCCCTCGTCCGGCTCGTCCTTAGCGCCGACGGGCGCAGACGGGCTGGACTCTGGCGTGACTCCGGCGTTACTACGGCACATACGCCGTGCGCATGCGCCGTGCGCCAGCATACTCGTGTTTAAGTAGGGCTCAGGCTAGTCAACCTGACTGCTGGAGCGCTAACCTGCAATGGCATCCAGGGTCCCTTTCGGACCCCTAAGATGGCGTGAAGGGTAACGAGGAGCGCGCAGGAGACCCGCTAAACCGTGGTGAGGGCACAATTTAAGATGCAAGTGTGTGAAAAGTCAATTTAAAAACAGGGAAACAATTAAAATAATATAACTCAATAGAAAACGGGATATTTAAAAAGCACAGCGCTTTAAGCAAAGCGATTACACGCAGCAGTAGGTTGCCTTGTCAAGGCTGACCTACCCTTTGTTCTGCCCTTAAATGCACTTCGCGCTCGCCTCAGACTAGTCAACCTGACTGCTGGAGCACTAACCTGCAATGGCATCCAGCGTCCCTTTCGGACCCCTAAGATGGCGTGAAGGGTAACGAGGAGCGCGCAGGAGACCCGCTAAACCGCGGTGAGGGCACAATTCAAGATGCAAGTGTGTGAAAAGTCAATTTAAAAACAGGGATACAATTAAAATAATATAACTCAAATAGAAAACGGGATATTTAAAAAGCACAGCGCTTTAAGCAAAGCGATTACACGCAGCAGTGGGTTGCTTGTCAAGGCTGACCTACCCTTTGTTCTGCCCTTAAATGCACTTCGCGCTCGCCTCAGACCAGTCACCCTGACTGCTGGAGCGCTAACCTGCAATGGCATCCAGCATCCCTTTCGGACCCCTAAGATGGCGTGAAGGGTAACGAGGAGCGCGAAGGAGACCCGCTAAACCGCGGTGAGGGCACAATTTAAGATGCAAGTGTGTGAAAAGTCAATTTAAAAACAGGGAAACAATTAAAATAATATAACTCAAATAGAAAACTGATATTGTGTCAAAATACCCAGACAGCACACATGACTCCTTCATTTTCCGACATAGTGGGATACATGGACGTCTGAGTGCTAGACAGTTTGGAGAGGGATACCTGCTTGGTAAATATATCTCATACATCCACCCTTCCATACATTAGTAATTTGTCATACACTTACTCTTACTTTCCTTCAATGCAGGTGACAGTGCCTACGCAGTGCGTGACTTCATCTTAGCGCCCTACTTACATCCATCAAATGCAAGTGAAAGAAGATACAACAGGGCACACCGTTCAACGCGCAGCGTCATAGAACGCACATTTGGCATATTGAAAACCCTTTTCAGGTGCATACATAAAAGTGGAGGGGCATTGCAGTACAGTCCTGAAACATGTTATAAGATTGTAACAAGCTGCGCAATGCTACACAACATGGCAATGAGGAAAGGCACTGAAATTGAAGTGAGTGACTTAGACACATCGGATGATGATTGCACACCTCCCCCTGGCAGGGCAACAGCAGGAGTAGGAGCAGCGGCTGGACAGCAGAGACAGTCTGAGATCACACAAAATTACTTTTAGGTAAGAAAAAAATTTAGTCTCACAAAATTTCTGTATCACAGGTGCTGTGTTTAATCATACTTCACACACCTCATTTGTGTAACAACCCATAACATGTTAAAGCACAGTCATGGCACTGTTCAGTGCAGTAATTTCAAAGTCATGGTTGCGTTTCATCAACATTTGAAACAGTAGTGTACTGTGGTATTTTACTTCCTACGGTTGCGGCTAGGTGCAGGGCGGTGTTCTGATTGTGTGCTCTCCATTCCTTGTGAACTTGTAGCACCATGTCTGCCACTTCTGCGTTGAGTGATTTGCGATGTAGGAGTTGGAGTGTTACAACTCCTGCTGGAGGTCTCCTCACTTTCTGCAGATGCCATTAGGGTGCTGGAACCAGAATTGGCTGTTTGTAATAGTTCAACTGCATTTGTTACTTGCTCCAGGCCTCTAGCTATATCTTGACTGCAGTGACTCATCTCCCTCTGCATGGTGATGCTGCGCCTTGTGAAGTTTGATGTCACTGTGCAGAGGCGGTTAACAGCCTTTGTGTAGCAATGCATACGTCCATGTGCACGATGAGCAGCCCTGTTTCTTGCTGTCTCTGTGCGCTCCAGTGTGGTTCATAATCTGTCTATTGCACCTGCCATTGCCAGCATGACCTCACCCATGTTTTGCGAATTACTGTTTAATCTGGACAGGTTCCCATTTATTGACCGCAGTGCCTTATGTTGCAGGCACTGCACCTCAAGCATGTCCTGCTCCAGACCTGCGAATACAGTGGGTGTCTCTACATGAATACTACTACTCCTGGACCTTTGCGCTCCGTATGTGTGTGTTCTTGCTTGCAGTTGCTGTTGGCCTACGCTCTCACCAGGGTCCACTATGTCTTGGTTACTGTCTCTTGCATCCCCATGAATGTCCATGTCATCCTCCAGAGGAGGCAGAGGGGACACATGTCGGCGCTTCCCTCGCACTATTGGTGTGGAGACACGTTCCTTACTACTTTCCCCTTCATTGCCAGATTGTACATGGATTTGGGACTTCTCACCCTCAGTGATGTCCCCTAGTGCCCTTGATTGTCCTGTGGATATAGAGTGGGACATATGAGTTTGTGTTTTGATCTGCATCTTGGAACAAATAAAGTTATCTAATTTGAAGTTCTATCAATCCTGACACTCTCATTTTGACTGAAATCAGAACCACAGTGTAAGCATGTGTATCATTGCTATCAAATTCAAAGTTTCCTGCATAAGACTACAACTCCCATGATGCATTTGTATGTGTATGTTAAAGGGTGCACCTGGACTAAAACGTCTTTGCTCAATGAACCTCTATCTACACTGTGTGCATGCAACACCTAGCTGATTTTATCTTTTTGACATGCATCTTACCTTGAGCACTGGAACTAGGGTTGGAGCTGTCAATATCAGCCACTCCACTTACACTCTCAGGCAGGAGAGTGGCCTCCACAATTTCTTCGTGTGGTGTGGGTTGCTCTGCAGTGGAAGTACCCCACCAGTCTTCTGTGCCTCCTTCAACCTTGCAGCCACACTTTCTTTGGGTCTCTGGCGCATATCATACCATCTTTTCCTTAATTCCACTATGGTACGGGTGGTCACTCCTACAGCATTCACCTTCTGATGGATTTCTAGCCAGATCTTCCTCTTCCTGGACTCTGGTACCTTCAATGCTTTTTTTCCCAAAAAGCAGTTCATGGCTGCACACCATCTCCTCAATTAAAACTTCCTGCTCCTTTTCAGAAAACTTATGCTTTCTTTTCCTCTTTTCAGCATCCATGACCTCATGTGGCCTCTGGGACTCCATTGCAGAGCTATCAGTTCAGCTTCCAGTCTCCTAACTGCCACTCGGTGTGGCTCAAGCAAGCAGGTGCAGGTGTTCACTCCCTCTTTCTGGTTGTGATGTCATCAACCTGCACCTGCTTTGCAGATTCCCGTTTTTGCGATTTTTTAAATTGCGAATTTCGCAATTTAAGAAATCGCAAATTATTCTGCGATATTTTAGCGATATTTAAGAAATTTCAAATTTGTTGCGATTTGTTACATACATCCTGTTTTGCGAATCTGCAACTGCGAATTGCTAAATTTCGCTATCACAGAATCGCAAAACGGATTCTTGATACATCTGCCCCTGAGTCCTTAAGCGGACCCATGAGAACTGTGTGCAAAGAACGATATGCAGTATATGTCTTTTTCTTCATAGGAAAGCATTACAGCGTAAAAACACCTTTAAGTGAACATTTTACTACCCACTAAAATTGGTATTACGAAAAGTACTAACCCATTAATGAAGTTCTTGGTATTAAAATAAATATAAAAATACTTGTTATTTTTCTAAAGTGGTCTTGAGTTGCTTCTTGAGTGTGTGCCTCATTTATTGACTCTGTGTGTGTTTAACAAATGCATTAACACTCCCCTATGATAAGCCTAAACTGCTCGCCCACACTACCACAAAAGAAAGCATTTGTGATTATTAACTTAAGCCCTGTAAACAAATAAGGGCTGCCTGCATAGTTTTCTTTGTTTTGGTATGCTACACAAAAAGCCAGCTTCCTACACATATTGTCAGTGAAATGCAGCCAATACTTGGCTGACACATCTTGTCTTGCCTGCTGAGCTGTTAGACAGCTTCTCAGTGTGTCTGCCTGGATCGTTTTCAGGGGTATCATAACCCATTCCATTGGCAAGCGAGTATCTATACATTTAAACTATAGTTCCTAGAAAAGAGACAGAACTTCTGCAGGGGTGTAGCTTGGTCAGTAAGAGTTGTGGGGGGGGGGTGAGATTCAGATTTTACAACATTCACGCTGGCAGATAGTGTCAAACTACATTATACAGCAAGCAGGGTACATGAGCGGGGATAAAGTTGGCAATGGAAAGGGAGTCGAATGCAGATTGGTAGGGGTACTAACAGAGAAAACATAATATTTTGCAAAAATAAACATTTTTAGAGACTTTCAAATTAGCAGAGAGAGAGCGAGTGTGTGTTCGTTTTTTTATGTGTTTATGTAAAACTTCCATGTGAAATCTGACAGACACATCACCATATCTGAATTAAAGCACCCGTACCCGACAATTTTCCAGAAAATACATTATCAAGGGATTGTAACTCCCCAAACACCCCCACTGAAGCTGCTCCCATAAAAGTCTGATTGATCAGAAGCTTTTAGGAAACCAGATCATTGCACAAATTCAAGGAACGGAGATAAATTACTCTGGAAATCTGACATTAAGCAACAGTTATCCAGATATCCGGGGTTTGAAATGTTTTGTATGTGTAGTGCACACTATTCACTTAGTGGTCCTGATGAATGCCCGTAAGTCCTAAGCAAGGCCAATGAGGCAGAAACATGTCGACCAATTTTTAACCCCCTCACTTTTTCTGATTTTTAAACTCTAAGTGCATCCGTTACTCATAACAAGCTCACGATATGTACTATGTAAGAGTTTACCAGACTCGAACCCAGACTTAATAAAAGTTCTCCGTATCTGGTTCTCCGGGCTTTTTAACACCCTTCCTCACTGGCTCACTACTGTATCAACCTTGGGTAAGAACCTCCTGGTGGAGGCTGCATAAACTGATCGACCTGATGATTATGCACACACGTGATTAGATAGCGGAGAATCAAGATATACCGCTACAGTTATCTCCATACCCATCACGTGCATGAGGGTCTTTTAATTTGGGACACCCCACGTTCGTTCCTGCATACCTAAGGTTGTGCAGGACAAGTGATCCTTTCCCCTTTTGATTAGCATGTGTAGTGCACTAACCACCAAAGCCGGCCTTTGAAAACATTCTCTGGATGAATTGAGAGAGAGAGAAAGGAAGCACCCTGGACCGGATTTTGTATGAAAGTACCACGAATAGTAGAAGTCTGATTTCCCCAATTCCAACATACTCTTGCATAAGTGACCCAACAGTATTATACAGTAGTGGCTGGCATCTACGGGGGGTCTTGGGGGTCAGGGGTATGCGTGCGGAAAAATTATTTTAAAAATGAACAAAAATAAAGCCTACCTGATGTCACGTCCGTGCTCTGGACCTCTTCTTTACTGGAACTGGATGCTGATACTCCCTTGCCCAATCCTGGCGCTGCTCACATGCAGAATGTGAAAAGTGCTAGGATTGGTGGGAAAGGCCTCACTCGCTCCACAGCGCTCTGGAGGCCTGCACTTACTCTCAACCCAGCTGGGTTGATAGGTTTAAAGTGCAAGCGTGGTTAGCTGTCACAAGACAGCTGGCTAAAAAGACAAGCACACTTTAAATAGTGCACTAGCCGAGTCCACCATTCTCCATGTTGCTGTAACTCAGCAGCTGCCTGCCCCCTTCCTGACGTTGGGTTCGGGACGGGGATGAAAAATAAAATGGTAATAAATTACCATTTTATTTTTCATCTCTGGGACTTTGGAGGGGGTGGGGTTATGTGGGATGACGCTCCTCTGTATTTTTTTAAAACCAGCACTTTTCTGTATTTATAAATGCGTTACAAAACCTCTGGAATACTGAGGTTTTTTCTTTCCCTCTGAGTCCTCAGCAAGGGGACCATTAGTTAAAATGCCAAAAAAAACTAAACGCGCACTCATGCACATGCTGTGAAAGCAGTTAGCAGCATTCAACCAAGTTGCCTGCCATGAGATGGTTTGTACTTCTGTGTTTTAAAGGGTTCACTGATAGAATATTGATGTGACAAACATCGATGTTCTAAATATCGACTGCAAAAATATCGACTTCAATACTTTACAGGTAAGTAAAAAAAAATGTAATCAAAAATATCTAGGAAAAAATATAGGTGTAAAAAATATTGATTTAAAAATATATATAAAATAAAATATTAGATAGTAAATATATTAAATATTAATATTTTAAAGAAAAGAAATTAAATTTAGGGGTCGATTCCGATTCGGGAAAAACCACTCCGAATACCCGCACAGAGCGTTTTTCCCATACGAATCGTACCCTGCAACGTCCCCCGTATGTACTACGAAGTACGATTCGTACCAGGAGCAGTACTCCGTACGAATCGTACAGAGTCCATACGAATCAAACCCCATACGAATCTCCCTCGGAACCCGCTGTACGCCACATCCGTACGATTCACGGCTGTTTTTTCCGATCCAGCAAGTACGAATCGTGTCGGGTTCGCACCGTACAACGCTTTTTTTACAGGAGCCGAAAACATCCGGAGAAGCAGAGTTCACCTCGAAACAGGTACGGATCGGCCCCCCCAGGTACGGTGCGTACACCCCATGATCGCAGGGGTACGGTGAATATCCCTGCGATCATGGGGTGTACGCACCGTACCCCGCAATCGCAGGGTGTACGCACCGTACCCCATGTTCGCTGGGTGTACGGTGCATATACCGTGCGATCGCGGGGTACGGTGCGTACACCCCATGATCGCAGGGGTACGCACCGTACCCCTGCAAAATAATGAAACAAAATGAATTGTAAAATAAATAGATGTACTGTGCATAGCTTAACAAATAGCACCCCATCATAACGTGCCAGAACCAAAAGAAGCATAACATCGATTAGCATAACGCATAACAACGTAACATAACAGAAAGACATGCATCATAAGGGAATACAAGCAACACAACGTAAAGTGGTCCAGCGTAACACAACCTAGGTGTATTTGTACTGTCACCAGCAGCGCTGTGGGTGGCGCAAGCTGCAGAGGCCTCCTGAATCTTATGGTTGTTTTTTTTACAAATTAGGCCCTGTTTAATGCCTTTATATATGGGGACCAACAAAACAAAGCAAGTTATAATGAATTCCAAAAGGCTGTTTTCTACTGCAGATTACATTAAAAAAAACAGTGACAGAATACTTCAGCAGCCATACCTTAAAGACGTGCTTCTCGAGAATCCGTGAGAAACCAAGGAAACAGATAATTTTGCAACACAGATAATTTGTGAACCCTTTATCACAGCTGTGTTCGTGCTCCAGCTCTCAATGAGAGGGGGTCGGTATAGAAGTCCTCGGGATAGCTCCTCTAATAACTGAAGTGCCCAAGGGTTGATTATGTTCTCAAAACGGGTGTCAAATGCCCAGATGTGCATCCACAAAGATATTCATTTTTGATCAAAAAGAAAAAAAGACAGTTGTGCTCTTGCCCAGAAAAAAAAGCAAATCCCTGTGTAAATGGAAAGAGATATATTTCCATATAAAGTGACTTTGAAAGTGCATGGTGATATTCAAGAACGCATCCAAATCATCCCAAAAGCGAACTGCAAGAGGGCCCTACTGGTATGCACTTTTCTATTAGCGAAAGCCCACTTTACAGCCTCAACTATTAAATGAGAAAGCCACAATATAATGTCATAAGGTGTAAACGCCATGTTGCCAGCTCGAGATAAACATCTCTCCGAGGTGCTGGAAAATTGTTGGAATTGTTCTAGCTAGAGTGTTTTTTTCATGAGTGAGGATGTGCGTTGCTGAAGCCTTTGCACGAACCTCGAAGCAAGGCTGAAGACAGTCAAGAGAGGGCGGCGGGTTTGCGCAGATGTTAATTGTGGCGTGCACAGAAACAGGATTTTTAAAGCACGCATTTTTACTTCCCACAAAAAACACCTTTTTTTTGCTGAACTGATTGACGCGGTTGCCATGGGTTGCCTGCTCCTCGGTTTATGCTGTGCCCCTACACAACCCAGCAAGTAAACACCCCACAGAATGTACTTAAATTAGCCAGCTTTCACACCAAGTTGCCTCCTTAAACAACGTGTGTGAAATGTTTACCTTGGAGTTATGACCCTGCGCCCCGGTCTTTTCAGTCATGGTGCAAAAGGCACTATAAACGCTACGCTTTCTCCCTGAAACACCCACAGTGCACAAAGATCATAAACCTCGAGCAGCGGACGCACCCCACGGCCTGCTCACTGTAGTGTCCTAGCTGGGGCATAGAAATAAGTGCAGGACACACGTGTGTTTGGTGCATGTGGTCAGCTTTCTGCCTGCCCACTCCCAGTGCTCTGGGCTATTTATTTAACATTGTACGTGCCCTCCGTGAGGACGTCGGGCTGAACTATTACCTCCACGCGGGGGGGGGGGGGGGAAGAGATGAAAAACAAAATGCAACAAAACCCATCAACCATAATATAAACATCTTAGAGTCTTAAATACTGTCTCTGTGGGTTGCATTAAATACAAAAAAAAGAACAGTCTTACTTTGGCCTGGCGGGGGTACAGTTCATGTTCCTCTAGCGTTGACATCGGGCCACAAAGACCTGGTACTTCTGGGATGGCTTCGGATAAGGGCGCAGATGGTACCTGCCCTGGCTGCGTCCGTCGGACGGGGTTTGAAACATGTCCTCAGAGCCGTCTGCCTCGATGACACATGGGTGGCTCTGCACTCCTTGGGACCCAACGTCCCTTTGGGTTGGTGTGGCTGAGCTGTCTCCTGAATTCTCTGTTCCACCAGGGGTCTCTTCATCCACAGCTTCCCGTGGACCTTGAGACGACACAGGGTGGTGTTCTTCGGAATCCGAGAAACTTTCCTCTTCTCCACTCGGGAATTTCTTAAAGAAGGACACGTTCCTGGTGACTTCTTTGCCACCCCTGGTCGCCGTGCCCAGGGTGCCTTTAACCTGGGTGACAGTCCACGGGTCTAGTTCAAACGGAAGGCGGAACTTCCCTCCTGGGTGGCGGTCCTTCACTAGCACTCTGTCACCAACCTGAATGTGGCTGTCGGCAGCTCTTCTTTTCTGGGACGCTTCTCGATTGGTCTTTGATCGCTGTTCCATGGATCGATTAGGCGGGGTTGGTGAGGACGCCCATGTGGGGTGATGCGGTATAGTGTCAGTGACTGTTCTGCCAAAACACAGGCGGCTAGGAGGGATTCCTGTAGTACAGTGGGGTGTCAGCCTGTACTCACGTAGAAACTGATATAGGGCCAGCTCTAGGCTCTGGCCATCTGCTAACGCAATCTGGATGGTCTTGTTCAGAGTTCTCATTAGTCTCTCAACTTCCCCGTTGGCTTGAGGCCATCTCTGGGTTATGCGTCGGTGTTTGATGCGGTGAGATTGTAAGTACGCAGCCAGTTTGCCGCTATTGAAGGGGGGACCATTGTCTGTGCGTAGTTCTCCAATGAGGCCATGGGTGGCGATTATCTTTTCCAGCTTGGGAATGACTTCGGTTGCAGCAGTCGAGGACAGGATCTCTACTTCAGGGTACTGTGAGAAATCGTCTATCACCACAAACATGTGTTTTCCTCCGGGAAGGCTGCCAAAATCAGCACTGGCTCGTGCCCATGGAGATGTCGGTCCTTCCTCCGTAATCACTGGCGCCGGAGGGTTAGGTAGGCTAGTCGCCAGACACACGGGACATCGCTGGACTATATCTTCGACCACCTTGTCCAGGCCCGGGAACTAGAGTTTGCTCCGAAGGCGGTTCTTGGATTTGACGATGCCCTGGTGCGCTCCATGTGCTAGGAGGGCTGCTTGCTGGGTGAGGCTGTGGGGCAGTACCAGGCGAGGGCCTCTCAGTAGGCACCCTTCCGGGGATGTAGACAGTTCGTTTCGGACTTGGTGGAGGGCCTTCAGTGTTGCCTGAGCTCCAGGTGTGCGGAATGATGCTGGGCTTTGGAGTGGCTTCCAGTTGCCCGATGCGATAGCCTGGATGGCGATCTGTAGGCAGTCGTCGTCCCTAGTGGCTTGCGCCACCTCCTCTAGGGAGATTGGCAGGGGTCTTGACCTTTCCACGATCATCCTGACATACTCTTCTGTGGCGGCAGCCTCTGCAGCTTCCGAGTCAGTGACCGGGCGGGCGTGTCTTGACAAGTAGTCCGCTGGGTTTCGAGTGCCCGGTCGGTACTCCACGGTGAATTGGAACTCCTTGAGTTGGAGGACCCACTTCTCAATTTGAGGGGGGGGGGCGTGAGGAGGACCCCTGGAACAGCGGAATGAGGGGCTTGTGATCTGTGATGACCACAAACGGGTGTCCGTACAAGTAGATGTGGAAGTGTCGGCACCCCCACAATATGGCGATGGCCTCCCTCTCGATCTGCGAGTATCGCTGTTCGGTCGGCGTGAGTGTCCTGCTCGCATATGCAACGGGGGCCCACTCTCCGCACGCTTGTTGCTGGGTTAGCACGGCCCCTAGGCCTGTCGGGCTGGCATCCACGGCGAGTTGTGATTCGTTCCGGGGCTCAAAATAGGCTAGGGTCGTGTCAGCTGAGAGACCCGCCTTGGTCTTCTGGAATGACTCTTGCTGTTCCGGCCCCCATTCCCAGGTGGCAGTGGCCTTCGTGAGGTCGCGAAGGGGGCCAGTGAGGTCAGACAGGTCCTTGATGAATCGCCCACAGTATGTGACCATCCAGAGAAAACTGCGGACTGCTGTCACCGATGTTGGAGCGGGGGCTTTGTGGATGTCTTTGACTTTTTCCGGGTCCGGCCCAACTCCTTGGTCGGAGAACCTGTAGCCAAAGAAACTGATGTCTTTGCGTAGGAATTCGCACTTTTCCCTGTGGAGGGTAAGACCTCGCTCTTGAAGCCGGGTAAACACTGCTTGGAGGCGATGGATGTGTCCTTCTAGGGTTGGAGCATGGACCAGGATGTCGTCGCTGACATTCAACACACCGTCAAGCCCTTGCAGAACATTCTGAATGATGTTATGGAACACCTCTGCAGCGCTCGATATCCCGAACTTGAGTCGGGTATACCGCCAAAGGCCGGCGTGAGTGGAGAAGGTGGTAATCGGGTGTGACTCCGGGTGTAGGGGAATTTGGTGGTACCCTGACCTTAGGTCCATTTTCGAGAACCACTTCGAGCCTGACAATTCTCCAATAATGTCATCTATGGTGGGTGTCAGGTGGCGCTCCCGCTTGATGGCTAGGTTGGGGATGCGCATGTCAACGCAGATCCGCACGGCGTCGGGCTGCTTCGGTTTTTTGGCCACCACGATGGGCGATACCCATGGAGTGGGCCCGCTCACCCTTTCGATGATTCCTGCTCTCTCAAGTAGGCGTAGTTCCGCCTCTACCTTGGGCCGTAGGTGGAACGCAATGGGTCGATGCCGGAGAGCCACTGGGGCGACTGATTGGTCAATGTGGAGGCGAATGCCGGGTCCCTTCAGACAGCCGATTCCTTCAAACAGCGAGGCGTGTCCCAATACGAGATGGTTGAGGCCGTGGGCTTGGACTGTGAGTGCGAAATGTATCAATCCGAGATCTTGGGCAGTTCTGCAACCGAGCAGGAATCCTGATCCTTCTTGTGACACGTAAATTTTGGTTTGTAAGCGAGTAGAGCTGTGGGACAGGGTTGTCCGGAACATCCCGCACAGGCGTAATGGGCAACTGGTGCCGTAGGCGTATACTTGCACTCTCGTTGGATGGAGTGCTGGTGCGTTCTCTAAAGTTCGGTACACGCTGGCTGCCATTAAGTTAATAGTCGCGCCGGTGTCGATCAAAGCCGCTACTGCTTGCTCCTGTACATTGACGGTGCACATGGGTTCCGCAGACGGCGTGGCTGCCAGAGTGTTGAGCATCCGCACCACGTGCACGGAGGCCACATCAGCGTCGTCGTCGTCCATGTCGCTGCTGGTGGACGTGTTTGGCAGCGGCTCTAGCTGTCTTACCCTTCTGGGTGGTCCACCTTGCTTCTTCCTCTGTGTCGACAGACATACACTTGTGAAGTGGTTGGCTTTTCCACAGGCGCTGCAGATTTTGCCTTGTGCCGGGCATACTCCGTTGTGGGGCGTCGCACCTCCGCACCACGCACAGGCGCGGTCGTGGGAGGACTGAGCTGGTCTTGGTCTCCCTCGTTGGGACTGCTTTGCGCGGTTATCTGTGGACGCGATCTTGAGGGCGCACACGGGCTCCGTTTTGACTTTGATCGTCGGCTTTGGCTCCATGTGTGCGGCTCGGGCCTTCGACAACTCCTTGGACCGCCCAAGTGCCAGGATGTCGCGCATGGGCATGTTGTCCACCTCCAGTACCCTCTCACGCAGCTTTGAAGACGCGCAGCCTTGAATAAACTGGGCGCGGATCTCATCATCCGCATCGGGGAAAGTGCATGTGCTGGCCAGCTTTTTCAGTTCGCGTAGAAGACGTCTACAGACTCCTCTGGGAGTTGGCGGGCTTGGCGGACCAGGAATCTTTCGTAATCCGCACTGGCGAAGGGCTCAAAGTACGCTGTGATGGCGTCGCGCAATGTGGCGTAATTATGGGGCGGACCGCCTTCCGTAACGTCCTTCGAGATGTCGTGGATCGCCTCACCTCCGAGGTGCAACAGCATGGCACGCCGGCGCTCTACTGCGACGTCCGCCGCCACGAAGTAGTTCTCCAGGCGTTCTACCCATTTCCGCCAGCGAGCCGCTTGCGACGGGGGTGTGCCGGTGACGGTGAACGGCTCCAAGCGAGGCACGTTAGTCATGACCGCTGCGGGCAGGTATCTGTGTCACCAGCGGGCACCGTGGGCTATCCAGACCAACCAGAGCTTTATGGCACGCAGGAGGAGCGAGAAACAGCTTGGAAAAGTTCAACTGGCAACCCACGCGAGATGCGTGGGGACCGGCAGGGCCTTTAGCAGTCTCACGCGAGATGCGTGGGGCTTGGCACGGTCCGTAGCGTTGCACGCGGAATGCGTGAGGAATGGCGCGCCCAGCGCGAACAGCGTCTCCGGCAGCGAGTCTCTGCTCGCGGTGACACAGGGAGGGTTGAAGAGGCAGCTGGGTGGGTGGAGGACGGCGCTCGGCCGGTATCGGGTGCGGCCTGGATGGGGTAGCAGCTGGAGCGCTGGGTCCTCGCGCGCTCACCTCTGGAGAGATGCGGCGCCACCGCCTGATTGGAGAAGCGGTCTGCAGTTGCGGGGCGTGTCCAGGGCGCCGGGGAGGTAGCGGCAAGGCCGGGTCCAGGCTCGCTCAGGCGCGGGGCAACAGGGGGTGCCCTGAGTGCACGGCGTGATCACGTGCTGGTGGGGGAGGCCGCAGGGCTACGACCGTCCGCTCCTTGGGCAAGAGCGCGATGGTGCTTTGCACGCGATGGGGTGGCGAGACCACCTCGTCGCCAATGTAGTGTCCTAGCTGGGGCCTAGAAATAAGTGCAGGACACACGTGTGTTTGGTGCATGTGGTCAGCTTTCTGCCTGCCCACGCCCAGTGCTCTGGGGGTGGAGCTTGGGAACATCTCCGGGACCCCAGTGAAATGGTTGGGCCCAAACAACGTCGACATTACACTCACTATGAGGGAAGCCATCACAGGGCATTATCCGTAGGACAACACAAGCCCATCTCCTGCTGAAAGGAGCGCGGTTGTCTGTCTGGCCGGGCTACGCGGCCTCTTTCATGGAGTGCGAGCGGAGCATGAATTGACCAACCTGGGCCTTTGAGAGAGGATTATCTATAAAATAAAGAAGAACGTACCTTACCTGCTTCCTGTGAGACCGCATCATGCGCCGCCATGAGCTCCTGTTTGCTCTGGAGTCCATCCGCGATTTAGGCAGCTTCCCTCCTCCTTATTCGCTAAACCAATCACAACGCTGCTATTGTGACTGGTAAGGCGCATCTGAGAGCGCCCCAGACGGGCCATTTTCTCTATGTAGGCTGCATATAGCAGCCTACATAGAGAAAATGTGGGAGTGCGCATGACTGCTTTGTTCGGCCGTGGGGCTGACCAAATAGTCAAGGCCCATAACATTGGGCAAGCCACTCCCCCCCTGCCCTAAGCAAGACCGCCCACCCGCCCGCCCACAACCAGGCACAGAGGCATTTCTGCTTTCTCGCAGCAGAGAAACAGAAACATAAATGGTAGTTTTTACCTTTTATGTTTCTGCCTTCTCAACTGCGAGAAAGCAGTGGGGCGACGCCCCCCACGCCCCAATGGGGGAGCCGCTACTGCGGAGGGGTAAAAATTACTATTCCCACTCCAGTGAGTGCAAAAGTAGGGTAAGTAGTGGTGGATAGCTGAGTAACTACATTTACTATTCCAACTCCAGTGAGTGCAACAGTAGGGAAAGTGTTGGATTAGGAAGGACAACAATTACTATTCCCACTCCAGTGCGTGGGACAGTAAGGAAAGTGCTGGATGGCGGAGGGGTAAAAATTACTATTTCCACTCCAGTGAATGCAACAGTAAGGAAAGTGCTGGATAGCAGAGAGGTAAAAATTACTATTCCCACTCCAGTGATTGCAACATTAGGGAAAGTGTTGGATAGCAGAGAAACAAAAATTACTAATAACACTTATACTATTGGAAAAAAACAAAAAAAATCATAAATATAAATATACAATATTTGAAAAATATATAATTTAATATATTAAACATATAAACAGGACACATATTATAATATTAATTACATATAACAAAAATCTACAAATAATATATAAAATAAATGAATAAATAAATGTACCCACAATAATGATTTAAAAGTAGAAAATATTAAGAAACAAATTATTTACAACATAAATGTATTTATTTTATTTCCTACATTATAACACCACACAATAACACACTTCAACATTTTTATTTAAATGTATTTCCATAATTAACACAATTAATGATCAAAACAATCTTATTAATAAAAACAAAAAAAACCATTGAGTACACATGCTTTAACACTACAATATCCACAACACACATTCAAATTAAACGATAAAAAAATAAAAAACAAAACATTATTCTTTTTAAAAGAAAACATATTACTATCAACAACTAATAATTAAATATTCAAAAATGTGTTTAATACCCACCTTTTACCCCTCTAGAACTAAAAACAACACACACAAAAATAAACAATTACACAAAATAAATATCAAATAATTAACATTAAAGCTATATAATAATTAAACACAAAATACTTATCACCCTTTACTCATATAAACACCACAAAATACACCTAAAATTAATGACACAATTAAAGTAATGAATTAGTTATTAGTTAATTATAATTAATTAACTAATTATTAATTTACCAATTACAAATAAATTACTTCCCACCCTTTACACTTATAAACACCACAACCCATACCTGAAATTAATTACAGAATTACCATGATTAATGACCGATTAACTAAGTAAAACGAATTAACAACCAATAATTAATTAATAATAAATTACTTTACCCATTTAACACTATAATATCTCAATTAAACAGACAATAAATAAAAAATATTCAATATATTTAATATAATTAAATTACTTCCCACCCTATTCCCCAATAAACCCACAACCCGCTACGGAACTAAAAACACAAAATTCAAAGAAAAAATTATTCATAACAACTAAAAATAATCAATAAATATTATACAATTAAGTTACTTCCCACCCTATTCCCTTATAAACCCACAACCCGCTACAGAACTAAAAACGCAAAAATCTAATTAAAATAAATTAATAACTACTAAAAATGCAACACATATATCAAAAACACAAACAAATCTTATACAAAAAAAACATCACATACATATAAAATATATACCAAAATATATAACATTAATAAAAAATCGATATTTTGAACTATATTTTTGCAAACAATATTTTACACTTTGATATTTTAAACATCGATATTAGTTAACTAAATTCGATATTCTTTTTTTAAAATGTATTTTTATTTTAGAACTGAACAAACAGCGCAGTACAAATTTGCATGAGATCTCCACAAAAACATAGTCCCAAACCGAACCATATATTTTCCCGCCATCACCAGGTCGTCTCTCCCTCCCTCCTCGGGATTCATGTAGGCCAGTATTCTTCACACGTCGGTATTCTACGGTCCTGTGTTTGCACATGGAGTCCAGGAACAGAGGTGTCTAGGTCTCGCCATTGATCACAAGGGTGTCGCTTTGTCAGGCCCTTGGGTCGGAGACCCTTGTGTGATATGTGCAGCGCACTGTTGTGTATCCCCACCCACGTCTACTCCAAAGTGTCGTCTCCAGGGGTCCCAGAATTTGTGGAATTTCCTGGAGCACCCTCTGCTGCAGTATGTGGTCTGTTCGGCTACCATATACATGTCCATACCCATAGTCCATTCCTGAATAGTCAGTTTATCTGCTACCCTCCCATTTCCTGGCAATATCTCTTTTTACGACCAACAACCCCAGTGAAGCAAAGACCAGTTGCGTTCTGGTGATGTCAACATCACTTGATATCCCAAGTATCATGAACCTGGGTTCCATTGGTAGCGTCACCCCCAGGACAGTTCCTAGTAGTCCCACCAGTTGTCCCCAGAATGGCTGAAGTTCAGGAAATGCCCAAAGTGTATGGAAGAAATCGCCGTTGGCTGCGGCGCAGGCCAGGCAAAGTGGAGATTCCGCCCTCCCCATCCTATGCAGTCTGTCTCTGTCGTAGTATGTCCAATGTAGTATCTTCCACTGAATGAGTCGGAGTCTCGCTTTTAGGACGACCTCTCTTTGGTGCATTAACGCAGCCTCCCAGTCTATGTTCTCCATGTGCCCCACCTCACTCTCCCATCATGACCGAAGTCGCACTAGCCCATCGGGAATATTGTTGTTAATGGTTTTGTATGTAAATGAGACCGCTTTTTGGGTGAGCTCCTCCTGTAGGAGTCTACCCTCCAAAGGCGCATATTCTGGAAGTTGGTCACACAAGACATTTTCTGTCTGCCGTACGTGGCGCAGATGTGCATATTTAAGAAATTGTGAGTCACTCATAATGTATTCTTGTTGAAGCTTGGCCCACTTTTAAGGTCCCCTTTCTCAACTATGATACCTATCAGGGAGATCCCGAGGAGATCCCAGGCCCCGAACCCAGTGAGCTTGCGTAGTTCCCTGAAGCGAGACCTCTCCCAGAGTGGGGTGGCTTTCATCACTTGTCCTGTCCAGTCCATGATCTTGGTCGCCCTCGTCCACTCTGCCAGGGTCACTCGAGTCACCGGAACAGGCGAGAGCCGCCCTTCCCTCCGTATAAATAGTGCAGGTGAATATGGGGTAGCATGACCTCCCTCTCAAGCCGGTATGTAGGGTGTTGTCTATGTTTGTGTGTCCATTCGGATATGGGTATCAAGTGAGATGCCCAGTAATAAGCCTTGATGTCGAGAAGGGCAATACCTCCATTATAGGGGTTGCATTGCAGTGTTTTAAGTGCGATTCTATGGTGGCCACAGTAGTGATCGGAGTGTACCAGCGATCTCTGTGAAGATGGCATGTGTAAGGGGGTGGTACGAGTTTTGGAGGGCGTACAGAAGTTGAGGCAAGGTGATCATTTTAAAAATAGCCGCATGACCAAGTAAGGTATGAGGGAGGTCTCTCAATCGCTCTGCATCCGATTTAAAATTAGTGAGGACCGATCAGAAATGTTCCCTTCTACACACCTCCGGATTAGGAGTGATGAAGATGCCCAGATATTTAAAGCCACTTTCCACCACTCAAAGGTCTCCCGGAAGGGGATAATCTATTTGTGCGGTGGTCGAGCAGAAGAGTGTGGTCTTGTTCCAGTTTATTTATATATGACTGCCATAGTCAGAAATCAATTCAAATATGGCTGGGATGGTCGTAGCCGGATAGAAGATATACATCAGGATGTCATGGCATAAAGAGAAATCTTTTCCTCTTCAGTGTCCGTGGGTGCAATATGGAAACCACAGATGGAGGGGTGCATCTGTATCGTAGCCGCCAAGGATTCAAGGGTAAGCGTGAAAAGAATTGGGGGAAGGGGGGATCCCTGACACGTCCCCCTCTCGATAGGAAAGGGTGACAAGCACCGTCCGTTGAGTCGCACCGTGGGCATCGTCTGGTTATAGTGAAGTGCAACCCGGCTACTGAATTTCGGCTCTAGCCCAGGGTGGCATCGAGGAACAGCCAATTGACCGCGTCAAACGCTTTCTCTGCATCTAACGATAGGAAAGCCTGCAGGCTGGTCCAGTTCTGCACCATCATGAGCCAGTTGTGGGTGCGTCTAAGGTTTAAGCAAGTGGATCTGCCCGGCATAAACCCCGATTGTTCCTCGTGGACCAGGTCCGCAATCACCCCCAGAAGACGCGTTGCCAATATGGTGGCCAGGATTTTGACTTCCGAGTTTAACAGGGAAATGGGTCTATAGGACCCACATTGGTCACGGGGCTTGCCCTCCTTGCCCACCTTGGGCATGGCCACTATGGTGGCCATCCGCAGGTCTGGTGGGAGAACGCCTTCCTCGTGTGAGTCCATAAAAAGTCAGAGGCGATGGGGGCCCAGGATGCTTGCATATCGCTTATAGAATTCCTTGGTGAGCCTGTTAGTTCCCGGCATCTTCCAGGGGTGAAGTTTCGCAATGGCATCCTGGACCTCTGTTAGCGTCAGGTCGCCTCCCAGGTTTTGTGTCTCCGCCTCCTCTAACCGTGGCGTTGGGATCCCTTCCAGGTATGCCTGGACCTCGACTCGCGTCTTGGATGTCCTGGCCCGGTACAAGTCCCTATAGTACCTTGCAAATGCGTTGGCAACCCCATCATTGGTGGACTGGATGGTGCCCTGAGAGTCTAACACCTCCCTCACCCATCTGTACTGTACCTCACGCCAGCTGATCCAGGCTAGGAGCTTCAAAGCCTTGTACCCTACCTCATAGAGGCGGTGCATTGTGTCCAATTATAGCTTTTTGGTGTTTTCCATGGCCAGTTCCTTATAATCCCCTTGCAGGGCTTCCAATCTCTGTGCGGTGTCGGGGTCATTACCCAAGGGCACCCGCCTTTCGAGTTCAGTGATTTCATGTTCCAGGGGTGTTAAGGCTTTATCCCTGTCCTTCTTGTCCCATGCAATGTGGTTTTGGGCTCTGTCCCGTAGCACGGTCTTATACGCTACCCACACTGTCACCCCGGAGGAGGCCGAGTCCTTGTTTTCTTTGCAATAAATTTCAGTGTCGGCCCTGAGCCCACGTGCTATCTTAGCATTGCTTAAGTCCCACGGACTCAGCATCCAAGTGCGATTGCCCTCCCATTTCCCTCAGACCCAGCTTGATCAGAAGCAGGGAGTGGAGAGGTGTGGCTCACTGGTTAGAGGCGGCAGACCTGTAAGCAGAGAACGGCATGGGACCAGGGTTCAATTCCCGACGCGGCAGGGTCTTGGACCATGGTCAACGGACTCGATAATTCTCGCCTCAGTGCCTACTCTAACCAGGGAACACACTCGGTAACTCTGGGCATTAAGCTTGCCTCATATCTACAACGGCCTCCCACAGACGCCGGGGATGCCTGGTTTCACCCTGGAGATACCCAGAAAGGGACCATCTCACAGGGAAAACCAGGACGGGTTCCCCAGCGGTCTACAGCGCCAGGACACTCGGGTAGAGTAACAGTGCGCTTTACAAGTATCCCACATTCATTCAGTGATCCAAAAGGCCCCAAGCCTTATAGTCTGCATGCCCCGCATTGCGTAATTCACCCTTGGGGATGAATATGTAGTCTAATATAGAGTAGGTGGTGTGGGCCCCAAAGTGAAAAGAGAACTGTCTAGTTAGGGGATGATTTTCCCTCCAAACGTCTATCAAGCCCAATGTTGTGGAAAACTGCCTAAGGGGCGTGGCCATTGGGGCCAATCTCCCCCCAAGCGGTCTAGCTGTGGATCCATAACATCATTAAGGTTGTCCCCCACTATGTGCAGAGCTGAGGGTGTCTCTATAAGTATGTCTATCACTTTAGGCATGGTGGGTGTTGTGCATACACACAACAGTACGACTTCTGTCCGACCCCATAGTCCCAGGACTCCCACATATCTACCCAGAGGGTCCTGCCAAAGACATAAAAAGGGGAGACCCATTTTAATCATGATAGCCACCTCCCTCGCCCCAGAAGTGAACCCAGCATGTGCCAGGACTTTGTATGATCCATGGCCAATGAAACCACATTGTGTGCCCCGGAGGTGCGTTTCTTGCAACATTGCGATGTCAGGGTGGAGCCTCTTAAGATATTGCGACACTAGTTTGCATTTGATCTTGTCCCCCAGCCCATTTACGTTCCTTGTTATGACCGTTAGGGAAGGTGTGCAGGTCATGGCGTAGCTATCAGTATTGGACCCCAGGCTTTAAAGTCTAGGGGTGTGTGGGTCCCGGGTGCGTATCAGTCTGTGGAAATGGTCTGGTAATTTGGTCCTTGCGCTTAACAAACCAACATAGAAAACTTGGACACCCCAACTGTTCGCTCCCCCACACTCTCACCCCACCTCCCTCCATCCCCCCACAGCCTTCTGCCCCCCATCGCTGGAAGTGACCCGTGGCTAAGGAGAGTAGGGAAGTCTGTTGCCCCCCCAAATCATACCCCCCAAAACCCCAAACTCTTACAGTTCGTTGTGCAGTAGTTCGTTCAGTCAACAGTTCGAAGCGTGGGAACACTGCAAAGATGAAGCCGTATGGGAGGTCGTTGCTGGCACATGGGTCTTCCCCTCCAGTGTCAGGTTGCAGCACTCTGTTCCTCTGAGTCAGGCTCTCCAGTGTGAGCCCTGTCTGGTGATCTGCCTCCCTCCTCGCCTTCCTCAAGTGTCTGAATTGCCTTCTCCAGTGGGTGGCGTGATTCTGACCCCGGGGACAAGTCGGTGCCGGCAGTTTCATACTGTCGGCTGGGGGAGCTAGGTCCCTGTGTTGCTGTTTCCGAGTTAGAGTGCTCACCCCTAGGCTATCTTGACGCATCTTGTCCTGTGTGGTTTTTCTGAGGGCATATGGAGTACCCTTATGCAATTATCGCAGGTGGCCCAAGGTACGGCGATCACGTCCTCAGGGGCAGCCCTCCCAGGCAGCGTCAGCACGTGACATATGGTTGTCCAAGGACGTTCCTCCAAGGGAGCGCGGCACTGGCTGTTCCTCCACCCAGGCCCACACCTCCTCCGGGGAGGAGTAGGTGCTGTGGACCCCGGAGTGAAAAGAGAACTGTTGTTTACTTTTGCCAGGAACAGGAGCATGTATTGTAATTGAAGGGCCCGGAGCTTGACCTTAACTGAGTCAAATGTGCTGCCTTGCTTCTGGATCTCTTGACTGTAGTCCGGGAATGTCATAATGTTGAGGTTTTCGTAGCCGACTTCCCCCTTGCGCTGCATTTCCCTCAATATCATGTCCCTGTCCAATAAATTCAGCAGCTTGGCGATGATGGGCCTTGGCGGGGCTCCGGGTGGAGGTCTGGCACTCTATACCGAAGCAGTGGGAAAACTGTTCCGCCGGGATAAGGTCTGACAGCCATTTTGTCAGGAACGCTACGGTGTTGGTGCCCTCCGCCCCTTCAGGAAATCCCATGAAGCGGAGATTGTTCCTCCGGGCTCGATTTTCCGCGTTGTCAATCCTCCACTGGGAGGAGGAGCTTGGCGGGCATCTGAGATGGCCGCTTGAGCACAGCGCTCTCCGGACCCTCGCCGCTCCCGGCATTTTATCCTGGCTGAATCCTGATTTCTTGCAAGAATTCGTGTAGGGGACGTTTGGCTGATTACCCTGGCACTTTTCAGAAATCGATTTGGATCTCGTATTCCTGAGATATGGTGCTCTGAACTTTTGGGCTCCGCCCTTGAGGTGCGCCCGGGACGGGGTGCGGTTCTGTAGCCGTCCTGCAATTGAACAACAACGGCAGGAGATCTGGCCTTGTGGGTCCCCCCTTCCTAAGTTTCGGTTTCGATTCCGTTCCGACTTGTGCCACGGATGTGGATGTCGTGTTGCGACTGAGACTTGGAGGCAGATCGGCTGTTGGGCTTTCATGTGACCTATTTGCTGGCTTGGCGACCTCTACCCGAGTTGTGCCCCCTTTTTTATGTACTTTTGATCCTGTACTTTGGGTGTCGGGCCCGTCGAACCTGGTGGCTTGTCCTGTGACGCATCTTCAAAATGGCGGGCAGAGGGGACAGAGAGACGCGCAAGACGAAAACACCTCTGCGCGGAGCTCCAGTTCAATCAAATGTCATGGACCGTTATACCCATTCTAAGGGGTCCCCCGGAGCTGCCCTGCCTGGTTCTAGTATAGCGTCCGAACGAGTTTTGGAAGAGTCGGCGGAGCCCTCCCTACAGGATATCATGGGCGCCATCTCGGGTGTGAGGGAATCCATCGGCCTACAGTACGAGGCCTTGGCCCACAAACTTGACACCGTGGCTATTGAGGTGAATCTGATTCGTGCTGATCTCGGCAAGACGAATGAGAGGGTACAATCACTGGATATTAAATCCTCTAGCCTTACGAATGACGTCTCGGAGCTCCAAACAGAGATTGGAAATCTCCGTCGGGGGAACGACTTCATGACCCGTCGCCTGGAGGACTTTGAAAATAGGGCACGTCGCTGCAATGTTCGCCTGGTTGGTGTACCGGAAAACCCTGAACCCCACTCGGTGGATCTCCTGGTTGAGGATCTGGTCTTGAACCATCTGGCCCCTTCTGGTCTCACAAAATTTTTCACGGTGGAACGCGCACATCGTGTTCCAGGGGGCAAAGTCAAGCCGGGAGCCCCGCCGAGACCCATTGTAGCGAAGCTTTTTCATTATAGAGACCGGGACGCTATCCTGCAGGCCTCGCGGGTGAAGGGCCCGGTGGCCTTTGAGAACGCTACGGTGAACTTTTACCCGGACTTTTCCCAACAGGTTCAGAGACAACGTATGGAGTTTCGTGGTGCCAAGAAACGTCTCCGGGATCGGGGCCTACGTTACGCCATGCTCTTTCCCACCAGACTCCGGGTCGAATACAATGAGCGTACCCTTTTCTTTGATCGGCCAGATGCTGTTAATGACTGGCTGGACTCATTGCCTGACCGTCCTCCTGAGACGGACTCCGCCGCTCACCCTGGTGGTGCCGAAGGTGGTGTGGAGATCTAACTGTTCGGCTCTTATGTCTTATTTTGAATACATTCTCAGGAGTGTTGGCCGGCGTCCCTCTACATTGTGATCATTCTGTCTTTCGTTTGTTATTTTTGTTCTTGCTGAGGTCGGGGGGAGGATGGAACGGAGACCTTTCCTCCTCCGGGGTCTTTGTGTAGAATAGGGGTTCTTGGGCGACAGGCACACTGCAGGTTGGGGTGGCTCTTTAGCTTTTTGCAGGGGTACAGGGTGGGGGTTGTTTCTCTTCAGTTTGGGGGAGGGGGGTTGGGAAGTTTTTTCTTTTCTGTGTGTTGTTTTCAAGGCGAGTTGCTCCTGTGTTTGCTGCTGTTTCTGATGTCTAGCTCATGGACGAGGGGTCTTGGCTCGGGCGGCTGGGATGGGGGGTAGAGGGTTGAAATTTCTTTCCTGGAACGTTAATGGCCTGGGAGATCGTATTAAGCGCAGTGTGGTCTTAAAATGTATACGACGTTTGTCACCGGACATTGTTTTCATGCAAGAAACCCATTTGATTGGTAATGTTTGTTATGCAATGAATAGATGGGGCTACCGCCTTGTGGCGCACTCGGGGTTTACCTCCGGATCTAGGGGTGTGGGTATTCTTGTTCGAACCTCCCTCCCCCTGGCGATCGATGAGGTGATTCATGATGACCGTGGGAGATATACTGTCCTGGTGGGTAGGTATGAAGGCCGCACCCTATCTCTCTTCAATGTTTATGTTCCCCCGGGTTTGCAGGCCTCTACTTTTACTGACTTGGGCCGTGTTTTGTTAGATCTCCCTGATAGCACTCTTTCTGGCCGGTGATTTTAATTCGGTGCTTTCCGGCCTTCACGATCGCCATCCCCCTAGAGATACCCCGCAGGCTCAGCAGTGGTTGGGTGGGTTTTTAGATACCTTTGGCCTTGTGGACTGCTGGCGACTGTTGCATCCTACTCAGCTCCAATACACCTTCCATTCTGGGGCTCATGGCAGTCTGTCTCGGCTGGATTATTTCCTGATGCCCGCAGCCCAATCATCGGCGGTTCGTGAGATTTTACATTTGCCGAGGGGTATTTCTGATCACTCGCCGCTCTGGCTTCGTTTTGAGGTTGGGGTAGAGGCGGCGGGCCGAGTGGCTCCCATTAACCCTTGGTATCTTTCCTCCCCTGAGACTCGTACCCTCTTGCTCAAGTCCATGGATGCATATTTCCTGGAAAACGAGGGGTCGGTCTCTTCGGCTGTGTCCCTGTGGGAAGCCTTTAAAACTGTGATTCGTGGACAGGCCCTTTCCTTGATTGTTGAAGCTAAGAGGGCAGGGAGGAGGGAGGTGGTGGACCTTGAGGGGGAGATCTCTGCTTTGGAGGACGAGTTGGAATCTGGTGTCACGCCTGAGAAACTCCATGCCCTGGGTCTAAAACAGTTTGCATATAAATCTCTGGTCACTGACGCTGCAAAGGTGATGTTTCGTGAGCAGCAGGGCAGATTGTACGATGTGGGTGACAAGGCGGGCAAACTCCTAGCGTGGTTGGACAAGAAAGAAAGAGTTAATCGTGTGGTGCCCGTGATTCAGTCTGCGAGTGGTGAGAATGTGATTGATCCGACCGCCATTGTTGATCGTTTTGCGGAATATTTCCGTGTGGTATATGCTCCCGTGTCTGTGAGGGATGTTGCCGACTCCCGCCTTCTTCTGCGTGATATCACTTTGCCCTGTGTCACCGACTTGGACCGTATTGCTTTGGACTCCCCTTTTACGAATGATGAGATAGCCAATGCAGTTCGATCGCTCCGTTCGGGCAAAGCATTGGGCCCGAACGGTTTGCCTATTGAGTTGTACAAATTACGCCCCGATAAGGTGGCGCCGTATCTCCGCGCCATGTTTCTAGAATCTCGTGAGCGGAACATACTTCCATATGATCAGCGTCTGGCGACAATCGTCGTCATTCCCAAAGAGGGTAAACCGCGTGACCTCTGTTCCTCGTATAGGCCCATATCCCTATTAAATGTTGAACCTAAGGTGTTGGCTAAACTTTTGGCGACCCGTCTCCTTTCGGTTCTTGGGGAGTTGGTCCATCCGGATCAATCTGGCTTTATCCCGCATCGCAACACTGCTCTGAATTTACGTCGCCTCCACGGCGCGCTGGCGAGGGCGGGGCTTTTGACTGAACCGGCCATTTTGGCGTCCCTGGATGCCTCCATGGCCTTTGATACTGTGGAGTGGCCCTATTTATGGGCAACACTTGAGAAATTTGGATTCGGGTGCGAGTTTATTAGCTGGGTTAGGCTGTTGTACGCGGAACCTCTGGCGCAAGTTGTAGTGAACGGTAGAGTGTCGGCCCCCTTCTCCTTGGGCAGGGGTACCCGTCAGGGTTGCCCCTTGTCCCCTCTGTTGTTCGCGCTCGCTCTTGAACCGTTGGCGGCCTGGCTCCGTTGGGAACCGTCCCTTAAAGGTATTCGTTGGGCCCCGGATTTCGAAGACCGCGTCTCGCTTTATGCGGACGACATCCTCTTGTATCTTACTTCTCCTCGCAAGTCTTTATCTGTTTTATTTGACGTTCTTGCGTCCTTTGGCGCTAACTCAGGCCTCGTCATCAACTGGTCTAAATCCTGTGTATACGTTTTATCTGGTATCTTGCCTCCGTTGCCGAGTAGACTTCCTCTTCAGGTGGTCCGGGATGGTTTCAAATACTTGGGGGTTTTTGTTACCTTGGATCCGTCCCTTCGTTTTGATCGTAATCTCCTTCCCCCGTTGCTTAGGCTCCGTTTGGACGTTGCCCGTTGGCGCAAACTTCCCTTGTCTCCCCTGGGTCGGGCGGCCCTGTTTAAGATGATGTCACTACCGCGGTTTCTCTACGCTCTCCAGAATTATTATGATCCTATCCCCAAGACCTATTTTCGGGAGATTGAGAGCCTTCAGAGGCAACTTATTTGGGATGGGCGACCGCGCATTGCTCTCGCGAAACTTTCCATCCCGTGGTACGATGGGGGCATGGCGCTCCCCGATATTAAGAGATACTACTGGGCTTCCCATCTGTCCGCTATTAATCACGCTATGTTCTCGCCGGGTCGTAATCCGGCGTTTGAGATGGATAAACTTCAGCTTCCGGGAGGTGACTTTAACAGAGTGCTCTATTCTCGCTCCGCTGGGCGCCATCTTGTGGGACCTACTTTGACTGCTTTGACGGTGTGGCGTGCTGCGAATGTGAGCCTGGGCTGGGAGGATCGCTTGACGTTGGCGACGCCGCTTTATGCTTCAGAACGTCTGGGCGGTCTTTGGTCTTCCAAGGGTTTTGACCGTTGGGACTTGATTGGGATCTCTAAAGTGGGGGATGTATACTCTAAGGGTTCTGTGCGCCCGTTTCAGGCCCTCCAGGCTGACTACGGCCTGAGTAGTCGGGAATTCTTTCGTTATTTACAGATCAGGCACGCTTTGGTTTCGGTGTTTGCTCCTGGTGAGATTCCGCCTGACTCTTCCCCACTTGAAGACCGTATCCTTGACGAACATCTTCCTGATAGCACTATCTCCCTGATCTATAAAAAGTTGATTAACAATTGGACTGACTTATTGGCCCGACTTCGGGAACAGTGGATGGGAGATGGGTTGGAACTTGATGATGAGGATTGGCAATCGGCCCTCTCCTCTCCGAAGGAGGTGGCTATACCGGCTCGACTCCGTCTGGTCCAATTGAAGATCCTTCATCGGGTGTACGTGACGGGACCGCGACTGATGGTGATGGGCTTTTCCTCCGATGGACTGTGTAAGCGTGGATGTGGTTTGCGTGCTACTTTCCTGCATATTCTTTGGGAGTGCCCGATGGTGGCTGCTTATTGGGTGGCTGTGCTTGATCTGATGACTGTGGTGACAGGGATTTCCTTGCGTCCGGAACCTCGTCGCTGTCTTTTGAATGTTTGGGAGCCCACGGACTATTCGGTGGCACAGACTAGATGGGCCACCCTGGGCTATATGATTGCGAAGCGAGATATTGCGCAACTCTGGGGGGCCTCCAGGCCCCCTGCCCTCTCGCAATGGGAGGAGAACATGGATTGGTCCATGTTCCGTGAGAAAACTGTCTATGTGGCCAGGGGCAGACCCAGGGCATGGGTGAAGGTGTGGGGTCAATGGAACGAATACCGTGGCGACATTTGTACTCCTCCCCTTGTGGACACTATCGAGATTACCCTGTCTCCTTAGGCTAGCGTTCCCGGAATCTTCATATAGGGACTGAGCTGGTGTCTCCGGCTCTCCCCCCTTCTTCTTCCTGATCTCTGCCCCCCCCCACTCCGCACTCCTTAGTGCTTAGGATGTTACTACTGCACTTCCGCTGCTGTGCCCCCCTTGCGTCCCTTGGGCTGACCTTCAGTGATACACTCTCGCCTTTCTGTATGTTTGTTCTTCATATATATAAAACCTGTTTTTGTCCTGTATATAATGTGGAGTATTGCATTGTTGATTGACGGTTACCTCTGCGGGCATATATGATATGTGTCTACTCCTTTTTAGCGGCTGGCCCGTGTGGTTGTAGGCCCATCCTTGTACCTTTTTGCTTGCTCAAATAAAGGTTTTAAAAAAAAAAAAAAAAAAATCCTCCACTGCATGTCCGCAGCGGCACTGCGCATGTCCCTCGTTGCTTTTTGGAGGTCCTTGACCACATCCTCCACCTCTGACACCCTGGTTTCGGCTTCCATCACCCTCTCGGAGACCTTGCGGAGATCTTGTCGGAGTTATGACACCTCTGAACAGACTTCTCAGATTTTCCCCTCCAGGACTTCTCTGGAACTTTGAATAGCTTGCAAGAGTAATGCTGTGTTGGAGGGTGGCTGCGCTGCTTCCACTATCCATTTTCCGCTGCCGCAGGAGTTTCGGGTCCTTATCCTTCACCATGGCAGTGACCTGTGTCTCGAAAGCGCGAGTGGAGGGCAGTCCTTTTGTGTGACCACACATGGTTGGGCCGACGATCTCTGGCCTCCGCAAGGCCATGCGACAAGCAGGATTTTCAATGGTGCATATACGATGCTTGTTCGTGGTCAGGGCAAGCCTTCTGACTCCTGGCCTCACCCTCTACCCCAATCCCAGCCAGGAATTTTTGTCCATTATGCAGGGCCGGAGTCCCTTTGGGGCCGGGGCTCCGTGCCTACTGTGGGAAGTCTTTTCTTCTGGCTCCTCAAGGCGTCAGGGGAGTGGGGCCCTTAGTTTTGTGCCACAGTCTGGGTCCTCCGCCCCACCCCAGTCCCAACAAGAAAGGTGCCCCCGATCAGCCGTCCATGTTACTGCCGGAACTGCTCCATTTCAGAAGGCCTCAGAGTCACCTCATGCAAGATGCACTGTCCGCCACTCGGTGGGCTCCTCTAGCGGGCGGGGAGTCTGGAGCACCCCAACCCCGGCCTCCGTCTCATGGGCAAATGCCACCATCAATCACAATCCGGGGCAACCCCAGGTCGCAGGTACCAGTTCAATTCACCAGGAGGAGTGGAAGGAAAGGGGTCTCTTGTGTGGCACCGGGGGGCTGAGCCAGACGAGGATGCCCCGGTCCATCCTGCTGTTGCAGGTGTGGGCCTAAGGATCGTAGGGTCTTGGTCTGAATGTGTCCTCACTCAGCTCCGCAGGTAAGGGTCTCTGTGTGATAGCTGGAATGGGCGGGCCCAAATGCACCTCTTGCCGCTTGCCCGCGGCCACTGGTCACGTCTCTCTCCCAGGGCCTGGGCTGCTCCGTCCCCCCTGGCTGTTTCTGTTCGTATCTCTCTGGGTGGGGGAAGATGCAGAATTGAATGATTGCGGCCTAGACGGGCTTCCACCATTACCCCATTTAGGGCCCGCCAAAAGCCTGTCAGCACTGGGTCAGGCGGATGCCAAACACATTCCGCTGCTGCTCTCTGTGACTCACTAGCCTGCGTGTTTCACCAGCTCTGACCAAGGCGCCATCCACGCCTCCAATGCGTAACCCTCAACTCGGGGCGCACCGTTGAACCTGGTGCTGCCCCAATGCTATACACAGAGGGGGTGGGGGGAGGGAAGAGGACGCGGGCCAGCGCTCCTCAGCCGGCCTGACCTCGTTACCCAGTCTAACTTGGGCAGGCAGTCTCCCAACGGCCCGCGGCTACTCTGGGCTCTCCAGCGAGGCTCCCAGGGTTACCTCCACTCCAGCAGCTGCCATCTTAGCACCTCTGTCCGTGGTAGGCCTCAATGCCCAAAACACTGCGTTTCCTCTCCACGGGTGCTCAATGAGTCCCTCGAGCCACCCGTAGGGAAAGGTCATCTGCGAAGGACAGATAGAGAGTGATTTGGTCACAAGATGCTGCAGGATCTTTTACTGATTTAAGGCTGCGGCGGGACCTCTTGCTCAGTGCAACTTACTCGGCTGTGAGCTAGCCTAAATTCGATATTCTTGACCACGAGAATTTGTCTGTCAATATTTCTGATCGACGATATTTTTTACTCGATATTTGTATGTATTGATATTTTTGATTCAATATTTTGTCCCTGCACTGTTCAAAAGAATTTATTGATGTCAGTATATACTACATATCAACAAAACATAAGAGCAATAGTAATAAACCAAAGTGAATATGCAGTATGAGATATCGATAAGGAGAACCATAAAAGTCTTTATAATTTTCTGAGATAGGGAGAGGAGAAGGAATGGAGGAAGAAGGGAAGGAAGGGAGGACAAAGGAGAGATCATTTTATGAGTCATAGATATTTAACAAGAATGACAACAAATTGCCTCTAGGGTAATTTCATATAATAAACAATATGCTTATTAACATATCCGAAGATGTAATTAAATATAAAAGAAATACAGAGAGAAACTCCAGGGAGGCGAACATTTTCAGAAGATACATGTACAATACGTAGTTCATCACTACCAATTTTGTTGAGATATGCACTAAGAGGTAACCATAGTAATTGCACGTTAGGAACAGATGAGCATTGTGTAGCATACATAGTATCTAACTTATGATGAGAAATCATCGAATCCCACCACATTTTGTATGATAACTTATCTGATGTTTTACAATTTAAACCAATCAGGTTAAAGGTGCTTTCCACCCCTAGAGCCTATCATTTCGGGTGGGGGAGGAGTCAATCTCTGCACTTGGCCTTAAAGACGGCCACAGCACGGGAGCAACCGTCTTAGGTATGAGTGCTGCCTTTAACATGAAGTTTTTAAACTTATTGCTGCTATTTAGTTTTTAAATATTGAAAAGTACATTGAATTTGATTTACTCTAACTTGTGCCATGCGCTTGGCCCCTAGAGCATTCTCCCGGTTTCCTGGTTACTGGACCGGATATCCCGCTTCCCACCCCTAGAGCCTATCATTTCGGGTGTCGGTTATCTGAACACTCGCTCGCTGGTCAAACACCAGCTTGAAATCTTTCAGCTTCTAGATTCGAACAAACCGGATATACTCCTTCTCACTGAAACCTGGCTTACTGAAGAGTCTGCCCCCTGACATCTTAGCAGTAGTGCCTGATAGTTACTATATTCTTCAGGCTAATAGGACTACATGCAAGGCAGGGGGAGGGATTGCGGCTATCATACATCAGAGACTACAGTTCACTTCACTAGCAGTTACGGGCCTACCCTCAGTTGACAGTCTATTTTTAAAAATTGGGTCTTCTTATTCTCCTTTTATCTGTGCATTATGTTATAGACCTCCTTGTCTTATGCCAACATTCCCCCAGTTACTGGGTGAAATGATCTCCCATCTAGTCATTAACTATGCTAGAATCCTCATAATTGGAGATTTTAATTATTGTCCGAATGATGTCCAGGAGAGTGCTAGCTCTGATGAACTGGCAGATTTACTTTCTGGTATGAATTGCTCTCAGCATGTGAATGCCGCTACTCACTTAAAAGGCCACACTCTTGACCAAGTCTGGACATCTAATCTGATAATTTCTAAGTTACTGATCTCCCCGTGCACTTGGTCTGACCATCATTGTATAACATTTACTCTCTCCAGTGTTCAATTAACCAAGCTCCAACGGATGGGGAACCGTATGGCAAGAAACTGGAGGTGCGCTAACTTAGCCGACTTCTGCACGTTGCTGACTACCACCGCCCCGTTAGAACAGGAGTCACTAAACAATCAAGCACAAAGTATTAAAATCTGGCTTGAATCTGCCAGTGACAGCGTCACCCCTATCAAGAAAACCAAGATCATGAGACCTCATGATGCCCAACGCTGGTTTTCTGACGATTTAAAATTAAAGAATCTTGCCCTGCGTGAAGCTGAACGCAATTGGAGACGACATTACTTTCCAGATAAGAAAGATATATTCCCAACTCAGCTCAAGGAATATAACAATGCTATTCTACAAACTAAGGTGGATTATTTTTCCAATAAGATTTTAAACTCAGCTAATAAGCCCAAGGATATCTTTTCTATAGTAGAAGAACTATCGAAGCCAGATAGAGTAATGGCGAAATCTGTCCTTTCTCAAACTCTATGTAACTCTCTCAACTCCTATTCCATTGAAAAAATTGCCACTATTAAGTCTAGCATCCCTATTAATACTTCTCCGACTAACTGTCCGCCCATAAGTAGACAACCTCTTTCGCTAGACCAGATCCCTTTGATTTCTAAGGAAGTGTTTTTTAGCCTACTAAGGAAGGGCGGATCCTGCTCACCTACTGACTATTGTCCCCCTCACATACTACAGGAAGCTTTTCTCACCTGTCCGGACCCCCCTCTTTCGCTCCTGAACAACTCTCTTAAACAGGGTATAGTCTCAAATATATTTAAAGATGCAGAAATCGTCCCAATCCTAAAGAAACCAGGCTCAGACCCTGTAGCCCTAAGCAACTATTGTCCCATCTCCCTGCTGCCTTACTTAGGCAAAATCTTAGAGGCTCATGCAGCCAGTTGCCTCAGCTCCTTTATCGAACACTCCCACTATCTCGACCCCCATCAGGCAGGTTTTAGACCTGCATACTCTACTGAGTCGGTTATCCTTACGGTCATGGATGAGCTCAGAAGGCCCTGGTACGTCTTGATCTTTCAGCGGCCTTCGACATGGTCGATCATGACCTTCTGATTGACCGTGTCAGTAATGCCGGGATCCAGGGCCTGGCTCTGAAAGTGGCTCTCTTCCTCTCTTAGTAGCCGGTCTCAAGCAGTTCGCCTCGCCAATTTCTCCTCCACTAAAATGAAATTGACCTGCGGGGTGCCCCAAGGTTCCTCCCTCTCACCACTTCTCTTTAATTAGTACCTATAGCCCTTGATCTCCGCTCTCAGAGAAAGAAAGGTTGGAGCCTTCAATTATGTAGATGATATTCAATTGGTATTTGATATCAATCAATTGGCATCTTCTGTTTCCAACTCGCTTAAAGAGACCTTCAGTCTAAAATAAACACCTAAGGTCTCACAATCCGAAAAGAGTACCTCACAGCAGGGGCGCGTTATAAACCTGGGACAAATACAAGTACTCAGCAGTCAGCACACCTTTCATTCCAGCCCTTTGTTCAAAAGTACCAACTAGTATCGAATTTTACAATAACGAAGAGGACGCTGTGCACAGAGCACTGAGCTGTGGGCTTGATATTGCTGGCAAACTGTGAATAAAGACGCCGTTCTTTACAGGGAGAGATGGTTTACAGATGAATCTGAAGGAAGGTAAGTATGGTAATGAAAGCGAGGTAAGTGGGGTATTCCTGGGTAGATGACCGATTATAGGACTCACATTCTTTCTGCACTTAGTGGATTTCATTCCTCCATGGGTGTGAATAGTTCTTTTACTCATTCCAAACGTAACGAACTCTGGCTTCTCAGAGAACAGCGTGCTGCATTTTGGAGCGAGCACTATTAATATAAATCACCTTTTAATCGGATACCCCTTGGCTTGGGCCTAAAACTCTACAGGATTCTGCATAATTTGTCCCTTCCCTGCCACATATTTCCATTGGCCCTGATTATATATTGCGTCACACGTTACTACTTAAAGCTGTTGATTCTGAGGCCACCGGCATGTCTTCCCTGGCCCTTGTGGTGGATTCTTGAAATTGTTATTTAAGAATTTTATATCTATGTAATATAAGTGTATGAATATGTAAATACTTTATAAATATGTGGTTTAACTACATGCACACCTCACTATTCATTGACAAGAGACATGGCTCGAAAGTTGCACTGTAATAGGTTTGACATATAATTGTGCTTTCACTATAGTCATGGTCTGTATTGTGGACTTCCTGTTATGAAACGGTGTCACCTAAAACAGATTCAGAATGTTGTAGTGAAGTCACTGTTGCACTTTTCTTTTAATGGTGTTTCTTGCATGAAAACAGAAGAATAATTTAAGGAAATAGTGTCTTCATATTGAAGTACTGCACAGTCAATGAATGTATTAATTGTATAGTTAAAACCATTACAAGTGTATCAGTGTGTTCAAAAGTTAATATGGGCGAATGAGAACATCAGCATGCGCAAAGATTGTCCTCTATAGCTCATTGATATTGCCAATTTCTAAAAGGATAAATAATTCAATCGTATTGCTTTATTAACCTTCCTGCTTCCTCAAATTTGCTTGAAAATGCACCATTTAGCCACTCTTTTTTTCAAAATTTTCTCAGGGGGAGAACCCCCCCCCCCCCCTCGTCCCCCCACCGACCGAAGGTAGGTTGTTTGGGCTACGCTCCCTTGCCGCAGTGCAGTATGGAAATAATATGACGCCTCGCCACTTTCAAATGTCACCAGCCGCCAGTGACTAAGAGTTAATGTGAAACTGTAGTGAAATAAATCGCTGCTAATTGGAGAGTAGTGAGTGAAGCGGGAGCGTAGCACTAATGCTATCTGAATAAATGCAGTGAAGGAAATTTGTCAGAGATCACAACTATTTTATAAGTGTATTTTCCAGACTGTGCCTCGTTGTGAAACTAGATGTGTACGAGCGGGGCTTTAAGTGGGCCAGGTCCATCTGGGTATCAGACCCAGAAGTAATTAAAAACAGACATCGAAATGGGTCCCTCTCAGGCCCACATTCATGTCCTTAACTATACTGGTAAATAACACCGATTTCTAAGCAATTAATGTAATAACGTTAAAGTATTCCAAGTCCGCAGTTTAGTTCCTGTTTATATTTCACATGTTGTACTTAATCTTGCATTCCCTAAGAATGCCTGCCATTTCCAGGATGCTGTTTCTGTATGTTTTCCATGTAGCATATTCTTAGTGCATACTTTGAACTGAGTCGTTTGAGAGCTCTAGAAAAGAGGCTTTAGGTCACTAAGGTGTTTAGAATACATGGCCATCCAATCCTTGGCCTCTCCGCAGAGTGTACAGAGCCATGGTCACGTATTCCAGTTTGTGATTCCGTTCAAATGTGTATTAAGGAGGTACTGAGCTGTCAAAATATTGAGAAGGCGAAAGTAAAATAAAATGCAGGGCTTACTGGTGAGTGGGTGCATTGTGTGTTTGGGGGCGGTGGTGTGAGGAGATGCGAGGAAGTGCATTGAAGGGGAGTGAAAGATGTCGTTGAAGAAGAAAGAGGAGGTGTAAGATGTTCAGATTGAAATGTGAAGAGAAAAATGGTGAAATCGCCTAACATATATTGAACATAAGAGAATAGACCGAGACAATAACCACCCCTCCCTCAGGCCTCAGTAATGTTTAAGTCACAGTCTCAATATATTTCAGAATTAAAACATTTTCAATATTAATTACTTACAACAAAATCATTATAGTTACTCATTTATCTTAAACAGTTAACAGCCATTCATAAAAACAATCTCTGGGTTTAGGTGTATGTCAGTTGTGTTTTATGACTAGATGCAATAGCAGAAAGCTCAAAGAGGAACCAAAATAATGGTTGGGTGTCACACTGTGGGAATTACAGAATTGAGTTGATGTATTTAAGCCGCGCCCTTAATTGCACAGGCCACGCCCCTTTTGGAGACCACCTCACTTTTTGCTTCCCACTTAAAGCCCTGTGTTCGAGAAGAATATATATTGTGCGGCGTAACCATTCAGAAACGCATTTGTTACGTTTTTAAGCTCTGTATACTTCTGTTCAGCTTCGAATCTGGCTGCAGACTGCTCCTTGTTCTTGTATTACGTCGGCGCCATCTTGTGGTTAAAAATAACGCAACGCAACGGCATAGCAGCACAGTCCCTTTCTTTGAAGGGATCAAAGTCGACAGGCATGGGGCCCTTTTAGAACTAGATAAACACGGAAAGGCAAGAAGCTTAGGTAAAAGCTACAGGAATTTTGATCTAAACTCGCAATTTCTTTATTTGTTTAGCTTCTAACTATAGCGGGTCAAGACCCTGGACACAGGGTGAAAGAGTGCTTAACAGAGACAATGCATATAATAACATTAAGATAAGTAAAGAACGTGTAATAAAATATGAAATCTAGGTCTTCAAAATGATGGATGTTCTCTTTGTAGTAGTGGGTTTGAGAAGATTAAGTACAATAGGTTGGTAAATATTACAAAAGGTCTTTTCGGAAATGCTGCTCGAGGTCCTTTTTAGGCCTTGCCTGAGCCAGCGCATGATGCGCTGCTCTGCGAGACATTTAGCTAGTCGATTTTTAAAGTGCAACCAGAGGCTTTTCCTGGCCTCAAGCTTGCGTTCACGAGCGCGTGCACGCGCGCATACGCCATCTGTCTTTCCTCTGTCTGGCCATCATGGTTCATAAAGCACAGCGCTCTACCAAGCGCCTCGCTCTGCCCCTCTCCCACCACAGAGCGCGTCCCTGCCTACCCCCTCCCTTCTCCCACTATGTGCTTTCACTTTCGCTGCAGCGGGCGCTCGCGCCTGCACCACTTTCAAAGCCGGGCTTTCTCGATACATTCACTTTAGCCCTGCATCCATGTTTTTCACCTTCTTTTCCTAAATACAAAGGTGTCTTGGTATGCGGCGGGCTCTCACGCCAGCACCACTTTCAAAGCCGGGCTTCCAGCCTCATGGTTGCAACAAGCAGGAGCCGAGAAGAATGCCATTCGCTGAAGCCCGTCTCACCTCCAGGGTGACATGGTCTGCCTAAGACAGGCACCTCTCAAAGATGTTTCACAGCCACTGATGCGAAAAACCCACACTTAAAGAGAGTCAGTGTGGTCTTTTGTGGCAAAATAAACAAGTCAGCGTGGTCTTTTGTGGCAAAATAAACAAAACTCCTCTTTGGGGTTAACAAACATGAATTTTGCAAGTCCTTGCTTTCATATAGAAATGTGCCCAGTCTTCAAACCAAGACATTTTTCTGCATGAGTGTTTGTGGCTGTTCTGGTGTATTTGTATCTCAGCATGTGCCTCTCCCGCTGTGCGTCTGTATGCGTGGTCTGTGGACTTTGTGTGTTTCTCTCGCTCGCTCTCTCCCTCAAGATATGCATGTGTCTACCAACTCTTGTGTTAGTGCGTCCTTTTGTCTTTTTTTGTGTACATCTTGTGACTGTACGTTTGTCTATCGGTGTGCGCCATCCAGTGCCACCCATGCGGGTGTGTCAAGTACTCTGTGTGTGAGACAGCGCTCCAGTATTTACATTCAGTGGAAGACCAACAAATGTCATTGCCAAACACGACGAAGGCGCATTAAACCCCCACTTGCGTTGTGTCCTTCAAAGTGAAACATCTTGTACTAGTGAATATGGTATTTCTTACCTTTAACAATCTCCTCCAAGTTCACACCTTACCCCTCAACTCAGACCCTGATGCCAGCTGGGTGCCTACCAGTATCACTCACACTCTGATGATCCTGCAAACGCTCTGTTAAAACCGGTCCTTTCTTTTTTTTAAATAAAAGAATGACTGGAGGTGCCTAATGTTGTTCTCAGAACCCAGTTCATGCCGATGAATGCTGCGGTTTCCCTTCCCAAGCTTTCAGTGCTCACTCAACGCTCCTCTGCCCATCCCCCGCCATGTCTGCATTAATTTAAAACATATGTGCTTTCATTTTTGCTGCTGCGGGCGCTATCGCCCTCACCACTTTCAAAGCCGGGCTTGTTTACAAATTATCTTACTTCATTCACTGTAGAGCCCTGCATCCATTTTTTCACCTTCTTTGCTAAATACAAAGGCGTCTTGGTGTGGCCTAATAGCTTGAATTGCTAAGTTTGGAAATGGGGACTCGGGTTTGAATCCCGGCCCGACTCGTCATCTTGTGATTCTGGAGATGCAGATTAATTCTCACATTGTTAAAAACCAGCACCTTTTGCCAGGCAGCCAAGTTTTGAACCCCTGACCTCAAGTGTGCTTCCAGGGTGCAGCTGTGGCTGGGCACCCCCTCATGTCTCACAGCTTTAGTCCTGTGGTGGCAGTTTGCATGTGGGGCGGTGCCATGGTGGCGGTTGATAGGCGTTCCTTTCCATGACTCCACATGCATGCAGACTCCAGACCAAGCCCTGCCGCCTCCTCTTATGCGCCCATATTCAGTGCAGCTCTCTAGCCGCTGTTAATGGGGCGTCACCCCCCTCCTAGACGGGGCCCATCACAGCCCCCTCATTTTTCAAACCTTTATTTAAATATTTCCCAAAATAAATCAGAAGTTTAGATTCTATTACACATCGCATATTGCTACAATAGCATAACTCCTAACAACAAAGGTTCCATGTGCACATTCTACTCAGTTGTCTGGTATAACCTTTGGCCTTTTGCTAAACGCCATAGTAAACTTTAAACACGCACCTCTGTTAATCTGATAAACATTTTTATAGGTAGTCCTCAGTACGGTGTCTGTGTCCATAAAATCCGAACTAGTCTGTTAAATTTTTTTTCAGGCACACTCTATTGTGCTGCAGTCTGCGCCTCACACAAAGTACTCTGCAATAAAATACCACATTGTGACATTTAGCACACAACTGTTGACCCGTCCCAGAAATAATGTGTTTAGGTTGGACTCCTTATTCCCATTTTAGTGACAGAACCAGAGGGAATGCTACCAATTGCGCCTTGATAATCGAGTGTAAGCAGCAGGGCTGGTACTTGATGTACCCCCTGCAGGCGTTTCTAGGTGCTTTATGCGGGAGATGCCTGGCACTCGATTTCTTAATTCTGACTGCCTCTCTCTACAACCCCCTCCACCCAGACCACACCCCCGCCTCGTGGTCCTCTCTGCCATTCTTCACTCTTTCTTTCCTTCTGTTTCTTGCTCTCTATCGCCCACTCTTTTCCAGTTTTCCGATTGTTTCTTCGTGTCTCTCCTTCTACTCTTTATTTCGGGGTCTTTCCTGCCGCTCCGTGTTTCTGCTCCCCTCGGTTACACTCTGTGTGTGTGTCCCTCTCTCTCCCACACTCGTTCCTCGCTCCCCTTATTCCCATCTCTCATCCCCTGGCTTCTCTCCTCTACCATTGCCCCTCTCCTGTCCCATTGTCCCCTCTCCCTTCTCTGAATCCACTTCCCCTCGCTCCCTCCCCATCTTTCCTATTCTCATCTTTACTCCTAATGTGTAAATCGATAAAAATCACATTATTGATCTAATTTGAGGCTCTTCGTCCCACTGGTCAGTCAGTCAGTCCGTCAGAAATACTTTTCTTTGATCTCGTTAAAAATCATAAAAGAATGGAAAATGTTCAATAATACAAACATGTTGAAGATAATGTATAAATAGATAAATAGATGAGGGTTAAAAAGGTGCTAAAAGATGAAAACACGATACTGTTATGACCTAGATAATCATCCATAGATAATACATAAAGTTAACTTTCATATTAAAATGACATTTTGAACAGTGAGAGGCGGTACTGTAAACAAGGAGACCAGAAATAATGTCCCACCGGTTTCTGATTCTTAACACATTTCTCCTTCCTGCCCTGGTGGGTGCACTTTGAGGGGTCAGGGGTCTCGCCCTGCAGACCCCACCCATGCCAGGAGGGGCATAAGGTGGTCAGTGGGGTGGGGCATCTGTTGGGGGCTCCTGCCTCTCTCTACTCCAATCCTGCTGAGGATGGAGACAGTTTCTACCAGACATACCCTCTCATTACGGACATCCTAGTTGTTTGTGTGGACTGTTTAAACATTTTGAGGAATCCAATCTCCCAAACTCCAAGGGCTGGCGAACAATGGCCCACTGTGCGCACCGTACAATGTTAACCATTTACTCCCACGCAGGAGAGGACATCCTCACAGTAACATGACCGTCATTGCACACAAGTACTGCCAGTGTGTGTGCGTGTGCTCAGGGGGATCAGGCATGCTTGGTTCTGCTGGCAGGCACCAGAGGAGGCCCTTTGTCCGTAAGCCTCTGGGTGCTGTCAGAGCAGGAGACCGGCAGGGGGTCTGCGGATCACAAGCTCCCAGCATGACTCATCAGGCAGCTCCTGCTGATACAAGTTTGTGTGTTTTGCAGAACACTGCAGGGCACATCTGGATGCTGTTTTTCGGCCACCTAGGCATCCGGTAGTGAGGTCGTTGAGCGCATTTGGCTTATTCTGCACTGACACAATAGTCACAAGCATTGGCATAGCCAATAGGTCTCACCTTTGGGCCCTTATACGTGTTTAGCCATGCAAAAATTGATGTTGTTGCACCAAGGATATTGTGCTGCATAACTAAATACTTCTAAGGTCCCAAAAGCGAGACCTATTGGCTATGCCAGTGCTTGTTCAAAGTGGAGACTGATGCTGCTTGTTGAATGTGTGTGTGGAGATGCTTAGAATAGGATTAAGTAGAGCCCATACCGAAGAGCGGAGATAGGCTGAGAAGAGGCAACTTTATTCTGACAAAGCAGCCACCACCAACCTTCAACCTCTCTTTGTCCCTCTCCACCTCTTCATGCCTTCGTTCCATTCCACAGGTATTATTCTGTTTATACAATAACATAGCATGCCCCACTAACATACTAGTATGCCACACTTCGTCCTCCCATAACAGAAGGTTGTATGACGCACCTCCACATACCTTCACAACACAGTAACTACCCCAAATGCGACATTTCGATGTGTTACTTTACCACTCGAGTCATCACAACAACTCGCTTTAGGGGGCACTGGACTTTCGAATAGTATACATTACTATTCCAACTCCAGTCTACGGGTTATTTCTGCGGGTAGCACCCGGAGAGCCGGTGTCTGGGCCCTGTCATGGGGGGGGGAGCGAGCCCTTCATGGGGCCTGTCCAACATGCGTCCCCCCCAGCTGAAGGCGGGGAGAGTCACCCATCCTCTTGGGGACTCTCCTCGTCGAGGCGGAAAAAGCGGGACAGGCCATCCGCGTTGGCGTGGTCTTGGCCAGGGCGATGCTCCACAGTGAAGTCCATCCCCTGCAGGGAGATGGACCATCGCAATAGTTTGGGGTTCTCCCCCCGCATTTGCATTAGCCATTGCAGGGGCCGATGATCTGTTTGTACCCGGAAGTGGGTTCCGAAGAGGTAAGGCCGGAGCTTCTTGAGGGCCCATACTACTGCGAAGGCCTCTCGCTCAATGGTGCTCCAGCGCTGTTCTCGGGGCAGTAGGCGTCTGCTGATGAAGGCCACTGGTTGGTCGACTCCCTCGGGGTTCAGTTGGGAGAGGACGGCCCCGATGCCATGGTCTGAGGCATCAGTTTGGACGATGAACTCTCGGCTGTAGTCGGGGGCCTGGAGCACAGGAGCGGTGCACATGGCGGCCTTCAGTCTCTCGAAGGCCACTTGACAGTCGGGAGTCCAGTTGACTGTTTTTGGGTTGGTCTTGGATGTGAGTTCCGTGAGGGGCCCCACCATGCTGCCATAGTCCTTCACGAACCGCCGATAGTATCCGGTGAGCCCCAAGAAGGCTCGGACCTCGGTTTGGGTTACGGGGGGGCGCCAGGACTGGATGGCAGCGATCTTGAGCTGGAGGGGGGCCACCAGACCGCTCCCCACTTGGTGTCCGAGGTAGGTCACGGACCCCTGGCCGATTTGGCACTTGCTGGCCTTGATTGTGAGGCCGGCCTGTTGGAGGGCCTGCAGGACCCCTCGGAGGTGGCGGAGGTGGTCTGACCAGTGGCGGCTATACACTGCGATGTCGTCCAGGTATGCGGCGCTGAACTCTTCGAGGCCCGCTAATACCTGGTTCACAAGTCGTTGAAACGTGGCTGGAGCGTTTTTCATGCCGAATGGCATCACTCTGAAATGGTAGTGTCCATCCGGGGTGGAGAAAGCGGATCGTTCTTGTGCCCTGGGGGTGAGGCCGATCTGCCAGTAGCCCGCCATCAGGTCGAAGATGCTTAGGTAGCGGGCCGCCCCCATGCGGTCGACTAGTTCGTCGGCTCGGGGGATGGGGTGAGCGTCGGTTCGGGTGACAGCGTTCAGACCCCGATAGTCGATGCCGAATCGGAGCTCGGGTGTGGTGCCCGGGGCCGCAGCTTTGGGGACCAGCACAACCGGACTGGCCCAGGGGCTGTCCGAGGGTTCGATGACTCCGAGTGCAAGCATCTTGGAGACTTCTTCTTGGATGCAAGTGCGTACCCGATCTGGTACTCGGTACGGCCGGTGTCGGATAGGAGGACTGTCGCCAGTGTCCACGTCGTGCAGGCACCAGGGGGTGACCCCGGGTGTGAGGGAGAATAGGCTTGCAAATTGCAGCAGGAGGGCCCGACAGTCTTGGCGCTGCTCCGGGGTCAGGGCCTCGGAGAGTTGGACCCCGTCCACTGAACCATCTTTTTCCCCGGTCCCCAGTAGGTCAGGGAGGGGGTCGGAGTCCTCTTCCGCTCCACTGTCTGTAGCCATCAGCAGGCTGAGCTCCGAGCGCACGAAGTGGGGTTTGAGTCTGTTTGCGTGGAGGACCCGGAGGGGGTTTCGGGGGGATTCCATGTCGATGAGGTAGGTGACGGGGCTCTTACGCTCGATCACCTTGAAGGGCCCCGTCCACTTGTCCTGTAAGGCACAAGGTTCGATGGGGGACATCACCCATACCTGCTGGCCAGGCTCGAATTCGATGGAGGAGGCATGTTGATCGTACCACTTCTTCATGTCCTCCTGACTGGCCTCAAGATTGGCTTTGGCGATCTCTCTGAATCGCCGGGTCTGATTACGGAGGGTCAGGAGGTACTTGTAGACGTCTGGAGGGGTCTTCAGGGGGGCCATTTCCCACTCTTCTTTAACTAGGCTGAGGGGCCCGCGAACAGGATGTCCGTACAGGAGTTCGAAGGGGCTGAAGCCGAGGGACTTCTGGGGGACTTCTCGGTAGGCGAAGAGGAGGCACGGTAGTAGCACGTCCCACTGGCGGCGTAGGGGTTCTTCCAGCCCCATGATCATCCCCTTGAGAGTGCGGTTGAATCGCTCGACCAGTCCGTTTCCTTGCGGGTGATAGGGGGTTGTGAATCGGTAGGTGACTCCGCACTGTTGCCATAGGGATTTCATATATTTTGAAATAAAGTTCGTGCCCCTGTCGCTGACGACTTCCCTGGGGAAGCCCACTCGAGAGATGATCCCCATTAAGGCTCGACCTACCACTGGTGCTGTTACAGTTCGAAGGGGAACCGCCTCAGGATAGCGGGTGGCGTGGTCCACCAGGACCGGGATGAATCGATGCCCTTGTGGTGTTCGGGGGTCCAGGGGCCCCACAATGTCTATTCCCACCCTCTCGAACGGGGTGGTCACAACGGGGAATGGTTGCAGGGGTGCCTTGAGTTTGCGTCCGCTCTTCCCGCTGGCCTGGCAGGTCGGGCAGGACCGGCAGTGGTTGGAGACGTCATTTCTCATTTTCGGCCAGTAAAAGTGAGTCACCAGGCGGTTGTATGTTTTGTCTTGCCCCAAGTGTCCAGCCAGGGGGACATCATGGGCCAAGTTCAAAAGGAAGTCTCTGAAGCGGAGGGGCACCACCAGCACTCGACTGGCCCCCAGCTCCGCTATTCTTTGTTCGCTGTACAGTAGGTCATTGTCCCAATAGATCCAGTGGGCCCCTGCGGTGTCTCCGGCGCTCTGGGCGAGCGCTTGCTGTCGCAGTCCCTCGAGGGAGGGACATGTCTTTTGCTCTTGCCGGAATTGTTCTTGGGTGGGCCCCCCTTCCTGACGCCACTGAGCCAGGTCTGGAAGGTCTTGGGGCTGAGTGGGCTCTTCTTGGGTTTGGTCCGGGGGGTCGGTAGGGCTAGAGTCTCCCTCTGGAGCGATCGGGGGAGGAGGTTCTGGCCATTCGGGTTCTTCAGATCTAGGGATGTTGTCGGCGGCCATGGACCGGGTTGTTACGCACGCCCAGCCCGGGAGGCCCAACATCCCCAGGTGCTCTCTTCTTTCAACGGCTGCCCACGGGGAACTCTCGAGATCGTTCCCCAGGAGGCAGTCCACGGGGGCATCGTCGCGGACAGTCACTCTTAGCATACCGGACACTCCTCCCCATTCGAAGGGGACGCAGGCCATCCGACACAGGCTCTCCGAGTTGTCGGCCGATCGGACGGGGCAAAGAACGTTTGGCAGGATTTGTTCTGGGGTCACCAGGTGACAACGGATGGCCGTCACACTGGCCCCTGTGTCACGTAGGGCTTCGGCCTTACGCCCATTTATGTTCACCCACTGACTGTATTTCCTGGTGTTGGCTGGTAGGGGAGCCCGCGGGATCAGGTCTCTTCCCCCTAGGCAGGCCAGGGACATGGCGGCAGGTTCCCACTCGGGCTGCTCCTGCTCGTACTCTTCAGGCTCTTCGGAGATTTGCTCTTCTCCTAGGGCGGCGGCAGCCACCTGGCGGGGCCCGGGGGTCTGGTTCTTTGGGCAGGTCGGATCACTGGCATAGTGGCCGACTCGCTGGCATCGATGACACGTAACGTTGGCTCGGAACCCCGGGCGCATCGGGGGGTTGCCCCGGCCAGCCGGGGGCGGGGTGTTGCTTGCGGGAGCGGCCGGGACGGCGTCTCTGCCCCGGCCCTGTCCTCCTCCTCCTCCTCGGGGACGATGATGACCTTGGTTGGTTCTGTTCTGCTCGGTTGGCCCATTCCGGGTCACTCGGGTGCTCTCCCATCGGTCAGCCTCGGCGGCGAGCTGCCGTGGGTCAGTCAATTTACTGTCGAGGAGGTGCTGCCTGAGCTTGACGAAGCAGTTGTTGGAGAGGTGCTCCCACACAATGAGGTTGAAGAGCTGCTCGTAGGTTGTTACGTTGCTACCCTTGATCCATCCCTCGAAGGCTCGGCTGAAATAGTTCACATATTCTATCCAGGTTGTACCCGGGATCCGGGTGCAGTTGCGGAACCTCTGGCGGTACATCTCGGGCGTCAGCCCATATCGACTGAGGAGGGCGGCCTTCATGTGGTCATAGGACGTCATTTGATGGTCCGGAAGCTGCAGCAGGGCATCACGGCCTTCATTGACGAATCTCCCCCATAGACCGGCTCCCCAGTCACTTCGAGCGATCCGGTGGGCAGTCATGGCGATCTCGTAGGCCTTGAACCACTGCTGTATGTCGTCGTTCCGATATTATTCACGGACCACATCTTTGGGGATGTGGACCTTCTGTTCGGTAATACCTGGGGGGCGCGGTTGTTCGGGCACCCCTAGGTCTTTGTTCTGTTTGCGTATTTCTATCTCCGCTAGCTTGCACTCGTGTTCGTATGCCAGTCTTTTTTCTTCGAGTTCTCTCTGTCTCTGCTTTTCCTCTCGCTCTTCTTGGAGCCGTAAGTGTTCTAAGTTCATCTTTTGTTCTGCTAGTTTCAATTCTCCGTCTAATTTGAGCCGTGCCAACTCTAACTCGTGTAGCCTATTTTTCTCTCGTTCTCGGATCTCTTCCCGGGAGAGATCCGTTCTCCTTTCTTCCGTCAGAGTGGCGTTTGTCTCCGGGGTTTCGGCGGTATTTGTCTCTGCCCAGGATTCTAGGGCGTGTTTGAAGTCCTCTTTTGTGCTCAGACCGGTGGTAGCAATGCCTAGTTCTATGCAAAATTGTTTTAGCTCTCGGTGGTTGTACTCTTCCAATTTTTCCATCCGGAATTCCTCTGCAGATCCGCTCTCTCTGGTCGTCATTGTGGATTCGTCGTAGGGTGAGTTACTCTCTGTACGGTTACGCGTTGGTTCGGATCGCGCCGCTGGCCACCAATGTTAGACGGAGACCTGGAGGGTCGGCCGAGCACAAGGGGAGAGGCCGCCGGTGAGGGCCGTCTCCAGCGAATCGTACAGATAAGTAACTTCCCCCCCACAGATGGACACCACACGAGGATCAGATTAATACTCTTTATAGGCAATTCTTGAAGTAAGGTAGTACGATACAAGGGGATCAGGACACGAGGATCCTCTCGATTCTAGTCTCTAGTAGGGAAAGGGGGTAGCGGGACAGTCTTGGTACCTACTGGTACGGAGGTGAACGGTGGTAGCTCACAATCCTCGAGCTCGGCGTTCGGACGGGTCGGGCCGCGGCAGCGCCAGCAGGTCCCGAAGAGGTCGTAGGAGGCAACGGACCGCGGCAGCGCCAGCAGGTCCCAACGAGGATGACGATTACAACGGGCCGCGGCAGCGCCAGCAGGTCCCACGAGGATGAAGGTTGCAGAAGGCCGCGGCAGCGCCAGCAGGCAGGACGATAGTTCACAAGGCAGGGCTGCGGCAGCGCCAGCAGTCCGTCAAGGATGAGTTCTTCTCGGTGTCTCTCGACTCCAGGATACAACTGCCTTCCTGCTCTGGGGCTGCCTCAGTTATAGGTCTGGCGCACTTTGATGTCCGGACCCTCGCACTGGGAGGTCGGGAGGTCCGGGATGAGGGAGTCCAGACACCCAGCAGGGGGGTGGAGCCAGCACCCGGGGAGGCTGGGGGCGAGCGGCACCTGGCGGGGGAGAGCCATCGACACTTCTTTCTCCCATTAACCTGCCAAGTGGTCCGTCACCTCCTGGGTGGATGGTGGTGCCGGGATGTCGGGGCCTGGCCAGGCCCAGGGTTGGGGTCGAGCTGAGGCCACGCGGCCGCGTGGTGCAGGGTCCAAGATGGCGGCTGGGCCGGGAAATGGGGCTGACGGGGGCCCGGGCCCGTGACACAGAGATATCCGGGAGCAGGCGTCCCGTAGGGGACGGTTTGCGGGTTATTTCTGCGGGTAGCACCCGGAGAGCTGGTGTCTGGGCCCTGTCATGGGGGGGGGGGAGCGAGCCCTTCATGGGGCCTGTCCAACACTCCTGTCAAACACACCAACAGGAGTTCCATTGATATCTACAATCTCACAATCAGCCTCCGCTTCCTTCATGCTTTCTGCATAAATTGTGTTTCCCCTCCCCATTCCTCATAGAATCATGGTGAAGAACTGCAACCTTAAATTTGTTCCAAATTCTGCCATCATGAGTCTTAACAGCATTCTTGAAAAGGTTGACCACCTCCAATTTTTTAGTGAACCTAGACTAATCAGCACACCCATTGGGTGACTACTTAACATGCCTAAATATCACTCCATCTCCGCTAGTATTAGGCTGCTCTCTGCTTGGTACACACAGCACTGTATGGTGGGGGAGGCATGGATATGCAGACATGTTTTCTCTGGTATTCCCCGCTACAGAATCTTAGATCAGCCAGATCAGCTATTCCAGGTTCCCAAAATCTAAAAAGCCAGATGGGGAGGGAAAAACCTATCCCGCCAAGCAGACAAACTCTGGAACAGGCTGCAGACAACTATTAGGCTACAGCCTGATAGGCTCCAGTTTAGGAAAATTCCGTTTTCCAATGTAGACTATTCACTCTGGCCAACTGTATCCCTTCCTTCAATGTCTTTATCACCCTCTCAATTGCACCATTTGTCTGGGGGTGATATAAAGCGAACGTCTTATGAATTATTCCACACTCCTTTTAATAACCTTCCATCTCTTTAGATCAGAACTGTGTACACCATTGTCTGTGAGTAAATATTGGGGCTAATTTTCTCTCTTGAATTTGTTTTCAAGAATCCTTATCACAGCTGCTGACGAAATGTCTCATAAACAAGACACTTATACCCTCCTTGAGAATAGAAACAAAGCCATCAAAACAAGTACATATGGAGTTGCCTGTTTCACTTGTACCGGTCCCAAAATATCCATGGTGATTTTTATCCATGGATAAGACGGACATTTCCTACACACCAAAGGTGTATTAGTGATTCTCAAGCCCTTTTCACACCTCACACATTCAACTTAATCTCTTGTCATACTCTCAACATCACAGTCAAACTCAGGCCATCAGAAATCTGTACAAAGTCTCCCGTTACTATTTCTAGGTGCCCCTCATGTGCTAGCTGCAATAGTTTTCCTCCTATACTCTGTGGGAGTAATCGTGTCCCTCTCAAAAGAAACCCCTTGTCAACAGCAAGTTTCGTGTCTCAGCATCCACCATCTACCCCACCTCTTCAACTATCTCTCACTAAGATTATCAGTATTTAGCAATTCTGTCACATGCTTTAACTCATCATCTATAATTCTTGTAGCCATTCTTCTTCAATAATTTCATGAGTGACCTCAAATACACTGATCTTTTTCTCCACACTTTCTCCTACATCCAACTTAGCTGAATCACACCTGTCAACCAATCTCGATAAACAATCTGCCGAAAGGTTTCCAGCATCAGATATATACTGCACAATAAAGCAATATTCTTATAAACCGACTACCCACCTACGAGATGGTATGTACCATCGTACGAGAGTTGAGATACAATCAAGACCTTTCCTCATGGAAACCTCAACCAATGGTCATGGTGTGTCTGAACAGTGAATTTCATTCAGCCTAAACATGTTTAAATCTGCTAATAGCTCAGTAAACCATTAATGATTCCCTTACTATAACTGAGTAGTTACATTCAGCATCTCTTAATGATTGCGACACACAAGCAGTGTTTCTCCTGACCATCTCTCACTTGTATAAGAAGAGCCCCTAAACCCTCCGCATTGACATCACAGACCATTTTGGTGTCACATGAAAGATTATATGCTTGATGACTCAATTCCTCTTTCACCCAATTAAACTCTTCCATTAATTTACTCCCGCACTCAAACTCTACTTTCTTCTGTGACAGTTTTCTCATGTTGTTTGTTTTATTTGCAAAATCATTCACACATTTACTGTAATATTAAAACATGCCATTGAAAGATGATAGTTCTTCTTTAAAGGTCGGTTCTTTCATTCACATGGTCATGGCTACTAATTCTTTTCGAGGATGAACACCATGACCAGAGATTTTATATCCCATATAATTCACCTCACTCACTCCAAGCACATATATATATATTTTTTTTTTACAAATATTTTTCTTTTGTTTTTTCAAAATAAGCAAGCATTTCATTGAGACAGTTAGACAGTAAGGATTCAAATACATTGTAAAGCCCCGGTGAGGGCATAAGGCGACAACATGCTTCTTACATAAATTCAAATATATCAGATCATATGATATAATAAATATACTAGGACAAGGCAACAGGTGCATCTTCATCATCAACAAGACCATAGTAGGCCATCCCACATCCCCCATATTTTTGGGAACTTTTGTGGGCCACCCCAGCTTTTGTATGTTACCCTTTCCGCAGCCATGAAGAGGTCCATACCTCACTTTCATTCCACCAGATTCCCATTTTTTTGGCAAGCTCTCATTTAGCTACTCCCAATCCCAGGTTACACAACAATAATTTCATGCTTGGCAGATCGACGCCGGTGGTTTACCTAGTAGAATATATTTTGGATCATCGGGCAAATGGGAGTCTAAGATGGCACGCAGTTCAGTAAGTACATTACATCAATATTACTGTATGTGAGGGCAGAGCCAAAGTGTATGGATAAAGTCTCCCCGATCCCTTCCACACCAAAGGCATTCCAGTAAGGGTGTTCATCCCATTTTGAAGAGATGGGTCCTATAATAATTTATCCTGTGCATGGTTTTTAATTGTATAAGACGTAACCCGGATTTGATTGCCACGTCCCTAGGGCACGTTAGTGCCTCCTCCCTGCCAATGTTTTCAAGTGTGCCAACCTCCGTTTCCCAGACTTGTCGCATCTTTTTGAAGGCACCTGGCACATTGTTGATGATTGTTCTATTAGTGAATGATAATGTTTTTTCAGTTAGGGCACCCGTTAGGAGTCTGCCTTCCAAGGGGGCATACTCCAGCAGGTCTTGGGGGATCTCCTCTTCCCTTCACGCAAGAGCGAGCAGTACATTTTTATACACTTGGAGGTCTTTGAGGTGAAAGTTGCTTTGTAGAGAGGCGAAGGGCATGAGGACCCTGTTTTCTAGTAAATCTCCCACACTGGAGACGACTATGGTGTCCCTGGCCATAAAGCTCTTCAGCTTAGTGAACTCCTTGAGGGTACTGCCCGCTTAATTTTGATTTCCCATCCTAAATAGGAGTTTGTTTTATCCCATGCATCCAATGGCAGGAGGAGATGAGATTTACCTGCACCACCAGAGAGGAAGTGATAAAAGGAGAGTGGCTGGAACTGCATCTGTTCCAGAGCGTAGGTGAGATGATCCCTGTCCATATGTCCCCAGTCATTGATGCCAATTAAGTGGACTGTCCAGTAGTAAGCCCGGAGGTCTGGGAGGCCTATGCCCCCATTATATGGCCTGAATTGAAGCGTTTGAAGTGCATTTCTCGAATGCCCACCATTCCATAAAAGGTTCCTCAGCTCAGATTCAATGTGGGTGAACACCATCTCTGGGAGTCTGTGGTATGTGTTTTGGAAGGCATATATGAGTTTGGGTAGGGTTATCATTTTAAACATTGTAGCCTCCTCAAGGAGTGTCAAGGGGAGTTTTTTTCAACGAGCTGCATCTGATTGGAAATCACTCATGATCGTGTATATTTTGTGTTGTCGCTACGCTCTGGGTGTGACGTAGCATAGATCCCCAAGTATCGGAATCTCTCCCCAGTTATATTAAGCCATCTTGGGAGAGAAGTTGGGTCAAAGGAGTCACCCATGTGGAAGAGCATGGATTTCTCCCAGTTTATTGTAATGGCAGGTCGGGTAAGGTAGAGGAGAATGTTGTCTGCATGTAAGGAAATGTTATCCTCTGGGATAGCCGAACCCTCTATGTAGAAGCCTATTATGTACGGGAGTGCTCGTATCTGGCGCGCCAGCGTCTTCAGCTTCAGGGCATAAAGGAGTGGGGAAAGTAGGCAACCCTGGTGAGGACCCCTCTTGATAGAAAAAGTGGGGGAGAGTCTGTTGTTTAACCGAACCGCAGTGGTCGGCTTCGAGTAGAGAAGGTTAACCCATCGCCAATATTTGGGTCCAAATCCCATCTTGCGAAGAGTCTGCATCATAAAAGGCCAATAGATTGCATTGAAAGCCTTCTCGGCATCTAAGGAGAGGAAAAGATGAGGATCAGGTCTATATTGGATCTGCGCAATCCAGTTATGCAGTCTACGCAAGATCCCCCAGGTGGATCGTTTTGCCAGGAAGCCAGAGTTGTTGATGTGTATCAGGGTGGTGATTACTCCGAGAAGCTGGGTGGTTAGGATGGTGGATTAGTTTCTGCATTTATAAGGGAGCTGGGGTGATATGAGGCGCAGGAGGTGTTTTTGTTTCCTGGTTTATAGATTACAATAATGGTGTCTCTACGTAGATCAGTTGGGAGGACACAGTCTTCTCGTGCCCTGAGGAAGAGTTGGAGCAAGTGGAAGGCCAGTAGGGCCACCTGACATTGAAATATTTTTGCTGGGAGCCTATTAGGGCCAGAGGATTTGCATGGGTTGAGTTTAAAGATCGCACTCTGAATCTCTTCCAGGGCTACCTCTCCATCAAGAGACACCTGATTGCCATCTGTTGGGATCGGGAGATCAGTCTCTTCGAGATAGACCTTGATCTGAGATGCAGCAGCCAGTGGGCATGCATAATAGAGATCAGCATAGTATCTTGTGAAAGTCTGTAGTATTTCGTCATCTGTAGAGCCATCCCAGTCTTGCAAGTGGGAGATCCACCTGGTCTCTATTTTGCACAGGTTCATAAAGTCTATGTTGGGTGGCCAGGATGTGTGGACGAGCTGCATTGGTGGCCAGCTCAATATATTCTGACCGTATGATGTCAATCTTGCGCTTGAGGGAGGGATGAAGGATATTTTGGGCCTCAGGTCTCAGCAGTTTAGCCTCTAAGTTCATATTTCGCTGTTTGCCTTCCATTTTGTACAGGCAATAATATTCTGTATCCTATCGCGCATGACCTCTTTGTAAGCTTCACATATTGTGACTTCCGAGCTCTGGTTTTGGCAAAATATAATTTAGTTTTGGTGTGTTATCTCACGTGTTGTGGTTGCGTCTCTAAGTTCCCATGCATTTAGTCTCAGGAGCTGATCATGGTATGAGGTCTACGCCCTATGGTCACCCAAAGAGGGGAGTGGTCGGAGAGGTCCCTTGCTGTGTATTCAGCTCGAAAAACATACCCTTTTTCAACCGTCGGTGTGAAGACATAGTCCAGTCTAGAGTACACTTTATGGAACCCTGAATAGTCGCACCACAGTGGATGGTGTTTCCTCCATATATCGATGAGGCCTAGGGAGGTGACAAACCTGGCCAGGGGGGTGATCCAACGCAAGTGTGGTGCCCCATTTGATCCATCTAGGTTGGGAGGCATGATATAATTGAAGACTCCCCACAAGATGTGACCGTAGGAGGGGGTCTCTAATTGAATATATGTAAGTTTGGTCGAAATACAGCCTTGGAGGTGGGGGGGCATGTGCACAAATGATAGTAACATCATGTATTGCTTCACGCTCGCGGATAATAGAAAATACTGCCCTCCCACATGGAGGCTCAAACACGACGAAGCACTAAAAATAAAACACTACCTGGAAAGGGATTTCACTTTTATAAAATAAAACACATCAAAGACTATTCTCAAAATAAGGCATGGGGGTTTATTTGTGCAACACTCTCTAACAAAAAGGCTTTCCCAGATGTCAAATGAACACCATTCAAATGTATATAGAGATATATATGTATATATATGTGCAAGCAATAATATCACACTTATAAGTAATGCATGGATAATAATATGAAATGCAAGCAGATAATAATATGAAACTCAAGCAGATAATACTGGACGTCCTGCAAGAAATCAAAAACGATATATACACTAAATACATCTGATGTTAAAACCACTGAAGACTTGGATGTGCACACAGACACTCACACATCACAATGAAAACACCTCAGATTAATATAACCACTGGAGACTTGGATGTGCACACAAAGTCACTCACACATCACAAAGTCAATAATCAAAAATAAAACACATCACCGATCGTTTGCTCGACATCCTTGCCAACTCATGCTGGAGAAGTCCTTTGACAGCTCAGGCAGGATTCTCGATCGGGACCCAAGTTCCCTTGTGACGACACCTCTGCCTCACAAGCGAGCTCCTGTCTGGGTGCCAAGATCCCCTGCCTTTAACACCTTTACTCAACCGGATGAGAAGGTTCTAGAAACCTCCCCCCTTTCTTCTGTTATAAAAAACCAAGCTGACCATACTGGTCTGTGTCAAGTTCAAGACAGAAGCTGGCCAGGCCTATGTATTAAGACTCAGAGACAGAGCTGTACATTCCACACATTTGTCTGGCAACAACAATCACTGCTCTGAAAGGTACCAAGCACACTTCTCACACATTGTCCCAGCAAAGCTCACAAAAGACTAAAACAACCTTGAACATGAATAGTCTAAACAACTTGAGTAATCTGGGGGCCTGCCTGTGTGCGCAAAAGCTCAAGCCAGACCGAGTCAGAATTCAAGATGACATGAGGGAATGTCAAAGCCAATAGCAAGAACTTCATAATACTTCCCAATGTACAACACAATGCACATTTGTGCACCACTGCCTATAGCATCACGCACTTCATCTCCCAATGTACAACGTAATCCACATTTGAGCACCACTGCTTATAACATAGCACTTAGAGACAAGAAGTAAATTTCACACCTCTCACTCTCTCATGCTTTCAAATGCCCATCCCACACGTTCTGTTCCTGGCAAGGCTGTTCTACTCAGTGAAAGCTCCCACTCTAAAACTACAAAGAGACACAAAAGAAATCTTCTAAGAGACGTGCCCATGTAGGACATTGAAGCTAGGATAAAATAAAACACCAAAAGTCAATTAAAACAATGGTAGTCAAAAGTCATCATGTGGTTTCAAAGCATAGAAGTGCATCTAGCACTGCACAGCACGCCTTTCCCAAAGGCCCCGGCCTGCAGTATACGTACCCAGGGGGTTACCCATGTTTTTAGTACTCAGAAAGGGGGTGATTTCTTGCTCAATATCTCCATCGCCCGGGATCCTGAAGTGAACCCCGCGTGTGCCAAAGTGATGTATGCCCCCCTGTTCAGAAAGCAACAGTGCTTGCCCATGATAATGTCTCCTGAAGGATGACCACATCGTGTTAAGACGTCAAATATGAGCAGCCACTGGTCCTCCTTTGATTTTGTTGCCCACACCATTCACGTTCAAAGTGAGGATAGAGTGTTGCCTATGGTCCCAATCTGTGATGCACATTAGCTGGGATAGGTATTAGGGAATACCCCATCCCACCAGGGATCACCTCTGGGTTAATATTGTCTTGTGTCAGCTGCCATGCTATGCTGAAGAACAAAATAGAAAGTGTAACACACAAAACAATCCAATCTACAACTCCCTCCTACCCCATCCCACTATCCCCGCATTTGTAGACCTCAGCAACAGGCCAAGGAGACACATCGCAGGCCCAACTCAGGGGATCTGTCATCCTCCCCATTACCAATCGTTAACCAGCAACAATCAAATCATAAAAAGAGAAAGAAGGGGGATTGTGGAGGGTGAAGATATTAAGAGACAAGGAAGGGCGGGGGAATGAAGAAAGAGGGGAAAAGGAGACACAGGCAGGGGCAAAGGAGGAATGAATGAAGAAGAGAAAAATGAAACAATAGAGTGAGAGAGAAGAACGCAAGAGATCACTCCCTGTGGACAGCTGGAAACAGAATAAAGCCAAAGAGAAGAGTATTGTCTTGAACGTCCAGGTGGGGTGGCTCTAAGGGGTTGTTGTGAGCTTCGACGTTTTTTTAGCGGTCACCACAGCTTCTTGTTGTCCATATCCATAGCTTGAGATTGTAGCAGTGGGGTACTGCTCAAGTGCCGTGAGGTCCTTGGCCTGGGGATGGTGATGGGTGCTGTCTGCATCCGATGAAGAACTTGGGTCATCCACTGGTGAACACAATGAGCCGAGTGACGCTTGGCCACGGGACAGATGAACATTCAGAGTTTCATCCAGTTAATTTACGGACAACGACCGCAGGAGCTGCCATCGTGGCCTAGATGGGCTAGGGGTCTTCCAGCTAATCAGCACCTTTTTTTGTTCAATTTTCTAATGGACCAAGCTATGGTCTGAGGCCTGACATTTGCAGGGTGTAACAACTAGAGATTAAGAGTATCTGTAAGACCAAGAGGAACTTTCTGTCTTTCCTCCAGCCAGGTCCAGGCCTCCTCCGGGAAGTAAAAGAGGAAGGATTTCCCCTGGTGGGGGGCTTTCAATGTGGTGGGAACGAGCAGCATATATTGAAGATTCAGGGCACAGAGTTTCATCTTCACTGATTCAAATAGTTGTCATTGGTGTTGTTCCTCCAGGCCGTAGTCTGGAAAGATCATTATCCTGGAGCCTTCATGTCATAATTCTCCCTTCTGTTGTGCTTCTCGGAGGATAGTGGCTCTATCTAAGAAGTTGAGGAATTTTACGATGATGGGACATGGAGTAGCCCCCAGAGGGCGGAGGGCTTGCCTCTCAGGGCCCTATGTGCACGTTCTTTTACAAAGTAGGTGGATAAAAGTTCACTCGAGAAGGTAGTCTTCAGCCAAGAGGTAAGAAAGGCGCCAGTATTATCTCCTTCCGAGCTCTTGGTAAAGCCAATGAATCTGAGGTTTTTGCGGTGGGCCCTATTTTCAGCATCTTGAATTCACCAGAGGACATCTGCATTGATTTTACACTGTCCCTCAGGAAATTTCTTCAGTCCCTGGACTATGTCCTGGATATTCTTGTCTCCACTGCCATGAGTTTGCAGATGTCTTGACGCAGGAGGGAAACCTCCGATCATATCTTGCAGATTTTCATCTCCGTTGCTGACATGGAGCCATGTATGGCTTGCAGTATGTCTGCATTGCTGGGGTCAGGGACAGCAGACTCTTCCTGTTCTGCTGGAGGGATAACCACTCTGGCATGGGAGGTCTACTTTGCCCTGCTAAACTAATTTGAGTTCCTTGTCCTTGACCATAGCACCAAGAAGTCTTACAGGTACAACCACTGGTGATTGTGTTGTGTTCGACTGAGAAGGTAGAAGTAGGCCCTGAGCATTGGGGGAAGTGGAGAATAAGAGGGAGCTGAGCACTAGTTTGGAAGAGCAGTTCTAAATGGCGCCACTGTCTACATTCCCCTTCAGTCCAGTGGGGTCCCAGAATAACCCAGTGAATTGCGGAGCTCCGTAGTGTGGATCGCGGGTCCCAACACCCACAGTTCTCAGAGCAGCAGTCATCGGATGGGCCTCTGGAGGGACAGCACTCCTCAAGCAGTTAGTGGGGGGGGGGGGGTTCCTCCAGGATACTCCTCGAGACAGCAGAACTCAGCGATCCTCCTCAGGGCGACAGCTACGGACAAGCGCTGTGTTCTTGGCAGAGCAGCTGGTATCACATGGGCCTAGGACTCGCCACTGCCTATGGGATGGTATTTGGGCCCTTAATATTAGTTACAGGCTTCCTAATCTCCCTCAGCCCACATGGGCAAAAAGGGAAGAAGGGGGGGGGGGGGCAGACTGCAGGAGCAAAGCAGGTGTTGGTCAAGCTGCTTATTGTGCTCCCCCCTGGTCTTTCATCACCCAACTACATGTCTGCAGCAGGTCTCCATTCTGAGGCCGCAACTGGGCAGGTCACCGCAGTAGATCTCCATGGGATGCCACCGTCGCACTCTCCAGACCAACAGTAGAGGGGGCAGTCTTACCCCAATCACAGCTCTACAGGTGACCAGCACTTGCCTGGGCCTCTCTGGCTGAGTGCCCTGGTGCACAGTCTTCAGAGGCACGGGGTCACCATCCAGGCTGCCGGTGTTCTTGAGACTCTGTCCACCTGGTCCCAATCCTGGGATCATGATTCTCAGGCAGCCGCTTCCCCCAGGACAGCGCCAGTGAGTCTGCTTCCTGGCCCCTCCGTTCCGTCCTCAGAGGCGGCACAGCCACCATTAAGTGATTTGGCACGACCGGCGCCCTCTCGCTCCCCAGCATGCTCCACTGGTCTGCGACTCCTCAGCACTCATCCCAGGGTCAGGCAGACTGGGGTGGGGGTCTTCTCAGGTGCATTTGGGGAATTATTTGATTGAGGGGTGAGTGGATTATTGACGGATTCAGCACCAGCGATCTGAGCTCTCAGCAAACACGTCTCAGCCATGTTGTAGGCCACGCTGCCCCCATACACACATTTTCCTGCTTTTAAAGTTAGGCCAGCATCCTGTAATTTGCCTAGTACATCACATACTCTCTCATTATGTTCTCTCATGTTAGAACCATAAACCAAAATATCACCCTGGTAGCATTTAACCCCAGGAATACTCTTCAAAATTGTCAACATTGCCCTTTGAAAAAGAGCAGCCGATGAAATCAATCCAATTGGCATTCTTCTGAATTGATACACCCCCATGGGAGTCACAAATGCTGTGAGATCTTGAGATGTCCCATCAAGTTCCACCTGATGATATGCTGATACCACATTTAAAGTTGTAAAAACAATATTAGGCAAAGAAAATTTGTCGACTATCACTTCCTTGTTGAGTGCTCATAGATCAACACAGAGGCAAAAACCCCAACAAGCGACATCTATAGGAGCCACCTACTCAGTAGCTTCCACTGGTTCGATAACCTCCAAGTCACACAGCTTCTGTAATTTACTAGTGACCACATTTTGTAAGCTTAGAGGAGTATGCCTTACCTTTGCTACCACTAGAATTGCATTATCAATCTTATCCTGTGAAGATATCCTTCTAGTTTCCAAGTTTGTCCTGAAAAATACTTCGAAACTCCCTTACAAATTTGTTGTCCCCGGATACAATTTTCTCAACTGGACCCTGGGAACTTTGTTGGGATTTTAACTGAGACACAGGCTACCTTGGGTAACCCATACTAACAGATCATATCACACTTCAAATACACACACTTTCCCTTGTGGTTATTTGTCGCTCTCTTTGATGCATGCTTCAAAATATCCTAGCATTTTAATCATCAAACCTCCATACCCACCAGGTTTGACATCCATTCTCAACAGTTTTCGATTCCTTTAGGAAAACCTTTCTCCAATATAGCCTTAGAAATTATAGTAATTTGTGAGCAAGAGTAAAATTTCATGGGTACCCTATCGTCATCAATTACTACAACTTCAGTTGAATATCCAGAGGATGCATCTTTTACCTGCAAAACAACTTCCTGACAAACTTCAGAAACTTTACTCTTAGGAACTTTCTTCCCTTTTCTCCTATATCATTTGCTGATTTGACCCTTACTGCCACAAGTATTACATGTTTGGAACCGGCTCGGCATATTTTGTTATTTGTCTGATGCCCTTCCATGACACACCAAAAACACATACCCTTAAACTCTCTCATTTTTTTTGTTCTGTCCTGTTTTGGTTTTTACTACACACACATCAGCCGTCCTGTCTTTTGATACATTAGCTTTTCCTCCTTTGTCAGTACAGAGTTCTTCCACACACTTCAACATGTGTTTGCCACCAAAAGAACTTTCTCCAAATGTGGCTCATCCTTCATCCATAATTCTTCCCGGATCTTGTCACTATTACATCACAGAACAAACTGATCTCTGATTCTCTCTTCCGTGGTTCCACCAAATTTAGACCTCAAAGCCAATTTCCTTAGACTAGTGACAGATTCTATTACAGGACCAAAGGCTTCGGATTATGCTATCTCTTTCTTTACTGTATATAACACAGCAGCCAATTAAAACATTCAATTAGTTATAACAAACTACATTGCCCATGTTGCTTTGCAATGGTAATGCCTCCTTGGCCCTCCATAAGAACCCTGAGTCCAATCCCATCATTCTCTCTCTTTGCTGCTCACAGCAAGAGATAAGTGGCCATCTATTGCTCTGACTAAGAATGCTTATTTCTCTTTGATATGTCGACTTGACTTATGAGGATATTTCTAGTTTATTATGTGTTATTTGCACGATTGTATTATTGCCTTGTTTTCTATGACCAATGTGAATTTGTCATGCTTTGATTGAAGTTACTTGATTTGTGCTTTAGCGCGCACCGCACGCTGCGATGGGACTTTGTCCTTCAACCCCAGCGCTGCTGGAGAGTCCTCCCAGCTTTTGTGCAGTAGGTGCGATCATCGCGCGTGTGTACCGGGCCGCTTCCTGCGGTAGTTTTCTTTGCCAGTAATCGGCAGCGCGTTCAAGCGCTAAAGTGCCCTGGGCTCCCCTTGTCGCCGCGCATTACGCAGGAGCCGAGTGGTTCACGGCGGGTGTGCGCTGGGCTGCGCACCCCGCGCTCGTGCTAAGCGTCATTGTTTCCCCGCATCGCAAGCTAATTAGTTGGTGCAGGTGACGTCCGGGTCGGCTTGAAGAGTATATGCCTTGGGGAGTGAGCACACGCTCCTGGAAAATTATATTTGGCTCCTACACCTCTTTAATAGGGGGTTCTAAGAACAGTTGACTACAGCTTTGCTGAGGGAGCCTGGTACAAACTTTGGTTGGCCATCAGTGATTGTGTGCAACGTGGGCTGCCCCCCCTTTACTCCTCAATATTAAATTTGATATATTATATACAGATTGCCGGTCAGTTGCTCTGTATAGTACACCATAGCCTTTAAGGAACATAGATGACTGGGTGACATATGAAGATGGCCAAGAGGAGGTGTATAATGAAGGACAGCAAGAGACTGTACTCGAAGATAATATTGTGGAGGCTCTGGATGCTTCCATCAAATCCTCAGTCAATAAGGCTATTGAGAGCACAGTACCAAACACTGTGCAACAGGCTCTAGCTGCTGCACTTAAACCTATCACTAAGCAGCTGGAAAGCTTTGCTTTGCTAAAAGGCATGGGTTCACTAAAGATAAAGCAAAAGGTACTCCACCAACTGCAAGCGCAGCGCAGGAAAGTCAATGGCCGCATGCCAGCGCATTAAACGACCTACCCCCCGCCTCTACGGGGGAACATGGATATTCTATTGGTGGCAAGGCAAAGAGTAAACAGAAGGTTTATCCTGATACCGACACAACTAACACCGTTACGGATACTACCACTGTGGATGAAGAACCCCCTCCTAAAAAGAAAGTAAAGACGGTGACTTCCGCCGCCCCTGAAGGCGCACCCAATAACCCGTTCACTTTCAATCCTAGTGATATTGTGCATCCCAGATCCTCGGATTGGTCTCCGGCTCCAGAAGTTACTGAATACCTTCATGAGAACTTTCGTAAAGGTTTTGACAAGGAGGTTCGTAACCGACTCAGGTCCGAATGTCCTCGGGCTGAGGTACCGGATAAGGTGGCAGAGAACCCAGAGATAGACGTTAGTCTCCTCACCTTTCTGAAAAAGTTTGCAAGAAGGGGATCGAGCGCGCTTGGTGCAGGTGCCAAGATGAGCTCCTTGACGTTGTTGGTCCGCTAGCAAAAATTCAGGAAATGACCTTGGTGGCCAAGGAAGCGGCAACCTCAGTTGAGCCAGATATCTTAGCAGGTTGGACCCAGAGGGCGATTTGCCTATTAGGCAATGCAAATTGCGCCATATAAACCTTACAGATCTCTCAGTGACGGAACCTGGCCTCTTGGCCGAAGGTAATCTCTTCGGGGACCACTTTGTAAAAGATGTATCGAAATACGTGGGAACATTCACCTCCCTAGATAAGGCGGTCAGGTATTAAGCGCGTCTTCCAACAAGGCCCTTTAACAGGACCGGACGAGGCAGGGGACGCTCCTCAGGCCGTGGATACAACCAAGGTCCCCCCAGAGGAGACTATGGTCGTGGACGAGGAGAATGGGATTCAACAAGAGGGGGCACCTTCTACCCTACTCGTCGACGCTTCAACAGACGCCATTTCCACGGAGGTGGAAACAGAGCTGGTTTCCAGGCACAGAATTTCTCAGGTAAGCTTATCAGACGTATCTCTACTACCATTGGGGGTCGAACTCAGTCATTTGTTCAAAATTAGCGTATCATAACACAGGACGCGTGGGTAATTCAGACGGTTCAGTGTTTCCATCTGGAGTTCTACTACACACCACGTCAGGACAGTTTGCCCAAACCTCTCCATTTTTCCCAACAAGAGTGCATTTTTATAGACTCAGAAATAGCAGAATTGCTGCAAAAATAAGCGATTACGCCTTGCGATGGCAGGCCTCGCAGCTTTTGCAGCAATGTCTTTTTAGTCCAAAATAAAGGTGGTGGCCACAGACTGGTTTTGAATTTGAGGGAGTTCAATCAGTACCTCATTTACAAACATTTCAAAATGGAAGGGATCCATGTTCTGATGGATCTACTAAAGCAGGGGCCCAGGATGGTCAAGTTGGATCTCAAGGATGCCTACCTGTCCATTCCCATTTTCCCTCCGCACCGCTGTTTCCTGCAATTTCAATGGAAAGGTCGGTGGTACGAGCATTCAGCCCTTCCTTTCGGGCTTTCCTTGGTGATGAAGCCTATAGTGGCCCACCTGCGGGAGCAGGGGGTGCACATGATTATTTATCTGGACGACATTCTAATCATGGAGCAGAGCCTGGAGTTGGTGGTTCATAATCTTCAAATGACAATGTCCCTACTGCAGAGTCTGGGCTTTGTGATTAATCATGCCAAGTCTGCACTAGTTCCGGCACAGATGGCGGAATTTCTGGGGTTTGTGATAGACTCTCAGACGGCACAATTGAGTCTCCCCAAATCGAAGATGAAGGATCTCTGGAAAGAGATTACGACACTTCTCAGCAAGCAGCTAGTGTCTCTTAGAGTTATTGCCAGAATAGTGGGTTTGCTGGCATCGTCCATTCAGGCGATCTTCCCAGGGCCACTGCATTACAGAGCACTGCAGAGATTGAAAATCCAACATTTACAGAAGGGTCTCACTTACACGGATGTGGTTCCGTTAACCTAGGAGGTGAGAGAAGAGATGCAGTGGTGGCTGGGCCACATGAAAGCGTGGAACAGCAGAGAGACATTTTCGGCTCACAGCCCGAGGTCATCATCAAATCAGACGCCAGCCGTTGGGGTTGGGGGGCACGCTGTGGAGATATCTCCACAGGCGGTGGATGGTCGCCCCAAGAATTGTCATTACACATAAATTGTCTAGAGCTCCTAGCGGGTTCTTTTGCGATTCGGACTCTATCCCCCAAGCAGACTTCATGTTGAATCCTTCTACAGATGGACAACATCTCAGCGGTGAGATAGATAAACAAGTTGGGGGGAACGAGATCGTCTCTTCTAGTAAAGATTCCCAAGGATTTTTGGCATTATTGCCTGATTCGACAGATCACGGTGATAGCGGAATACATCCCGGGTCAGTCCAATCTAGTGGCAGACTGGAATTCAAGACACCTTAGGGATTACAGCGATTGGCAGCCGAGTGTTCCAATGGTTACAGAACCTTTGGGGTCAATGTCAGATGGACTTGTTTGCGTCCTGGTTGAACTGTCAGCGTCTCAATTTCTTCAGTTGGAGACCGGACCCAGCGGCGAAAGTGACCGACGCATTCCTTCAAAACTGGTCGGGAGCATTGAATTATGCGTTCCCTCCATTCCTCTTAATACCAAGGGTGACGTCACACATTTTCAAGCAGCAGGCGGAAGTAACACCCCTGTGGAGGTCGCAGCCATGGTTCCTAGTGTTACTGGAGAGGAGCTGCGACCTCCCCAGGATGCTACAGTGGTCGGAGTGCCTACTCCTGGAACCTCACGGGGAACAGCATCCGTTGATCATAGAGGGGAGACTGTCCCTGATGGCATGGTGGCTTTCCGGAAACAGTGGGAAATGCCTGGGTTTTCAGAGACAGCTTAAGCATTTATCAAGCAGCTTGGGCTCCGTCAACTAGAAAACAATACTCTTAAGCCTGGAAGGGCTGGATGGGTTGGTGCTTGGAACTGTACTTGGATCCCGTGGGGGAAGACCTACCCCATATTGTAAATTTTCTTTTTGACAAAGCAGCCGAGGGGTTGGCATACCGGTCAGTAAATAATTTTAGATCGGCCATCTCGGCGGGTCATAATCAGGTAGACGGGAAACCTATTGGTATGCATCCGTTAATATGTAAGCTTCTTAAGGGTATAAGGGTGGCGAATCCGCCTAAACCTAAATACTCAGGCTTATGGGATGTCTCACTATTTATTTCTTTATATTATAACTGGCCAGTGAATAATCTCCTATCCCGGAAACAGTTGTTTGCCAAGTTGGCGATGCTTCTATGTCTTTCGGCATGCAGGCGTTCATCAGACGTGCGGGCCTTGGAAGTTACAGGTAGAGTATTTACTCTGGAGAGAAAACTCTATCTAGACATATTGAATACAATGCTTTTCCCAGCAATGAAAAATTATGTGTTGTGCACTGTTTATAGGAATACGAGGAATGTACTAGATTGTTGAGACCAGAAGGATCTACTCAACTGCTCATTGCAGTGCAGAAAACTTTTAATTCGGCAGCAACTATTGCTAGATGGCTTCGTTATATTATGAAAGAGGTTGGTATTGACATTCAGAAATTTGGGGCACATTCAGTACGGGGTGCCATGGCATCTAAGTCTTACATAATAGGTTCTAACATTCAGGATATTCTGCATTGTGGTGATTGGTCTGCAGAATCGACTTTTAAACAATTTTATTATAAGCCGGTGGGAAACATAACATTAGTTGTATTTAATAGAGCGATAAACTAGCATAATCCGAAGCCTCCGGTCCTGTAATAGAATCAAAAATTTACTAGCATTCGCTCCAAGAATTTTCAATTCTATTAAGGACACGAAGGCGAGGATTATCCCACCCGGCTATGTCAAAATTATTGTTCATATTACCCAACCGTTCATAATGGAATGATGAGGATATATGATACACAGATATTATGGATTGTTCATTTTTGCCTAGGCGCAGACAAGAAGTCTGAGTAAGAAGTTCTTCCAGTTGAAGACTACAGATGGATCTTGGTTCCGTATTAACTTCAATGTTGGAGGATGTTCTGCAATTATTTGTTGATATGGACTGTTGCAGTTTGAGCAAAGAAAGAGGATGATGGGATTGGATTCAGGGCTCTCATGGAGGGCCAAGGAGGCGTTACCATTGCAAAGCATCATGGGCAATGTAGTTTGTTATAACTAATTGAATGTTTTAATTGGCTGCTGTGTTTTATACGGTAAAGCAAGAGATAGCATAACCCTCGCCTCCGTGTTCTTAATAGAATTGAAAATTCTTGGCGCGAATGCTAGCAAATTTTTGATTCTTCCACAGACTCATCTATCCCCTTACATCTCAAGCCTAAATGAAACCTTTCAAGTACTGTGCTAACTCTTGGCAGAGAATGTAAATCAAGTTTTTTATGCCAATTTCATATTTATTTATATCTCTCATCTCGTCTAGTGATGGCAAATTCTCCAACACCTCCTACCTTTCTGAACCCATACAATGCAAGAGAAGTGTGCTTCCTTTCAGCACTTCCGTTTGTGCCACACACTCTTGAGCAATTGCCAAAACCCCGTTTCCACTTATTCCATTTGAGAATTGGCTCACCAGGGGAAGGTATTAAAAACAGCACAGCTGTAACATTCTACATTTCTCACCAAGTATATTAACCCGTTGCATGCTTGTGTCGGCCAATGCCGTCGCGAGCACAACCTTTGTAGTGCTGCGCACGCAGGTTGGCCGAAGTGGCTCCGCCCGCTAGCACACGGAAACGTCCGCACTGCGGCGGATTCTACGCCGCAGTAAAAGGATTAAATGCTCAGATACTAAAACAGTTCTGGCAGGAGTGCTACCAATTGAAGTAGATTAGCGCCCCTCAAACCTCATTGACTACTTATGACAGGTTTAGGTTGAGAAAAGCAAACTTCCTATATGTTCGGACCTTCTTTTACACAATTGTGTAAACCTCTACAATTTATTGAGCCCGTTTGTCACACTATACATGACAAAAAGGTATACTCCAGTAAGCCCCACAACCTGGTACATAATGTTATGAAATGTCAATACTCCCACCACTTTCGAATGTCAGCTACTGTAGCACTGCAGAGATCAAAATACTGTCCCGATTCAAAATGGGCACTTTTTGATGCCTCAACTTCATAGCTACTGGCACTTTAGAAATGCTATCATGATTACAAATGGCTGCCACATTTCTGACTTCTTGAGGTCACAACATGGCTCTTAGCAATGAAGCAGCTGGCAGCTCCTGCTGTGGTTGGGAGTGTGCACGCCCCTTGAGTTTAGGTCCTGCACCGCTGACTCAATTATTTTTCCGACGCCGATTCTGTGCCCCTGAGACTCATGTGTGAAGATAAACAGCCCCCTCTGTCATGCTTTGTGTCTCTTGCTAACCTGTTTCCTGCAGAGGCGAGATGAGTCATGATGCAAATTCCCAACTCCTCCCCTGTATTGGAGGCCAGAACGAGGAATAACTCAGTCAATTCTGTGGGCCGGGGGGTGTAAGAGGGAGAGAGAAAGGGAGAGAGGCCTGTGCCGGATAATGGAATTCCCTTCTGGACTTCAGAACCTTCCTGCCTCCCTAGTCCTACTGCAAGAAGAAGGGAACGAACAACCTTAGAAATGAAGACAATGCCTTACAGTTCTCCACTACTATTCCTATAGTCACACTATTTCTACTCAACCAGCTTGAATACCTGTTGGAATCCCCTTTCCTGCTGGTGATGATACCTCTGTCTTGTGTGCTTGGGACGTGACCATGTGCCCCCGGTCTGAAATCAGAACCAATGGAAAACAGGATTATCGTACCACAGACTGCAGAAAAACACTATCTAGTTCTAGAAAGTCAGCAGTATTTTCTGTAGTGCGCGTTACTGCTACCTAAATTTTATGTACCAGTATTATCAGAGTGGGTTCATTTACTTGTTCTGTAGTTGCAAAATCAGCTTTCCCATTTTATCTTCCTGTTTGGTATTGAATCATGAAGTCATAATCGGGAAAGAACTGTATCCAACGTAATTGGTAAGTAGACAAGGCGCATGCCGATTTTAAAATCTGAGGTTTCTATGATCTGTCAAAATGATAACGGTATGTAGGCCCCCCAGGAAAAAGTGTCTCCCTTCCTCAAAGGCCGTTTATATCGCTAACAGGCCTCATTCAGCCACTTAATAATGACTTTTTGTAGGATTCAGCTTTCGTAAAAATAGTGTGCTCCTGGGTGGAGTTCTTCATTTTGGGGCTCTCGTTGTGAGAGTTCTTCCGCTATTGCTTCTTGAGAAGCGTCCACTCTACTACAAAGGGTTGAGTACAGTCCACATTTTGTAATACCAGAGCGTCTATGAATGTGTCTTTTAGCTGCAAACAGGCATTTTTGCTTTTTCTCTCCATTGAAAGTTTACTGATTGGAGCCACTAGGGTAGAAAACAGATTATTGAGCCTTCGATAGAAGTTTGCGAACCCCAGGAAGCTTTGGATTTCCTTGATGATCAGTGGGGCTTACATTGAACAATTGCCTCTACTTTTTTGAGACCCATAAGTGTTCCAGTAGGAGATAGAATTTACCCCAAGAATTCTACTTCCTGTATATGGAATATACATTTTTCAAGTTTAGCATGTAGACTGTTTGCTCGCAAATTATTCAAATCGGACATGTGGTACATGTTTGACATAAGAATTAGAATAGATCAATGTATACGACTGCACACAAGTCACAAAATTCCCATAATACTTCATTAATAAAATATTGAAATGCTGAGGGAGCATTGCAGAGTTTGAAAGGAATGACGTAAAGTCCAAATTTAGTTCAGAATGCGGTCTTCCATTCATCACCCTCTTGGACTCTCACCAAATGATAAGCCCCCCACACGTCCAATTTAGTGTAAATTAGTGTAAATAGTCGCTGTTTTCACTTGATCTTACAGTTTAGAAATCAAGGTCAACAGGTATATGTTCTTCACCATTACATGGTTCATAGATCGATAATCGATGCACGTTCTTATCTCCTTTCATTTTTCAGGTTATAAAAAAGTAAGGTAAGGAAGCCGGCGAACGGGACGGTCTTTTGAAACCAATTACCTGCATGTCATCCAAATATTGTTGCAACTCTATGTTTTCTGTTCTCTGTTAATGCTATATACGACTACATGGAATCTGAGACTCTGGTTGCAAATCAATTTGGCTATCAAATGACCAATGGGGAGGAAGAAGAGTTGCTTTAGCTTTATCAAAGACATTTGAATAGTCTTCACAACAGGGAGAAATTATTGGAGCAGAAACACTAGATGCTATCAATGGTTTTTTCCAACATTGTTTTTTACAGAAAGGTGATTGTAAAAACAACTGTCGAGTGAGCTAGTCAATGTCAGGGTTTTGTTTTTGCAGCCATGGTATTCATAGACTGCCTTTGAATTAAGGAGCATATACTAAATCAAATTGTACTTGTTCAAGGTGTACATTTTGTGTAACCATCGTTATTGACTTAGTGGTATGTACGATAGGTCCGGATGACAATTCACTACCTTTTACAGAATGCACTGATTCAGTGAATTCTTCATCTGTTATAGGGATTCCTAACTCTTTAGCTCAGGATATACTTAGGGAATTGCCAGTAGCCCCAGAATCTAGGAGCATTTCTATATTTTGCTGGTCTGTTTCCCCACTACAACTGAACAGGGACATAACACCTATATCAGTTTCCGAGCTTGTTTGAGCCAGAGTGGAGACTTTAAGAACTTGGACATCTTATAGACTAATATCCAAAGCTAGAGGGCTTCTTACTTTCCTGAATGATTTCTATCAGTCTCTCCTTCTCTGTGTTGCGGTTTGAGATTGCAATCTTTTAGAAAATGCCCTTTCTTAGCACAGTAAAGACATAACTTTTGGGCTTCACGTCATCACTCTTCTTTGCTTAAGGGACCTATCAACCCTCAAATCTGCATTGGTATAGATTCAGTGACCGACCTGGTGTTATCTGATCTTTTTTTCCTAGACACCAGTACCTCGTTATCAAACTGCCCTCTGTCAGATCTTCATGAGCCTATGATCCAGTTTAATAATGAGGGCTATCAACTCCTCACATGACCCTGGTGGATTCACGCTTGGGCCAACAAATCCTTTAGTTTGCGTAGGCCTGCACAAGAGGTGTAGTTTATATTGGTTAAGAAACAAGGTCAATTTTGAGTGTTCTCCTGAGAACCATTCAGGAGAGGCTTACGGGACTGCAGGAGGAGTTGTTTATTGGAGCACAGGTGTGGAAAACCTATTACCATATGAACCAGGTAACGGTGAAGGGAATGAGAAGGTAGACAGTCTCATGACTGATAATCCCCTTACAGCTTCCCCGTTATGACACTTTCAACCGGTATTTGCCCCTAAAGATGATCTACTCTCTGGGCTAAAATGTGTGTCTCTCTCTGTAAATTACCTATCATCTTATCTACATAAGCGGACATGACATTCCTGTGACTCCATCTCGCCCAGGCAGGCAAGTGTAAATGGGCTTGCTGTCATGCTGAGGGTCTCTCACTATCCTGTTTTCCTGTGGAGGTGAGAGGAGTCCTAATGCTAGTTCCCAACTCCTCCCCTGTACCAGAGGCCAGAACGAGGAATAACTCAATCAAGTTTTTGGCCCCAGGGGTAAAAGGGGAATGGGATGACAAGCGAGAGAGAGAGAAAATGCAAAGTTCTCCAGATACTAGAATTCCCTTCTGAACTTCTGAACCTTCCTGCTTCTTTGGTCTTTCTGCATGGTGAAGGGAAAGAACAACCGTACAGTCTCCACTATGATTCCTATAGTCACACCACTTGCACTTACCCAGCTTCTACACATATTGGTATCCCTTTTCCCACTTTTGATGCTCCCTCTCTCTTGTGTGTTTGTGATGTGGTCCTGTGCCTTCAAAATAAAAGAACAATAATGTACAGGTTCTTGCTTCATTAACTGATGTATATATCAGGAAACCAATTATAACTACACACTGAGGTCTTTATTCAGCTAAGAGGTTTGCCTAGGTAACAATGCATCTTGGCACCAACTTCTTTTATGGAGCCCATCTTTAACGTAGATGCATTCTACTAATGCATATGTGACATGCATAGATAACAACATACATACTTATCACACGAGCCAACATGAAACCTTCATATGTTGTGCATAGGCGAAACCCCTCCTAACAATAGCAAAAGATTGGTAGAATTATGATTGCATCTTAAAACAACAACCATACAGACACATAGTATTTCAGTGATGTTAGATTCACATACCTCTGTTAGGGTATACTCAGGCCATAGATGGCGTTTAGCACGTTTTCTTATCTTTTTGCACTGGAGTTTGTTCTGCACATTATCTCTCTCTCTCTCTCTCTCTCTCTCTCTCTCTCTCTCTCTCTCTCTCTCTCTCTCTCTCTCTCTCTCTCTCTCTCTCTCTCTCTCTCTCACTCTCACTCTCACTCTCACTCTCACTCTCACTCTCACTCTCACTCTCACTCTCACTCTCACTCTCACTCTCTCTCTCTCTCGCTAAACCTCAACTTAATAGTTTCCCCTGTTTCTTTACACGGTTCAAAAGAATGCCTACAAGTCATTTAGGCAAGCATTACAATATGTGCTAATCCTGTTTGGCAGGGTACAGTTTGCATTTTTCAAGGTAGGTACTATATTAAAATTCAGAGTGTTGCAGTGCGAGTGCGTTACCGCCCTAATCCTTGTTGCTTTTCTTTTATTTTGCAGGGTTGCCCAAGTGATGCAGGCGAGGGAACAGGAACCTCAGGTAGTGATGCTGGGGAGGTAACAGAAGATTCAGTCAGTGATGCCGGTGAGGGAAACTGGGACAGAGAAAGCTGCTACAGGAAACAAGGCTAACTAGGAAGATAGCAAACAGGGTGCAACCTGTCTGCTTCTTCTTATGAGCTCCGCTTGTATCTTCTTTTGCAGCATGGGCTTGGATGCTCCAGCCTTCCCACATGATGGGTCTGCATTGCCCTCTGCATCACATGGCCATGTCATATGACGTAGAGGCATCAACACGGTAGCAGACCTGACACCCTTCATGTGTGGAGGTGTCTGATGCAGCGGTGTTCCAAAACTCTCATTGCCAAATTGTGGTGTCCAGTGTCTACACTGAAGACAGGACACAGGCTGAGAAGAGGTATTTATTCAGATACCTCAGCCACCACCAACCGTCAACTCTACTTCGTACCGCTCCACTTCTCCATTCCATCCCATCATACCATTCCGCAGCTATTATTCTGTTTGCAGAATTACAAAGCATGCCCCACTAAAACAGTATGCCACAAATTGTTTCGAGGTGGAAGACTTTTTGAAGCCACAAGAGTCCTGCTTGAGTAGATTTTAGTTCGAGAGAGCTCCTGGGATTATTGCCCTGAGAGAAACATGCATTAGCGGAGATTACAGTGTGTACTGCTCAGATCAATTCAATATAGATAAATTATACACATCTCTTGAAAGGCTAATGTGTTAGTTAACCAATATAGTCAATCTGAGGTGATTCAAGCCTATAACAACCTTGTGGTGTGCTTGATCAAAGTCAACACATTGAGTAATTCTCAAGTAGGGTCAGTCCCAGAATAAATAAAACACTTGCTTAATCTGTGCACTAGTCCTATACTGTGACTCAGTGCCACAGCCAAACCCAAGCGTTAGACCCTTCTGAAAATGTTTTGGAGGGATTGTCTCAAAATGTTTAACAATAATACTGCCTAATTTTTGTTGAATAAACAAATCCTTGTAAAAAGGAATAGTTGTCAAAGTGTTTGTTCGGAAAATAGAATGAAGTAAGGGCAGTGTGAAGGGTTTAAGGACTGGGTCAAAGGGTACACTGTATAGGAGTTAAGGTTGGATATAGGGTTAAAGGTATTGGGTTTGGGGTACAAGGTTAAGGGCCTAGGATTAGGGATTGGGGTATAGAGATACTGGGTTAGGAATTAAGGGTTATAGTTTATGTGTATGGGGTTAAGAGTATTTGATGTAGAGTTAAAAGCTTGGTTTATAGGATTAAGGGTGTGGAGTTGGGGTGTAAGGTATAAGGTTTTGGATACTGAAATAAGAATATGGGGCTACGGATTTGGGGTATAACTTATTTATAAAGCTAATAGTTAGTGATATAGGGCTTGTGTTTAAAAGTTATAGAGGTTAAGTGTATGGGTCAGGTTAAGGGAATTGGATGCAGGATTTAGAGCAAAAGGTTTGTTATAAAAGGTTTGTGTTTTGGGGTATAAGTTTGAGGGTGTGTTGTTTAAGTTTGAAGGGCATAGGGTTAAGGTTATATGACAGTATAGGAGTTTTGTTTTAGGGTAATGGTCAAAATTAAAAGGATTAAGGGTTTGGAGTAGTGTTCAGAGTTGGGGCAAAGGGTTAACCATTATGATTATATCAATTTAGTGTCAGCATTAGAAATGCATTCAAGGGGTGTTGATGATTTTTTTTTTTGATTACCACATTTTTATTTAGTTGACAAAAGGAATGCACCAGCCATTCAGCACCATATCTCAATAGTCTAGGATTACATACACTAGTCCTCGTTACGCAATTTACAGACAGTAATAAAACAAAAATGAGATGGAAATGATCAATCCCTTCATAACTAGACCCCCCCAACCACTTCCCCCTAATTCTGCGACATTTCTTAGGACATTCCGTGCCACATACATAACTTTCTCCTGTCTGATGCACCAATCCTCTCCAGTCCGCCAACTCCCTACACTTGGGGGTTCAGGGCATCTCCAGAAGGCCGCAATGTCTCTTTTAGCTACCACCATAGCTGTAGTGAAGAACAATTTTTCGTTGCGTGACCCGTCCATCCCATCAGTGATGCCCAGGATCGTGTGCTTAGGGTCATGGGGAGCCCCCCACCCCAGAACCTCAGTGAGTTCTTCTTCGATGCCCCTCCAAAATCCCGCCAGGTGGGGGCAGGCCCAAACCATTTGAAAGAAGTCAGCAGGGTCATGGCCACACCTGGTACAGGCTGAAGACGGACTAAGCCCTGTCCGATGAATGCGTACCGGGGTGAGGTACGCGGCATGTAAGTAGTAGAGCAGCACTAAGTGCAGCAAACATAATCTGGGCTTCAGGCGGGCTATGATCCGGTAACCGTGTGCCTGTTGTGCGGTGTGAGCGTAGGGCATGCCAAAGTTGGAGGTATCGAAAGAATTGCGAGTAGTGCAGCGAGTATCTGGTTTGGAGATCATCAAAGGAGCGCATATGATCCCCCACCAGCACCTCGCCCAGTTGCGTGATACCTATGAAGTCCCACGCTCCAAAGCCCCAAAGCCCGGTCACTTCTTTGAGCCAGGTCCCGTGCCACAGGGGTGTACATTGGGTCAGTGTGTGTTGGTGTGCCGCAGTGCTGCTCGCCAGGCCAGTAACATCAAGCGCGTCACCTCCAGAAGACGGGAAGGAATCCGGGTCTCATATAGAAAGGATTGGACTCTGGCGAGGCCCAGTTGTCCTAATTCAAGCCTTTAAGCCAGTCGAACCACCCCCGTTAAACCAGTCATGTATGGAGAGAAGTCGCGTGGCTAAATAGTATAGATAAAGGTGAGTCAAACCCAAACCCCCGAATGAGGGGATCCTGCAAGGACTGAGCGACAGCCTGGTCCTACTTTTCCCCCACAAGAACTTGTTGGCTAAGCTGTCGAGCTCAAAGAACCAGGCCCTGGGAAAGCACATGCGGGTGTTCTGAAGCATGTAAAGGAAGCGGGGAAGCACCATCATCTTAAAAAGGGCCACCCTCCCCATGGGGTTGAGGGGCAACAACTGCCACCGCTGGAGGTCTGCCTTGGCTCGCTTCACCAGTGGAGTGATGTTGAGGGCCCAGTTGAGCTCGGGCAGCAAGGTCACCCAGATCCCCAGGTATCTGAAGGATTGTGTGACAGAACTAAAAAACACAAAATGGAAGAAAGAACTTGGGACAGCGGTCCTGCCCCCCCCCATCCCCACCCCCACCCTACACCCTACGCTTCAGGAACGGAAACATCTGCATCTGTCGCCCTAACAACAAACCATACAGTGAACAACCAAACACAAAATTGTGGAAATGGGAAAGCGTGGAGAACCCCTCCTCATTTCAGAATGCGCATAAAGAGTCCATCAGGAAGGAAAGGAATGTTGTAAGACCAGGCACACTCTCCGGCTGTGGAGCCAGGCCCGGCAGGCAGAGGTGAGTTCAAGCAAGGTTCATCAGAGAGCAGTATTGACTGAAGGGGTGGCCCGGTGGGGTGTCCGAGCGGGTCCGTCTCTGTCCACGGCGCCTGCGGGAGCAGTTACGTTAAGGCCGGGGAGTGGGAGGCATGAGGCGAGCAGGTCTGCCCCTGGCCCCCCCCAGGGGCTGAGATCAGTCGTCAGTGCGTAACAGTCATTCTTCCGTCGCCCAGGTCCAGGCCTCTGTTGGGTTGTCAAAGAACAACGTCTTGCTGGTGAATACCACTCGCAGGCGCGCCGGGAGGAGAAGCCGGTATTGGATATTGAGCGCCATCAGCTATTGTTTAACCTTGTCCAAGGAGCGGCGCTGGCTCTGGACCTCGCGGGTGTAGTCCAGGAAAAATCATGATAGTGCGATTGTCATGTAGGAGACACTGCTGTTTGCGTGCTTCAGACAGGATGGCATCCCGGTCTTTGAAATTAAGGACCCGCATTATGATTGGCTCCTAAGCCGCCGCCGGGTGTGGCCCCCCGACCAGAGATCGGTGGGCCCGCTCAATCGCGAACCAAGGAGAAAGGGAGCCCTCAGGGACCCATGATCTGAGCCATTTCTCCAGAAAGTCCGCCGTGCGGCCCTGCTCCGCCCCTTACGGAATGCCCACCAGGCGGAGATTGTTGCGCCGGGACCTGTTCTCTGCGTCCTCCACCCGGCGGTGCAACTCCTGAGCGTGAGATTGAAGACGGGTCACCTGCCCCTTGAGTTGCTGTACAAAGTCTTCCAGGATGGAGATATGGGTTTCAGTTTCCTTGAACCGGGCATTGGCATTTCAGAGATCTTGACGGATAAGAGTCATGTTAATGTTAATGTTATGGTGATTTGTATAGCGCACGGCTGCCTCAGCCAAGGGGCGTCCCGGCGCTGTGAACAAACAGTTTACAGAAGAAGAGAGGCGCAGAAATAGAGCAGTTAGAGAAGAGATGAGTTATAAAATGGAAAAGTTATTGAAAAAGATGGGTTTTGACAGCCTTTCTGAAGGCTAAGAGATCCTGTATCCCACGTATAGCTTCAGGCAGGCTATTCCATAACTTGGCCGCCAGGAAGCTAAAGGAACGGCCGCCCACTCTGGCCAGTCTGGTGCGGGGAATGATTGCAAGATGCTGCCCCTCTGAACGGAGCGATCTTCTAGGGATGTATTCTGACAAAAGCGGGCAAAGCATTGGGGGAGAGGAGGTTTTAAGAATTTTAAAAGCTAGGCACAATGCCTTAAACTGGACCCTTTTGCCCACCGGGAGCCAGTGCAGTTTTCTCAAGGCTCCAGATACCGAAGAATAGCGCGGGAGACCTACCAGAGCCCTGGCTGCCGCATTCTGAACTCTCTGCAATCTAGTGATTTCAGCTAGATTTGCCCCCAATAAAAGAGAGCTGGCATAGTCCAGTCTGGAAAGGATGGTCGCCTGGACAATTAATTGGCGGGTGCGGCAGTCAAAGAACTTCAGAATGGGCCTGATGTTACGCAAAATGCCAAAGCGCGTGGCAGCTACTTTTTTAGTGTGGTGAGTGAACTTTAAAGCACAGTCCACCCAGACTCCCAAATTTTTGACGCATTCCTTCGGTATAGGGGGTGGGCCTAAGACATCAGGCCACCAGTTGTCATCCCAGGTCGAAGTGTTTTTACCCAGGAGCAATATCTCCGTTTTCCCGGCGTTTAATTGAAGGAAATTTGCCGTCATCCAGTCGGTGATGTCAGTAGGTGTCTGTTTAAAGTGATGAGCCTCCAGACCACTGCTGTCATTAAGTGACACCACCAACTGGGTATCATCTGCATAGGATACAAGTGCCAGACCGTTTCTTTTAGCCACCTCCGCCAAAGGGCGGACATATACATTGAACAGGGTGGGGCTCAGGGAAGAGCCTTGCGGCACTCCCTGTCCAATGCTATGTTCCTCCGAGATGTAGGGGGGGGTAGAGACTCTGAAAGACCTGTTGGCGAGGAAGTCTCTAAACCATCCCAGAGCTGTCCCTGTAATACCGACTTCCTCCAATCTCGTCAAGAGGACCTCGTGCGACACCGTATCGAAGGCAGCACTAAGGTCCAGCAGGACCAGTGCTGCCGTACCGCCGGTGTCGAGAATGGTACGGAGATCCTCTGAAACACTGAGCAAGGCGGTCTCGGTGCTATGACCCGCTCTAAACCCGTGTTGGGAGTCATCCAAGATGTTATTGGTGAGGAGGAAGTCGGATAAAATGTTGTTGACATGTGCCTCGATGATTTTGGCAGGCCAGGGAAGCAAGGAGATGGGTCTGAAGTTCTCAGGAAGCAAGGGATCTAAAGTGGGTTTTTTTTTAGAATGGGGGAAACGCAAGCCTGCTTCCATTTGGAGGGAACTTTAGCGGTCGAAAGGGACATATTGATGATGTCACGGATGTGTTCGATGATAAATTCGTGGGCTTCACAAAAGGTATCCGGTTTTAGGGGATCGGCCGGGGAGCCAGATTTAATCTTTTTGCAGATTTTGAGGAAACTCTCTCGCTCGAGCGTAGGTAAAGAGGAGAGAGAGGGCCTGGTAGGGTCAAAGCTAGCCAATGTCTGCGGATATTTAGGAAAGGTGTCATAAATTTTCTTGATTTTATTAGTGAAGAAATTAGCCATATTATTACAAAGGTCAGGAGAAATGATAGTGGTGTTAACGTTTTTTTTGCAGTAAGGTCTTTCAGGATTTTAAATACAGCTTTCGAGGTGTTGGAGCGGTTACTGATTTCATTGGCATAAAATGCCGCCCTAGTTCTGCAAACCTTACGATGGTAAGTTTTTTGGAGCAGGACATAATCCTGTTTGAGGTTAACATCGTAGTTTTTTCTCCAGCACCTCTCTGCCTTTTTGCATTCCTTTTTCAGAGTTGCTAATTCGATATTATACCAAGGGCTGGTAGTATGGGTGCGGACCTTGGTACATCTAGCCGGGATCAAGGTATCCAGTGCCTGGGTGATCCAAAGGCAGAACTGATCATAACCTACGTCCAGATCTTCACTAGGGGGTGGGGGATTTAATACCAGGAGATTGTGTAGATCTTCAAGACGAAGTTTTCTCCATGGCCGTTTCTGGACTAATGGGGTAGGCACCGCTACAGGTCTCAGGTTACAAGAAATGGACAGAGTAACTAGATGGTGATCAGTCCAGGTCATAGGGATTGGCAATCCTACGGAACAGCTAGTGATGTTAGAAAATATGGGGTCAAGAAGGTGTCCCGCTCTATGGGTGGGGCCAGTCACAAATTAATTAAGTTGAAAGGCTGCAAGATCAGCAAGAAAAGTGGTAATCTTGGGCTCGGATTCCCTGTCAAGATGAAGATTGAGATCACCTATGATCGTAAAATTAGCTGTTTTAAGAATGTTAGTGTCCAAAAACTGTAAAAGTGAATTAATAAAAGGAGTATCAGCGCCAGGGGGTCTATAGATCAAGAGACCCGTCCACGCGCACCTCCGTGATCTTGCCCTCCACCGAGGTCTGCGAGGCGTGGATGGCTTGTAGGATAGTAGACAGATCCGTAGAAGGCGGGGGCTCCTGTTCCGCGGCTCCCCCAGTTGCGCCTGCCTCCAAGGTGGTGAAACGGTCCATTTTAGTTTGGGTGGCAGGAGCCTTGGCCGATCTGTCTGTTCTGCCCATGGTGGCACCCCGAGGAGTTGCGGCACCTGGGTTCCCTGCAGGTGGGACCCACGGTGGGGGAGAACCAGCGAGCCCCTATGGGCGCCCAAAGTCAAGCGGGTGGGACAACCAGTGCCGGGGTACAGCTGGGACCAGATCGCCGCCGCCCGATGTGTGAGGCCGACTCCGTCGTCCCGGACAAAGTGGATCATCAGGGAGGAGGGGGTGGGGAGGGCAAAGAGGATAAAGTCCAGGCCCCAGGGCCGCAAGTAGGACCCCGCTGGTCGAGGCTGCAACCCACACAACTCAGGTGGTAACAGGAGAGGCAACAGGCAGCCCCACCCTCGGAGCCAAGATTCCTGGGTGAGTTGGAGCGGGGGAAGGGGCCGTCACCTCAAGGCCTCAGCCCAGCACCACAGACTGGGAGGCAAGGCCGGAAACCTCCCAGTGGGGTGTTGATGATTTTTATAGTTGTTAGTAAAACTGCACCAAATTAATTTATAAATGAAACACACTACAATTTTAAAGTGATGCAGTTAGATGTGTTAACAACAGATTGATGGTAGTTCTCAGTAAAAATTGAATTAGCAATGTACAGCCAGGATGGAATTCTTTCATCAAAGAGAAGATGACCATTATTCACAATTTTGAGAATAGAGTTTTCATTGCTGGAATCCACACAGATCCCCAATTGAAAGTTGCCTAGGAGAGGATTGTTACTGGTGAATTCTAGCAGGCTGGCTACACCTCTTTCCATAATCTTTGAAAATAGGGAGGTCTGAGATGTGTTTGTAGTTTGTGATCTGTGTTTACATTCAGTTTCGTGATTAGGGAGGAATGGATCATTTGGAGCCATAGGGGTAAAAGGGCACTACAGGGATGTTTGGCTACAGGAGGTGGTATGGATCTTAAACAAACTTCAATGGCTTTGTTTTTGCGATGGGCTTTTTCAGCATATCTGTGGTGAATACATTCCAGTAGGTGGCCAAGGATTTTTTCTTGAATAAAGCTCGGTTATCTGTGTCAAAGGAGGTGATTGTGCTTAAAAAGTGTGAAGCTAAATCATTGCATTTGGATTTTGTAATGCGAGTGGGGCATCCTTTGTGGTCTGATGCTGGTGATGTGGAAACGTTTTCTAGACTGGTTTGAAACATGTCTAAGTGTAGATCTCTAGAATGAATATTGGTATGTTTATAATATTTGCTGCCCATATTGAGTTTGAGGAGAAGGCAGAGGTGGATGATGATTTTCACCATCTCCTTGGTGTCTATGGATCATTTATAACTAGCTCACCTCATCATTATACCATTTTCAGTTTTGCTTGGACTTTTTATGGTGGGGGTACATTGTTTGGAATTGGCAAAATCATTTGGCAGGAGCTAATTTGTCTATGATAGGAAGAATCTCACATTTGTATCCTACACCAACTTGTCTGTTTGAGCAGTGAGCTCCGCAGGCAGTTTGATTGGATTGACCGTGAAGTCTATGGCATTCTTGTTAGTGTGTTTGAAATCTCTTCAGTTTCCCATTATGGTTTGAGGTTTAACATGTGAGGGAAAATTTAAAGTGGAGATTAGAAAGGAATAAGGAGATGATCTGATTGTTCGGTTGAAGGGAGAGTGCAGCTTCAAGTAGGTACTTCTTAGCAAAGATCAGGTCCAAGGTAACACCTTTTTGTGTACAGTAGAGATGCAGCGCCGGAACAGGTTATTGTCGGTAAAGAAAGAATTTAATGTAGATGAGTGAGTGGCATTATTTCCCTGTTGGAGATTGAAGTCACCAAAGAAAAGTTGACACATGAAGCGATGAGTTGGTCACCTGCACAGTCCTTGTAGCTTCTGGGAGGATGGTAAAGGATATTCAGCCTTGGCGTTTGGATGTTAAGTTTGCAACATGAACCATGAGGCATCGGACAAGAGAGGAACGTAGTGAACTTGTCACCTTTAATTTCAGTGGAAACTTGTGTAAGGATGTGCTGCCTTCCCTCTTCATTCTCAGTTCTGCCAACAGGGATAATATTGAGGCCTAAAGCTACTAGGATATCAAATAACAGAGTAGAAGCTAGGGTGAATCAGGTTTCAATCAGAGCCAGAGCATCAAGGCCATGGGCCAATATGTATATGGCATTTGAAACAGCAGACCTACAATTTGGAGGAGAATATTGACCTGGCGAGTGGGTGCAGTCTCAGTGGTATGAGTGTGTGATATTCTTGAGATTGCTTGAGCAAACAGATCTTGTATTCTGTTTTGGTCACCTGCATCATGAGATGGTATTGTTATCTTATGTGGGGTGATAGTTGAATTTTGGGAGAACTGTGAAGTGGTGTGTTTACTGGAGTGAAAGGATGTGCAGGAGAACTGAGGGTGGGTGGTTGAATAACCCAATAAGGTGGGTTTGGTGAGCCAATGGGGGAAGAATACAGGAGTTTTGTTTAGATGGAGTGGGGGAGAGAGAGGATATGTGGTTTGGAGGTATTTAATTTATTCACTTAGGTGATCCAGGTCAGGGCATATAATTCGAAGTTCACTGGAGCAAAATGAGAGTAGATTTCTGTTAGGGATAATAGGAGGTGTTTGTAGTGTAGTAACTGGTGTTAAGGCACATTTCACATGGGAATCATGGCTCACGTGATCAAGAACTTTACAGGGGAGTCCATCTCGGTACTGCTTCCTTGGTTTAATCTGGACGAGTTGAAGGGCATGTTGATAGGATATGGTGTAGGGTGAAATTATGAGTGATACAAGACTACTATGAATTTTGGCAGTAAGGTCATGGAGGACAGGTATGTATAAGTCTGTTAAAAGGAAAGAATTGTTAATGGGAATATGTGCAGTGCTGAACACAACCATTTTCTGATGTCTATCAGTGTAGAGATAGTTTTAAGTTTGGTGCTGAAATGCTGGTTACATGCCATAGGGGTGAATTAGTGAAGGTGTAGAGCTCCTGGGGTGGTTGTATCACACACAACGCTGGTTGTGGCTGTACTGTTCTCCTGGTGTTACTTCTAGTCCTGGCAGAAGCTTTAAACTCCTTAAAAGTGTCGAACCGTGTAGTGTAGTTGGGCAGATTTATGTCGGAGGACTAAATTGTGATTTTTCCATTATTGTATAAGTTCATGTTACGGCTACATTTTTTGTTTAGGTAACCAGTAATGGTCAGTTTGTTTCCTGTAGGGAATCTGTCCAGAAGGGTATGTCATTTTTTCTGCACCAGAGTGGACTACAAAGTCAATAGCATTCTTCATTAACCCTGAAGATTGTAACAATGCTTTCGGTATACCATCTAGCAAGTGACAAGGATCTCTTACAGGGATGCACTTCAGCTCAGGTATCGATTTTGACAGGCCATCATACAACTTTTTCATATACGTAGCTGAATTACTGCAAATACAAACAATATCACTCCAGTCTTTATTGAACTTGGTAGGAACTTTTTTCAGCAGTATTCTAAGTGACACTGCGTTCCATTTTTACCAAACGCCTGGTGTCATGTTTTCACCACTATCTCAGATGCTTGGTGACAACATTCTTTTCACATTTACCTGTCACTACATCTTGCATTGAATATTTAAAGACTGGGGTGTTTGGCAATACATTTACATTTAATACTGACTCACTAGAAAAGGAGGCGGATGTATCAAAGGATTTCACCCATTCTCTGTCTGTGGGTAAATGTGATGGTACATATTAGGAAAGATTCTTATGAAACCAGCCATTTTACCTGTCAGTGAAATCAAATGTAGGCAACATTTCAAATATGATTTTGATATTTCCCAATTCTCTACATTTTATAAAATAACTAAATAAGACCTAAAACATACTTCTGAACACTGCATCTTTAGACCAAAGAACACAAAACTGAAAAAAGCAGAAGAGACAGTATTTTAGTGACATCCCTCAACAACAAAACTCAAGCAGAATAATGTTAGCCTAGTCGATCTTGATGCTTCCTTGTATAACTAAAGTTACATTGTATTGGCCCTTCAGGAAAAAATAAAAACAACTCTTTCACTCATCATTTCCTTACTATGAATGGCACTTAGTTTGTGGACGCAAAGGTGTTTTTTCAGTGTTTATATGTTTACACCGGTGATAGCTATTTTCCTTTCGGTGAGGTTTTATCAGTTATTATAGGTTTAAACCTAAAATCAGATAGCCTAGTTATATTTCATGGTGGTTTTGAAAAGACTAGTAGGGAAGAGAATCTCTGAAGTATTGTTTCCCGTAGCCTGACCTGATAGGGCAATCTACTTGTTTTTGCTGATTTGGCATGTTTAAATTTGTTGTGAAGCACAAAAAATACAAAGAGTAGAAACACAGGGAGGGTCATATGAAACAAAACGATATTAAGCATATCACATGGAGTAAATAACACGGAGCAAACACATGGAGCAAAATATGACACAGTTCTATGGTGCACAAGGCAAATCACATGGAGCAAAATGAAATAGAAGAAATCACACAGAGAAAAATGAAATGGATCAAATCACACAGGGAAATTATCTTTGAGGTCAACAACATAACCACCCTCCAAAACAAGGACACACAAACACAGACTTTTTTCTTGACAAGGCCTAATTGTACAGTAGTAATGCCGAGCTATGACAAATGAGCGCAGATAAATATATTTTAAAATAAACTTTATTTAAATGATAATAAATATAAAGGAATATACACATATATAAATGTTCCAAAATTAGTTTCAAAGTGGAATTTGTTGGCACAGTTCACATTCTCTTACAAACAAATTATGAAAAGTTAATTACATTTTTTACAAATGCATATAATGCAGTCAAATTACATGTTGTATTCCAGAAGGATGAAGAATGCTGTATAATGACAACTGCACCATAAACATATATAATAATGCTTTAAAAATGGAGCTAAAATGATTGGACTGTCAAGTACAATGTAAACATGAAGGTTTTTATAACATTTTTATGTTTGCACATAGTTTTGATCAGCACGTTGTAGATATAGTGGTTTATACAACGGGTTTAGCTAAAATAGGGAGTTAAAAATATAATTAAAGTAGTGATTCTCAAATATGTCATCATCATAACTTTTCCACAGATATTAGGTATACCACATTATTTACCACAGTACCGGTTTCATTGTCCAGTGCTAGTGAGCTGTATCATTCACAAACAATCAAATGGGCAAATGAGTGAGAGCCTAACTGATGAGACATGAGCTTAAAAGAAAGACAGTGGATTTTTAGGAAGAATAAATGTGATTGTTGAAAAATCATTATGTGTATGTGGATGACTGGACAGTCATTCATTTGGGTAACTGATTTTGCAGTGTTCGGCAAACTTACCACCTGTTGCAGCAGAGGGTTTTTTAAAAACACGTTTATAGAGCTCTTTTTGGTCCATACTAGTAAATTCTTTTCTATTAGCATGTTACAAAATAAGTAATTTACTCTACGAGATATTAGCATTTTGTTAAGTCAAATGGTCTCATTTTGCCCCATGATTTAAAAAGCAGTCAACAGTACTTGACTGTGTAGGAGATTAGGGGGTGTCCCACTCCCCTGCCTAACTGATCTGTTCTTAAAGTTTGTTTCTTTAATAATGCGTATCCTTCAAGCTGCACCCCCAGAAGAGAGAATGGGTGAATGGTTTGAGCACCAGAGGCTGCCTGCGCTCTAGCACCTTCCAGAGTGCTGTGCCCGGGTGTGTGACAACTACATCATTCAACTTTGGTGTCCTTCCTGAAGTGCACCTGCCACAGTACAGCTGTCACTCAGAGTGAGGCTACTCAGGATGAGGGCTGTAATCAAAGGTGTGATGAAGTTCTAGACACTGACTGTGTGCAATAACCGATTTCTGAGGGTTGTAATCAAAGGTGTGATGAAGTTCTAGACACTGACTGTGTGCAATAACCGATTTCTGATCTTCTAGACACACAAAAAAAAGGATTCACCCACAGATGCATCTATGCAATGGAAACACTGCTGACTTTCATGAGCACATTATATGCAGTGCCTAATAAACAACAGTGCCACAGTGGTATATGTACATATAAACTTACACATGCATGTATGTATTATTGTATTAATGAAGCATCAAAATGCATTTAACAAGTAAGGCAAGAAAGGCAAAAGTGGTTGGCACAGAATGACACTTTTTGGTTCAATGGCGATGCTGGGATTAGAATGTCTCATGGTTCCAAAGTCAAAGATTAAGCTACTAGGCAGCATCTCATGTAATTTATCAGTATGTAGGATCCCACTGTCCTTGCAAATCCCTATTTAATTTGGTTCTGGCAATGTTTCTTCTTCAGTTCTTTTTTGTCGGAAGCATTGAATGCAACAAATACGTCTTTCTGCATATTAAAATAGTGCGAATGCCTAAGGAGCATGTCAGCACAGAAAGACAGTTCCAACACTTCTCACCCATACATTTTTCATACTGCTCCTTTCAGGCCATTGTCGCAGCCAGCTGGAAGCAATTGCCAGTTATGAGTGGTAACAGAAGAGAAGGAATGTGCCTTTAGACCCCCGCTTCCACCGTTTGCTATAAGCCATGGGTAAGAGCTCTTCCATGTCTTTATACAACACTAATAATACTTTCTTTACAAAATTGCCCTTTCAACCAGTGCCCTTGGTAGAAAAGAAAATTCAGTAGTTCTAATGATGATTCATTGCAAATTTCAAAAATATAATGACATGTTACTGGAGGATTCAGCATTATATTGCTTTCCACATCTCCAGACTGATTTTCTGTACTGTAACCTATGAAGTACAGCCTGGTCAAAATTTAAGGACTGAGATTAAAAAGAACTTACATTTACAATGTACAAGAGAAAAACATACTGAGAGAGTGATATAAGATCTTCAGCACAAAAAAAATGTATTGTGGTATTCCCATTCTTCTTTAGATCCATACGCTCAAATGACTTGAAGGCACATTTCTATCAAACTACTGCAATACGTCTAAGCTAATAAAGAACTTTCAGGTCAACTTGATGAAACACAAACAAGGATAATGTATTCCTCAAAGCAGACCCAGTTTAGAACTCAGTGGTGTTCCATGTGATGGGATCCTTTCTCAGCGTATGGAACATGTCGAGAAAATCATAATTTTTCTGTGATTATATGTTTCAAAGACCTTTGGTGTGCATTTCAAACCTGAAATGTTTTCATTGGTATCATATTTTGGAAGTTCCGAGCCCAACTGAGCTGTCAGCCCCTAAAATTCTAGTCAAACTTTTGTCGGAATGTCTCATCAACTCCTTTCAAGAGTTTGTCAGCCACCTTTCCCATCTTATTTTTCATGACTTTAAGATGGCTCTCATGCAAGAGCTTCTGTCTGAGGTACTTCTCTCGCTTGATCTTGTCTCTGGTTTCCTTGGAGGTGTCCGGAATGATGTAGGCGATAATGAACTTCACAGAATATACAACATGCTGATGAAATTAAAGAAGAGAGTGTAATTAGTCACGGAGTAATAAGATACAATAATTAAGGCATGAGTGAAGTGCTTCATAAATCTAAACTAAGCAACACGAAATTGGTTACTCTGGCTATGGGAGGCTCCCATGCGGAGTAGGAGATTTGGTGCTACTGTGGAGCGCAAGTGTAATGGCTGCTGTGTAAGTGACCAGGTAAATCCCATTTGGTTATGTTCTGGTCTGATTGCGGGCTCCCATGATTGCATTGCTTTGAGTGTACAAGAAAAAAGTTTGGATGTGCAGACTGAACCTCTGTCTTATTTCTTAGATTCCATAGGAGGGACAGATACACGGACAACAGTCACATAATTACAGATTGTGAGGAGTCTGAATTTGGTGCAGGAGGAAAACCTCTTTCATCCTAAGAATTAGGGAGGCCAAATGGGGCAACTATTACACATGCAGTTTGTTGGAATAATGTGTGATTTAGGAATTGAAAAGGTCTGATACTTGTGTACACATAGAAAAGCACCAGGTGTGGCAACACGTATCAGCAGGTGTGATTGTAAACATGTGACCAGTTCAGAGATCGGTCCTGGTTTCAAAGGGAGAGAGTGTAGGGACGTTTTCCACATGAAGCAAGAGAGATTGCATGGAGTATCCTTGGAGACAATGGTGACAATACCACAGTGAATTTGCATTGGAATACAGTGTACCTGCACACCCTTGCCAGAGCTGCCACAGCCATTGTGGCCATTTCTGATGAGTAGAATGCAAGGATTAGTTTCAGTCACTAGTAATTACTCTGGATCACATTCCATCCCATCAGTTTGTAGCTTCTCCATACTATTAGAGGTAGGGACCAACCGCATGCAAACTAATCTTGGATCTGCAGCAAAAGGGATGGTCCAGCCTAAACTGCTAGGGCTGGAGATAAACTGCTAGGAAGGAAGGATGGATGGATGTAGTCACTAGGCATTCCTGAGCAGTGAGTGAATTTCCATTACATGAGTAGGTGAGAGTCTGCATGAGAATGCCAGTTGGTGAAAGTGTTCTAGAGGATTTTAGTAAGGTTTCTGCTGGAGTGCAAAGCTTGTAGGTATGCTGCTTGCGGGGTCCCGCTGCATGGGTCTAGTTCTACAACTCTTGGCATTGGGATAAGAGAGGCCTTAGCTTCAAATGGTCTCTTTTGGAAGATGGACAGATCCTATGAGGACAAAAGTATTGTAGGGCCCAGCGCTAGTCAAGATCAGAGCCAACAGTGAGCAGATTCATTGGGACACCTTGGTGCCAGACCATATTCATGTGGGGATTACTGGCCCAAAGGTTTTATGTGATAGTACGTGAGCAACACTCCGATTTCCACCAGTTATTAGATATATAGGATAAAGTGGCACCATGCTCAATTGTCTCACTGCTGGTCATGACTTAATCCTCAACTAAGTGCTAGCCACTGGTTTCCTGGCCATGAAATACAGGCATGCAGCACTTTTGGTGACCCTTTGGGGACATTTCTTCTCATGTATTCTTAACCCTTCTCCCCCCTGCACAACAAGTGTGTTTCCATTAGGTAAGATAGAGGCTGCCACATTGCTGAAGCACCAAACAGAGTCACCAGTGAGATACTGCAGTGCTGGAGAAAGCCACAAAGACCAGAATGAGCAAAGACCGATATTATTTCCCCTATTGTTTTAAATTTGGCGTCTGTGTCAGCCAGTTTCCTAGAGGACCGTGCTAATGTAATATAGTTGAGTCTGTTTTTCTAGGTAAACAGTGAGACAGCTACTGAGCCATCTCTCGATTAGGGAACCCCACCTTATCTCTGAGGATGTTTAGAGTATGCCACCAGGCCAGTTTGGAGTGAGTCCTTAGTGTTGTATAGTGTATACATTGGGTTGCTGGCCCCCAAGAAACAGGTGGAAGCAAAAGTAATGAGTATTGATATGACTTAGAATGTTTATGCCAGCAATGCACATACATAAGTGTGACTCAATCTATTTCCTACTGCACTGCAAACATGGATGTGTTCTAGCCAATATGGAGGTAAGGGATCAGGTTGAGTTCTACAATCATGTCCCCTGCCTTTTCTATAATTTTACTAATAGTTGGGGTCTTTTTAAAATGACTAAAAAAACTTCTAAGTACTTTCCCTTATCAAAAGGAGATACACTGTGCACAGAGTCCAGTAAGTCCCCAAAGGTATAGCAGAGGATAAAGTAGATAATACCTTTCTCTCAATTTAGTGGTAGCTGGGCTGAGCAGTTAGGCTTATCAGAGGGTGGTGTGAATGTATTTGTTGTACACCCTCATACAAGGCAGGAACACACACCCAATGGCTAACTCCAGGCCAATGTTTACAAAAATATTACTTTAGTTACTTTTATTTTAGGAACCAAGTGGGACTCAGTCACCGGTAAGTAGCCTTTTTCAGTTAAACAACACTTTCAATGTACAGTTGGCTAAGGTTTGGAAAGCGTTTGAAATACTTCACAGGTGCATGAAATACTATTCAATAGTAATACGATGATTTGTACTGTTCTCCGGGTCAACACAATTCTATGTAAGTAAGACAGGTAAGTTGATTTAAGGTAAGCACTCAACTTACAAATCCAGTCTTCAGGGGTTATAACAACACTAGGCATGGGGCGGACCAAGGTAGGTAATGCACCACTAGCTGCACTGGGGCAGAGCAGTACAGAGGTCACTGAGCCCAATGTTAGCCTATGGAAGCTGGGGGCACCTCGATCAGTCACCAGTTGCAGGTAAACACCCGTGGTTCAGGGACACAAGCCCTGGGGGTTGTGGACAGCACTGAGGTGGCCACCAAGTAGCACCAAAGCCTAACCACCAGTGGCACGGGGGCGGCCGGGTGCAGTGTGCAAAGGGAGCGTCAGGTGCCCTATAGAAACCAATGGAGATCATAGGTTGGAGAGAATTGCTGTAGGCTCAGGCCAGTTTCATCGGTTTATCATTTCCCCTACCTATTTTTTCCTCCTTTTTCTTCTCTCTCATTTGGATGATTTTTACTTAGTCGTCACAAAGAGAGATTTTCCGTTACTCCTGAGAAAAGTATGACTGAATATACGGATTTACTATATTAAGCTATAGATACCTGATGATTTCTTATCCCTTGTGCTTTACTCTTTCTCTATTTTCATACCTCTGTGTTGTGCATGGTATGATCCGTGTTGATCCATTCTGAAGATGAAACGCGGTGAAGGATTTTTCTTACTGCACTCATTGGACGTTAGCACTTTTGCTTGTATGAGCACAAGACTTCAAAAACGGTTTCTTTTCTTTTCTTCTGATTTACTTTTTGAACTGCCGCTTTTCTTGGGTGAAGGTTCTATCTGGTGATTCCATTATTGTTCTTTGGTGGCACTTTTATTGAAAATAATTTGTAGTGTTTCACTGGTTAGGTCTTGAAGCGACACCTATGTCAAACGTTGAGTTTGTAGTGTTTTTCCCTCTTGAATCCATGTTTATACATACTAGACAAACAGATGTATTTGTTCTATTTACAGCCTTGAGAAAGCCGTTCTTACGACGAAACAAGTGTCGAGTGTGGAGTTTCTATGACGACGTGTCAACATTCACAAACAAATATATGCTGCCTATTTCTTGTTACTAGGATTGGAGTATGTTATGTTGTACATGGGAAATTTAAATACAAGCTTGACCGGAGTTGGTCAGAGATTACTTATACTGGTGCTGTGCTCTGTTTAAGGTTTTCGGTCCAGAAGACTGGCTGAAGGAACCCAATAACTGGAGAGGTGAGTTGGATAATTGGGGATGCTGAGACACTACCGGTTGGTACCACAAAGCCTGGGGGCTGAGGGTGCAAGAATGTCTTTAGGCATCGTGTTTCGTTCACCAGATCCGGTCATGGTCAGAGGGATGAGGCTGCAGGTGTTGTGGGGAAGTTCAGGCGAGGTCGTCCAATGCTGGATCCCAGGCCACGATTGCTGGGGAGATGTCACTGGATTGGTTAGCCATCTGGACTCGGGCTGTGGGCGATGGGTGCAGAGTGGTGTGGTCTCGCGGATCCAGGAGGCACTGGAGTCCTTGTTGGGCGTTGCTTTTGCTGGACAAATCCAGTGTTCACTGGAGACACTTAAGTCAGCTCAGGTTTCTGCAGTTGCTGGCAGTGATACACGCTGATTTCTTTGAGAAGGGTCGCTGGAGGAGACCAGCCGGTAGGGCTGGGGCTAAGTCAGTTTATTTATTTTATTTATTTAAGCTTTTACCGCGCACAGCTACCCACAGTGGGTTTCCCGGCGCCAGGGACAGACTATAGAAGAAAGGACAATGCAACACCTGACTTGAGGCCACAACCAACTATTAACTGCGCTTGGTGAACAGAAGAGTCTTCAAAGTCCTACGGAAGCGGAGTAAGTTGGTCTCTGACTTTAGTGCTAGTGGGAGGGAGTTCCAATATTTCGGGCCCAGAGTAGAAAAGGAGCGGCCTCCCATTCTTGCCAACTTACCTCTTGGCACTGTAAAATTGCCAGTGTCCGATGACCTTAATGAGCGCACGGGTGTGTAAGGTGTTACCAACCCTTGGATATAAGCTGGAGCGCTGCCCTGCTTGGCCTTGAACATGTAACAGAGCGCCTTGAATTTAACACGTTCAGGAACGCTCAGCCAATGAAGGTCACGCAACGCGGCAGCAGCTGAAGTGCGTCTAGGGACGTTCTTTAGTAGGCGCGCAGCCGCATTTTGTACAACCTGAAGCAGATGTATGGTGGCTTTATCTGCGCCCAGGTAGAGAATATTGCCATAGTCCAGGCGTGATGTTACAAGTGCCTGGACTACGGTTCTGCGAGAGGAGAGGGGGAGCATCCACAAAATCTTATAAAGCCACCGCAGTGTTGAGAAGCAAATGGCTGCGACTTTAGTAGCTTGTTGCTTCATAGTTAGCCTGTCGTCAATGATGACGCCCAGGTTTCGGACTGCAGTGGATGGCGTAGGCGCATTGCCCAGTTCAATGGGCCAATGATGGGGGCCCCAAAGATGTTTGTTCCGACCCAGAATGACCACCTCGGTCTTCTCCCCATTCAGCTTGAGACAATTTCCCCGCATCCAGTCGGCCACAAGAATGAGGCCAGCCTTGAGTGCGGAGGTGTTCTCGTCTCTCCCTGATAGGGAGAAGATAATCTGGGTGTCATCTGCATAGGTGAACAGGGTTAGCCCAGCCTGTTCAACTATGGTCGCCAAGGGTTTAACATAAATATTAAATAATAGAGGGCTAAGGATTGAACCTTGGGGAACGCCTCGGGTAGATGGACAAATAGTGGAGGCTGCTTTGGGGGAAAACACTTGAAAGGTTCGGTCGCTAAGGAACGACGCTACCCAGGCCAGGGCCTTGCCTGCCAGACCTAGGGATTTCAGAGAGTCAATAAGGATGGAATGCGACACGGTGTCGAAAGCTGCGCTCAAATCCAGCAGGATGAGCGCCATGGTGTTACCCTGATCGACACCGTGCCTAAGACTCTCTGTTACTCCCAGGAGGGCAGTCTCAGTTGAGTGTCGAGGCCGAAAGCCCGACTGCGAGGGATGGAGAAAGGCAGTGTTTTCGACTAGTTTGGAAAGCTGGGAATTAATATGTCTCTCCAATATCTTCGAAAAGATAGGCAGCAGTGATATTGGGCGAAAATTGGCAGAGTTGGAGGAATCTGCACCCAATTTTTTCAATAACGGTACGACCATGGCGTGTTTCCAAGGTTGGGGGACATGGGCCTCGCTCAGAGAAGCGTTTAGTAGTTTAATGATGATGGGGTGTGTGAGGGGATCTAGTTGTTTTAATATTTTGGCTGGGAGAGCATCCCGTGGGGAGCCTGATCGCACACTATTTAAGCAGGAGACAAAGGAAATGGCATCTAAAGGCTGCCAAGTAGTAGTTACTGCATCAATGGCGGTGTTTGCCAGTTCCTGGACCATATCAGGGGCAATAGAGGTAGTCACTGGGAGTGAGGTGAAATGGTCGTAGATAAGATCAACTTTCTTTGTAAAGTAATCTGCCAAGGATTGACACTGAGCGGCATCAAGTGCCGGAGAGGGAGGAGTGGAGTTGGCACCGGTCAATTTTTTAACAACAGAGAATAGCACCTTAGGGCAATTTCGTGCATCAGTCACAGTTTTTTTAGTATAATCTGCTTTAGCAGTTTTGCAGCTATTGTGGTACTTTTTCAAGGCTTCTTTATAAATGATTTTGCGTGAGGGGGAATAACCTTGTCTCCATTTACGCTCCAAGGTCTTACATTGTGAGCGGAGGCATTTAAGTTGTTCAGAGTACCACGGAGCCGGGGGATGATGTAAAGAAGCGAACTTCGATGTTATCGGTAACGCCAAATTAACAGCATTAGTTAACCAAAGTTCAGTGGCACAATTTAGTGCAGCAACTGGTAGTTCAGTGCACGGAAGTGTTTTGATCAACAGATTATTAAGTTCTAGCATGTTGATCTTACCCCAGTTCCGAGCTGGTCTAGCAGTTCCCGCCTCAGGTCTTTTTACTGTTTCAGCCATATCTAAAGAGAAAGGGACGGCTAAATGGTCGGACCAGGCAATTTGTAGGGCTTCACGAGAACAGTCTAAGGGAAGATTGGACAGAATCGGGTCTAATAGATGGCCGGCGCAATGTGTGGGGCCTGTATTTTGAAGTTGAAGATTAAAAGCTTCCAAGATGGAGAGAAACTGATTTCTGTAAGGACACTCATGGTCTTCCAGATGTATATTTAGATCTCCCAAGATCGTAAAATTCGATGCTTTAAGCAGTACTGGAGCTAAAAAATCTGGTAATGATGCTATCCATGAGCTCGCTGTCCCAGGGGGACGATATACCAGTAGTCCTGACAACGTCAATTGGGGGGTGATGGTCAGTTTAAATAGGGCCGATTCACAGTCTATTTGAGTGGCATCTACCAGTTTACAAGTGTAAACATTCCTATAGACAATTGCAATTCCGCCACCCCTGCCAGAGACCCTATCTTGACGAAGAATGACATAGTTGAAAGGAATTGCATCAGCAATATCTGGGCCTGAGCACTCCCGAAGCCACGTCTCAGTCAGGAATATTGCATCAGGTTGATTTTCAACAAGAAAGTCATGAATGTTGTATCTGTGTTGTGGCAAAGATCTGCAATTGATACTCCAGAATCTTAAAGGGGGGCGAGTGGAAGCTGTCCTGGAGTTTGCTTGCCTCTTTCGTCTACCTTGGTGTTGTAGGGTTCTACATTTGGTAGGAGTTCGTAAGGAGAAACCGCAGCAAGTACAGCTGAACTTGCAAGGAGGAAAAGGGTAGATAGAGCAGTTATTATTAGGAGCGCCACGAAGCGCATACAACTCTTCATATGAGTATTTAAGAATCATGATGATTAAATAGATTTACTCACCGGGAAGGAGAGTGTGCCAGAGCCCGAAGCCCGTCCTAGCGCGGACGAGCGCAGACGGGCAGGACTCTGGATGGACTCCGGCGCAGTGAAGGCGCTCCCGCTGCGCGTTACCGCTGCGCGGCCAGGGAAGGCTGAAATAGTCTCTGCAGGCCGAAATCTCGCGAGGATGCGCGAGAGTGCCCCAGCCCAATCCAAAATGGCGGTCCGAGTAATCCCCGTTGCCCCGTGATCCCGGACCCGCCAAAGACGGTGGTGATGGTCCCAGGGGGGGTTTTATGGTGCAGGAATGAGGCCAGAGGGGGGCGCAGCAATTAAAAGCAAGGTAAGAATGAACAAATAAGGATTTAAATACAAAACAGAGGAATTAAAATCAGCTCCGGTAGGACAGAGAAGTGCGACTAGCGCTAGCGAGGTCGGTGTGGTCACCTTGTCCAGGCTGACCTACCGTCACTCGCTACCTGAAATAGTCTCTGCAGGCCGAAATCTCGCGAGGATGCGCGAGAGTGCCCCACCCCAATCCAAAATGGCGGTCCGAGTAATCCCCGTTGCCCCGTGATCCCGGACCCGCCAAAGACGGTGGTGATGGTCCCAGGGGGGGGGGTTTTATGGTGCAGGAATGAGGCCAGAGGGGGGCGCAGCAATTAAAAGCAAGGTAAGAATGAACAAATAAGGATTTAAATACAAAACAGAGGAATTAAAATCAGCTCCGGTAGGACAGAGAAGTGCGACTAGCGCTAGCGAGGTCGGTGTTGTCACCTTGTCCAGGCTGACCTACCGTCACTCGCTGCCTGAAATAGTCTCTGCAGGCCGAAATCTCGCGAGGATGCGCGAGAGTGCCCCAGCCCAATCCAAAATGGCGGTCCGAGTAATCCCCGTTGCCCCGTGATCCCGGACCCGCCAAAGACGGTGGTGATGGTCCCAGGGGGGGTTTTATGGTGCAGGAATGAGGCCAGAGGGGGGCGCAGCAATTAAAAGCAAGGTAAGAATGAACAAATAAGGATTTAAATACAAAACAGAGGAATTAAAATCAGCTCCGGTAGGACAGAGAAGTGCGACTAGCGCTAGCGAGGTCGGTGTGGTCACCTTGTCGTCTTCTTCTCCACTGTGGCACGGTTCTTTGGTCATTCTTCTTCTTTGTAGATCATCATATCAGAGGAACAAGGTACAGGGGGGCCCTTCAATACTAGGTTTAAGGGTGTAACTGTGGTCAGAGGGCAGTAGTGTTGCAGGGATTCTGCACATACACACATATATGCACAGGAAAACAGGACCACAGTGAATAGGTGGTGTACCAACCTACCACATTTGTGCCCAAAATCCGAAACCGACTAGCTATAGTGTCTTATTCATTCTCCATCTACAGCGAAGCTACCAATGATTAGACAACCCATAACACGTCATTTTATCTTGGGAATCGCAGGAGCCAGACACTCTTTTGCTCACTCACTCATACCTGTCCACAATGCGAGTAATCAGAGACGTGGTATTGTTTAGAATGATTATTTCAACAAACGTGCTCTATGGTGCAATACACAAGGCAATACTAGCAGCAAAATGCATAAACACAATATAGTCAGCATTGTTACAATATCGTCAGCATTGTTACAATATTATAGAATACAAACGGGCATAGCATGTTATAGAAAACTGTGGAAAAGGACTGAACGACCTAACCACTCCCCGTGACAAGAGATAGTTTATTATGAAATGGAAGACCTCTGGACTTTGTCAGCAGCAGACCCCATACCTCAAGGCCTAGATGCAATGTTCACATCACAGGACAAGCACAGCTCTTCTTGCTGGAAAGGCGTCTCTCCAATTGTGTCAAAACAGGTTGCGGTTGCAATACTAAAGTACACGATTTCCAGGAGTACAGCTGTGTGTAGCATGTTATGTCAAGGTGCGAGGAGCTGATCAGAACAGAATAACAAGGGCCATTGTTGTTTAACCTTGAACATCGTGTGCAGACTAAACCTCAGAGCACAGCAAATAACTTGCAAGGTAGATAGTTCTCATGTGAAAGGGGCACAAACAGAGTTTTGTGAAATATACGCATGCAGTGTCGTGCGCAAAAGCAGCCTCATGGCAGCGAAGCTCATGCTAACTTCAAATGTCGACAATGGACCTATAAGCCTTACTACAGTAGTCAATGGCTACTATCTCCTAGAGTGACTACACTCTTTAGGTGCCTCCTACGTTTGGGGATACAAGCACATTCCTTTTTTATATAAATCTTTTTATTGGTATTTGTAAATGCAAAAAACACATTAGGCACATCTGTATAGTCAAAGTACTTCTTCCAGGTTGAATAGGCGGCGATACATCAACGGTACTATACATCAAGAGCGCTATGCCAGTACATGCTAATAGTTCGTGGACAGGATACAAGCGCCCAAGTGTGCCTTCTCGCAGATAAGCGGGAGAGACGAGCACATCCCTACTCCTATTGGTCCTATGTATCCAAACCAAGATGAAGAATTCTGAGGAGAGGCGTTCACCTCAGCACCTGGCCATCCTAGGGGTGTGCCACGCCAAGGTGGACACTCCTACCCTGCTTACTAATGTTCCCACCTGTCCTGCTGCCAAAAAGGGGGGCGAGGACAGGGGATCAGGCATCTCCACTAGTTAGAGCTGCCCAAATCAGCATAACACAAGGCGAGAGCCTTTGAAGCTTACTGCCAAATGCTGCTGTTCCTACAAGGAGGCGATGTTAAGCACCTTCACTCAGAGCAGGCTTTGTTTCTGACCTCAGAGAGCACAAAGGCTCTCATCCCATGAGGTCAGAAGCCTGTCTGTTGCTGGCTGGCTGGCAGCTACCAGTCAGCCAACACACTAGAAGCTGGTAGTTTTTAAGGGGGCATCTCTAAGATGCCCTCTGAGTGCATTTTATAATAAATACAACACTGGCATCAGTATGGGTTTATTATGCTGAGAAGTTTGATACCAAACTTTCTCAGACTTCAGTAAAGCCATCAAGGAGCTGTGGAGTTTGTGTTGACAAACTCCACTCAAAATGGCTACACTGCACTTAGTGTCCATGAATGGATTCAGACAGTGTAGGTGCATATTGCTCATGCAGCTATGCCGTTACCTGTGGTATAGTGCACCCTGCCTTAGGGCTGTAAGGCCTGCCAGAGGGGTGACTTACCTATGCCACAGATTCGATTCAATTCGATTCAAAATCTTTATTCGAATTTCATCAAATCCATAAAAGCAATCACATATATACAATCCCAATAAAATGATTATAATTTCCAAATTACATTTAAAAACAAACGCAAATTACATGTTATTTAGCAACTACAGTACAGAAATTATTTCAAGGGTTTTCCATAATTTTTCATACATGAGTAATAACTCTCACAAAAGTGCTGGCGCGAAATATCAATTCATCAGTGTGCAGGGTAAGCAGCATCAGCTAGGACTGTTCCAGGGAAAGTAGTCTTTGTTTCTTAAAATATGGGACTAAAAACCATTTGATGTATTTTAAATAAAATTTGCAGGAAAAGAAAAAATGTAAATCATTTTGTGTACTCACTCCATCACATGGGCAAAACTTGTCTATGGATTTTGTGGAAAAGTAACCTAATGGGAAACATAATAGAAACTAACAGTACCTGCCCTTAAATGGAACAAAAGTGATCTTTCCCAATTTGTCAACGGTAACGTAAAATACAATGGGATTGGTTGCCTATCCAGATCTTTATTCACATAGGCCTGGACGGTTGATTTGGTTAGCTCCCCTTCCAGTCTCTCTTTACTATAAAGTGCATACAGTGCAAACTTTGTTTAATTTTTGTCTATAGGCTCAATCTTGGAGGGGTTGGAAAAAGATGGCCTTTACCCACACTGCCCAATTTATTAAAAACTCCAGAGAGCCAAGGGATTGTCATCCCTTTCTCACAGATGAGACAATCTCTTATAATTTCATGAGTTAGAGTGGCCGATTTATTCCTCCAGATAGCCAGCCAAAACAGGGCCGGTCTGGTTGCTATAAAATCCGATATGTAGTGCAAGTTTAATTCACAATGACAAATATACTCTGAAGTGGAAATAGGAACTCCGAGGATTTTCCTGCAAAAGTGATTTTCCTTGGTTTGGATGCTGGGTGATTTACCCAGGCACCATATCTCCGCCCCGTATGTTGCTACCGGGGCACACTGCAATTTAAAAAATTTTAAAATTGCTTTGGTGGCACCTATTTTCTTAGGCCGTGGGAGACTAAGAATGCAATTAATGGCTTTTGAGAACTTGCTACGAGCCGTTCGCAGCAAAAACCATTCCTAAGTAGGGAAATGTGTTTATGGAATATAGTTTATCAATTCCTACCGAAATAGCACTAAGCTGTCTTTTCCCTGGCCCACAAGACATAATAAAAGATTTTTTTTAAATCACTTTAAGGTCCAAATTATCCATATACTGTGTGAAAGTTTTAACCAGGATGCGTAAATCATTTGGTGTGAGGCCCATAAGGACCGCATCATCTGCATAAAGCAGTGTCGGTAACAATCCCCCTCTTATTTTCGGAACATCCTTAGTTGCCAGTATTAGGGAGTTGCTTAACCCATTAATATAGATAATAAACAACAGGGGTGCTAAAACGCACCCCCGTCTAACTCCTCTTTCCACCTTTATGGCCCTGGAGATTTCCCCCGCCATCCCGATCCTTACTTGGGCTTTTGTATCGGTGCGCAGATAGGCCAAAAAGTGTACAAGGGGCTCGTCTAGGTCATAGTCCAGAAGAATAGACCACAATTTAGACCTATTTACTAAGTGAAATGCGGACAATAAGTCCATAAAGGCTAAACAGATTGGTGAGGACCTGGCGATGTTATATTTGCCAATTACTAAATTTAAATTTAAGCACTGTTCTGTCGTCCCAACCCTACTTCTGAAGCCCATTTGACAAGGGTCTAAAACGCCTGTTTCCTCTGCCCATTCATTGACCCTATTATATAAGACTCGTACCAGGATTTTCAAAGTATTGTCTATGAGTGAAATTGGTCTGTAATTTACTTGGTCTGTTCTCTCACCCTTCTTATATATTGGCACTATTATGCTTGTAGACCACGTATCTGGCATTGGCACTAAAGGTAAACTGTTAAAAACATTTGTTAGGATAGGTGCCCAGAGTTCCGGTTTCCATTTAATAATGTCTATTGGGAGACCGTCTGGCCCAGGGGCCTTATTACCAAGACTCTGTTTGATAGCCGCGATCACCTCACCTAGGCTAATCTGCAAGGAACACAATTGACCTGGTATATAGTTGTCACTAACCTTTGGAGGTGTGGCATACACTTTGGAGAAATGATCTTCCCACCGGTTGCTTGGGATAGTGCAGCTAATTGTGGATAGTTGATTTCCCATATTACGCATGTTTTTAACTGCAGGCCAGAAAGCAGTTCCGTTCTTCCCTGCTGCAGAATCAGTTAGCACCTCCCACTGCTCTATCAATATTGCTGCCTTGCGTTCCCCTTTTGTGGATTTATACTTCTTTCTTGCCACCCTAACCTCCATTTGACATCTGGGTGTTGCGCTCAATGCCTTACGTAAGGCCCTGTTTGCAGCTGAGCAATTGCGATCAAACCACCTGGGATCCCTATCTGTTCTTTGATTTGGGACAGTTAGAAGTGACTTTATTACTGTACACAAACTGGTGAAATCTGTGATTACCCTTAAATAGTTCCCATCTGAGAGTGTACATGAGTCGATTAAATGTTGATGCTTGTTTATAACAAGCTCAACTATGCTTCCACTATCAACCCCCCTCCATTTCAGCCTCAAATTATTTATGGTGGGGGTGATCTCTGGCCCCTATTGTGCGAGCGAACACTGGAATAGGGCCCGATCTAATATTCGCCACTAGTGCATTATGATTCCCAAAAGCGGTTTCTAGAACTTTGGCCATTGTGAGGCAATCAACTAACTCAGGTGACAAAGATATAATCAATAGTTGTAGAGTGATCTCTACCTCTAAATGTCGGGACATAATTGGTTGTAGGGGTAGGGCTTACATCCATGGCGTTAGTTAGAATATGCTCACGGATGACGCAATCCAATTCTATGCCACTTTGTGCTGCTCGGTCAGTTTGGATATATACTTCATTTAGTTCAGATTTTGGAATTTTCGCATTAAAATCCCCAGCTAGGATAATCCTGTTACCCATATTTTAATGGCTCAATCACATCAGATAAAGTTTTTAAAAGTTCTTTAAAATTTTTATTTGGGATTGAGTAGAAATCATTATTATAGAAATGAATCACATAAAATGGGACCTTTCTTTTATATTCAATAATCTGAATATTTGGGCTTGTGGTTGGTATTATCTTTATACTACCATCTGCGGTTATCCTAATCCCAATTAGTAACCCGCCCGCAGGCCAACCAAAATCAGGCTTGTTTGCGGTTACACTGTTACAAAAAAAGCCCTCTATGTGGAGATCAGTTGTAGCCCAAGTCTCCTGGAGCATTATTATATCTTTATCGGATAATATCTTTAACCAGTCCGGGTCCGATAATCTAGGTTCCAACCCAGCAACGTTCCAGCTAAGGATCCTAAGGTCAACTTTAGTCGACTTATTTAGACAGGATTTTTCAATCATTTTCCCATTTATAGCCACCTCGTTTGAGGGCCTATATTTAACAAACACGCTATCTTCACCACCACCAGGGTTTTTAATCGCTACAGTCTCCATGCTATTTGTCCCTATAACTGGTAGGCACTGTGTGGTAGACGCTACAACTACATCTACATCCCTAGCCTCAGGAGTGGGCTTTGAGTAGCTGTCGGCCATCTGGTTAACTCTCCTGTTAGGCTTTCTGCACCCCTCCCAATCTCCGTTGGAGAACCCGGTAGGTGCTATCAGTCAATCGACCATCTCCAAGCAGCTATACCTGTTGGTAGTCGGAATGCCTCTCCAACCTTCCATAAATACTCCATCTCTACTGGGGTTCCCCCCCACTCTCCCCATTCTCCTCTCCAATCTCAGTGGCCTACTCTGCTCCAATTCCCATCATACCCCGGCCCGACACGACTCCTAGGAGGATAGAAGGAGAGTCATTTTGTTTCAATACCTTCATTACTACCTTGCGTTCTCAATGAGCCTATATAATCGGCCGTACATGTATCCTCAAAATTGATTATAACACAGTCACCATGGATTTTTTTCCTCTCTTGTAACACCCAGGGCACTCTACGCACCATTAAGATCCTACTTGACCAATGAGGTGGTAACGGTCGGTTAATGTTAAGCCAGTGTTGGACTTTATTCTTTAGTGACCAGCTAGGTTCCTCTGTGTAATCCGCCAACTCTGGAACCCCAGTCATAACCACCACAAGGGGACTCGCTTCCGGGGGCAAAATAACAGCGGGTCTGCAATCTTTTACTCCCCTATTCCAGTCCCTTTTGGGGAGTGAGGTGGAAGCCTTAGATGTATTGTCTTCCTGTCTAGTATGCACAATAGGATTTGTCGGTTTATCTACTGTTTTCTTATCTAGAGCCATGGGGGTCTTTGGCTTTGCATTTACATTTACCGCTGGGGGAGGCATTTTCTTAGCTAGTGAGCCTACTAATTTATTATTACTCGGTTTAGTCCCCCCGACCTTTGACGCCCCATGGTTGGAAGGGTTTTTCGAGAGAGCACTCAATTCGGCCAATTGTTTTTCAATATGCATAAGTCTGGTCTCTATCGGAGACAGATGGATATTGAAAAGCTCCCCAATTCTTGCTAAGAGTTGGCTATTGGCTTTGCAATTATTGCATACTCTGCCCAAAATGACCGAGGCCTCTATGCTTTCTGAGTCCAAAGCCTCATTTGTCACATCTGAATGTGTTTTTTCATGTCCCTTCTGTGGGGGGTGGTCTAATCCTTTCCCATGCTTTGTAGTTAGCACACAAGTCTCCTTAACTATTGGCACTTTTGTCTGTTTCATTTGTTTCCGTATAGCGCCCTCCCTCCTTCCCCTTGACTGCCTCGTACTTATGTCTTCTGGTGTAAGATTAATGACTAATTCCGGGGTCCTTTCTAGTGCCAAGCTTAATTGTGAGTCTGATAGAAATTGTGATGCTGACAAATCAACCTCGTTTGGCACACTATGCACATCTGCACGAACTTCTACTGTAGGGCCTGACTCCTTAGCCTGTACTGGGGTTCTAGCTAACGCAAAAGGTTCCAAGGATGATCGTTTAGCCAGTGCTAAATCTTGGGAAACTCTACGTTCCAAAAGGATAATACCTTGATCTATGGCTTCGTTGGCCCTTATGATGAAGTTGTCTAATGGGCCTATCAGCTGTGCTCCACCCGCGGCCGTTTTACTTCTGCTACCTCTTGTGGACATTGTATGAAAGTAAAATTAATATACAGTCACAAATCTTAGCTGTTATGTATTAAATACAGTTAGTTAATTAAAAGGCAGAACATACATACAATTTGTGTGTGAGCAGAGGTGAAGTAAAGAGGAGTAAAGAGGGGGGGCCCGGTCCGGTCTCGCTCGGTCTTTAACGGGCCTAAACGGGCCCGCCCTAGGCCCGGGCTTTGCCCGGCGCCCACCCGCGCGCGTCCCGCGTTCCGCGCCTGTAGGCGTGTCTAAATAAATGAAAAATGAAGGAAGGAAGAGGCCCCAGCTGCGGCAGATTACACGCCGCTAGGCAAGCTGGGCCTCGCAGTCCTGCACCGGAAAGATGAACAGCGGCAGAGCCCCAAATCGGCAAGGGTCCAAGTTCAGCTGGGATTTTACAAACAGCCCGGTCAGGTAGAAGAAAATGTCACACAGAACTCCCAAATGTCTTCGCCTGCGAACGGCACCCGCGGAGCGGGGGTCCGGAGGCGTTTTATTGCCGGATGAAAGGTGAAGGAAGAGGCCCCAGCTGTGGCAGATTACACGCCGCTAGGCAAGCTGGGCCTCGCAGTTCTGCACCGGAAAGATATACAGCGGCAGAGCCCCAAATCGGTGGGGGTCCAAGTTCAGCTGGGATTTTACAAACAGCCCGGTCAGGTAGAAGAAAATGTCATACAGAGCTCCCAAATGGCTTCGCCTGTGAACGGCACCCGCGGAGCGGGGGCCCGGAGGCGTTTTTTTGCCGGATGAAAGGTGAAGGAAGAGGCCCCAGCTGCGGCAGATTACACGCCGCTAGGCAAGCTGGGCCTCGCAGTCCTGCACCGGAAAGATGAGCAGCGGCAGAGCCCCAAATCGGCAAGGGTCAAGTTCAGCTGGGATTTTACAAACAGCCCGGTCAGGTAGAAGAAAATGTCACACAGAGCTCCCAAATGTCTTCGCAAGGATTATCCATGGATTCAGCTTAAAGTCTGTTGTCCCGCGCTCATCTCTATGCCACAGATAGTGGGAACGTAGGCATGGCACCCAGGAATGTGTGTCAGGGCCACTCTTGTAGTTTAGCTACACCACAACACATGGCCTGCAATGGCAGTGGGTACGTGTTTGGTGTGGGGCCCCTGTACGTGGCACAATACATTTTGCAGCCAAAGGGACCCTCTCTGGGGAGAAGGACTGTGGTACCACGGTACCTTTTAGAAGGGACTTATATGTGGGCCAGAGGTGTACCAATTGTGTTTGGTAAGTAACACAGGTGCTGGGGCCTGGTTAGCAGGGTCCCATCACACACTCAATCAAGTTAGCATCGGATTTCAGGCAAAAGGTTAGGGTTGACCATGCAAAAAGGGGCACTTTCCTACAGATGCCAAAGCCAGAACTAGCTAAGAATCTCACATGTTACACGGGCCTCTGATAGGTAGGTGTACCTTACATTACATTCAAATATGAGTTGTGTTCGCATTCTGCTGGTAGGCCATGTATAATAGCAGAAAGTCTTCACTTGTGCCTAGCTGGACTAACTTCATCATGAAAACAGGTGTAGTACAATTACAGGTTCCCAGGTGCTAATAATCATGCCATTGCTTCACTTACCTTAAGAGGTAGCATGTGCCGAAGGGGGACACAGAGGAGCAGCAGCGGCCCCCAGAAATTACCGTTTGCTGCGATTAATTCAAGAATTCCATCCATCACTCATGACTTACATCACGTATGCCCACAACTGTGCCACTGTAACCAAGCTACACCCAACTGATGAGCACTAATAATGACAAAACTGGTCTTGGTTTTCTTGTGTTACGCTTCAGGGAGGACTTAGTCTGGCAGTTCGAGCTGGAATGTTCCTTTTGGAGCAGGGTCGTGACTGATTTGCATATCTCTGGGTCCAAACGGAGTTGGCATGGTGGGCTAAATAATGATGAACTGGGACGGACCTGAGTAATTACTAGTGGATGAGATTAAATCAATCATTCCATCCATCACTTTTATCATACTTTATTTAGACGCCCCATGTGGGAGTGGCAGGCCCACATGTGGGTCCCAAGCACTCTGTACCACTGAAACCAAGCTACAACTGCCTGATGAGCCCTAATCACAGCAAAACTGGTTTTGGGTTTTTGTGTTCCAGTTCACTGAGGAGAACCTAGCCTGGCAGTTTAGGTTGGACTGTTCCCATTGGAGCAGGATCAATACTGATTTGCATATGGCTTGAACCAAACTGTGGTGGCATGGTGCGTAAAATAATGATGGACTGGGATGCAGCCCCAAGTAATTACCAGTGTTTGGGAATAATTCAAGCAATTTGTTCTTTCACGTTTTTGTATACCACAGAAGGGGGACACTGAAGCACCTACCTCACATTCATTCTGTTGATCTCATTTGGAGCAGCAGTTAATGTCAACACACATATAGGTATAGTAAGCATCATAGATCCATCCCAAATGTACCTTATGCATTAAAATAGTGAAATAGTGAAAGCCGACACAGTCTACATGGCTCATACCTGGATCCATGTTAAAAAGATGACTTCCAAGCAAGTGCTGCATCTATTAGCTGATTATTACAAAGTAGAGACTTGTAAAAACACGTTTCCAATATAACGTCTTGATCTACAAGTTTGAGCAGGGTTAGAGCTGCTGGGTTGACAAGAAGGACTTACTGGAAGTTGCCTCTGGCTTGTCTTTCATTTAAATAGTTTTTCTCTGTTTGCATGATGTTCATGTCAGCACTTGTGTCATTCTAATGTAGTCACCTATTAGAAGAAATTGTGCCTTATTTTTCAAAACCCCAGTGACTGCAGAAAACACAGTTTCCTTGTGCATCCAACAGAACTACCACAAATCGTTACAACATTAGACCTTTTAAGTTGATTCTACCATGATACAACAAGGGGCTGATTATCACAGGTTCCCTTTAACTGGATACTTTGTGTTTAAAGCAGCGAATCCCAACTGGCGCTGACCTTAGGAACAATTAACCTTCTCAAGCCAGTTGTCAGGAAGTAGACAACCTTCAGCTTTTAATGTATGATTTGATTCAAGGCAATTGACAAGAATATTTCCTTTGAGCTGATCACTCCACAAAAACCATAGCTATCACTCGAGATGAGTGGGTAATTCCATTTGAGAGCACTAGAGTGCCTAATAGCACACCTCAGTAGTTGATACTGGCAGTAAACAAGGTGATTGCCAACTTATTGTATGCATAATGTACACAGGCTCAGGAGAGGAAATACAAATCTGCTTATTTGGTGCATCCGAAGGACTCATTCTTTAATAAAAAGTGCTGTTAGGACCATTTTATATGGTACTCATTTTACCAAACATAAACGGAAGAAAAGCTGAGTCGACCATACCAATCTGTGCTCTCACAACCGTTCTGCAGAATGTACCGCATACTCTGCTTTCTGTGCACAAGCACCTTCCCTAGCAGTCAACTAATAAAGGTTTACAAAAGAAAAAAAAACAATTGCATTTTTTTTATAATACTGTAAGAGTAAGGAAAAGATTTTGTTCCTTTTAGACATCGGTTCAAAAAACCTTCGTCCTTTCCTCCTACGGATGTAGATAAAATGAGTAACAGTTTATATGGTACGAATACTCTAAATGTCTAGTGAGTTGGTGACACACAGGCCAGGAATTAATATAACAACTTTTCCCCTGACTGGTATACCGGCAGTTCATATTTGTATAAACACCTGCTTTGCAGGAGCAAAAAGCAGGAATACAATTTTTTCTCTATAAACTCTAAAATGGCAAATCACTTGTGGGGGGGAGGAGCGACTTGAGTTAGGTGCACGTAATGATAGGGGTACACCTTTTGTCTAATAAAATGTATATTATGACATACACATATCTGTTTAAAATGAATAGCAAATGCCGTAATGGATATGAATAAAAAAGATGCGGGAAAAAAGTTGCATTGACTATGGACTGTGTGAAGAACTACTTTTTTATTTCATCACTGGCAACGTTCCATTGACGTGCAACTATAAGTCCTGCACATATACTGTACGCAAAGTGCTGGAATTATGTAGCAGGGGAGGGACAAATTATGTGGCAGCCTTTACTGAAAAATGCAACAGGAAAAGGCGAATTATGCTGCATAATGAGGCACATTTTGTGATACTATTACCTTAATATTTTGACATTTTTACACGTTAACAATATTTGGACAAAGGTTTCACCTGATTTGACTCATTTTGACACCTACATACAGCAATAAACAAAAGAAAGGTGACCAATCAACATTTGCGAAGGGCATTCCATTATGTGCCAACACGCTTCACTGCTTTCTTTGGCCTGGCTTGACAGTGCAGCTGTCGCCCGACAATTATGTGGGAATCACCAGGAGAGGAGCTTTGGCCCGGGATTCATGTTGGGAGTCAGGAGTATATGTTTTGATTGGGCAGACACTGGGTGCCTCCAGAAAAAAGTGTTTGCGCTACACTCAGCTGTGATCAGGTTGTTTATTTAGCCAGCTTCACGTGCTTGAATTTTCAGGGGCACACATATGCAATTTTAATGCTATTAAAGTGTCTTATGTAGTTAGATAATTTATATTGTTATTCTCTGGCAGCAGCATAGATGAGAGCAGGGTAGTCATTAACGTACGTTGCTTTTGAAGTCTGGCTTGATAGTGCATTCATGACCCAGACCTATGGGCATCACCAATGCATGTTTAATAACTTTTGATGAATTTGAAGTAAAACCCATGTGAAACCTGCAGATTCTGTAACAGATGATAAACTGTGTGGCAAACGCATAAAATACATACTTTTGTGGAAAACACTGTGGCCTCAAAAGTGCATAATTCGAGACCCCCAGTCTATAAACCCTTTCCAACACACTTTGAGATTTTGCTTTGAATACAAAAGATCATCATGAGATCAGGGCTACTAAGCCATCTTGTTTAAATTGTTGATCAGAAAATGAGGAGATTTAAGGTCTAATTACAGTGTTGGATAATAAAGTAGGGCTAAGTTTAGCCTCTCCTTAAGTGGGCGGAGTTATCGTGCTGCAATCTAACAGTGCAAATGTCCGAAGAGAAGGTCATTCTTCCATATTAACTCTCGTAAACCAAATATTACACAACTTAGGCTTCCCTACTTCTTAAAAATGTGTGATCCTGGCTGCATCTCTTAATTTTGAGTCTCAGCTCCAGTGCTTAATTTGAGCCGGTAGTTTCTGGTGTTGGGCACTGGAACTTAATTGTCAGCACCGGCACTTATGACAGTGTGCCACATGGTGCATAAATTAGGGATGAGTACAACAGTTGTTTATTAATTCAATATACATTAACAATGACTAATAACTGCCTCACAAGCAATTCTTAGAGGTTTGGGGCATGGAATAGTGTGAATTGTCACACTTATAAAAGTGAGAGGGTAAGTAGTTTTGGGAAGGGACAATGGGTAGTGTAAGCTTCAGTGGCCTCCTGACGAGGGCCTTGGCACTTATTTTTAACACATTAAGCACTGCTCAGGCAAGGCAAGATAGTGAGCCTTCGGGACAGGCCGAGCTCCATTAAGCATTAACCTCTAAACAAACTGTGAAATTGTTGGAGCACTTAGTTGGGAGCATTGTGATGATTAAATATGTCATCACTCATTTCTTATCCTGATCTCGTCTCTGCGACAATATCTATAATTTTTTTTTATCTGAAAGTCAAAAGTAAAGAACAACTTGTGTTCTCCATGAAATTAACTCTTTACCTATTTAGTCACACAATTACAGTCCCTTACTTTCCTCTGGCACAGAAGGACTGCCCATGCCTGTGAAGTGGAAACATTACAGCACACTGCTGAAAGCTTAGGTCTTTCGATTGTTCTACCTTTTTAGGTTGAGCTTAGCAGAGGCGCGCATGCACTGCTCGCTCTGTGAGGCATGCTGTAATAGAGAATTCAGTGGAAGCCCTGCCTACTCTCTGCCCATATTTTTAATTGGCTTGAGTCATTGTCTTTCATAAAGGCTGGCTTCTGATTAATTGTTTGCCCCTCCTGGGTACCTCCTTGTCGCTATTTGTTACCGCTCAGAAGGACTGAACCTTTTTCTTGGCTTGTTACACAGTCTGCTTTATCTAGTAGGTAAGCACTATTTTATTTATTGACACTAGGGATAATGGGGGTGTCACGATCGTAGCCGGAGAGAGGGGTAGACACAGACACATTCTTCTCTCCTCTGGTTATTGTGGGATGACTGGGAGACACATGGGTAAGGAACTACATAACCCAGCATCCATTGAGGTGAGCTCAGAAAGTGGCAACGGAGGTCAGCTGATGCGAAACAGCAGCATATAGCAGGTCCGCACCGCTGCTCTGTGCTTGTCGTTCCGGTTCCTGGGATTATACCTTCCGTCCGTTCCCTGCCTCGTGGATTCTGTTTGCATTCGTTCTCCACTTCCTGACAGCGCTCTTCATCGCCACCGATACAGCTTTCTGAGGATTCCATTTCATTTCCTGCCAGCGTGGCTCAGCGCATTTCCTGCCAGCGCTGCTCTCAGTACTACCGGCATTGTTCTTTTCCGGACAACGCAGCTCTCTACAAAGTCGCCTTCACGCATTCCTGTCAGCGCGGCTCAATTCAAAGTTGGCATTGTTCCTTTGGAGGAGGGGCTGAACTGTAAAAGGGTTGTTTCTGCCCGTAGCCCTCTCGAACTTGCACCACTCCTATGATGGAACACAAAGCTTCCCTGCACTGCCAAAGATAAGTGGTGAGAGTATGTTTGCGTTGCTTATTTGAGAGACCTTTTTTTAGTATTCATTTCTAACCACCCACATTAACAGGGATTCGGTTTAAGTGTGGGACTTGCTTTGACTTGTTATTTAGAATTCACAACAAGGAGCTGCTGTTTCCTCCTTTATACTATAGCCAGATTCAGACTATTTGACACTGGTTCCAACTTGCCGTGTTGGTGGATGCTGGGGATGTAAGTTATGTTTGATTGTAGATAAGAGTGCATCACTTAAAGGAAGGCTTGTATGCATATATGTTCTCATCTCTTTCTCTTCTCTTGCACACAGGGTACTTCCTCATGATCACTGTTTATGATGGTCTGACAGGCGCAACCTCCCTCAAGTGTTATTTGTTATTTTCTCCCATTCCCTTTTCCCCTGCACGCTTCTCTTAGGGCAGTGAGATATTGACCTTCAATTCCTGTGTGGCATTGTGAAGGGGAGGTGGGAAACAATCTGCTTTTCTTCATCCCGCTGGACGTTATCGGCAGGTCAGTGGCATTTCTGTCCTTGGTTTCCGACAGGGGGCTGCTTTGTTGTATGTGCATGCTGAGCGCAGTGCCCGCTTTAGGGACACCGCGCTAAGTTTTCATTTTATTTTTAAAGTTTGATGTTGAGTGCGGCGCCCGCTTCAGGGACACTGTGATCTGTTTATTGCATTTTAACTTTAATACTGCGTGCGGTGCCCGCTTCAGGGACACCGCGCTCAGTTTTATTATTATTTTTTTAACTTTACTACTGAGCACGGTGCCCGCTTCAGGAACACTGCACTCTGTTTATTTTTTTTTTAAACTTTAATAACGAGCGCGGTGTCCGCCTCAGGGACACTGCGCTCGGTTTAATTTTTTTCCCATCTTTAATAATGAGAGCGACACCCGCTTCAGGGATATAGCGCTTTTTTTTTTACACTTTAATAAAGAGAGGCGCTCGCTTCAGGGACACAACGCTCTGCAATGGGTATTGAATTTGCGGGACTTTGAACTGTTGCCATTGTAAATGACCATGCCTTTAATTTTTTTTTATAAAAGGCATTGCCATTTACAGTACCAATGGCTCAAAGGCTCACGACTACGAGACTTATTGCATTGTTAATGCTTGTATTTAAAGGGGTCCTTCCCCATCCTCACATGGGAAAATTGACAGACACCAAGTGAGACCCCAACAGCACCAAGAACGAGAGGCGCAGACACATAGCTGTCTCAAACCTTGTAAATGTACAGCTTCGAAGCACATAAACCACTGACTCCCTTGAAGAGGCAGTCGCAAGAGCCAGCCCACTCCCTGGACTTCAGCGTAGGCAGAACCGGCAGAAGTCCCGTTGCTTATGTCAGACACCCGGCAGGGCCAAGGGGCAATAGAAATAGCAGAGCCGGCGCTATAGAACGTTTTACATAATCTAAAATCTCGATGGGTGGTGGTGGTGGGGGTGGGGGGAGGCACTCTGGTTCTAGAACGTGCGAGGCTTTTGTGGAACCAGCAATGACGTAAACGCTACTCGGCACTGAGTGCCTCGTCCAGAGTTTCAAAGTCAGGAAACTCATGTTGCTAAAACAATGTATCCCAGCGTGTCTTCCTTGATCCCACTCCCCCACACAGCCCCACCAACCTCTGCTGTGAGACAGAACAATCCGAGTAATATGCTTTATAGTCTAGTCCAATTAGTTAAAAAAATGGGCTAACCTAGAACTAATTGCAATACAATTTCTGTAAGTGGATTCTTATTGAAAAATTTCCGTAGAAAATGATGGTGAAAAGTCTACCACTCTATCATGACGCGTTTATCCAATATGGCGGATTTTTCAAAATGGCTGCCCATTATTTGAGATATAGGGTATAACTGTTTATATGCCCATGTGTATTATCATTTTAAGTGTTTTTAGGGTCGGGAAAGTAAAAAAGACCATCGAAAATTGTTCATATGACCATAATATCAAATAATCACGGAATATGTCAGATAGACAAAGCTTGTATAATTTTTTTCCTTGACTTATATGATAAAGTGTGAAGAAACGTAAATATTACAATTAGCTTTTGAAATAAAAAGTTTGCTATTGTTTATGTTTTGTAACTGTTGTTATTGTTTGCTTTTTTGTTAATCAAAAATGTTTCATTCATGTGTTGCAGGTTCTTGCGAGTTGCTGTGAGATACAGTGAAAATGGACATAGAAAAGTGTTTCATTTGTGATGTGGTGCTTCAAGAAGATGACGATGTATCTGTACTCACTGAAAGAGGAGTGACTGGAATTCAAAAAACATGCAAGGAGAGAAAAATATCTAAGTTTCCCAGTCTGGCCCTGCCCACTAGGGCTGTCAGGCCACACAGGTGTGTTGTTGAGAAGCCTGAAATTAAAAAATAAAGCCCAAAGCAGCTCCAGGCATGGTGACACAATACGCATGTCTCGTGGCAATGTCGGAATGGTCGCAAGATTTTTTATTTTTTTTAAACAAAGTTCGTGGAGTGGAGAAAAAATAACAGAGTGACCAGGTAACACTTAGCTGCTGCTTGCCTGGTCAAAGGAAAGAAAGAAAAAAAAACGTTGACAGAGAGAAGAGCAGCATGGGCTGCACAATGGATCCTGCTGGACACTATTAGCTGTAAGAGCTTCAGTCTGACAAAGGAAAAGCAGAAAAATATCAATGGAATCGTGCTACAAGTAAATAGTAGGAAAAAAGGCAACTACATTAAAATACATTTTAAAAGTTTCAAAAGAAGGAATGAAAGGGAGTGTGTACTGTAGTCTGCATGTGCAAACTGCAATGCCAGCTGATGGACAACCCTATCAGCCAATGTTGAAAGCTAGCTTAACAGCAGAAGGCAATTGCTTAAAAAGAGGCTGTCCAACCCCCCCTTTCAGTATATGTATGTATTATTATTCATGTATGGATGTGCATGTTGAATGATGACATAAGGCTCTCGCCTGACAGCTTAAGCTGTCTACAAGCAAGACACAAAAAGGCCCATTTTCTGATTTCATTTAAAGTGCCTGCCATTCTATAGGTCCTTTATTTATGTATATAAGGATAACAGGCTGGGAGCAGTGGGGATTGATGTGCAGTTTTTAACGTCTGGAATGACGGCACCACCCCACCTAGGGGGCGTTGTGCCTTTAGTGGCAGCAAAGGGCGGAACAGGGTAGGAATCTCTTCCGGGTCAAGAGACCTGGAAGGGGAATGAGAGGGCTTACGAGCAGGGAATTCCAGAAATGCCGCACCGGAAACGCGTCACACGGGGGGCCCCCCGGAAACAGGAACTGGCGGGGGGTTTAAAAGCCTGAGGGGCAATAACATCACGCTCTTTGTCCACTCGCCTGCCGGAAGGTCGGAGGTCGCAGAAGAGTTACACGTGAGGGCAGCGTCTGGCATCGGCGGTCCGTGTAGAGCATTAGCGGTCGTACGACTTTTTAGCAGGTGAGAGGGCCTCACAGTGATGTACAAGCGATAACGGATTTTAAACATAATTTCGACATTGATGTTTTGACTGTGAATTAAGTAAGAGCAGGGGGGGTGTGGCCGCGAACCTCGGCTCTGGCACCGCTCGGGAATCGTACTGCACATAGGTCTCACTAGCTCGGGGGGTTCCCGGCCCGCGTGTAAGGCGCGAATGCTTAGGTTGGGGGCGGGGTCGGCCGAAGGGCGGCATCGAGCTCAGGGGCTCATTAGCACTGTGCGGCACGTAGATGGATCTGTGCGTGCTGATGACCGCAAAGAGTCTGGGCTCATTTCGGCAAATCTTGGAGATCAGAGAAACAAAAACGCAGCGCTCCGGTATAGTCGCGATGCAGGACAGCCGGGCGAGCGCACGCTTGGAGATCAGAGAAACACTAACGCCCGCCGCAGTCAGGTCAATCTGCACGCGTTATTCACTCTAGGGAGTCCGGGCGCACGCGCTCATTGAGGCGCAAGACAGCCGGGTGAGCGCCGTTTAAACAGGTTTTATGGTGCATTGGCTGATAGGACAGCGCGCTTAGGCCGGGAGCGTGCGTAGGAGGCCTTTGTTAACCCTTTGGGCACCTCATGCAACAAGCATTGGTTAAGACAACAGTTCCCTGCTATACAAGTCACTGGTCATCGGCAGTTAGCAGGGCGACAAGTGGGATATGGACATTTTTAAGGGAACATGGTGAGAGTGTGGGGGGCATTTAATCGTGAGTAAAGGTGGGTACGGGTGAGTATTTCCAGTACCGAGACGACCAAAGGGGGGGTTATCTGCACGGCTGCATGTGACTAATGTGAGTGAGCAAAGGCATGGGGAACAATAGGGCATGCGGTATGGTAGCGCCCTGAGCAATGCATGTGTTACAATAAAGGCATGAGGGCGAGGGAGTTTAGGGGGGATCACATGCTCAGGTCAAGCGGGCTACACTGGCGGAGTAAGTATGGCCAGTGCCCCGGTCAAGCGCATGGGGTAGGGGATTCAAGTGGCAGTGAGGACCCTCAGGACCAATAGCAAAAGGAGGCTAGAAGGGGAAGGGAACGAGGACTAATGCGTTTCTGTTTCCATTAAGTGCAGAATGCCCCCTAGACGGGCTCGAAAGGGCAAGGACGCCCGGCTACAAAGGAAGACTTTCGCTCGTTGGCAAAGCTGTTGGAGGTCACCAAAGCAAAAGCATAGACTGGGCGTTACGGACATTGTCGCAAGGGGCCGTGACGAGCAGGGCCGAACTAGCTGTAGCGGGCACCGGGCAATCCCCTGGTGCGCCGCACGAGGGGGGGCGGCTTGGGGCCCCTGGGGGCCATTTTTGTTACAGGGCTGTTTTTGCAAAATCGTCCCTGTAACAAAATCGGTCCAAAACCGACCCCCGCAAAGAGCTCGGCGGCACCCCCAACCCCCCGAGGGGGGCGAGCACTTTGCCAGGGCCGGTTTTGGTTCCCAGTCCGGCCCTGGTGACGGGCGCTCAGGAAGACGCAACGAGGGCCAATCAGGTACGGCGGACGCCGGAGAGGTTTAAGGTCGCACAGCCAGATAAGCGCAACAAATCGGGGGACTCTCAGGCCACTACCTCAGGTGAGGCAGGGGTGATAGACAAAACAGTCCAGTTGGCTGACACTGCACAACCAATGAACTTGCCCGGCATGGGCCTGACTGGTGGGTCCATTGCTCCGGCAGGCACCACAACGTTAACCAACGTTCTTCAGATGGGGGGGGGGGGTGGGAGGGGGATACCAGTCACAACGGGTGCGGTGCCCCCGACGCCTATCGCTGCGCAAGCCGCTCCACCGGTTGTAGGACATAAAGGCAGTGGTATAGCACAAGTGTGGGTTCAGTCAGGGGTGTGGCCCAATCTCCAGTTGTGGTAGCGGCAACGTCGTAAGGGAAAGCGCATAGTCATAGCGCAGCACGGTCAGTGGTCCCCGCAACAGCATCCCCATGGCCATAGGGCCAATAGTCCCAGGGCAGGCATCACTACCATACAGCCCACTGATCTATGGGTCGGCATCTATGGCGTTAGGCCCCTCGGCGGGGATCACGTGGCATGTACCAGTGGAGACCAAGGAGAGAATATTCAAGGGAGAGTATGTGGATGTGTTTGACCTCATAAACACCGGGGTGGTCCCGGGGAAAAGCAGGACTGAGAAGGAGGGGGAGCTGAAGCAGAAAAGAGTATGGGTAGATTGGTCGATCAAGAATTGGATCACAGGGTTCGTTATGCAGCAATTATGGTAGAAAGGTACCTCACAGTGGCAGCCCAATTAATCAGTTACATGTCTATGATTAATGGGGCGGCATCAGAATTCCCAGGGACAGGGTGGCTCCAGTACGACAACAAATTCAGGCAGATGAAGGCAGCCCATCCCGAGGTAGCGTGGGACCAGCGTGAGATTAACATATGGCACGTAGTGTTTTACTCAACAATACCAGTGAATAAGACGAGTCAGCCCTTTCGGGGGGACAGGGGGTCTGGAGATAAAAAAATGGCCTATTGGCAGTTCAATAAGAACGAGTGCAATCGGGGCACAGCATGTAAGTTGAAACACTACTGCTCCTTCTGTGGCTGTCTGGGACACCCAGAGATTAGATGCTTCAAGAAGTTGGGGAGGCCAAAAGAGCAGCCTGCCCACACCAAATCCCAAGCCATGGGACGCCCTGCCCAAGCACCCTAAGAGCCTACCCACGCCCATCCAGCTTCACGTCTTGACTCATCTCCTTAGTAAGTATGAGAAGATAGAATAGGCACAGTTTTTACATAGTGGCTTTAGTTTTGGCTTTCGCATTCCATCCTCGGCTACCCCGTCCACGGCTCCACCGCGCAATCAACGCTCTGTTCTCCATAACCTAGAGGTGGCTAGGCAGACAATGGCAAGGGAAGTATCTTTGGGGAGGGTGGCGGCCCCTTCCAACAGTTGCCAAGGCACGACTTTGTATGCTCACCATTGGGGTTGGTACCAAAGAAAAAGAAAGGGAAATTCAGTTTGATCCACAACCTGTCCAGCCCTGCCAGGGCTGTCAGTTAATGACAAGCTTGACCCAGAGCTGTGCACGGTGCGTTACACCACTTTTGATATGGCAATACAGAAGCTACAAGGGCTAGGGGAGGGAGCTTTCATGGCTACATCAGACATCGAGTCAGCCTTCCGCCTCCTGCCAGTCCACCCTGAGGACACCAGGTTCCTGTGGTTCTCTTTCAAAGGGGAGTTTTTCATTGACCTCTGCATGCCAATGGGGTGTTCCATTGCATGCGCAGTGTTTGAAACGTTCAGCAGGTTTCTGGAGTGGGCAGTGCAGCAATTTCTAACATCAGTTACATCTGTTGAGGTGGTGCATTACTTGGATGATTTTTTGTTTCTGTGACCACAGGGCTCCCTTGCGTGCAGGAAGGCCCTACTTGGCTTCCAACATCTGGCAAAACCGCTGGGCGTATCTTTGGCTGCAGAGAAAACAGAGGGGCCAACCACTCGGTTAACTTTCCTAGGCATTGAAATAGACACCAGGTAGGGGGTATGCAGACTGCCCCAGGAGAAGGTAGCAGCATTTAGGTCGGCCATTGAGGCTTGCTTATCAGTAAATGTAAATGTAAATGTAGATTGTGCTTATATAGCGCACGGCTACCCGCAGTGGGTGTCCCGGCGCTTGCTTAGGGAACCCGGCCTGATATTCCCCTGTGAGATAGCAGGGTATCCACAAGGTGAAAGTCAGGCATCCCGCCGCGAGGGGCCGTTGTGGAGATTAAGCAAGCTATTGCCCAGAGTCGCAGAGTGTGAACCCGTGAGTCGAGGAGGCACCGGGGCGAGAATTATCGAGTCCGTGGAATTTTTTTTTTTTTTTTAGTCCAAGACCCGCCGAGGCGGGGAATTGAACCCTGGTCCAGGACCGATCTCAGCTTCCGGGTCTGCCGCCTCTAACCCCTGAGCCACACTTCTCCACAAGGAAGGAAGGTGACGCTTCACCAACTACAGGTCCTAGTGGGGCAGCTGAATTTTGCACTGCGAGTGATACCTATGGGCAGGGCCTTTTCAAGAAGTATCGCAAGGGCGATGTCTGGCCTGCTGGCCAAGCATCATCACACCAGGCTCTCGGCGGATGTCAGGAACGACTTAGCCATTTGGAAAGCATTTCTGGAAGAATTCAATGGAACGGTGAAGTGGCAACAGCCTAGTCACAGATGCAGCGGGCAGTGCGGGCTTTGGGGCGGTCATGGATCCCAGATGGTGTATGCAGCACTGGCCAGAGGAGTGGGTGGTGTCAGGACTTACCTGCAATATTACCTTCTTAGAGCTGTTCCCAATTATTGTGGCATTGCATTTGTGGGGCGACATTCTGAACAACAGGCATATAGTATTTTGGTCGGATAGCATGTCAGTAGTGATGGCGATTAACAATCAGAGGGCGAAATGCACCTGGGTCCTGCGTTTATCGAAGGAATTGATCTTGCGATGCTTGCTTGTATACTTTACTGCCAAACATGTGCCAGCGGTGGACAACGCAGTTGCTGACGCCTTTCCCCGTTTAAAGTTGGCAGAGTTTCGCACCCGATAGCCGCAAGCGGACAAACAGATGACGAACTTCCCGGAGGGACTATGGAAGCTTGGTGCCCCACGGCCCCTGAGTTGATAACGGCGTCATAGGCCCCCAAGACAGAGAGTATGTATGACAGGTCATGGCAATCATACCTAGCTATCCTAAGGGGGGCAGGAGCAGTAAAGAGGTTCTCACCACAGAGTGTCCTGGAGTTCATAGTTCACCAGAAAGGGAGCGGCAGATCACTAGCTATGGTGAGGAGACAACTTTCGGCAATAGCATTCTACATGGGTTTAGGGGGGGTGGCAGACCCCACAAAAGACCCAAGGGTGAAAAGAGCAATGAGGGGTTGGGAGCGCTTAGCACCAGGAGTGAAGGACAATAGGAGGCCCATAGATGCTGGCAGACTTACAAGTATCCTAGAAATATTGCCCAGAATCTGCTTTACGCCTCACGAGACGCAGTTACTAAGATTGGCATACTCATTAGCGTTTTTTGGGGCATTTAGGATTTCGGAATTGTTACCAGCATCAAAATCAGACAAGGTAGGGGGCATACGTTGAGAGGATGTAATCCTGACTAGGGAATCCCTTCAGGTCAGAGTGCGGACCCGTTGGGTAAGGGAACTTGGTTTCAGCTAGGTTCAGTTGCAGGGGCCACCTGTTGCCTGGTAAGCTTGGCCAAGAATTTTTTCCAGATAAGACCGGGGGGAGGTGACAGCAGGGTATTATTGCATGCTGATGGCATCCCTCTCACCAGATTTCAGTTCACTAGGATATGTAGGCGTACTCTGGAATGTTTAGGAGTGGAAACAACTCATTTTACATCCCATTCGTTCCGCATCGGTGCAGCTTCGACGGCGGCAGCCCTAGGCCTCCCGGAGGAAACCATTAAGAGGGTGGGTCGTTGGAAGTCAACATGTTTTGAGCAATACGTACGCCCCCAGTTAGCATGAATCGTCAGTCAGTTCTTCTTCACTTGTCCCGTCTCCCACTGATTGTATCCATTTCCAAATTTGATCTAGGTGTCCCGCGCCAGAGGACCCAGATATGCTGGTGTGGCCATTCGTTTATTCGCATATCAAGACACTTCTTCAAGAATTCGCGTGAGGACAGAATACAGAGTGCGAAGGGAATCGACCACCATTGGGTGGGGGTAGGTGGACAGCGTTTAGCAGAGGTGCCAACCGATCTGCAGGGTGCCATGGCCAAGGGCATGCCTGTTCCCAATATACTAGTGATTCATTCGGGTGGCAACGATATGATCCCAGCGGGAAGGAGGGGTGTAAAGGAGGCGCTGTGTTCTGTTTTGTCTGTGGTTAAGAACATGTTGCCTAACACAAAAATACTATGGTCTGAGGTGATACCACGTCAAGTTTGGGCAAAGGGAGCGCCGCCGAAGGCAGTTAATAAATCTGTAAGGAGATTAAACCAATCAGTGCCCAAAATTTTGAAAAAGTCCAGCATTCGTACCATCAGGCACAAGTTAATACAAGTGTCAAGGGAGAGTTGTATGCGCCGGATAGGGTACACCTGTCCAACGTAGTTTGGAGTTGTTTATTCAGACTGTTTTGGGAGCCCTTGCTGAGGAACTAGAATGTGCAGGGGGGGAGGTCGAGTCCGCCAGTGAGCGCCACGCCCTGTGGCGGGGTCCTTGGCAAGAGAAATGACAGGGACTCCCTTTGTCAGTGGCTGCTTGGCCCCAGAACAGAGCTTGCAGTTTATCGGGGCTCCGGGCTGGCGGGAGAGGGGGCTGACCTGCTGGTGGCTCTGGACTCTCTAGCTTTACCCAGGAAGCCGGCGCTTGTCACAAGCAGTGGCAAATTATCTACCTGCTGCTCTGTTGGCCGGGGGGCGGTCAGCGCAAGGAGAGCAGGGTATCTTGGTTGTGACCTGCTGGCACAGCCCGAAGGTAAAGCGAAGGACCTGTGGAGAGACAATTGGAAATACAATGGAAACGTATAACCCTGATATCTTATTTGCGTGCTGTGGTTTTTAAATAAAGCAAGAATAAAGAATGGTCAAGAGATTAATAGAAGTGAGGCCAATAGAGTAATTGGCAGTATCTGAAGTTAATAGAGTTTACACTGTGAAGACCAAATACTGACTTAGGTGTTTCTATGCGATGGGAGATGGGAAGGGAATGTGAAGTGCACTTTGTATGCCAGCTATGACGGGCACCACCCCACCTAGGGGGCATGGTGCCTTTAGTGGCAGCAAAGGGCGGAACAGGGTAGGAATCTCTTCCGGGTCAAGAAACCCAGAAGGGGAATGAGAGGGCTTACGAGCAGGGAATTGCGGAAATGCCGCACCGGAAATCCATCACACGGGCCCCCCCCGGAAACAGAAACTGGCAGGGGCGTTTAAAAGCCTGAAGGGCAATAACATCGCCCTCTTTGTCCACTCGCCCGCGGGAAGGTCGGAGGTCGCAGAAGAGTTGCCCACCCACCCATCCCTAAGTTCCGTGTTTGGTTAGGCGGGGTCCTGGGCAAGAGAAATGACAGGACTCAGTTTGTCGGTGGCTGCTTGGCCCCAGAACAGGGCTTGCAGTTTATCGGGGCTCCGGGCTGGCGGGAGAGGGGTCTGACCTGCTGGTGGCTCTGGACTCTCTGGCTCTACCCAGGAAGCCGGCGCTTGTCACAAGCAGTGGCAAATTATCTACCTGCTGCTCTGTTGGCCGGGGGGCGGTCAGCAAAAGGAGAGCAGGGTATCTTGGTTGTGGCCTGCTGGCACAGCCTGAAGGTAAAGCGAAGGACCTGTGGAGAGACAATTGTAAATACAATGGAAACGTATAACCCTGATATCTTATTTGCGTGTTGGGGTTTTTTAAATAAATCAAGAATAAAGAATGGTCACAAGATTAATAGAAGTGAGGCCAATAGAGTAATTGGCAGTATCTGAAGTTAATAAAGTTTACACTGTGAAGACCAAATACTGACTCAGGTGTTTCTATGCGATGGGAGATGGGAAGGGAACGTGAAGTGCACTTTGCATGCCAGCTAAAACCGGTATTTGTAACCGTGTACTGGAAATTCCAGCCGCACCCTGTTCAGGCACAGCAAGGGAGGTACAAGCTACGTTTCTAGCTCTATAAAAGAGAAACAGATCAGCGGTGGCAGGGCGCCATGTTCTGAATAACTAAAGGAATACAACAGTTTAAAATGATTTTAACACTGAATGCAAGATGTCATACATGGTGGTTTCTGCCCCCGCTCGTTACAAAGCACCCTCTTGAAATGATGTCCTGAGGCTTTTTGTAACCCATTCCAACAGAGATAGATTCCTTACCTCAACGACAATAAGAAAAGACAGCTTGGCTGCGATCACGTGCCAGTAATACATGTTGTGCTCATACTTATACTGGTGGTCAGGAGGGTATCGGAAATCACGGTACCTGAAAAGAATCAAAACCCGCCAGGGTATACATTACTGAGTGACTTCCAGTAAACCACACTTTTATGAAACATCAGCAGCCCGAGCCAACTAAAATGGCTTCGCGAGCTAAAACCCGCCCCTGGTCTATATTTCGAATTGCAGGTCACAAGTTTCAATCCCTGCAGCACCAATTCAGAAGCCCATCCTTAAGATGGCATTAAATTATTAGCATTACATTTGGTAATTATAATATTGGTTATGTGCACAGCGCTTGAAAAGGTAATGGAAACAAGGGAAACGCAAGTATCACTGGGGACCTGGAGTAATAAACAATGGCATTTAATGAAAAATAGATATGATTATAGATATTTGAGGGGTGCCAGTAATAAAAGTGTGCTCGGGGCTCCTTTTAATGAAATTCACACTAGTGAAAAGTGATCAACAGGTGTATCATGTAAACAAGAACACTGCCCGTGTGATTCCAATGCAACAATGTTAATAGGGGCCGTGTACAGGTCTTAAACACATGTTGATCACTTGATGAGCACTGCTCATTACTTTTATCGTCTCATGTTCTAGGGACCATCGTGTTTATAAATGCTGTCAGCACTTGGAAAGGCAGCAATATAGGACGAAGAACCATCTATTGTTCTTAACAGCTGCAGCAGTACTTACAAGGTTTTATTTGGAAAATGATTGATTAAAGTAAACTATATGCATAACTTGAATTTTTCACTTGGTTTCCCCAGGCATAAGTGACCGCAAAGATTCAAGGTGTCTGCGTGAAGTGATGATTTCACAGCGACTTGCCTGCAAGTAGTCACCTCGCCCAGCCAAGGAGGGATGGTGTTCGGTCTGCTTTGGCTCTTGAAGTCCGAGACATTGAAGACGGAAAGGGTGCTGTTTATGTACCCCTGCATGGTATAGCTGCTATGGTTCCCATATGGAGGGACGGAAAATGACCAGTAATACACCAGTCTGGGGATCATATCAGAGGTAAATGCAATAATCATAGCCTAAAGACAATGATAAAAAAACACGTCAGTGGAGAACAGATTGCACACAACTACAGCGCTTTCCACACATACACAACAATGGAACTTCTGTTACCATTTATAAATCCTGCAGCACGAGATGATGGCAGAACGCTTTATTTAGATGGTATGATGGATTGGTGAATGAAGAACTGGCAGTTACTACGCTGACAGGCTAAGCTTTTTCATTGAGAGAGGTTTTTGAGTGAGCACGAAACAATACGTGCATGGCCTCTTAACACTGAGTGTTTCAAAAAGAGCACCGTGGTTGGGAATTGTTCTGCTATTTGGTTTAGAGGGTAACTGCTGATTCAGAGCATGACTTTTGTTTCCAAAGAGCTATGAGTGACATATTTCTTTGGTGAAAGAGGTGGTGCACTCTCCAGGGGTATGATATCTGTTTGTAAAGGGGGCAGTGCACATGCTGGGACATTTCCTTGGTTAAGCAGAGCTGCGGCTGCCATGATTGTGGTATTGTTTTGGTGAAGAAGTGTGGTGCGCTTGCTTATGAAGGTGATATTAGTTGGTGGAAGGTTAGCATACTGGCCATAAGTGTGATATAGGTTTCGGCTTATGAGCCACAGTAGCGGCTCCAGGGGATGGTTGCTAGCCCGTACTCTCTGCCTCTTTTGTCCATGGCGCAAAACATAGAACCGTCGATTATTGCCACAAGGGTGAGGGGCGTCTTTGGGAGAGAGATTGCGGCTGTGCAAAGCAGCACTGTTTTCACCAGTGAAGAATAACATGGACACACCACCACTGAGAAGGGAAGTACTGGTGGACTTTATAAATGTAAGCTACACATATTTAACTCCTGTTTAGTGCTTGGCACATCTATTCCAAAACAGTTGTGTTGCCTTAGCAGTCCAGTGTTGAGTAAAATCTTAGTGGATTGACTTCTCCTGGTGCATACCTTTATTGGTCACCAATTATAAGCGAAGTTATACTCACGTTTGTCACCACAGCGAGAATCGCGATCCCCTGCATGATGGGCTGCCAGGCTCCTATGTCTTGGGCTTTCTCTGGGGTTACGCGTCTGAACTGCGTGACAAGTTTCCAGGCATCCACTCGTATTTCCAACAAATTGTTCACAAGGGCAAGCAGGGGCGCCAGTGGGAATGATGCCACAAACAAGGTAACAAATCCAAACTGAATCACTGGTAAGAAAAAGAAGTATCCATGTATTTGCGAAATTTCACAGCACCTACCTCTTAGAATATGTTACACAGATGGGTTGCATCGCAACATATCAAGGCTCCACTGTCTTTTGGCTAGGCTTGCGCTACAGTAATATCTGCTTTGTTTATATTGATACATTCTAATAGGAAAGAACCTAGCTTGGAAGCAGTCAAGCACATTACAGGGGAATAATTTACAATCACTTCCTAACAAGAGAGGAGCAGAAGTTGGGGAGGCTCTTGAAATACAACCAACGAGGAGCAGCAAGATTACTTATTGATGGGGGGAAGGTAGCAGCAGGAACAAAAACATTTCTTCTCATCGCCTGGTGTAATGTGGTAGGTGGGTACACTGACATAAGTAAGCCTGTACTTAAAGAAACTCTAATGCTTGATTTTCTGTCAAATATTAATGTCGGTGGAGCCAGTCTCAGTTGACACTTGTCTGTGTGCTGTCTCTCTCCTTTATTCTGCTTTTTCGTGCCGAATCTGGGCCAAGAATTTATTCCAGATCCTGCATACCTTCTGAAGATTGGTCTTCTGGGCCTTTCTTCTTTACACCTTTTCATTCTGACAGAGTCATGGCTTTGCAAGAAGCATTTCTGAGCTTACTGAGTATCTCAGAACAAACTGAATGCGAACCACATTGGTTTGACGCTTCTGTTACAAGGGGGCTGCCTATTTCAAAAATGAGGGGAATTCCACTTGTATCATTAGACTAGGATTCTAGGGACATAATTTAAATAACATTAGCCACTCAAGCTATTAGAGAAACTCTTTTCAGGTCTGACTACAGAAAGCTCAGCTGTTTAAGACCTCATATCATCTACGTTTCAAAGTACAATACGTAGTACAGAGATAAACTGGTCTATGGGTCTGCCCTTTTAAGCACTATTAGAACTTACTACATTTTCTTTAGTCCTTTTTCCATTAAGGAACGTGGGGGTCAGGTTGAGGGGCTTCCACCTGATCTAAATATTTTGCTTGCTTCCATCTGAGATTGATTTTTTGTTACAATTGTTTCCACTTGCCACCTGCAACCAGCTCAACCATTCACTGTTTATCTGCTGCTCTATGTTCTACAAGTCGACTTTTTATTCAAATTTCCTGAAATACAAAGCAATTGGAACAAAGAGCCTCTTGCATAAAGCCAACATGCCTACACTGATATTAGTGCCCGAAAAAAATAGGTATTGGGAACTCACTTCTGGTCCATATGCAGCATTGTGTTCATAGCATGTAATTACCACATTATTTCATTCACTGTTTTGGTGTACCAAGTTTTTTTCTGTACAGTATTTGACCCACAATACACAATTCCTTCTATTGCTGGTACTTACCTCAAATGGTGACCGCAATGAACAGCAGTTTGAACAAAAGTATTTACTGTGATATATTAAGCTATGTATGCCCTTTAAGTTCACCACTAACACAAACATCCTTTACTGACTCATTTTCTAACACTCTTTAGTGTGGGTACAGCCTACTTCCGCTAATCCATGGTCTCAGTGGGCAGGAATCACACCGTTGCCTTTATGTTTGATCTATAATAAAAACTAAGGGCCTGATTATGAGTTTGGCGGTGCGGGAGCAGACCACCCTGCTCCTGCACTGCCAAACCCGTGGTTGAACCTCCTGCCAGATTAGGCGTTTTCTCCTCGGCTGGTGGGCGGTTTTTTGGGCGTTCCCACGGTAGTGCCTATGAACTAGGCACTGCAATGGGAATGTCAAAATTCGTACCTGCATGGCTTGGACTGCTGCAGTCCATGACATGCAGGTACTGCATTGCATGTATACACGGGTCACAATAAGTATCACCTGCATGCATCCCATAGCCCAGAGGCAACACGGGGCCCTGTAGGTCCCCCTTTGTTTCTTCCTCTCCATGGTTTTAATGGTGGTGGAACTGCCATGAAAACTGCAGCAGAGAGGAAACCTGGTAATATGCTTGGCGGGACTGTGGGGGTCCCACCAAGCATATTGAGACCTCAAACAGCCATGCCACCACCTGGGATCTTTGATCCCTGGCAGTTGTGGCGGTCGCAGGGATGCCCGACGACCCTAGTTGTAGTAGGGTGGTCGGAAGTCCGCCCCTACCACCCTAGTTGTAGTTGGGTGGTTGGAAGTCCGCCGCCATGCCCCGCAAGCCTGGCTGTCCTCGTAATTAGCCCCTAAGTGATGTCTTCCTAACAACAGACCTTTGATCTGTTCTACAAAGACAAATCAATCAGGAACTATAAGTTACGGTTCTCCAGCAAGTGGGGAGGGGTGGGTTCTTCTAAAACGAGGTATAAATTCCAAGTGGTTTCTTACCCATTTCGAGGTACTCATAAAACAATCCCAACTTTCCCATGGGTTGTAGATGGTAGTCTTGTTCCCAACGAGGGATAATCTTCTCAGACCCTACAGCTGTGCATCTTCCAATGAGATTTTTAATCCAACTGAAAAAAAGAAACATATGTTTTACCTTTTGTGACATGAATGCAAAGGCTTTATTGTAATGCTGTATTTTGTTCTGAAAATACTGCTGTAAATCACTGCCTTGTAGGAACCACTTCAAGGGTTAAATGTTATTGGGCTCAGCTTTTTTCAGTTTCCACAATTAGCAATTTTTTTCCAGCACTTGTAATTATATTTATGTGTCTTTTAAAAAATGTTATAATATACTTCATGTGTCCACATCCCACGATAATGCACCAACTGACACGTGGGGTTGGAGGTAGGATGTAGCATCCTCCTGTGGTTGTCAGAAGTAAGCAAGTACTTTAGGTAGTGTTTGAAAGAAGGAATATTAAATTAAGTGTTGCTGTTATGTATGTTAGTAGGTAATAAGGGACAGAATTATTCCAGTTATCGAAATGGGCTTTCAACAGTGAATGTCCACTGTTCACAAGGCAGATGTCTGTGACTTCATAGCAAGGCAAACTGTATGGAAACTGCTACTATTTTGTGAATATGTTGACCCCTCTGTTGCCTTTCATAATGTAAACTGAGCCCATTTAGCTCACTGAACCATATTAATTACCAAGGCGGGAGAGCAATGTCAAAGCATATTTATAACAGTTTGGGCACAAGAAAGGGCTGTAAACTTGCCCCGTATTTTTCAATATCCATTTTAATGCTCTGGAAATTGAAAGCAGGGAGGGATACCTCCCTCGAGTGTATGGTGGCAGGTTTGTACCGGTCACGTTCTTTGCAGATGACGTGCTGATACCCGATTGTACACCGGTGGGGCTCTAAAGACCGCTGTACCATCTCAAGATTTAATCTACAGAGAATAATTGCTGGTAAATATGAATTAACACTAAAATTAAGCACTTTGGAAAAAGAAGAGAACCAAATGTTTTTGGGGAATAGGCGAATTGGAAATGCTTGACAGATACAATTATCTGGTAGTTGTGGTGGACCATGCGTAAGGTCACAGGCCAGTTGAAAGCCACCAAGGGGGCTGTTAGACCTGGCATTTTTGGCAGGTTTATGCCTAGACCTTTGGCCTCCTGTTTTTGGCTCATTTTTATTTGGTTTGAGGACTCTGGGCACTTTACCACTGCTAATCAGTGCTAAAGGGCTTATGCTCGACATGTAAATTGTGTTATGATTGGTTTTACATGATTGGCACAGTTGATTTACTAGTAAGTCCCTAGTACAATGCCCTGTGTGTGCCCAGGGCCTGTAAATCAAATGCTACTAGTGGGCTTGCTGCACTGGTTCTGCCACCCACACGGGTAGCGTTTCAAAGGTGTCTCAGACCTGCCACCACAGTGTCTGCGTGCAGTTTGAACTGCCATGTCGACCTGGCAAGTGCACCCACTTGCCAGGCCTTGAACTTCCCTTGTCTTACATGTAAGTCACCCTTAAGATAGGCCCAAGTTAGCCCCATGGGCAGAGTGCAGTGTATGTGAAAGGTAGGACAGTAGTGCGTTTTACATATAATGATAGTGAAATACTATGCATTTCGTTTTTCATTATTGAAAGGCTGTCTTTTCTATAGGTGATCATTGGAGCTGCCTTGTAACATTTTACAAGTGTAACTTTCAATTGGGAAAATATAGAGGACTCGAGTTTAGGTTCCATGAGCTTCAGAATTTAATAACACATCCTTTAGTAAAAGTGGCTTTTAAATTGTGTGTTTGAAAATGTCTCTTTTAGAAAGTGTTTCAAACCAAAGGGGTCACGTCCATTACGATAGGACGTAATAAAGTTTATAGACAAAAGGGTACCTGGCCACCAATTCACCTAACTGCTTATATATTTTAGCAGATTTCAGATGCAACACATTCAGTTATTGTACCTTACTTCATCACTTGTAATCATTTAGAATAACCTTAAAGCAACATTTTGTTTTTCATTAATGCATTCAAAAGATATATTCTTCATTTTTCGGAAAAAAAACCTCATCAAAGTATTGAACAAACTTGTGCAAAATATAACAAAAAATAAAAATATGTGAGTACATAACATTACAACTCATGTGCATTTACAAACAATTACACCAGTCTTTGTTGTTAATACTCAGCCTGCCTGTAACCAAAACTATTTGTACTTTGTTTCTTTTAAGGGCAGACTAACTATGGGGAAATTAAAGTTTGACTTCTCTCTATGGGTGTGCTTCTTGCTGTTAAACCCTCTTGAGAGTCCAAGTTAATTTTAGTTCCCTCACAGATTCAGAGGAAAAATGCAGACGCGTTTCCAATCCCCTTCGGAGTTTTGGGGATTGTCGTCAGGGCTGAACCACGGGATAATCTGATGTTTATTGAAGTGATTTTCACTCACTGTACACCATCCTTTATGTAATTAAGACACAGTGGCCGGGTACTTGGCCAATAACTGTTTCAAAAGCGTGTATTCAAAACGAATGTCAGGTCTCAGACTGAGACTCCGCTGCTCAAGTGCATGTTTTTTTACCTCAGGTAAAATGGCTTCAAGGGACTTCTTTCTCGTCCAATATTGATGTATTGTCTATTCTGTTTGATCAACTGCATTCATCTCGGCCTTCGCTCATGTGTCAGACTTAAATCCTTTTGGTATGCTTCACATCTTCTTCCAACGTTCGGTCAGTTCGGAAATCATGCATTTTTAGAAAGTGGGCATTTTCTTACTTAACTATCCTGTGTGCTTCTACTGGTTTGAGTAATCACAGTCTGGTTTTGAAATGACACGAGCTTGGGATATGTATTGACACTAGACAGTCACAAATGGGGTTGAAGTGTGTACTGCCTTTCCTGGGTGACTCATAGCCAGGCTGAATAGACCTTTCTGCATTTAGATGGGTGGGAGGAGATTTTACTAGCACCTGAATAGGCTGTGTCTGCTCTGCACAATGCTGCCTCCACCTCCTGTAGTAAAGCTGGACCAGGGAAGACAAAACTGTTTTTTACTGAGCTCAGAGACTCTGGAAACAAAGACTACAAAGAGAAAATGTAGTATAAATATTGGGGCTGACCACAGAACTTTATTTCAACAATAATCTAAAGAACCTGCCAGGAAGAAGGGCTGGAAAAGCTGTCTGGAGGAACTGGCCCTTTGCTGTGTTGGCCTGATGCTTGCGGCGTCTGTCTTGGGCAGGAAAATGACTGGATTATACTTTCATCATCCTGCTGTTAAAGTTTTCTCCAAGGGCTTGAAGTAGAGCTTGCCTCCTGCTGGAAGTCTCAGGGAAATTAAAGACTTCATGAGAACTCTTTTGGACTAAGGACCCTGCCAAGAAGAAGAGCTAGGAGAGCTGCCAGGAGGAGTACTGCCCCTTTGCTGTGTTTTGCTTTGTAGGGTTGGCTTGCAGTTGCTTAACTTTCTGTAATGTATTTCCCGAGTTTCCCCAAGGGCTTGAGGTAGAGCTGTTCAAGAAGTCTCAGGAACATCAAAGACTTCAGGTTCATCTGCACTGCAACAGAAGAAAAAGCAACCAGACACCAACAATGACAAGCTGCCTGCTCCATGACCTGTTGGCACTGCAGAGAGCACCGCCCTACTTTGCACCACATCCCTGGTCTCACAGATGACGCCACCCGCTGCCACCATCGTGCCACTGCTTGCACCGTGACCTTATGGCACTGCACTTTGCACTGCCTTGCTTCACATCGCCGCCCTGGTATCCCTACTACCGCCGCTCCACGCTGACATCGACACTGCTGCCTGCACCATGGCCTTGTAATTTACTTGATGCACTGCCCCATACCACACCGCAGCCTTGGCCTACTGGTGCCATTGACTCCAGATCATCGACCGACGACTGCGCTTCTGCAACACCGCCGCCTCTGCTTGCACTGTGACCTGCCAGCACTGAAAGGAGCACCCCCCACTTCATACTGCAGCCCTGGTCTCACCGATGCCACTGGATGCCGTCAACAAGCCGCTGCCTGCACTGTGACCTGGGGCACCGCACGCCACACCGCTTCACTTCGTCCTGCAGCCTAAACGCCTGCAGACGCCAGTGCTCCAGACTTAAACCTCACAAAGTTCAACCAGCAACGCGTGTGACTTCAGGGGCCCGACGACTCCTGCACCGACCTCCGGAACCGATGCCTGCTGACGCTCCTATTTCGCAGCTCATTGCAAGGTTCACGATGCCCTGCATTTCCAAGGTGCTGTTTGCAGGTCTTCTCGACACCGTAACTGGGCGGCGATGTCGTGGTTGGCCTGAACTGTTGGATTTGTTTGCTCACGAGGCCGTGATAGGCCTGGACGGAGCTATCGACCTCAAGGAATTGTATTTTAAGTCTATTTCTGCAATATTTGTATTTTGATTAATGAATATTGGATTTTCATCATTTTAGTCTTGTTTACATAGATAAATATGGACTATTTTTCAAAACTGGTGTGGTGTCCTTTTATAGTGTTTTCACTGTATTACTGTGTGTTATGCGCAAATGCTTTACACATTGCCTCGGAGATAAGTCTGACTGCTCGTGCCAAGGTACCAAGAGGGTGAGCAGGGGTTATTTTAGAAGTGTAATCCCCTTACCCTGACTAGAAGGAAGGGTCCCTACTTAGACAAGGGCATACCTCTGCCAACTAGAGACCCCAATTCTTAACATCGGCATTGTATTTTTGTTGTCCCAGTTGGTCCAGTTCAATGTTTAATTTCTAAGCTGGATAAATCAGGTAAATGAGCTGTCCTCTACAGCTACAGAGAACCTAGATAGAGGGATACTATGCTACAGCCATGAAGCTTAGGATTCCTTGGGCCTAATTTCAATCTTTTTGAAAGTTTCTCTTATGCCTAGTTTGAACTAGCCGTGCAAAACAAGAATACAATATTTTCAGTGGCTGCACACTGAACGATCTTGCTAGAAAAACTTTGTTTATGAGATATGCTAAAGATTTTAATTCTGCACCTATACAACTTTATTTGCACTTAGAGATGGTCCCTAGTATAAGGATAACCTACGTGTTCTATAAATTGAATTTTCTAGTTGGGGACAAAGTGACAAAAAAAAAGGTTATGTTGGCTGTTCCAGAAGGAGGTAGAATGAATAAAAGACAAAAATATGTATGTTATATGTTAGCTGAGATTAGGGAACAAACATTTGATCCTTTGATCGCTTTACTGGGTACTGAAGAAGGTTGCACAGGACCTAAAATTGGTCCAATTTTAGCAAACGTGATAGAGAGGAATGATTGCGTTCTATTAGAATTATTTACAAGTAATCTTCTATTACTGTTAGAAAAAAGAAGCTATATAAACTAATATTAGTGAGAACCATTAATTGTTTACTGAATAATCATTATTAGGTCATGCTATTTATTTGTAGTATGGTTGGAGGGAGCTTTCAAGAAAAATGAATATCTTATAAACGTAGGGTTCTCCAACTTTGAATTGGAATCAACCATTTGTCTTTAGTAACCTTAAGAAACCCAAGGTTGAAGGCTCCATGTTCAATACTGCTTCGATGTTTAAAGATTCCATTTAATAGATCTGGGCCCATCAGCCACCCATTCACAGCCTATAATAAACAACCATCCCTACCAGGATTTCACCTTGCTGGTTTGATCAAACCTCGTTATGCATTTGTGCATTGGCTAACCAAGTGGTTATGATGTTTTGAAATTCACTTTTTCATATTAAAAACTGTTTTTCATTTGGCTGATAGTATGATGATTGTATTCCCTTTAATGGTATCAACCCTTATTATCATTTCTGATAAAAACGTTACCATCCTGACAGCCAGGAAAGCTCTTTAATCACAACGCATCTTTTCTTAATATGGACCACAAACTTTGAAGCAAACTGCCCTATGAAAACATTGGCATTAAATCATCCAGCACAAATATGCAATAGTGAATTTATAAACAAAAAACTGCTAATGTGAAATGAGGAGAGGCAAATTCAATTTTGACATACTGAACTCCAATTTGTAGGCTTCTAAGCAGTGATTCTCGACAAATGACAGGCAGCGGCTGATAACAAAATGAGTAGATAAGCAATGTTAGAAAAATGCATTAATTCATGAGAACCGCTCCCAATTAGACCATTTTACATTCTTCACATTATCACATTTTAACCATGTATATTTTCATATTGCATGATGCTCTTGAAAAGGCCTAAGTAAAATCTTGCCTCGATGTCTTAAAGTAATAACTCCACTTACGGGAAAAGTACTTCTTGAACGTTATTCCAGATTGCCTTGCCTCCCATTATTATCATTAACTGAGTGGTAAGTTCCAGGAGGCAGCCACCTGGATCACACTTTAAAGGCGAGATAAAAACATTGTTAGAATGTTTATCTTATGGGCCAGAGCTAACATTAAAACACATTTTATTGTACAAAACATAATATTTAAGAAAATGTTAGGAAAATGTGGCACATTTTCAAACACCTTTTATTTTTAGAAGAATCCGTTTTTTTCTATACCTCTTCATTTCTGAATCTCCCCAGCCAATAAACTGGGTCTCCAGGATAGCCAACAAATTTGCCTTTAAAAAAGGCAATATAGAAACAAGCTGAATAGTAGTTGACAAACTGGAAGAGGAACATCTTCATCGTCAGACTGTGCTCATAATCAGATTTGGTCCTTTGTAGCTCTGAAGAGACATAGAAAAGGAAAATGTTTGAACCTTTTATGGCTTCATTGGACTTAACAGAAAACACAGCCCAGGACAATGAAGTTTTAATATAAAAATTTCTAAATCCGCCTTTGATATCTAGCAAACATTTTTGAAGATTGTAATGAGTATTAACATTTATTTACGGTTAGTTGAAAATATTAACATCAGCCAAGATTTTTATGCTGTTTGTTATGGTAATAAACCAGTGTAAATATTTATTCATTCTCTGGTAGGTAAAACCACACTGAGGTATACAACAATGATGGTGTGCTTTTTATGTTCTGGAAAAGTGTTCCTTATTGATTGTGCTCTTCAGAACTTAACTCTCTTGAAAAAACACAACACCACATGGCAAATTTGGTCACGGCGCAAAATTATTATTTAAGAAGGGGGAGGTTGCAAAAGGGATTTTAGGTAAAGATACTGTCAAAGCAATATAGAGTGAGTGAATGTTAGTCGGAAAAGGGCAAACCGCCATTTGAGTTTAAACATCACGATCTTAACTGGCAGAACAATTGTATGTTTCAGTAGAGAATAGTTACTGGAAGCTATAAAACTTTTTTTCTTAGAGTATACATTATAAAAGGAAAATTCAGATTTCAATAATGCAAATAATATAGGAGCATGAATGAATATCAATTTGCATCATTGATCAAGTAAATTCAATCAAGGTGTATATGTATGTATATATAAATTAGTTTCCTTTTGTAAGCATGCATTGCTGCTACCATACTCAGTGCCTAAAAAGTACATTGTGTAAATCTTGTAAAGTGTATTTATGTCCAAGATTATGCATGCTTTTTAACAATGAAATGATGGCCTTCAATAATGTATTCCAGCCTTCCACCCACATTGGAAAAATTGTGTTTCAAATGGTAATGTTTGCATTGATAAATCTCTCGATCGAGGCAATGTGCACAGTTCACCTTCTCTAGTAATCTCACACGTTGGAATTAGTTCTTTAGTCTTTCTGCGTTCAGTAGTCAAAACCAGAAAACATAGATGAACTGTTGACTATTATTCTGACAAGAAAATGTCTTGTTTGTAAAGACTTAACACGAAAATAGAGTAAGATGTTTTTCAGAAGGTTGGTAATTTAACCGGTAACCTCCAAACTAGTATGTGTTTGGCCAGACTAAAGAATTGCTGAAGTTGTGTAAAGACCATTGTAATATATTGTGTGCATTCCTCTAAAGCCCACTGACAGACAGCATGAGCCTGGCTAGAGAAACTGAGGAGAGCTATTTCTAATGTCTCTATGGTTAGACTCCAAAGACTGCCTTGGGTTGTGGATCCTCCGATAGTGATGTGTGGACTACCTAAATGAGCCACAACTATTTCTGTAAACCTAGTCTGCAGATTGGAGACATACATAGTCTGCCCCTATGTTGGATGTAGAAATGCTAAAGCATAAAGACCCAGTATGCGGACCATCACTTTCCCAGACTAGGGCTCTAAATTGCCCTGCCTCAAAGAAATTCTGAATTACAGGCTATATTAGTTTGTAGTTTAGTTTGACAGCTGGAAAAGGCTGCTACCGGACTCCCCGATTATGCACCTTGTGGGCCTTAGTGGATGATAGGCATCCTCTCTGATTGGCCAGAAAATGAAGATACACATACATTTTGGATGCATAATGAGGTAGGGAATCAGCATCTGTGCTGATTTCCCAGCCAATGGTAATTTAAGATAAAGTGGGAGGGTAATGTCTCCTTACTGGTGTATAGTTGTAACCCCTGCCCTGGGAGCCAGACTGCGAATATTTGGCATCTTAGTTTTCAGATTTTGGCCCAGCCACACGCTAATCTACTGTGCGAATTAAGGCCTGGGCCTGTCCTTGACTTATGAGTGTTCTATGACCTGTCCTGGACTTGGCGGACAAACCAACTGGACCTTCAGTAGCAACAAGAAGACTACTGTCCATGTCACAGGTCTATGTGTGTGGCATGGTGGTGACAGCATACAGTGTTTTTTATAATTGATTATAGTAAGCACACCAAAGGAGCTAACTTCCAACTCAGCATCCTAAGGAAGCTCAAACCCTTTCTCCCAGCTCATGACCTAAAGGTTGCAGTGCAAGCATTAGTAATTGCAAAGCTGGACTATGGCAGCATAATGCTTTGTGGTTTGCCCAGAGTGAAAACATCTCTCCGGACTTGCTGGCCTTGAATTGGCTTCCATATGAAGCTCGGATACAGTTAAAAATCGCACGCATGGCAAACACAGCAATCCACTTCAAGACCACGAGGTACCTCGCTCAGAAACTGGAGCTCTCATGTGGTTCAAGAGCCTCCAGAAGCGCCAGCACCCTTTTACTCAAACCACAAAAATTCAAGAAAAAAAGGACCAATAATCGAGCCTTCTCAGGTATGGCGCCGAGGATCTGGAACTCTCTTCCCCCCGAAGTCAGGGTGATCCCTTCCTCTGTCCTCTTCAAAATAGAAGTCAAAGGATTCCTGATGAAGAAATTTCTGCCTCAATCTGTCTACCCCACTTGATTCTGGGGCTATAGATGCTGTCTTATAGCCCAGCTGCATGATTAGCGACAATGTCGGACATTTTAAAACTATGTACTTTTTGCTATGTTGAATCTGTTTGTTTGCCTGTACCCTTCTTGCTGCATAATCTGTAAAGCGCTCTAATACCCTTGTTGGTCATGTTTGCGCTATATAAAACTTTCTAAATAAGAAAATAAAAAAACAGTTAGCACTCCTTTAAGAATTTCTGATGCATACCATGTAGAAGCAGTTACTGCAACATACATACTAGGAAGGACCATTCGGGAAGTTGTGATTTCACGGAGAGAAGCCAACTTAGCAGGCGGGTGATTGCACTGATCCAGCTGCTGGTCTGTTTGATACTCAGGAAGAAGGATGGGAATTATATGCCTCCAGGCATATAGGGACTTCTTTGAATAAATGGTTAATATCTATACCAGGCATTTACAAGGGCCACATATACTGAATTACGGCTCGTTTTTGGTTACCCTACCCAGACAGATTAACTTTTGCCCTGACGAAGTCCACATGTAGTAGACGAAACGAGTTGGCTGGTCTATGTCATTTTCAATGAGATAGGAAAAATAAAGAGCTTTTTTGACATCATTTACAAAGAATTGACTAAATTTGTGTGGAATAGAGATTGTGAGGTGCACTGCACCTTTGTTTTTGAGTATAGTAAGACAACGCCTTTTTACCTGTGCCATGTGAATGGGAATCTATATGCCCATTCACCTAAAGTTCTGCTGTTGTCGGTGAGCCCAGAATCCTAGCACCAACATCCAGAATGGCTGGATGTGTGCATGGATGCTAGTGGAGTTTGATATGGCATGTTTTTTTTACACACTATGGAGGTGAGGATGATTTTGCAGGCACCCGAAAAGCATATGCTGACATGCTTTACTGAAGTGGCGAAAAAGGAGACAGGTTTTCCATTAGATATTTGATCAAGTCCTTTCTGATATAGAGGACTGCTTATTAGCCTTCCTGAGACTGCCATTTGATGGCCGGAAGTGGTCATGTGTGGGACTGCAGTTTCAGTGTCAGAGTGTGAAGGGTCCTTTAGAAGGGCAGCCATCCTTTGTTTCTCTTCGCGAATACTATTAAGGGAGGCTGGTTACAGTCACATGCAGACTGTTCATATCTTTTTGTACCTTACTGTGAAGATCTTCACTCATGAAAAAGTCTGAAGCTGGAGGACAGCCTGAATAAGACAAGTGAAAAGGGAACAGACCCGAATTAGTTCAGCAAAGAGACAAAAAATCCACATTCCTGGTATGCTAACTGTAGAAAAGTCAAAGCAGCTGACCCAATTATTATTTAAGTCCTAAGTTCTCTCTGACCAAGGAGGGGGAGCTCCATAGAGTATGCAGAGGATTACTGTGTAACCAAGGCTCGTGTCTCCTGAAAGCCAAGTTTCCAAGGGTGAGAGAACATCACTTGGCGGTCAATCTGACTTGTCCTACGAACTAAAGAAGTTGTGCTTGAGCCAAGATGAAGGAGTGAGTCTAGCCTGCAGCAGGAGATGCCCACTGGATGAAGGCTAGAAGCAATTGTCCATGGTCAGTGGACCACCACCAGAGACTTCCTGATTGTATGACTGGCATGACCAATGTTGCAGATAAGACCCAGAAATCGTACATGGAATTGCAGCACTTCTGAAGTGTGCATGAGAAGCCTCCAATGTCACCCCGTCATAATTGCCTTGGCACTTGAAGCGTGATCTATTAGTTGGTGTGGCTGAAGCAGGGATCAACATTTACCTCATGGCACCAGCCGTGTGCCTATAGCTGCAGGTGCTGTAACCACAACATTGGCAACTCTGTATCATGCGTCCTGGCCACCCTGAAAAGACTGCAAACCTGCGTTGCTTGCCTGGGCACCCCACCACTGTGCGGCTACCAAAGAAGTGATCCCCAAGGCTATCACCTCAAGGCACTTTGTTCTGAACTAGTGCCTGGCAATCGAGGCACTGGAGACCCCAGCACCTGATCAGGCTCCTGCCATTGTGCTCCCAACAGCCCCAAAAGTAACTCATAGTTGTCGAAGTGTCTGGAGAAGATGAGTGCTGAACCGCCTCCACCCCAGGAAGTTCCAGCACAGCTGACAGCATATTCACTTGCTGATACTGTGAGGCCCACCAGCGCTGAGAGAATGCCAGAGCTCAGGAAAAGCCACCACCACTTTTCCTGTCGCTGCTCTCCAAAGACTCCCTGCAGGGCCTGCAGCTGGCTCACCAGCCAATGCACTGACCTCTGAGAGGACCATTGCGGCTCCTTGCCACCCACAAGAAGGCACAGGAGAGAGACTATACAGGATATTTAGCCCCAAAGAAGTGACTGTGTGATGTGAGAGGGGAGGGAATGCTGCAACTCATTTAGAGACTAACCACCCTAAACCCAAGCCAATAGAGTGGAGGGAGAAGTAGGAGGGAGTAGAGTGCCTAGCAGGGGCCCCTCTTTGAATCACATAGTACTTAAAGCTGAATATGAGGTACTAACGGCATTATTGCAGTGTGTAGTATTGTGCCTTCATGTAAAATAAAGTCGTTTTCTTTTTCAAAAGAGAAGCATGTCGCTGGATTTGATCCTATTGTGCTGCTGGGTGTGCTTGAGTGCTGAACCCCACTAACCCCCCTGAGAAACCTTGCTATCAATTTCACCCGGTTTGCAGAGCCACCTTTTCAAAGGTAGTTTCGTTGCAACATGAGAAGCCTATCTCTAGTTATTTATGAATAGAAACGATTAATAACACCTGACTATATCATTTTCATGGTGCAAGAAAGGAAGCCAGAAAATACCTGGACTCATTCAAAAATAAAAAGCATAACAATTCAAAAATATTTTATCACACCTCTACCACATCACATTCCACCTGAGGTCAACATTTGGACCGATTCTAACATACACTTGTTTCATTGTTGCATTAGAGGCAGTAACGTTCTGGAACCTTATAGATATAGGTCAAAATAGGTCATCATAGTAGAAGAGACACTAAGTAAGGAAGAACGACGAACTTGCAGTGTGACCAAGCATAGAATGAAAAGGCTGTTTTCTTATTCATGATAAAAATACAGACCTAGAAATCTAATCTAAGTAAGAAATATTAGGTTAAAGGAAGTTACAATAAATAAGGGAACAATTCCAATCTGTTCGTTGCCAAATATGGTTGAACAGAGCTCACAAAGTGGGAACAACTGAGAGAAAAAGCTGAACATCACACAAAAATTATTGTAAACATGATCTCTGGCTTATCTCTTTAACGGCGTGGGTTTCAACATGACTCTAGACATTTCTTAAGTCATATCACAAAAGAGAAAATGAAACTAATAACAAAGACTTCAGAAAAAGGTGATACCTCACGTTTAAGAACGTTTGCACAATCAAGGCTAACATATACAAAAGGGGATACCGGACTGTGGACTTGATTTATAGATTGAGGGAAAGGGTACTACGTGGCAATGGCGTCGGAGGTCCCTGCCCGCCAATATGGTGGTCCACCCACCAAATTTATTTGTGGATGGACCTTAAGTTTGTCCACAGTGGAGATTATTCTGCCCTGTGTTCATTTTTTGCAGAACATAAATTTGCATGTGTTGTTTTTGCGACTTCAATTTTAGCAGGACTGATTTCGCAAAGATAGTAGCCGTTTAGCCAGTAAGTATCTCAGTATGTTTAGCACCCATTGCAATGGGCAATGTGCGGGTCACAGGTCCGAATCCTGGTGTGGGTGACTTAATCATTCATTCTAAATTAGTTGATAGACGGGTAGCACTGAGCTCTTTATAACAGCATTGGTCACTAATGAACCAAGGAACAGGTCATTTTGCTGTGCACGCTATATAATCGGTCTAAATTCTTTATCAATATTTTATCCATTAAATTATGTTAACACAAAAAAGCTTACCAAAGTCTGTGATCATGATGGCCACTCTTTCATAAACCATGTTCAAAATCATGATAATCACAAAATTAATGATCGATGCGGTGATTGTCGTAGCAGTTTGTGGTGTCAAATACTTTTGGATTGCGTCTGTCCCGTTAATGTGGCGCGGTAATGTTGAGGAAAATACCAGAAAGACAGAAAGTCGGTATACGATAATCCCAACTACGGAGGCGATAATCAGGAAAATCTGAAGAAGAAAGCGATAAAATGCATGTAACTATACCTCTATTCTGCTATGGTTCGATACATTATCCAGCATGAGGCCGATACATTACATTAAACATCTTTCACATTGTATCTTAAAAGTCGAATTCTTTGTGGTGCAACTGATACGTTTCCTACTGTCAGAGTGTTAATGTCGTCCACAGTTCAACAACAACAAAAAAAACTCAAAATAAGACAAACCATCAAAAGGTTGTCTGCAATTCTTTCTGTTCTTGCACTTTGAAAATATTGTCCTTCTGAGAAGTGGGACGAGGCGGTCATATTCGGTTCTAAAGAGCATGTAGTAGGTAAGGGACAAACTTGACCACACCCAAACAATTATAAAAGGGGATAGAATAAAATCGATGTAAAAATCATGCATTAAATTAATATTTACTTTGTTATATTTCCCTAGACCAGTTAACATGCTGTGTTTTTATGTGGCAGCTCTCAGGTCAGGCTGTAATGGTAAAGGACAAATAGCTGTCAACTCTGTTATTGCAAATAATAGCCTTCTTCAGATCATATGTGCTGGAAAAGGTACTTTGTGTGATAGTTTGCAATCATCAGCTGTTTCAATGGACAAGCCACAGGCCAATAGGAAAACAAAAAAGTAGCTTTACCCAGAAAAAAACAGCACTCGTACAGAAGGTCATCCTCATGCACTTTCCGCAGGTGGTGTATGGCACGTGCTCTTCTTGCTGTGAGGCAGTAAAACGTATTGATTTAACCATAGCATAGATTATAATTTTCAATAACTCTGAAAAAGTCGACAATTTAAACACAGAACACAAAATACAGAGGAAAACATGGTAAAATGATGATCGGTCGAAGAGGCGTCTAAATGAACCCTTTGTCATATGATACAAAATCTATATGGAACTCCACATGGCCATTGATGAACACAAACTGAAAAAACACAACATACACATTAATCTAGTGTGTTTCAGTATTGATCTCGTTTCTTATTCATGAGGTTATTTTCACTTTTGTTTTATATTTTGTTGTATGATAATCTTATCTTTCTGGTACAGACGACACAAATATGTACAACAATTAACACAAATAACATAAATCAAAAGTTACAAAACATTTCCAAAAGGTTTTGGAGATCAGTGAGTTATAAATATTGAGTTCAAATATACTCTCAAAAATCAATGTATTACCCCTGTTATCACATGGGGTTACCGGCACATTCCTGTAATCACTTCTTTACCAAGACAAGCCACATTCCTTCCCTATTCCTTAATTTGAGTTATACAGGTTTCATAACCGAAATAGGTGGTTGTAGGCAGAGAAGGCTCTCCTTTTTCTTCCCTAAGAAACTGCCAACGCGTTTTGACCTCAATACATGGTGGGGTATGTATAAACTTTTTACAAGGTCATCATCAGGGCACTATATTACTCTTTCAGTCAAAACTGAATGGTATTGTTCCTCGCATCGCATGTGAGGCTGCTGGACGGCCGCCTTGGCGTCAGGTAACGCGAGGCGGTAGCTAAGGTTTTGGTTGCCGCTCCTCCTATTAGGTCTGATCTTTGTTTTGATAAAGGCTCCCGGATCAAGATTCAATCAGCAACTGATTTTTCATATAATCCTGCATTCAATGCTCCAAACCGGTACTAACCCCATTACTAGCCTTCACTTATCTTATGAGCATACTTTTATGGCTCAAAATCTGTGGAGCCTGAAGTTGGTGGCAGAAGGGACCTTCAAATGCACTATTCACATTTAGAGAGACGCCTTTCCAGCAGGAGAGAGATTCTTGCACCAGTAACTATAACTCAAGTCTGGAGCGAAAGGTGAAGAAATCACTCAAGGCAGGAGGAGAGAACCAGTGGCAACACATGTGATTCTTGTATCACTCAAAGCGTTGTGAATTCAAGAAGCCGCTCTCACAAGGAGCGGTAGGGTCACAAACAGCAACACCAATATACAGGCTTGACAGACACGGCCAAGCATCTTTAGTCGGTGGGATACTCTTAAGCTGGAGGGTACACAAGGTTTACAGCAGTAGAACATGAGAAAGCGGTTTGAAAAATGGGGTTCTGCCAAATGTCCACATTTTATCAATATTACCGGATTCCCAGTGTGGGCCACAGGGAGGGTTAGTGCGTTTTTAGACTGCTGTTGGCACGTTTGGCTCCTGAACTTTCAGTACAGGGATATTTATGGTTCTTGAATTACTAACCAAAAATACTTCTGCGTTGGCTAACGCTGAGACAGTTGTCACTACATCAACAGTAGACTATGTACACTCCACATAGGAATTGATCTCACCAAATTACCGGTGGGCATCTTCCCAAGGTCATGCATTGGCAGCTGGATGCCCTTACTAGCGTGCTCTTTGGTACATAGAAAAGCCCCAGGAATGAAAGCACACCTCACACTCCAGAACCATAGAAACATCTCGAGTTGATTCATTTTGTGTGCCGCCAATCTAAGCAACAAGCACTCGACACCGAATCTGCCCTTCTGCAAACCTGGAAAGCAGGGGTAAAGTCATACAAAAATAGCACAGGCAATAATGTCACTACTTTGTAGGAAGGGCTGTCACAACTTTAGTATAGTTTCTTTCTAAGCATTATAAGCAGAGTGATACACTTTGCAATCAGTATTATAGATGGAGGTAAACATATGATTTACAACGTATATTTTCATATATAAACCGCACACTCATTTCCATCTTCCTACAAAAACCTATATTTAAAAAATAAAGCACGCATCATTAAACAGTCAGTCATACCTGACATGCAACAAAACACAAACTAGAGAAAGCAAATGTTGCATTCAGGAGATATGCACCGTACTTACCCTCTATATTTTAAACTCATATAGTAAATAACAGGTTGTTTCAGGTGGGGTTCACTTTTGGGGGTCATCATCAGACTTTGAACCAGCAAGAAACAAAACCCACAAAAGGAGAAAAGCAGGCGAAAGACGGAAAAACAGGGAGAAAGTGGGGATGGAAAAGAACCTATAAAATTGAGATAAGAGGCAGGAAGAGTCTGGGATGGAAGAAAGAGGCATGAGATGAAATCAAGACGACTCAGCCTTAGTATTTGGCAATCCCAACGTTCGTTGGTGCAGGCTGCAGGGTGGGGTGGAGGGGTTGAAAAGCCTCAGGCACCAGCACTACTTATTTCACTGATTAAGCACTGCGTATTACATCAAATAAACTTATTTGTAAATCAAAACAGAACGTGTAATATGGCAAATGAGTGCACTTTAACACGATCCCAGACATTTGTGATCATGTTTATTGCAATTAATCGGAATATTAACTATTAATTTAAAATGTATTTTGCATCTTGCACACCAACATGCATCTTTTTTACATATTAGCAGAACTCGAGCATATAGCTCACTCAAAATGACAACTTTTTTAAACAAATTAAAGTAGACTTGGTTGGGAAATGCAAAAGGGACATTTTTAAACATGTACAAAAAACGGAAAAGAGAAAGAATGAAAGAAACAGCGACCGATACAGTTACACCAACAGCCAGCCCCGAACCCACTTAAATGTAAAAGAAAACTGCTCTGGTCCCTGCTCACCTGAAATAAAAATAAAACAGCCCTGGGTCTTCCCTATGGTAGGTCCTGCCACCCCTACATTGCAGACACTATATATGCAGAGCACCTCCTTCCACAGAGAATGTAGCCAAGAAGACTTTTGTGCCATCTAAGAAAAAAGCAGCGAACAAGAAGGTCATCGTGCACATCACAGAATCAAAATGCGCAAAAACCCACCCTCAACCGTAGCCTGGCTGAACGAGGTAACGTCAAGGTTGCCCCTCTATGATAGTGAGCACTGCAGAAGAAAGTGATAGCTAAAGAAAGGTACAAAACATACCAGCAGCATAGACAACCGATAAAGACTAATAAGTGACACAGTCTACTACTTAATCAGGAAAAATCAACATTTAGAATGCAGAAACATGAAAGACACTCAGACCAATCCGCTGTAAAAAACAGAAGGTAGCCGTGGAACAATCAAAGCTCATGGCATACACCCAGTTGATTATGGAAAACTCAAAGAAACAAAAAACCAAGACCTGAATTTATTGCTAAACCAGGGGCACGCTAGACAAAAAAGGGAGGAGTCTGCATTGAAAACAGCAGCAATACAGAAACCACACCTCAGGATAACTGTCATTAAGGGTGAATTTATGAACTCCTACGACAGACAAGCAGGCCTATTGAAACCCGCCCAAAGGAACATCAGGGGAGTGGAGGAACAACCACAGAACATGAAAGTGGAGGCCACATAGAAACACGATATATAATTTGCAGCATTTAAACCCTATAGCAAGTCTGCAAGGAGAACATCTGAAAATGTAGCAGGAAAGACAACAGCGGACAGTGAGAGCTCCCAGAACCTGAAAATAATAAAGGGAGACCCCCTGATGGGACTACAGAAGGTGGTTTGTCGAGGGGCAGACACATAGGGGAGTTGGTTGATAGTGCTCTGGATGTACGTGGGCTGAGTGGGGGTGGAGCGACCGACAGTGAGGATCCAGGGCTGTTTTTTTTTTAATTTTAGTTGGGTGGTAGGGTGCCTTTCTGGGAGGTGCGCACACCTCACTTAAGTTAAGGCTGGGACAAGGGAGTGGATGATGGGATAAGATTTATTATCACAGTATGGTGCAGAGGGCCACACCTCAAATGAAATGATTTAGGATATTTGTATGGGCGCACAGCTACTCAAGCTAGAGTGTCCTGGCGCCTAGACAGCGGGAGGGAAAACAGTGAAAAAGGATCCAGATTAATAATTAAAAAGCCAAGTTTTACATTTTTTCCTAAAGGAAAGTAGGTCTGTATTAAGCCTGAGGGACATCGGAAGGCTGTTCCACAGTTTCACACCAAGGAAAGCAAAGGATCTGCCTCCCATCCGGGACATGCGTATCCTGGGCACGCTGGCCAGATTGGCATTGGAAGAGCGTAACGATCTAGAGGTAGTGTAGTGGTTAACCCGTTTGATTAGGTAGCCAGCTCCTACGTTGTGGAATGCTTTAAAGAAGATCATCAGGACTTTAAAGTCTATCCGTTCTTTTATACAAAGCCAGAGTATCGAAGTAAGAATTGGGGTCATATTAGATCTAGGTTTAGGTTTAAGAATGGCTCTGGCCGCTGCGTTTTGGACCACCTGTAATCGCTGGATCAAAGATTTAGGAAGACCCAGGAACAGGCAATTGACATAATCAAGCTTTGAGGTCACCATTGCTTGCACTATGATCTTTCTGCTTTCCAGTGGAAGTAGTGGCAGGAATCTTTTTAGCATTCGGAGGATTCCAAAACATGTTCCAGGAAGATTTTGAATCTGAGATCGCATGGAGAGAGTATTGCCTAACATGATTCCTATGATTTTGGCTTTCTCCTTTTCTACAGGTGGGGGCGGCAGATCCTCAGGCCACCAGGAGCGCCACCCAGGGGTTTCCGAGTATCAGAAGAAAACCACTTCTGTTTTGTCCGGGTTACACTTAAGCTGATCGATCCTGAACCAGTTGAACACCTTGGTGAGACAAGCCCTGATCCTAGCCCCATCAAGGTCGGAGGCTTTATCACAGGAGAAGATCAGCTGAGTGTTGTCGGCATAGGAAATAATTTTGGCCCCTCTGCCTCTACCATGGATGCAAGGGGGCTAAATAGATATTTAAAAGGGTGGGGCTGAGAATGGAGCCCTGAGGGACACCCACTTCAGAGGCCGGCACCGGCAATGAAAACGGAGGGAGTCAAATATCCTGAGATGTATTACCCAAAAAAGAGGACAGCCAGCTTACGGCGGTTCCACATAGGCCGATGTCTGCAAGCTTTTTTAGGAGCCTATCATGTGGGACCGTATCAAAGGCCGCCGACAGATCGAGCAATATCAGAATGGCCTTTACTCTCTGGTCAAGTTTTCCCCTGATGTGCTCCATCACTTCCAGTATGATTTTGCAAGACCATGTTAACATACTTCTCCAAAACCTTAGAGAGCCAGAAGCAGAGAGATCGTCCTATGATTCGCCGGATCCTTCGGGTTGGCGTTTGCCTTTTTTATCAATGGAAGAATCTTAGCATGCATTCATGATTTTGGCATAATGCCCGCTGTGAGGGAGGCATTAACAAGCTGATGTACTGTAGGGAGAATGATGGGGGCTGGTAGTGTCAGGATGTTTGCAGGACAATGTCGGACGGGGAGCCAGACTTAATGCTTAGGAGGAGCGACAATGACTCTTCCAGCTGGAGTTCTGGGAAAGCGTGTAAGGATGGGGGATCCAGGTTATGAAATTTGTTATTAACTTTTTTTTAAATAATCAAATGTATTGAGTTTTTAATAACACATAAGTTCATTGGCAGCAGATCATTTATCATTAGAAAAAACAAAGCAGTATGCACAGTCGAGAAAGTCAAGGGCAGCCCAGCGGGCTGGGCACGGCAGTCCAAATAACCATTACAGATAGACAAGATTAGACAGGTCATCACATTGGTAGCAGATTAAACCATTTACCCCACACTTTACCGAATAAATTGGGGCAGCCCCGGGCTTCGAAAAGAGATTCTTCCTGTATTCCACACCAGTCCACTCCTCTCCTCCATTTCCGCACAGTTGGCGCCCTAACCTGGGACCAAAGCGCAGCTATATCTCTTTTTGCCACTGCCAAGGCTGTCCCCAGTAAGCGTTTGTCTGCCCTAGAGCCATCAAGACCGTCGAACACCCCCAGCAGCATGCGTCTCGGATCATGGGGAACCTCCCATCCCATGGCCTGCGTGAGCTCGAGCTCAACCCCTCTCCAGAACAGCGCTAAAGCCGGGCATTACCATACCATGTGATAGAAATCGGCTGGGGCAGACTCACAGCACGCACAAGCTGGGGAGGATCTCATATGGGCCCGGAATAGGCGCGCCGGAGTGAGGTATGCTGCATGAAGGTAATAAAGTTGGACCAGGCGCAACTTGGAGGATGTGGTCAGGGTTTTGGGTGCCATTAGGGCATCTCGCCAGTCCGCCTCTTCTAGGGGGCCCAACCAGCCCTCCCATCGAGCCCTGAGCCGATCCAGGGATGCAGGTCCATTGTTCACCAGTCACCGTATATGTGGGACACTCCCCCCTTCCCCAGGTTCCCCCATCATCACCTGGGCCTCCAGGGGGCTGAATTCTGGGAGAGAGGTAGGGGATGAGATGTGAGTATGAAGGGCGTGTCGGAGTTGTAGGTATTTATAGAATAGGGAATGAAGAAAGGCGTGACGATGTTGCAGATCAGCAAAGGATCGAATGTGGTCTCCCACCCACACATCTCCGAGCAGCGAGATCCCAACGAGGTCCCAGCGGCGAACCCTTGCAGGGACGAGACCTCTCGTAACCATGCCCCACTTCAGAGCGGTGTTTGCTGAGTGAGTTTCCGGTCCCACCGCACATGGCAAAGGGCTGTACGCCAGGCCACGAGCACCGTCCTAGTGACAGGGGGCAGATCCTGCGGCACCAGGCAGACATATAAAAATGCCTGGATCGGCGTGAAGTCTGTTGTGTGGAGTTCCACTCGGTAAGCGGGGTCGGACCAGCCGCCTGCAAACCAATCGTTGATCACGATAAGTCTCGTGGCCAGGTAGTAGAGGTTGAGATTAGTCACTCCCATGCCTCCGTCGAAGGGGGGGATACGACAATGAAATTTGTTATTAACTTTATGGTGAAAAGATAGCTCATCGTCTGAGATATTTGATAAAGCTTGTTGGATCAGGGAAATGTTATCATAAAACAATTGGCCAACCTGCTTTGACCATGCTTCTTTGCAAGGCTCTTCAATTGAGCCAGCCTTTGGCGAGGTAAAGGATTTAACTATTCTAAAAATGTCCTTACTTTTATTTTGGGCAGTATCAATCTTAGTTTGGAAAAAGCTTGATTTGGCTGCTTTTACCAAGGAATAATGAGCTTTTAAGTTATCTTTATACACCTTCCTGTTACTAGGCAGGTAGAATTTGCGCCACTTTCGTTCCTTTTTCCTACAGTTCCTTTTGCTAGCTCTAAGAATATCACTATACCAGGGTGTCGGTGCATCCGACCTCTTCAAGGAGCGGGACACAATCGGAGCCACTGCCTCAATTTTGGTCCAAAGCCAGGAGTCTATTTGGAGGGCATCTAGATCTGGGGCGTTAGACAGCTCTGGTCGAGAGCGGCCCAAGGTGCCAGCTAACGTGGGGATGGATACGTTGGGGAAGGATCTATACCTATGGGCCTTTGGCCCTATGATCACCCGAGGGGCTGAGGCAGCGTAGGGGATACCAAATTTAAGAAGGAAGTGTTCAGACCAAGTGATAGGCAAAGGAGGACTGGCTGTCAAAGTTATGAGTGAGCATCTTAAAGGTCAACAGCGTCTCCAGCAAGAGATTAGATTGGGGATCATTCCCATTCTCCATATGTATATGGAAGTCTCCCAAGATCAGTCAGTCTTTATATTTTAAGGCCAGGGAGGAGATAACAGAATGCGGTGCGGTGACACCGTATGCCACCGCACCCTAGTACACCGCCTCAACAACACGAGTATCCGGGGGAAGGTCCTGGAATGGATCACCTCATTCCTCACCGGCACAACCCAGAGAGTCCGCCTCCCCCCTTTCCGCTCCTCGGCAACCAAACTCATCTACGGTGTACCCCAAGGATCCTCACTCAGCCCAACACTCTTGAATATCTACATGAGCCCCCTCGCCACCATCGCACGAAAACACAACATCAACATCATCTCCTACGCCGACGATACCCAGCTGATACTCTCCCTCACCAAGGACCCAGCCACCGTCAAATCAAACTTCCAGGAAGGAATGAAAGAGGTAGCAGACTGGATGAAGCACAGCCGTCTCAAACTCAACTCGGACAAGACGGAGGTCCTCATCCTAGGACAAACCCCCTCGGCTTGGGACAACGCCTGGTGGCCCTCGGCGTTGGGCACCGCACCGACACCCACGGACCACGCATGCAACCTGGGCTTCATCCTGGACTCCTCGCTCACAATGACCAAACAAGTCAACGCCGTCTCATCCTCATGCTTCAACACCCTGTGCATGCTCCGGAAGATCTTCCGATGGATCCCCACCGAAACCAGAAGAACAGTCACTCAGGCCCTCGTCACCAGCCGACTGGACTACGGGAACGCCCTCTACGCTGGAACAACCGGCAAACTCCAGAACCGTCTCCAGCGCATACAAAACGCCTCCGCATGACTTATCCTCAACATTCCCCGCCATAGCCACATCCTGACCAACCTGAAAAATCTCCACTGGCTCCCCGTCAGCAAAAGGATCACTTTCAGACTGCTCACCCACGCACACAAAGCACTCCACAACATGGGCCCGGAATACCTCAACAGCCGACTCACGTTCTACACACCCACCCGCCAGCTCCGCTCCACCAACCTCGCCCTCGCCATCATCCCACGGATCCGCAGAGCCACCACCAGAGGAAGATCCTTCTCCTACCTAGCAGCAAAGACCTGGAACGCCCTCCCCACTAACCTACGACTGAACCAGGACCACCTCAGCTTCAGGAAGCACCTCAAGACCTGGCTCTTCGAGCAGTAGCAGCGCCCCGTTCCCCCCAGCGCCTTGAGACCCTAACGGGTGAGTAGCGCGCTCTATACATTTCTGATTGATTGATTGATTGAATGAAGTGATAAAATTTTTGATAGGGCCCCGGGGTCTGTAAATCAGAAAGCCTGTGATGATTTGCTGAGGGGATAGAATACAACGGAAACCTAAGGACTCTGTGTTCTCTATGGTTTCCGGTGAAATGAGGGAACAGTCGAAAATGTGCTTATAAATTAAAGTGATCCCTCTCCCTTTCCCCCAGAACGATCCTTCCTAAGGATTTTATAGCCAATGGGTATGGCCATCGCAATCATGGGGTTTGAAGCATCCGACAGCCATGTCTCTGTAAGAAATAGAAGATCAGGCTGTTCATCTAATAATAAGTTCTGAATATGTAACGCATGCTTTTGCATGGAGCGACAGTTTACAAGGATAGCTTTGATATCCTGTGTTTTCCTCCTGAAATTGCTCGGCTATCAGCCATGGCAGACTGGGGCCAGTGAATAAAGCACAAGAGAAGCGGAGTGAACAGGAAGCCAAAATAGTTAATAAAGTGCTAGTGCAAGTAAAAGAAGCTACAAATAAGGATTTCTAAGAGCATGCGCATACACCACAATTACAATTTAAAAAAATACGTATAAAAGTCAATGAACAATGTATTAAAATCAGTGTTGGGTTTAGGCACTAAGTCCTACTGCTATCGACTGCGTGTGTCGGTTTCCATCTAAAAATATAGTCTAAGCAGACTAGACCGCCAGCGCAGCAGTGGAAGCGGAAACTACGAGGGCGGAAGTGAGGCACCCAACAGTAGCAGACTGGCCCTCTGCACAATCGGCTATCAGCCGTGGCAGACTGGGGCCAGTGAAGAAAGCACAAGAGAAGCGAAGTGAACAGGAAGGCAAACAGCTAATAAAGTGCTAGTGCAAGTAAGTGAAGCTACAAATAAGGATTTCTAAGAGCATTTGCATACACCACAATTAGAATTTAAAAAATACGTATAAAAGTCAATGAACAATGTATTAAAATCAGTGTTGGGTTTAGGCACTAAGTCCTACTGCTATCGACTGCGTGTGTCGGTTTCCATCTAAAAATATAGTCTAAGCAGACTAGACCGCCAGCGCAGCAGTGGAAGCGGAAACTACGAGGGCGGAAGTGAGGCACCCAATAGAAGCAGACTGGCCCTCTGCACAATCCGCTATCAGCCATGGCAGACCGGGGCAATTGAAGAATGCACAAGAGAAGCGGAGTTAACAGGAAGGCAAAACAGCTAATAAAGGGCTAGTACAAGGAAGCAAGTCTTATCCTGTATCCCTCACTCGCTTGTCAGTATTTTGTGATATTTCACTGTTCACATTGCAAACATGGCTTGGTGAAGGTTCTGAATGAAATACTTCATTCCTTCCAATAAAAGCAGATCACATTTTTGGTCAAATTTTTTAAGCTTCTGTATTTAGGTAAAACCATGAACCCTAGTATGTTAGGTATAGCAGTGCATCTCATGCCTCACCTTACAGCTTTTTAAATTAATTGATTTTCATTGCAGTGCATGAAAGGTTTCTTAGCTTTTTAAAGTAAGAATATACACATATTTGTAGTAACGCATTGCTATAAGTGGGATGAAAATGTTGTGGGGGGGCGGAGTCTAAAAGTGGCGTGGCCAAAGAAGCATACCCATCAATCCTTTCCAATACTTTTGTCTGTGTAATTTAAGGTGTGGTTTGAACATCCTGTGCTTCAGACGGTGTGCCACCTGACCAGTATTTGGGGCTTTGGTAAGTTTTCTGATATTGCATCCAGACTTCTAACACAACAATGGAAATATGCCGAAAGGCAGCCATATCTCCTGACTTTGACAATGTTTGTTAGCAGTATGAAATAAACGAGTCACAACCATGATTTTGGGGTGTATAATATGAGCTGAAAATGTTTACATTCTGAAAACAGAAGACTGTGATTTAAAATTACCAAGATCTGTGGAAAGAGGTCTTCTGAGAGACTCAATTGTGCCCCTACTCTCTTACACACACCATTACTCTGCAGTCTCCAACTCTGGTAGACAATTATAGACATTTTCTCTCTGCATCTTTCTGAATATCCTCCATCTGCATCTCTTATAGGTCATCTCTTGCCTCTTCAGAACCGTCTTTTCCCTCTCTCCTTTGGCACATACATCTTTTCATCTCCTTGACTTCACCACCACTTCCCACACAAAACCCACCTCATCACCCCCACTACATATTCTTTTGATTTGCACTATCAATATTTTTCTCTTAGAACAAGTTACTTACCTTCGGTAACAATGTATCTGGTAGAGACATATATTAGTTGTAGACTCCTTACCTTGGAATTTCCCCCAGGCAACAGTCTGGATCCAGAAATTTTTCTTCCTTGTTAGGTGACGTCGTTCGGCTCCGCATCTGTTGTTGGCGCCGGGCTGATGTAGCTGGATCTACATGGAAGCCCCCATCAGGGCTGGGCTGGCCATAGCGGGCATCAGGCGTTTCCCCCAGAGGCTGGAAGGGTGGAGACAGTTTTGCAGCTGTAGGGGCTGGTTTGTTATTGGGGATTGGTTTTGCAGCAGTGCTGCAATATCGCCCCACCCCTCCCCCGTAAAAAAACAAAACACAGCAGTGCTTCACATGTGCATACCCTCCAGCCCCCTAAGGGGCTCGTCCGACAAAACTGCCAGGGCTGTTTTGGGTTCCCAGTCCGGCCCTGCTGCCCATGCGTGTTGATGTCAGTTCTTAACACAACTTTCCACACCAGAAGCACTGAGCTACGAAAGACACTGACCACTGGTGCATCAAAACTAGGGACCTATAGGGGAGTCCCTATCCCTAGAAATCAGTTCGCAGAGCGAGAAGGATGGATGGGGCAGTAAAGAATGTATAACTAATATATGTCTCTACCAGAAACATAGTTACTGAAGGTAAGAAACTTGTTTATCTGATAGAGACTATTAGTTGTAGATTCCTTACCTTAGAATAGATACCCCAGCAATACCATCCCCGAAGGAGGGTCTGTGAACCGAGATCATACCAGGTAGTCCTGGAGTACCGAACGGACAAAGTACCCATCCCTCTGGATTTGGATGTCCAGTCAGTAGTGTCTGCTAAATGTGTGCAGGGATGCCCACGTTGCTGCCTGACACATGTCAAGGACTGGGACTCCACGTGCTAATGCCGTGGTTGCCACTGTTGCTCTGGTAGGGTAAGCACGCAACCCCACAGGAGGTTCCTTATTCACAAAGGCTAAGCATACTTTGAGGCAGAGAACAACCCACCAGCAGATGGTCTGTTTTTAAACAGCCCGACCTTTCTTGGCACCCACATAACCAATGAAGAGTTGCTCATTCAACCGGAAGTCTCCGGTGCGATCAAGATAAAAAGACAGGCCACGTTTTGGTCCAGACGGTCGAGTTTCTCATTCTTTTTGGAGGGATGTGGGGGTGGGTAAAAGGTGGGCAGAGTGATAGATTGTCCCACATTAAAAGGTGTGACGACTTTAGGAAGAAAAAAAGGTTTTGTATGAAGCACCACTTTATTTGGATAGACAGATAGGAAAGGGGGCTTTGAAGATAAAGCCTGCAGCTCGCACACCCTGTGAGCAGAGGTGATGGCAACAAGGAAGGCAGTTTTGAAAGTCACCAACGTGAGAGGGCAGTAATGAAGAGGCTCGAAGGGAGCCCACATAAGAAAAGTAAGAACCAGATTTAAATCCTATTGGGGCATTATGAAAGGAGATGGAGGGAACAGAGGAGTAAGGCCCTCAGGCAGCCGAAGAAAAATCAGAGACAGCTGCAAGATATCCTTCCAAGAGTGCCCCCAAAGCAGATCCCTGCAGGGCCAAAGAAAGTATGGACAAAAGGACCTCTGAAAGAGGGTCAGAAATGGGGTCAACAGCCTTTGCTGTGCACCATGCCACAAATTTGTTCCATCTACAGGTGTATACTGTTTTAGTGGTGGAACGCCTGGCTACCAAGATAACATCACAGACTTTGGACCGAAGGTCGAAAGCTGTTAACTTCCGCAGCTCAATCTCCACGCAGGGAGGTGGAGACTGGATAGGTTCCAGTGAAGAATCCTCCCCTGCTGCTGCGACAGAAGATCTTCCTGAAGGGGCAGTCTTATTGAAAGATCGATGGCCATGCTTAGAAGGTTGGGATGCTAGACTCTTTCGGTCTAATCTGGAGCTACAAGCATGACTTGAGCTCAGTTGTGCTTGATCTTCTTGAAGAATCTGGGCAGAAATGGTACAGGTGAAAAGATGTACAGGAGGCCGCAACTCCACTCATGACGAAAGGTGTCACTGAGTGAGCATCACCTTGGAAATGCCAACGTGCAATACTGCTGATATTGTGCGTTCTTTTCAGAGGCAAACAAATCTAATCATTGCTCTGCCTACCACTGAATTAAACCTTGCGCCACCTCTGGCTGGAAAAGTCATTGGTTATCAACTAGGCACTTACGGCTGAGTTTGTCCACACTGGCGTTCAGGGAGCCCTCCAGGTATTGAACCAGCAGGGTTATGCCTTGATGTTCCAGCCATGTCCAGAGGCAGAGAGCCTCTTGACAAAGGGTCCATGACCCCACTCGGCCCGTTTGTTGCAGTACCACATGACGATGGTGTTGTGGATGAACACCTGCACCACCTTCCCCTTGAGAGAGGGAAGGAATGCCTTCAGCGCCAGTTTGAATGCCCGGAGCTCCATAAGGTTGATATGGAGACCGGACTCCACCAGAGACCAGGTGCCTCTGATCTCCACCTCTCCCAGGTGCTCACCCCATCCCAGAAGTGATGCATTTGTCACCACCATTAGATATGGTTAGGTGAGGGAGAGGGATTTGCCTCTGACCCTATCATGGTTCATTAGCCACCACAGCAGATGGTGTGCAGTTCCCTTCGAGGTCTGGATGCAGTCAGACAGATTCCCCTGATACGGTCTGTGTCCGCTGGAACTTCAGGTCCCACTGCAGAGCCCACATATGCCAACTGGCATGATTTACCAGCACGATGCAGGAGGCCATAAGGCCCAGCAGCCTTAGAGTTATTCTCACCGAAATCTGGGATAGAGGGCAAAACATTGGTATCGTAGCCCAAATATCCCGGACTCACTGCTTGGGAGGATAGGCCTAAAACTGCACTGTGTCCAAAAACACCCCGATAAAAGGGAGTGTGTTGATAGTGAACACCAGCTAATGCAGAAGGTCCCCCATAGCCTGTAGGTGGGAGACGACAGCCTGGGGTGAGCCAGACTTTAACAGCCAGTCGTCGAGATAGGGAAAGACTGGAACCCCTGATATGCGCAGATGAACTGCGACCACTGCAATCACCTTTGTGAACACCTGAGGGGCACTGGTAAGGCCAAAGGAAAGCATGGTGAACTGAAAGTGCTTGTAGCCCACTGTGAACCGAAGGTAACGTCTGTGGGCTAGGAGGATGGGGATATGAAAATAAGCGTCCTTCAAGTCCAACACCATCATCCAGTCGCCTAGGTTGAGTGCAGACAGAACTTGGGCTAGGGTGAGCATTTTCAGCTTCTCCTTCTGGAGGAAGAATTGGAGGGCCCAAAGGTCTAGGATAGGACACAGGCCTCCGTCCTTTTTGGGCACCAGAAAGTAGGGGGAAGGCCGCCCCTTCTGTAGCCACGAAAGGGACAAAAGGCAGGGGTGAGGTGGACTGGAGGTAGCCATAAGGCCCAAGGATCTGGCCATAGCTCGAGAATCCTTGAATCGCTCAATCGCTGAGTCTGCCTTGTTGTCAAAAAGGTGAGTGCCATCAAAGGGCATGTCCATCAAAGAAGAGATCCCCTGAGAAGGCAGAAATTTTCAACCAGGCGAAGCGTGCAAGTGCTACCGATGTGGCAATTGTTCTGCCCAGTGAGTCGGTGGTATCCAGCCCACATTGTATGGTGAATTTGGCTGCGTCTCTCCTGTCTGCAACTGTTTCAGAGATAACAACACTGAGGCAGTACCTGCGCGACTGCATCCCAGATAGTATGGAAGTATTGGCCCTAAAGGCAAGATGTATTCACTGACCTCAATGCCAAGCAGGAGGTAGAAAACACCCTCTTCCCAAGGTGGTCCAGCTTCTTGAATTCCCTATTTGGAGGAGCAGAAGGGAATGCGCCTTTCGATGAAGAGGCTTGGATGACCAAGCTCTCAGGGAAGGGGTGTGGGGTCAGAAACGAGAGGCGGTGGCAGCAGGCAATCGTTCTATCCACAGGAGTCCCTGCGCTGTGCTTGGACCAAGTGCCCAGAAGGACAGCTGTGAGGGCTTTATTGAAGGCAAAAGGTGTTCAGGAGTGGAAGACGCAGGTTGAAACACCTCCGTCAGAAGGTTAGTCCTGACTGCTACGGTAGAGAGCTTGAGGCAGAGGACCTTGGCTGCCCTCCTCACCACCACAGCATAGGAAGCTCCATTCTCTGTAGCCACAGTAGGGGGAGAAAGCAAGTCAGTGTCAAGGGAGGTGTCCAGACCATTGGCATCACTCAGGTTAATTTGCCAGTCCGATTCTTGAAGCCGGTCAGTTAAAAGGTCCAGCGGCCCTTCTCAGTCCTTTTCCTCACCATCTGGCCTAAAAGGACTGCCAGGACAAAAGTCCCTTCCGGCGTCTGAACCAATGTCTGTCCAGCTCGTTATGTGACCATCGCTCTGTGCAATCTGCAGAGAGGCCAAAGACAGGATGTGAATGTACTCCGAACACCTTTATAACCAATTGACGGGCATTGTGAAAAGGGTGCTCTCTCAGTCTCGGCTCCTGATGAACCCTGTCATAAACAACCACCCACAACCGGAACTCACCCAACACTTGGATGTGACTCACTTCACCATATCAACTATTTAAGAATCATATTGCATGAAAAAAACTACAGAAACAGAACATCTACTGAAAACAAATACTCTTTGAGGAAGCAACAAAAAGAAAAACATGAAAAGCAAAAAGAGACTATAGAGCTGACATGGAATACTTTATGAGGTTTTCTTAAAAGTCATTGTTGAGAAATCGATCAAAATATTTGCTTATAAAGTTAAGGACATGAATGTAGGGGTCGATAGGGATTTGTTTCAAAGAAAACTTCTTACTAGTGCGGAGTCTGAGTCCCTGAAGGGCATGCACCACTTTAATCCTTGTCTTGGCTCATTAATATCTGCATTACGTTGAGGGTTTGAATCAATTAGCCATGTTTTGGTGATGCTCAGCTATAGTAAAGTATTACAACTTTGGTGGCTGGGGTATTTCATTAAACACTAGTTTGGCTGCTAATGAGAGCTCCCATGGAGAGATGGTGAGATTATTTAATTTTAGTTTGAATGTGGAGAGCCTTTGATCCATGGGATGTGAGATACTTCTGTATGGTGGACTTAGTCAATATGGCTCGGCATGGGTATGTCGGAGTGCCGGCTCTTAAGGTTATCAGACAGCTGCAATCAGCCTAGGTGGGGTCAGCCCATGTCAATATGAATACTGTCTTATTAAGTGGCTGGAATCATTGTTCAAAAACAGATGAACTGTGGTGATTGCCTTATGCCATTCATCTTGGCAGTGGTTTAAATGTTTAATTTCAGGAATGTAGTCTTGCCTCCAGTCGATGACATGTAAAGTGCCAACCTCCTTGAATAACCGTACAGAAACATCTGGAGAGCACTGATTCTAGAGTGAGTTCTGAGCATAATGTGTAGTTTCTAAAGAGAGGCTGGTGTTAAATAGGTTGTCCCTAGTGGTACATCTTGAGGGTTTGTGGGTACACAATAAGAATTTCTATCTTGAACTTCGTTTTCGACTCTTAGAAAGCTATCGCATCACTTGCTAGTTGTAGGACTTTCCGGGCCGACTGGGGTGACCTGGTAATCGATCGCAGCCTTGATTAAAATCATACATAATGATCACATTTTTTGCAGGCAGAGCTTGAGAAGTGGGTGGATTGATAAAGAGTACAGGGATAGTGGTAACCTCACAGTGGCGTAACGAACCTTGAGGGGGCCTCCCTGCAGGGTACGTGAAGGGGCCCCGTCCGGACTCAATCTAGCGCTCCCCAGCAGAAGTGCGGTGCTGACGGGGCCCCCTGGAGGGTGATGGCCCCCCCGCACCGCGGGGGCTGCAGGGGCCTGTGTTACGCCCCTGTAACCTCAAATACTTGCACCGTGTCCAGAAAGAGAATCATGGCGGACTGTTGAATGGGGGTGAGAAGCAGACTGCAACTCGGATGAGAGCAGCCACACGTGTTTTGTAGGAATGGCGAGGAGGTCTGTCTCTCTGAGAGACTTCCATTCAGTCTCTCGCTTACTGCCTCTAGCATGTCATTGGTTCTCACTAACTCTAATCACTTTTTCACCTTATCACATTCATACACAGTGCATCCAACTGATAAGGCGGCCTTCATGAATCTCATTTTGTATCATTAATATTGAAAATGAAACTTTACCTCCTTAAAAACACAAAGTGTATTTGCAAACTCTCTCGACAAAATACTGCTGTGCTTCCGGCAAAAACGGAAATGTTGCTGGATGACATTGTTTAGCTATCTGCTTCCCTTGCAGGTTAAAATTATGCGCTGAAGAAGCGGAAGCACGTGCTGACCTCTTCCCTCTCGGCCTCTCCCTCCTCATTCCTGATAAAGACATGGTTACCCGGATGCAGATTTAATTTCCGAGGCGTACATAAAGGAAGGAAGGGTATGGAGAGGGCAAGTTTTGTTTTGGACGGAAACCTCTTATCTGGAAGACATACATCTAAACAAATAACCACACAAACGTCCATTGGGTTTTTTTTAATTGAAATGTGAGGCTTCCACTTTGAGCTCTAGAGGGAATTGAGTTTGTGGTGAGAGGCATATAACTGATTAACATATAGCAATATTGAGATTCATTGGGATGAGTGTATGATCACATATAGCATCTTGATTTTAATTTGCTTTAACGTGTTCTGTTTTTAAATAGGATGGCCAGTGTACCTTGGGGAGCATATGTGAAGCATGTGTGAGCTGAATCATAACAACAAGAATAATATGTTTTCATGTAGTGTTTCAAACCCCGAAAAGTTGCAAGAGCAATTTAGGCTCTGATCACAATGGGGGCCACATCTTGTGAGAGCGAATTGGTGTTTTTCACACCTCGGAATGGTGAATGAGTGGATACTGTGTTATTCGTCATTCCGAGGTGCATAAACAGTGCGCATGTGCTATTTGTTCAAGTGATTCGCTGCTGGTTTCACTTGCAGCAAATCCCAGATGCAAACATCTGCGATCTTAACCCACACTGCACTCCTATTACAGGCATAAGCGAGAGTTTGTACCAAAAAAAGGATTACTCGAACCATGATGGTTGGAGCCTGTGAGGTAAATAGTAAAAGAGACCACATCCCTTCTGTTCCAGCTTGAAAGTGGTCTGAATAAACCTAAGTGGTCTGTGCTGAGCCTCATTTCATGCCCCACTCGCTTCGCATGCCACTCACCTGTGTGATTTGATTCACCACCACATGGGTGCATTTTGCTTCATATTCTGGAAGAGGTTGTTCTTCTTGGTCCAGGAACTCAACAGTGTCCCATTCGTACTCCAGCTCTGCCTGTCTTCGTTTCCAGAACTCCAAAAACAGAGTCACTGAGGAGGGGAAAACCAGACAAGAGGTAGAAGGTGTGAACACTTGAAACTTCAGCTGTTAGGAGGACATCTTTTTGAAGTAGGTATGTTATTTCGTCAACATATTAGTGTACGGATACTATAAAAAGCAGTTAGGGTATCTTGGTAGACTAACGTATCTGTTACATAGACATGTCTAAAACTTGTATGTCACAGGTTTGAATCCTGTATGCTTCCTCCATCAATCTGAGGTTAATAAAAGCAGTGCTAGCTAGGTGTATTACCAGCTTTGTAAGGTGCCGGGTACCCTGGAAGTGGTGCTGTTTGTTATAAAACTTCAAAAAGATCAGCAGTTTTTCTTCTTCTTCTTACATTAGTAGTAGCAGAATTAATGTTTATTTTAAAGTACCAGTGTTGTCTATTAATGTTACTAATAAATAAAAATACTAATATCCTTCCTAACACTAACTTTCTAATTTTAATAATAGTGAACATAAAATACAGGAGAGTTGAAGATCTTACAACTGTAGCTGTACTATAACTAGCTCTATTCAAGAACTTTATCTAAGAAGCGGAGACAGGAAGTAACGAAATGTATATTAAAGGGTCGCAGTCAACCCAAGTGCCAAGAAATATAAATGTCTTCTTACCCCATATCCCCATGAATACTGCGAACACTAGCGTTCCAAAGCTGTCAAATATACAGAGTTTCTGTAAAACAAATACATTTATATGAGGAACAACAAAGTAACATCATATCCAAAAATACCACATTCCCATTGGCTCTGACACTTTTTTTTAAACGTGTGGTCGATCTATAGAGACAAGAGCCTATCAGTATTGTTCTCATAGAGAGCTTGTTCAAGGCTGAGAGGTGATTTTTTGTATTGCGCACCACTTTTATAAGTTTATCACACAAAAATATATTTTTAAGTGAGTATCAAATATGTTATTTTAATAGGTGAGTACATGTCTTATACTTTCGACTTTGTTTGAAGCTAGTGCTTCATGTTGATGGAAGTTTGTATCTTTACCTGCTAGTGGTAGTAGCAAGGTCATAAAGCATATCAAATTGAACCCATGGCTACGCCACGTAAAATGCCTTTCAGATTGGGATGGCGAGCACTGGCCTATCTTTCTCCACACTCCAGTAGCGTAGGACACACATTTATTTTATTTGGAGTCTATATGCATTAGCTCACACTGGTTGAAAGCTGCTTCAGAGCGCTAGCAGTGCTGGTGTGAAGTGCAAAGGTAAGGGGAAGGAAGACACCCTTGAGGTCATTGTGATCAGGGTGCACCCACAAGGCAAGTTGAATACAGCAGCTTTTAGTTTCTTCGATACCGCAGTCATTTGTAGGACCTAGACAGCTTGGCCTTGGATATGGAGGGATGTTCTTACAAAGAGCCTGTTGTCAGCTAGACCGATCAGTGATAGGCTGTGCTAACGCGGGATTACTGGTTACTAATTATCTTACCAAATCCCATACTATGTCGACTGAATCGTTGGTACCTGTCTTTGAGTAAAAGGTAATCTCGCAATAAGTCAATCAATTTAAGAACTTACAACACTCTAAATGACCACTGACCAAATTTAAGTTTTAAAGATTTAATATAAAGTCAAAGATAACTGAAGATACAAACTTCTCAAAATGAGATTCAAAAGGTAAATTGGTATCACTATAAACATGAACTTCTTGAATAATCTAAGTCTGAAGAACAAAATAATAAGTACAAGCTCAAAGACCATAAGGGTTGTCAAAATAGATATAAGTTGCAATCTCAAAGTCATTACAGAAAAGAAAATTAAGTTAGTCTGTCCCTACACTATACTAAGTGACATCCCTACTTAGCAAGATCTTAACCCTCTAGGTGTCAGCCGTGGTGACTTCCTAAGAAGATCACGCACTTCTCTTTGTCTCTTCTCTGATAATGGGTCTCTCCTGATCAGCCTATCTGCCTACCCATCCGCTTCCTCAGGCTCCCAAAATCATCTGCTCTGCTCTCCTCCCGGGTCTCTTTCCCTAATACCAAATCACATTTTCAATAGAAACGCCCCTTGGGACGCCCCTCACGTGGTACATCTTTGCGCGGCAAACTCCATGATGGTACTCTTGAAGACCCTCGTTATAGTTGACCTTGGTTCCCAGGCTTCTTCTTCAGTGCGCTGATACCCCCTGAAATTCCTGGAAACTCCTACAGGCCTGCGCAAGGCGCCACTGAACAAAGTCCCTTTCATTCGAGCTGATTAGGACCCTCGCACCTGCATACAGCTCGTCCTGCAGTGGGCCTCAAATTCCAGACTCCACCATATCTTTAGTCATAAAACACTCTCAAAGCTCTGTGCTGGACACCTCTCGACCTCTTTCCTAACGAGCACATGACGATTTAAACGACATGACATTATCTGCTCAGGCCTACTTGATTTACATGCAGCAGGTCCCTGCACTCTTAAAACGTTAACTTGATTTAAACAGCAAACATTCTTAACTAGCATACGTTTCTAAAATAACACATCTATAAAGCATATACTTTTAACCCTAAGTTCAATAGTACATTTGGAAGAACCATGTCAACCTTATCTCACATTAATTTAGCAGCACGTTCAGGTTTGCTGTGAATTGCCCTAAGGCCTACACATAATACTGGATTTTCAAAGTTACATTTAATTCGGACATGATTCTTTTAACATGAGAACATGAGGTTTTCACATATATTCCAACATTTCTACATTAATCTCACACCGTTATAATTATAGTTACTCTACTTAACATTCTATACATTTCACTACTAAATATAAAACACTCTGTATATTTCACTCCTGGATATAAAACACTCGTGTGCAAAACATGTTTAAACTAACTACGTGCTTGTAAATATGGCGTACTTATACATTTTTTTTCCAAACTTGTGCTCTCTCAGTCCCCCCTTTGATGACCTTCAGGGGTCATCATCACCAAGACACTAAAATGTAGAACCCTTCAAAGTGAAGACAGGGCAGTGCCACCTCTTTTCATACTCTCTAATGCTTTCAGACTCTTATATTGAGTGTCCTGCATCGCTGTCAACTCTTCTTCCTGTTTCTTCATAGCTCTCTGCAACCTATTTGCTCTATAACATTGATACAAACGCACCAATCCCCACAAAGTGATTACACAAATCACTATTATGATGATGGGTTTCAGTATGTACCAAACGATACCCTTTCCTAAGTTGGCAAACCAACTTCCAACTTTACCCATTCCATGACCTACTTTTTCCCACACATTTACCTTTGCTAGGTCCTCAATTTCGTAGTGTATGGCAGTGATGTTTTGTATATACTTCTCTAGAGGTTTTGAATTGTCTGGAATGTAAGTACAGCATTCCTGGACCTTCAAAGCCTTACAGACTCCTCCCTCTTTTGCTAACAGAACGTCTAAAGCAAGTCGGTTCTGAAGAACCATTGCCCTAATCGATTGCATCTCCCCTTCTATCAGCATCAAGGATCTTGCAGTACTAGCAGATAGCCTATCTACGACTGTAGCTAACCTCCTAATTTTAATGTCATTCATTATCAATCCTAAGAAAGGGAATGCAGCACCTAGTACATCTCCAACTACTTCTGCTGCACCCAGCCCTCGCTTCCATCTAGTTGATATTTCTTTCTTAGGCGTGTCTAAATTCTCAACATGATATATTTTAGGGAAGACAACAGCCAGATAGCATGATCCGTACCAATTATCTGGTAACTTCACATAGGCACTTCTTCCACATACAAAATATACATTTGGTATTGCTTGCATCCCTTTCAAAAAGTTCTTAGAGTAATACTCCAATTGAAAGGCATGTTCACAATGGACTTGACCTACATAAAAGTTTTCATAATATGAGTAACTCCTGTGAATGCACAGTTTTCCCCGTTTATCCTTATCCAAAGCAATTGGACCAATACTACCTTTTCTTTGATGTGCCCTTTCCTCCTTGGTCCAATCTGTTTCCCATTGTCCTGATGCTTTCAAAATCTTCTGCCTCCTGTATCTAGTATCTACCTGTGCTATAAACTTTTTCTCAACTTCTGATATTTGACAAGTCAGATTGTTCCTTCGAGCATGTGAAGTATCTAACGTTTTCCATGGAATAAACCATTTGTGTAATCTGTCTTCGCTTTTGTAGTAGTCCCATTTGTTCAAATGCTTGAAATTCGGAACCTCTGGCAATGTCGAGTCGAAATTCGAGAAATAATACTCAAATCCTTCTCGTCCATAAAACATGCTCAACAATAAACTGCACGTTATTCCATATGTCAACGGAAGATGATGGTATCTGATACCCTCCTCCACTGAAGCTGGTAATTGCATACAAACGTAACAATCCTTCACTTCCATGGCATCAACATATTCATAAAGCAATTTAGCATAAGCATTTGACTTGTAATTTCCCTGTGACTCGTCGGTGTGAAGCCTTTTTATTTCTGCATCTAACAATGCTTTGTCTTTCTCATTGATGTTTCCCTTCTCTTTAATAATGGTAGTTTTCGGTGTTGATACTCCCTTATCCTCCTTAACTGCGGTTTCATCCCCTCGTGTCCCGCTAGGAATGAAACAGTTACCACTAAAATTATAAGAGAAACCACTACTCCTAAAAGTGTAACAGCTATACATTTTGCCCTGCGGTTCGGGTTGCCAGCCTCCATGTTCTCAAACAGTGTAGTTTTTTGACTTTCTTCCAGCATTCACTTCCTCTTCTTTTCAAACGAAGTCTTTCTCTCTTGCAATGTCTTTCTTTGAACACTTGGAAGCTTGACAATTTGTTTCCGCAAAACAGTTCAAAGTCCAGTAGAAAATAGACAACCCTAGCCCTTCTCCATCCACTAAAATGAAACCCCTTTCACGTTTCTTCTTCCACTCGGCGCTAGGTTATCTTGCAACAAGTTTTTACCATTTCTTTTCAACAGTCTTATTTTCGTCTGAAGTTATGTATGACTCCAGGAGTGACACTACGTCTTCATAAATGTCCATCCGAAGTATCATTCCCTCAGGTTCTGGGCAGTTCGTCCCACAACATGGAAAGTCAACTTTTTCTAGGATTATTCTCCTTATTTCACTCAAGACAAGTGGACGGACAAAATTGAGAGTTAGCGTTTTTTCAATTTCCACTCCTGGTACTATCAGTTCTACATCCACGATTACAAAGGGGTCCGTTCTAATCAAGATCACTTTCTTCACCTTTCCAGTTCTGCGCCCCTTTGAAGACATTCACAATATGGTATTAATCCACAACAATAAGCGCTCCTAGCATTTCTACTACTCGCTCAAGCATTTCCAAACGAAGAAGAGTTCCCTCCAATATTGGATATCGTGAACAGCAAACTGGAAACTCAACTGTCTCTAAAATCAATTTTCTTATTCCACTCAGGAGAGCAGGATGAACGATGTTGAGTGTCAGCAACCTTTCGGTCTCCGCTCCTGGCAGTAGAAACCTTATTTGCACTGTGATGATCGGGTCAGTTCTGATCAGTTCCACTTCCCTGATCCTCCCTGTTCTGTGTCTCCCAGACATCTGCAACGAGGTAGGTCCAGTCGGGAGTAGAGTATCTTCTACTAGGCACTCGCACCCTCCTTGATCTTCTAAGACCCTCCTCGGCTTGATCCTGGATATCTTCTTCTGGATCTGAGTCTTCGGATATAGGAGTAAGCGTTTCTTCCTGGGCCGACCTCAAACTTAGCCTTCTTCTCCTTGTTGGCCAAGTGGCAGCTCCAAGCCTTATTCTCCTATTCCTTGTCCTCTCACTTGGTTCTTGGTCGCTCTGATACGGATCTGAGTCTGAGTCGTATTCACTTCTGCTCTCTCCTTCAGTTGCGTCTTCTGTCTCACTGCCGTCCTGCCTTCGCTCTTCTTCTGAATCCGTTGCGTTCCCAACTTCTTCTGACACCCCCTCAGCTGCCTCAATCCCTTCTTGCGACTCTTCTTCCACTTCCGGGCTTTCGTCTGGGATGGGAGCTGTTCCCTCTAGAGGTGCTGGAACTCTTCGAGTATGGGAAGCATGGATCCAATTTGGCAGCCCCCCGCACTTCACCGCGGTGTTCGTTATCAGGATTACCTGAAAGGGCCCACGCCAGCGAACATCTAGGCAGTTCTTCCGGACGTGTTTTTTAACTAAGACCCAGTCCCCTGGGTTCAGGTCATGACACAGGTTCCTCGATGCTGGAACTTCAACCGCATGCACCTGAAGGGACACAGAATGGATGGCGTCAGACAGTCCTTTACAATAATCCAAGATCAGATCATCTGTAATATTCAATAGGGCAGTAGTTGGAACTGTAGGAAGTCTCATGGCCCTCCCCATCAGGATCTCGTGGGGAGAAAGACCTGTCCTCCTGTCAGGGGTGCTGCGCATGCTCATGAGCACTAAAGGAAGAGCATCTGGCCAACTCAAGGATGTGGATGCCACTACTTTAGCCAATCTATTCTTCAAAGTGCCATTCACTTGTTCCACAATTCCTGAAGCTTCTGGTCGATAACTACAATGCAGCTTTTGATCGATATTCAGTGTGGAGCACAACATCTTCACTATTTCGCTGTTAAAATGTTTTCCTCTGTCAGATTCCAAAGAGGCAGGCACCCCGAAGCGCGGTATCAACTCCCTGAGCAACAATTTAGCCACTGTGAGTGTATCGCACCTACGTGTAGGGTACGCTTCAACCCATCTGGAAAATACGCATACAATCACCAACACATACCGAAGGCGATTGACTCTTGGCATTTCGATGAAATCTAGTTGCATTCTATTGAAAGGCCCCCCCGACCTCCCAATGTGACTCAGTGTGACTGGTGTTCGTTTGCCTACGTTCAGCTGTTGGCAAGTAACACATCGCTTGCATACTGATTCTGCTGCTATTCTAAATTTGGGGCAATACCAAGTTTGCCTAAACACTCTCATCATAGCATCCCTTCCTAGATGTACTGGACCATGTATTTCTCTTGCCATGGGATTAGCTAATTCTTCAGGTAACACAGCTCTCCCATCTGCTGAAACCCAAAAATCCATTTCACTTCGCACACAACCTGCGGTTTCCCATGCCCTTTTCTCAGTTTCTGGTGCATTCTCCTGCATTACCCTCAAATCTCCCCAGGAATCCACGGTCTCTAACATCATGCTTAATTCAGTCTTTTCTTCTGCACCTTCTATTTCCGCCTTTGAGAAGGAATAATTTTGTTCCGCACAATAGCGTGCGACTTCATCAGCGTATCTGTTGCCTTGTGACACAAAATCTGTATTCTTAGTATGAGCTACACATTTTACTATTGCGATATCAACTGGACCTTGCAATGCTTCTAACAACAGCCGCACAAATTCTCCATTTCGAATGGGCGAACCAGAGGAGGTCATGTAACCCCTCTGAGACCACAACTGCCCGAAATCATGAACCACACCGAAACCATATTGGCTGTCCGTGTAGATGGTGACTCTCTTTCCATTTCCTGCTATGCAGGCACGAGTTAGGGCAATAATCTCTGCTACCTGTGCGGAATGTACTCCTTCCAATTTGATCAAAATAATGCTCTCAGAAAATGTGCCTCATAATGCCACATCATTTGCATTTTCTTGTCCCATAATCAAACACACATGTAATATGTATTCACTGAGAAAATATGGTTAAAGTGCAATTATGGTTACACCTCCCCCTGAAATTCTCAGCATATGCTTAGCAAAACCGCAGCGTTAAACCTGTCAGACGAAACATATTTCCCACACTAACTTAAATATTCTTGACCTCACATTAACTGTAGTCGATAAATTACAGAATTGATATTGCTTGTGATATATTATCCGGTCCTTTGCATTGGATTTGCTGTGAGAGTTAAGGTTTGCAGGACAAGCGTGTGAGCTATGGTTTGCATATCTAGCAATAAGTGGGGAATTTCCGTTTTTTTGCTTTATTTTTTAAGAATAGTTACACTTGCATTGTAGTTTTTAAATGAATTTCCAGGTTATTTTAAACATTATAGTATTAGTATTATGGCCAAGCTAACCATAACTTCAACTTAGATGTGACTGGTTCAGTGAATGTGTTTTCTGATGACATAATAAATCCAACTTCTATAAAAGAAACCCTTTGACTGCTGAGAACAGTGAGAGATGGCATCAGGTGAGGCACTGTGGCCAGCCCCTCCTGCAACATCGTTTGGCCAACAAAAGTGGGGGTTGGCCACAGAACCTTGACATAGGCCAGGCAGTGCCATTGGTGGCCAACCACTACTGTGCACGCCTTTGGCCTTTCACACTTGGGAAGTGGCCACAGGGTGTGATCTATGGCCAGGTCCTGTGCCAGACTCTCAATGGCCTCCCAAACCTGCTTCATACGATCTTCATCTTCAGCCGAGCCGTGCAGCTAACTACTGCTGCAAATGGCATTGAGTTGTGTGCAATGGGGCCATCAGCAGCACTAAGAGGATTGCCAAACCGTCTGAGCCCAGCCAATCCTACTGTGCACGGCCTTCGTCTGTGTTCAGTGTGGGTTGGCTGCAATGCTTGGCCTGTAGCTAGGCCCACCAGCTTCCAGCATAGTTAAGTACAGCAATTCTACCAGTATTTTAGGAAAAAAGATTAAGAACTTGAATATGAAGTGGCCCATTTCAATTCCCTAAAGTCTTTCGAAATATAATTCAAAACTAGTGTTAATTTCAGAACACATTTCTTTTGAGAAAATCTGAAGGCAAACATCAACTGTTCCAATGAAAGGATGGACCATATTCCTGTGTATTACAATAACTCAGAGGGACTTTATTTTTTACCACATAGACTAGCAATCGCATGTCTTGCTAGAGTTACAAGATGTACATCACCTTATACTTCTTTAAGTTGTACCAGTATGTTAGAAATTAATATCCTCTTCATTTCCCATTCACCCTCTGATATCTCTTTTCCGTATTCTTTCTCCCACATTGTCCTTTACATGAAATTTAGAGCTGGTAGTTATAATAATAATGTGAACATTAACTTGTACAATTGAGAGAGCAATGCCTCAGATCCAGTCAGACACCTTATTCCCTTGTCACACTCAGTTAATGCCCTTGTCATGCCTTATTAACGGTTTGTAACATCCCATGCCAAACTGAAAATATTGAAGTCGAGCACCGTCTGCTGCTTTTTATCTATTTTATGGTCCTCAAAAGGTCTAACTGAGCCCTTCCCAAACAGGTCATGCTATAACCTCTCTTGTATAATCAGGTAACCGGTGCCTCATTCTTAGCTGGTGTGAATGTCGAATTCATGGCAATTAAGGCAGTTAGCTATGCAGTCCTCCACTCTTTAGTAGTCACTACACCCCAAGTATCCCAAAGAGTTTAATGACAGGATTAATAGAAACTGAATATGGTCTGGATTATTTATGCAATTAAACCACACACTACCCAGGTTATTCTTCTTTAGACTTTTCTATAGATAGTCATCGCTTTTCAGAGGCCCCTTATATCCAGAATACGTAAATTCTCAACTGGGTGGCTTGATAAGATTGTATTATATTCCATTCTTTTTTGGCGATGTATGTAACCTCCCTCTTATCTTTGCTGGTTCTCCTACTAGATACAAGTTGTAAATGCTTTCTCTGCAGGTTCTATTGCTAGCACAAAGAGTAGAGATGAAAATTAACATCCCTGTCTCATTACAGTCTGGAGTTGGAATGAGACTGTAAGGGCTTCATTGATCAGTAATTTAGCTCCAAGTGCTGTATAATTGGCCAATATCCTGCTTATTCTCTGCAATGAATCCCAAATTATCCTGTTGAATGGTTTTTCCGCATCCAGGTAGAGTGCTGGGCCCCCTTTTGATTTAGTCTGGTAAAGCAGGGGCACTACTTTTCTTAGTATTTTCATATGATATGTCTGATGCCTTCTTAGGAACCCCACTTGATCTGCCGCTCAATGGTTAGAGCGGCAGACCCTGATGCAGAGGTCTAGCCCGGGACAAGGGCTCAATTCCCCGCTTCGGCGGGTCTTGGGCCCAAAAATTCCACGGACCTGATAATTCTCGCCTCGGTGCCTATTCCCATCATGGAGTCCCACTCTGCAACTCTGGCAATAGCTTGCTTAATCTCCACAACGGCCCCCACAACGCTAAGGATGCCTGGCCTCCACCTTGGGGGTGCCCAGGAGTGGACACCTCACAGGGAAAGCCAGGATGGGTTCCACAGCGGCATTCGTACAAGCGCCTTGAGACCCTTGCGGGTGAGTAGTGCGCTATACAAGTATCCATTTACATTTACATTTACAGACTTGACAAAACCCTCGAGTCTCATTGTCAAGGTTTTAGTAAACAGTTTAGTTCAATTCCATTTAATTAAATTCAAAGAATCTTTATTCAGATACAATATCCATAAAAGTACAATTCAAATAGCAACACAATTCAAATAGCCGCATATTAATACATTGGTCAATAAAAGAAGTGATCGATAGAAATACAGCAATATAAAAACGTTTCCTGGATAAAAAAAACTGGTCAATTATATAGTAAAAAATACGATATCAAGACCGTCCTTCATATGGTGCCTATTGTTCTACGTGCACATACTGCTGCTTTTAAAAATGAGCCTACACAGAAAGTTTTTTTTTTTTTTTTAAATCTCTTTATTCGCATCAGATTGGTACACAAAAAAATACAGTCACATAGCGTGTGGATAAAATCAGAGATGTCATCAGCAATGATATAAAAATAAACAGTCGCTAGGTGTGACCAACAATACGATGAACGGTGTTACACATTCTATAAACTCCATTTTCCGTTTTCCAGTTCTGTCAGTGATATGCACGTATACAAGGATGATGCAAAGAGATAAACATAATGCAAAAACACATCAAAAAGAAAAATGCCAACAAGAGAGATAGAGCGACAAGCAACACATCAATCATGACAAGGTGGTAATAGCGGCTGAATGGGTGACCACGGGACACCGGTGTAACATAGAAGTGAATGCTAGCAGAACAGGTTCGGCACTCGGGGACCAGCGAGCAAAGAGACAGGGGACCACACGGCCCTCCGCCAGGCATCCTCAACAGTGGTAACAGCAGCACCCTCCCACACCCCGGGCGCAGCGCGGAAGAACAACAAGACAATCCCGACTCAGCAGACAATGCACCCTTGTCGGGTGAATAGCATCTATCCCACCCCTTCTGGCACAATAGAGCTCGCAGCCTGAGACTGCGCGGCCTGCGTTAACTTGCTGATGTACTGCCTGTATGGGCCCCAGATGTCGACAGGGCGCGAGGCCGTTGGGAGCTGCGCGGAGTATTCCACATTATTAATATTACACTGGGCCAGGCTGCGGAGCCATGCCTTTGAGGTGGGAAGGCGTCTAGAACCCCAGAGTATAGCAATTTCCCTTTTTGCAAGCAGAAAGCCAATGGCAGCAAGTTTCCTCGTGGTGCGGGGAAATTCAGCAACATATCCCAACAGCGCAATCTCAGGTATGGGATGCAGGACGCAGTTTAGAATGTCACCCAATATACGGTGTACCTGCAGCCAATAGTCTTGTAGTTTGGGACACGTCCAGGTAAGGTGGGCAAAGTCGGCATGCGGGGCTCTGCATTTGGGACAGCAATGTGGTCTCGACGGGTCAAGCCTGTGAGCCAAGGCCGGTGTGAAGTACAGCCGCCGCAAGAACTTGAAGTGTATTAATTTGTGTCTGCTGTTGACGGAGACGTCCCTGGTGGCTTGGCAGCAAGCGGACCATTGGTCATCAGAGATAGCGCCACCCAGATCAGCCTCCCATGCTGCTCGAACTCGCGCATCCGAGGCAGGAAGTGCCGCCACACATAGTCTGTACAACCTAGAAACAGCATGCGCACCATCGGGGGACTGTATCAAGAAAGTCAGGGCCTCCACCTCGTCAGGAGGAAGCGGGAAAGAGGGGAACTGTGTTCTGAGCATGGACCGCAACCGGGTAAGAACGAATGAGTCCATGAACGTCTGATCGGTAAATCGGTGGTCTTCCGAAACCGAAAAGACGTGCCCTCCCGGGAACAAATCCCCTATTGTATTAAGCTGGTATTTGGATAGGGTGCTGCAGACCACCCCTTCAGAAGTGATAGGGAGCCAGTGGGGGTTTGGCAGTGGGAGAGCCGGCGAATACAACATGTCCCTCTGGAGCAATCGACGCAGCTGCATCCAAGCCCAGGAAGTAGTGGAGGCAGTCTGGATATCCTGAGGGTCGCGGGGCAGGCCCCTAGGCAGTAGCACCCTGAGGGCAACAGGCCACGCTAAGTCTGCCTCAGGTCTCAGATGAGGTATCCGAGCGTCAGGGTGGAACCAGGGGTGCGCGTAGGCGCACTGAGCGACGAGGTAGTAAAGGTAAAAATCTGGCACACCAAAACCGCCCCGTTCATAGGGCAGAGTCAGGGTTCGCCAGGAAACTCGTGGATTCTTGTCCCCCCACACCAATCGCAGCAACAACGAGCGCAGCTGGGTGAAGAAAACCTTAGTGAGTGGAATCGGCATATTGTTGAACAAGTACAGGAAACGGGGAAGCACTACCATTTTTATGATAGCGATGCGTCCGGCCATTGAAAGAGGAAGACGAAGCCAGTGGGTGAGGTTATCTTCCAGAAAGTCCAATGCCCGACCGTAGTTCAGGCGGACCATGGAGACTGTATCCAGGTGTATGTGTATACCGAGATATTTCACCGAGTCTGTGTTCCATTCGAGTGGGAATGGACAGTCCCAGTGTACTGTGGCGGGCGTGAGAGGGAAAATATCGGACTTGCGCCAGTTAATTAGAAGGCCCGAGTATTCCCCAAACCGGGCTATCTCGAGAAGGAGGGGTTCCAGATTGGTCTCAGGGGACCGGACATAGAGAATGGTATCGTCCTCATATAGAGAGATGAGGAGCGGGCCAGTGCGAAACTGGAGGCCCCGATGCAGATGCCGCTCTTGAAAGTGACGAACCAATGGGTCCATGGCAAGGATATACAACAGAGGGGAGAGAGGGCATCCCTGTCGGGTGCCCCTCGAGAGTGGAAAGCTATCAGAGATGGTGCCATTAAGGCGCAGCCGCGCCCTAGGGGCGGAGTAGAGAAGTTCTACAGTGGCGACGAACATTGCGGGCATGCCCATCCGTCGCATGACGGACAGAAAGAAAGGCCACTCCAGAGAGTCAAATGCCTTCTCGGCGTCCAGAAACACCGCCGCCGCTGGGGTGTCCGGGTCTATTCTGTGTAGGACAGAAAAAAGAGTCCTGAGATTAAAGGAGGTGGAGCGGTGGGGGACGAATCCGGACTGGGCAGGAGAAATAATCTGTTCCACCAGAAGCGATAAACGGATTGCGAGGACCTTGGCCAAGATCTTGTAATCGAGGTTGAGCAGCGATAGGGGCCTGTAAGAGCCACAGAGGGATGGGTCACGACCAGGCTTGGGAAGCAGCACAATCACCGCCTCTCGGAGTGTGGGAGGCAAGACTCCAGTCTCTAGTGCCTCTGCGTACACCTCCATCAGGCGGGGCACCAGCTCGTCTTTGAACTCCTTATAGAAGTCGGCCGAGAAGCCGTCAAGCCCCGGAGCCGAGGAGCCCCTCATTGCGTCAATCGCCTCGATAACATACCTCGGGTGTGATTGGATCAGCGAGGAAATCCTGCATACCTTTCTCCAGAAATACCATGGCTATCTCATTGATGTAGGGGCCAGGGTCACGACGGTCTTCGGGCAGGGAGGAGGTGTATAGTGTTTTATAATAAGACAGAAAGGCAGCGCATATGGTAGGGGTGGTCTGGTGGCGAACGCCAGAGTCGTCAACCAAGTCAGTAATATATGAGGCTTGACGGGGCGGGCCCAGTAGCTGTGCTAGGAGCCTACCAGGCCTGTCACCCTCACCGTGCTGTCTAGCTGCGTGTTGTGTGTGCAAATAGTTCAATTCCCTGTCTGCGGCGTCCCTGAATTCCTGCAACAATCCCAGACGTTTCGCCTCTAAAGCGCCATCGGGGTCAGGGAGCCTGGCATTATCCAACGCGGCAATGTCTTCCTCAATACGTGTCATTGTGGCTCGGATCTCGCGTAAGGCCCCAACATATTTTGTGATGCACACCCCTCGGATGGTGGCCTTGAAACCCTCTCACAATGCGGCCCAGGTGTCAACAGTGCCCATGTTAAGTTCAAAATAGTCTTCTATCGCCATGCGAATGTCCTCTTTAAAAACTGGATCAGCCAACGCCTTGCCAGGGAAGCGCCACTGCCTCTCGTACCCCCCCAGCCTAGGGACCAGTAGAGTCGGAAGTATAGGAGAGTGGTCTGAAAATGTTCGTGGGAGTGTAGAATGTGCATCCACCCAACCAACCACTCCCGGGGAAAGAAGCCAATAGTCGATCCTAGTGCTAGTATTATGATACCCAGAGTGATGTGTGTAAGCGGGCGAGTGGGGGTGAAGCCGAGCTTCGATATCAATAAGGGGGTAGTGTGCGCACATGGCTGCAAGCACAGCACGAGAGCGAGGTTTGCAATCTGGGGACGTAGAGGTGCTGTCCCGTGCAGGGTCCATCAACAAATTAAAATCCCCACCCACCACCAACATGTCAGTGTCAATGCGTAGCAAAACTTCTTGGAGACCCTGGAACAAGGCGGGGGAATCGGTATTGGGCCCATACACCCCAACAAAGGTAATCTTAAAGCCAAGAAGCGCTCCAGTGACCACCACGTATCTACCCTCCTCATCAAATACGCTATCAGAAAGCACAAAGGGAACCCACCGGTGCACCAAAATAGCCACCCCTCGCGCATATCTACTGTAGTTAGCGAAGAACCTATGCGCGCCCCAGCCCTTGGCAACCGAGGTGGAATCAGCCCGCCCCAGGTGTGTCTCCTGGAGGAACAACACATCAACCCTGTGTCGAGCTGCATCATTCAGGACCTGCCTCCTCTTTCTAGTGTCGTTTAGCCCCCGAACATTCCAGGACATCAGAGTCAGTCTGGAAGGACCGGGTCGCTGACCTACCCTAGCCATTCAAAACCGCATAGAACAGAGGTGAACAATCGTGTGTGTATCCGCCGCCGCCCTCCCGCAAAATAGGCATCTCTCAAAATGAAAAACAATGCAAGTACAGGAACATTCGAACTAATGCATGAAACAATCCCCCCACCCACCCACCACCCAGCCTCACGTTAGCCCCCCGGAGGCACCACCCAACCCAAAGAACAATACCAACAACAGCAAAGAGGAGCAAGTGTCCAATGCAAGTCCTGCAAAAGAAAAATACTCTCAGAAAAAGGCACCAAGCGGCTTGTGCCATGGGGAGAGGCAACGCTCCGCCGCGCAGACGTCACATTCAGGTCGACATTCAAATCGTATCAACGTATAAGAGCACTGCAAGGAGATCCAAGTAGTTAGCTGCGTAATGTGAAAGTGAGTGGCCTAAAGAAAAGGAGACACAAGTCAGCCCTGTCCGCTCTCAGCAAAAAGGTCAGCGCTAGCCTGTGAGTCCATGTTCGGCGGGGACTGTTGCGCTTTGTCCGAGGGCCGAGGCGACCCTCTGTTTTTATAGGCTTGGCAGAATTCTTGTGCTTCAGTGGGGGAGTCAAATATGCGGAACCTGCCATCAACGTCTACTCTCAGTCTGGCAGGGTACAGCATTCCATAGCGCAATCCCAGTTTACGCAGCGAGGCCTTGACGCCTGCGTATTTACGGCGGGCATCCTGCGCCATCATCGTGAAGTCTGGAAAGAAAGATAGCACCCCGCCTTGCCATTTCACCTCGCCCGCCTCACGAGCGGCCCTCAGGGCGGCGTCCCTGTCCCTAAAGTTCATGAGTCTGGCAATGATGGGTCGGGGCGGCAACCCCGGGGCGGGCCGAGGTCCCAAGGACCTATGCGCTCGTTCCACCACGAAGCCGGCTGTGAAAGTGTCCCTGCCGAATAAGTCAATCAGGAGCTGTTCCACAAAAGTGTCAAAGCGGTCAGTGGCCGTCGTCTCCGCCACACCAATAATACGAATGTTATTGCGCCTACTGCGCGCTTCCAAATCCTCGTTCTTAATAGCGACATCCTTAAGGATCTTCTCCACCCGTTCCAGTCTTTTCAGCGTCGATGCTGCTCCATCCTCCAGATCAGAAACTCGGGATTCAGCCACATCCAGACGCCTATCATGAGTCTGGATTTTCGCGCCCATTTCTGCCATTTTCTGATCAAGGGCGTCAAAGCGGGAGTCGATGGCTTTGAACCCCGCTCGCATCTCGCCCAGCATTTCAGCCACCATACCAGCCATATCTGTCGATGGCGCAGGGCTAACTGACGCAGCAGGCTTGGTAGGCAGGTCGTTGTTCGAGCAGAGGGGGGGGTGTTGAAATTAGCAATGTATGTGTACATAAGCGGCGTTCATTTGTGTTCGCTGTACCTCTTGTCGTAAGCAGAATGGATATTGCAAAACACTGTGTTATCCCGCCAGCATAGACCCATGCACACATATATACAACAGCCATTTTAGGTACCATGGTCTCTCTGTTTGCGATCGATCATCAGCCCCTTCCCTGACCCTGCAAGCATCCCCCATGCACCCTGACCGCCCCCGCTCTCACATGAACAAGTCGTGAACCCTCCCCTCCCGCATGACTCTGTCTCTGGGAATCACACCCAGCGCCTGACCAACACCTCCTTTTCTTCCATGAATACCCCTCCTGTTATGACCCCTTCCTCTGAGCCTGATTGTCTGCACGGACCGCTGGTCATCCCTCAGCCTGAGGATACAGTTCATTGCCCACTACTGTATGCACTCGCCCCTCTTCAAAGGGGGCTACTATTGATCATGACCGCCCCACCCCCTGAGATTCGATCAGGCGCACACATTCCAAAGGAATCAGCAGAACACTCAGCTGCGTGACAGCCCCCTCCTATTGTATGGAGGATCAGGGCCCCTACTGTAGCCACGTGTTGGAATATCTTCATACTTCACAATGTCTTGATTGTAATGAAGAATGTCTGTGTGCCATAAACCTGTGTATAAAAGACGAAGCCTCAGAGAAACTTGTTAGAGCACCTCCTGAAGACACTATGCGAGTGTCCAAAATGACAGGCTCTCCTCATGAGAAATAAAACTCTATTCTTGTCTTCCTGCTTCCAGCGCCCGTCTCTTTATTTGGTAATTGTTCAAGATGGGAACTAAGAGGCGTCCTGCGCCAGCAGCCTGGGCATCAGGTGTGTTATGGGCTGACTTTTCCTCAATTGGCGCCCCAACGCGGGGTCCATCAGCGACATAAGGTCCGGTAAGAGAGGTCCAGACGATGGGGTGAACATCTAAACGATTGGAGTATACCTGCCTTGAGAGGGCCCTCGTCCGGCTGCCGATTGAATGAACTTCACCGATTCTGAACAGACCTCTCTCAAGTGACCTACTGTCCTGACTGGAATCCCACAGGAATGCTGCGGTAAAAACATGGAGAAAGAGAACGATGGGGCGCTGGAGAAAGGAAGGCGAAGAATTGCCCACATGGTCCGGTCCGGGTAAGGTTAAGTAGGACGTCTTTACGTCCGATTGGTAGGATGGCTTTATCCATCTGATTGATTGATTGATTGATTGATTGTTTTGAAATCAGTATTTAAAATACTGGTATTGTTCATTGATTGGTTCATTTAGCCTCGGTTGCTACCTGAAGTATTGGTTCTCTTGGAGACATTCTCTGTTTGCAAACAGCGACGAATAGGAACGTTCCTCTCTCTTTGCAAATAGTGAAGGATAGGTAATGCGGACTTTTGTCCCCCGTTGTAATCCGTCATGCCTATTTTTCTCCCCACTGATTGATTGGTTGCTCTGTTGCTCTTTGAGACATTCGCTGTCTACAAACGGGGAAGAATAGGAATATTCTGTCTCCCTTTGCAGATAGTGAAGGGTAGGTAATGCAGACTTTTGTCCCCATTGTAATCCGTCATGCCTATCTTTCTCCCCATTGATTGTTTGTTATCGGTTTTTATCGATTATTGCTCTTTGAGATATTCCCTGTCTACAAACGGGGAAGAATAGGAATATTCTGCCTCCCTTTGCAGATAGTGAAGGATAGGTAATGCAGACTTTTGTCCCCGTTGTAATCCGTCATGCCTGTTTTTCTCCCCACTGATTGATTGATTGTCTGAACATTTATTGTTCAAGGAATAGTTCTTTTGAGGCATTCTCTGTTTGCAAATAACGTGGAATAGAAATGTTCTGTCTAGTCTTTGCAAGTAAGGAAGGGTAGGTAATGCGGACCTTTGTCTCCCGTTGTAATCTGTCATGCCTATCTACTCCCCACTGATTGGTAAACCAGTTCCACCCGGACCATTTATTGGAGGTAGGTCTTCTGGCTCGGCCAGGAGGGTACCTCTAATACAAAAGGACAGATATAAAAATGCGGATTAGCCGCTGTATCGTGCTAGCAAATAAAAGAGAAAAATATATATATAAAAATCGTTAGGGAAAAGAAAAGGAATAGAGTGAAATCAGTAGGCCGCTGATGAGATCCCTTTTCAACCTCGCTGAAATGGAAACATAGGGAACAACCCCTCAGGAAATATGAAACTGGTGAGGAAATCCGAACTTAACGCTATGACTTCGAGACAGCTTGGCTCCACCACCCACCCCGCCCAATTAACGACAAACCTTAGGCGAATAAAAAAAAAAATATATACAACACTATAGCGAAGTAACAGGTGAACACGTTTTATTTTTTTTTAACAAACAAAAAAACATTTAATCAACTATTTACATGACAAACTGCTGCAACGACAAACGAAACCCACAATGCATTTCGCCGTCTGCCTGATGCCGTTCCAGCCCTTCCTTCCCCAAAGTAGCAATGTTGGGCTACTTTCTAGTAGTTTTTGGGCGTTTTAAAGTCTACAAAAACCGTCAGGGGCGGTGGGGTGGAAGGACCACTACGCGAATAGCCCGAAGGCGGCGCCACACGCCAAGGCCTGTCCCCCGGATGAACCAAGGGACCCGTTCCTGGGGCCAGGGCGAAGAAGCGTCCGGCCGCCATCGGCTGTGGGCCCGGCCCGAAACGTGCCAGGCGTCCCCACTTCTTCAATAATGGCTGCGACAACACTGGGGGGGGGGGGGGATGTCTTGCACATGCCTCCGACCCCCCCCTCGTCCTCATCGCCTGGTCCGGCCATAACAAATGTCAAGCAAGACGCCGTGGGGTGCACCGGGAGGGAGAGGTGGCGCGAACGAGCCTCTCCCACCTCCCCAGGTGAAGGCTCCCCAGCTGCACCCCCAACGCTCCTCGCACCCGGCAAAGGGTTCGTCCACTCTTACGGTGCAGCGACGCTCCTCGCACCCGGCAAAGGGTTCGTCCACTGTGGCGATGCTGCGACGCCTCGCCCGACAGGTTGGAGCCAGTCTGCTCATTTGACCCAGCGATTGCCGGTAGCTGCCGAACTCTCAAAATGGCGGTCGACCTTGCAAGAGCGGGCCCAGCATGAAGGAATGGCCCGGTTGCTTGTTGACTCCACCATCATAAAAGTTCTCCTCGACCTTGAAGATTCTATAGGAGCCGCGGGAGTCCCCGACCCCCGCAGATACCCCCGATGGGGAATGACTGCCATAACTGCCCGCGGAACGATGAAAATGTAGCCGCGGGACGTCGGCGCTCCCATGCTGACGCCAGCCTCAATTTGAATGACTAAAATCCTGCAGACTGCAGTTCGGATCAGTTCCGGTGAAAACGCAGTATGACCCGGTAGAAAAATGTTGCTTCCCCCCCCCCCCTTTTGACTGATGGTTCATACTGCCGATCCCTTTCTGTTGCCCTTTAACGGAACTTTTTGGACTGCCGAAAGAGGTTCTGGGCCAACCACGAGTTGGTGGAGGTTTTGACTATGCCTGGATCTGCCTGGCCGCACCCAAAATGGCGCTGGTACAAATGAAACTTTCAACTCCTTGTTGTACCCCGATTGCTCAGCCTTGGTGTCATGAAATATGCATACAGTTTTTTTTAAAAAAAACAATGAATTGATATGGGATGGGTACTGATTATGTGTTCGGACAATGAATTAAAGTGAGATGGGTGCTGGTTGAACATTCGGACAATGAATTGTTGTTAAGTTTGGCGCATCATGACTATTGAAAGTTCGAATTTCAACACTTATGATACTCGCTCACACTGAAGTTTCGATATGATTTTATTGCACTTGTCGCACTTTTTCAATGACCACCGACTCCATTAGGTTTTGCACTAATAAGTACCCCCACATGTACAGTTTTGGCCGGCCCACAGGGTTGTAGGCCCATATTTATGCACCGACATTTTTTATTAAAGATTTTTGGAGAAAAACGTACGTAGTTGTCACGTGTGAATTGGTAAGTCTCGAATAACTGACCACTGCTTCCGATATAACTGAATTACAGGTGAAATGGCTCAGCTCGATTAGTTAAGGGTTAAAAAGTATAGTACGCAGAAATATTGCAAATATGAATGGTCCAGGTTTTTGTTGTATGTACTTTGCACATTCTTGTACAGCCTAAAGCAACCGCTAAAAGACCCTGGAATTCAGCCTATACTTTATATGCTACCTGTATCAGGAAAATTGTGCTAAAATGTCCCTAAGTCGCCCCGAAGGAGTGCCACCTGGCCTCCCTACATACGGTCCGTAATACCACACACCGGCTTCCGATAATCATCTCTCCCACACTAAAAGGTTAATCTGGGCTTAAATGCCGAGTTGGCAAGAACTGCGTTCCGTGGAGATAGACCGAGTATGTAGTAAGTAAAAGCCTTTTCGGGTTTATGCGCGCTGATGTGTTTTTAAATGCTGCCCCCGCCCCCTTCTTTTTCCCTCTTTCTGCAGGTCACTTTGGAACATCGATTAAAAATACGAAAAAGAAAATGGTGATCTAACGGACGAAGAGACGGGAAAAAGGCGTTCGATTATGGTGCCTACGCACCCCGAATAATACAACCAAAAATAATGTGCACTCATGATTAAGCACTCTACGCTTAACTAAATAGGGAAAGGTTTAAAGAATATTCTGAGGTGAGGTTTACTCTAGTACCCTCTGCTTGGAGGACTAGGAATGTTGTCAGTGTTTGGAAATTACTACATCCTTTCCGCACCCTCATGGACCAGAAACTCAAAGCTGCCCTATTGTTCCCCCAACTGACACCCACTGTTGCCTCAGCCTGGAAACACATTAGCCCGACCAGGTTAGTTCTTAACTGGTTGCCAAAGGCGTAAGTGTGTACAACCACAAAGACCAGTAAAGGCAGCCGACAATAAAAGGAAAGAAAAGGGTAAAAAGAGCGTAGGATGCTAAGGATGCGCAGCATACAGGAAGAGATCATTATGGCCAATAACGGTTATATGTCTTGTCTTGGATTTTTGTATATAATACATGTACTGTCTCCCTCACCTGAGTTTGTGTGTACGTAATGTATGGAGCTACGTCATCCCTCTGCCTGTGTCTCCATATTACTTAACCCCTGTTGTTCTGTGTTGTGCGCGCACTGAATGACCCATTATTGTACACGTCTCTCTCTCTCTCTCTTTCTCTCTCCATGTCATACGTGTACCGAATGGACCATTTAGAGTGCGGTCTCTCTCTCTCTCTCTCTCTCTCTCTCTCTCTCTCTCTCTCTCTTTCTCTCTCTCTCTCTCTCTCTCTCTCTCTCTCTCTCTCCAAAAGCCCCCTGTTCCCTCTTTCCCTTGTATGGTGACGTTGTGCCCCCCCCCGGCACAAAACTTAATTGGGTCTCCTCGAACACAAAGGTGTTCGGCAAAATTGACGGGAACTAAAAACGATTGTGACTTGCCATATTACTACCTCTCCTTTCTGCAAAACGATAGAACCCGAGTTGGTAATGAAGGAAAGGACAGGTAAGACGACGGATGTCCCCTAATCTGGCCTTTTATAGGGGGACTATAACGTCAATGGCCTTCTGTTTTCCAGTTCGCTAGAAATGCAATTCCCAATGCACCGATCACTTCACCCCTCTGCACTTAAGTGCGGATGTCCAAAGCGCCCCCGCTTCTCCCGATTGACCCCAGCTCCCTGTCCAAAGCGTCCCCGTTTCCCCGATTAACCCCAGCTTCATGTCAGCTACCCTCGAAGCGTAATTGATGACCTTGATTAACGGTCGCTCCCCAAGAAAAGCATGTTTAACATCTGCCCCCTCCCCCTTCTTCATGACGATAACGCCCCTGCTTGCAAGAGTTAGCCGACCCCAAAGGGAAATGTAAGATTGTCGGTACTTGGGTTAAAAAAGAAAAAGGGCGAGTCTCTACATAAGGACTCGATTTTGAGTTTGATATAATACACTGTGTATAAAGGTCCAATTTCTCTCCACATACGTCACGAATGAACGCCAAACAGGTTTATGAATTCAATGGTAATGCCCTCCTACATACTCCATAAGTGATGACTTCTGACTGTGACCGATGAACTTATCCCCCACCTACATAGGATTGGGGACGGAATTGAGATGTATAAATGTCTTCTCCTGCCAGATTTTCTAAAACTTATTTTTTACCCATTCAAAGATACAATCACCGGAGGAGAGGAGCTGGACGTGACGCACAGCCTGGCCACAGATCATGAAGCACGTGTGACCGCGACCAAAGGTGGAGCCACCGAGCAACGAGACGCGGGACGAGGCACCACTCTCAAACTCGGCAGATGAAGGAATAAAGGGCCGCCTTGAAGCCCTCGATTTGCTGACCCACTCGTGCCTGAAGTCCCCGTCCCTTTTTGAGCCCGACTGATGGGCCTGCCTGCTCGTCATCTTTTGCTCCTTTTGGTCCCTTGATGTGCTCAAAGATCTGATCCCACTCCGCCCTCTCTTCCCTTGATTATTCAACAACATCACACTTTTCGCATAACTTTTGACTATAGAATGAGGTTTTGCCACGGAAAAAGAAAGACACGCAGGTGCCCAGCATGAGGCACCCCTAAGAAAATCAGTTAAGAAACAGGACTGTGATCTAACAGCAGAGGACTGATCACACCCTGCAACGTGTAAGGATGAATCCGAGCTGGACCTATAGCTCCACCGCCGGTGCTCAACAGCGCCAACAAAAGAAGACGGACTCTGTTATAAAAAAAAAAAAAAAAAAAAAAAAAGACATTGTGACGAACACCCCCCTTCCTGAACTCTCTACTCACCCCCTTGACCAAATTGCTTGTATCAAATTTGAACTCCTCCCTCAGCCATTTTGTATTGCTTTCTAAAATGTTTCATCGATCACTCATGCATTTAGTTTTCCAAAGGTCTCTTATAGCACTGACAAGACCCGAAGGTATCAGAGCTCTTTCTACTGTATTTTGATGTCAGCGGAGAGAAAAGTCAGAACATGATTCTATAATTTGTCTGAACGTTTTTCTTGATTAACCCCGACTAAAGTATAATATCGATCTCTAGACTTGTATGAAGAACCCAACAAATGTAAATTAACATGTATTGCATTCTGCCTATCGTATCGACTATATAGAATTGAACTTGCTTATGTAAAAAAAGCGGCGACTGTTGAAATTAGCAATGTATGTGTACATAAGCGGTGTTCATTTGTGTTCGCTGTACCTCTTGTCGTAAGCAGAATGGATATTGCAAAACACTGACTGTGTTATCCCGCCAGCATAGACCCATGCACACATATATACAACAGCCATTTTAGGTACCATGGTCTCTCTGTTTGCGATCGATCATCAGCCCCTTCCTTGACCCTGCAAGCATCCCCCATGCACCCTGACCGCCCCCGCTCTCACATGAACAAGTCGTGAACCCTCCCCTCCTGCATGACTCTGTCTCTGTGAATCACACCCAGCGCCTGACCAACACCTCCTTTTCTTCCATGAATACCCCTCCTGTTATGACCCCTTCCTCTGAGCCTGATTGTCTGCACGGACCGCTGGTCATCCCTAAGCCTGAGGATACAGTTCATTGCCCACTGCTGTATGCACTCGCCTCTCTTCAAAGGGGGCTACTATTGATCATGACCGCCCCACCCCCTGAGATTCGATCAGGCGCACACATTCCAAAGGAATCAGCAGAACACTCAGCTGCGTGACAGCCCCCTCCTATTGTATGGAGGATCAGGGCCCCTACTGTAGCCACGTGTTGGAATATCTTCATACTTCACAATGTCTTGATTGTAATGAAGAATGTCTGTGTGCCATAAACCTGTGTATAAAAGACGAAGCCTCAGAGAAAGTTGTTAGAGCAACTCCTGAAGACACTATGCGAGTGTCCAAAATGACAGGCTCTCCTCATGAGAAATAAAACTCTATTCTTGTCTTCCTGCTTCCAGCGCCCGTCTCTTTATTTGGTAATTGTTCAAGATGGGAACTAAGAGGCGTCCTGCGCCAGCAGCCTGGGCATCAGGTGTGTTATGGGCTGACTTTTCCTCAGGGGTTTGTCGAAGTTGAGCTTCTTCTGCGTAGGGTCTCTCCGTCTCATTGCAGAAGGTGGGCCAATCTCACATCCAGCTGATCGTGCAGGCGAGGGATCGACACTGGGAGCCCTGTTGCAGGTAATTCTGGGGACAGGCGTGCGCCGAAATTATAATGCAGTGGTGGGGGCGAGGATGTAGTGCCCCCACCCGACGCAGATACGCGGGACCGCCTAAAAGACCCCCGAGAGTCCCTCCCGGCGCACCCCCAGCCACCCCCCGATCGCACCCAGGGCCAGCCGCCCGCCGTCCCCGCCCGCCACCACCCATCCCAGGTAGGCCCAAAAAAATCGAGGCCCCGGCTCCCGAGGCCGGACCAGGCCCGAAGGTCCGGATCAGCACCGGGGGCCAAAACCCCCACCAAAGGAGCCCACCCGGGACAAGCAACAGATCGGGGAGGGCACCACAGCGGCCCCAATGCCAAGGGGGGGGGACGCGGGGGCCCCGAGGGAGACTCACCAGGCGCTCCGGCGCGACAGGGCTCACGTCCGGCGAGTCCCGACAGGCCTCACCGCCCCTCCGCGATCTCCAGCGTCCACGCCGTCCACAGGTCTCAGACTGCAGCCATCAGCACACCGTGGCCTCCGGGAACGGAGGCAAGCATTTTCCGACCCCAGGCAGTGTCGGATCACCTGCGAATGTCTTCCGTTTCAGCCCCAACGGCGGAGCTCTACAATCAGGCGGCCATTGCGTTCACCTGCGTAGCCACGCCCCCCAAGCCTACACAGAAAGTTAATTCATCCTCTTGCAATTTGAGGATTTCCGTGTAAGCTGCTTTTTAGTCAGTAATTGCTTTTTTTAAAAATGGCATCAACATCCATTTTGTGTATTTTGAATACAAATTACAAAAAAATTTAAAGTGTTACATCGTTTGATAACTTAGATCATTACAAGGGCATTGCAGTTGGTCAAGATTAACATTATATCCCAGAGAAAAGCAAAGTAAATATCTCAAAGTGCCAGCCCTTAAGCGGAAAAGCAATCCTCTTTCCCATCGACCTATAGGTTTTAAAAGGTAGCTGGTCGGCAAATAGATGGCATCTTCTATGGACATATACCAAATGACTGAGGTTTTCTGTAACTTCTTTACATATCTAGCTTTACTGTACTCAGCATATAAAGCATCCCGCAGGACTTTTGTGTTTATACCCTCTAAATTAGTTTGTTTTTGAAAAACGTGCTCAAGATTCACACTATTTTGGCTCTCCCTTACAGCAACCAGCCAGGGCATGTCCATGCCCTTATCACACTTAAGGCAATCCTTTATTATGTCTCTAGTAAGGGTCGCTGCCGGGTTTTTCCAGATTGAAAGCCAACATATAGCCAGGCGAGCCCTAATATAATCTTCAATAAATGGCAATTTCAATTCCCTGTGACAAACATACTGTGATGAAAAAATCGGAGTTCCGAGGAGTCTCCGACAAAATCTATTTTGTTCGCCCTGGATGCTGTTGCACTTTGTGAAACCCCAAACATTTGCACCATATGTGGCAGTCGGGATACACTGAGATTTAAAAATGTTATTAATAGCTAAAACCACCTCTATCTTTTTAGGTTGGGGGAGGCCAAGTATTGAATTATTGGCTTTTGAGAACTTGCTCCTACTATGCGCCACATGTTCAGCCAAGAGCCATTGGCTGCGAATGTCATTCCCAAATAGGGATAAGTGCAAGTGCGATGTAAACTTTCAGACTCTATAGTGATTGTGCCGTTAAAAAGATTTTTTTAAATTAGTATATGAATCTAAAACAGCCATAACATCTACAAAACCCCGTACAAGTGCACATAGAGCGTTCAGTGTGCAGCCCATTAGGACCGCGTCGTCAGCATATAATAGGGCGGGGAGTAGATTACCATTAATTTTGGGGACATCGTTAGTAAGCTTTGCCAAAGATTCGTTCAAATTATTAATATATAAGATAAAAAAAAGGAGAGGGGCCGAGACACACCCCTGACGGACCCCTCTATTAATGTTGATGTCTTTTGAGAAAATCTTCAAAAAATGGGCCTCCCACGCATCGCCAGTTATATTGCAACTTAAAGGGGTCAGTGAGTATCCCATCGACTTCATGTCTTTAACTGCAGCTCAAAACGGTTCCCATTCTTTGATATAGCAGCACATGCAAGGTTATCCCATCGATCTTTTATCATTTCATCCATACGTTGGTTGATAGCTACTTTGTATTGCTGCCTCATGGATTTAATAAGCACTTGATCTCTGGGGTTCATTGTAAGGGCCTTGCAAAGCTCTCTATTTGCTACAGATTAGTCTCTATTGAACCATCTTGGACCAGAATGTATTTCTGCTATGGGCCTTATAAAATAAATGTGATGCCTTCGCAAAGTTGGACAAAAGCACTAATTGCCTCAGGGTTATAATCTGTTAGAGTCAAGCAAGTGTCAATTAGAGGCCAGTGTTTTTTTTACCATATTCAGAAACAGCTAGCTGTTCCCATTACCTCGCCAGACGAGTCTCAGTTTGTCAGTAGAAGGTGATAAGTTCCTGGTGCCACATTCTTTGGCGTAGATTGGCTTAGGGGCGACTCTCAATATTATTTGAATAGGGTTGTGGTCACCTTGAACAGTTGGTATGACCTCAGCTTTTAGCAGTCAATCTTCTAGGGTAGTTGATAGTGGACGCACTGCCCCAACCTCTATATGTTGGCTCAACATGCTTATCCTTGTTGGGTACTACAGCTATTTCCATAGTATTAAGTAAATTGTGAGTGCACAGGTGATCCAGTAAATCTATCACCCTATTACAAGGGGAGGCAGTATTTGGAGAATCCATGCCTAGTATATTTCCACTAGCGATCCTAACATTAAAATCACACCCCAGAAAAATACCAGCTAGACTATCATAACTCTTATGGTTTTGTAAGGTGGAAATGAATTTAAACAGTTTAATAAAATTCATATTTGGTGAGGTGTGGAAATCATTATTATAAAAATTAATTAAACAAATAGAGACCTCCCCCCCTTGTATAAATCAATGCTTGGAACTTGTCATTTTTTGTCAAGAACTTTTGTACTGCCTCCAGCGGAAATATTTACCCAAATTGAAAGCCCACCAGATGGACGTCCTGCCTTGGGAATGGGGACAACAGTGTTAAAGCATTCAAACCCATCTAAATATAGATCGCACATAGCCCAGGTATCCTGTAGCAAGAGAATATCCTGTTTTTTGTCCAGTGATGTCCAGTCTGGCAGATTTATTTTAGATGCCAGGCCGGCGACATTCCAGCTTAATATATTTTAAATTTGAATCATTAACAAACATTACTGAGGTACGATGCCCACCGGGCGTGTGCTCATTTATCGTGGGACTTGGATCGTTATGAACTGGCAGGGTGCGCAGTCATTCCTGATTATTCATGCCAGACAAAGGTAGAAATCTATTGTGCGTAGTTAGGGGGAAGTTTTTAACCCCGTATTTGGTCTGTAAAGATATCCAAGAGGCAGTGACCGTATATTGGTTGAGTTAGTGGTGTTTACTTCCTGTGCCATCAGTAAGGATCTCACTATTGACGGAGTTAGAAAATTAATGACTATACAGTCCCCCTCAATATTCCTGGGAGACGGCCCTACCCACCTTAGTCCACGGACCATGATAATATCATTTATATTAGGCGCCCTAAACCCTTTGTTTTGACAACCAATCTGCACTTTTATTGCGCAGTAGGTCCCATGTTGCCACTTGGTTTTTTATAATAGGAGGTGCCCCAGCCAGAATCAAGACAAAAGGACATGATGCTGGGGAGAGGCTAAGTACCTCCCTACTTGCCTGAGGGATTTCTATTCTCTCGAGGTCCAAAACCCCCATACAAAATCTGCCACCCCCTGAGTTTGTACTGTCTTTGGTGCTCCTAGGGACACTACAAAAAAGTGGGGACATATGTGGAGCAGTTGCAGGTAAGCTATTAGCACCATCATCATTGGAAAGGTTGTCCTGCACGGTTAGGTGCTCTGATGAGAAACATTTCTTAACTTTACTGCAGGTGTCACATACACCAGAAGATGGAAGAGATGTTGGTGCGGCAATCTGTAGGTTACAATTAAGTATGCCATTAGCTGGCGGATTGGAAGCCAACCCCTCATTGTTAGTAGGCTTAGTGGTTTGAATTGGGAGTTTAGTCTATTTGACAAAGTGTCCAACCGGTCTAGTCGTTTCCAAAGGGTGGCAAAGCTCTTATCAACTGAGTGTCTCCCGGCTAGTCCCCACATCCTCAATGTTCTTAAGTCTTTCCTCGATGTGGATTATCTTTTGTAAAAGTGATTCCAAAAGCGTGGAGACTATAGTCTCCAATCTTTCCCAGGTACCCTCATCAAGTAATCCCGGGGGTTGAGCCAGCATTGATAGTGTAGACCCATTTGAAATGTGGCCAGTTTCAGCTGCTCTAGACCCGGCAGTCCCTCTAGGTCTCGCTGCCAGACTGTTTTCTGGGCATTTTGCTTCTGTGCTCCCCGGTTTTCCTTTTTTTCTTCAAGAGGATCACTGGCATTCACAGATTGGGTTTTGGCTGCTTGGCCTCTAGTGATAATGTTAAAGTCCATTGTTGCATCCACTATGGGGGAGGACGAATTTGATAATGCAAAGGGCGGAGGGACAGTGGGGGATGCAGGGTGGGCAATGGGAGTATCACATGCCCTGATGGTGGTGCCTAGGGATGAACACTTTTGGGAGAAGGGGGATTTTAGCGATAGCCAATGTTCTGCTAACTGTATCTCATGGTTGTGAACAGATTCAGATCTGGTTAAAAAGGCATCTAATGTCCCTACTGTTCCTTTCCCCACTTGATCAATCGTGCCCTTCCTTTTAGCCATGTTTAATATTTGATAACCCCAACAGGTGGCGAGGTTTAATTCACATTGAAAGATTCAAGAACAACCTGGAATACAATACCTTATGTAGAGAGGACAGCCCGGGAGCCCTGGGCTGTTCTTAAGCGCCTTCGGGCATGAAGGGATCGAGGTGGCACCGCTGGTGCTAAGCCTTCTGGGGGCTGTAGTCCCCTCCACAAAGTGCGGTGTGTGTGTGATGGCCCCCAGCAAGAGGAAAAATGCCGCGTGCCTGGTGGCCCCAGCAAGAGACAAGTGCTGGCATACAGTTTAGTGCTCATAACAATTGCAGCAAAATGTTTATAAGAGGTGCAGCTTGTTAGATCCTCCCCTGGTTTGGGAACAACTGGTTTGCCATTATTTTCTTACTTTCCCCATTTCTAAAAATGGATTGAAGAATTTTTCCATTTGTGCCATCAACATCTCAAAGATGCATTTTTCAAATGAGACCCATCTAACCATCCAGCCATGTAGCCTTGTTAATAACTTAAGATTTTGAATGCTTGCAGTTTCCTGTCCTTTGTTTCAAGCCCCATTCAGTAAAGAACTCATGTATGTTACTGCAGCTTAACAGAAGTGAGAGGGAACTCTAGGTCACTGAACTAAATTTCATTGGGTCAACATTTTTTACTGGCCCTTAGGAATAGCAATTTGAAGGAGAATGTTTTTCATTCAACTTTTATCCATAAGTTTTTTATTTTCAGACAAGTCTACCTGTGCTGCAGCTGTATGTGGTGATAGGTGCATTTGACCACTATGGGCACCAAAGCCATCCAAGCACTCTTCCCAGGCCAGGAAAAATCTTCACAGATGAAAAAAAGGATTCAATTCAAAGCTCTATCATGCACAAAGCTTATTAATGACATTGCCAAGTTATGCCTCAAGGAAGTGTTACTGAAATACGTACTCATCCAGTCTCTTTACTGCTCTCGTTCCATGTATGTAATGTCAAACTGCCCAGTATTGGTAGCTATGGACTCCACCACCTCAGTCTTAAGACATGGAATACTCTGCCTCATGACGTGACCAAGCAAACTGTTTTCTTTTCTAGAAAGCACTTAAAGCTCACGTCTTCTCACAACATTCTTTATCCTCTCCTTTACAGTTCTTCACAGGGGTTTTCCCCTTCAGTGTCATGATGCTACAGGGGTCTAATTGAGCTTTATAAGTATGGCATAAATAACTAAATAAATTGTTATAAATTGAAAGTCCTTGAGCCTGGTGTATAAATAGGATAGCTTTATTTAAGTTGAGTTCCAGATTAGGTTCTTAAGATGGAAATGTAAAACCCCACCAGCAGTGACCTCCCCGTCGCTCAGCCTGCCTGCCATCAACTGTCAGTTCACAGACAGGCCAGGCATCCAACATTCCACGATGTCACCAAACATTCCAGCAGTCACACCATGTGAGCCACAGGGAAATCCCAGCCAGGGAAAAGTGACATAGATCAAATATAACACATCTCCTTTCTTTAGGGAAATAACAAAACTGAAATTAGAGTAAGCAACATCAACATCAATGGACACCATGCTTTCCGAAAATAAAGCATTTACATTGCGAAAGAAAGTATTGACATTACATTCTCAGATACTTAGTCCCACCCCCCTCCCTTGGGAAACACAACACAACCACCTTGTGGACTAATATTGGGACAAAAAATGCCCCACAACCTATATGTAACAGGGTACACACCACCCCGTGAACCAAAAATTGAGCACATTCTGCTCCGCCTCCAAACATGTAACAGGGTACACACCACCCCATGAACCAAAATTGAGCACTTTCTGCTCCGCCAACAAACACGTAACAGGGTACACACCACCCCGTGAACCAAAAATTGAGCACTTTCTGCTCCGCCACCAAACATGTAACAGGGTACACACCACCCCATGAACCAAAATTGAGAACTTTCTGCTCTGCCACCAAACATGTAACAGGGTACACACCACCCCGTGAACCAAACATTTAGCACTTTCCGCTCCGTCACCAAACATGTAACAGGGAACATATCACCCTGCGAACCATTACTGGGGAACAAACTGCCCCACAACCACACATGTAACAGGGTACATATCACCCTGTGAACCAAAATTGGGGAACAAACTGCCCCACAACCACACATGTAACAGGGTACATATCACCCTGTGAACCACAATTGGGGAACAGACTACCCCACAACCAAACATGTAACAGGGTACATATCCCCCTGTGTACCAAAATTGGGGAACAAACTGCCCCACAACCACACATGTAACAGGGTACATATCACCCTGTGAACCAAAATTGGGGAACAAACTGCCCCACAACCACACATGTAACAGGGTACATATCACCCTGTGAACCACAATTGGGGAACAGACTACCCCACAACCAAACATGTAACAGGGTACATATCCCCCTGTGTACCAAAATTGGGGAACAAACTGCCCCACAACCACACATGTAACAGGGTACATATCACCCTGTGAACCAAAATTGGGGAACAAACTGCCCCACAACCACACATGTAACAGGGTACATATCACCCTGTGAACCAAAATTTAAAGAACCTAACTTCCATAGCTCACTGTAAAAAGGCACTCACCACCCTAGGAACTAAACTGGGACGCAAAAGTGGAGCATTAAACACCCCCAACTTCCACAGCTCCTTAACTACAAATTTCACCACATTGCACTCACCCCCACAAACAGTTTACCAGTAAAACAATTACAAAAAAGAAAGTCTTTACAGCGGTGAGCGATGTCTCACCCGAAGTGCTGACATAACGTGAAACCAATGTCCAAAGTTCAGTACCTTCTATATGTTTGAGCAGGAAACACATGTCTGCCAAGGAAACCAACCACATCGGCCACATCTTCTTCTCCCACTATATCTGCTGTGTTGATAGAACTACTGCTAGTCAGCTGCTGAAAGCGTGACTTTGATTCATAGTGCACATCAAATGACTTTTCCACTTGCAAAAACAGCTTTTCAACTTTCGTGGGCAGGGTTGGTCTCTTAGAGAATGAATAGTGACTGAAAATGTTGACTTGTATCATCTTCTTTAAAATCGAGAAATGCCGCGATGTTCCAACTATCTCTGCGTGGTCGGTAGTGTAGCAAAACAAGACTTAAAATGGAGGCACGCATTACACGCCGCACCGGGTGGCCCTCGGCACGCCGGTGCTGGAAAACGTGTATAAGCAGCAATGCAAACTAAGAACGAAACGTCACAGAAGACTGCCTGGCTGAAGCGCGTGAACCGGTGAGTAGCGCGTGTTCACTTTGAATTTTAAATGTCAAGACAGCGGTTTAATTTTTCCATTCACCATTAAACTTTAAAATATGTAGACTCACCCCCAATTAAAAATCAACACAACCGCAATCCTCGCCAGGAAAAGAGACATAGATCAAATATAACAAATATATTTTGGAAAATGCTATTTCGAGAACGAAAAATGTTGTTTAATTCACCAATATATTTAATGACATAGCATCAACATGTGTTCAAATGTCATTTTAGGATCTCAAAAGTGATAAAGCAGTGGCAAAGCCAACAGGTTTGATGTTTGTATGGCATACTATTGGGTTTGATAATCCTTGTTTGTATGATACAGTGTGAAAACAAACAAAAGCTTCGGAAAAATGGATGCGTCAGAAACAAATCAAAGTCAGTACACCAGGTCAATGTTCCAACACGTGTAAACAAAAGTATTCTCAAATGCTGTTTAAGTGTGTTGAATGCAAAAATACTGTTTATCACATGGGAACCCGGACTGGTGACTGCTAAAGCACGGAAAAATTAGTGAAAAAGGATTGCTTCCTGTATAGAATGTACGTAGGTGATAAAGAACTGAATGTGTACTGGCGTGTACTTTTCAGATGTAAAATAATCCCTCTTACCAGCCGCGGTCGGTAGGGGAGTACCTGCCGGGGCGGTGACGTGGGAAGGGGGAGGGGCAGCGTGGGGGTTAGTAATGTATGGATAATGGAGGTTTGCAGGTAAGTAAACATTTAAATAAATCAAACGAATTTCGTTGCGCGCACTGCATTGCATTTGGGGATGCAGTGCGCGCAACGAAATTCGTTTGATTTATTTAAATGTTTACTTACCTGCAAACCTCCATTATCCATACATTACTACCCCCCACCCTGCTCCTCCCCCTCCCCACATCACCGCCCCGGCAGGTACTCCCCTACCGACCGCGGCTGCCTCTTACATTCCAATGGGAGCACTTTCTTGAAGAAGAAATAATTTGCCAAATAGCCAGTAGCAAGAGGAGGAGAGAGAGGTACATTTCTTTGGGTGAAGCCAAAGCCCACTATGTGTATTTAAAAAAAAGGGCAACAATATGTCCTACAAACAGCAGCGCTGTCAAGCCAGACCTATAAAGGGTTATATTTGATTCTGTAGCATCCATTTTTTAGCTGTTTCTTTCAGCACTTGCGCCCCATATGCAACTGGGCCCCTTGCAAATAAATGTTAGATTTGTAAAGTGTAAATAAATGCACCAATTTATAGTTCTTAAATCGTTGTGGTAAATGATTTAAAGCAAATTTATGTAAGTCACTTTTAAAGCTGGCTTGGGTTTAGAAGGCACGGTAAGCTAATGATGGATGATAACTGTATTCTTGGGGAAAGGAAAAATTCAAAAGAAATGTGGTTGAACAGCTAATCAGCTATTCAGTTGTTCAACTGGCAAGCAATTTAGTCAGTAAGCTGCTTTTCAAACCTTGGAATCTAAGATGCTTTTTCATTGCTTTTAATATGCACAGTTAGGTATTATATGCGTTTAATTGTGTTTTATATCTTATTTTTATAATGCACTGCTGTACCAAAAGGTGTCAAATTGCTGCACATGTCAACAAGAATTGAGATTTAGAGAATCTCTTAAAGAGAACTGTTGATCAGAAACTGAGCCACAGACCGCATCAACCAACTAGAAACCACAACCCTAAACCCCGAAAACCATCTCACCCACTCGAACCTCTCTACCATTCAAGACACTATATCCATCATGAACTTCATGCACTCATGAGTACCCATGGATCCCTGCCCCCATCCACGTGTTCAACCTCAGAAGCAAGACAATTGGTGACGAACTCAGGAAAGTCCTAGACACCTCCATTATCTTTGCCTCCTTCCCTGAGGGCTGGAAACATATTTAAGTGAAGCCCCTCCTGAAATAAACCATCCACTGACCCAGCCGATCTGAAGAACTACCGGCCTATCTCTCTGCTCCACATCCAGCAACAAAAGCCACTAAGAAAGCAGTCAACCAGCAACTCACTAAGCACATGGAACACCACAACCTCCTGGACCCCTCCCAACCACAGCACTGATATAGCCCTGACCGCAGCCACCGATGGCATCAGGGCCCTCCTCTACCACTGAGAAATTACAGCTCTCATCTTCCTTGACCTGCTAGACGTGTTTGACAGAGTTTCCCACCACATCCTGATCAACAGACTCCACCACATCAGGATCCAAGGAGATGCCCTCAAATGGACCACATTGTACCTCACTGGTTGAACCCAGAGGATTTGTCTCCCACCTTTCACCTCTGAGCCCAAGAATATAATCTACGGTGCCCCTAAAGGATCGTCCCTGAGCCCCACCCCTGGCTGACACAGTCAGACTCAACATAATCTCCTACGCCGACGACACCCAGCTTATCCTCTCAATGTTTCCACCACCAGAGCCAACTTGCACAGATACATGAGGACCGTTGCTTACTAGATGAAAGGCAGATGTCTCTGAGTCAACACAGACAAGATGGAAGTCCTCATCTTGGAAAAGAACACCTCGCTGTGGAATAACATATGGTGGCCCATGTAACTAGGACCCCCCAACCCCTCATCAGATCACAACCTCGACATCATCCTGGGGAGCAAGCAATCTATGAAGCAAAAGCCAACACAGTCACATCCGCCTGCTTTCACACCCTCTGCCTGCTCCACAAGATCTTCAGATAGCTCCCAGTCAACACCAGAAGGACCGTCATGTAGGCCCTCATCACCAGCAGATTGGATTATGGAAACACACTCTCCATAGGAATCACTCCACGCCTACTGAAAAGACTCCAGACTATACAAAACTCAGAGGCAAGACTCGTACTGGACCTCCCCAGAAGTACCCTCATCACACTCCACCTGAAGAAACTACACTGGCTCCCAATCGTGAAGAGATACCAGTTCAAGATGCTGACCTACGCTTACAAGGCCTTTGCCCAACGAAGGACCAGCATACATCAACAAACTCCTAACTTTCCTCCAACTGACCAGACACCTTTGATCTGCTTCCCTCTCCCTCGCAGACACCCCATGGATCCACAAAGCCAACAGCGAAGGAAGCTCTTTCTGGCACCTGGTAGCAAAACCATGGAACAATCTATTCCTGCACCTCAGGATCGCAGCTTTGCTCCTGCAATTCATGAAGCACTCAGGACCTGGCTGTTTGACTGAACAACCCAACATGCAGCAACCAACTTCCCCAGTGCCTCGAGTCCGGCATGGGTGGGCTGTCGTGCTCTATAAATATTTAATTGATTAATTAAAAAACAACAAACAAGAAAATAATCATAGACATGACCATCTTCCAGACAGCCTGGGATTAAAGCACTGTGTAACCTCCCTGTGCTCGTGGGGTAAGATAGACATTTAGGTGAGGAAAGACAAATATAATCTCAAAACTGACAATACAGGAAATAGTGATTAGCAGGAAGGAAGTAGAGAGTGGAGGTTAGTGGGTGGGCAATGGGTGGGATAGAAGTTATAGTGAGCACTGAGAAAAGAAATCAAGGAAGGCAGTCTAAATGACAGGAGAAATATGTACAAAGACGGTATGGAGGGATAGGCGTCAGTGTCAAGAATACTTAAGGTGAAGTAGAGCAAAGAGCATCAGAAATGATGGAAAGATGACAAATTAAATGGATGCTGAAACTACTGCAAGTTTAAACTGGTGTGTTTTCTGCTTTTTGCAGAATTGAAGCAAAGTCTTTGAATATTTTAGGCCGACTGAGAGTTAGTTCCCAAGAGCACAGGCTGCATTAGAGAATGATTTTCAGAATGTTGAGTTATTAATTTGTTGGATTCCAGTTTTATATTTCAGATTCTCCTCGAGTTTTTAAAGAATTTGATGGATGCACTCCAGATGCTGGAGGTGAAGAGCTTTAAAAGTAACCCATGCCATCTTTTTGCTGTTCTGGGTTCCATATATTCTGTACTGTATCCAAACAGCTCAGTAAGTTTCAATCTTCCAACATTATCCCCTACTTTTTTTAAAATCTGGTAGCATTTGCTGCCTACAGTTTATGCCTATGTACCCATCGTGCTGAGGCGCTCATAATTTGTAGATTATGCACACAACACATTTATGCACATTTGTTTTTAGAGAACATTAATAATAAGCACTATGGAGTTTTAAAACAACAGCATTCTTAAGGTCCCCTACATGATTTAGCCATCCAATTAGTTTGTTTAGAACAGTGGTTTTGTAAAGTCAGTTATAAATATGATATTATAGCTTGCAGCCAAGGACTAAACCAGTTAAAGACCCTGGACCCTCGGCTTGGGCCTATAATGTGGAAGAGGTCCTTTAATAACTGGTATAGCCCAAGGCAATAGGGCTATATTGCGGTTAGAAGATTACACCTGCTGATGGTAGAATGTTCTAAATTAAAAAAGGGAAGAAAAGAAATAGAAACATTGGAATACTAAAGTAGAAGTTGTATACCAGACATTATTGTCCTGAGGCACACCACTGACTTCAAGAAAGCAGTCAACATTCTAGAGTTCTAAAATAGCCTTATAGCCCGCAGTAGCTGGCTATACCATCCATTAAAGGCCCTACTCCAGCATTAAAGGAAAGGGCCTTTAATGGCCTGTATTGCCTGCTATGGCGGGTTATAAGGCTGTCAGAACATTCCACCCCATGAGGGCAGAATGTCCTAATTAAAAAACAAAGACCTCCTAGAAAAGGAGGGGGTTGAAATCCTCCACAGCTTCGAAGCCTTTGATTCGCAGCTGCTGTTGTGAATGTTCAACAGTTAACAGCCAAATGCACGGCCAGGGCTCTGTGGAAGGAAAATGGTACCCAAAATGTAGACACACCAACAATGTACCTAGATCAAATCTCCCACATTAACTAGATCCGAGTTGGTGTTGAACCTCAAATTTGTGAAGCAATATGTACGCATGTTAAGGAACCCCCCCAAACATCAAATTAGCCGAGTGAAACAGCTCAATAAATTACGGGTCAAACAAATTTAAATGGTCTCCACAGTGCTTAATTTGTGAAAAATAAGTGTCGGAGCCCTTGTCAGGAGACCACTGCAGATTGCACCTCCTATTGCCCCTGCCAGTACTGCCAATGTCGGTACCAACACAAATCCTAACCATCCCACTCCTACAAGAGTGACTATCGAGACTGTTACAGGACCCCGAAGCTATAAGAATGGCTTGGACGGCAAGTATTATTCCATTTCCATTTATATTGCATCAATGCACAACTGTGAGTGTGCTCATCCTTAAATTAGACAAACGGTGTAATAAGTGCCAGTATTGACAATAATGTGCTGGTGCCTAGCACCAGAAACCACCAGTTCAAATTAAGCATTGTTCTCTACTCAATAACCGAGTTCTAGATGAATGAAACTTTAAAGAGTTTTATTACAAAAATTCAAAGTAAGTGCTACAGAGTCAATGCCTTGAAGTCTTTTGTGTGCAAAATTATGCACAGTAGGTAAAAACATTAGAAAATCAGACAGCATGCCTAGAAGCATTGGAAAGCTCAGGAAAATCTCCAGCTAACCCCCAAATTCAAGAGGTTTATATACACAATTCTTGCAGTTTTAACGTGGTGTGAGCAAATGTATAGTTTGTTAAAAAAAACAGAGAAAATATACGTGATTTTGTCTAAGCACTTAAGCTCTAACCCATTTCTTAATAATTATTCAGCACTCTCTATGCTAATATCATCCAGAGATGTTTGAACAAAATAGGAAACATTGACAATAAGACTTTCTTCAAGTGAATAGATCCAATAAAGGAACCGAACATGAGGTTATAAGTAAGAATTTTACATCTGCACCATGGAAAGTTCATCGTGAGCAAAACAATACAGCAATGAAAATAAATGAATATGACCTCAGCTTGACTGTGTGCTGTGGAGCCTGTGGGGAGATGAGGTGCGCTGGGGATGCACAAGTAAATGTCGGAAATGTTATTTCTCTTGTCCAAGATGATGTTTTACACAGAAATGTGACATAACTGAAGCACATTATTAACTACACTACTACACATCATAGGAAATTTGTTTTTAAAGGCAATTACACAATATCAGTCTGTAGATGTAATATTGTGAGTGAAAAATTCACATTACACATTGTTAATGATACGCAAAATATAAATCTTTAACACCATCAATGCTGATGGTATTCCCCTCCTGTGCTGAGATTTGTTGATTCCCATTGTTTATGACGAGCTCAGCTCGTCATGAGCGTACGAGAGGTGTACCTCATGACGAGCTGAGCTCGTCATGAGCGTCGAAGGGGCTAAAACAATTCTAAAGCTGTTAACTGTTGAACATTCACAGCAGTAGCTATGAATGGAGGCTGAAGTCAGCCCCTGGTTCTCCCGGGGCTTGGCTAAACTGTTTTCCTCATTCAGCCAAGTCAGGGAGACCAGGGAGCCGAGCAGAATTCATCTATCCCTCTTTCCGAGGCTCCAGTGACACTGTGAACTACAGGAAGAGGAGGGGTCAGAAGAGATGGGACCGGCTCCTCAGTGTCCTGCTGCACAGGCTCTGCCTCTCGCTTTCCTCTGCCCAATCCATATATTTTGGAGAGGCAGGGGAAAGAGAATCCAAGGGAAAGACAGAGGCATATGCTGTGTATTAGCGGTACAAAAGGGGGTGGTGATGGACGGAGCATCAGAACCAATCAAACACTCACACCCAGTCAAAAGATCTGGGTTTGATCCATTACCATTCTTTAGCCCACTCTGCCACCCCAGTTCAGACATGGCTATATGCAAATCAGTCTGACCCTGTGCCTCATGGGAACAGTCCAGCCCGAACTGCCAAGCCATGCCTTCCCTGGACCGGAAACTAGCTTCCGAGGACCGGTTTCTGGCATTCCAGCCTTCTTCAGCCCGGCTTGCTTGAATCCAGTGGCAAAGTGAGCAAGGGACTCACGTCTGAGCATACCCTGCCACACTTATGGTGGCCAAAAGCGGTACAAAAGGGGGTGGTGATGGACGGAGCATCAGAACCAATCAAACACTCACACCCACTTTTGGGTGTGAGTGTTTTGATCAGAACCAATCAAACACTCACACCCACTTTTGAGGCCTTTGTTAGAACATTTTGCCCTCTAGTGGCAGAATGTTCTAATAGCCTTATAGCCCGCCATACCTGGGCTACACTGGCATTAAAGTCCCACTCTCTTGTTTAAGGCCCTCACCTTCGGATTGGGCCTTTAACGCTGAAGCAGGCCTTTAATGGACAGTGTAGCCCACTATGGCTGGCTATAAGGCTATATTAGAACCACTGAAAACAATGGAGTGCTCCGAGCTTCTAATGGCCAGTAGAAGCCCGGAGCTCCAAAATTCCAATGTTGTCCTTCACAGCTCTCGCTGTGAACAAAGGCCTCATGGAGCGCTGGAGCGGGTCTTTAATACAGCCTTATAGCCCACCGTAGCGGGCTATACCGGCTATTAAAGGTCCGCTCCAGCGTTAAAGGCCAGAGCCGAAGGCGAGGGGCTTTAACAAGGGAGCCGGACTTTAATAGCCGGTATAGCCCAACAACGAAGGGGTAGAAGGCTATTAGAACATTCTGCCACTAGATGACAGAATGTTCTACAAATAAAACAAAAGCCTCTCTAAGCCCGAGGGGGTTTAAATCCCCTTTGGCCCCAAGAGGCTTTTGTGAAAACAACATTGGAATGTTGCTTTGCGGCCCTTTATCGCCCCGCAGAAGCACGGAGCACTCCATTGTCTTCAATGGAGTGCTCCACATTTCAAGGTTCTAATGGCCAGTATAGCCTGGTAGGACGGGCTATAAGGCTTTAATATGTCATTTAGAAACTAAAAAGTAAAAAGTCCACTGTTTGAACACATATCGTTGTATACACAAGGCAGATGCTCTGTCAGCAGAAACCAGCGGTTCCCTTCTTTTAATAGGACCAGGAATCTAGAAGCTTGGTGAGCTGCAATACTTTCAATTTATGGAGGTGCTACTCCTGCTTCTAAATAAGTTACAAGTGAGACAGCTGCTTTAATCAGTGTTGGACAACGAGACAAAATATATATGTTTTAGATTATACGCTTGTACCAGATGCAATGACGAAGAGTGTACTTTTGTCAAATATTTTACGTTGCTCTTACATCAGTATATATCACAGATCTGTAAGACTGACTCATTTCTAATATAAACACAATACAAATATTGCAGGTCAATTTATAGAAAATAATCTTTGCCAATAAAATAGATGAAATAAGTTACCTTTGATGAACTACATGTAATGGTGAGATTCCAATAAGTGCATTCTTGATCACACTGGGGACACATAATGATATTGCCTCCGATTTTGGGATCACAGACTTCTTTGCTTAAAAAGAATAGAAATCACCAAAAGATTATGTGCTTTTTCTTTACCCTTTTCACTTCTTTAATTCTTAACACGTTTTCCTTTTTATTCTCAGTTCTACTGAGCCTGACAAGCAACAAACCCTTCTTCATAGTAGGGGCCAAGCAATCCTGAACAAGGAGAGAATGTTCGTGTGTCTATTTATGAGGGTTTACAGTTAACAATAAAACACAAGGCTTTCTTTGGTTTGCTCAACAATATGCACCACACACAAACAGTCACCAAACCACTTAATCCCACTTCAATTTAACACAAGGGAGTCTAGTTGACAACCCAAAACCAGTACATAAGAAGTAGAAATGATATCTATCTTTTTATTAAATACATTAAACACATATCAAGAGATTAAAAACAAGATAAAAATAATTTCACATATAGGTTACGTAAATTTCAAATTCATACACAGAAATGACAACGTTCTAATTGGTCGTAGCACAGATGTGTGTTTTTTATTACAAATTGTACTGTCTTTTTTTGTACTCTCCATGTTTTTCATTATTAGTTGCCGGATTAGTTGTTTGTAGATGCAGTGGCAATTTCTTCTAAGCTACGACTAATTAGAACTTTGTCATTTCTATGTATGAATTTGGAATCTACTTCAACTGATATGGAAGGCATTGTGCAAGTTTCCTAAAGGTTGGCTGAATATTTACTTTTAACGAACGTTCTTGCGGGCTAGCTGGATGCCTGCTTGGAGGAAGGTTGTTGAGGGCTGGTTTTGGGTATACTTTGAATGCAAGCTTCCTACTCATTAGCTGTTTGTGTACGTGTATGTAAGTTCTATGTAAGGCACTTGAGGGTTTGAACTGTACAACACTATGTAATATTTTTTCAATCTATTGATTATTGAGCAGCTTCCTTCCACAACACTACAATCACCGCTGTGTTTGGAATTTCTCACTAGCCAAGAGAAGTCCAAGAAGAAAGTACACAAATTGGAAACCAAATATTAGGACAGAATGAATTGGCCATTTGTGACACAGTTAGCGGCTCCAAATCCTCTTGATCATTAGAAGACTTATCCAATTTGTTGTGTGAACTGGTATTTTACAATCTACAAAATGCATAGCTGAAGTATGTCCCATAAAACAGAGGATTGCTGAAAAGATGGGAACATCATCTATCTGTTCACTGGCCAAGATGTAATTTATAATTCACATTAATTTCCTTGAATCTCAAAATAAACTACATCAAAAATATGTTCATGGAAAGGGACATGCACGTTTTCCTTGGCTTATATGTCAATGTTGAACATGTAGGTATGATATTAAGCAAGGTTGACATCTCTAGTCAAAGTACAACTAAACCCTAACTCTACACTCCACTTCATTAATCTTTGACAATCATTTTAAATTACAGTGTTCTAAAGATGACAGATACAAATATTTTCTAAGCCTGTTTTAAAGGGCATAATGAAAAATATCAGCACACAAATATTTTGATACGATACCTCCATGTGCAGGTTTCCTGAGATTTGAATCCATAAAGAAAACAGGCAAGTCCCACAACTGCTGCAAGGACCAACATCTTTGTATAAAAACCAAGCCAAGCAAAATAAATTCCAACTTTTTCGCCGTAATATTTCCTGTGTGAAGTAAAAGTTTGTGTTAAGCACAGCAATATTGTTTAATAGTATATCCATGTAAACATTCATGAGGTGTTTTAGGGTTGTTTTATTGTACGGTAAAAACATTTGGGGACCATGAAAAAAGTGTTAATCATTTATGTCTAGTTGATAACCTACTTGATTACTCTGATATTACATTTAAAAAAATATATTATCTTAAAAACATGTGGGAAATATTATCTTCAGAGGTACTTTTGATGCCTATAAGCTATGGTTTTAATACCAGCAGATGTTATCTAATGTAGTGGTTCTTAACGTTTTGGCTTCTGTGGAGTCCGAAGTAATTATTAATAAAACCCGAGTACGCCCACTGAATCCTTATTGGAATTTGGGATCCCGTACTGAGCTATTACTTGAAGCCAGGGGCCCCAGCCTCAGCATTTTCAATTAACTGAACCGCAAAACAATACACACAAAAAAACACAGAAACAAGCATTCATCAAACAAATATACAAATAAGAAAATATTTTATTTATTCACGAACAAATATAAACAAAAATCAAAATGTAGTTTTAGTGGGAGGTTGGAGCTTTTCTAAATTCAATTGAGGCAACTCATCGTCTGTTCTGTTTGATGCACTCGTAGTATTCCTACAAATCAATCTGAGGATACTAATTTTTAGCCTCCAATTTCAAATGAACTCACATTTACAGAACATTTTATAATTTTCAATGTTGCTTCTTTATTTATACACACTACATTAATATGTTAAGATTATTGAATTTTCTAAGCATTCGCAGAATCCCTATCTAGATTCTGCAGACCCCTCTGGGATCCCCGGACCACAGGTTAAGAACCACTCATATAGTGATTACGGATGTACGACGTTACAATGCGTACTTTTACAACGCGTGCCGTTACTACGCAACTTTTACAACGCAAGTCGTTACAATGACTTGCGTTGGGGGGGGCGCAGGATAGTACATTTTTTAATTTACTATTCCAACTCCAGTCCCCGTGGATAGTAGGGAAGGAGTTGGATAGTAAATTAAACTATTTACTATCCTGGAGCGCCCCCCAGAGCAAGTCGTCATAATGACTTGCGTTGTAAAAGTTGCGTGGTAACAGTACCGCGTTGTAAAACCTTCGTTGTAAAGGTTGTTCCCCAATGATTACGTTCTAGGATAAAAATCAAAGGAACGGTGTTTCTTTGACCGTAGCACTTCCCCCAGTTTCTGCCATACTAACACTTCATCAAACCAATGATTGACATTCTAAGCGAAAATACAGGAAGAATCAACTGTCATATACATCACTAATCCTCCACCGTGCCTGTGAGATTGTTGCTGGAGGTCTCAGTGCTTACTATGGAGTCGCTCATTTCACTTTCACTCAAAACGTAAGCTCTTTTAACAATCTCATGAGGCAATGTTCCAAACCAAATAAAACATACAGTAAAGAGCTCCCTCATGACCTATATTTCTTTCATAAACGTGGAACTAAATTCAGCATAGGCTAAATGACAATATCATGACATCAACAAGGCTAATAAGATAAAGTTGATTTATTCATAGTTGTTTATTAAACTTCTTTTATCATTGAAGATATATGTAGCAAAAATGTCATTATTTCTCCTTTTTTATAAAACTATTTTGTATAAATATACATATAAGTGAACAAAATTTCTACGCGGAATTCACAAATAAATACAGTACAATGTTAAACAAATGACCCCTGAGAGAGAAATCATACAAAAGAAAAGCGTTCATACATACTCAAACAAAACCATCCACACTCATGCGAACTCGTACTACATTCACAAACACATATATCTGGAAAAAAGGGAGACAATAGATTTCAAAATAGGTCCTATATTATTCAGATCCTTCTCAACACATCCATCGCACATGGTTGCAGAGATTTTGCAATCTATTGTCTCCCTTTAATAATCAACTATGATTAAATCAACTTTATCTTATTAGCCTTGGTGATGTTGTCGTTTAGCCTATGATGAATTTAGTTCCACGTTTATGAAAGAAATATAGGTCATGAAGGAGCTCTTTACTGTATGTCTTGGTTTTCCCCTTTTCTCCCTGACAAATTATCTTTACAAGAGGGGGTCCCCCTTTTATTACATAACTAAACCAAATAAAATATATCTTATCTACTGCCCAAATTCATCCTCTCCCTTATAAAACATATACAAAGAGTTTGGCCTAACTTATAAAGAGAGATTGTCTCTTCCTCAGCAATTTATAATATGCCTACAACCAAGAACAGGTAAAATCACCCTTCCTCACCTGCACCCTCCAAGAGGATAACTCAAAACCCTACCAAGGGGCATCCAATACAAACTTCATGAAAAGAATTTGGCTTCTCCAGCAACTGCGGTTTACACAATTGCATGAGCGGTTTCTCTTCGTGGGCAGAAGAGCGTCGCCCCACTTGCTACGAGCACAGTGCTCAACACAGAATAGTAAAACGGTCATTACCATTTTATTATTCTGTGTGCCGCCTGCCGTAGCAAGTGGGTGGTGGAGGTGGGGCAAATTCCTGCAGATTGCAGGATGATGTTGTAGGTTTTCAAATTTGTATGTCAGATTGGCCTGCTACCTACAGCCGGCCAATCTGACATGCACACTTTAAAGCCAGCAATCCCAGCGCTGTAAAACAGCAGAGGGATTGCAGGTACAGGCCCCCAGCCTCAAAATGAGCACTGGGTTATCCTGCTGCAACCACTCCTGGAGCATTGATTGGATTCGCATTGCATGAGGAGGGAAGTCCCTCCCTTTCCTTCCGGCTCCTCATCACCCCCAGGATCGGTGAGGCGAGAGGAGCATCTGTTTGGGGTGCCCAGCGGCCGGCAGCCATTATGGCAAGTGCTTCACCATTAATTAATGTTGTAAGTCGCCACTGCACAATTGCAGTTCTGCCCTCAACTAAGGGAGCTGCAATAATCATTAAAAGAAATTCAGCGATATCACTAGAGTCCAGCACGGTGGATAGGATGGGAAGATGGGCTATAGCCAGGGTTAAATGCCATGCATTCAAGTTCACAGTGGCAGGATATTATGGCCCGAACACAAATGACCCGGCACCCTTTAAAAACCTACTGTCTGGATTGTTAAACTACACAGCCCGCTAATATTGGCTGGAGATTTTGATGTGGTCCTGGACCACGCATTCGCTAAGTCACAGAGAAGTAGAGCTATTCCAAATCACAAAATGGGTGCATTGATAAAAAATGCGATGAAACAGCTAGCCTGGTATGATGTGTGAAGGAGTAAAATAGGAAGAAAAGAGGTTACACCTTTCATTATAAAAAGTACGGTCATAAGTCTTGACTAGATTACTACCTGTTGAGCACAAACTTAAAGAAATGGGTTCATGATGTTAACCACTTGGGAGAGCATCTTTCTAACCAATCAGCAGTGACACTATCTCGCAGGGTGCCAGTTAGATCGACCTCCAATAGATGGACCCTGGAGCGTGACATTCCTGTGGAGGAGGATATAACTGAGAAGTTAGCGTTAGAATCAGAGGCCTTTTTTCAAACCAATCTAGGTACTGCCATGATACAAGTGGTCTGGGATGCGTACAAAGCTTTTTTAAGGGTACTAATAACCTCTCTACAATTTGCTAAGCATAAAAAGTATAAAGCAGAAGTCGAGGGGATAGAAAATGAAATACAAGAATTAGAGTATTACCTCATCACACACCAGAGTAATCCTTCGGATGCTAACATATCTGCAAAGCTAGAGTCTCTTAAATCAGACTTGGTGGATATCCTTGACTCAAGGCTGAAAAAGAAATGGCAAGCCAGTAAACTAGCTCATTTTGAGTATGGAGAAAGCTGCGGAAAGCTTCTGGCATGGAAGACCAAACAAGATCTGGCTAGAGGTAGTATTACTCTGCTGTCCCGGGGAATATACTCAAGACCCCAGATGAAATCGAAAAGGCCTGTCATTCTGAGAAAGTTTATCATGAAGATTTAAATGTCCAGGAAGGGGAAATAACAAAATGGCTGGCTCAGACCCCCCTAATAGGATTGCTGAGGACAAATCTCATAATATGGACATGCCGATTTCAAGTGTAGAGATTAGGAAAACCATAGACTCGGGTAAATCCGGAAAAGCTGCAGGCCCAGATGGACAACCTGCGGAATTATATAAAGTTTTAAGGGAAGTTCTTATACCTGTCATGATGATACTATTTTCTCACATCTTTGAAGAGGGTGGGGATATACCCTCTTGGAACGAAGCAACGGTCCTGTTAATCCTCAAACCCTCCAAATCACCACGCTCCTGTGACTCATATCGGCCTATCTCTCTGCTCAATATTGATTATAAGATTTTTGCAGAAATATTGGCAGAGAGGTTGAACGGAGTAACAGAGAGGCTACTCCATAGAGATCAAAAGGGATTTGTTAGAGGGAGAGGAATAAGGGATCTTACCTTTAACCTGATTGCGGCAATCGATATAGTAGCAACTTTACACAAAACTTCTTTAGCCATAATTACAATAGACGCCATGAAGGCTTTTGACAGAGTAAACTGGGCCTACTTAAAATATATATTAAAAGAGAGTAACCTAGGAAAGAACTTTTGCAGGTCAGTTTCTCGGATATATAAAACCCCTATAGCTGGAATTCTAGTGAATGGAAATTAATCTGCTCCAGTCAAAATCCAGAGAGGCACTAAGCAGGGATGCCCATTATAGCCAATGTTCTTCAACTTATACATTGAGCCTTTGGCTGAAAAGATAAGACAACACCCAGGCATACCTGCCTTTAAATTCAAGGATTGGGAGAAGAAGGTGGCGTTATATGCTGATGACCTAATGATCTACATATCGGACTTGAATGCCACAATCCCTTTAATATATAAAGAAGCAAAACATTTTGGGAGTGTTTCGGGATATGAAATAAATGCAACTAAAACTGAATGCATGGCATGGAATTTGAGTGCATGTGCCTATCCAACGAAAGAAGTGATTAGGTATTTGGGAATACTGATTACCCAAAATATTGACAAGATTACAGAAACCAACCTGCAAAAAAACATGAAAGAAATATACAACTACTTAATGGGATGGGCCTATATACCCCTGACTCTAATTGGTAGAGTTAATTTAATAAAAATGATGTTGGTGCCTGAAATAATCTTCTTGCTACAGAATATCCCACTGTTATTTAATGAAAAAAGCTTGAAGATTCTTCAGTCGAAACTAAATACCTTTATCTGGGCCTCAAAAAGTATAGAATATTGTGGAAAAAGTTTCCAGAAGAAAAAACAAGGGGGGACTATGCCTCCCAGATCTAGTTCTGTACGCAAGGGTATTCTCATTGAGGGCAGGTAAAATGCTCATGGACGCACCAGATGGCTCAGATGTAGGCGTGATGTTCAAGGAAATGCTCTTAGATGTTGAAAGAGGGTGTCAGGGTTTCTTATACAAATATCGAAATCCAAGATTTTTTAAGAAAGATCGCCTAAAAACACTAAGCGTCTTGCTTGCCACTTGGATTAAGATTAAGAAGGCCTTAAAGATTAGTTACTTTAGTGCTCTTGCTCCCATTTGGAATGCTCCGGGGCCACCAGGGTGGACCAGAGATTCTTTGTCAACTCCTCTAATAGAGGCAGGTATTTTGTGCTGGGAGCAGTTAATATCGGAGGGGTCTCTGCTATCCTGGGAAGAGATGAATTCACTCACAGACAACGAGCTTTCCAAATTCAAGTACTGGCAAAAAGTTGTCACCAAACTGTCGGGACTGATGTGGGCATGTCCAATGAACTGGAAAAGGCACTATGGAGGAAAACGGCAAAAAAGAAGGAGGTAGCTAATCTTTACTGGTTATTGTTGGACCTGGAAGAGGGAGACTTTAAACTACCAACAGAGCTGTGGGGAGAGAACTTGCCTGGCACCCATCTTGAAGATTGATGGCAAGTACCTTACGAAATTTTGTATAATACATTACTACCTGCAAATTTAAGAAGGAACAATATGGTTTGTATCGACAGGGTGTATTGGGCTCCCCTTAAGCGCTCTAAATTCTCGAAAGCTCCAGTGCCAAAGTACCCAAAGTGTCTCCAAATTAATGCGGATGATGTCCATATGTTCTTAACTTGTTCAAAGTTACGTCAATTTTGGGCGGAGGTGAATAGAGGCATGGAAGGTATTTTTGGTATAAACACTCAGGTAAGCATTACTTTGGTTATCTTTGGGTTGTTTCCAGATTATAAGTCTATGTCCAGGTGGGAAAACAAGTTATGTGTATATCTGATTTTACTGGCACAAAGTGAAATTTCCAAAAGGTGGATTAAGGATACTTCCCCAAATTTATTAGATTGGGTGATCTCCATTCAATATACAATGAAGCTGGATAGAGTTAAATTAGAAAAAGATAAGAATGAAAATGATCATTGAAAAGATTTTTGGGGTCCATGCGAGGAATGGTTGGGCACCCTTGATCAATAGGATAAAATCAGTCAAATGATTAAGCCTTTACACTAACATACTTCATCTCTCTGGTTTCTGTGAGGCGCCCCGAGTGATACAGAACAAGCATGTAGAGAGGCTCTGTGTAAAGCTTATCCATCTAGATACAGAGCTCTCCAGTTGGTGCCATTTGAGAGGGGGGCCACAGGAGTATATTTAACAGCTCTAAATTATCTGATGGCGAATGAGGGCAAAACAAATTTTAAAAAAAACAATTGCAGGTCCGCATATACACACCACACTATTATAACAGATAAAAATCACTAAGCTCAATGTAGATTTCCTAGTCCACACCGAAACATGGCATAACAAGCCCTAGTAATCTCCCAAATTAATTATGAAAGTTTCTAAGTCTTCACTTCCCCTTAAAGCCATAATTCACTCAGGAGCTCATCTGGTCTCTGGCACTTGAAAAATCCAACCACATTACCACATTACTAAGATAGCTCTACTTGCTCTCCATTTTAAATTAGCCTGCATAACTTTCAAAGATATCCCCGTTGCACAGCCAAATTATCCGTGATCTTTCCTAAAATGTCAGGAGGGAATAAACATCCAAGAATCAAAGACATACTGACACTGGAATCCAAAAACCTGAAAACTCATGCCAGTTGTTGGCAATTCTTCTCTAGAGTGGCATCATCCCTCTAGAACTCCCTTCCAGAAGAAATACGATGCTGTTAGGACCGCTTAACTTTCTGCACGAAACTAAAAACCTTTATATTTAATTGTTCAAATTGATTTGCACGGTGAAATGATTTATCCTGTAAAAAGATTGTTACACCACATTGTGCCCTGCCTTATCTTTATGCAAACAACTCGCCAACTACTGCTTTACTTTACTACATTCTGCTTCCTCTCCTCTAATAAACCCCCATTTCCTCCCAACTCACCCAATTTATATGATTCTATATGTTAATACCGCATTTTGTTTCAGGTCTGCTCGTTATGTACATATGTTTCATTAACTTTAAAACAATTGTGTTCCATGGTATGTTGCACTGTAACCTGCTCTGTCAGCCTCGAGTAGAGTGGTGCTACAGAAAAATAAAATACATTATTCTGTGTTCTTTCTTGATCAAATGCTATCATCCCTGGTAAATCACCATCAGCCTATGCTTTCACTCCCTTATCTGGAAGTATTGGCATAGGAACGGGCTAGAGGTAATTAAAACACTTACATATATTATTCAAGATACTATACCCATCATGATGGCTCTCAATCTCCTGGCCTTTTCCTTCATAATAATGCAGTACTTTATCAATAAATTCATCGAAGAGTGTAGGAAATTGGGTTACTGGTTGAGGGAAGTGAAACTCTACTCAAGCAACAACCACAATTCCTGTCAGGGTAAAGTCAGAAGCAGACCTCAAATTAACCTGTGCTAAACCCTCTGGGAGCTTGGCACAAAAGCAGGCAGGCCTAACTTAGAGGCAATATGTAAAGTGTTTATGCAGCACAGCAAACAGTAATAAAGTAAAAACACAACCCAAAAATCCCACCCCTATTTAGAAAAATAAAGAAAATGTAATACAATATTTGAGACAAAAACAACAAACACCCAATCGGTAGAACCAGGGATATGCAATTTTAAAGAATTAAGTAAAAATAGTGCCTAGAAGCACAAATTGTGGTTATCTGGAAGTACCGGACCAGGACAAAGGGGAAACATCACTTACAATGCAACTTTTACCACGCAATGCTTTTACATCGCAGCTTTTACAACGCAAACCATTACAACGCATTGCGCTGGGGGGCGCTCTAGGATAGGGAATAAGTTTAATTTACTGTCCAACACCTTCCCTAGTGTCCACGGGGACTGGAGTTGGAATAGTAAATTAAACTATTCACTATCCAGCACCCCAAAGCGCTATGCGTTGTAATGGTATGCGTTGTAAAACTCGCGTTGTAAAAGCATGCGATGTAAAAGCATGCGTTGTAATGTCGTACATCCGGACAAAGTCACAAGTTTAAACCAACTGCGATGGAGCGTGTTCTGGATGCAGGAACCAAGGTAGGCCCGCTGAACAAAGACCCTTCAATCCTGGATGCAAGATTCTGCATAAAGGATGCGTCACACAGCGGCGGTTCCGATGGACTGTGGGCTGCCGTGTGAAGTCCTGCATCAAGGATGCGATGTGCAACAGCGAATCTGGGGGTCAGGGGCTGCGATACGAGGTCCTGCATCATGCATCATTGGTTCTGAAGTGCTACGGGGTCCTGCGTTGGGGATGCATCGCACGGTGTCGGTTCTGCGTAGACCACAGCTGGGCTGGCAGAGCACCTTTAGGCTTACTTCCAAGGGTCCAGGACTGGGTTGGCACCACTTAGGGGCCATGACTCACAGCACACAGTGTCTAGGTGCTGGGTTCAAGGTAGGTGGAGCCTTTTCTAATCAGGAGGACTCACTCTGGTGATCTGGGATCAAGATGCAGGTCTATTTATTTTCACACAGGTAGAAAAGTCACAGTCCATCTTGCAGCACAACAGCCCTGCTGAGTCTTCCACAGGTCATGAGGTATACTGAAGAGTTGGGTCACAGGGTGCAATATTTATACATGATGCCAGCTTTGAAGTAGGAGAAAGTTCTGGAGGTTTCCACCACTAGAGGTGTCTGGAACTTACTGCCCCCCTGCCCTGGCTGCAGCTCGTCATCCAGGTGTCACAAAATACTAGTCTCAAAACCCTTTTTGAGTGTATTCAGGAACAGTCTTTGTTATGTGCAAGTGTGGTAGGTGACAGCACCTCCCCCTCATCAAGTCAGAGATGCCCCATCCTGCCAACACTTATTGTCTATTTGTCTCATTGTTTGGGAGCAATACATAAAGACCAACTGCCAGCTACATATAGTCATGTGACCCTGGTTACAGGCTGCAGGCACTAGGGCAAGAAAATGCCAAATTTCTAAAAGTGTCATTTTCAGAAAAGTGACTTAAAATCTGACTTTACCATTAAAGAGAGTTTTAAATTACTATTCTTTAGATACCAAACTCAACATACCTACTTGTTCCCAATTGAAAGGTATCTCTTATTAAATGTAATAAGGTAGCCCAATGTTATGCTATGGGAAAGGTAGGCCTTGCAGTAGTGAAAAACGAGTTTAAGTATGTTTCACTACTAGGACATGAAAACCTTAAAAGTACATTTCCATCTTTTTAAATACACTGCACCCTGCCCTATTAGTAGTTAGGGCCTACCCTAGGGCTGACCTATATGTATTAAAAAGGAAAGTTTACTTCTGACAAAAGGTTTATTTTGCTAGGTAGAAATGGTAGTGTAAAACTGCACAAACAGGTTGCATGGCATGTTTAAAAAGGCTACTTACATAGTTGGCACAATCAGTGCTGAAGGCCCATTTGTAGCATTTAATGTACAGGCCCTGGGAACATGTAGTACCACTTTACTAGGGCCTTGAAAGTAAATTAAATGTGGCACTTGAGTGTAAGCCATTCTTGCCATGTTTAAAGGGAAGAGTACTAGCCTGTTAGCACTGGTTAGTAGTGCTAAAGCGTGCTGAGTTCTAAAGTTAGTAAAAACAAAGTCAGCAAAAACAGGAGGGTTAAAGGCAAAAACCTGTGGGAAAACCACACCAAGGATGTCCGGTCCAACGTAATGTTTCTTTTACTCGTTCAGATGCAGATAGTTGATAGCTATGAAGAGCACTTCTCGCTGCCAAATGGTAATAACCTCAAGTAATTTTTATGCACCAACATATATTTACATAACGGCAAAGGCACCGTTTTGGTGATAAACAAAAAAGCCTTACATCATTAAGAAAATAAACACCGTAAAGTCCTGTATAAGTGCAAGCCCCCTGCACAATGCCTTTCCCGTGGCAAAGGTGATGTTTCCCATCAGTACACTCCACCCAAAGAGATCACAGTGCTGCATCAAACATGATGCTTGAAGAAGGTATAAGAGGATGTGTGAGGGTCAGGAACCCAAAGAAAAATAGACACTCTGATATGATGATCCCAGCAGAGTTTATTTCCCAGAAGAAACTTCAGCCACATCCTGTCAGATTCCTCAGTTAATTGACAGCCCCGTGTCTCAAAAATCCCTTAACATTCTCATCAGAACTCTCTGAGGAGACAAGGTAACTAGTCATGGCAACTGTACTGTCAAATGGAGTTGCACATTACACAATACAGTCATGATAAAAGAAGATAAAAGGATAACTATATACACATTACCACACACCTTTGCCCCTAATTAAAGAACAAAATACATTTCACTTGTTTCAACTAAAGGATATCATACATTTCCAAACTTCAATTCACTAGTCACCAACTACAACTATCCTGTTGAAATACCAACAAGCGACCATCATCTATTTTGGCCGTACCGCAGAAGACTTTTGTCACATTGTATGTTCTGCTGTACTGCGATGTGCCTCTTACTCTCTCTAGCATTTTTATCTTGATCACATCTCCCACTTTTATCTTGAATGGCTTAACCGCCTTCTGACTGTCATGTTTTCCTTTTCCAGAAAAAAGTGCTCACTCCCATGGTAGAAACCTATACTCTTCCACACGTTCCTAAACACCTTAAACGCAATCTCCTCCATTGTTTCGGGCAATCGGGATAGTTTCTTCCAGTGTTCTATTAAATCTTTCCACCATTACGTTTGTTTTGGGACAATATAGGGCACACTTTTTATGACATATGCCCCTATCATCAAGAAACCTTTCCATTTCTTTTGAAGTCAATTGCAACCCATGGTCTGTAAGAATACTTTTAAGATTGCTTTCCCTTGCAAAGATCTCAGACAAAAATCTGGTTTCAGAGGCTGTGTTCATGTCTGTAGTAACACCTACCTCTGGCCACTGTGAATGAACGTCCATGACCATCAACAAATACTTGCAGACACTGTACACATGAATGGGCTCAAATATATAAAATCCAATCACCTCCCAAAACTAATCAAGGTATTTCTCGACACACCATGGGAGACATCCTCACCTTCATATTCTTATCATCAATCATCCTTCATTCACCACTTTCCCTCTCAATTCTCTCAATCATGAGGAAGGTCCTGGCCACCAATAAACACCCCAAAGTCTCTCCTTGGTCTCACTAATGCCTTGATGCCTCGATGTCCCTCATGTGCAAGTTGTATTTGACACACTCTAATACTATGAGGTGGTACCAATCTGCTCCCCCTCATCAAGACATCTTTGTTTAAATACAACTCATCAAATATTCCTTCAAATCCAACAAATGTCTAATTCTTTTTTCAGTCACCTTCACCAGACAAAACAAAGTGACACGTACTGTTGAGAACATCATTCTTATTCATCTCATGCTCCCATTCACTCTCTGTCACACATCCTCTCGAGATCCAACAGCCCTTGACCTCATCCTCGGTCCACCAACTCTTCTCATCACCCCTCGTTCAGACTTCACTGCCAATCTTGACAGGCAATTCGCAATTTTATTATCTACACCTGGCTAATAAGTTACCACATACTAAACATTCGGAAGCGCTACTACTTGCAGATTCTTGATTAAATACAATTAAGACCCTTCTTCCTGAATATCTCCTGCAAAGGCTTGTAATCTGTTTGCACTGAAAATTTCACAATCCACAGAAACTGCCTACATTTCGTAATTGCCCAATACACTGCAAGAACTTCTATTTCAATGGTTGAGTACTGACCCTCAGCCCCCCTCAATGACCTAGAAGCAAAAGCCATGGTAATCACTTCCCCATCTTTATTCTGCTTCAAGACCACCCCAAACCCCTTCTCACTAGCACCTATAAGTAGCTCATAGGGCAACACGGGGACAATGCTTTTCAAAAATTGAGCAGTAGACAGAGCAATTTTAAGATCTTTAAATTCCTTTGGACACTCATTCGTCCATGTAAATTGAGCACCCTTTTTGAAAAGCTCCCTAATAGCCACATAACGACTTGCAGTGGCGGCTCCTCAGCTAAGACGGAGGAGCATCGCCCCACAGCCAAGAGCAGCAAAGAAAGGAAAATATTTAATGATAATAACGGAATGTTATTATAATACCATTTTTTCCTCCTTCTGCGGCAGTGTGTGAGGGGGCAGTGCGGAGCAACAGGGGAGGAGTGGTAGAACACTCCTGTGCGCAATGACGGTTCGGTCGGCCCTCTGTGGCTACACAAAACAGTCATGAGCACTCCCCTGTTCTCCAAGCAGGCTGCATTATAGCCTGCATGAAGAACATGCCCACCCCTACAGCCCCTGACTGAGCGCTGTGTAACGCTTTTAAGCAGCCCGCATTGCCATCCCTCCCCTACCGTGCCTGCCCCCACCTGCGAGCAATGCCGGCCACCCCTGACGACTTGCAAGATTGGGCACAACTCGGGAATAAAATCTGTGATTCAAAGAAAAGTTTGAACCTCCTCTTTCTTGGTAGTACCCAGAAACTCAGATATCATGCCAATAAGTTCATCCTTGGGTTTGATGCCCTCACTGGATATAATGTGTGCCAAATATATTAGCTGAGATTGAGCAAATTTACAGTTACCAAACTATGCTTGTTTCCAGTCCAGGGAGGACCTGGCCTGGCAGTTCGGGCTGGACAGTTCCCATTGGGCGCAGGTCAAGACTGATTTGCATATGGCTGGGTCCAAACTGGAATGGCTTGGTGAGCAAAGAAACAATGGATTTAGGCCCAGATCTCTGTACTGGGGTGAATGTATGACATTGTTCTGCATTCTGTACATCAATTGTTCTTATTGCAGGAGCATAAGACAGCATGCGTGTATTAGCCAATAATGCACTAATTAACTTTTCAATGTTCATCAAATCAATATTCACGATATTACAAATTATACCAATCAGGCATCAAATCACCTTAACCCCTGACACCAATCATACATATCTTTGTCAAACATAAGGTTGCTAGGATGATGCCATCATCCACAACAAAACCATACACTGCCCCACCACCGCAGACGACGTAATCCCGAATATGGAGCACCTCAACTTCCAACTCTGAACCGATGGAAAAAACACCAACAGAGGCACTCTCGCCTACAGACCACCAGAACCTCGCCCCAGGTTCTGCAACACCATTCCCGAATTCATCGCTCCACTCACTATCGACTAGAAAACCTACATCTTCCTCAACTACCTCAATTTTCACCTCGACGACCCCAATGATACCAGCACTGCCAACTTCCCCGTGAGCATGAGCGACATCAGCCTCACCCAACTTGTCACCAACTCCACACACATCGCAGGACACACACTCAACCCTATCTTCATGGTACACAGTCTCCAAGTACAGCCATGTCACCAAGCTCACCTTGACAGACCAATCCATCGTCCACTTCATCATCTCGGGATCCTCCTGCACTGCCCCAAGCTGTCCAGCACCTCACGTTGCAGCTGGAGCAAAGTCTCAGAGAGCCAATGGACTGAAGCCCTCAACACCTTGCACCCACACAATGCAACCAACCTAGAACAGGCCGTCAAAAACTTCTACACCTGGATCACCAACTAAACCGGCAAAGTCACCCCCAGCAAACCCATCAAGCTCAAGTGGTCCTCTAAAAAATACCAGTTGCTACACTATGGAACTTAGAACCATGAAAAGTACCTGCAATCATCTCTAAAGGAAATGGCGCACCAGCATGGAGTCCACGGACTGAGCCACATTCAGGACATCCTTCAACTAATACGTCTAACTCCTGAAAATGATGAAAAGAAATACCTTGACCGACCGCATAGAAACAAGCTCCAACTACAGAAAAGAACTCTTTAACATCATCAGAGTTTTCTCCATTCCCAGAGCTTCCGAAAATCTCATCACTCTGCAACTCCCTGGCAGACTTCTTCCACAACAAGATTTCCATCATCTACAGAAGCTTCGAACCCCAACCTACCAACAGTCTCAGCCATTTCACCCCCACAAACGAGAAACACAACCACATGCTCAGCATCTGGGACCAGCTCTCCACGCAAGACACAACAGCCATCATTACCTCCGCCCACTCATGAGCACCGACAGATCCCTGCCCTCAACACATCTTCAACCTTGGGAGTAAGACGATCAGCAATAAGCTCACCACCATCCTCAATGCATCCATCACCATAGCCATCTTCCTCGAAGATTGGAAACATGCAGAAGTCAAGCCCCTACTCAAGAAGCCTTCTGCCGACCCCAACAAACTCAACATCTACCGCTGCATCTCTCTGATGCCCTTTCTCACCAAAGTCCTCAAGAGGGCCATCAACCACCAACTCACAGAGCATCTGGACAATAACAATCTTCTGGACACTTCTCAGTCCAGATTCTGCACCAACCACAGCACCAAAACTGCCCTTTTTGCAGCCACAGAAGACATCAGATCCCTCCTTGACCAAGGAAAAATGGCGGCCCTGATCCTCCTTGACCTCTTGGCATCATTCAACACAGTACCTCATCACGCCCTGATTAAAATTATTCACCACATTGTAATCAGGGAGACACCCTCAGAACCCAAGAACACTATCTGCGGTGGCCCTCAAGGTTCATCCCTTAGCTCTACTATGTTCAACTCCGACAAGACTCCCTTGGCCGACGTCATCAGACCGCATGGATTGCACATCATATTCTACACAGACGATACCCAGATCATCCTCTCACTATCAGAAAGACCCCTTCACCACGCTGACCAATTTCGGGAGATGCATGACAAGCATCGCCGACTGGATAAGAGACAACTGCCAAAAACAACACAGACAAGATAGAAGTGCTGATCTTTGGGAATAACACCTCCCCGTGGAACAATGCCTGGTGATCTCCCAAACTAAGAACCTCACCCACTTCGACCGACCCACCCACACCCACAACCTTGGCATCATCCTGAGCAGTAAGCTCACCATGAAAAGACAGATCAACTTAGTCTCATCCGCTTCCTCACCCTTTGCATGCTTTTTAAGATCTTCAAGTGGCTCCCCAATGACACCAGACGGACCGTCACCTAAGCCCTTGTCACCAGGCGACTGGACTTCGGCAACACACTCTACTTATGAATCACCTTGCATCTCCTTAAGAGACTACTAACCATAAAGAACACGGCAGCCAGAGTCATCCTAGACCCCTCCAATCGAACCCACATCACCCCCACCTCAAGAAGCTCCACTGGCACCCCATTCAGAAGAGATGTCAGTTCAAGATGTTGATCCACACCTTCAAAGCCCTTCACAACTAGGTCTCAGCATACATCAACCACCGCCTGAACTTCCACCTGGCCTCCAGACACCTGCACTTCGCCTCGCTCAAATCCCATTATCCCCGGCAACAACAGTCATCCTCTAGAGGGAGCTAACTATTTCTTCGTCGTCTAATCTGAGGTCTAGAAGTGATTCACTCACTCACAAGTGCTTGAACATAACAGAGCATAAATGTGTGGATTGTCTTCATGATGCACAAAGGACACAGTTTGTGAATTAAAGCAATTAATGTATATTATTCCTCATAGACACACCATTGTGGGTATTATTATAGCCAATGTGCATAGCTAACAAGTTGAACTGTACTGGCTGGTGCAAGATTATACAAGAGATAGTGTGACTCACCGAACATGAAAGCCCTAACAAGTACAGCATACAACTGTGAGGATGTGTTTTTTCGGCAACATATGCGTGAAAAAATTTCTCCCCACAAGTATGATGAGATATGTCAAAGCAGCCTCTTTTATGTCAGAGGTAACTATGTTGATACTTGCTCACTTGCCAGAGATATAAGTTGTGACAAATTGTCAACATGATATAATGTTGAGCTCACATAGGATAGTATTTATTTTAGTACATATAAGGATACCTAGCCTAGCAATTGTTAAATATGGTTTCTAAGTAAATATTATTCAGCAAATCCGAGAGCCCTTTTATTACTAACTTGCATACAGACAGGACATTAGTATGCAGTCTCCAGTGATCATATATTTAGTTACTCAAGCGAATCAGCATAAGAAACAATACCTGTTGAAGTTGATAAATACATACAATATATATATTCAGCCTTACAAGGATTTCAGTGCATTCGGTATATCCTGTAGGACACCCCCACTATAACCGCATGCCATTTGTTAAAAATGGGCCTTTATATTAAACCCCCATGAGTTTTAATAACTAACACAAGACACGTTTTCTCAGGTATAGAATATCAGTGCAATGTTTATTACGATTCACTGTGACAAGTTAATAAGAATCACACATGTCTTTTAATGCTTGGTAATGGCAAAGGAGAGCTATCAATTTTACTTGGGGTCAGATATGTATAGGTGTACAGCATAAACTGAAGGTATAAGTTGCACAAGATTTTCAAGTAGTCGTAAGGTAATGTTGATAAGTATTTAATAATATAAAACTATTTGCAACAGACACACAATGCAATCACATTTGATTTTAAAGTTCTTGAGATTATCCCGATGAGGACTAGAAACATTGGTAAGGCCAAAACATGGCAACAATTTATGGAATGCAAATGGCTCCCAAAAAACAAAGAGCAAGGAAAACTGATTTATTTTTATCAAGTAATTTGGGATAAATACTTTAGCCCATAGAAAAGTCTTTGCTTGCCTCAACTATTATTGAGCTCAGTAGAGGAGTGGATTTTAAAATGTTTATGCTCAAAAGCCTCTTGTGGACTCATCATTTGAAACAGATGACTTCTGAATCACCAATATCACAATGTCTCTGAGATTATGTCTAATATAAGCAATGAAACAAATAGAGGCAGATTCCAGACATCTCACAGCGATGTATTTACAGAATTAGGCATTGGTTGAGTTTTAGAGGATTTAATTCTTCCCCGTTGCAAATCAGAAGCCACTTGGGATCTACATTAATCTGCCATTATTGATCCCTATGAAAGATTTTTTTTATTAATTGCCACCAATTAAGTCAACTTTTAATATTCAGCCCTATTTAATCTATGTATCGAATAAATATGAGCGTTTTTTACTTTTACGCTTTAGATTTGGTATCTTCCACAGACTGGTTAGTTTTCCGATGACTAATAATTGGACGTACGACCTACCTCCTTGCCCCTGTGACCATATTTCACCTCAGAGTACTATTCACGTCCTCCTGTTCTGTAAATTTAACGACACAACAAGGAAAAATGTTTTACTCCCATTACTAAGAGAATTAGGACACCGACCGTGTCGTCTGGCGATGTTTAATATCCAATGTCTTGATAATCACCTATGTGTAGCAACAACAACACTATATCTAAAAGATGTGATGTGCACCAGGAAAAGCATGGATATTTAAATGCACTGTAAAAATACTTCAGATCTTAAATCTCTATTTCTGAGCCTTAAACCTATTTTGACTGAATGATGAATTTTTGTATTATAATTATGTTTTTAAAAATGTAATCAATGTATTTTTACCCTGTACTTTTATGATTGCTTCTACAATCGAAATAAAGAAAAATTTGATTTGAAGTCACTTTTCCTAGTCCATTGGGAGAACTCACCTTTCTCTGCAGGGTCCACTTTTCTGTTCTGTTGGTGCTTCAGGAGTTCAGTGACTTCATTCTAGAATGAATTACCCCTGTTGGTTCCATTAGGTGGTCCCCAAGTACCACATTACTGGGCATGGGAACATGCTTGCTCCTAACTCAGCTGTTACAAAGAACAGAACAGAACCTCCTAAACACAGTAAAAAAAGAAATCCTCTATCGAAGTGAGCTAAAGAAAGATGATGGATTCAACCCAGATCTGTGACTGTGGGGGGCGGGGGGGTCTGAAAGGTTTCAGCGCTCCGTCCTTTATCCCCTTGTGTTTGCTTTGTGTGCTATAAGTTGACAGGGTATGCCCAGACGTGGGTCCCTTACTCACTTTGCCACTGGATTTAAGCTAGCTGTTAGCCTGAAACCCGTCCCAGGAGGCTTGTTTCCGGTTCAGGGAAGAACTGGCTCGGCAGTTCGAGCTGGACTGTTCCCATGAGGCACAGGGTCAAAAGTGATTTGCATATAGCTGAGTCTGCACTAAGGTGGCGAATTGAGCTAAAGAATGATGATGGATTCAACCCAGATCTGTGACTGGGGGTGTGCCTCTGAAAAGTTTCAGTGCTCCATCCATCATCTCCATGTGTTCGCTTAATTCAACATTAAGGCCATGATTTAAAGTTTGGCGGACAGTTTCTCCATCGCAAATGCAACAGAGTACCCTGTCCGTCAAACTCTCAGTAAACCTACCTCATTTAGACATAGGCCGACTCTAAAGTTTCCATTAATGGAGCCCCCAGGTGGTTCCTCTGAGGATTCGACGAAGTAGGGGCTGTCAGAGAAAGGGCTTCACACTGCCTGCCCTATTTAAGTTGGACAGTGTAATGTACATTTTTTCTGTTCATCACTGCCAGGTAAAATCTGGTGATGAAGGACAGAAAAAAAACAACTCCTACACGCTGGGAGAGAACAGCACAGGGTGCGAGACATTAATTTATGTATTTTCAGAAATGAACTCTAGCTTTGGGAGTTTATTTCTAGAAAATAAAAAAATATGTAAACGTTTGGCAGACGGTCGTTCAAACAGACTGTGGCCATCCACCAAATATTTTGTACCTTGAAGTACACTGCCATGATGGCAGCTCCTTTCAAGGTACAGAGATGACCGCTGGGCTGCAAGTCATCACTAAATTTGTTGGATGGTAGTTCATCAAGGTGACCTCTGCCACCCTGATGGATGGAGTACCATCGTTAAACCCTTAATCAGACCCTAAGTTTCTATTAAAATGGATTAGAGTGAATGACAATCTGCAGGGGTTTTACCAAGAACCTAGTCATTTTATGTTTTTAAATAAGTATTGTAGAAACGACCTTGGGAGGTGGTAGGTTTCAGATAGGATTTATTCAATAGGAGAACAGCTTGACAACCACAAATGAGAAACACCAGGATCCAACCAATCTCTCTTGGAACACTTCTCTCCTTCTCCACACTCCATACCCCAACATTCTAAATGACCTAATACAATTCTATAAATATGACATAAGACAGAATACCACAAGTATGAAATGTTAATATCGTCTTTCAGATACAATTCAATTGAGAGGTCTCCCTTACTGAAGAGGTGTGGTTCAATATGTCCTATGAATGCACTGCATTCAGTATTCCCAGACAGGTTTAATTTACATAGGGTGTAGAGGTGTGTGGACCCTGTCTCTATAGACGCCTGTCTTAGTCCATGGCTATGGTTCCCACTGGAAGATATAGAATTATGAAAAGCCAATATAAATGCAGCATTTTGGTATTGCACAGCTATATGATTTACAATTTTGCTAAGGGATTGGGGTTGTAACCACCAATGCTGGGGAGGGAATATGGAATCAAAGTACAAGGATGCAGGCACTGGAGAACCTGTTAGCGGAGGAGTAAGGAGTATAAGATAAGACTTTGTGCACTGGACATACAAACAAGAGAGGAAGGGAGTATGAAGTAAGAAATGGTATATTGGATATAATAATAATAGAAGAATGAATACGGCAAAGAGGCCAGGCAGAAGAGGACGGGTTGAAGTCTAGTTAAAGTTAAACATTGACTTGAAAGATTTAATGTTTGTTGAGAAGAGGGGACAGGTGTTGCTCTCCTTGTGACACTGTTATACTGTATTAGAGCTCTTCCTGCTAGGCTGGATGACGCTCATCTATGATGTACTTAACATTCTATGTGGGCGATGTCAATTCTAGTCTGGGGTGACAGTTGAGCCAGCTACGTCTGGCAGGGTTCGTTAGGGGTTCTCCTAAGAATAAACTTCTACTCGAAGATAAACTTCCATTTCATGGCTTATTTCCATACAACAGACACACTATGTGAGAATCTTTAGGTTACTTGGTTACTTCATACTTTTCGTTTCTAGCTACTCGCTGCAAACTTAAAGTGCGGAGTAGGAGTATTCATCCATTGTGCACTAGATTAGTAACACAATTTGACATTGCAGAGGTGGCCATGCTACTGCTGTGGTGAGGCCTCTGCCTGAGAAGACGTCCATTAAGATATAAGTCTAGGGCTGATTTAGAGTTTGGTAGAGAGGGTACTCTTTCCCAAAAGCGACAGTATATCATGTCTGCCTCATTTAGAAACAGGAGGGCCTTATGTTATCTGTCAACGGAAAGCTTCCTCCAAGGGCGTACCGGAGTAAGGGCCATGTGAAGAACAACATTATACTGCCCGCCCTGTTCATGGTTGATACTGTAATGTCTTTTTATCCTGTCTGTCACAGCCAGGAAAGCCCTGGTAGCAAGGGACAGAGAAAAAACACAACGGACAGTAGTGCATCAGGATGGTGAATGTAATGCAGTACCATCTGTCAAACCAAAAATTAAATTAGGTCCCTACTTTCCAGTCTATGTTCACCTGTCTTCTTCCTCTCATTTATCTACCGTTTGGTCAATATGTGAGCTGGTCATAGATGTGTGGAACTCTGAGAAGACTTTTTCTATTTTGAAAACCGGGTCACACTCACTAACAATGCAGTCCTTATTCATGTCGATTTTCGGAAACATATTGATTATCTGCTTACTTGGCCATCAGAAATCAAAAATATTTTAAAGTGTAACAGATGCTACATTGTTCTTCAATTTAGTAAATGGAACATCTGCCCACCTGACAAGATCCAATGGCTGGAGTTTGAAACAGCTGCGAGGGTGAGCCCACTCTCTGTACAGAAGATAACGCTCATTGGGACAGTTAGAGTCTTCGGAGATATAATTAAATCTGCACTGGGAAACAAAAATAAATTATGTTATTTGACTTGCAAGGTACTGGTCCCATAATTGCTACTTAAATTCTAGAATAAATCTTTTATGCAATAAATTAAATGAAGTAGAGTGAAATTCATTTTTTCCTATAGTAAATATGCAGTTCAGTTAACCTTTATAGGGAAACCATCCAAGCACTCTCTTATACTCACATCATGAAGAGGAAAAGCTGCCTTGTAGACCCCCGAGTCGAGTAATTTGTTGATACCAAATTTTTTCACATTGTCCCGAATGGCATAATTAACACGAGACAGAATAAAATTAACCTGTAAGATCAAAATATGTTTCATTTACAGCTTGTTCATGTTGATCAAAATGAGGAAAACACATCTATGGGGATCACTTTAGTCCTTAAGTATCAAATCAATTCCATGAATGAGCTCCCCCAGTTCTGCTACCTTGGTCTTCTCAATGGTACCCACAGAACGGTACAACACGATTCAGGGCCAGACACTGCCTGCAGCATTGTTGCTGCTACAAGTGACAGGTACACCAAACAGGACTAACCCCTGAAATGAAAGATATGAGTATATTCTAGAAAAAAACATCTACTTGAACTATTAAACATGGGCAGCTCATGCAGAGCACAGATGCTTAAATAATACAACGGAAAATCCTGGGGGCCCGATTCACAAAGAGACTTACTACTCGTAAAGTTGAGTGTGGAGTCCCTGCACTAGGGCGGAATTTCCACACTGAAAAACTGTTCTCAGTGCAGATTCCGTCACAAGCTCGGAGATTCCTCCACGAGTGCGGACACTTGACACTCATAACTTTACAAGCCGTACATCCCTTCGAAAACTAGCCCAATGTCTGCAAATAACTTGGGTCAACCTTTGATACAATCTATGGTGGTCTGAATAAATAATTAAGTCAGTGCCTGGCTCCGGTTATTTTAGTTATTTAACTGTCCTTCACTCCACTAGAAAACAGTTACTGAGATCTACAAATGTGGCAGATCAGATTACGCCTAAGAGTACACACATGGCTAGAAGAGATTTCAAATGATTGAAAAGTGGACCTCTCCCCTGCAGATCTCTGGAGTGTGCCAAGTAATCCAGTGATTCTGCATGCTGTGCAATACTTTACACTACAATGTGGTTAATGTTTTATGTTGTTTATTTTACAATCATTTTAGTTTAAATCTATTCATAGCGATGTCCATTTCCAATGTTAATTGATGAATATTATTTTTACATTCAGACGCATTCTTCTCGAGGGACTATCAAATGAAATTAAATTAAGCTAGTAAACATATGATTCTGTGAGATACGGAAATTACAAAAGTTTTCGATAATCTGCAAAAAAGGTTTTATCTGGATTTTAGAACCAATATGTTAAGTAACTTTAGGATTCTCAAGCATTTAAGTTCACCTAGTGTTTTTTTAGGAGTCTGCAGCTATTTTAAAACCACAAATATAAATCTCCTGTACATTATAGGTCCTACTTATACTGGTTATTATGATTGATAACTGTGTGCCAAAGGTTAAATTCAGATTTCTACCACATTTGCAACACCTATCTACTCTCATCGACGAGTGTCTGCTTACAGACAAGGTATTTCCAACAATCCCATACAGGTTTCTATATTACATAAAGATTGGGAAATAAAGTCAGGAATATCTCACAGATCTGCAAAAAATGTTATTTGCTCCTAATTAGTCATTGGTTAGTATTCCAGCAATGCATATAGAAAAATGTAATATAGTAATTTTAATCATAACAATACATTTTACTCCTTTTGCTCCTCAAACACACATTGTATCACAAGCTGAAGATGCAATGAAACAATTCATAGTAGTAGCAGATTTGGATTAGTGTTTAGCTCTGTACCTTGCATCCAGAGCCCTGTGTTATAGTTCCATCTTTGGGACTTGGGACTTGGGCATATTGTTTGATAACGTGATTATTACATTAGCTCCTAGAGTCTAGAACTGCAAAAAAGTAATGTTACATCCAGTTGTGAAAATATGTGATGCAGTAAAAGAAAAACTGTTCACTATCTCGTAATATCCCAATAATACGTTAATACATCAGTGATAGTCTAGTGTCAATGGAAACAAGCAATACCTGGCTGGTGAGTCCTAAATAGGGTGAACTAAGTCCTAGGTTGCTTGTGTTACGGTTCAGGAGGACCTGGCCTATCAGTTGGGGCTGGACTGTTCCCATTGGAGCAGCATTAAGACTGATTATGCTAATTACCAAAAAGCACTAAGTTTGGGCTCATGAAAGAATGAAATAAGAATATTATCCTTCTTAACAGCCTTTAAGAAGATCCGGTCTTTAAAATGCACATATCCTCTGCTACTCATTTCACCCGCAACTTGCCCAATATATGCGTCTTTGCAAATTTGTTTCCATACAGAGTCTACTAGATTTGTAAATCTTTGCTAAATGTCTTTCTTTTAATTTGTATCCAATCCAAGTTAAATAAGCCAATAATCACTGCATTATGCAGTGTAGTCTAAGACAATTTTTTGTTACAAAAAGTTTTTTTTACACAAAATAAAAACATTGAGAATTGAAATGGTTTTATTTAATCCATTTCAGAAAATATAATAAATGTTATTGTTTCTCGGCCAGGCACATTTACAGACACATCCCCTGAGTTTTTGGCTATAGCTCCCTGAGACTACATAAGTGGCATTTGTATGCCCCTACAAATAATCCTGAATTTATACTACAATATAATATCTGTAAAATGTACAAGATAAGCTACACAAATGTTGTCGATGGTTACATTTAGTTATGTGTAAGAATGTAACAAAAAATCAGTATAAGTATTTACAAACTTCAAATTTGATTTGGTTCATATCAAGGTTTAAATAGCTGTCTTTCGCAAAACAACCTACAATTCGTTAGGTTTTAAACATAGGAACTCCCTCTGGCTTATCAGACTATAAGGACATAACACATGTGCTGTCAAAATGTAAACTTACAATTCGACTTCTCGTTGATGGGTTAAAAAACTGGTCTTTGTCAGGAATGTAGAAGTCTTGCAGCCGGTCCTTCTCAAATGGAGCAGTGAAAAAATCTTGCTCTGGCTTTATAATATCTTCACTGACTTTGAAAAATTTTGTGAACCAACTGAAGGGCGAGTCGGGTACTTGCAAATCATTAGGCTGTAAAGGGAGCTTGATATGCATAACCTCGGCATACGTGCAGAGGACGTCCCAAGGTGCATGTACTTTTACAAATATCAGCTTCTCATCTACAACCTGCAAAAGAAGAATGCATATTGTCAGGAAAACGAACTTTATATTTTATTTTCGTGTCTTCAGAATAACAGGTGTTTTTTTATATTGCATGAACTGTTACAGTGTAAGCCTTTGTGAAATATATTATAAAATACGATCATTATGCTTTTATTGAAGCTTTTTAATTTCGAATAGAATCGCGTGCTCAAGTCAAAGTAATTAACTCAGTTAATATAAACCTCCTCTAGATATAATTAAAAATAAGTTCATTGGGAAACTTTTTCAAAGTTATAAAAGTGCATTTCTTATTTAGAACAGGAATTTCAGGACATTTTGCTACTTTAGGAAATCAGCCTTTTCTATGTAGTCAAACTAGATTTTTATGGCCCATATATTTTTGCTTGTTTTAGAATTCTGTGCCTTTTACCGCTGCTGACCAGTAGTAAAGTGCCTGTGTTCCCCATTTAACTATGATGAAATAGTTTTTTTTCCTAATTGGCAAATTTAACTTGCATGCAGGTTCCCAGGATATGGTGTACAAAGTGTATTCAGGGACTGGAAGCTAAATGCCACATGTGGACTGCAACACCTATTGTTCAATGCACTATAATGGCAGTGCAAACATGACTTGTGTGTTGTTACTTTGTCCCTTATCATTGTTCCATTGAAAATTGCTTCTCTATATATTTTACAACATGTTCGCACTTGTACTCTTTAGCATTTGGATCTCTATTTTTTCTGCATCACTGGAACTTGGATTCCTCCATTTAGTGTCAAGGTTTCTGCGTCTGCCGTCTTTATTGCTTTGTCCCCACACATTGTGGCTTGGAGACAGTATTAGTATTCAGGTCAGTAGGTTCACCTCTTGAGCTTTCTTTCTCCAAGGAAGGTGAATTTATTCTGCAATGCTTGACTTACCTCTCAGCCACCCCCCACCCCAATTGGTGCTACATTTCCTCGCTCGCCCACATCTTCTCAATTAATTCTGCACTGATGCAGCTGCAACTCTTTCTATGACTGTTTGTGACCACCATTTCCTGTCTTTCACTCCTTACCAATTCTTATTTCTCCTAGTCTTTTTTGTGGGCACCCTGTCCTTTACACCAGTTGCTTTGCTGCTGCAGCTTGTATTCAAACCTCCAAATATCTTTAGTTTGTGTCACAGTAGGAACCCTTCGGTCTTCTGCTGTTACCAACTGGCTTGCCTACTAGTACTGGCTCGGCTTCTTTCCTTCTTCCTGCCACCTCATTTTCAATTTGTTTTCTTGAAGATTTTACTTCTCAAACACTTCATCGAACTGATAGAAACAGAAAACAATCCCAGTTTACATCTGAACCCCCGTTATGTACTGGACACTGCAATAGAGGCATACGATTCTGCTAGACCAACTATTAAGCAATTTAGCAATTTTAGACAGAGCAGAACACTGAGCTTTGTTCTTTGGTTGTCCACACTAGTAAAGAACGCTGCTGAGCAGTGCCATATAGATGGAATGTGTCCAAGTGTTTTTTTTTCCCGAATCGGAATCGACCCCATGATTAATCTGGGCCTTCTTCTGTACACGAAGAGTTGCTTTTAGAATACAGTAGCCAAGGTGCTGGCCAGAACCCGTTCACTGACTCGCATCACTTCAATGCTTTGAACATTATATTGATTGATTGTGAAATGTGTACTAAACATAAGGCTCTATCCTTTGTCCATCAGGCCTTTGTGGTTGTGAGTTAATTTTCTCTGTAACAAATGATGCATTTATGAACCTGGTAGCAAGCTCGATTTTCTAGGAGATCTGGATAAGTTCTTGTTTCTGCTGTTTCAATATCCAGCAGTACATCACCTGACCACCCTCCTATGGAATAGTTTTCCATTCAGTTCCCAGAAATAATGGCAACTTTCTGTACTTCAGAAATAATCTTTAAACCTTTACCTTTTCATTCCAACTTTACAAGTGACACTGGCATGAGCAGTTCCAATTTCAAAGCCAAAAGACCTCCTGTGAACCTAACTCTATGCAGGCACAACTTAAACGTAAGTGCCTCTTAGTTCTTCAGTCTACTCGGTTACTACCAGGTAGGGGGACCTCTAAATATGGCAGGCGGCCCTCTGCCTCGTTGGAGGGGAACAGTGAGCCTAAAAAAGGCTATTTGTCCTGCCATAGACAGGAGCAATTTACATGGGTGTCAGGTGGGAAATTACCTGCAAACTCTCACTGCCAGAATGAGCTAATTTGCAAGATTTTGTTGTAGAAGGAACAAGGGATCCACAAGGGCCTGGATTCTGCCTAATTCACATTGATGAGGTATTTAGACAGATTATCGGAAAGAAAAAAATCGGACGACAAAATAACTTGTCAAGAACATCAAGGACAAAAATATTGTGAAGGTCATTTTCTACAGGTAAGCAAAGTTTTACTATATATAACTTCACACATGGTGTTTGGACCAAATATCAGATTAGAAATATCATGCTGCAGAAATATTGAGTTAAAACATATTGTGATAGAAAAATATTGCGTTGCAGAAATATCAATTTTAAAAGGTAAATCATATTGTTTTCGATGATATTGTTAATATTTCTTTATTATCTTTATGTGTATTAGTTCATATATTAATGAAATTTGTTATTTGTTTATATGATTGTTAATATTTTTAAATATAGTTAGTAATTTTAAGTGAGTGACATTTTATTAATTTAATTGTTAATAGTGATTTATATTTTAGTAGGTTGCTAGCTTTGTAGGAGTGAGAGGTGGGCAGTTAATTAAAATTAATTATTAATTATTTATTGTAATAATTATGTCAATTATGTAATAAATGCAGTTTTTTAAGATATATATAGTAGGAGCAGGTTGATGGCTTTGTAGGTGTGTGGAGTGGGAAGTTATTTATTTAACAATTAATCAATAATGTTTTATTAACTAATTAATAGATTATTAATTATGTAAACTGTGTAATAATTGCATTTTTAAAATGACATAGGTATGGGCTGCTGGGTTTGTAGGGGAATAGAGTGAGAAGTTAATGAAGTAATATAATTAATGCTTATTGAAATAGTGTGATTATATTTTTAAGTTGTAAACTAGGTGTGGGCTGCTGGGTTTGTAGGGGTATATGGTGGAAGTTATGTAAGTAATAATTTATTATTAACTATTTAATTGAGTCATAAATATGTAAATTGAGTAATGATTATATTTTTTAAGTTACATATTAAGTGTGGGCTGTTCATTTTGTAGGGGTATATGGTGGAACGTTTTTAAAGAAATGATTCATTATACATTTAGAATTAATTATTAAGTGATTAATACATTTGCAAATTGAGTAATTGTATTTGTTTAAGTTATATAATAGGTGGAAATGCTAGATTTGTATGGGTCTAGGTAGGGAAGTTAATTATTAATTAATCAATAATTAGGTATTAGATTACTAATTAATATTTAATTGATTGGTAATTGTGTTACATTTATTTTTGTTATATTTTAAGTGTGGGCTGGTAGATTTGGGGGGCTATATTGTGGTAATTTAATTGAGACAATAAATAAATGACAATTGTTTAAATTGATAGTTATTCATGTATTTACTAATCATGTTAACTGTGTATTTGTTTTTTTTTTTTATTGATATATTTTTGGGTTAAATAATAAAGTTCATATTAAGAGTTTTATATTTGTTTTAAAATAATAGGGTTATGTTTCATATATGTTATGCATTTGAAGGGAAGTACTTTCCCAACAGACTGGAGTAGGAATAGTAATTGTTACCCCTCCGAAGTCCAACACTTTCCCTACTGTTGCACAGACTGGAGTGAGAATAGTAGATTTTAAACCTCCGAAGTCCAGTGCTTTCCCTACTATTGCACAGATTGGACAGGGAATAATTAATCTTACCCCTTCAGAGTCCAACGCTTTCGCTACTGTTGCACAGACGGGAGTGGGAAGATTACATTTTACCCCTTCACAGTTCAATGATTTCCCTACTGTTACACAGACTGGAGTGGGAATAGTACATTTTAAACCTCTGGAATCAGATGCTTTCCCTACTGTTGGACAGACTGGAGTGGAAATAGTCAATTTAACCAGTGCTTAATTTGTAAAATATTAAGTGCCAGGGCTCTCACCAGGAGGCCACTGCAGCTTTCACCACTAATCGCCCCTGTCATCGCTGCCAAACCAGCTACTAACCATCTCTCTTGCATGTAAATGCGACCGTTCTGATTATTCCAGGTCCCCAAAGCTAAAGGAATAGCTGGGGTGGCAGGTATTAGCAATTTTACTGCATATTGTATTCCTAAACTATTGTTGTGCTGCTCATCTCTAAATTAGATGAGCAGCGCCACATGTGGTGGACTGTTCTAAGTATGGTTTTGACAATTAGGTGCCAGTGCGGAGCGAAACTAAGTGCTGGTGCTTAGCACCGGAAAGCTCTGTCTCAAATTAAGCACTGAATTTAACCCCTCTGAAGTCCAACACTTTCCCTACTGTTGCACAGACTAAAGTGGATAAAGTGTATGCATTATTGTCAGATTTTTATATTATATGTTTAAATATATCTAATAATATTATCTGTACTTGTGTTCAATTATATATATATATATATATATATATATATATATATATATATATATATATATATATATATATATATATATATATGTGTGAATTTACTCTGGCGGTGCCGGCATGCTTAATTCAGGATTTCTGCGGTGAGGTGAGGGAACAAGGGAGCTGCTTACCGCCCACTAAAAGACTGTTAGCAAGCATGGGGAAGGAGCAGACACCGCCCACTGGGGCCAGTACTTACCATAGGTGCCTGCTCCGCATGGACTTACATTGCCGAGTTCGAGCCACTCCCTATGCAACTATTGCCCGTGATGCCTCAGCCAATCGTAGAGGGGCATCGGTGTGTTAAAAGGTGGGCGGGAAAATCAGTGGAGATTTGCAGCATCTGAGGAAGTTTGTAAAATGAAGCGCGTCATGCCGATAGATTATTAAAATGCAGCTTCAACCTGAAACCCCGTGTGTGTTTAACTTTCTGCTAAAATAGTAAAGGAGTGTGGTTTGGATATGTGAATTTTTTGTATGATTTTAACATCTTTAGTAAATGTTTTTTATATTTATTTAATTTTGCAATTTACGTAATATTTAGTGTTTGATTTGTTAATATTGTTTTATATGTGTGTGTGTGTATAAATATATATTATATAAAAATAAATTTGTATATTTATATATATATGCTTTAACCGCTTCGCTGCGGTACACATTCCCCGCTGTGCGGGAAAATTCTACACGTGCGCGAATCAGACGGGCGGGGGGCGTCCGACGCACACACCCACCGTGACGTCAGGCGGCCGGGGGCGGTCCGATGCATGGAAAAGGTTATATAGTAGTAAATAAACATAATGTTCATATTTTTAATAATAGTGCTATAATATTTAACTGTATATATATATATATATATATACACACACACATATATATGTATGTGAGTATCTTTATATAAGTATATTTATATATAAATATAGAATTAAATGTTACTTAAATGTATTCAACTTACATTATATTAATGTTATATAACAGCAAAATGGAGCCTCTTTGAAAACATTTTACGGAGGAGGCATGACCAGCTTTCCAAGTATACCAGCCAACAAGGATTTCCATGGCAAGGTGGTAACGAGTGGGAGAAAGGGAGATGAGAGAGGTGACCCTCTGTTTGGTAACTCCGCATTTCAGGCAAATTACTTAAGCGTGGCAGGACTACTATGCATTTTGCAGCTGAGAATTTTTAAAGTGTGCACCTTGGAACAAAACAAGAAATGTCCGTGACATTTGGTGTAAAAAACGCTATTAAGCAGAATTGAATTACACATCAATGCACACGGAGGACTTTACATTTTACGTTTGGTGCACTCTGGGGCTTGTAGTTGGTTGCTACAGGCACAAGGATAAAAAATTTAAATCCGTATTTGTAAAGTGCGAACTAATAACCCTTATGGGTCTCAAGGCGCTGAGAGCCTTCGTGGAAATTAAGCGAGCTATTGCCCAGAGTTACATGGTGCTGAGCTGAGCTGCCGCCGGAGCCAGGGATTGAACCGTGAACCCTGTGCTCCGAACTCAGCTGCCCTGGCAGCTGCACCACACATCTCCAAACAAATTGCACTTACCTGTGAACAAGGTGGCACCACACCGAAACGCGCAAGGATTTTATGAATGTTTCTGTTCTGCTACGCATATAGACGAATAAAGTCAGCCTGTTTAGAAATCGGAGTTGAGCTCTACTCTTTTTGTTGCAATAATAATAATAATATATATATATACACACATATATATATATATATATATATATATATACACACATATATATATATACATATATATATATATATTCACTGAAAAAACCATAGGTTATAGACCATATATAGTTAGGAATTAGCATTTAAAAAACCTTATTTTACTCACACAAAACCATTGAAATTCCATATATAGTTAGTTGCACTAACTATATATTGCGCACCCGCAATCCACTGCTGATGATGTCACATATTACATCATTCATGACATGGTCAGTGACATCACTGATGACATCACTGATGACATCTCAAATGACATCACTGATGACATCACTGATGACAACATCCAGTGACTATGTTTCTGTAAAGTTAAAATATGTCTTACATATTGAAGAATGAGTGGATGTATAAGTGTCTGGACGAAGGATTTAGTAGGTGCATGACTGAATGTATGAGTGAGTGATTAAATGTGTCTCACTGAGTGCATGGGTTAGTGACTAAACTGTCTTAATTTGTGCATCATTATGTCTGTTGTTCTGTAAACTGCTGCATGTGTTGATCAGTAGCTATATGAGTAACTATATGGGTTATTGATTGATTGCCCAAGTATTTGCATGGGAGACTGAGTGTGTGTGTGGCTGGATGGGAGGTGTGTGACTCTGTACAGATCAATGTGTACTTGTATCAATGATTGTATAAGAGAGTAAGTATGTGTTAGTATATGGTTGAAAACGTAAGGTGCTCTATGTTTAACTGTATAGAGTAGAAAATGGAAGTGTGATTGATTCTTTACAGGACTGACTAGGTGTGTGAGTAACTCCATGGATGAGTGGCAGAGTGTGAGTGTCTGTATAGGTGTATGAGTGCATATGATTGTGTTGTAAACATGAGTGATTGTATGTATGAATGATTGTATGGGTGAATGAGTGAATGTGTGTGTAGACGTAGGAATCAGTGAGTACGTATGTAGTAACTAGTATTGGTGTGTCAATGGTTTCAAAAATTATACTCTGTTTTTAACACTGGGTGAAACAGAGGTTATATTAAAATGTGAGGAGATGCATTGTATTGTCACATGAATGATATCATCAGTGATGTGGTCATTGATGTCAAATGAGATGTCATCAGTGATGTCATCAGTGATGTCATTTGAGATGTCATCAGTGATGTCATCAGTGATGTCACTGACCATGTCATGAATGATGTAATATGTGACATCATCAGCAGTGGATTGCGGGTGCGCAATATATAGTTAGTGCAACTAACTATATATGGAATTTCAATGGTTTTGTGTGAGTAAAATAAGGTTTTTTAAATTCTAATTCCTAACTATATATGGTCTATAACCTATGGTTTTTTCAGTGAATTTTCAAGGTTTTGTAAATGCTAATTCCTAACTATATATGGTCTATAACCTATGGTTTTTTCAGTGAATTTCAATGGTTTTTTAATAGCAAATATCATAAGCTGTCGAATGTCAAGTACGTGGTAAGAATTTTTTTTTTCGTGTTTATGCACACTGATCTGCTTTGATTGCTGCCCCCCACCCCTCATTTCTATTAGGAGTACTCTCTCTTTGCAGATAGTGAAGGGTAGTTAACGCAGCCCTTTCCCCCTTTGTAATCCGTCGTGCCTGCTTCTCTCTCCATTTGATTGATTGTTCTCTTTGGTTCATTCTCTATTTACAAACAAGCACAGAGTCGCAATACTCTGTTTAGTCTTTGCAGATAGCGAAAAATCGTGTAAAAAAACAAAAGGAATCGAGCAAAATCAGTAGGCCACTAATGGGATCTCTTTTGACCTCGCTAAAATAGAAACATTAGGAACAACCTGTTGAAAATAGCAATGCGTATGTATATAAGCGGCGTTCATTTGTGTTCACAGTACCCCTTGTTGATTGTTTCAATCGAGCATTGAATTGTTCGAAGTTAATTCTCTTAACGATCTTCTCTACCTGCAAAAGAGGAAGAATAGGAATATTCTATCTCCCTTTGCAGATAGTGAAGGGTAGGTAACGCAAGCCTTTAACACGTCGTACCTATTTCATTCCTCATTGATTGATTGATTGTCCGAACATTGACTGTTTGGGAATTAGTTCTTTTTGGAGGTATTCCCTGTTTGCAAATAAACGTAGGAAAATCTTTGCAAGTAGTGAAAGGGTACGTAATGCGGACCGTTCTCCCCCGTTGTAATTTGTCATGCCTATCTACTCCCCACTGATTGATGCACCTTTTTCACCCGGACCATTTACTAGAGATACGTCATCTGGCCCGACCAGAGAGCACCCCTAGTGAAAAGGACATATGCAATAATAACGAAGTGATCACTGTATCCTGTTAACAGAAACTTTACCATGAAACAACCTGGAAAGAAAAAAATAGGAAAACGAAAATCAGTAGGCCACTGATGAACATGAACTTTTATTAAACAACGAACAAAGAAACGATAACATAACGTAATGATAAAACCTATTAATGTCCTAGAAACAAGAAAACGTTAAAATATGCCAGTGGTGAGAGACCAGAAAAACAGTAAGAGAAACCAAATCACCCCTCGCTGTCCCACCGCCTGCCACGCCAAAAAAATCGATAGACTAGGGAAAATGCAAGTCAGTAGAACATCCACCCCCACTCTGGAAACTTCCAAGGTGGGGCAGGGTTCCGGCTACGCCCAGCCGGGAGCAGCCCATATAAGGCAGGTCCTGCTGCCACGCCTCGGCCAGGAGATCCTAACGTAGGGTGTAGCCGGAGGAGAGGCCGAGACCAGCGGGACCCGGCCAGGGGATTGCCTTTACAACGCTGAACAGTTGCAGGGGGGGGGAATGTCTCCTCGACCCTCCCCTCTCTCTCCCAGTCCGGCCGCGGTGGCCCTTGAGAGTTGCAGGTAGTCCCGCCACATGCTCTTCCGGTCCGACCACCAACGGTCGGGGGGCCGAGGCCGACGGGATCCGGCTGCAGCCGATAAACCAAGAAACCCGTTCATGGGGCCAGAGCCAGGGGCGTCCGGCCGACATCCACCGGAAGCCCGGCCCGAAGACGGACGGGACACTTCTTTCTTTTATAATGGCTGCGACAACACTGGAGGGGGATGTCTTGCACATGCCTCCGACCCCCCCCTCGTCCTCATCGCCTGGTCCGGCCATAACAAATCTCAAGCGAGACGCCGTGGGGTGCACTGGGAGGGAGAGACGGTGCGAACAGGCCTCTCCCGCCTCCCCAGGTGGAGGCTTCCCAGCTGCACCCTCAGCGCTCCAGGCGGTGGCATCCTAACAACTACAGTGCTGCACAGTTTCGGAACGACCTAGATAACGGTTCTTCCACTGTGGCCATGCTGCAACGTCTCGCCCGGCAGGGTGGAGCCCGTCCGCTCATGTGACCCCGCGATCGCCGGTAGCTGCCGAACTCTCAAAATGGCGGTCGACCTGGCAAGAGCGGGCCCAACATAAAGAAATGGCCCGGTCACTGGTTGACTCCACCACCGTAGTCCTCCACGACCTTGAAGATTCTAGAGGAGCCGCGGGAGTCTCCGACCCCCGATGGGGAATGACTGCCATGATCGCCCGTGGAGTGACGAAACTGTATCCGCGGGACGTCGGCGCTCCCATGCTGGCGCCAGCCTCACTTTGAATTACTACAATCCTGCAGACCTCACTTCCGGTGAAAGCACAGTGTGACCCGGTAGGAAAAATTATTGCACCCCCTCCCCTTTTTGACTGATAGTTCAAACCACCGATCCTTTCCTTTGCCCTTTTAACGGAACTTTGGACTGCCTCCCCCTCTTTTACATTTTCTAGAGAAAACAAAACATTAACCACTACATTAGCATAGCAGTTGACACCAGAACTGTTTTCAAATTGAAAACCAACAACATCTTCAACAGAATCCTTTTTGTTTCTGCTGTGACCCTGCTACAGCACAGGCATTGTCCCCAGCAGTAATTCTGCAATGCCGGTAAGAATAGCTGTGGTGCCTACTGGACTCACTCACCCCCGCGGCGCCCCACGCCGTTTTTTGCTGGGCGGCAACTTACTAGACATCACTTTCGTGCCATCTAGATTTCAGCGCGTTCTGCTGCCTTGGAACTATTCGCACAACAGACCGCTACTGACAAGAATATTTCATTATTGGTGATGTCAATTTCAATAAATCTATTGGATAATTAAAAAGAAATTGCCACGGTCTCTTCGTTGTTTAAATGTTTTTACTGTTTTTGTTTTGTTGTATATATTTATATGTTATTAAAGTTTTATATTCCTACTACTTTGTTGGAGTGCTATATATTTTTAATGTGACACATAATTGTAAAAACTTTGATGTACAAAGAGTCATTCCTGGAATCTTCCGCTTCAGGCTCGGTCCCCTCCCCAATCACAATACAGGATGGTTTTCAGATAGTAGGAACGCGTGTGCTGTGACGGATCACATCGGGTGTGGGCCTTGATCTACTATAACTCCTTTGAAGAGGGGTGATTCTTTACAGCTGGGGCCATAAACTACATCTGCAGGGCTAGCTGATAGCCTAGGACCGGCCTGGACATTCGGACACAGAGGAAGAGGAGTGTCAGAGGGTGCGGTAGTGAATAGGGCGAAAGGGAGGTGTCGGGCGGGCACAGAGTGTGATTCTCAGGGAAGAGCAGCGCAGATGGGGGAAGGTTTATTGCCCATGCATAAGACAGAGAGCGGTGGTGACCAGTGCCTGGGGTAGATGCTTACGAGGGTGAGGAGCCATGCTACGAATCGACAGCGTGCAGAGAGTGGGTCTGGTCAAGACATCTAAAATGGCTGCCGTGCACGACAAAAGTGTGGCATTTCAAAAAAGGCAAGATGGCGCAGACAATGTTTTTCAACACTTCCTCATTTCCTTCGAATCGAACGTTAACAGACGTTGGGGCATATTACCAAAGTTAAGCGATATTTATCGCTAACGATGCTTACCAACCAATTTTTTACCACTAAGCATCGTCAGAAATTATCGAAGATAAACCTTACTATTATCAAGGTTTATCGCAAATGCGATAATAAACGGCCGCAATGCATGAATATCGCTAAAAACTCAGCGATATTCATGCATTACCGAGCTAATACTCTTAGCCATGTTATCCACCTCCCATTGGATAACATGGCTAAGAACTGCTCAGGGCAGGTGTTACTTTTTGGAGATATTCGCGCTTAGTGCGAATATCTCCAAAAGTTGGTAATAGGAGATAGATATCTTGCATGTTGTAATGCAAGTTATTGTGGTATATGGAACTCATACCATAATCTCTCAGGAAAGCAGAAACTGATCCTTTTGGGACCGCCTAAAAAGGCCTAGGGGGGGAGGAGTACTCTACTTTGCCCCCTTTTCACGTTCCGAACTATTTTATTTTACTCTCTTCTGTAATTACACAAAATACCAGCGATAAGATGCATCGGAGACACACACTGAGAGAAAGGAGGCCGGAGATGAAGAAGACATGTCAAATACACATTGGAGATAATATAGTGGCAGAAGGGAAGTAAATATGAGTAAACTTACCATGTAACATAAAAATGTTGCACTCTATACTATAAGTCTCATTTTATACTACAATCACTTCGCTACAACCTCATAAATTAAAAATAAAAATAAATAATGTCTCAAACAATTTTTGATTTCTAAATATAAATTTATTCTTCAGAATTTTCTAAATTTGAAACAACTAGTAACATGTCCTCATCAGTAATTTCCTCTTCAATCATCTCATCTGGAATCTCCTCATTAAAAGTCTGCAATGATGATTCTTGTAACTCTATGGTCTCCAAACACTCGATAAATTCGCCATCAAGAGATTGATCAAAAAAATCATTCAAGTCATCTCCTCCTTCTGACAATATTTCATTATTGGTGCTGTCCATTTCAATCAATGTAGTGGAATCATTCAAGTCATCTCCTCGTGACAATATTTCATTATTGGTGCTCTCAATTTCAATCAATGTAGTGGAATCATTCAAGTCATCTCCTCCTTGTGACAATATTTCATTATTGGTGCTGTCCATTTCAATCAATCTAATGGAATCATACAAGCCATCTCCTCCTTGTGACAATATTTCATTATTGGTGCTCTCAATTTCAATCAATGTAGTGGAATCATTCAAGTCATCTCCTTGTGACAATATTTCATTCTTGGTGCTGTCCATTTCAATCAATCTAATGGAATCATACAAGTCATGTCCTCCTTGTGACAATATTTCATTATTGGTGCTCTCAATTTCAATCAATGTAGTGGACAATTCAAAAGAAATTGCCACGGTCTCTTCATTGTGAGCCATTTTATTTTGAAATTGCTTGCTGTAAATTGCAGAAAAAAATAATCACTTTCATTTATCGTTTTTAGTAATACATAATATAAAACTAACTTCATCAAGTATTTAGTATAACAGAAGGACTGCAAATAAATAACAGAAAACATTTTTCAAATTATCTTCAAGTGTACAACATAGTTCCCCTTACAAATTAACAACTCACCTTTTTAAAAGTAGCAGAAGTGTTAGTACTGTGTAAATCAAACACCAGAAATTCACCACCAAAAATTCCTCACAAATGTACCTCAGACAGTAGTATCACAAAATGGCTGTGGTTTCCTCTCATTTGACATATATACATAACCAATTAACTTTCATCACACACAAATACAAAACCAAAGTAACATTTTAATTGGTTCTAAATTTCAACACTTTCAAATGTGTTTTCCCCATGCAATTTTCCATAGGACATTTACATACGTCTACAGCCTGAATGGCTGAACGGAATTACACCAAACTTGGCAAAATGGTACATCAAACCTAAGAGGTCAGGAAGGATCTACTATGCCCCCTTATGGTCATTTCCCCCTTCGCTTTGGCCTCCTCTTGTCTCTCAATCCTACCGAGGGACAAGATGGCGGCCGCTACGGACTGTTTGGAATGTTGACAGACGCCGGAGAACCAATCAGCTTCGCAAAGCTCCGTAACGCGAAAAGTACGCGAAGCGGAGCGCTGTTACAGATATATATCTTTTTTTCAGCGTTAATTTCTCAAAATCCACTGGAGCACATATATTGAGACCTAGCAAAGGCACATCGGGCTACCAGTCCCTAATATTTTGCCAAGTTTCGTGCAAATCCATTCAGCCGTTCGATTATTATTATTTTGTTTTTTTTTTGCCCCGCGGGGCCCTTTTAAAACCTCCACATCAAACCTAGGGGGTCAGCGAGGATCTACTATGCCCCCTTATAGTTATTTCCCCCTTTGTTTTCACCTCCTCTTGTCTCTCGATCCTACCGAGAGACAAGATGGCGGCCGCTACGGACTGTTTGGAATGTTGACAGACGCCGGAGAACCAATCAGCTTCGCTTCACAAAGCTCCGTTGCGCGAAAAGTCCGCGAACCAGAGCGCTAACCGGTCCGCTGTTACAGATATATATCTTTTTTTAAACGTTAATTTCTCAAAATCCACTGGAGCACATATATTGAGACCTACAAAAGGCACATCGGGCTACCAGTCCCTACAATTTTGCCAAGTTTCGTGCAAATCCATTCAGCCGTTCGGGCTAAAAGTGAGGCCAACCGCCCTATGGAAAACTCAATGTTAAAAACACGTTTTGGGACCCCCCTTTTTTCTCGGCCCCCACTGGACGAACCCCCCCCAAATTTTCAAGGGCTGCTCAGAAACAAAATGTGCCATTTTCCTGAAAATTTCAGCCGATTCCGTCCACAAACGCCAAAGTTATTAGACATAGAATTTTCAAAAAACCCATAGAGAAAAAATCCTAACTATATATACCTACTGGCGACCGCCAGTAGGTAATATATATATATATATATATATATATATATATATATATATATATATATATATATATATATATATATATATATATATATATATATACACACACACACAATATTTTATTTTTCTATGTTTTTAAACAATATTAGTGTAAATCAATATTATTTTCTCATTGTTGTGCCTACCATCATATGTATGGGGAATCAACATTTTTTTTAATCAATATTTTTGACTATATTTATGTCCCTCGAATTTGTTGGATTCAATATTCCCCACATATATGTACCTTGACGATATTTTTTCAAGGTATGTAGACGTGGGGTTAAGAATAGTAATATACAAAACTATTTGCACTTAGGCTCCCAATATTTTGGTGCTCAATATCTTTGACACGAAAATCTGTCCACACTTAGGGGTCCATTAGGATGGCGGGCAGACTTCAGTCCACCCGCCACCCTAGCGGTGGTTGGACCGGCCGCCAGTGGTGCGGCGGTCCCGCACCGCCAATTAGGATGCATCTGCCACCCTGGCGGTCCGATCCCGCATCTGCCACCCTGGTGGTCCGATCCCGCATATTCATAATGTAGAAAATGCATAGCGTGCATTGGCATGCACAACGTGACAGACACCGTGAGGTGCCTGCCACCTTGTGTATGCCAATGTAGGGGGGTACTATACCCCCCAAGTACACCTCCCACCCCAGGGGCCCACAACGGGCCCCCAAAGCGATTCCCGAAAGGCATAACACCGCCCACATCATAATATGGATGCTTCGCCACCATATTATAGGTCTTATCCACCCGGTAGGCAATCGTGATGTTTGCCTACTGGCGGAAAAGTGGCGGGCCGTCTTTCCATCTGCCACGTTATCCCCCGCCATGCTAATGTGGTGGGGGTAAAAGGCCGTCCGGCGGGGTGTTTTGGCGGGTGGATTGCCACCGCCTGATGAGCGGTGGTGATCCCCCCCGCCATGCTAATGGGCCCCAATATTTTTATTTTCTGATATTATGTCAGTGATCCATTGATAATAAAGCTCTCTTTATCAGGCTAACAGGCATCACAGACATTTGAGCAAAACTAGCATCCATGCTGTAACTCCAGCAAAGATGAGACTGGAATGACTCCCTCTCCCAGCAAGAATCCAGTTGAAATATCTGTACTTAACATACTACAGAGCTATTGGCATCAACAGCCAGAATACCTTGCGGACAGGGTTTCAACATCCAGCAGATCGGACTGGACAAAACAAAATTGTGCCATATTCTCGATCAATGCACTCATAATATTTAATTTTTTTTCAAACAAATTTTATTTGTCAAGTGGCACAGATACTGCCAGGCCCTGGATCAGAACATGTAATATTGACTGACATTTTGCAGTATGATACCCAAGAAAAATTAAAGGTAATACAATAAAAATGCAACTCCCCCAACCCCCTCCCCCGTTCGCACTATACACGCACTCTAAGCAGAACCATTCCAATGTTAAATTAAAGCTGCCCACCAGGGTTCCAACACCCACCCCTCTACCTGAATCCTCCCCAATGAGCCCTATAAACGCGGGTCCTGTTCTACCGGAACCGGGTCTAGGAGCAATCCCTGATATTCTGCCTGCCTTTTCCATATTTTAACATTCTTTAGGGGGCACCCCCTGGTGATGAAGATGGGTTTCTCTAGGCCCATGCAAAAGTCCAGGCCATTCTTCCATGCGGCCAATGCGGGGGGCCTCAGTGCTTTCCACGCCCTCTCTATGTACCTTTTGGCTAACGTAAGACTCAATAACAATAAGTGCCATTTGTAAACGTTGCCGCCTATCCCCTTCATGACGTGTAGTAGCGCTAGTTTCAGAGAGCGGGGAAGATTCGAACCCAGCACCTCCGATAAACAATTGAACACCCCCTCCAAAAACGATCTAGGGAGAGACACAGCCAAACCGTGTGAATCAACGTACCTTCCTCCTGATTACATCTGAGACAGGCAGGGGAGGTAATCATCCCCGCCCTCCATAAGCGCATGCGTGTGTAGTAGGCCCAAGTAGGTATTTAAACTGAACCAGCCGCAGGCGCACTGCTATGGCCGCTCCTCGTGGGGCAACCAGGGCCTCCACCCAATCTTCCTCCTCTAAGGGACCTAAATCCCCTTCCCAATCTTCCCGGAGTTTCTGTAGTGTGGAGGAGCGGTGGATGACCAGGGATTAATATATCCTGGAGATCTTACGGTCCTGGTGTTCTCCCATAAAAACTTTGGCCTCCAGGGGGCTAAACTCAGCCAAAGACTCCAAACCCGCCAGACTAGGCAGCAGAGCGTGTCGAAATTGTAGATACTTGAAGAACTGGGACTTTGGCATATGAAATGCCGCCCGAAGGTTCTGGAAGGATTTCAGTACTGGACCCCTCATGACGTTCCCCAAGACCGATATCCCTATATGATCCCAGCCCCGGAATCCCTGCAGGGCCGCTAGTTGTGCAACTACCCATTATCCAAGAGGAGAGTCTCCTGCGTTCATATGTTCCACCACCCCATCCTACGCAATGCCTGCCTCCAGATCTGAACACAATCTTCGTTGTCGAGGGTAATAATCCCCGCAGTGATGCAGAGGAAAATACCTTGTTTAGCGAGTGGTCTCCCAGGAGCCGCCTTTCTTCTGCGTAAGCTGGGTCCTCGCAACCGCCATACCACCATTCGTTCAATACAAGCAAATGAGATGCCCGATAATATGACAGTATATACGACGGTGCCAGTCCTCCACAATAGGTGGATAAAAAAAAAAGTCCGCAGGGCCACATGTACCTTGCCCCCCTCCCACAAGATCTGCCAAAGAGCAGCATTTACCTGCCTGAACCAGCGGGGGGATCGGATATGGCTTGTTCTGTAACTGATAAAGAAGACGGGGAGTACGACCATCTTAAATATGGCTGATCTGCCATAGATCGTCAGTGGCACATGGGACCAGGTCTTAATATCTGCACATACTCGCACCCGCACCTGTACCAGGTTGGGCTCCCAAGAAACTGGGGGCACTTGCATTATAAATACCCCCAAATATTTCAATCCTCCCATTGCCAGCTGGATCGATGATGACCAGGTGCCCAATTCTTCCCGACCTCCGAGCCTCCACAAGGTAGACTTGCGGGGATTCATATAAAGTCCAGAGGTCTCCCCAAAAATCTGCATTATGCACAGGAGCCGGGGCCCCGTTCTGTTCACATTTGTGAGGAAGGAGAGGACGTCATCCGCATACAATTCAATCCTGTCCGACAACCCCTGAGCCCATTCAAATCCCTGGACCTGTGTGTCCTTTCGCACCCATGCGGCCAGAGGCTCCATCGGGAGGGCAAATAAATATGGAGACAGGAATTATCCCTGCCTCGTTCCCCACCCAATAGAGAACACTGAGGAGGCTGCGTCTGCCATCCACACCGACGCCGTGAGGTATGTATATAGAAGAGTCAAATAAGACATAAACCTCGGTCTGAAGTTCAGCCTATGTAATAATGCAAAGAGGTATACCAGGCTAAGAGAGTTGAACGCCCTATCCATGTCCGCTTACAACAACGCCGCGGGTGTACCCAGTCACTGGACAGCCGCCGCCAATACATGAGCCCACCTGATGTTATGTCTAGTCGCACGCTGAGGCAAAAAAACAGCCTGATAGGGGTGCACCAGAGCGGCTATATGGGGCAACAGGCAATTCGCCAGGGCCTTCGCCAATATTTTGGCCTCCACATTCAAAAGAGAAATGGGTCTGTAGGATGCATGTTGATCCGGCGGCCTACCGGGCTTATGGAAGACCACCACCTCTGCATGCCTGCAGACTGGGGTACAGAGCTGCGGTCTCGCGCCTCCTCTACCACTGCGCGGTAATGAAGTCTCAACTGCAGAAAGTACCGCTTAAAAAATTCACTAGGAAACCCGTTAGGCACCGGCGCCTTCCCGGAATTGAGTTCTCCTAATGCAGCTGCCAGCTCCTCATCAGTCAGCGGGAGCTCCAGATCTTCCCTCACCGCATCTGATGGAGCCTTGGGTGGAAGATCAGCTAAGAAACGATCAATCGTGGCAGCAGGCAAACATTCCTTAGGGCATAGAGATCTGCATAATATGTAGCAAAACTCTCCGCCAGGGCCCGTGGATCCATGAGTGGCTTGCCCATCAAGGCTAATATGCCCGGTAGACTCTGGGTATGATACACCCCCTGGCAGAGTCAGTGGAGCACCTTGCTAGATTTGTCCCCCCATTGATACACTCTACTGTGCGTCACCAGCTAGGCCTGTTGGGCCTCGTCCAGCAATAGCGCTGCATAATCCTGTTGGGCAAACAGCAATTGGCGCCTGGCCTGGCCACCTCCGGCCTCTCGACCCCGACGCTCAAGATCTTCAATACCCACCTCAGCCTGATGGAGCGCCTCCCTACGTGTTCTGTGAGCCGCCGTGCACCAAGATATGTCTGTTCTCCTCAAGGTAGGCTTCATCGCCTCCCACACAGAATCGGCCCCGGTCACTGACCCCAAATTCACTCTCAGATACTCGTCAATAGCGTAGCACATACATTCTCTATAGTCCTCATTCTGTAAATGCCACACCGATAAGCACCACCGAAATGGTTGCCGCCTCCGCCCCATCTATAAGGTGAGGGCCACTGGGGAATGATCCGACAGACCTCGTGGAAGAATCTCCGCTCCCTCTACCCTGCCCACCTACAATCGGGGAACAAAAATGTAGTCAAGTCTGGAGTATGAGTCGTGAACTGCAGAGAGATACGTAAACTCCTGACCGTCTCGATGAAAGTGGTGCCATGTATCCACCCAGTCAAGTCCGTCGCTAAGGAATGCAGCTTCATGGTACCGCCACCCTCGGGAACCCCCCTCTCCTATCCAGCAATCCAGGGCCATATCCATCACATCATTTCAGTCTCCACCAACCACCGCAACCCCATCCGGCATATCCACCCAGATAGTCATGAGACATAATATTTCATTTTTAGAAGGAACCTTTATGGCAGTAGTCTTCAAAATGTGGGGCAGAAGAAGAAGACTTTGTCTGAACTATTTCATGAAACTTCCAGTAGCATTTTACCAATGTGTTTGATAAAATGTGCTTCTAGAAATGGAAGCCTGATACCATAGAACTACAAAGTGTGGAATGTTTAATGTTTTAAGGTGGGAAACTGAAAGGTAAAACTGATCACTAATTGTTAACAAAAGGTCTTGGAAGAACTCTCCTCCGTCAAACCTCTCATGAAATGATTAGCTTGCCTTTAAGGTTTCCCGTTGCATATTTTTATCAAGATAAGTCGAACAATGCTACAAATGTTTTGCCTGAAACTCTTTAAGGAGCCTCATTACAATTTTCGGCTTGCTCACTAGATTTATATTCTACCTATTATTTGTGAGAAAATGTTAGCTGTGATGTCAATTTGAGAGAGCTGAACCAAATAATTTTTATTTCAAGAGAGGATTAGCTTGAAATGTTTTGGTCGCTGAGGACTATAGCAACATCACAATCCATCAGTACCTGATGACTTTAAATTGTAAGGACACAAAATTGTACTTCCTTCTATCATTAGCAAACCAGATTCCCCACCAAAGATTCTTCCAGAGCTTCATACAGTTCTGAGCATCTTCCATACACTTAATACTAAACCCAATAAAGTCAATGTGGGGGAACTCACAAAAAAGCAAGATTAATACTATCAGACAATGCTTCAGAGCTGCACACCCACTCTCACTATGGAAATGTCATTAGTTTTTATACGGATTCTGATATCTTGTTCTAAATATGTCATAGCCAGGGAAGCCCAGACTGCCTGGTACTGGTTGTGACTACGAACATCTTTTGCTTGACAGTTATGCTTTTGCACTTTTCTATGTATGCCCCCCTGAATAGTTTACTAGATTGCACCCACATCACTCTGAGGGAAGCCCTTCATACTGCTGCAAGTTCTACTTGCTAAATCACTGGTAAGAAGTAATTTTACAGATTCACTCTCCCCCAAAAAAGGTGCACAATCTCTCCCTACAAGCAGAGATCACCATCAACATTTACTAGATGATTTACAATGATTTTCACACAAGCATACCAGTCTACCGAGCTAGTGAACTCTAGTGGCCTGAAAGTAACCGAGAGCCTGATGGTCACACAAGTGAAAATGTAACATAATTCCACAAAGAATACACTTGAAAACAAGCATTTTCAGGTTGTGAACCCAATTTCGTAAATGGTCTGTCTTTGCATATAAGACTTTCCTCACAGTCCTGCCAAGTATCACGCATCAGGCGTGACACTAACGCATTTCAGTGTGGTGTTACCACATCACCGCACTGAAATACATTGTCACGCATTTTTGCCCTGACCTGACAGCTCTGAAACTGGCTGCCTTAATCTCTGCCAGGTGCTAGCGCGCGCTGGTGCCTCTGACACCTGGGTGCCGTGCGCCCAACCCGGGCGCAGCAATTCATTGCCAGCAAGCTCCGTATCTAACAGTTCAAGATCTGACGTGCACTGACTGCTCTCAGTGTTACAATGTTACATTTTTGCTCTGCCCTGCTTCCTAGAGACTCGGGTGGGGCCTGCCCCTCGCCTGGCTGCTGCAGTTAAATTGTGTGTTGGCAACTTGGCCGTGGCGCCATGTGGGGACGCGACGTCACGTCCCGCGCCGGGAGTTAAATTGGAGGTGGAGGCCTGCTGCTCATTAATGGTTAGCGGGTGGCGCCTGAATCATGGGTCAGAATACTTTGGGGGCAGAATACTTCTTTCCGAGCCGGGAGCGAGTGAGAGTGCTGCAGCCAGTGACTGAAGTCACGTCACATCACAGAGTAACACCGATTGCAGTGGGGGGGGGGGAGTACAGGCAATCGTCAGAGTCGTGGATACTTTTCTTCGCACCTCAGCTGTCTGGCTGCCGGCGCTCCTCTCAGCAGGACCAATGGGCCCTGCTTTTATCCGCCGTTATGTAACTGCACAACACAAATGGCTGCTGTACACAGAAACATCAAGATAAAGATCAGGACCAGCTGGGTGAGTTCGCCCCCTCCCCGGTTCCACTCCCAGAGTCACTGGCACCAGGCAGCATGTCGGCAAGCGGGAAGGCCCGATCCCAGCCCATGGGGCTCGACCTCAGCAGCCACAGTTTATTCTGTAACCTGTTCCACCAGGGAGATCTGCATCAATGGTGCGCGCAGCAGCTAACAGAGTAAGTGATTAATCCCTTCGGTGCTCATGACGGAACGATTCCGTCATGAGCGTCGGTTGGCCTGTGCTCATGACGGAACCGTTCCGTCATGGGTCCATAGGTTCTATAGAACATTCAGCACCGCAGCGGAATTCGCGCAGCACTGAAGGGGTTAAAGTGTAACTTGTTTATCGCCTGCCTAATGTACTTTCCTTTTTGAAGCACGTCATTCAGCCAGCAGCCTAAAATTACATAGAGCACCTCTGCATGCAGTCAGTCTGCACAAAGTTGAAGTCAGCAACCCTAAAATGCTTAATTATCAAGCCGACCGGCCTCTCTGAGTGAGTGTAACCTTTAAGGTCTTCTTAAAGTTCTGGACCGGCAGGCAGTTTGACCCGAGGGCGCCGGCGTTGCCTTTATTTCTCTGGCCTTGGGTTAATATCCTGCTGTGCAGTGTTGGCCCACTACATCTTGAACAGTTTTATAGCTAGCGCAAATTCGACCGAAGATGTTGTTGCAGTGCTATCATAGTAGGAAATACTAACCAAGTTTCTATTTTTAGACATAATGCTCGAAAAGCTGCATTTTACCTTTGGAGCATATTGGCATCTCAGCCTGTGAACCTTCGGAAAATACTCTGGCATTTAGAAAATACAAGCGTCCCAATCTTCTATTTATAACATGGTTTGAGAAATGAAAGCATTTTTTAGGCGCCAGAACTGCTTTAACACTCAGCCTGTCTTCCGCCAACATAACAGACACACACTCGCCTCTGCCGCAGCCGTCGTGGTTTTCTTGAGGTGATGTTACAATGCCACTTGACCCCTGTGATTGGTAACTTTGCTGGCTAGTACTTTAATTGACTGAGCCCTATTAGGTTTTACAAATAAGTTTTTTTCAAAAGTCTGTTTTCCAAGTTATTGCCCTCACCCGTTTTTCGGTCTTGGCAGTAAATTGTACTTTAATGTCAAAGGGGATTCGCTAGAGCACTGTCGTTTCCAGCTGGTGGCATCCCTACACCGCCAAGCTGAGTTAAGTGAAGTCTTTGAAGCCCCGTAAACTTGACTTGTTCATTCATTTCCTCAGTCTCATAGGAAGAGTTTCAGGACCTAGTTCTTAAGGGGGGATATTTTTACCACAGGGTTGCACCATGCACATTTCTGCCCCGGTTGTGAAGAGTGATATAAGCTGGCCATAAAATTGTTTTAAACGTAATTCTTCCAGCAAAGTGCTGCCAGTGAAGAAATGTAGTTTGTGTTTAAGCCATACACTTAATTGCATAGGTCATGCATGCCCGTTTTAGAGACCCCCCATTTTTTTCATCCCAGGAAAACCCCTAATGTCAAGGTCTTCCATTTCTGGTGCTTTGCATAAGTTTTAAGATGTTCTTAGTTTCTTGTTGCTCAGATGGGTGTAATTGCTGCTATTTATATGTTAGTATGAAATTCCTAAAATGTCACACATAGCAATCTAAAACCTTGGCACCTATGTCCTCATAAGGTTCAGGAAAGAACTAAGAATTCCAGTTCTTGATATTTCTGATGCACTATGTTACCTGCCTGGGGTTGCCCTTGGAACCTCATTATAATATCCAGTCTGGAGTCTCCTGTCGTCTCTACTGAAGTGTGAATGACTGAAGTGTAAAATTGCGAATCAATGATACTTTTTGTGACCTCTGTAAATGTATCAAATACTTATCATAGTCCCGCGTGCCTTGTATAGCATTCTGCTTCTTTTGGTCTAAGATCTTGCTAACCAATATCCTAAAACAAATTCACAACAAAGCGTTAGTGTGCTTTGTGTTTTGGCATGTTCTTGTTAAGAGGAAAGCTGTACAACAATGTGCAATGCAATGCTCTTCTAATGGCATGCAATAAGAAAGATGCTAAATGGGAGTGTTCATATGTTACCTCTCTCCTTACTATTTATGCATTAAGGGACATTGAACCACTTCAAGGTCATAAAAATAATAATTTTAAAGGAAAATATTCTGTCGGATAACTTTCAGTGGGTATCGTTTGAACACACCTTTTTCAATAGATATAGAGCCTTATTTTGAGTTTGGCAGTCCATCGTGGCAGCCCGCAACTGCTGCGCCGACAGGAGGACCTCTAAGCCTGTAGTGCGTTTGCCTGCCGTATTATGAGTGTAATCAATGGTGGGCAAGTGGGTGGTGCTGCAGCGGTCTGTCAGGCTTGTAGGAGAGCCTTAAAAGCAGACTGCCGCTGGGGCAGCGCCTGCAGCACATTCCTGCACTGTGTGGCATGCACCATGTTGTGCATGCCACACCATGGAGGAACGAGGGTGCATTTCCAGGGGGGCACAATATGTGCCCCCTGCATGCACCCCAGGCCAACAAGTGGCTGGCGGCCCTGTTAGGGCCCCCTTCCTTGCATGTCCACCATCCTTTTCATGGCTGGCTCACTGCCATGAAATGGGCAGTGGACATTCAAATCAGAATATGCTCTGTGGTGACGTCATGGCTCCACAAGCATATTCCTGGCCATTTTCAGATAGCTGGCACAGCGGAATCCTTGATCTCGGCGATCTAGTGGCAGTCCAACCGCCATACCAATAATATGGCAGGCAGACCGCTAGTGTGTCGGTGGTCGGAATGCCACCAACCTACGGCGATCCTGTGGACCACCATACTCATAATAAGGCACATGCAACCTCCAATACAATTACACAATAACAAGACATAAAAGGCAAAAATAGACAAAAAACAAAAAAGATGTTACTTACAGATCGTGTTGCTTCCAACTGTAAACCATGACCAACTAGGTTTGATTCATATGCTTGTCGTTTTTTCTGCAAAATAGATTACCCAAAAAATTAATTAACACACAATACCACACAGAAGTAGAAATTCTGATGTAAATGAGGAAAGATTTTACAATGATAACAATAGCACTTTTAATCAGTAAATGCATTATCATCACCAATTTTTGAAATTTGGTTATATGTTGTTACCACGAATTCCGTTGCAACGCATGCCTTTTCCACGCATGCGTTACCACGGAATTCGTTTTCCCCTCATCTTCTTTGCCACGTCGTTCTTACGTCATAAAGAGGAAACGGAAGTTTATTCCGCTTCCTCTCTTATGACACTGTTTTTTTCGGCACGGCGGGATCGTTTTTTTATGGGGGGGGAGACCCCCCCCAACCCCCCTTTTTAATCCTTCGGTTTTTTTTTCGTGGTAAATACGATCGTTGAAGGCATACGCGTTGGAAAGACGTTTACGTGGTAAGTGCCTCGTTGTAAACGTTACGCGTAGTACTGCCTTCGTTGTTAATGATGTTTCCCTAAATGAGGAAAGATTTTACAATGATAACAATAGCACTTTTAATCAGTAAATGCATTATCATCACCAATTTTTGAAATTTGTGGCGTTCACATTTCGCAGCTATCAGGGCAATAACTTGGATGCACCTAAGTTTTTAACTATCAGGAAAACAATCAAGAGTTTCCTTTAAACCCAGAATTCAGAATCGTAGGTGCATCACTGCCATTGCAATCTAGCCGCCTGTACTCTGTACTGCAAGGGGAAGACACATGCCGCCTACTGGCAGGCCTAACATTGGAAGCAATGCTTAGTCTAATCTGAATCATACTGTTAAAGAAAAATTTCAATATTTTGTTTTTCTTAAAACTATTATGATTGCAGATGGCACTTTTAATATATCTAGCTAAGTATTATTGCACAACACTCCATTATATTAAAAATCTTGCAAAAACGTAATTGCTATGTTGGCAGGAGGAAATGTGAATCCTGAAACTGCTGTTTCACTTTGTTTTCATTCTTGTAACATTTTGAAGGCAAATATGTTCCCTCTTAGGTTTGCTTCACTGTCTAAGAATTCAATACTGTGGCACATAATGTTTGGTAGACGCTACTGTTAAAATACTTATAAGTTAAGTGCACAAATTAATTAATGTAGCATTACTAACGCTCATATAAAAGGCAACTCTCGGCCGCTATATTCTGATCATTCACAAAATAATAAAATTTATATCAGACATCTAGTGGCTTTTTTTCAACAAAGGGACCATCGTGAAACCATTGCAATATAAAGGAGAACAACCTGGCCATGTTTTCATGTTTTTTTTTTCTGGGGTTAATATCTGTATTTAAAGGCCTTTCTGACCCTGTGGGCCTTAAAGCATAGAGGTCTTCATTGATTACAGGGAAGCCAGCAGGTGGAGTTCACTCTTGGTGTGTGTTTTGTCATCGTGTCCTTAGCAGGTGCCAGGGAAAAGGCAGGGTTTGGTCACTGCTTAGGTTACACATGCAAGACAACACCAGGTTCCCCTACAAAAAAATAAAATATTGCCACTTTGCCGGGGATAGTATGTGGTATATGTTGACTCTGCCTAGAGCATCAACCTCTGTGCACCATCATAAAATTATTCGGTTCTGTGAGACAATTGATTAAAACACACCAATTTTATAAATGAAAAAGGCATGAAAATAAATGGAAATCTCCTGAATGTAAATGCAATTGTTCAGCTAACAGGACTCAAAAAAATCATTTTATTTTCTGACAAATCAACACCACCCTTGAGGATGAGCAAGAACTGCTGTCCCCGATTTATTGAAAATAAGTTTTGGCTATTGGGCCGAAAAGATAACTTCAGTAAGTCATTCTATTTTCTCCAATCAGACTTCAAGTCTATTACAGCACATACATTTGCATGGGGAAATCTATACTTGGTGGCTTCCATAAACTATTTGTTTCCAACAGCTACAAGTGGGTAATCAAGGAATAAGTAGCAGGCACCTATCTCATGCAGTATACCAAAGCTCCACTTCTCTGTTTGACTTTTTTGCTTACAAGCATGTGATGCAGTTCATTCCAAACCTCAACAGGGTTCATGTGAAAAACTAAAGATTCTTAGGTACTCTACTTCTTCTCCTCTTTATTGATTCACTCAAATAAAATGCTAATCACTATCCAATGGAAAGACAGGAAGGAACCAAATTTCTCGTAGAGTTTGAAGTATATTATGCGCTACATACATTTTGAAGACGATAATATTATTTGCCAAAAGTGTGAAGAGTAGATCGAGTTTTGGCCTTGCAGCTGTCTGATAAAAGGTGCTACTTCAGAATAAGACTGAAGCCTCCCTTGTACTGTATAGAACTGATCAAACTGGAGACCCAGGAGCTGCCAAGTCAACATTTTAGTGACATGGGTAGATGCTTACTCAGCAGTTCTGTCTTCTTGCACCAATGAGGGATCAATGGGAGCAAAATTGTTCTCTTTTTTAGCAGTCCATGCAGCACTATAAAGGTGCAAGGAGCCACAAAGCGGAGCAACCTCCAGGGATTTTGCGGTGCTGGTGAGGTGTGGGAGGCCATGCAGCTGACCACCCTGCGCGTATTGTGCTGGTCTTTTCCTTGAAGTAACCAAACTTTGTCCTCAGGGTTGAGGCCTCTCTGGAGAATGTAGGAAATGTTGCACATCGATATATGTTTAACATAGTCTATCTACTTTGAGAAATGTCGCAGGCTACTCTTGGATTAGAGAAAGGCTTAAATCGAATAACACCGTCGTTGTCAAATGAGTGGAACTTCAGACTGGCCCATCTATCCAGGGAGACGTGGAGGTGCGGCCACTGATCCCCGAGGCACTCCATCTTCTACCATGACTAGGACCCATATTCATGGAAAGGCTTCTATTTTAGCACAAATTACACATTTGGGAGCTACTTGACTGCACATGTGCTAAAGTTAACTTACAATGCATGCAAGAAGCACCGGATACCCAGCATCATTAATAGGCTTGGAACATGCATTCCTGAAGGCTGCACCTGTGGCAACAGGACAGGATGCTCTGGAAATGTATTGATAAAAACCAATTCGGATTTGACGGAGCCAAAGCTGAAAAGGGAGAATGCAAATCATTTCAAACACCGTCGACAAAATTGAAATTTCAGTGAGCATGACACTGCTGGGGCTGATTAGAGGTAGAACGTTCCATTATAGAGCAGATTCAAACATGGGCGAAGTTTGAGAATCCATCTGTCACAACAAGTTTAATGTTCTGTTGAAACACACCCAATGCCAGTTACTTTTTTAATAGGATTACAGAGGCCCGCGAACAATAGAGAGAAACCTTTACTTAGCAGGCGATTAAACTGGAGACAAATATTAGAGGAATCATGGTGTGTCTTTGGCCCATTCTATTTTAAGCATCAGACTCCACCTCGGAAACAATCAGACCAAAGTAAATACATATCCCTCAACAAGCCAAGCCCACAAGGCACTGTTGCTTTGCAAAACTGCATTCTTTTGTTTGTGGTGTTAAAATGAACGTTGCAGAATGCTTCTCCACACAGACCTCCCATTCTTTGTGTTCAATTCGACTACTCATTTCAGAAAGAGTGCATAATTACCATTTGTACTTGCATATCTAAAACCAGGAAGCACTCCAGGCCAGTTTTTGTTAAAAACAACAACAACAAAAAAAAAAAAACATTTGTACTGTTCAGAGTGCCTGAAAGTGAGGGGCATAAAAAATCCGAATAACCTAAATGCAGCATGGTGAGACAGTCTCACGAGCCATTTGTCTAATTATTGAAGGGCTTAAATTGTAGTGTGATTGCATTATGTTGCATGCAAGAGTAGTTTTATTTGCAATTATAGCTTTCCTAAATGAATGACATATTTTGGGGCCACGAGGGCATAGTGTGAGAATCATGGGATAAATGGATAGATAGAGAGAAGCTCCTGGGTGAAATGCATACGTTTACTATGTACCCATCTAAGTTACTCTCGTTGTCGATTCCGCCTACTTCCTTGTCACACAGGATGTGCCTATGTGTATCCAGTATTTGCATAGCACAAGCCTAGCTAAAAAAGTAGGGGAGTACCGTGCAGTGTCAAAGGCAAGCATAGAGTCCAAAGAGTGGTATCTGGTTATTGGATTGTTGTGATGAAATTGCATGTATAAAGTGCTTATTACCCCATACAATGCATTAGTGTTCAAATATTTTATTGCTTTAGATAAAAAGAAATACATTTGCAAGGCAGTCACGATACATAAAAATCAGAAACAGATATATAATAATGAAGAATTAAAAAGGTATACAAAATAAAGAACATCAGGACTGGGATAAAAAGATATAAAAGTTATCATAAAAATGATCAGATAAATATTATGACAGTTAACAGGTATTACAAGTTCATCAAATACTAAGTATAAAGCCCAGGAAGATGGGAGAGATGGAACATCTACATTTATACCAGCCAAGTCATGTATGAGTTTGTATTGCTTGGTAAACAAGATACATCAGCAAGGGGAAAGAAGTGAAAATGGGAAGAGAGAATGAAAGAGAGAAGGAGGAAAGAATACTTGAAGGAAGGAGGGTGGGATGGTGGGAAGGGACATCTGCTACACCTATAAAAATTTTAATTAAGAAACAGATTCAAAAGGATATTGAGCTGCCAACCCCTGAGAAGACATATCCAAATAATTATCCAAAGAACGCCATACATTGTTAGCAATTGAAGGTGAATAATGTTTCTTTTCAACAAAAGTATGAGCTCCACAAAGATATGAAACCCACCCCCACCAGATATGGTAAGAAAGGAGATGAAAAGATTTCAATTCTGTGAGTATAATTTTGACTGCAATGGATAAAAGCAAATCTAAGAGCTCCAAATCCGTACTGCAAAATCATAGGTAAAGAGAGAGCTATAGGTTTATTAAAGATTAACGATAAATGTTTTTGTATCAGGCCCCAAAAGGAGATTAATAGTGTGCATTCATAGAACATATGTTGATGGGTGCTTGGTACTGAATTGCAATTCCAGCAAATATCACTATCTTTTAATTTCAGCTCATGCAAACGAGCAAGAGTCCAGTGCAAAAGGTTCATAGTAAAGAAATTGGATAGAATCAGTGAAGGAGCAATTTTGTTACATAAAGATAATTTCCTTATCAGTTGCCAGGTATCCTGTAAAAATAGGTTTAAAAAATTGCTCCAAAATGGTGAGACCATTTAACAGAAGTAATCGTAGATTGTGAAGGCAGTGGAGCAGATAAAAATTTATACATTTTAGAAGAGGTATGGCCTGAGTGTTCCCACATTGAAAGAAGTGAGACGAACCTGTTGAAAGGGGTATTTTGGAGAGTTTGACTTTTAACTTAAAAAAAGTATAAAAAACATGTTATTGAGATTCTATTTTTTGGCTAGGAAGGAAAAAGGAAGAGGATCATGATTAGTATCCTAGAGGTCTTTCACAAATCTGATTCCCTTGGCGGCCCACAAAAGAGCGGGGTTAGGTTCACTGTCAGTAACCAGCTAAAAATTAAACCATAAAGATGTCCATCTTGATTTATGAATAGGTTTCAAAACTTTCCGATCAATGTACACGGTAGGATTACCACTGTGCTGATAATTGCTGCTAATTGATACTCACTTATACTAGCATGATATTTATGTTTTAAAATAAGGCTGCTACTACTTTTATACTTACTACGCTTGACACGTCACACTCGTTTCAAACTTGTATCTTATTGATGTTTTTAAAAGAAGGCTGCTACTACTTTTATACTTACTGCACTTGGCACTTTCATCAGGGACTTCATTGCCTTCCTGTCCGCAACCCGGTCTGTCACGGCAAGTGCTGATTGAACAAGGTTGATTTCAGGGCCTTTACCTTTCTATACACTTCTTGGGACATTGCTACTTCCGGGTGGTGAGAGAGCTAGTTGTTCCTGCTGCTCACTCTACATAAACCAAAGCCAGAACGGACGCGCAGTGGATGCGCACCAAAGGCAAGCCCGTCTGCGCCCCTCGGCACCTGGCCCGGGCCTAGGGCCAGAACCCCTGCATCTTTGTCGAGCAGATCACCTGGCAGAGCTTACACTCGCAACGAGCTATATAGGCTCAAGGGTAAACCAGGATGTCTACTCCTAGACATGCAGAATAAGACTAAGCAGTGTGAGCATTGTAAGTTGACTTTTTTATCCTGACAGTAATCATACCCTAAAAGGGCTATTACTTTATAGACCACGGAGGGCTCTCTCGGATATACTTAGCCCTATCTTAGAATCCAGCTTTGTTGGCCCTGATTTTACGATTCTAGGGAATTTTAATTATCACCTAGAAAAACTAGCTGACAACAGTACAACCGTACTGATTGACGCTATGGCCAGTCTTGGTCTAGATCAGAATGTCAAAAAAGGATACACATGTGGCCGGGCATACGTTGGACGGGATTTTCTCCTCCAACTCCACCCTTAAAATTGATGAACTAATACCTGTTCCTTGGTCAGACCACAAAGCTATCTTGTTCTCTGTAACTCTAGATCAGGAGCAGCAAACTCGTACAAATGAGCATAGGCTAGTCACCTATCAAGACCGGGCCGATATTGCAGCCCTTACACTACAGCAATTATTAGTTAGGACTAAACGGGAATTAGCACCAAACAGCAATGTGGCCGTAGATAGGCTCTGTTCATGGATTAAGTCAGCGGTCAATATTGCAGCCCCTACAAAAAGCTTTGTTTCTTGGAGGAAAAATCCCTCAGAACCATGGTTCACAGAAAAACTTAAGACACAAAAACAAATCTGCAGAATGGCTGAAAGGAAATGGAGAACTAACTTTGACCAAGATAGGAAAAGAGAATATGCTTGAACACTGGCGGAATACAAAAAACTACTTACATGGGGAAAAAAGCAATTATTGCACACAACAAATAAGTGAGGCCAAGAACTCTTGGAAGGAGCTCTTCGCCACAGTCAAAAAACTAGTGAATCCTTCTGCTGTAAAACAAATGGAAAGTAGTACAGAACTCTGTAATACTCTCGGACAGTTCTTTGTAGATAAAGTTACATCAGTTTATGAATCTTTTAAGAGTAATAATAACGGCAGCAATTTAGTTAAACACTTCAAGCAAGGCATGGATATTTCTACTACCAAAACTGGGTTCTGCTTCTTATCTCCCTCAACAGAACAAATCAGCCTGGCGGTAAAGAACATTAGGTCCAGGGGTCCAACAGACCCATGCCCACCTAAAGTGATGCACATATTCTCAGAAATACTTAGCAAACAACTAACTCTTGTGTTCACTGAGATAATTCAGCCAAGTAACTTCCCAGGCACATGGAAAACAGTATCAGTGCTCGCACTTTAAAAAAAAAAAAAGCCAATCTGGATCCAAAACAACTCAGCAGCTACCGGACAATATCGAGAATTCTGTTCCCAGCCAACGTTTTAGAAAAATTGCTTAATAACCAATTTAGAGCATCTAAAAACTTTTTAAACCAATCACAATATGGTTTCAGAGAAGAGCACGGAACAGGAACTGCATTGGTTATGGCAGCAGAGGGACTTAGTAGTATATTAGACGCAGGAGGGAAGGCCGCCCTGATTCTATTGGATCTCTTGGCGACCTTCAACACTGTGAACCACGAGATACTCTGTGCTTGTCTAGCAGAATTGGGGCTTTAAGACTCTGCACTCACATTGATGCAATCTTTGCTAAGAGACAGATCCTTTTCGGTCAAACTGGAAGATTTTACATCCAAATCCTTTAAATCTCCTTGTGGAGTGCCTCAGGGTTCCTCCCTGAGCCCCACGCTTTTTAATGTCTTTGTTGCTCCGCTGGCAGATATTATCAGGCAGTGTGGGTTTCTTCATGTATCGTATGCTAACGACACCCAAATAGTGGTGTCATTTGCAGGCAATATGGAGGAAACAGCTGAGCGATTCAATGAGTGCATGACGCAGGTAGATCAGTGGATGCAGCTAAACTGCCTGAAGCTGAACGGTGATAAAACCGAGGTTATGATGTTGGGATCAAAGACAGACTTTTGGTCTCCCAATTGGTGGCCGGCCAGTTTGGGTGACTGCCCAAAACCAGTGGGCAAGGTTAAAAATCTAGGAGTCATATTTGATAAACTGACTTTTGACGCCCAGATAAACAACTTCTCTTCGACCATCTGTTATATTTTAAAGATGATTGAAAGATTCTGCCCATTCATTCCCCTCGATTCATGCAAAACATTGGTCACGGCATTGGCCCTGTCTGACTGGATTATGGCAACGCCTTGTATGCAGGGATCCAAGCCCAACATCTCTTAAAACCTCAGAGCCTACAGAATGCTGCTGCAAGGCTGGTCCTCGACATTCCCAGATCTGAGCCAGTTGGACATAGATTGAGAGCCCTCCATTTTCTACCTATGGAAAAAAGGATTATGTTTAAATCACTGTGCCTGGCCTTTAAAGCCTTGCATGGGTAGAGGACCACAGTTCTTGAGATCGCACCTGAAATGGTTTGTGCCGACCAGAAGTTTGAGATCAGCCCACACAAAACTTCTACAAGTCCCTAGGTGTAAGCAGGTGAGGTGGGGAGGGAGAAGCTTTTTGTCGCGGACTGCCAAAAACTGGAATCTCCTCCCGATCGTGATAAAAAGTAATCCTTTACTTTTGCTTTTCAGAAAAGCAGTACAAATGTGGCTTTTCACCAATTAAGGCAGCATACTACTCTTTCTCAGGTATCCTCTGTGCATCGGACCCAGCGCCAAGATGCCTTCAGGCGTTTGCGAGCTTTATAAATTTCTAAAAAAAAATGTACAAAATGTACTTCTACGCTAACCGTATCTGATATAATACACCAAAAGCGTGCTAATGTAATTTTTGCGTGGAAAAGGGAGTGCACAATTCTCGTTCTATATAAATCCATGGAGGTATATGTTGGGATTCTGGTAAAAAACAAATTGCTCCCTGAGCTCTCTTGTTATTCCATACAAATCTTGATTACATCAATCTCATGAAAGAAAGAAAGAAAGAAAGAAGAAGAAACCTTTTTAGGTAGCATAGAGGATAACAAATTAATGATTGGGGTTATCAACCTTTTAAGAGTTTGTAACCTACCCCATCAAGAAATATATTGAGGAGGCCAAGAGGAGAAGAGATCCTTCACTTTATTTATTATATGGAACTCATTATAAGTAACAGTATCTAAGATTTTTACAGAACCTGATCCCCAGATATTTAATGTGTGTAGATTGCCACTTAAAACCTGAATCACCCAAGTGAGAAGGAAGACACAAAGAATTCAAAGGAAACAATTCCATAAACCCAGAAACAACAGAAAAGGCACAAATAAGATTAGAAATAGAAGGGATCACTGATTCAATGTCTTCTTAAAAACATCACCAGCATAGGCAGCCATTTCAAGTATATGTGTTCCAAATTGGACCCCTTTAATCTCCGGGTTCAGAAAAAGTACGCGGAGAAGTGGATCGATAGACAAAATAAAAAGAAGGGGTGAAATTGGGCATCCTTGTCTAGTACCTTGGCGAAGATTAAAAAAAGGGGAAGTTGTTCCATTAATCCTAATATTAGCCTTAGGTTGCGCATAAAGAGCCATAACCATATTAATAAAAGAGCTACCAAGATTGTGAGATTCTAGCACAGATTGTAAAAAAGGCCAATATACCTTGTCAAACGATTTTTTGGCATCAAGGGCAATTGCCGCAGATGGCAAAGAGGAAAGTTTTGCATTTCTAAAATGTGACACAATGTTCGAACATTGTCTCTAGCAAGCCTATCCTTGACAAAACCTGTTTGGGAGTCATGGATTTGATTAGGAATAGAACATTCTATTCGCTTTGCTAAAATGTTTGCAAAAAGTTTTGCTTCCATATTTAATAGGGATATGGGATGGAAGTTTTTTATATCAGAATGATCCTTACCTTCTTTTGGTATGACTACAATAGTAGGTTCAGCAGCCGTACCCCAAACTTTGCCAGAAAGAACATAGTAGTCAAAAATCTTTTTAAAGTATTTAATTATTGAAGAAGTAAATGTTTTATAAAAGACAATGGAAAAACATGTCCGGACAGGGAGCTATTCCCGATCGAGTAGCCTTAATAGCCTCAGTAATCTCGTCAGTACCGATTGGCTTACCCAACTCCTTCATATCATCATTTAAAATACTAGTAGTCGGAAGAGAGTTAAGGAACTGTTGGCAGGTAAGCTTAGTGCATTGACTTTGAGGGGTATATACATTTTCATAAAATTCCTGAAAGACTCCAAGAATTTCTTGTGTATGAAAACTTTTTCGAACCGGTTTTATCAGTAAGATGAGTGATATAAGTAGTATTGGTTTTCTAATATTTGAGGGTAGCAGCTAACAACTTGCCAGCTCTATTCCGTAACAATAATTGACAAGATCTTTGAGCGTGTACTCCAATATAAGCTCTTTTAGTTACTATGGAAATGAAAGAGTATTTTAAATGTTTAAAATCTTGCAAGAGAGATTTGTCTTTAGTATGTCTATATAATTTCTCTTTTCGTTTAGTGTTGACTCCCAGGGATTGAAGAGATTTCCTAATATCGCTGTTTCTTTTGGCCATTTTGTTTATAATGTGACCTCTTATAGTAAACTTAAATGCATCCCATAGTACTATTGGAGAATCCACTGATAATTCATTATCTTTGATAAAACGAACAATCTCCTCATTAAGTTCCTTAACCTCAACATGATCCTCCAAGATTTCTGTGTTTACACGCCAATTTCGGTGCCCTATAGTATCCATCAGATTAAGGATGGTTAACAAGACTGCAGAATAGTCAGAAACAACTATTGGATAGATTGTGACAGTTCAAGTATGTTTTAAAAGAGAAGCATCAACCAGAAGATAATCAATACGAGAAAAGCTAGAATGAGGGGAAGAGAAAAAAGTAAAGTCGCTACCTGTAGGATTGCGTAATCTTCAAGCATCCAAAAAATGATCTGCGGAAAACATATTAAGCAACTATTTATGTGCCCTTGGGGGTCAAAATTTAAAAGCAGAATGCCTATCCAAAATAGGATTGAAAGGAAGATTAAAATCTGCCCCAACAATTTTGTGGAATGTCAGTAAGTTTCTCATTTATTGCACACCACAAATTTGGGTCATCTATATATATAACGGGGTTATTACTCTTATTTCTAAATTATCTTGTTTATCTATTGTTGCAGCTGAACATGATACCAACGGAAGATGGTTATTTACTCGTCTGACTAATGGTTCAAATGATCTATCCGTTATGTGTATATATATATATATATATATATATATATATGTTCTCTCAAAGTGCCCTGTAGCATCGGGAAGGCAAATTACGGAAATCACTACTTGAACTTACTAAAAGAACAACTATCTTGCATAAAGGACTCCTTGTCCCAGAATGCACCAATGACAGAAGATCCGAAGTACACATCATAAAGGGCGGGGCTGGCTTGTGAATAAATCCGGTGAATGCAATTATGCAAGTCTCAAGAGTGTTTCTGTGCCCAGGATGAAGAGGCTTTTGGCCTCGAAACGCGTTGGCAGTATTAAATATAAAACGGAGCAAGAAGGAAGATTGCAATTGAAAGCTGGATGGCCAAATACCGAGTGTGCCTTCCCGATGCTACAGGGCACTTTGAGAGAACATTTACACACGCGGCAGCCTGGCCGCGGGGAAGAGCACCATCGCCAGCCGGAGAACAAGCTCTCTCAAGCTGGAGTGAGGCTGTGGTCCTGAACTGTTCGAGACAATAAACGGCACGGTATTTAAATGCAGAATTAGTCATCCTGAGAGCACCGTGACCTACTTAAGGATATAAACAATTTGAAAAATTACGGAAATCACTACCTGAACTTACTAAAAGAACAACTATCTTGCATAAAGGACTCCTTGCCCCAGAATGCACCAATGACAGAAAATACGAAGTACACGTCATAAAGGACGGGGCTGGCTTGTGAATAAATCCGGTGAATGCAATTATGCAAGTCTCAAGAGTGTTTCTGTGCCCAGGATGAAGAGGCTTTTGGCCTCGAAACGCGTTGGCAGTATTAAATATAAAACAGAGCAAGAAGGAAGATTGCAATTGAAAGCTGGATGGACAAATACAGAGTGTGCCTTCCCGATGCTACAGGGCACTTTGAGAGAACATTTACACACGCGGCAGCCTGGCCGCGGGGAAGAGCACCATCGCCAGCCGGAGAACAAGCTCTCTCAAGCTGGAGTGAGGCTGTGGTCCTGAACTGTTCGAGACAATAAACGGCACGGTATTTAAATGCAGAATTAGTCATCCTGAAAGCACCGTGACCTACTTAAGGATATAAACAATTTGAAAAATTACGGAAATCACTACTTGAACTTACTAAAAGAACAACTATTTTGCATAAAGGACTCCTTGCCCCAGAATGCACCAATGACAGAAGATACGAAGTACACGTCATAAAGGGCGGGGCTGGCTTGTGAATAAATCCGGTGAATGCAATTATGCAAGTCTCAAGAGTGTTTCTGTGCCCAGGATGAAGAGGCTTTTGGCCTCGAAACGCGTTGGCAGTATTAAATATAAAACGGAGCAAGAAGGAAGATTGCAATTGAAAGCTGGATGGCCAAATACCAAGTGTGCCTTCCCGATGCTACAGGGCACTTTGAGAGAACATATATACATATATATATACACATATATATATACACATATATACATATACATATATACACATATATATATATATATATATATATATATATACACATATATATATATATATATACACATATATATATATATATATATATATATATATATATATATATACACATAACAGATGGATCATTTGAACCATATATACACATAACAGATAGATCATTTGAACCATTAGTCAGACGAGTAAGTAACCATCTTCCGTTGGTATCATGTTCAGCTGCAACAATAGATAAACAAGATCATTTAGAAATAAGAGTAATAACCCCGTTTTTCTTCCCAGAAGCCTCAGAACATGTAGCATCTAATACCCAATCTTTCCTCATAAGAAGAGCTTCTTTAAAACCTATCATAGGGCCCGATTACGATGCCGGATGGAAGGCCATCCGTGCTGGTGGAGGAAAACGTACATTTTCCCGCTCCAGGCGCGGTTATAACGACCACCAAATTAGAATGGTCCCACTGAGGCCATTCACTGTCTGGTGCGGTCTTTCAGGCTCCGCACGTTTTTTGTGTACGCAAGGGTTGAGAACGGAGCCAATAGAGCAGGACTGGCATGCGGAAACACGTTCCGTCTGTCAACCAGATTACGATGTTGCAAACAGCCCTTGCCAGTGCCGCGTAAAAACCACCACGTTGCGGATGGCGCAAAAAACAACAATGGAGAGGAAGAGCTGATACAGTACCCATCTAAACCCCAAGAGCCGCCATGGATCCTGCGAGACAGTCCTCTCCCGCTGCACTACCTGTTGCACCTCTTGGAGACAAGACGCTGCTGTGCTCAACAGCAGAGGTACATACCAAACATATCCACGTATGCAACCCCTGAACAACTACAACTCCCAGCAAGTGTTGTGGCACCATGACGAATGTGGCAACCTTCCAAATGCAAAGTGCGAGACCCACCCAATCCTCAGGAGTGACCCTTGATGCCCCTGATGGCACACACCGCAATTTCAAAATATGTACTCCGCCGAAGGCTCACATTGGCTGATGGCTCATTCACGTAGTGTGTGTCACACCGCGGTTGCATAGAAGCTGCGACCGCAATTCTGTAACATTCAATTGGGGCCAATGCGTGTCATTGCTGCAGATGCCAGCTACCGTGCATGCAAAACACATACTGCATTTGTTGGGAGTAGCTGGTACATCAGGACAACTAGAACAATGACCAACTGCTCACTACACTGTGAAGGTATGAGAGAGTGGGACCTATGACTCAAGTCATCACACACATGGCACGTCTGAGAAAGTAGAGAGAAATTACATACATTGTCATGCATCCTGGCCAGCATGGACTGAAATGTGTGAAGGAGTCCAAAATGACAAAGGTCTCTTGCACTGTACCAATGTTGTGGAATGAAACATCAAAATTGGAAACATCACCAGTATCTCCCTTGACATCTGACTGGTGTCTCTTGGCCAGGGGTCTTCTTGTGAAGGGCCAGTGATGGAGGCAGACAATCAGAGGTGCTTTATCGCTGTAGGGTTTTTAGTAAAGACAGGAAGAATGGGGCTCTGACTTGGTTCACGTTGTGTCTACGATTGCTCAGAGTGTGCACGGTGCTGCCAGGTCGGGGGAAATACCCTGTTACCCCTGTAAATGTGTGAGTCGAAAACCAACAACAATAATGAGAACACAGTCCGGGGCACACGTAATAAGGATATAACAATGGTAGTAATGTCTCATATTATACGAATATCTTTGGTCGACACCAGTGTGTTATTCAAATATATTTAATGATGCAACAACTAAAAACAACCAGCCAACACGTGTTTTGTCACATGTGGGAAGTATCCCGTGACTTCTTCAGGGCTGGGGAGAACACAAAACATTGAGTAAAATGATGGGAAAGCATAAGGTTGGTTGTTACCAAACCGTGATAAATACAACAAAGGAGAAATGTGGATCAGAATCACCAATAGCACATGGAAACCCTAGGGAGGAAAGTGAACAGAGTAAATGTAAATGTGATTTGGTCTAGGGAGAGGTCCAGTGGTGTTTAGGTTGTAACATAATCATAACTTCTCCATTCATTCATCATTCGAAAGTTGCCATAAAGTGTTTATTTGTGCAGATATACACCTTTATCAACAAAGCCAACCCCTAACCACTGGGCTGTGCATTACATCCGGAGTTAGTGCTTCTCCAGACCAAGTGCTCTTAAAATATCCGGCCCACCAGCATGGATGACATCTGGTTCCCACGCCTTGTAATCCTCATTGGCTTTGGTGACATTCCCTGTAGACTAATTTACCTACATACTTGCAAGATTGATTGTCTCTGTACACAGTGAGTGATGTAAAGTACTGTCAACACCCAACACTGATATCACTAGCGCAATACAACAAATGGAGAGATGAGGGGCGCTGGTGGAGGAGGGTGGTAGTGAGGGAATTCGAGGATGAGGGCATGAGTGAGAGCCTGAGAAGTGTCACTTGCCTGATACTCCCACCTCAGCAAACCGTCCCCTCGGCCTCAGAGACAGAGGCTGGGCTCATCACGCATTTCTCTGCAGGATGGGGCAGTGTGGGTCATGTGCGCAAAGTAAACTGCCATCTGCGCCTGCTCCCGTGGACACTACTGAAGCAGGCCTCTCGTCATCTTGTCAGTGGCGAACTCGGCTGTAATTATCCGGCCTGATTTGGAAGTCAATGAGTGCGCCCTTGAGGTGTGATCACTGAATAATCACAGGTGCAGAGGTGGCCGAACTCCCTTTTCCGAACACCTCCCATCCTGGACACTGCAGCTTCTTAAGGTTTTTTCCTTTTCTGTATTCGATTTTTACTTTTCATTAAAGTTCCGCTCGCCTCACACTTGTTTACTGATCCTTATCACATTTACTTGCTTCGTGCTCTGTGCAACTTTTTTCAAGTATTTAATTTCCCCTTTCCGAGCAGTTTTCTATTGTGCCAGTCTGCCAGAACAATCGTGAGACAAGGTCTGTACTTTCTGTCCTGCTGCGCGTCGATACTGTCCTACAATCGTGATCTAGATTTAGTGCTGCATTTTATCTAATCATAGCTGACAAGGTTTAAGATTGCTATGTGTGACATTTCCCCTAATTTCATTGGAATTATGAGTGATATTTCAACTACTATGTGTGACACTTTATCACTAGCAAAATCAAGCAATGAAGACGAGGGAAACAGTCTCTCTCCACCCACTGGTCCCTCTGTCTCTTGTATTACTCCTTTCTCTCCACTCATTTCACATCTCCCTTTTCTCCGCACTTCCTCAGGTTGCACCATTTTACCCTTATCTATCTCTCTCCTCCACTCTCCCAAGTCTTGATGACTCCTGTTCATATTTAGAGCTACTGACTCTTTTAGTCTGAAAGACTCTTATTTAATGTTTACTTCCTACATTACTCTTTATCCTGTGTAACAACTTGTTATAGTTCTAACTTATTAACCTACATGATGTTGCATTTTGGGACTATTGATACTACTGGCTAAAGCAAAGTATGAAAAGACGACAGCCACTTGAAAGCTACAACAACTGAAGTAGCTCAGTTGGTTTGTATGAGAGGCTGACTGAGCTCTTTCCCGTAAGGTGCATCTGTGGCAAAACATGTCTCAGATGAGCACACAGAGGCCTGTTCCATCTACATCTTCGGAAAGAATGGTTTACAGTGCAGCTTGTCTATCGTTTTGCAGTAAGAGACTCGTGCACAGAATCGTGTTCTACGGAGGGCATGACGGATGAGAACGCTTCCAATCACTAATAGTTTACGTAAGGTGGATTCTGTGCTTCAGTGGTGGTTATTGAAGCATACAGCACTCCCATACTCATTTATACTGCACTGTCTACGTGTCACTGAGCGAGGACCTCGAGCTGTGCAAATGAAAGCCCCTCTTATCTTTCTGTCACCATGACCCGGCCCTCGTAGCTATTCTTGCCGGCAGCCCGAGGTTTCTCCGTTACCGATCTGGGCCTGACACACTGCACCAGGCACTGACCTGCCTGAAGGGCACAGAGGCCTTCTGGGATGGCAGTGCTAGCCACATGTGTATACAAAAGACACACAGAACAGGCAGCCCAAGCTTCACAAACACAGAAGAGCAGCAAAAGTAGCGTCGGTGGAGTAAGCTTCATTCCTAGCCCCATACAGTAAAGCAAAATAGACAGCGGCAGTAAAACAAACAAACAAACAAACAAACAAAAACACACACACACCTCCTCCCCCCAAAATCCCAGCAAAGGGAATAGCAGTTCAAGCCTCCTTTTCATACAGAGCAACTGAAAAGCCATTATCAGTCCAAGTGTCTCAAGAATGCAGTGAAAGTGTATGTCATAAAAAGCCGGGCCTATTTGGCAGTTGTTGTTAGCTGGTATCACAGCGTCTCGAGGCCATAACAAACTTGCTAGCATTCTGGCTCTGTGCACGGGCAGAAGACCATTATTAAAACAGGCCCTCGGCCTCAGAGACAGAGGCTGGGCTCACGCGGCCGCAGTGCCGCACGTTCACATTTAGTGCGCCGCCTGCGCGCCATCACGCATTGCTCTGCAGGTGGGGCAGTGTGGGTCATGGGCGCAGAGTAAACTGCGTGTGTCAGCAACAGTCATCTGCGCCTGCTCCTGTGGACACTACCGAAGCAACCTGCAAGCAACTGTTAGGTCACGTCTCCTTCCAATTCCTCAGGTAAATATCCTTTCTCTAGTCATTCAAATATGTTTCCATTACACCGGAGCCATAGTCAGAAATTCAAATTTGGTGCTAATGCACATATTACTGACATGCAAGCATACGTACAAGTCGTATACTTTGAAAATTGTGACTGAATAGAATTGCATATTTAAAAAAATGCTCTGACAAAAAACACCACAAATAAAAGACGTTAATGCATATATTTCTACACAGCATATGTATATAGTGATCGCTTTCTGTTCTATTACATAATTTGACACAATATGTATTTTAAAAAAAAGCTGGAATATAGAGCTACGTTAGTGCTTAATTCATAATGCAACCATCATGTCAGCCTGGCATGCTGCTCCGCGTGGCACCTTGTGCTCACTGAAAGCAATCCCTACTTACATGTTGAATAAAAAACAATTTGAACTTTTAACTAACCCTACACAGAAAGATTGTCGTTTAAGACCTATCAACTGCCTGGGGAAATGTTGGCTGGAAATCTAGGCTTGATCTAGGTGTCGCCAAAGGCAAGGATGGACAGTGCTATGGAAATTTCCAGATGTTTATTATGCTCTGTTTGCCTTAGTATTTGGGTAATCATCCATTCATCTGGGAAATTTCGGCTACAATGTGAACAGCATGAAATCGTCAGGTAACCTTTGCTTGGAAAATTATGTAAACGTCTTCCAATAGGCTGGCTTATATGAGGCGTACTAAAGGTCCTTTAAGATTTAATGCATGCAAATTCTGAATATTGAGAGACTGTACTCTTTAAGGAATGCTTGACCGTGCAGTGTTTAGTTTTTTTGTGGTCAGTTGTAGCTTTCAGTTGCATTTTACTTTTTTTGTATGTACTGATTCTTTATTTAAGTTAAATTACTTAATGTGCATTGAAAGTACGTTTGGGACACTCATGCCATGGATTTGTCTAATTTCTGAGTGCATTAATATTGATTTTACAAAACATACAAAAAAGGAATGCACATGGTAATAGGGTCAGCCAAAAGAAGACATTTGATGCACAACAGGTTTAAGGGTTAGAGCGTAGAAGGGTGCTGTTTTAAACTTGCAAAGATTTACATAGTGCTCAACTATTTCCATTTGCGAAGCTTGCAAAGTTTCCCATTGCAATCCCACAACGTTTGTTTCTGCATAGTGTGATAAGTTCTACTGCATAGCAATATATTTTTTCACTTTCAACAAAGCTAGCCAGGATGAAAAATGTGTCTGCGAGTTTACCTTTTGCAGAGTTTTTCTATGTGTAATGACATTGCAGAGGGAAAGATACAGGCCACAATCTACAAAGGTTTTTCCTAGGACTTAATTTTGTAGTACTCCTGGCTTATGCTTGAATTCTGTGAAGAAGGCAGGAATAAGTTAGGAACAGTCTACCTTATGTCTACAATTCATGAGTGAGATAGGTGTACTATATGTGTAAGTCTCACCTACCCCCAGCAAATCGTTTGTGAATTGGCTCATGCAGCTCAATTCACATATGGCCTGATTCACAAAAGGTTTGCTATTGGTAGGTATGATGTATTCTTGCAGTACTCCTGGCTTACTTCCAAATTTCATTAATAAACCAGGAAAACTCTTACTACTAACTCAGTCCCAAGAATACACCTAATTCTCTGGCGCCCTCTTAGGCCATCAGAACCCATTGCCTCTAAGACCACCTGAAGCCCTACCCTCCCTACAAAGGCTGACCTGGTCTTGCACCCAGTTATAACCTCCTAATAGCTGATGGTGAATTGAAGCAGATTTGTCCACAGAAGGGAGCTTCCAGATGCCGTTTTGGACCAGGTAATTCCCAGTTCACGTGTTAATTCACATTCTAGAGACCAGTACTCAGAACAGCAGGACTCAGGTCTGGATATAACGTCTGGAATCACTCTTTCTGGCTGGATAGTACCCTGACACCTCAATCCAGACCACCTGTAAATGGGAGCTTAATGCTTCCTTTCATTTAAACCCGTTCATTTTCTCTGCACCAGTTTTGGGGACACCTTGAATTGGCTTACCCTGAGTGCCTACCCGACGACCCATGACTGCTGCATGTTCTGCTTTCATAACCATAGTGAGAAATACCACTTTAGCTTTCAGAAGAGATTGCTAAATATTTTAATCTTGAAAAGAAATATTAGTGCTCTCCTACTGTGGCTCTTTTTTTAGCAGGAACTCAAAATAGACAAAGTAAGAGGGGATGAAGAATTACCTCAATTTATGGTACCATGCCCCCCTTCAGACTTGAAGAGAAGAGTAACAAGGTATTTACCTATACTATTATGGTTTCAGAGAGAGGTTTTCGAAACCTACAATCATGATTTTGATCCTGGCTTGAAATGCCTTCATAACTGCATACAAATGTATTTTCCCCCTTAAAGAATCTATCTATCTATCTATCTATCTGAAAAGTCCTCTCCATGTCTAAAGAAGTGTACTCCTGCCCTGATGGCTCTACTGTACTGTTGTCTTGATCCCTAATGCTGATTTTTTTCTCACAGGTGAGCACAGATCATGCGGGTACACCATGAAACATGTCTGTCTCACGGTATGCGGTCTTGTTGGACTTGGGGGGACACCCAAATTGCTATCCTTAAAGTGGTGGAAGGCTACAGACTTCGCCAGGGGCGAAGCAGCACAAGCACAGTGGTGGCAGCATACTATGTAGTGATCAGTAGTAGTGAACAGATCCTTTTTACCCTGTCACTGGAGTAGGGCCAACAGGCTCATTCACTTTAAAGTTCCACTGCTGTGCGCTTGACTCACCCTTGTTTTACTTTAGTTAGATGTGCAGTGCTGCGCAGGAGCAGTGACTCTGCGCTAGATGTGTGTGTGCCTGGGAAGGGTACAGTACAGGGATTTTTATATGCTGCTGCCTGCTGTACTTATTTTTGTTTTAACAGTGACTTTGAAATATCTGCACAGTCATGCACAAACCAAAGGGGCATTGGTTGACTAAATTAGTTTGTTTTTTGTATGCTGCTGCCTGCTGGACCTATTATTGTTTTAACAGTGACTTTGAAATATCTGCACCTTCATGCACAAACCAAAGGGGCACTGGTTGACTAAACTGGTTTGATTTTTGTATGCTGCTGCCTGCTGTACTTGTTATTGTTAAAAAAGTAATTTTGCATGCTGCTGTGCTTGTTATTGTTTGACCAGTCACTTTGAAATATTTCTGCCTTCATACACAAACCAAAAAGGGGATTGTTTGATCAACCTAGCTTCATTTCTGCATACTGTTGGATTTGTTTTTGTCACACACTTTGAAAGTGTTTTCCACTTGATGCAAGAATAAAGGGGGATTGCTTTACAAAACATGTTCGAGTTTTGTATATTGCTGGATTGCTGATTCTTTTATTATGCACTTTGAAAGTATTTGCACTTTTTCCTTTGCTTCACCAGCTACAGTTAGTATAGGTTCTGTCATTAGGTACTTGCTAATATGGTTTGTTTTTATTCTTCATGATGCGTTATTGACGGTGTTGTTTGCCCTAGTCTATCAATGTGCACCTGAAATTGTGTAATTAGCTTTGTTTACAATACAGAAGTGATAAATACAGACACACATCTGCATCAATGTTCTGAAGCATACAAGCAGTTTTCATCCTCAGTCTTGTGTGCCTGCCTGTTTATGCCCTGCTTACTAATAAAGCCCTGATGGTAGCTATTGAAATTGCATCCTCAGTTCATTTTAAATACTATAGAGTGGTTAATATCATACAAAATCCCAGACAGATGCAAGTGTGTGGCATGCAGATAATTCACACCAGTTTATTTCTCTTGGAGCTGGCAGGATACTGGGTTATATCTTGTGTACTGCTCAGGTATATTGTCAGTCGAATCTGTTAAATTTCAGATTTGGGTTTGTCTTTCAGAGTTTCAAGTTATTTTCCATCAATGTCAATTCTAATTCAGACCCTATGTAGTTGTTCTTCAGCGATAGGCAGTTCCTCAAACAATAGGACCGCTCCTTGGCATTGCTCCGATTCCTGTCTCAGATAAATAATCTGTTCTTGACAATAATGTTGCAAATGGCATAGCTTGTATGTTAAGAGTGTTTCTTACTTTCTTATTCGAACCTTGACTACATGAATATAGAGGCATTTCATTAAATGTTGAAGGTTTCAATTCAAAATATACCAGATTTTTGGGCGGTGGGGCAAAGTGGTAGGGGGCCCTCTCCATGTACTTTGCAGGGGGACCCCCTCAGGTTTCGTTACGCCACTGCATATACTAAGGTACCTGCAGGGCACAAGTCCTAAAAAAAAATTGAAGTAGGGGGACTGACCAAGTAAGACAAAATGCAAATGACCACACAACTTCACGACGTAGTGACATTAAAGGAGTAAATTAGTGCAACTAAAATGATTTGTGTAAATACTGGGACAGACTAACCCATCTGACAGCCTTACAGTGTCTGCTTTGATATATAGGGGCAGAATAAAGGCAAAACATGCCTCCCCTAATTACTTGTGAAGAGAAGGCAAGCTGTGTGCCTATGTTCCCCTCTGTGGCATCTACATTCAAATGTAAGGCTCAGGGCTGTCCCCAGTCAGCAGGTACAAACAAAAGGAGGCCGGATGGCCCCTTGACGTCGGCCCGCCTGGAGGTGAAAAAAGGCTCACTCGCTGCCTGCACGGTGCTGCTGGGAATGGAAAGCAGTCAAAGTGCAGGTGATGCTGAACGTGTCCCGGTACACCAGGACAAGTTGAGTATATTCCTATGGGGACCAGCTTCCTGCCATGGGGACGGTGTCCACTCTGTGCAAAGAGGGGTGGGACGCCGTGCACCTGACTCGAGCCCTGGGTACTTGCAAAACAACAACGCCATGTAATATTCGTGCGCTACAGCTGCATAATGGAAGCCGGACTCATGCCAGACGTCAATGTCCATGGCGGTCAGATGACAGCCTCCCCCAGCTCAGGTCTCTGGTACCAAGCGGACCAGACCACAGAGCTCAGCATAGTCCAAGCCAAGGCAGATAGTGCGAAAGTCAGAGAGCTGGATGACAATTCATGTCAGTAGGAATGTAGGAAGGGAAATGATAATTGAATTGGTCACCAACAGTGTAGTTACGAATCCAAAAAGGCACAGGCAGCTTTGAAGGCAATCAGTTCCAAAAGACGATCCTATTAATCTTCAGCGAATCCAGCAGTATGAAGGAACAGATGTGCTATTCGCACAACAAGGTTGCAAGTGGCATCCCATTGCAACATGGGAGAGGTTTGATGTAGGCATTGCACAGGAGCCATTGCGCAAACCCACAGGCACAGCTGTCAGCCTGTCTGACACATTGTAAGGCATCCCATAAACGTGTCTCACCGAAGCAGTCTTGCACGTGAACCAACAAAGGAGTCACCCCCCCGTTTATGATCCAGGTCAGCAAGGCATGTGTTTGAAAGGCAGACATCCATGGCCCACTTAAACAGACATCTTCTGCATGGAAAGACTGGTTGCACGCAGGTGAAATATGCATTGCGGTACGTTAGCCTATAACTGATGCCCAGCACAGCCAATGGGACACATCCAAAGAGAAGCTGCATGCAGTCACAGTACAGTTGCAAGTGACCGTGCTTGGCCTGGACCACAGGATGGTCAGACATGGTGTGAGGGCACTCTGAGGAAGAGCCCTCAGCTGTACTGCCGAAGTCATGATCTGAAACCGCTAAATGCAGTGTGCAAATTGGAGGAATGACACCCGGTGAATCTCCTGGAAAAGCATGGTAGGAAGGGACAAGGCTAGAGCCCACACGTCTGATAAGAAGTGTGCAACGGCCTTCAGTATCAGATGCTCTCAATACTTTGTGTGTCAGTTCACCACAAGAATAGTGGGAGAGCAGTGATCAGCACTGACTGATTCGCACGGGACGGTCAAGACACCTGGTATTCAAAGGTCTCCGGGCTGGTGTGGGGGCAACTATTTTTCTAATCAGAGGCCCATTGTGCATGCACACTTATTGATGTTTGCTTTCGCTGTGGGAATGTTTTTTTTCAATGATAGATGCAAGCCATAGTTGCTGCTTCTTTCTCGTTTACAACTGATTGAAAAAGCCAGTAGTCTGGCATTGTAGTCATGTGACTTGTTGTATCATGTATCTGTGCTTCTATGGCAGTGACAGAAAAATGTTAGTCGGGTAGATCAATATGCTGGGCACAGATTTATGGCTTAGGGTTTTTAGGCCACGCCCTTATTTACATTGACCACACCCCTTTGATAGACCGCCCCCCCAAGTTGTTTCATCCCACTTATAGCCCTGGGTACCTACATTGCTCGTTAGCGATGTGACGTGGCTGAAGGGCCAATTTCATATGTACAGATATTGTATTTCCGAGGACGTGTCCTCTGGTGCAAACTTGTTGGTCTTCCAATTCGGTTTATGTTTGGACCTTTGGGTTTTTTCTATGTGTATCCTACTACTATGGTTTAGCTGACAGAGTTTCCATGCATGTGTTGTGTTGCGCCGAGCCTTTCTGCTTAGAGGCAATGGGACTTGCACATTGGCTTTTTGTGGTCGCGTTCTTGTGTTCGGCTCTGCTGTTAAATGTGACTTCATCAATGACATTGTGACACTTGAGGCCTCTCTATGGGATTAGCTGTATGTGCAATGTCTAAACTTATGGTGGGTTCCAGAGTTGGCTGCCAAGTGCGGGATGTGGGAGTCATTTGGCTCCATGTTGTTTGTGAGGGGAGACAGAGGGCCTTGTGGGAGTTGTGGTCTTGCTGTCAGGTCTCAACAGCCCCTCCCGAGTGAGAGGGCTAGCTACCTGTTAGGAGGCTTTCTTGACGGTGTTGGCTGCCATATGGCTGTGGGGTGGGGAGGGTGAGCCATGCTGTTTGGGAGGGAGGTCGGGGTGCATGAGCTGACCACCTACCGAGTAAGGAAATGCTGTCTTTGTGACCCATTCATATTGCAAGCATGCATTCCACATGAGTTTGATGTGGGCCGGCGATTGGGACTCACTTGTGCACAACAGTACATTGCAGTGTGATGTGCTCATTTTGTTAGTACTAGGCTGTGGCTTTGGACATTTTGGGGGGGGGGGAGAGGCATGATGCAAATGGGTGAGAGGTGCAGGGTGAAAGGTGGTGGTGGAGATATTCGAGGTGTGTGAGGCATGTGTGTGTGAGAGTGTTGTTGTGTGAGATAGGTGGGTGTGATGTTATGCTGTGCGAGTCAATGGTGTCCTGTCTCTTCGTCTCGGCTTGTGGTGTGCAAAGGATGTTGTTCTCTGGATGGGTTGGTTTGTACTGTGGTATGTGGGTGTGCCCACATGTTTGGTGACCTTCAGATGTCTCTTACATGATGCGCATGTCTTTCCTTACCAGCAAGTTGCGGTGTATCATTGTGGCGTGTGTGTTGTGATTGAGGGCAGAAGGGGGCACAGGCACACCTCCGGCATTGTTGAGAAGTTGCTTGCGTCTGCCATTCATTTGGCCTATGTGCTTGCATGGCGGTCAGATGCAGTGCTCGGTCCGCCAGCTCAGCATTCTCATCGTAATTGGCCGTGCGGTCATACCGCGGCAGGAGCGGCCTTTCAGGGCAGTTGGACGGCTTTCCCCAGACCACCGCGGTCGGATTTGCAGCCGTGGGGGACGGTATTTTGTGGCATCCGGCCACAGGAGTCTGATTTGGCATACATTGTATCGTAATTTGACCTACAAACATCCCGTGGTGGATTTATTTGCGATATCATGGAGGACGGACCGCTTTTCCGTCCGGCATCGTAATCAGGCCCTTAGTCTCTTGAAGCAAGACCAAATCACCAGATAAACTCTTGCAATAATCTAGAATCTTGGCTCTCTTAACCGGGTGATTTAAACCCCTAACATTAAGGGCGACTACATTTATACTGGGCATTGATACACATAGATTATAAATAATTAATACTTCTGGTGAAAGAGTATAATGGCAGTTAAAATATACATAGGAAGTGAAGCAGATATAGGGGAGGAATGAAGAGTAGGGAAAAGAAAAGAGGGTTCAACTGCACTCCAGAAAAGTCTGGAGCAACATCAAAACCCAACCCCATCAGGGGATGTCTGTAAGAAACATGTTGCATGGGGAATCAACATGGATGAGCAACATCAGTGGCTAACATCAAGGGTGTAGACAACTCGAGTATAAATAAACCACAGAACAGCAGAACAAATGTTGCTAACCCAAATATTTAACCATATCAAATACATCACTTTGGTGTAAAATTAGGTAACAGGAGATGACATTTTATAAGCAAACAAAGCATAGCTGTAATAGCATAGAAATTCCAGCGTATATATACTTCAACCCATCCATAAAGTGCATTCAGAGAGCTTCCAAATTGATACGTACAGTATATAAAATAATGATCCAACCATCAAGTAATAAACTATAAGCATGAATATTAAAGATGTATCTCATAAATAACATTAATTGTGGCCCTGAGTTCAGAGAAACACAGATATATAAAATGTTAGGAGAATGTTAGTAGATAATAATGTAGTTCATTGGTGATCAGGGAAGTTATTAAATAATATAAAGCTTATAAACAAACTTTCATAGAGGAAGGATAAGAGATAGAATACTTACCTATAGCAAAGGAGTTATAAAGCAAAGTGTAGGATTAATAAAAGAGTAATTACATAAATAATGTCATTCAATTAGAATAAAATATTGGATAGAAGGAGATTAAATAAATAAAATGTAATCGGAACGTCAGCTATGAGATGACATTTCATAAGCAAACAAATCCTAACTGAAGTAACAAAGTCCAGCTTATACATACTTCAACCTAAATATACAAATCATTCAAATAGAATCCAAATTGATACATACAATATTATAAAATAACTATACGACTCTTAAGTTATAGCACAGTAAGAGCAACAATTAATAAAGATGCATCTGATAATGACATAACATAAATTGTGGTAATTAGAACAGAACAAAAGAGATATATACAAAAATAGGAGATCATTGGTAGAGAATAACGTATTTCATTGATGATCAGTGAAGTGACTAAATAATATATAGCATATAATTAAACTCCATAAATCAAGGGAACAAAGAAAAAAGAAAAGAGGTAGAATAGGTCGCTATAACAAAGTTATAAAAAGAGGTGTAGGAATAATAAGAAAATAATTTCATAAACAAAGTGATTGAATTACAAAAATATACCTGAAAGAAACCATATCAGCCAGATATACCAACTTAATATAAGACATATCTATAGAAGTATTATCTTAAAAGGAATAAAATACAACTTAAGGTACTACATGATACTGTGTAAAATGTCAATTAGCAGAGTCTGGCTTCTCCAGAGTATGAAAAGCAACAGCACAGGTACAGCAAGATGTAGTATAATCTCAAAATTAAGCAGAAATACAACAGAGGCTACAAGTAAACATACAATAGGAACAACATAGGCAAGGTTAAATGGAATCTTATAAATATTTGAATGTACAAGTTCTTACCAAAACAATAATGCTCTAACTATGAAATTTCATTACTCAACAGGGGCAGTAGCACTTGTGTGCACCCTGTAACAATCATTTCTGTACACGTCATTGAACGGCTCAAATTCATACTTCGGTTTTGGGGAGCTCACATGGAGAGATCACAAAGTTGAGAAGGTTAGATACACCAAATTTGCACCCAGGCAGTGCCTCCAACATTTCCCAGAAAGAGTGTTGGGAAATATAGACTGATCTGCTTAATACCAAAAAAATGATGGTCATTGGTTTGTGTTCATCATGCCACTCATATCCATAAGATTTCTGATAATTATTTTTAAAGATTTGTGTATGTGTTCCATGGTTGTGTCACTCACTGTATATCATGTATTGTACACGCATGTTTGAAACTAACACTCACACAGTCATAACAGATTATGAGCAAGCAGTCCATCTTTACACACTCATTAGGGGACCAAAATATTTTTTTAACTGTTAAATATGGAATCTGTACAGCTGTGAAAGTGAACGCTTACCCTCTGCTTCGAAATCACGCTGCTTTTGGTACCTTTACTATGTGCTTTCTTGATCTCATCTTCGTACACAAGAACATAATCAATCCTTCGCAGGCCATCATTAAAGAACAAAGAATCTGGCTTCAGATCAAACTCTTCCTGTAATGAAATATTACATTGTTTTGTTATTTTTAGTAGGAGGGACTTCCTTTAGGAAATGCATTCATTGTTGACAAGCATTTCATCCACACTGCACTGAGATACCGGCTCAGAAACATGTCACATATATATTTTCTTCACATGCTAGGTTACAAGGTGTATTTTAAATCCAAACAGTCCCTGCTTAAATGCAGGAATCTACCCTTCACCAGCTTATGACTCTAAATCACTCAATGAATTGCTAGATCTAGCCTTGCACCTCAGACACCAGTTTATAAAACCCCAGAAATTAGAAAAAGCAACCACTAGAGAGACAACCCTTTTAATAGCCTATCAGATTTCAATAAAAAACGGAATACTTTAGGGTTCAGTCCAGATGCTAGAAGCCCGGCACATATAGAGGATCACACACAACATACACTTCAACTATACCATTGTAACGTCTGAAATAATGTCTCATCTCAAATTTAGGCAGATCATTCCCCCATGGCACTCCACCTTTATTTTGTCACTCTGTCCTCACATTAGGATAAAGGAAAAACATATCTGAATGAGAGGCCTCAAAAAGATAAGTGAAATAGCAATTGAAGTTCAATTCAAAGCAAAGGGGCACATGGCAAAAACCAGCAACAACCTTGGAAGGATCATCTATACACTGCATCAACATGACCAAGCTGAACAACATTTCTCTGGCAATATACTTCATCCCAGATGGGCTGAAACCTATAGTCATTTTTTACTTGAGAAACATAATCGGGTATATTCTCCAATACTCGTTAACTACTACAATTTCCTATACCCCAAGTAAACCCTGGAAAGACAAATCACAAAAATATTATTTACATTAGAAAATGATTTGCCACCCCAAACTGGGGGGGTGGGGGGATGAAATGAATTGAATTAACTCTGCCGAATGACAGAGGGCCTGCTCAAGGCTGACAAACACCTAATCCTGCTTGATCCGTATGCAGGATCAAGAAGACATTGAAAAAGAAGATATTTTGCTGTCCAGAATAAAAGAGTAAGCAGGTCTATTCAACAGGACTTTAGATTGAATCCACGTATTCCTTTGTGACCACAGCCAACAGCTCTGGATCTGCTCTACTGGCTCTTCCATGAAAAAGGTGCCATATGGTGAGCCTTAGATGGCCTCCGTTTCTGCCCTTTTCCTTAAGAGCTACATGATACCTCTTGAAGAGATAATGGAAAAATAGCAAGCGCATTTCCAGAAAAACAGACAACATCATAGCCATTGAGAGAATGAACAAGGGAGCCAGGCTAGCACCAACAGGTGCTACGACCGTGTTCATCCCTGGACAACAGAGGGCTCCTGTGCCTGAATGAAGCCAAATGATTTTACTTGGCCCTACAAATGGAGGCCTTCAACCCCCACATCACAGAAATGTCACAATCATATTTGACACAAATAACACATGTTCACATGAAATCAATGTTTTGGTGCTTCAAAATGCAAGTATATATGCTGAGAAGAAGTAATTTTTACACTCCTGAAATTTGCTTAGACTGTAGATCTGCTGAGATTGTTAGTTATGTTGCCAATAGACTACTTCATTGTGGGCTACACTGACATTACAAACTATTTGACAGACAAGCAGCAAAAACGTGAATTTATTTCAATATTATATGAAAGTTGCTACTGATTCAAGAGACGTCTTACAACAGAACTGTTCAGACAACAGATTAACCGAGGAGGTACAGTGGATACAGTGACCAAAGAATGTTGGATAGGTGATCTCGCTGGCATCCCAATGGACTCTAACTGTCCTATAACAGTGAGTTACCTATTTTCTCTCTCCCTTGTCTCTTTTTATAGCTCACCTATATACGGAGGCATTCGTACCCCACTATACTCATACATAAAACGGAGTTATGAAAACACACAGCTGTAAGAAGGTTACGTAATAATATTCAGCTGACATGAGGTTATCCATGTCGACCTCAAAGTAAAAAATAAAATCCCAAATTAATATTTTATAAAAGCAAAGTAAGTTTAACACAAATTTGTTGATTAACCGAAGAAAGGAAAACATAAATACTAAGGGAAAGTGATCTACGTCGTTTCTAAGTAACTGAAACAATAGTTTTGTCAGACACTCCAGTAGTCTAGCCATCATAAAAATCAACAACAGATGAAGCTGTAAAACTAGATGCGTTCATGTGTAGTAAGTATTATTCAAGTTCAATGGGTGTAAATTATAAAATAGGTGGAGCTGTACTCCAGGTAGATACCACTCTGCCCAATTTTAATCAACTTGGTGACCTGGGACCAGAGTTTAGCAACCTGAAAATCCAACCAGTAAATTCATATGATGCTTGGGCAGCAAATACAGCACGACCTTGGCCCACATCCCCTGCCAAGCCCCCTCCCACGGTACAGGCTAGAATAAAAAGCCCACCTCTGCCAAACACAGCCTCTGATTTCCCTTAAACCCTTCCCCACCTCTTTGCCTCCCAATCCCCACAAGCCCCCTCCACCATTCACCGCCTGTGTCCAGTGTACCTGCACACACATGAACCCATCTCATAATAGGGCCAATATCTTTTCAGAAATATTAACAGTAAATGCAAGTACTATAACAGGACCTCTATCTAATCAGTCTGACTGATGATTCCACAACTGACACATATGCCAAGTTACTTATAAGAGGGGAAGCCTTGTAGTACTACTGGAGTTTGGGCAAAGCTATACCTCCATTATAGACTGTCCTCTAAAGGGCGGCTACCCCACTGAAGGGATTGAAATTCCTTTTTCGAGCTCTCGGGAGAAAGTATTTGCCACATAACATAACACTGAGTGCTTTGTAGTTTTTAAAGGAAAATGGGCAAATATATAATTTGGAAGATGGCTGCTGTTCCCAGGAACAAGAGTGGAAGTTCTAGGCCAGTGTTCCACATTCTCTCTGAAGCCAGCCGCGACTACTTTTAACTTATCCTCCCAAAACTCCACCTGTTCCAATAGTAACCTCAAACAATAGACATCTAAATCCATATGTTTACAATCAAATATGGAAAGCTTGCATGAGATGTATGTCCCAGAAGTGTGTCTGAAGGAGCGTGGACTTACCCCATTTAATTTTATAGGTGGAGCATTTCCCAGAACCTTTAAAAAATAATTAGAAACTTTGGTATTGTCTAGAGAGATTCTCTGCTACATGGAGGATGGCATTGCCCACATACAATGATATTTTGTCTTTAACTACAATTCACTATTTAAATCCCTTTACTAAGGGGTCCACCCGAATCCAGCATGCTTAAGGCTGAATGTACAGCCCCAACAGAAGCAGGATGGAGCGACAGAAATACAAGCAAAATAGCTAGTGGAGATTCCACCTTGCAACTTCTATTGCTGGAGAGCAGTGAACCCTTATAATGAAAACTTCCACTTACTGTTGGTGAGAGGTTTGCAACCTTTTTACAAACAACCAAGGATGATGTTACAGAAAAGGCAGACAATTAGTGCAAGAAGTCCCTTCTGGTTAACATACACATTCCCTTCAGATAGGGCAGGGTTAAAGTACTCATATGACTCTTCAAAGTGCTTAAGGATGATATACTGATCAATCCTATACCATACCGATCTCTCTCTATTTCTCTCTGTATCTTTTGGGTTACAAATCTAAATGTAAACGACAAGGGCTTCACTCTAAATGTGACCCTTAAGCAATGTCTCTTGGTTTCCCTACAGATTAGAATATCACCAAGAGCACACAATTCCAAGGTTATCAAACCTGCCCAGTTCTAGCTGCACCCCCTAAGGAAACCGAAACCATACACCCTGCGTGAAGATTTCAGTAGCACCATACAAACAAGGGTACTCTCACACCATGATTAGGACTAAGCCTCATTTAAGATCACCCAAAAATGACCTAGCCCTCTCAGAGTCATCCTACATGAAACTGAAAGGCTTGCTAGAGGTGTAATGAAATTGAACCACACAAATCTGGCTTGCTAGAGGTGTATTGAAATTGAACCACACAAATCTCCTTCTTAAAAGAGCTCCACTGACTCACCATGGATGCCCAAATCCAATTTATCATACTTAACCTCTAAAGCTCCCCACTAAGGCCAACCCATCTATTAAAATACAAATTGATGTTCATCATAGGAGAAAGGAAACACCAGAAACAAATCTTGAGTTATATTGGAGATAGAAAAAGTAAGGCAAACTAAAAGACTGAGTCACATCTTCTCTTGTCTGGCTCCGAGACTCTGGAACCGTCATCCTGAAGCTATCATTTAAATGAATCTCTGCTTTCTTTCAGAAGAAACCTGAAGACCTCCTTCTTCGTCATTAAAACTATAATCTTATCCCCATGAACTCTCATTATTTTAAACCCACTAACTTTCTCGGTCCCCTATATTAACTACTCTTCTATGTTAATGGTACCCTGCTACAGCACAGTTAGGATGATCACCTTTCGTTTTTGTTGTATTTCTTCTTAATTGTAAAATGATTTGCAGTGCATGTGATTATATCTGAGCTATATAAATGGGCTTAATAAATATGTAACTAAATCAATTGAGTCAGATGCATTTTCAGGAAAAGACAGCTCAGGGCTCCTCCATACTCTCTACTCTGTCCAGCCAGTTGTGTAATCTCAATAACGTTCAGCCTGGTGAAGCACAAGGGCATCAAGCTTGATTGGCCAGAGTTAACCCAAGTGGTTAGCACTATTATGAGCTTATTCGTGCCCACCTTTGCAACATTTTAACTTTTATGTGTAGTAGAGAGATGGAGCGGTACAAGGCACAGTCATGGGTCAATTTGCCTTCTTTTAGTATGATGGTTATAGTATGATGCCTAGGGTCATCTGGCAGCTTCCCAACCTTTTTCACTTCCTCAAACATGTGCAGCATGTGTGGGCTCACTTGTGATGAAAGCTGCTTAAATGGCTCAGCCAGGAGTCCAGTGTGCCCTGGCATTGTAGCAGTCTGTAGTTGATCAATTACATCTGTGACTGTTTCAGTTGTATCCTTGTGCAAAATAGTTCTAGTCTTGGATGTCAGTTTCAGAGTCTATGTCTAAAACAAACAGCCTTATTTCAACTTTGCTGTCACCTGCACTGCACCACAAACCCTCTGCAGTACTCTGCAAAGAGTGCCAAAATGCCCTTATCTGTGGAGACCTTGTCACCAGGCCTTGAAACAAAAGTATCTACCCAGTCGGTACCATCTTACTCAGCCAAAACATAGGCTCTAATTTAGAGTTTGGCAGATAGGCTACTCCACCACAAATGTAGCATAGTATCCTGTTTACCATACTGATGGATCATTTGCTCTCTTTAGACTTGAGCAGGTCATCATGCTTTCAATAGGTTTCTCTGCCTAGGTTAATGGTACTACTTTAGAGCAGTTGGTGTGACATATTCCTTTTCTGTTTGGGGCCACCAAGAAAAGCCTGGCATTCATGAACAGAAATATAAAAATTATACCCACACCCTGGAAGAAACCTCCAAGAGTGTCAGTGTCATTTGTATTTTGCTTTTCACAAACAAACTCCCACGTTGGTTTTTTTCATTTGCAAAGATAAAAAAAACTTTGCTGAGTGGTTGAATGAACATGGCTACCTCTCAGCAAAATTAAATTGCCTTCAGAGAGGCCTGGTGAATGGCAGGCCACTCATTAAACTATAAATAAGGCCCTTAATTCTTGTGATCACCAATTAAACCCCACAAGTGCTCATGACACATGCCTCTCTTTCCCTAGGAATGCACAGTCTAACCCCACAAAGTACATTTCCTGATGAAAAACCAGGCTGAGGCCATACCTCTGGAAGATCTGAGATACCATCCCCTCTCCTCAAACTATCCTCCAACCGATCAAAAACATTCCAGGAGAGGACTTTATTTGGAGCATCCTTTCTGCTTCTTTATATTAGTCCCCACCGAGCAGAGAAAACACAATGGTTATTTAACAGTAGGAGTAGTTTTGCACCTTGAAGAATTTTCTGGATTCACATGCTGTGCATTATTCCACCATCTAGTGGTTGGGTCTAGAAATGTTTTTGTTTATTTTTGTGAGGGTCGTTGACCACCATTTGGTGGTTTGTCTATCCCCTGTGTGAAGTCAGATATGCCCAGGACGTTCCTATGGGTAGTCACCATCTTTGGATTAGTTTTCTCTCTTTGTTGTCTCTTTTTTTCGCTCTTTTTTCCTTTATTCTACCTGGTTGCTTCATCTCCCATTTCTAGGGCGGCGGGTGGGTCGCATGCGATTTCTGAAAATTCTTCAAGCTGCAAAACTACTCCTACTGGTAGGTAACCATATTGTTTTGCAGCATGAATCCTTTTCTTAATTCACTTCCTTTGGATTGGTTGTGTTGAAATGTGGATGTGTTAGCAAACAGGTGTTGTAGTACCTTCTGTCCCACCTGTGATTCCTTGTTCATTTGAATGTCCACACAATAATGTTTTGCAAAGGAGTGTGGGTTTGGCCATGTAGCTGGAGTGAAAATTTCGTCAGTGGGGAGGTTCGCTAGGAACGCCAGTGTTGCGCCTTTTTTCCTAGTTGAGTGTCATCTGGGGCATACAGGTAAGGTCTATCCAACCCTGGAGCAGAAAGTTTGTATTGATTCCACTATCCATCTTGCAATTGTTCCTTTAGTTACTGGTGATTCCTTGCTTGCTTTAGCAAACAAGATAAACAACTGGATTCTCTTACAAAACTCTTTTGTTTCCAGCAGATAGGACATTAAAGTTCTCCTCAAATTCAGTGTGTGAAGGGTGTTTTTGGTGAGTATCTTTGGCTCTATGAATAAAGTTGGAACCTGCATGCTTTGGTTGCCATGAAATTAGGACACTGCATTGGGTAGGAAATGTGGATTGGTTCTAAGGTCTGTGTGGATTTGTAGGTATGGTTCCTATATCATCAAAGCTTGTAACTCGCTGACTCTGTGTGGTGATATGATTGCAATCAGAAAGGCTGCCTTTCGAGTCAGTGATTTTAGATTCAATTTGTGCATAGGCTCAAAAGATTCTGTCATTAACTGCGTTAGCATGGTGTTAAAATTTCACAATGGTGCTTGAACCGATCTTGGTGGTGCAGTCCTGTCTTCTTAATCTGTCTGCCTCCATGTTTTGTTTTCCTGGCAGGTGGGTTGTCTGCAGTGTGATCTGTGTTTGGATCAACCATCTCCATATCACCTGGGCTAGTTTGGACAGGGTAAATGATTTTGTTATCCACTGCTTGTTGAGATAGAACATGGTTGTTGTGTTGTCCATTTGAATCAGTACAGTCCGCCCAGTTATGTACGCCTGGAAAGGCTTCAGGGCTAGAAATACTGTTTTAATCTCCAGGTAATGGATGTATTTTACTGCATCTGTTCTGTCCCATAATCCCCATACCTTCAGGTTGCCTGTGTGCGCTCCCCAACCCTTGGGGATGCAGCCGTCATTACGGTCATTGTGGGAGCTGGTGTCTTGAATGCTCTCACCATGTTCCTGTTTGTTGATTTCCACCATTCTATTTCCCTTTCTACATGTGCTGTGACAACCACTTGATCCTCCCAGTTCCCTGTGGGTTGTGACCATTTGTTGCAGATCTGTTCCTGAATGGGGCACATGTGCAATCTTGCATGCGTTATGAGTGGGATGCATGATGCCATGAGTTTCATGGCCACCCTCACTGTCAGAGATCGAACCTTCTTGTAAAGATGAGTCTGCTCTGCGATTGCCTCTTTTTTCTTCTGGACTGTTTATACTCATGCAGTCCTGGAGTTTAAGGTTGCTCCCAGGAACACCTTTATCTGTTCCTGATGTGGTGAAGATTTCTTGTGAAACCAAGGCATTGCAGTGTGGCAATCACTGTTTGCATGTCCAGGTGGCATTTTTCTATTGATTGTGCCTTCACTAGCCAATCTTCTAAGTATGGGTAGACATAGATTCCTTGTCTTCTTAGGTGGGCTGCCACCACCGCTAAGCACTTTGTGAATACTCTTGGTGTCGACTTAATGCCAAATGGTAGCACCCTGAATTGGTAATGCATCTTGTCCAGAATTGTGTATTTGGTTCATAGGTACGTGTAGACCAACATCCTTTAGATCTAGGGTGGCCATATAATCTCCCTTCCTTAGGAGTGGCATTACTTCTTGCAGTGTTGTCATCTTTAAGTGTTGTGTACGGATAAACTAGTTTAGAAATCTGTGGTCTAGAATTGGTCTCAAAGTCAGATATTGCTTTGGCGCAGGAAAGTAGGGGTAGTAGTTGCCCTTGTTTGCTTCTCTTGCTGGCACCTTTTCTATGGCTCTCTTTTGTATAGCCTCTCTGACCTCCTTTCTGAGTTGTATGATTTCTTATCCCCAAAAGTGTTTTGGTTGTGGGGGGATTTGTGGAGGTTCTTTGAGTAGTTCTATTCAGTATCTGTGATGTACTATGTTAAAAACCCAACTGTCTGATTGTTGGAAAATAGCCCCCTCTGAAGGGTCCCTCCAAACTTTTTGACTTCCTCCTCCTCTGTTTTGCTGCACTCTTTTTGTTGGCTTTTGGACTCTAGCACTGGTTACCAGTGGTACAATTCTCAAAGTGTATGTGCTTCTTGCCTAAACATGTTTGTGATTGGTGTATACCTGATTGACATATTTAATTTACTTGTAAGTCCCTTGTAAAGTGGTACACCATGTACCCAGGACCTGTGAGTTAAATGCTACTAGTGGGGTTGCAGCACTTAAAGTACCACCCACAGAAGTAGAGTTTCAAATCTATCTCAGGCCTGCCATTACAGGACCTCTGTGGCCTTAAACTCCCCTTTTATTACACATAGATAACCACAAAGGTAGGCCCTAGGTAGCCCTAAGGGCAGGGTGCTATGTAAGTAAAAGGTAGGACATGTACCTTTATGTTTTACATGTCCTGGTAGTGACAAATAGCCTATTTCGTCTTTCACTACTATGAGGCCTACCCCTCTCATAGGGTAGCATTGGGAATTCCTTACTATTTTTAAGCTGTAATTCCTGATCAGAGAGGAGTAGCTTTTTCATGTTTTACATGTTTGGGAAACTTTTGATAAATCCTTCTTATTGGGGAGGTTGGATTTAACTTTACTATTTTAGAAATACCACTTTTAGAAAGTGGACATTTCTCTGCCCTTACTGCTCTGTGTGCCTGACCGCCTGTCTCCAATCCATTCCCTCTAGACAGCCACAACACAGGACACTCAACTGCATATGCATTCATCTGCATACTGATGGGTCATCCTGGGCAGGAGGGAGAAGAGGAGGTAACACTTCACTTGAATAGGTACTGTCCTATTTCCACACAAAGGGCTGATTTACCCCCTCCCCATAGCTAGGATGGCAGACAGGAGGCTGAAAGGGGAACCTATGCACTTCAGAGAATTCATTTGAAGTCACTCCCACATCAAAGGCACTTTTGGGTATAAGTTCTGGGTCTCTGACCACCCCTCTAGGTTGGCACTTCGTTGGACCTTTAACCAGGCACTGCTGGCTCCAGATATGCACATTGCTAGAAGGAATGCTGTACTGCCAGGTGGGACTGTCACGTTGCTAACTACTCTGCTTGATGAGCTGCAGGAGGGACTGCTACTTTGTGACTTGCCTTGCTGTCCTGCTACCTTTGTGCTGTGCTGAACTCCAAGTGTTTTTGAATGGTTTGCTGACTTGCTCCCTGTTCAGGAGGTCTCAGAATCAAAGACCTCGCCCCCTTCCACTGACATAGGACTCCGTGCATGGTGAGTCAGGCGAGTGGGTTTTGACATGGATCAGCTTGTGATCCGATTGCTGCCTCCATCTTCGCCCAGAGACCAGTGCTTCCCCTTTGCTGAGCACTCAGTGTTCTGCTTTCCTACAGCCCGCATTGTCTACGAGGCTCAAGTTGTTCTGGATGTGCTTGTGCCGAACTAAGTCACTGCCACACTCCCAGAGGCTACAGCACCTTCTAGCATGGCTCTACTGCGAAACGTTACCCGGGTGACCAGTGGTGGGTCCAAGGGCGCGAGGTTCATCAGCTTTCTATAGGCACGCTGTTGTGACCCAGATCAGCCAACGACATGGGCCCCACTCACGAGGCTCACTGACAACTTTTTTTAAAAGTACCGTACTGATGAGTCATACCCCCAAGGTTCCAGTCACCGACCCACACTTACGCGGGTGGTTCGCCATTTGTTGAATTTTCCAGGTCCTGAGGGGCCAGTATAACAACTAACCACTCATGCCATTTTGTGCACTGCTTTGCCCCGCCACAGGCCATGGGCATTTAATGTGCTAAAGAATACATTGTATTTTTGTTGTTTTTGTTTTGTTTTGTTTATAACACAATAACCTATTTTTTATAAACATGTGTATTTTCTTTTGATGTATTCATTGTGTTACTGTGTATGTGTGTGTGTTGCTTCACACATTGCCTCTTTATGTAAGCCTGACTGCTCTGTACCAAGCTACCAGAGGGTGAGCACAGGTTATCTTAGTTGTGTATCTAGCTTACCCTGACTAGAGTGGTGGGTTCTGCCTGGTCTGGGTGTATGCCTTAGCTAACCAGAAACCCCAGTTCCAATAGTAATCTTTCCCCACTTTTGGAGGAATGCCCTTATCTTGGCTCCCACAGCTGTATCGTGGTGGGGTTGAATGTTGCATAAGTCACTTGCCTGTTGGTCCTCCCCCTCTGGGAGGTTGGCCTTTTCCCTTCCTCTTAAGGGTTGTATTGAAGGTTGTTGCCACTGCTGGCATGTTGTTTGCTGTTTGGCATGGTGTGTACTGCTTTGTGGCAACTGTTGTTGCTGCCGAGATGTGAAGGGCGCCTACCTGCAGCTCTCCTGTTTGCAGTACCTCCTCTCTTGAAGGAACCCCTGAGATGCAATTCCCCCATGGGTATCCTTTGGTCAGGATCCGTGTGACTCTTTGTTTTGGCTGACCTTCGGTCGACGAATGCTTTGAAGCCGAACATACCTTTTAGGACTTATTGACCGAGGATTTAGCCTCTGCACCTTTCGGCATTTTATTTACCTTTAATTATTACTTTTCTGTGCCCTTTGCCGCCTTTTTCTATGATTGCCTCTTTTCAGCGTCAGCAGCATAGAGCTTGCCGTACAACTCCTCTCCTTGAGCTTGTTTGGCCTCCTCGATGCTCTCATCCTCGTTGCTCCTTGATTGATGCCTGCATCTTTTGAGTAATGCCTTTGGTGCAGTGCTCTAGCCTCTGTTGACGTCGTACCTTGAGAGTTTGGTACAAATGCTGCACAGGCTTTGTCCTTCGGGTCCTTTGGGAGACAAAGGTTGCAGACTTCGTGGGGGTCTCTTTGTGCAAATTTCTGGTGGCAGTTGGGGCAGAACTTAAAAGGGGTGTTTTCCATTACCCTTATCTACCTTTCCCTTCTTCATTCTCCAACCACGTGGTTCTTACCGGTGGGGGTCCCTCATCAGGATCTAGAAGGATTCCCTTTTCCCTTAGTCGATTTTCTCACGGTTTTTGGCAATTTGGGCGATTTTCTGACTTCTCTTCTTTTCCCAAAAATTCTTCGGAGCTCCTCTGTCGTGCTTCCAGACCCAACGTCGGAAAAAAGAATCTGAGGATGGCAACTACGCACAGGAAGTACTGGAGCGCCATCTGACATCCACATAGGATGGACATACCAGCAATGGTGGTCGACGACGCCCACAGAAAAAAGGAGGGGAATGAAAAACAAGACCGTTTCCACACCCAACCATTAGATGGCGGAATAATGCACAGCATGTGAATCCAGAAAAGGATTCATGCTGCAAAATCATGGCTTTCTTATTGAAAACCCTTTAACTTCCCTCCAATGTGAGAAAACGAAAACCATCTACCTCTCTAACTATCCCTAAGGCACATAAATGAGAGATTTTTATCACACATTTTTTAATACACTCCATCTATAACTAGCAAATGAAGAATTCCACACCAAGTGCAAAATACTGTTGAAAACATCTATAATATTTAATAGAACGGGTTGTCTTACACAAACTTAACAGCTGTCCCATTTATCTCTATTTATAACAACTTGTCCCACGCATCGACAAAATGCATTATACATTGGAAAAGCATATGTAAGAGATCTGGTAATTATGTGGAAATCTTAGTTCAGAATTTTTATAGAATAAGAATACTAAAGACTGTAGCAGTATATCTGCTCAGCGCATTTTCTCTGCCCACTTCTGCATAACTGAGACACTGTAGTCTTTTTACAAAATAAAGGCACGGTTCTTTATCAGATTAACAGTCCACAAAAATACTCATTAAAGAATATCCTGCTATGCAGACTCGGAGGTCGTTTGATATTTTTATTATTCATCATATTTGTGACCCGTTAACTCATAAATGTTCTTTATGTATATTTCTTGTTCAATTGTACAGCTGGTTTATGAAGGCTTTATATGATTGCACATTTGCCACCAATAACTCTACTACAACTACAGATCATAACATGCACATTTTGCTATTAATAAATATACATCCCAGTGGGATATATTGTGTCTGCTGTATGCAATTAGTGGTGGCTCGTCCGCTAAGGCGGTGGAGTTTTGCTCCACTGCTTTTGCAGTGTAAATAAGGAAAAATAAAATGATAATAACTCCGTATCATTTTATTTGGTCCTGCTGCAGCAGCTTTGCGGGCCGGCGTGCTGCTCTGCTCTCAGAGCAGGGGGAGGAGTGGTGGGCATTCTGTTAGTGCGAATGAATATTTGTCTGGCTGTCTCGGGCCGGCCAAACAGCCAGGCACACTCTGCATGTTCTCCACGCAGGCTGAATTACAGCCTGCGTGGAGAGCATGCCCATGCTTCTAGTCCCCATCTGAGAGCTGAACCATGGCGCTCCAACCAATTACAACGCTGCATTGCAGTGTTGTGAATGGCTTAGGAGAGCCTGGGTGATTCCTGCTTTCAGCAGGAGTGGAGGGGCGATGAGGAGAAATGCAGCGAGGAGGTATATTTCATTTTCTTTTTTTTCCACTGCCCCTCCGCCACCAACCCGATCCGTGACGATTGCCACTGCATGCAACTTTGTTCAACCTAGAGGTACAAAATTCATATGATGGTCACTTGAAGTATCCTTTTATCATTAAATATTTATAAAAAGTATCACTGCTTTACATACAGAGTTAAAAGACTACAAAGTACACAACTGGTTGCAGTGCTGAAGAGCGCCAAAGGCAAGCACGTCTGCACCTGTCCGTGCCTGAATTGCACCCAGTCAGAAACCAGGGTCCTCCTTTTTCCCCAGTTACCCCACATCTTTACACCACTCACCGGACACAATTATCAAGACATACCACAAACAAACCAGGGAGCTTTCTCCTGCGCCTCTTGCATATACTTATGTATGCTCCCAACCCACATCAATCAAGAACACACACACCACTCCTAACACACATACACCTACAAGCAATCCGCCCTTACAAGCCCAACTGCACTGTCCAAACATCTCCAATCACTCACTTGCATGCTCCTCAAAGCCAGATCACTAGCCAAACACACCACAGAAGTATGGGACCTGCTGCACAAACACAGCTCAGACTTTTTCTTCCTCACAGAATACTGGTTGGGCACCACTGCAGTGTTGGACATTGCAACCACCTTGTACCCCCGCCAACTCCCACCGGCATCAAGATCATGAGACAGGAGAGGACACACAAAACCAGGCGAGGAGTAACCATTATATATAAGGACAACTTGAGTTGCACCACCTCAACAGACAATCTCCACGTACATGGAACTAATCTCCTTCAAACTCCGCATCACAGCCAAATTCAAACTGCACAGCAGTCTCAAATACAAGCCTCCAGGACCTTGTGTCAATTTTCCTAACAACATAACAGACTTCATTGCTCCCCTCATCATAAATGCCACCAACTACATTCTACAGACCTTAACTTTCACAACGAAGACCTCACCAACCCTCCCATGACAGCCATAATTGATAATTGCGATTCTCCTATTAACATGACCAGAGAATCTGGATTTCATTAAAGACACGGAGGCTAGCATTATGCATACAACTTTTAATGCAACTCCAAACAGCATATGTCACAAAGCAATAGTTCCAATGGAACATTCTTAACAAAACAATTCTAGTAAGCACTAGGCAAGGAGCCTCTTTTAAATAAGGAGTAAAGGAGAGAAAGGAAATGTCCCAATGAGAAACTTCAGCGGTGAGACTTCATAAAATCAGGATAGATGGAGGACAAACGAAATCTCCAAGATCCGATGACAGATGATCCAGAATAGAAGTTCACGGGAGGTTATCTGAAAAGAAGAGAAGTGTATATAAATTCAGAAATATGAAGAAAGATTAATCTTGATAAGGAACAGTAAGGAATCAAATAGAAAATTCCATTCATTAAGGTATGTTTATTGACATAGAAAAGCAATAATGAACATTTTATCAGTTTTACAGAAGTAAATAGTATATAAAAGAATAATTATCAACCACCCAGGGAAGGGTGGGAGGGATAATGCTAGCCTCCGTGTCTTTAATGAAATCCAGATTCTCTGGTCATGTTAATAGGAGAATCGCAATTTCATTACAAGACCGGAGGCTATCATTATGCATGTTGGTAGCCTTGTAAAACAACATCAGACATGTGAGAAATAGGCTTGCAATAATGATGAGCAAAGGTTCTAGAATTTGACCAATCAGCAGCTTTTAGAATATCATCTAACTTAACTCATCATCGTTAGAATTATTAAAATCATCATGGATGGATTCATTATTCTGAGCACTTGGATAAGTTGTGCCGCTGAGGACACCTTTATAATTTGTGCCGCGGGGGACACCTTTATAATTTGTGCCGACAAGGACACCCGAGGTACTAGGACCTGAAATAGTGCTCTTAGGGGTAGAGTCAATATTTTTAGTTTTTTTACCCCTTAATTGAGGTCAGCCATATTTTCTAAATCATATTGAAATTCATCCTCCTCTTCGGGAGGAAAGGGTCTTTTAGAACCCATGGCTTGCGAAAGTGTAGCGAACATACAGGACCTAATTTTTTTGTGTATTAATTATTTAAATGCCTCCTTATCGATGTTGGGGAGAGAAAGATCGTTTTGGTCTGAATCTGAGTCAGACATGATAAAAGGTATAAGGATCCTTCTTCTCTAACCCCTTTTTTTTATTTATAATAAAGTAAAAGATAAAGAGTTATTCCCCCTTTTTTTTATGTGCACAGTGTGGCAGTGATTAGAATAGAGATGTAGTCTATTTAGGTGTAAAACGAAAATATATATAGCCAAATGGAAGAGTTTTGGGAAGTAGCGAGCAAAAACGATAAAATTGATGCAGTTCGGCCGATCGCGTTGGGAAACTGACAGTTTCCCTATGCGCGATCAGCCGGTTGCCTGGAGACGCTCATTCTGAGCATCGCGTTAGAGGAAGGGTGCTAGGCAACAACAACGCGCAGCGCGTGTGTTGCCAATGGCCCTTCCTCATTTTTTTGGTAAACGAAACAGTAACGTGAAGCGGACACGGGCGCTGTAAATGGCGCAGTAACGTGAAGGGAAGAGGGCGACGAGGGAAGATACTACCCCCTCGGCCTGCAAAGTATTGTGCGCGAAGTGGCAAAGCGCTCAGGCAGACAAAGGGAAAGGCAGCGCAGTTATGGGGAAAACGAACAAGGGGATATCGAGCCGACCTCCATACATTGGAGGACGGGTAAGGAACAAGTGAGGGAAGAAAGGGGAGCGGATCGTCCCGCGAGTAGAAGGTAATCAGAAAAATAAGAAGGAAACAGAAATATTTAACTCAATAAAGAAGAAAATCATATGTATTGACAAAAGAGTAACTCTAGTGTCCATTTATCGAAGATAATTCATAAACAGCAGTATAAACACAATAAATAGATGGCAATTAATGAACAGTTTTGAGAGTAAATAAAAACATGACTTATCTGCTTGGAGCCGCATTTAAAAGAGGCTCCTTGCCTAGTGCTTACTAGAATTGTTTTGTTAAGAATGTTCCATTGGAACTATTGCTTTGTGACATATGCGGCTGTTTGGAGTTGCATTAAAAGTTGTATGCATAATGATAGCCTCCGGTCTTGTAATGAAATCCGAGCAATTTAGGTCTCACTCAGTACATCTCTGGGCCCACCCACACCACCAGACAACTCCTGTCAACCATCTTCACATGCTTCAGCAACAATCACCTTAGACAAAGCCAAACCACGGACCTGGTGGTCTACACCATAATTAGCTATAACATCGAAGTCTCTCACCACCACAGTACAACCGAACCGACAAGTTGAAACTGAAAATGAATCACTGAAGCAGACTTGATCCCACACCAACCCGAGCACAACAACCACCTGCTGATGCCATGGAAAACTTCAACTACTGTATCAAAGATTGAGCCTAGATGCTGGCCCACTTAAATTGGACACCACGAAAAGATCCAGATCATATGCTACCTAGTATGCGGAAGAACTCAGACTGCAACTGTTACTGCAAACAACTTGAATGTAAATGGAGAACCAGCCAAGACATGACAGACAAAGACACCTTCAAGTCCGCACTAAGATGCTACGATGAGTTGATCCAAAGCATCAAATACTCAGCCATTGCAGATAGCATGATTGCATGTGCCAACAACAGGGAAAGCTTTGCAACTGCCTAGGACTTCACTTCCCACTCAGGTGCTGAAAGCAACATCATTCCCTCACAAGACCTCTGCAATAGACTTTCTATGTTCTTCAGTGACAAAATCACCACTATCTACTGCAACTTTGACCTTGAACCAGACCTCATCACCCTAGCCGAGCAGTTTGCCACCAAGACAAACAAACAAATTCTAACATCTTGGCCCGCCATCCTCACAGACTAAACTGCAATTATCATGAAATCCACCCACTTGGAGGCCGCCGGCAAACCCTTCCTGCACTACACCTTCAAAATGGAACTAGCCAGATCAGCGACGTTCTGACACCGATACTCAACACTTACATTAACACAGCCACTTTTCTGAGCTCGTAGAAACATGCCACTATAAGGACTCACTCACACTCAAGAAACCATCCATAGATCCCTCCACACTCTCTAATTACCAACCAATCTCACTCCTTCCTTCTGATTGTTGAAAAGCCAGTCAATCAGCACCTCACTGACCATCTACAGAAATGTCTTCAACACACTGCAGTCGGGATTCTGCCCAAACCACACAATTAAAGCAACTCTTATTGTTGCCACTGTCAACATCAGCAAGATCGTGGACAGAGAGAGGAGACACCGCACCACTCATCCTCTTAGACCTCTCAGGAGCCCTCCACACTGCCTCTCACCCCATCCTCATCAGACACCACCACATGATTGGGTTCTAAGGCTTTGCTCTCAAAGTTATGTGCTCCTTCCTTATGGGAAGGAGTCAAGCATTCAGACTGGGTCTTTACTTCTCAAAGGCGCAGAACCTCACCTGCAGAGTACCCAAGGTTCCTGGCTCAGCAACACGCTTTCAACGCCTACATGATCCCACTGGACAACAAGGTCTGTATCCATGGGAACATCATAATCTCTTATGTCAACAACACTCAACTGATACCCTCCATCTGTGATAAGTTTCTTAACATGAGAACCAAATTCACAGACTGTATGATGGCAGTGCCAAACTGGGTGAAATCCAACTGGCTTACACTCAACACCATCAAGACAGAAGTGGCTATCTTCAGCAAGAACACCACACCATGTTTCGCCACCTGGTGGACCACCAAACTCCGACCCACATCCCACCCAGCACACAAGCCAGGAAACTTCAAATCATCATTGACAACAAGCTGGATTGACCCACCAAATCAATGCTGTCTCAGCCTCAAGCTTCCAAGATCAAAGCTACTGAAGATGTTCAAGTGGCTCCCCAACCACACCAGGAAAACCACCACCTATGCCCTCATCAACAGCAAAGTGGTAACACATACACCAGGATCACAAATCACCTGACCAGAAGCCTACAAATTAATCAAAACACAGAGGCAAGACTGATACTCAACCTTCCTTGCAGAATCCTCATACACAAAAGGGCACAGTTCAAACTCCTTACACACACTTTCAAGGCTCTCCGCAGCCAAGGCCCTGCTTACCTCAACAGGTACATCACCTTCACAGGCCACCCCAACTTCAATGGACTTCCCATACATAGAAACAGATCTATGGGTCAGGACTTCATGTACATCGCTTTTAAAGCCCCCTACAAATCAGAGCCTACTACTTGGTTCTTGAGTTCCGACAGAACCTGAAGACCTGGGTCTTAAACTAGCCAGCCTTAAAAGTCCTAGGATAGTCTCTGTGTGAGTGCCTGGATATCTTCACGGGTGGAAGCGCGCTCTACAAAGTAACATAACATATGTTAATGTGATTTCTACTTTCCTGAGTTAAGCCTTACTGCTCCTCCCATTCACTGTATCAAAGGTTCTGCTCAACAATAGCCTCAACACCTAGCTATTTCCGTAGTTCACTGTGTGAGATTTGGACAATTACCAAAAATGGAGTGCACGTCAAACTGTTTTTTACCAACTGATGTACCCATGAGATTGACACAGGGGACAATATGCCTATTAAGAACTGCAGGCTGTTTAAGGAGGTGAGCCAGCATCAAGAACGAGGTGTCCAAGATGTTGGAGTTGTGGGTGACTAACCCCTTCAGTACCTGGCCAAGCGCAATGGCACTGGTACCAAAGACTGCCCCACCGGGTAGAACCCCAGAGCTCAGGTTCTGCGTGTACTATTGGGGCCTCAGTTCAATTACCAAGACTGGTGCACACACCATTCTCAGAGCTGATGAGCTCATTGACAAGTTAAAGGCTGCCAAATACCTCAATACCTTTGACTTCAAGTCAGGGTATTGGCAGCCTCCCAAGCCACAGAAGCAGGTGAAAGCAATACTGGGCCTCATTGGGTATTGCAGGAGATATGTCAAGGGGTATGGCCCCGTTGATGCATTTAACTGAGCTGCCTACCAAGAACCAGCCAAAGAAGGTGACCTGGACGGAGTTGTTCCAAAAGGCATTTGACACCATAAACAAAGCCAAATGTTTGGTACGGACGAAAGGTACCTGACTTCAGTACGGAATTCCTTGTGCAGACAGATGCTTCAGAGGGTGGCACTGGAGATGTTCTTTCACAGCTGAATGAGGAGGGCCTGGACCAACCTGTAGCTTTCATCAGCAGGTGACTACTACCCAGGGAGAAAAGGTTTAGTGCAATTGAAAGAGAAGCCTTTGTAGAGGTCTGAGCACTGAAGAAACAGTGACAATATATGTGTGGGACTCATTTCCAGGTTCCAGACAGACCACATACCCCTTAGATGGCAAATGCAAATGCAGGATGGGGATCCTAAACTGTTGAGGTGGTCCATCTCCCTGAATGGGCATGCGATGGACCTTAAGGTGGAACATCACCATGGGACTTACCATACCAGTGCTGATGATCTTTCCAGGTTTTCCGGCTTAGCAATGGGAACGTCCATGAGGGTGGGTAGTTCTCCTTGCCTTCTGCTGTGGAGGAGCTGTGTAGGAATGGCTATCTTTTGTGTGGTGTACCCCAGATTTTGCCTTGACTATTTTTGCTGGCCGTAGAACTCTGTGCCTGTACTCTACTAACCAGTGGCAAAGTGCCTCTGTGCCTCCCTTCAACATGATGAAATTGGCATATTCCTAATTGTTATACTGAACGTACATTTAATTCACTAGTATATGGTCCAATATATACACAGGCACCTATAAGTTAAATGTCACCAGTGCAGGGTAAAACATGGCTTCAGGCCTACTATTGTAACCTGACTGTAGCAGTTCAAACACCGCATTTTGACCTGTCAAAATAAACCCTTTTGATGGATCAAAACGTCCCTTTTAAATATTAAGTCAACCCTATGCAGACCTTGTAGTCCACAAGGCAGGGTGCATGGTACTTAAAAATACGGCCTGTAGATATTTAAAGTTAACATGTCCTTACAATGATAAGGATCTAAAACCTATTTTTTTTTACCCTTTTATTATGGTTTACACCATTAGTAATCCCAATTCCAACATTAAGATTAATATTTTTATCCTGTTAAAGACTGTTTACTGTCCAATGCACTCATCATTAACATGCAGGGCAGTCGACAATGCTCAGCACAATACACTGTAGTTATTGTCCCCTTACCCCTCGGCACCTGCATGACCAGGCACCCATCACAGCAATGTCTATGGGTTTTGCCTCCCCACCAACCACAGTACATGTCCCGAGATTCTCTCAACTGGCCCCCATACCTTGTCAAATATCTGTGGACGCACACACCCTTTATACACTGTATGCTATGCTTGCATGCCTGCTCAGTAACTACACACAACCAGGCAATGTCTCACCTTGCAACCATATGGGCCACATTGCTGAGCAACACCATAAAGCTATTTTTCACTTTGGCCGGCCTAGCTTTCCTATGTAGAAAACCAGAATACTCATACTGTATCTTGAGGATGGGACTAGCTAGGAAAGGATTATGTTACTCTGTATACATCTGTTCATGCGACGAAGTGCTATAGATTCAAATGCTATGCGTAGGCTAGAAAGCAGTTTCACCTATAGGATTGTGGTTAGCCAAGGGATGTTGCAGAGCATTGGATATGTGTACATAGGTCAGCTTACCCTACTTGGAATTGCGGTTTTGCTAGAACCTCCACACAGTAGTGTTTAGTAAAAGTGTGTGGTGTGGACCAAGTAGCAGTTTTACAAGTGTCTGCAATGGGAATGTTCCCTAAAAAAGCCATTGTAGCTGCTTTTTGTCCTAGTAGAATGTGGCCTTGGAAGTGTTATAAGCTGTCTTTTGTGTTTAGCATTGCATGACTGTATGCATTTGACAAGCCAGAGAGCTTTCCTTGTTTTGAGATAATGGTCCCCATACAAGGTTTTGAGAAGGCCACAAACAACTGTTGAATTTTCCAAAGTGCTAGTATCCTACCTATATAGTATAATAGGGCTCTTTTACGTCTATGAAGTTCCTTTTCTACTACTGTGGTTAGATGTGGACAGAATGCTAGTAGTTCTATGGTTTGATTGAGGTGAAAAGAAGATATCACCTTAGGTTGGAACTTGGATTGGTGCGAAGAACCACTTTATCAGAATTGTCTTTGAAAAAAGGTTCTTTTTGGGTTAATGCTTGGATCTCACTTACTCATCTAAGTGAGGTAATGGAGACTAGGACACCATCTTTCCAGGACAGTAATTGCAAAGGACAAGAATGAAGGGGTCCGAAAGGCAGCCCCATTAACCTTGTGAGAACAATATTATTATTCCAGGATGGGATTGGAGGTAGTCTGGTAGGGATGATTCTTTTGAGTCCCTCCATGAAAGCTGTAATTATAGGGATTCTGAACAGTGAAGAGTGTTCCCTGTTTTGTAGATAAGCTGCCAATGCAGATAAATGCAAATGAATTGATGTGTAAGCTAGTCCTGAGCGTTTCAAATGGAAACGGTAAGACGCAATGTCTTGTACCTGTGGTTTTAGAAGATCAATGTGTTTGGGAATGCAGTAATGTACAAACCTCTTCCACTTTGCTGCATAACAAGTCCTAGTGATGCGGCAATGAGCTTCCTTGAGGATATCCATACACTCAGGGGTATGTTGAGATACCCAAACTCTAGGATTTCAGGAGACAAATAGCTAGGTTGAGTTTCTTTGGATTGGGATGCCTTTAGAGTTCCCTGGTGTTGAGTGAGAAGGTCTGGCCTGTTGATGTTTCCATTGTTAGCTGTTCCTCAAAAGCGAGTTGTCGTTCTCGAGGAAGAGTCTGCTGGACCTAAAGCGGAGGCTTGGTAATGATTTTCTCCATATGAGGATGAATTCTGAGTCGTCGTTGCAGAGAATCCAGCTCCTCCTGCAGCCGGTCCAGGATAGGCTGCTGCACCTCCAAGTCCACAGCCAAGGTCCAATTGTGCTGAGCTGGATGTCTCTGCTTCAAAGGTGTCTTGGGATCCAAATCTTGTTTGGGCTGTGAAGTACGTTTGCCCATTGCTTTGGGGCACTGGCTAGGTGTCGGAGTTGGGCCCAATGTAGATTCCGAAGCTTTCGTCGGTGCCAGCCACAGCTGGAGAGCAGTGGCAGCCAAATCAAAGGGAATGGGGGCTTGAAGCCCTGGCCCCAGAAGGGCAGCAAGTGCTATGGTCTGGGGCAGTACTCAGTGCATGGGTGCCATATTATTGTGTGGAAGCCAGCTGCGTATTCGCTGCTTCCGACTCAGACTGTGACTCTGGCTTCAGGCGGAACCCTATTGTCTGTCCGGCATCGATTTCCTTCTCGACTTCCTCCAATGCAATGTCTTCCCTCAAGATATTTGGGATATCCTTGTCCCGTTGCTGCTCGATTGCGCATCATGTAGGCGTCGATCCCAACAGTTGCGGATGGTCTTCTTGGACCTTAACATACCGGGAATATCCTTGTCCCTTTGCTGCTCCATTGCGCATCGCGAAGGTGTCGATCCCAACGGCTGCAGATGGCCTTCTTGAATCTTAAAGTGAGATAGGCGGAAAAGTGTTCCAGGGAAAGACACAGGATACAGACTGACTGTTGGTCTGAACCCAATAGCGGATAAAAAACAATCTGCAAAAGGAGCCGATGTTCATGCGCAATACTACCTAAGGGGGAGACCTCGTGATTCAAAGGACTTTCTTTTAACAAAAACAAGTTGTACACATCCGAGCCCAACTCTAGATGGCAGGAGTATGAGCCCAACACTAGATGACAGGGGTATGCATATCATGTGCATCTACAGCTACGCATGCCACAAACATAATAATCCAACTATTTTTAATAATTCAATGGTGAAGTTGGGTTTATAATAAATATTATAGAAAAGTAACTTTTAGGAAGTTATATTTTCCCTGCCTGAAACAATACCCGGACCTCAATGGCAATGGAAGCATTTAGCAGTTTTCACTGCTCCTTACTGCAAGGGTCTTCCTGACAGTGACGGGCAGTGAAAATTAACATGTCATTCTGCCCATCTTAATTAGGTGGGTGGAATGACAGGTCAGCCTTCGATGGACCTTCCTCTGCAGGACCGTTGGATAAGTTTGATTACAGCGAAGACTGTATTCTCCACCGTGGTAAAACCTAAGGTCTGCTTGCATATAAATTAGGTGGGCAGACTGGTATGTTGGCTAAAAGAGACCTCCGTCACAATTGCAACATAGTTCCCTTCCCGCTAACATATATATAATACTGGCCCAAAGTCAGAAGGTAAAATGTTTAACCAGGATGAACCTGGTTTGTGTATGCAACTGGTACTCCATCGCATTCAGCATTAAATAGTGTCTAGGTTCCGTACTACAGTGATTATGGACTATCATCGGCTCTTTATGCTTCTTGGCGCTATTCCTACCTAGAATTAAAAAAATTCATATGTATAGTTCCCCTTCTAGAACTGGTGTCATTTTGGTAACATTTTGTCCACTAAAGTTTACTCTATTTATTATAATTCAGTTTGGATTTTTTATTGAGTTGCATGTCGAATTTACTCCAGCATAAATAATTTACACATTACCATTAGTTATGCTGTCAGCTTTATGCCATAGCTTCCAGGGGGTTGAGCTCCGGTTAATTTAGTGACTTTAGGGTTCACCCTGCAAGAGTTGTGATTATTCCTTGTGGTCGGTAGTCATTGACCCAGATAATAATCCAATTTCTTACAGGCACCATTCCATAATAATACTAGAATTAGAGTATTTACACAAGTTTTGGAACAGCAGTAACAAGTGGCAGAGCTCAACTGTACAAAGAAACCTGCTTTTTGTTGGCAGCAGCCAAATGGGCCCACGATGCATAGTTCTTATTTTTTTGCTTATGCTAGCAATAAGCAAGGTTAAGAGCAAGCCAAATGGCAGTTAAAAATGACAAAGTGCAAGATAAGGAGTTAAAATCTGGGATATTCACAAAAATGAAGATTTCGTTTTAATGACTCCTTGCTCATCTAAATTGGTATGTGTTGGGTGAGGTCAAAGAGGCGGCGGCAGGGTGGGGGGACGTGGTTTGGATAGGAAAGGGCATGAGTCCATCTTAAAAGAAAACAATGTGGGCTCATTTTGTGGCTAAGCTTTTTGGATTATGTGTGTATTTCCTCCTACTTTTTCCTGACCTATTTCTATGCCGAGAAAGTCATTGAGAGGTTTACTTACTGACTGCACTTGGCTGGCTAATATGTTTAGCCTTTATGTCCCACTAATTGCCTAGCCATTGGCTGCCGTGACTGTACAGATAAATCCAAACAGGCTAGAGCTGTAGGGGTCACTTGATAAACCCATATGGCAATAGTTTTAGACCTGACTCTCTCTTGGAAAATATAAATAGAGTTAAAATTCTCTTGTCATAGATATTGTAAACATGACTTCTTGTGAAATCCATGCATCAAATGAAAAGTCTTTCACTCTCTGCAAACAAACTGTTTATCTTCACTACTCATTGAAACAAGCATTTGTAAAGTCAATAGGTTTGGCACTGCAGCCTTTTCAGATTTGTCGATGCTTGTTTTGTCAAGGTTTTTATAAAATTTTACTTTCTGGGGAGATGCTGGGACCTCGTCACTATAAAAATGAAATCAAAAGTATTTAAGGGCTCAAAAAGCTTACATTGCTATAATAGTCACTCGCAGTTAACAAAACCACTTTGAGTGTGTTCCAATGTAGCCACTCACAATGAACTAACTCATTGGCTGAAGTAGGCTTATCCACTGGCCCGTGCTGTAGTGGGTGGAAGAACAACGTGAATGACAACAGAAAAATGGAAGAAGAGGGATTTCTGGAAGCTCCTGTAATCAAGTACATTAAATTCATAATTTTAGAAAATCAAACAGTCTTGGCTAACACCAGATCTAACAAGCATTGGCATAGCCAACAGGTCCCGCCTTTGGGACCTCATAAGTGTTTAGCCATGCAACAGTTGATGTTGTTGCACCAAGGATATTATGCTGCATAACTAAATACTTAAAAGGTCCCAAAAGCGAGACCTATTGGCAATGCCAATGCTCGTTTCTAATGCTGACGTTTCCCCTGACTGCTTCAAAACCCTTCTTGAAGGAGCTGACTACCCATCTTCAGCCAGCCCTGGTATTTTAGTAAACACCACTGTGTAAGATGGGATTGTTCAGCCCACACATACAAAGCTAAAATCAAAAATATAAGATCTTTATAAAAAAAACTCATTTTACTTAAAAATCTATAAAAAAAAGGCTAACTGTATTACACATGTCACAGGACCATTTGGAAGATATGCAGCAGGGGCTTAACATTTTTTTCCCAAAAGGGGAACAAATGGTTTCAACGTAGACGGAAAAGGAGTTTTCCAAGAAGGGAAGAGGTCTCTAAACACTTCCCATTCACAGAAATGTGATCAGTGAGCAGCCCAGACTTGCGTGGTACTGAACTGTGACATGCTAGGCCATTACATCTGTATTTTATTAGACTTGCACAGTACCAGGATGGAGAGGATCCAAAATGTTGCAGGGCATTGTGGCAGCACGTTAGGGTGTGAAGGATGGGGGTATCGGGTTTCTGTGTAATACACATGAAGGCACTGAACGTAAACTAGAGATAATTCATTAAGAAAATAAGGTCGATGTTTTCGGCCAGTTACCTCCCCGTCAAGAGATGTACAGCGAAGGGCAGTTTACAGATCGCTATGCTGCAGACTCTAAACGTACCTACCTATCCGGCACCAGCAAATCACATCATTTCTCCTTCACTGCACCAAACACTTTGAATTGTTCGACTACATGACAAAAGCTTTCACGAAAATGAAGGGAAAGCTTGGAGAGAATACGATGCAGGACACGAAGCTGCCGCCTGCAAGTAACCTTGTAGGGGAGCCTGCAAGGTTACTACTGTACGAGCTGTGCAGGCAGGCAGCGCGTTGCCATCTCTGCGCTTTGTTACGCGTCTGATGTATGTGGGAGTCAGGGAAGCTACACTGACTGCATCATGAGACTGTCCCTGCATGCTAAACACAGGAAAAAATGCCACATGGCTCCGGAATCCCGAATCTCCTGACGCTGCAGGATTCTGCGCGCGCTGCAATTCAATTCCAATAAAGCGCCACTGATTAAGATGAATGGGGCTTATTGGATGCCGTTTTTTCCTTCCCGCCAACTCCCAGGAGGGGAAAGTGCCCGCCAAGCAAATGCCTCAGACCTGATATAGGGGATCTCCCCATGGCAGGTATGGTAAAGTAAAATAACAATGCTCTATTAGATTGTGAGGCTCCTCCGCAGAGAGGGGGTGGGGAGGGGTGGGCACACGTCTGCAGTACTCCGGCACCGTGGATATCCTACAAGCAACTTGCTATTTCACACGGAATCTCGGACTAAACTATTATTGGACGGAATCGGAAGAGACGTGATAACTTGGAAATTTCATTCCCCTATCAAATGTTATAAAATATCCAAGATTTTCAGACAAATATGTGGCCATCCGTTATGGTTACTGTCTCTTTAATGGAACACTGTGTACTTTACATCATTGATGGAATGTTTACATTCTTAATATTGAGTCAGTTGCTGTGGCTTGCTGTTGATGGTTGTACCAATAAACCTGCTCTTCCAACTTAACCTGTTTAAGAGCTTTTATCACTGGCGACGAGGGTGGGATAAAAAAAAATAGATATTTTGAAGTATACAGTTGCTAAGATTTCTTTCAGGGGTAAAGAAATTACTGGCAAAGTTTATGTAGCTGTTAGAGGGGATAATCTTCTTGGATGGAAACATCAACATGACTTTGGTATAATCCTAAATCCTTGTGCTAAGAATCCTCATGATCAAGTCATACTTATGGAAGACTTACTTTCTTCTGCCCCTGATGGAGTTAGCAGTGTGTCTGAAACTGACAAAATATTTTCAGAATTTCCTAAAGTGTTCTCGGATACACTGGGATGTTTAAAGGGATTTGAACACAGGATTATTCTTAAGAATTCAGCAAAACCGTGTGTACATAAAGTTCGGAAAGTTCCGAATATGATGGTTGAGCCTTTGAAACTGGAGATTGAGAAGTTATTGAAATTGGGAGTAATTGAAGAAATAGAGTCTTCAGAATGATTGAGTCCGATAGTTTTAGCACCCAAGGATGGTGGTAAAGCGGTAAGAATGTGTGTGGACTTGCGTGGACTAAATGAATGTATTTGGGTTGATCGGCAGCCCCTGCCGAATATCTCTGAATCAATTAGTATCTTGAAAGGAGCAAACATTTTTTGTGTTCTAGATCTCTCTTCTGCGTACCACCAAATTGTTTTACATCAGGAGTCCAGACACTTAACATCTTTTGTTACACCTCTTGGTGCTTATCAGTTCTTAAGAATGCCCTTTGGGTTGGCCTCGGCTGCTGCTTGCTTTCAAAGGGTGATGAAGATGGTTCTTGGAGATCTACGGAATGTGATGTTTTTCCAGGACAATATTTTGATTTATGGTGTGGATGTAAGGGGGCATGATGCAGTGTTAAGGTCAGTGTTAGACAGATTATCTGATAGGGGACTCACAGTTAAGAAAGAGAAATGCAGAATTGGTTTGGATTCAGTTACTTATCTTGGGCATGTAATTTCGGGGAAAGGGGTACAATCGAAGTTAGAATTGGCTGAGAGTATTGTTAAGGCACCGGCTCCAGAAGACAAAGATCAGGCTAAGTCTTTTTTGGGCATGGCGGAATTTCAATCCAAATTTGTCAAAGGTTTTGCAAGCATTGTTGAGCCAATAAAATCTCTTTTGAAAAAGGGTGTACGGTTCACTTGGTCTAGTGATTGTGAGGAAGCATTCCTTTTAATAAAGACTGAGATTGGCAAGATGCCCACTTTGGGTCATTTTGATTCTAAATTGAAAACCATTGTCACTACCGATGCCAGCCTTAAAGGTCTTGGCGCGGTACTCGCTCAGATTGTGAATGGGGAGGAAGTTGTGGTGGCTTTTGCTTCGAGAGCCTTGAAGGATGCAGAATTGAATTACTCTTGCATCGAGTGAGAAGCGTTGGCTGTGTTTTGGTCGATACATCATTTCAAATTCCATTTATGGGGCATTCCATTTGTTGTAAAGTCTGATCATCGTCCTCTTGTTCAGATATTTTCGTGCCATCAAAATCTATCATATATCATATGACACCTAGATTGAAGAGATGGAGTGAAGGACTACAAGAGTTACATTTTATTGTACAGTACATTCCTGGCCAAAATAACAAGCCTGCAGACTGTTTATCCAGATTGCCGATTGAAAGGGATGGTTTTTCAGGTAGTTTAGAATGTGTAAATTGGGTACTGGAATCTTCTTTGTCCAAGGATGAATGGTTAAGTTGTGTTGTAAATGATGTTGTTTTTTAATCTTTGAGGGATATCATCAGAAGTGGTTGGCCTAGGTATGATCAACTGGATAATGAATTAAAGCCATATTGGACGGTTAGAAATGATTTGACGTTTTGTCAAGAAAACTTATTGAGAGGGGACAGACTGGTACCTCCAGGTGATTTGCGAGAGAAAGTTGTCAATTTGGCTCATGAGGGCCATCTGGGGAGGAATGTCACTAAGGCTCGCATCAGAGAGAGATACTGGTGGCCTGGTATGGATCGGATGGTGGAAGTTGTTGTAAAGGATTGTCATTTGTGTGCTGCTAATGACAAATCACACACCACTAGTCAATCTCCTCTTTCTCCAGTAGAAGTTCCTGCTACAGTTTGCACATAAGTGGGGTTGGATATAGCGGGTCCTTTTGAGCTCATGCCCTAACATGAGAGGGTTGTGGTATTGCTGGTGGATTACACTTCAAAGTGGGTGATTTCAAAATGCATGGGTATGGTGGATTCTAGAGCCATAATTGAGTTTCTTAAGGATGTATTTGCGTCAGAAGGGGTGCCTAAGTATGTGCTTACTGACCATGGGGTACAATTTACCTCCAATGAAATGAATTGTTTTCTTAAAGATCTTGGGATTGTTCACCAGAAGACAGCTCTTTATTCGCCTCAAGCGAACTGAATTACTGAGCGAATGAATAGGGTTGTAAAGAGTTGTGCGCAAAGGGCTTTGCAGTCTAAGGTTTCTTTCAGTAGTGTGTTGAGGGAGACCTGGTGGGCACATCGCACAGTTACCAATGCTATCATGCAAAAGTCTTCTTTTGAAGCATTGAGGGGGAAAATGGCTAATTCCAAGCTCAACCCAGCTTGGCTTACTGAGAGGGTTTGTGATGATAGTGTTGAGAATGAGTTGAGAAGGAGAGATGCGTTGGCTAAATATCAATGGAAGTATAAACAACGTTATGATGATAGGATGGCTGTCAAATTTAGAAAATGGAATGTTGGTGATAGTGTTCTTGTGAAGAAGCCAAAATATGGACAAAAGGGTACTTCCAATTTCAGTGGTCCTTTCATCATTACTGCTATTAGGAAAAATGTTGTGACGTTAGACAATGGGTGCACTTGGAACATTACTAGATTGGCAAAGTGTACCGAGTTTAAAAGTCATCCTAATAGTGGTTCTGGGCCTATTGATAATTCCAGCCATACTTGCACTTCTTCTAGTCCAAGCCAAGAAAATGTTCTTGGTAGTTCAAGACTAGTTCCTAGGACAAGACAGACTCCTAGGAAGTTTAAGGATTATGTTCTGTATTAAGTTATTTTTATACAGTTTCTTTTAATGCTGTTTTTGTCCTTAAATCTCAATCTTTTTCTCCTTTTTAATTTGGTTAGGGGATGTGTTATGGTTACTGTCTTTTTAATGGAACACTGTGTACTTTACATCATTGATGGAATGTTTACATTCTTAATACTGAGTCAGTTGCTGTGGCTTGCTGTTGATGGTTGTACCAATAAACCTGCTCTTCCAACTTTACCCGTTTAAGAGCTTTTATCACCATCCTATACCTATGTGAACGTTAAGCAATGATTTGATTTGACCGAGGTGGTTTTTCAAATGAAGGAAAGGATGACATGGAGCTGCGTTTAATATTGATGCTTGAGAAAACAAGTGGGGGGTCAGCCAGAAAAAGCACAGCGAGGGGCACTGCAGGGACTGTGGAGACTGCCAGGGGTATGAGCGAAGCAATAATGGCAGTCTTTGTGATCTGGTAACAAGTAGGAATGTTCACAACCTCTATCGCCCTCACCATAATGACGAGAAGCTAGAAACTGCCGAAAGAAGAACCGGGCAGAGAGGTGGCCCCTGCTCGTTCCCGCAAGGTGGATGCCAGCACAAGCACGAGTGCTTGAAAATAGCTGACCGATTCCTAAAGGTCATCTCCTAGAGCAGCGTATGCGCAGCTCTAGGCTCAACCTAAAAAGGGTGCTTTGGAAAGGGTGCTTTGGAAAGCCTGCGATTACCTAGAAGCAGCAAAAAGAAATGCTTTGAGTCGCATTTTTGCTTGTGCTTGGAAACAACTGGTTCAAATCTCCATGCATGTTTGTGCTGGTGAGGGTCTTTGATTTGCTCCCTGAGTGGTAGTGATAGATTGGTTTTATTATTAACATTGTTCTAGGATGTACATTTTAGTGCCCATTCTATACTGGATATATTCTGTAACTTCCGGACAGACATCGTCGATCTCTTTCAATATTTCTTTTGTTAAACTGCCCCTTTCACACACTTTGATTAGTTTTGCTTCTGTATTAGATTATGTGTATGTGATTGGTTTATATTTTTTTTGTTCCGTTAATAAATACAAACATTACCATATGACTGTTGACCTTGAAATTGTAAGCAATTTATAATTGTTTTAGTCTGTTTTTGTCAATACAATCCAAGTGGGCGATTCACAAAGGTATTGAGAGTTTGGAAGTAGTACTGCAGAAGTACTCTTATGTAATCCTACATGCCTTTATGACGGCCCAAAACGTCCCAACAACATATTAGAAAAAGTGTAAAGAGCTAACACTGTACGAATATTATTTTATTTACATTTTAGATGTCTTCGGGACAATTCACAAACACATGGAAAAATATGGAAAAAGTACTGCAGAAATACTACTTTATGTACTGTAAAATACCTTTTTGAATAACTCCCTATAAGTCATTTGTAGCCCACGTCCCAACAACATATTAGAAAAAGTGTAAAGAGCTAACACTGTACGAATATTATTTTATTTACATTTTAGATGTCTTCGGGACAATTCACAAACACATGGAAAAATATGGAAAAAGTACTGCAGAAATACTACTTTATGTACTGTAAAATACCTTTTTGAATAAATCCCTATAAGTCATTTGTAGCCCATATGCATTTAGTTGAGTAAAAACATAAAAATTAAATGACATTGTGAGATATTCATATACAAAATTAGATTAATAGTTACTGAAGAGTGCTAATAATCTAAATGACTCCCTGGAAAGCATCTCCTATTATTTCAGCACACACAATTTGCAGCACAACAGGGTTTGGAACGTTTGGCTCCCATCCTAGATCCTCATTCAAATTGTCTGTGAAAGTGAAGCACCATAAATTCTTGGATTGGGTTTGATAAACCAAACACCATTGTGAATGTTCTCTAAGATGTATTTTTTTAATGTTTCAAATATTATAATGTGGAGTTTCTAAAATAGATTAACTTTTCAGAAATAAATAATAATACCATAGATAAAAGAGTTGCTTGAATGAATACATAAAAGAAAATAACAGAATGCATTTATTATATATTTAGACAATTGCATACTACAAATACCTTCATGCATTCACTTTGACATGAACATAGTGAATATTTCACTCAGTTAAACCACACATACTTTTTGCCAACTTAGATCTAATGATTCCTACAAACTATGCCGTGAGCAATGTCAACGGAAAATGTCCTCCCCCTTTGTTTGGAGTATACCAAAGACTTTCCTCCAGCCAGAAGATTGCTGCACAAAGGCAGTCTTCCAGAAAGTAAATGTGCTTTGTTACCATTACTCTTAAGTATGGAGTAGAGTCTGCCCTTTATGTGATTCACAGAGAAGTCGTCGAGTCGTCGTGGAGAACTGAAGGTTGGTGGCAGCAACTCAGGCTCTCTCTGGGAACCGATTCACAGTATTTTCCAGTGATCTACCACGCACAGTTACCTGTTGTCATTGCAGACAGTACTGGCATGATTTAGATGTCAGCGCTGTTTTTTATTTCTGAATCTAAATATTTTTAAAGCACTCATTAATTTTGCGCACTGTGTTGTGGTTTATCCTTACCTGTACCCCGCCCCGTTCCACTGCGGCGGACGGTGCCGTTTGCGTGGAGGGTGAGGCGAGGCGCCATCTTGGGTTGGGCTGGACCGGAGCTAGCGGTCTAGTTCTTCTGGGAGGCAGGGCTTAAAACGATCCAGAGCCCAGGGCCCCTCGAGAACTGAAGGTTGGTGGCAGCAACTCAGGCTCTCTGGGAATCGATTCACAGTATTTTCCAGTGATCTACCACGCACAGTTACCTGTTGTCATTGCAGACAGTACTGGCATGATTTAGATGTCAGCGCTGTTTTTTATTTCTGAATCTAAATATTTTAAAAGCACTCATTAATTTTGCGCACTGTGTTGTGGTTTATCCTTACCTGTACCCTGCCCCGTTCCACCGCGGCTGACGGTGCCGTTTGCGTGGAGGGCGAGGCGAGGCGCCATCTTGGGTTGGGCTGGACCGGAGCTAGCGGTCTAGTTCTTCTGGGAGGCAGGGCTTAAAACTCAATGTGCATCCGGGAGCGCAGCGGACGGGCGCAGCGGGCGCGACGATGGCACGCCGAAGGTGCGCCTAAGGTAAGCCCGTCTGCGCCCGTTCGCGGCCGACTGGGGGCCAAAACCCCTGGCCAAATTCATTTTTATTCCTCTCATGATCTGATGCAATTAAGACCCCTAGATAACCCTTGGCCGCCTTTACCCCCTCACGTACTTAGGCGCACCGCCTTTTTTGGTATCTCCAAGTTTAAGCATTCAGCCGGTAATGTTACCCATTCCGGCTCTCGTACTCGTCCTCAATCCTCATTAGAACCACAGACCAAGCTCAAATGCACTTATTTGAATACGAGGTCGATGGTCAAACATCATATGGACATTTTCTTAATGTTGCGATCTGAAAGACCTGACATCTTGCTCCTTACGGAGACTTGGCTTAACTTGGACTCATTACCAGATATTTTGGCGGCTGTTCCCTCGGATTATTAAATTTTAAATGTTGACAGATCCTCAGACAAAAGAGGTGGTGGAGTTGCTGCCATTATTCATAATACTCATAAGTTTTCTCTACTACCGCCCCTTGTTCTTACAGGTTCAGAGAACATTGTTTTTAAAACGGACACCGACAGTGGAACACTGTTAATGGTCCTAATATATCGATCCCCTCAATCTATGTCCACTTTTGCTACTATACTTGGAGAACAACTAGCTTCCCTTGTAACGAATCACGCCAAAATTGTTTTGCTGGGCGATTTTAATTTTTGGTTTGATGCTACTGACTTGGATGCTCAGGCAGCAGAACTTAAGGACTTACTTTTGGATCTGAATTTAACACAACAGATTCATTTGCCTACTCATGAAAAAGGGCACAGCCTAGACCAAATATGGTCTCAGAATATCCCCCTCTCCATCTCCTCTATAACTCCTTGTATCTGGTCAGACCATTTTCTTATACATTTTACACTTATCATTGAGAAGGGCAAAAAGCAGGTTTTTCTAACAGGGGGAAAATTAGAAAATGGAAGGACATAGACACACCAGCCTTTTTGGACACTTTGGCTTCGTCCCTCCCTCCCATGACCAAAGACATCGATGCTACTGAAGAAGCTTTTTCTAATTGGTTACGTCAGGCAGCTGACGTCTACGCTCCTTGCATAAACTTTCCCCGCTCCCGCCCTAACGACGCACATAAGTGGTTTACTCCACATTTGAAGAATCTAAAACTGGAAGTGCGTCAAAAAGAGAGGAAGTGGAGAATTGGGTATTTAACACAAGATAAAGTTAACTACTGCAAGGCCCGTAAAGATTACCAAAAACTTGTCCTAAAACAAAAAACTGACTATTTTTCTGAAAAGATTCTGAATTCTCAAAATAAGATGAAAGATCTGTTCAATATTGTGAACGATGGGGAGGAGCCTAGCTCGCGGCCGTGATGGTCGCCCTTTAGCTCGGCTCCCGCAGCCCTCCATCCTGACTGTCTATCCTGTATTTTATCCTGTCCCGGGACGGCACACCTTTGGGGAATTGGAAACATTACGGCTTGTTTGTACTTACCATCTGACCCCGGGGTCCCGACGTGCAGTGGCTCCGGAGTTCTGGCCTCCGAGAGATCGGGGCCTCTGCGAGACTTGGACCGGGACCTGGCCGGTGGGATCCGACGGCTCTCGGCCCCGGCCGAGAGCGAGAACCAGTGTTGGGAGCCGATGCGCGAAGATCCCGGCGATCCTGACCCGGACCTGCCCTGGTGGTCGCGTGGCCGACGTGGGTGAGAAGCCCCAGGACCTGATTCTGAGAGGGGTCCCCCCGCCGCTGCTTTGTCCGGCGGCCCTGGTCCTCGGGGCCCGGACTCCGCTTGTTTGGGGCACCGGTGCTGGTGTGGGCGGAGACCCGTTTTGGGCGGACATCCTTTTGGCATCGAAGCCGCCCTTGCAGGGACCCCCGGCGCTTGTAAAGTCCTACATTTGAGAACTGTTATTTCCGGGGGTCCTCGTGGGCGGCGATTGGGCTGATTCACGAAATGGCGGCCGGCCCTCTGGAACGAGAGTCACCCTGTGGCGGCGGGCCCGAGTTGCCTGATTGTGTGGGGATCGGATCTGGTGGGCGTGAGCCGACGGTCAGAGATATCCTGGAAGCCCTCAGATCCCTGCACGCTTCCCTTGCCCTGGGCGTCTCGGTGGGTCCGCCACGTTCCGCCGCCATTTTGGGCGGCCGTTACTTCTTATCGCCTTCTGTTTTCGATGCCTCCATTGCCTCACCCCCCTCGATTGACCTGAGTGTCTCCACCACTGATCGAAGATCGTGTAGTGTGCTGGTGACTTTGGGGCGCCCTGCTTTTCAAGGTTCGGACCCCGGGGACTCGGATGCTGTACTGCGACCCTGTTTGACATTGTTGCCTGGAATTATGGACGGACTTCCTCCTGCGCCTGCTTCGATGACTTTGCCTATGTTTAAAATTGTGACCACCTCGCCCGCTCCAGTGGCGCAACTGAACTCCTGTTTCTCATGGCTCGTGCTTCGATTGTTGATGCATCGATACTTTCAATTTGGACTACTGCTCACTTGTCGATCTATCTACCCCCCACGTAACTATGCTAGTCACCATTCCACTCGATTATATGCTGACTTCATATTTAGTATGTAGTTGTACATTGCCATGTGGTGGGTGGGGTTTGTCGCTCGGAAGGGCTGGGGGTGAAATGTATGACTTCTGCTTGATTCCCGGTATGCGATTTCGCTGCACGATTGTCTCTGATCGTAGAGGGGTGGGAGGTCCCCTTCTCCTAATATTTTGTGGCGTGTGATGGGGTGTCGTCCTGGTCTGTTTTTGATTGTACTTGTCGGGTTGGGCGGAGGGCTGCGGCCTACCGTTTGTATTGTAGTTATTCTGCTCCTCCCTCCTGTTTTCTTTCTCCGCCTTTGTGGCCTTTTTGTCTCGTTTTTCTTTCTTTCTTCTTGCTATATTTCGGGTTCTGGTTTAGGGCGACAGGCACGCTGTTTGAAGGGTAGGCCGTAGCCTTCTACAGGGGTGCAGGGTGGGACGGGTGGGTTGGGTTCTATTTTTTGTTTGTCTTCTGGTTCTATGGCCCTTTTGTATCTCTTGTTCGTGAGGCCGCGTCTGTCCCGACCTCCTATGGTGTGTTTCGGGTGGGGGTATGGCATCGTTACTCCTCCTGCTACATTTCGGCTGTCCTTCCATCCGATTGCCATGCCCCACTTGGACCGCTAATCCTTTTGTCTCCTGTCCTCCCACCACGGGGAGCCGTGTCGGCGTGCCTTTTACCTTCTTTTTTCATATTTCCTTATCCCCTTTTATTGTTTGGTTTTTCTTCCCTCCATTTTCCTTTCCCTTCCTCTTCCCCCCCCCCTACCTAGTCCCCCTTCCCTTTTTCCTTCCTGCGTCCCAGAGGGTACTGTGACGGGCGGGTTTTCATGCATTGTCTTCCGATCCCTCTGTTCTGGCTTGGTAGTGTCCCGGGTGGCGGGCGTGTTACGAGGATAATGCTCAGGGGCTGACTGTATCTCACATATCCTGATTTCTTGACTGCATTGTGTTGTCCCCCTGATATTTTGCCCCATGCCCCCTTCTTACTGTTGAGGTTGATTACGGGATGTCGGATGCCTCCGTATTGCAGGTGTGCCTGTCATATGCCCTCTCCCCTTATTGTGAAATTAAGCCTTATTTACTCCTGTGTTTTGGCCCTTTAGTTTCTGTATTTCTTCTCCCCTATTGCGATTGTACGGCCTCTGCTCTGTATTGATTGAATATGTACTATTTGCCTGATGACTCCTGACTGTTTTATACACTGCGGCCGGCCGGCTCGGTTGTGGGCCTCGATTTGTCTTCTTTTAATATCAATAAAGGTTTTCAAAAAAAAAAAAAAAATAAATAAATAAATATTGTGAACGATCTCAGCAGTAGTGATAGAACTGCTCCATTGGTCACCCCCACCCAGGATCTCTGTAATTCACTGAATGCTTTTTTCTTTAATAAAATTAGCACTATAAAACAGAGCATCTCAAATTTCCATTCTCCCCCTCCTTTGGATGATGTTTACTATAATCCTCTCACGTTAGAAACTTTTCCCCCTATTGATGAAAAGACTTTGTCTGACCTTTTTGCAAGGGTTAAATCTGGCTCACCTGATGATACCTGTCCTCCGCATATCCTGAGAGAGGTGGGGGCAGCTATTCCAGAGGGCGTGCTCCCTTTGTTAAATGGATCACTTTCACAGGGAAAAGTCCCTAGATGCCTTAAGAAGGCCTTGCTTATTCCTCTGATCAAGAAAGTAGGAGCAGACCACTTGATCCGTTAAACTACAGACCCATATCATTGTAACCTTATACATCTAAATTATTGGAAGCCTACGTCTCTGCAAACGTGTCTAATTTCATAGAACAAACGGAATACCTTGAACCCAATCAGGCAGGCTTCCGTTCGTGTCATTCAACGGAAGCTGTAATATTGGCGGTACAAAAAACTTTAAGGCGGAATGCTGATAAAGGCATCCACCAGGCCCTGGTACTTCTTGACCTTTCGGCAGCGTTCAACACGGTGGACTACTCCATTCTGGTCAACCGTGTCGAACAAGCCGGCCTTAGGGGGCCCGCTTTGAGCTGGATTAGTTCCTTTATCACAGGCCGCACGCAATCAGTAAGACTGGGCCCGTTTACAGCCCCCACTATTTCCACCACATGTGGAGTACCCCAAGGCTCATCTTTATCACCTTTACTTTTTAATTTGTACCTTCGCCCACTACTGTACTCCCTGAGAAATGCTAAAGTTACCATCTATAACTACACGGACGACCTACAACTCATCTTTCCTCTGAATACCAAGGACTCTGTGGTAGAATTTCATAACACCATGACACACATTCAGGGATGGATGAGTCTTAATCATCTGAAACTTAACCCAGGCAAGACTGAATTGGTCTTGCCTGGGCAGAGTGAATTAAGTTGGAGTCCATGCTTTTGGCCATCTAGCATGGGGGCCCCACCTATGAGATCGTCCTCGGTTAAAAGCTTAGGAGTAACATTAAGTGAGGATCTTTCTTTGAAAAGACAAGTAGGTACTGTATTGTCTGCTAGCTTTTTTCAACTTAAGAAAATAAGGAAAATAGCTCACTTTCTTACGCAGGCTGCTCTCACTCAGGTCATCATTGCCCTCGTCCTGTCTCGACTGGATTTCTCAAATAGTCTCTACTTGGGACTTCCAGCGGGCGTTCAAAAAAAGACTTCAGCTGGTCCAGAATCAAGCCGCTAGACTCAATCTCGGACTTACAAAGTGGCAATCTATTAGACCCGGTTTGAAACAATTGCATTGGTTACCTGTTGCGCAGCGAATTGCTTTTAAAACTGGGTGTATTATTTTTAAATCCTTACAAAATACAGGCCCGAAGTTTATAAAAGATCTTGTTTCTAGATACAACCCATCATTAAATCTTCGTTCTGCTCAAAAATCTTTATTGATTGTTCCATCTTTTAAAAAGAAACGTCTTGGTGGCTGCTGCTTTGACCATCTTGCAGCCACCTTCTGGAATTCGCTTCCTTTGCATTTGAAATTAAGTGGAGACCTCCTCAGCTTCAGACACTCTCTTAAAACCTGGTTGTTCATGCAGACCTACTGCTGAGTTGTATTTTACTTTTATCTGTGTTGTGTTCCTTTCGATAGCGCCATGAAGCCCCTGGGCGTACGAGCGCTTAACAAATATATATTAACATAACTTAACATAACATAACTGTGAGAATCTACCATGGTGTACAATTATTGTAGATGTACTATTCAATTGATACATAGTTATAAAACGTTACATGTAATTAATACGTTTCTGAAATTTTACCTACCAACTTTTCTGGCTGATAGCTTTCCTGTGGTTGCATAGATCCATAGGTCTGAACTATCCTCTGTTCCATGCATTCCAGCACTGAAAAACAATCCAAAAGTAAAAATGTAAAATTCATGGCTTGACTTAACTTGTTGTAAATCAATTCTTTGTTCATATGTCAGGTTCTTAGCATCATCAGGCTCTCGATGCATGCGCTCCTAAATATTTATTTTTCACTTCCTTTTTTTCAACTTTAGAATCTAGATAAATAAACTACCATGAATTGGATACCACTCAAAACACGTATCAGAGCTAATTTGCTGTAAGCTATAGCACCTCATGGTTTGAGAATGCCTGAAGTTCATGTGATGCAATAGATTCATACTTTGCAGAACAATAAATACAAAATACAATTAATGGCCAATTGAAGTAAAATGAAAGACTTGCAGACTATAGCTCGTCCAATATGTAAAAAGAATTACCAAGAAATATTAAAACATAGAAATGTGAGTTTAAAAAACTCATTGCAAGAGGTGAGAACTTAGCCACTTGTATGATATGCAGTTTGATAGACTCACCCTACACGACCCCAGCAGTGAAGTCCTTGCTAGAGAATAGACTAGTAATCTGTCATGGGAAGTGAAGGGAGATTCTGGATATAAAGTCAATCCACTAAAACCCCGGACCCCGTGCATCTTAAATATGACCAAGCAGTTTTCAAGAAGGCTAGAAAAAGAATATTTGTTTCTCAGCACCCATGTTTACTTCTGAGCACAGATGTTTTTTCGTGACAACAGCAAATCCTATCATGACACGTCATGCACTAAGATCCGACAAAAACATTGGACAGAATTCCTAACATATATTGAGTAAGGCCCAGACATACCATATAGTTTTCTGTGACAGTACTAATTAGCACTCACAACCAAAAAAAGCCCCACACTAACCTCTAACTTTTCTGTACAGTAAGCCTGTCTATTAACCAAGAAGACAACTAAGCAACTGTCAAAACCCTTTGGCATTACCTTTTAAACAACAAGAGCCACAAGAAGTAAGACAGAGCCACTTAACTGAGAATACAATCAGAACACAATAAGTGCAACATATCATCACGAGATGAATCAAATTCCAATCGGCAGTGCTAACTCCAGATTCATGTGGAAAGTTGCCATACTGCGAAACATACTACAAGGCCATATTAATGACAGAATCTGTGCTGTACAACTGACTATGACATAAAATAACATTAACACAAATGTAACCTTACCTACCATATCTCAACCATCTCTTGGGAAAGACTTCATACTTTTTAAAGTCTATCCTGTTTCTTTACATTCACTGAGAATCTCTCAGAAGGTGCTGGTGGATACATTTTAACTTCAGGTCTGCCTGGTGAAGGTTTTTGAACATTGTGTATGTTATGGAATTATTAACCACCATGAACTGTTAGACTTTTTACAAAAGACAAGTATTAAAGCGGCAGCGCTGTTCGAAAATTGTTTATTTTGCATTCCTCACAATGGAAATGGGTCTCTACTTGTTCTCTTTGTTCTATCTGCTACCTTCTACACGGCGTTCCTTAACATCCTGGGGCAATGATAATGCAGTCATAACTGGTTTGAATTATACCCACAGTTTCTCACAGCTGGTCAAGAATTGACAGTGTCTTTTCAAGTCCTGCCAAACTACTTCAAGAGTGCTACAAAATTCTGCGTGGCTCCTTTGCTACAATGCTGTCCCAATCACTGAATGCTGTGATCAGTTATGTCATTAATTACGTAATTTTTCATCAATTGTGTCATTTAACATGTCATGAGAGGTCATAAGCAGTGGAAGGCGGGGGCAGAAGTTATAGTTGACTCAGTTAACTATAACTTCTGAATTTCACTTTTTTTGTTGTTAAAGTTCTCGGTTATCTCATTTCAACGCCTAACCATAAAGTCACGTAAACCTCCGTTTGTTTCAGTGAATTTTTTTTAAATCATATTCAAACTTGAACATATGCCAATCCACTGCCAAACTGTGGCCAATGCCCACGACGCACATCCATTTGGCGGGCACTGTGCCTCAGCCCCCTGCAGGCAGCCAACTGCCTCTTGCACCCGGTCTTTGGAAATGAGGGGCTAGCTGCATGGCCTAGCCTCTGACCAGACCCAGTTAACAGCTCTACCGTGGGTGCCCAAACCCCTGCTGCGCACGGCCAACTGGCGGCCAACACCCCTGGCTGTGCATGGCACAGCATGGGGTTGGCAGCAGGGCCTGGCCTCTGGTAAGGTTCTGAACCTAACCCCGCTGTGGGTGCCCTAAGCCCATGCTGCATGCAGCCTTTGACCAGGCCCTGTGTCTGACCCCCGCCCTCCACAGACGTTCAACCCTCCACTGTGCACAGACTTCAGCAGTGGCTTTTCTCTGCACCCAACAGACTGCAGGTGGCCAACCCCCACTGCACATGGCCTATGACCTAAAAAATAGCAGTTGCCCACAGATTTTTTACCTGGGGGGAATAAGGGGGTAGTCTCTTTGGGACCATCTGAACCTTTTGCTCTCAGAGTCAGGGTGTGGCAACCCTGCCCGTTTATGGGCTTTTTCAAAAAATGTTCAGGACCCCAAAACCTGTAATGGAGGCAGCAACATTTTGTTCTAAGTTGTACCTAGCCAATCAGATCACTCAGTACCGGCACCAGTACCACAGTACTGAAATGGCCATAAGGAGAAAAAGCTCCATTGGTCAATCAGAACCAACAGCCCATATTTAACTGATACTTGTACTGTGTGTTAACCCCTTCATGCCCACCTAAAGCTCCTCATTAAACGCGAATTTCTCAAAAACGGTTGAATGGATTTACACCAAATGACAAAAAAGCACATTTTAATTGAAGTTCTAACTTTTTGCCAAATTGAATGTAGTTCAGTTCAGACGTTATATCAGTATCATACAGCAAGTGTTCCTATGGGTAGTAACATGGGGTGAGAATTACCACAGGTAATTGTACTTTTGGGATCCAATCACCCCCTTTTTCAGCCACTGCATAACAGATTAATGCAAAACGTTCTGTTCCATGATAGAGACGTGGTGGATGAACTTTTTCTTGGAAAGTTTCTCGCAGCTTTGTCAAATGGATAAAAAGGTGATCAGTAAAGACAAAAAACACTATTTGATGTCATCAACATGTCATGAGTGATGCAATATGAGAGTTTATAAGTAGGTCATGATGGAGGCGTAAGGTATAGTTAGTGCAGTAAACTATAACTGGCATAATTTCAGTGTTTTTTGGCTTTCAGACATTAGTTTTTATCTTATTTCAACCTCTTAATCATAGCGTCACTTAAACCTTTTTTAGTGATGGTCTTAGTGGGAGAGACGGAGAATGTATATGTATACATGCAATCTAATGACTCCTTAACGGTAGTTTTGCTGCATTAAGGCTAAAATGTTTAATATCTGCATTTGTTAGATGACTTGTCCAATGTAAAGCCAGATTGCCTATTGTAGTGTACTGATTACCCTCGACAGTATACCTAGTATGCTTTGGGAAAAAGTTTAAAATATAAAAGCAAGCTTACCTATTTTCATTGGCTTTTAGCCCTACAACAGTCTGCCACGACCTACTCGACCTTCATGATGTTACGTATGTAAACTGAGCGCGCTTGCAAGAGACGAGCAATGCAATTAGAAATGTCTATTGAAATTTAAAAAGCTACCGTAATGTGCTGCACTTTGGCGCCCTGCATTCAACCTGATCTTAATTCATCTTGGGAGGGGGTAGAAAACCGGTTTATTTACATTTCTGTCTCTTGCTACACGGTGGAATGATTGCGTAATGCATCCGAATACACTTTCGCCTTTTACAGCTTCGCTTTTGTGCGCTTAGGCTTTTCCTTCCCCCTCCTCTAATTGCCAATAAGATTTAACAGCACTTTACTAATGGATAGAACCTCGGGGAATATGGTTTGTGGGAGAGACAGGGCATGTGCGAACGGAAACTCTGTGCAGGAAGGGAATCATTAAATGGTATTAAGAGAACAAACTGCTCAGCCTGGTGACGAATTAAAAATTACGTGTGTGTAACTCAAGGCATTGGAAAACAACCCAATGCTCGAATAGCACTGGGACTAAGAAACAAAATAAAAAACACAAATATCAATAATATCACAGCTTTTTATGTCAGTGGAAACATTATGTGTGTGATCCGTTTTCCTGAAGGCTCAGATTAGGTAGTATTAAATAAGAGTGCATTTTCTTTTTGGTTTTCCACTTAAGGAACATAAAAAAAAATGCCTGTATAGTTTGACTACTTTTTCCGTGGTAGACAGAGCTATAACATGATATTGCATTGGGACATTGTACATAAAATGTGTGGAATCAGAGGTTCTATGAACATGGTCCGTGTGAGTTACATAAAAGTTCATCAGGAATGTGATATGTCCAGCACTGACAGAATAAGGAGTGAATTCCCTATCCACGTGTGACCCTCCATGAATGATTCTTACATGAATGTGGGTGCCTGAGAGGACTCAGGGTTGGACTGAGTGCTTGGCAATTGAATCAATGTGTGCTGCGTTCTCTACATAAGAGCAGAAGAATGCGAGATCAGTTACAATTAGTCACATGGTGGTGTGGTGAAGGGGATGATGGTGTGGTGAGGGGGATGATGGTGGGGTAGGGGCGGGCGAGAGGGGGTGAAAAGCCAGAGGTATTCTTGATTATGAGTCTCTGGGAAGACGTCTGTGTGTGAGGCTAGTTCTGTCAGAGATCTGATAAACCTCTGTAACTGTGGAATTGAGCCCACTGACATTTCTTGTGTTTTTGTGTTTGTTTTCTGCTGCAATTGCACTTTGCTGGATTCTCAAAGTCTAGGAAATATCAATTATTTTCTACAACCAAAACCTGGCGATTTATTTGGTCAGGGTCAGATGTAGTGAAGGTGTGTACCCTTTCTATAATCTGCTGGTGTGGTGAGCCTAAGCAGCCGACCAGCGAAGTGATAGCTCTACCCGAGGTAACATCTCGAGGAACAGGGTTTCCTCCATCGAGCCTTAATGATTCCGGTATTCTATCTCGGATGTACACTAGACATTTTTATTTTATTTTAATTATTTTAGGCATTTTTATATAGCGCAGACTTTACCCAAAGGTGTCGGAGCGCTTCACAATACGAACAGTAATGATACATGAGTAGAAAATTACAAGTGAGCATGTTACAAAAGCAAACATTACGTTACATGAGGCAATAGTGACAATTGTGCATGTATCAAGAGCAAACAAAATACAAGAGGTAGCAAACGTTACAAGAGAAAAAGTGACATGTTTGCATGTTACAAAAGCGTATAAAGTACAAGTAGAGGTAGAGGTATAATACTGCAATAAATGGCAGACACTCAAAACACAAGAAAAAACGTTACATTGCATGAGGCAATGGTGGAAATTGTGCATGTATCAAAAGCAAACAAAATACAAGTAGCAAACGATACATTACAAGAGGAAAAATGACGTGTGCATGTTATAAAAGAGTACAAAATACAAGTAGAAGTATAATACTGCAATAAATGGCAGACTCAAACCACAAGAATACACTGGGAAGGCAATTCTATAGTCATGGAGAACAGAATTTCCTATAATGGAAGGACTTCCTTCAGATAATAGAGAGGGCGTGAATTAAGTTTGGAAGTGTCTTTAAAGGAGGAGAACTTTGAGGTCAGTTTTGAAGGCCTGGGAAGAGGTGGTGGTCCCGGAGCTGAGGCGGAAGTGAGCTCCAGATTCTCACCACGTTGCCTGAAAAGGATTGGGCCATCGATCTTTCCTTCTTGCAAGTGGGAGGTACAATTTCCGCATTATGTGATGGTCTAGAGCCTCCAGAGAGTTTCAGTTTATTCGCCAGGTAGCGAGGAGAGGAGGAGTGCAAGGCTTTGTGGGTGATACAGGCAGTCTTGTAGATATATCTTGCCTTGATGGAAGCCAACAGAGGGTGGATAAAATGGGTGTGATGTGGTCGCTTCTTTTGGCCCCATATATGAAACGAGCTGCTGAATGGAGAACAGATTTCAGGGGGGACAGGTGGGATTTGGGGAGGCCAGTAAGAAGAGAATTGCAGTAGTCCAGTCTGGAGAGAACCAGCGATTGGACGAGAGCTTTAAGGTCTTGCTCCGGGAAGAAGCAACGAATCCCCCAAAGAAGGCGCATTTGGTATCGAGCAGACTTTGCAATGGAATTGATATGGGAGAGTAGATTGAGTTTTTTGTCAAGTATGACACCAAGGGATTTTGCGCTGTCGACAATGATGGGTTTATTGTTAAGTAGATTCATCTGATCCATCCATCATTGAACCGGGGGGGGGGAGAAAGTGAGGAGAGGAGGAGGAATTCAGTTTTGGAGGGATTCAGAATCAGTTGATGAGTTAACATCCAGTTTTGAATGGAGTCGAGAGTAGAGCTTAGGATGGAGAGATCGTGAGTGGAGTGGGTTTCTATCGCAGCTCTCCCTAAATCATAGATTCCTTTATGCTACTTGTTCTCTCTGTGGACAGAGTGGAAACATCTCAACACAGGAGAGGTCATTGTTTGTTATGTTTCCTACGATGGTGAGGACCCACTGCTCATTTTTATAAATCATAGCATGCTGCGTGGAATCAAACTTATGGATTTTTCTATTAGTATTACAGGAGATTGCCTTGATGGGTTGCCGCATCACACCAGAACCTGTGGCCAAATGTAGGCCTGTATTCAGTCTTTTGAATTATTCTTTGCATTGTGCTCGGTCAGGAATAGCACCATAAGTGGTTGAAGACCATCTTACACCAATCCCAAACAGTTAAGGAGCTTTCTCATCATTAGGGTAAGGGATCGTTGTAATCTTTAGAATTACCAGATAGTGGCATACCAAAACAAGACAGATGCAATGGGAGGAAAATCACTAGTCTATCCCTAAATATCTAGGAAACAAATATAACAGATGGCAAACTGTTCAAAATAGAGCTAAAACATAAAAGCAGGTAACATCAGATTTAACTTTGCACTTACTGCAAAAGGGTTGCACTTACCCAACTTAAACTAGTTACACATGAATAAGGCTTGCATGTGTCATATTTTGAGCAACATTACTTATTGGTGCAAGTACACTGAGTGATGCAATAGGTTGCAGGGAAACACCTCTCAGGTATGGGCCAATCATACATATACAGACGACCCAGAAGCTGAACTCTTGTCAAATCAATAAAGGAGAAGAGAACTCTGGATGAAGGTCTGACACTACTTCTGACAGAGCAAAAGTGTAGGAAGAGAAGGAAAACCCTGGCCAAACAAAGCATTTTACGCACCTGTATTCCCACTGACCTGCCTCTCAAACACTCCAGGTGATTTTAAGCTAAACTACTAGAGTCGTGGACTAGAATGTGTGTAGAAAAAGTAGAGGATGAAGATGTCATCCCAACGGACTCATTTCTAATATAAGGATCACGTGTTGGGGCAATAAGAACAAAATGGACTATAGGTGAGGAAGAGCCACGAAAACCACAAGCTACTGAACACAATATAACACCCTGGGACAGTGGACACCTGGCTTTCGAGACCAATATGGTATGCGACCAAAACAAGTGTAGTAGGCCTGAGACAGAAATGAGAATCAGATTTAGAAAATGATTTAACGGACAAAAAGTGAGACAGTATAATAGAATACAGCCAAAATGTACCCACAGCAACCGGATTCAACTATATTCAATTTAATTACACATGCAGAAGCTACCCACCCCAAACGACAAACTAAAAAACATAGGCAAACTTATTGTTCCCAGATGTCTCCAACAGAAAGCAGATTTCTCTTACATGGTGCTAGACTGCACCATCATCAATAGCCAATGGAAAGGCTCCACAAATACTCTTGAAGACGCTCTAAAACACAACCACCTGCTCCCACCCACACACTGTTTGCAGCTGTTGATTAAATGTCCCAAACCCAAAAATCTGTTAAGAGATTTCTAGTCTTAGTATCAATAATAATGAAAAGAGCCATATCAATGGCTTGGAGTTCAGTGTTGGCCCCAGCATTTAGCCGTTGGCGCAGGTGGTGAAAAACTGGGCCATAGGCGAAACCAATGCATGAACTGCAAGGAAAAGGGTACTCTGAAAAAAGCATATAAGAGACTCTGGGATGAACTATTAATCACTTTCAAAACCTTTTCACATAGGAAGGGACACACCAATTCTGAATCTTAAATTTACCTAAAATCAATGCAGAGGAACATCAGAACTTGCAATAAAAATGTATGTAAACAATCAGATGAATTTCATCACCAACAACCTGGAATGAAGATCACATGTTCCAAGCGGAATGAACTGATCATCTGTCCAAGAGAATCGATCTAAGAACCATTCTTTCATCACAAAGTAGGAAAGTGCAAAGGGTCCTACAATCCTCGCATGCACACACCCATTTAAGATTACCCCGAAAATTAGCCTGCTGACCCATATAGCTTTTGTTGTTGTGTTTACTACCCAATAAAAGTTGTGACTGACAAACAAGCATCCCAAACATTGCCTGAGCCAATAGAAGCAACTGAGCCAAATGGCATTCATTAATCTCTAAAATCCTACATAAAATTGCTCTGAAAAGTAAAAAATAGAGTGTGGAGTTCCTCAGTGGGTCATGGAACACAATGGAAGAGGATATGTGATGACAGGTTGGTCGAAAGCCCTCTACCGAGGGGAATTCCTCCTTCGGAAGTCGGGCCCTCACACACCCAGCAAGCTAGGTGTCATGCTTCATCATATGGGTCTGTTCCTCGTCGGGTCGGCGCTGCAATACCCGGCGGGCACCCATATAGGGGCTCTTTTGCGGAGATCTTTTGTTCCTTGCCGTATAGGTGCCGTGGGTGTAAGGGGCTAAGTATGTGTAGATGTAATAGTGGAATGTGCAGAGTAAAACTGGGGAGGGAATCCTCTAAATACCTAATTGATTAAAAAGAATAAAGGAGAGGCGACAATCTGGCTAAAATGTGTCGGAAATGCGCTCTACTCCTAGGTGGTCGACATGTTTCTCGTCTGATAGTCACGAATGATCTGTGGCGATTCCTCAGGACCGGAAGCGAAAAACTATCTACAACTAGTGGTAATGTGTGAAACTACATACCATACAGTGGTTCTACGGGAACTGTACCCGCAGGAAAGAAGCCAACCCTTGCTCACTTTGCCACTGGATTCAAGATAGCCTGGCTGATGAGGTTATGAACCGGAAACCGGTCCCAGGATGCTTGTTTCCGGTCCAGGGAAGACATGGCTTGTAGATCACATGGGTTGAATTGCAGTTCGTGTGCTGCCTCTGTGTCCAAGTTAATGTTTCTGTTAACTGGAGAGTTTTTGTTACCGTTGTCAATTTGCATACCAGACATGTGCCACAAGGAAAATGGCCTCTAACCGGGGTCATGTTGATGTTTCTCTCTGTTGTGATTGATCTATTTGTGCGAGGTCGTGTGTGGACCAGAATATCTTTGATGTTCCGGGTCCGTCTGTTGGCAAATCTCGGTTTTGGCCAGTTAAATTTTCCTGTAGATAGAATCCGCCAATTTTTGTTCACAATTTTCTGAACCTCGTATGTTGCTGGACTAAAGGTCGTGACGCACGTCATTAAATCTGTAATGGGTTTCTTTGTTGTTGTCTGTAATAAACTCTCTCTTGGCTGATGTCCAGGAAGTCCAAACTTTTGTTGCTGGCAGTAAAGGTGAATTGTAGGCAGGTATCTTGTTGGTTAAGTACAGCAAATATTTATATGAAGTACAGCAAATATTTATCTGATTAGCTAGAAACTACCTAACAAAATTTAGGTTAGAAGAAACATAGGTGTGTTTCATAGAGAAGAATGTATATGCCAATACTTGCCAGTGCAATTGTTCTTTTGTCTCCCATAATGTAGGTAGAAGACACCTTGGCAACGCAAACATGTGGTAAAATATGATATCCACTTTATCAATACTACACAAATAGTGTAAGTAATGTATTCATTTAAAAAATTTCCTGATGAATGCCTGTTGGGTCCTTTCTTTGTGTCTGCATGGAACCTCTTGCATCCATGTTCCCTGCGTGGAACATGGAATGTAGATGCTCTGGCAGTTGCTGCCTGGGAGTTGTCAGGACTGGTCGATAATAAAGAGGCTCTTACTTACATGAGTTTCCCTCTTCTTTTCATTGGCGACGATTTGACCAGTCCTGCTCTCCTGTTTCTGTGCTGTCTACTAGCAATCCTTCTGCTTCAGACTCCTGCTTCGTGTCTGGTGCTGTGTGGAGCTCGACTTCTCTTCCGACGATTCTGTGCGGCCTCCGTGTTTTAAGTCCTGTTCCAGTGACTACACTGCCTTGAAAGTGCTTTGAGTAGCTGAATTTGCGGAGTACCGGTGAAACCACATTTGGAGAGGAGAACCCGTCGGTACTGTATTGTGCGCGAGCTGATGGTGGCAAACTGTGACAGTCTCGAGTGCCTGCAGCATTACGTCACATGTGCCCAATTACCTGCTGAAACCACACCGATGTGGATGACTATGCATGACTTCCAATTCCAGAAATCCGATATCAGAATTTTTGCTTATCAAGGTAAGAGAGTAGAAGTTTTGGGCAAACTTGATGCAAGTTTAGAATTCAGTGGAGACACAGCCTCCGGTCCTGTGTTTGTGGTTAATGATGGTGCAAATTTGCTGGGTTGGCAAGAACAAGGGGAACTAGGGATCATCCTTGATCCTAACCACCCTGACATGGTTATATCCAGGCGTGAAGCATCCAAGTTTTACTCGTGTCCTTCATCTTCTAACATTCCAGATGATGTAGTTGTGAAACACTTATCTGGTGATCAGTGGATCGAGATGTATCCCGATGTTTTTTGCGATAAACTTGGGAATTAAAAGGTTTTCAACATCGCATTGTCTTAAAAGATGGTGCTAAAGCTGTTGCACACAAAGTGCGTAAAGTACCTTTGAGTTTGCGTGCCGAACTGAAAGAGGAGCTGGAACGATTGTGTCGCATGGATGTCATTGAGGGCATTGAGGGATCAGAATGGTTGGCCCCCATTGTTCTTGCAGATAAGTCCCTTAGGATGTGTGTGGATTTGCGCGAATTGAATGCTAACATTTGGATTGACCGCCAACCATTGCCAAATATTAATGAAATGTTGGCTACACTTGATGGGGTCAAGTATTTTTCCTTTTTCGACATTTCTTCGGCCTATCATCAGATTGAGCTTTCCAAGGAGTCTAGACATCTTACCTCCTTTGTCACCCCGGAGGGTGCGTTTCGTTATAAACGCATGCCCTTCGGCCTGGCATCGGCTTCCGCTGTGTTTCAGCGTTTAATGGGAAATTTGTTTAAAAACACAGCGGGAGTCATGTTCTTCCAGGATGACATTTTAGTACATGCACCTACTGAAGCTGAACATGACACCAGGGTAAAATTAGTTCTTGATACTGTAAAGACCCATGGTCTTACGCTCAAGAAAGAAAAGTGTAAGTTCTTTCGTGAGGGTGTTGACTATTTAGGGCACCACATCTCTACAAAGGGAATTGAACCGAAAGTCAAAATTTTAGATGCTATTCAAAATGCTCCTCCTCCTTCCAATAAAGACCAATTGCGCTCCTTTCTTGGACTCGTGGAGTATTACGCGAAATTTGTTGGAAATTTTGCTGACAAAACTTCATGCTTGAGAGAACTGCTCAAGAAGAATGTCAAGTTTGTATGGTGTGACAAGTGCGCTCATCAATTTTTCATCTTAAAAAAAGAAATTGTTCAAGCTCGCCCTTTAAAACTATTTAATATAAATGACAAATGTATTGTTTCTACTGATGCTAGCAACATTGGCTTAGGGGCGGTTTTGATGCAAAAGAGACGTGACGGTCGTGAAGAAGTGATCGCATTTGCTTCCAGGACTCTCCGTGGTGCTGAAGGCTCCTATTCCACCATCGAGAAGGAGGCTTTGGCCTTATGGTGGGGCGTTCAGTATTTTCGGAATTTCTTGAGGGGTAATGTATTCACTCTCAGGACCGATCATAAACCTTTGGTGGACCTGTTCACCACTAAGGGTGGTGGTCGTGCCACTCCTAGAATCGCCAAATGGCAATATAGGTTGCAAGAGTTTAATTATTGCTTACAGTATGTACCTGGTGCCAGAAACATCATCGCTGACTGTCTTTCTCGTCTTCCTCTGGCTAATGATCTCTCGCTTCAATCTGATGATGATCTTGACGTGGTATGTGCTGTGGGAGCAGTGGTTAGTGTTGTGAATGGTGCGCTTTCAGAACAAGAGTGGTTACGTGGTTTGTCTGAAGATGAGGAAATTAAATTAGTTATGGATTTTCTGGTTCAGGGTTGGCCTGTTAACAATAATCTATCTCCTAAGTTAATACCTTACAAGAGGATTGGTGATGAATTGTCTGTGGTAGAAGGCATTTTACGTAGGGGTGGCCTTTTGGTTGTTCCAGGGTGCATGCAAAAAATTTTTTTTAATCTTGCTCACGAGGGTCACCAGGGTATTCGTGCAATGAAACGCAGAATTCGTGAGGACTTTTGGTGGCCTGGTGTGGATAGGTCCATTGAACATTTTGTTAGGGAGTGTTGTGCTTGTGTTCTCAGCGATAAATCCCAAGTTACCCATCCGTCTCCTATTGATCCTGTGCCAGTTAAAAATTTCCCTTGGTCTAAACTCGCTTTTGATGTCGCTGGTCCTTTTGGTATTTCTGGTGAGTCACCCTTGTACGCCTTAGTTTTAGTAGACTATATGTCTAAATGGCCCGAAGTCAAATTTGTTGATTGTGTTAATTCATCTTCTGTCATTGGTTTTCTTAAGGAAGTGTTTCTTCGTGAGGGGTTACCGGATGAACTAGTAACGGATAATGGGACTCAACTAGTTTCGCGGGAGATGCAAGATTTTCTAAAAGAACTTGGCATTAAGCATGTATTGACATCCCTTTATCATCCCCGCAGCAATGGTTTAGTAGAACGTTTTAATCGCGTCATTAAGGATCACCTACAGTTAGCTCTTGTGAATGGTTTATCATGGCGTACTGCAGTTGAAGATATGTTGTGGGCTTTTCGAACTACTCCCCATATTAGTACTGGAATATCTCCTTTTACGTTACTCAGGGGTAGGGTTGCCAGTTCTAAATTGAACAAGGATTGGATGTCCAGGAAGGTAGTTGATCCATCTAAACTTGGTGGCGTAATTGATGTTAGAACAGCTGTTCAATCCAAGTATGCCACTGTTTCTGTGAATGTTTCTCCTGTGCGTGTAGGTGATTGGGTAAGAATCAAGAAACCCGGTTTCGTTCGCAAGGGTGATTCTCGTTTTTCTGCTCCTGCAAGAGTCAAAGAAGTAAAAGAACGTGTGGTAGTGTTGGAGAATGGGAAGGTGTGGAATAAGTGTGCTATTTCTATTGTTCCTCAATCCAAAATTGTGTATGTAGGAGGGAAGATGGGTGTCTGTGTTGATCCTTCTGTCGACTCTTTTTCACGTGCTACTCTTGATTCACCTTCTGGCTCCAGCGGTTCTTCTTCTAATGTCACTCCTTCAAATGGGTGTGGTCAATCATCCTCTTTTGCTCAGAAAAGATTTTCTTCGAGGATGAGATCTGTGCCAACCAAGTTTCGTGATTATACTATGTATTAATATGCATGTCTTGTTATTTGCCTTTCTTGTCAAATGTTTATTCTATTTCCCTTGTGTTTTGCAGAGAGGGTTACATAAATTCTTCATTGTCAGTTATTATATATTTCTCATTCATTTTCCCTTTTATTTCTTTCATTGTTTTCTTTTCTTTTCTTTTCTTGTTATACGAAGGGAGGTGTGTTGGGTCCTTTCTTTGTGTCTGCATGGAACCTCTTGCATCCATGTTCCCTGCGTGGAACATGGAATGTAGATGCTCTGGCAGTTGCTGCCTGGGAGTTGTCTGGACTGGTCGATAATAAAGAGGCTCTTACTTACATGAGTTTCCCTCTTCTTTTCAATGCCCCATAGACCCGGCTGGGCAGGGATGGGCAGAAACATGTCGACAAAACACTAAGTGGTATGATTGGATCCAGTTACATGATCTAGTATCATATCCCATCATTTTTAACAATAGACCTGTTTTGAGTTAAATTAAAGTACCTTGGAAAGAACAGCTCTGTTTTTTAACTATTGTTTTTGGGCGAGTTACGATTTCTGGTCACTACCGTGCAGTAAAAGAGGTTGCCTCAGGCTTGAGGCTGGCATATCACAACTTAACAAACCCAATGACTATGCCATAACACGAGTGGAGAGCGGAGAAAAAGATACACCGCTGGGCACGTTTCGTACACCGCGTTGATGAGGGTTTTTTAAGTAACCAAAGGTACACGGTTACAAGTGTCCATTCCACTATTGATTCTGATTTGCATATAGCCATGTCTGAATTGGGGTGCTGGAGTGAGCTAAAGAATGATGATGGTTTAAACCCAGATCAGTTGACTGGGGTGAGTGTCTGATTTGCTCAAACGCTCCTTCCATCATCCCCTTTGGTATCGCTTTGTTCGCCCTAAGTTGGCAGGGTATGCTCAGACGTGGGTCCCTTGCTCACTTTGCTACTGGATTCAAGTTAGCCTGGCTGATGAGGGTTATGAACCCGAAACCGGTCCCAGGTTGCTTGTTTCCGGTCCAGGGAAAACATGGCTTGGCAGTTTGGGCTGGACTGTTCCCATGAGGCACACTGTCCGAATGATTTGCATGTGGCCATGTCTGAACTGGGGTGGTGGAGTGAGCTAAAGAATGATGATGGATTAAACCCAGATCAGTTGACAGGGGGTGAGTGTTTGATTTGCTCAAATCTCCGTCTATCATCCCCTTTGTTCGCCCTAGGGTCCCTTGCTCACTTTGCCACTGGATTCAAGATAGCCTGGCTGATGAGGGTTATGAACCTAAAACCAGTCCCAGGATGCCTGTTTCCGGTCCAGGGAAGACATGGCTTGGCAATTCGAACTGGACTGTGTCCATGAGGCACAGGGTCAGAATGATTTGCATATGGCCATGTCTGAACTGGGGTGGTGGAGTGAGCTAAAGGATGATGATGGATTAAACCCAGATCAGTTGACTGGGGGTGAGTGTTTGATTTGCTCAAACGCTCCGTCCATCATCGCTTTGGTATCGCTGTGTTCGCCCTAAGTTGGCAGGGTATCCCCAGACGTGGGTCCCTTGCTCACTTTGCCACTGGATTTAAGATAGCCTGGCTGATGAGGGTTATGAACCCGAAACCAGTCCCAGGATGCTGGTTTCCGGTCCAGGGAAGACATGGCTTGGCAATTCGACTGGACTGTGCCCATGAGGCACAGGGTCAGAATGATTTGCATATGGCCATGTCTGGACTGGGGTGGTGGAGTGAGATAAAGAATGATGATGGATTAAACCCAGATCAGTTGACTGGGGATGAGTGTTTGATTTGCTCAAACGCTCCGTCCATCATCCCCTTTGGTATCGCTTTGTTCAGCCTATGACGGGAACATATTTAGAAAAACATCATATATTATTGGTGTATTAATCATCATACATCAGACAACAATTCATTTAGTATATCTATGACCTCTATAAAGATTAGCATTGGCCTGATCAATGTAGATTGATACTACTAGTTTTTAATCGTGGAGAGTAAAAAAGTGTGCAGTGCTATTGGTGGTATGATTATAGCACAACTGTGGCTTAAAATACAATAAAACCAGCAGGAGTGATGAAGTAGGCTGTGATAAAGGTGTTATTGAGACTTATCTAAACATCACCTCAACTATGTAAGATCCTGCCTCATCAGTTGCAGCAGGAAAAATGGACACACGTAATGTTGCATCTAAATTTAAAAGAAGTTTGAAGGCAGTGATTAGCAGATATGCATGAAAAACCGCTAATCAATAATTCTTGAAACCCCGTTTAGTCGCCAACAAAGCCATGCAGAGGCTCTTGGAGGGCAAGGCAGTATGCGAGGTAGACCGCCCGTCCTACTCGTATAGTTAAAATGACCCCGGTTTATCTTAGTCTGGGGCTCCGGTGGTAGATTGGAATGCACTACAGCTGAAGGGCGGCCCAACAAAGTCGGGCCCGGTACTGCAGGGCAACCGAGGACCCTCGTGAGCCATTAGGAGTAAGCAGAAGGAATTAATAGCGGTAAGGACTGAGTAGTAAACTATTGCTCGGCATGTAAATAATCAGGAAATATAATGTTGTTGGAATAGGTCTGTAATGTATGTTAAAAATTGAGAAATATCCATAAAAATTGGTTAAAACCTCACTGAACAATAAATTCCCTCCTCAGTCAGTTTAGGGGATGCCAACCCACCACAGTGCTTCTAGGGCATTTAACTCAGGCCCTAGTGACAGTAAGACTTACACTTAGCGAGCTGCGCACTTCTGTCTGGAAGCAGCCATGTTGGGAGCAGGACATCCTTGCTGCAGTCACAGCGCTTCTACTTAACTAGATGTAGAGTTGGTTTACAGTAAATCAGTCCAACCTCTGATTCAATTTAATGTGTAAGTGTCAGGACTTCTTTAACCAATATTGTCTACACACTGTGTGCCATTCCTAGGATCTAATTTCTATTGCATGCCAATTTGCTGGCAAACTCTGAAATGACCTTTGCCCTGGCATCTGCCATTGCCGCGAAATATCCGTGCATTCTTTTCAATACACAGGAGAGGTGACAAATGTAATTTATACTGAAAGCAAAGATGTCTTGGAGCTGGAAATACATTTACCAGAAAATCTTCAGGTAGGCATACTTGGGTGAAGTGGGTTAGGCCGGCAACTTTGAAAACATTGCAAAGTGCAACCTTTGTCAAATGTCCTCATCTGTGAAGACGAGGTTAGAAACCTGATCCACCCACAGGCACTGGTTTTAAAATATGCGGATAATACATCAGTAGCCGGCAGCCTTGCTTTTCAGATTGTTTCACTTATGATCGGAGAGATTGAACGCATGCTTTTATCAGAAGCTGTATCAGTTTTTTCTAATTCCCCTTTGGTCATGAACACAAATTTCTAAACCGCATGGTCTAGCTAGCAGATTAGATGGAAAGAGGTTGAAGAAAGTAACCTGCGTCACATCCTGAAACAGGGAAGATGACTTAATTGTAGCAATTTGTGAACGAGTTAATTTGACCCTACTGTAGGTCCGTAGTACACAATGCATGCTAAGGATGTTATAATTTATTTTATGGTCTTTACAGTTCTACTCCATGGAGCTGCATCGTGAACAGTTAGGGAGTTTCTGCAGACAGCTGTGACTGTAGCTAAAAAAAACTCAGGACTATATTTTCAGAGTTTCTTTTATAGAAAATGCACAATTATATTCTTATTGCGGTCAGGTATGTCTGTAGACCTTGCTAACCCAAAGCTATAACTACACCGCTCAGAAAACATGTTTACATGAGTTGCAAAGCGTGCTGGGAGGCAAATGCGCCTACACAGACCACGTTGGGATGTCTGTAGTTCTCCTGGTGACTTCTTCGATACATCACCTCCTAAAAGTTTTAAATTGAAGGTTTAAGATGCTCTTGTAACACAAAAATTGCTATAATTCCATATTTCAACTGAGACACTGCTTTAATGTTCCCAGCAGAAAAGAAGTCTACATGTGCACGAGTCCTGTCCTAAACCCACGTGTCTCTTCTATGCTGTGTATCAGTTATGCGTTAGAATTAGGCATAACATAACAGCAATGACTGACAGCCTTGTAAATTCCTCGAAAGGCGCATTTCAGTTCTGCACTGTATTTAAAAATAAATAAATACAGCCTTGTAAATTCATGGCTGTACGATCTTTAAAAATGCAAAGTGGGGGCTTTACGTGTAATACAGTCTTTGTGTAGGCAGAAACAAAAAAAGATAAGAGTCGATAATATGTCTCTTCCCCGAATCCTACTAAATTTACCAACTTTTTTTCACTAAATGGCAGCTGCTGCACGTGCACACGCACGGCACTAATCTTTCAATGATTTTTCTTTTGACTTTAGTAAACGTTTTACAGCATGGCCACTATCAGCGCACATGCATTAGCGGTGGTAATTTTTGTGCTTTATTCTTAATTTACCATTTAGAATATGGTGGATGGATGGCCATTATAAAATAGTTAACTAAAAAAAAAAACACGTGGTTGCATGCCAATTGGGGCCTGTCAGTCTTCAGGTGGAGACATGGACTCACAGAGAATCCTGGCCTTCCCCGAGTCTCTCTGGAGGTGTTGAGCATTGACCCACCTCAAAAGAGAAACACAGGAGCGCTTGCATTGCAGACTGCGATTGGTAAAACCCAGCTTAGCCAGGTGTTGGATTCAGACTGGTACACGCAATGTAGAGTATGTGCTGAATATGTGTGAAACCCCGAAACCGGTCCTAGGATGCTTGGTTCCAGCTCAGGGAGAACCTGGCCTGGCAGTTCGGCTGGAATGTTCCCATTGGGTGCAGGGTCAAGACCGATTTGCATATGGCTTGGTTCAAACTGGAATGGCATGGGGAGCACAAAAACGATGTATTTAGGCCCAGATATCTGTACTGGAGTAAATGTATGACATTGTTCTGCATTCTGTCCATCAATTGTTGTTTTTGCAAAAGGAACAGTAAGCATCAGAGGTAAGATACAGGTAAACATCAGGCACTCTGATGCCTTTTGGGATTAGAAGATAGCCTTAACAGATAACAGGATTGATGAAGAGACCAAATGTCGACCAGGATTCCAAAGCTGATCCCCAGGATGCCAGGAAGCAGGGAGAACTTGAAAAGCAGCAGCAAGCATGGGGTAGACGAACAACAATAAACAAACCACGGATAAAAAAAACAAAACTCAAAGGCAAAGCCTGACCCCAAAGGGAAGCAGGAAGGGATACAATAAGTAAGTGTAGGGACACAAGGGAAGAACTATACCATAATGGATAGACAATATATCAGGAATTGTTGCCAGGCAAAGAACCACAAACGCAGCAGTGTTAAATATGCTCCACTTGTGTTGACCTGGAAATGACTCTTGTTCTAGGAAATTCCCACCCGCACAGTCTAGTTACTGTTAGATGCCACTGTCCCGTCTTCCAGAGCGCCAGCCCTTGTTCTCTATATACTGGGTAATTCGATAATTACGCTGGGGAAGGATGATGCGATATCAGGCTTTAACAGACCTCCCTCTAAGCAAGACATCACATTACCCCTTTCCCACTCACTTCTATGCAGAGATCCCGACAAGACAAGCAAATGGCCTTTACAGAAACAATTTTAAAATGAAAAAGTATGTGGCTTGGCAGGTACGGCTGGGAGAGTAGGTAGCAGTGTACAGCCATTTGGGCCCTGGCAAAGATTAATAACTAAAATAAATATGAAATAAAACACAAGAAGGAAGAAGTTGGGGCTGCATGAGAGGAGGTGCACGGTGAATAAATATCGGTGGCTCACACCCATTGTGCAGCTTCCAGGCTCTCATAAGTAGTATAAAGATACATTAATATACTATGACAAGGTGGAGAGAGTGTGTGTAAACAGATGAACTCCCATGGAATGCTTAAAAAAACTAAGAAAAATGTTCTCCTCATTCAGCAGTGGAAGGATACAAATCAACCAATCAGAGAAATGGTAAATAGAAGTGGCCAAGGGTGGGACAAACACATGAATTTGGAGAAAAGGTATTAAGTAAAGAACATGGAACTGAGACCAGAAAGCCACCCAATCATGAGAAAGGGGCTGACCCAAAGCTCACTATCTATAGTGTATTGCAGACAACAAGTTTTTGACAACAGGCCGCCACAGCCATCTCTAGATGGTGAGCTCAGAACAGAGAGTCACATTAGACAGACAGCATTCCTTACAGTACATTTTTTTAAGAAAAACATGTACGCATAAGCCTCTCCGGCACTTCACACCGAATTGCTTCTCATTCACTTTTGAAGCTTTTATTATGTATTGATTTATTTCAGATTTTCAGAATTTTAAACGTACAGGAGACAAAGTATTTTGAATGTCCTAGGTAAAGGGAGGTACAATTACTGGGCAGATAAATTATATCCTATTTAGAGGGTCGAAACAATTCCATTAAAAGTTACATTTAGACATACACAATTAACAGTAAATAAATCGGTTTTACAGGGCAGGTTCATTTTGCATTTGTAAAGTTAACATGTAATGGAACTCTCTACAATCTGTATATATGACGATGTAACCTCCCTGTACTTGTGGCGTTGCCAATGCTGGATGCCCTTTGCCTTTAAACTATGCACTTGTTACAAGAGGGAGGCTTGGGTCTTTGTGCAAACTAGATTAGACCACTTCTATTGTGTATACTAACACAATATCTAGTTGCCCTATTTCTCAATTTGTTCAACAATAAAAGAGCCAATGCCCATTATTCATTAGCCCTTGTGATTTATTTCACTTTTCTTTATATTTTTTCAGAAAAATGTTTGTTGCATTTAAAGCATGTCTACATGAAGGGCAACACTTGATTTGTGAAAACGTTTAGTACAAACATACATAGACCACAGTTGTGTTTACATAAATAACTTGTACAAACTTATTGTAAAATTTTTACATAACATATTTGACCAGTGCTTTACTGACACATATAACACTTGGCAGAAAAACCACTTTAAGAATGTGTAATGTATCCTGCCATTGTGTATTGCCCTGGGGACGTAAGCTTAAATTGTTGTCATATGGGGAGTGGTTGCAATGCTAAATCTCTCCCAGACACTAATGCTGCACTAATGCTGCGAATGCCCTTTCCTAGAGGTGTGGGTCAACGCGTTTTAAACCCCAATCATTTCAGGGGTTCTCCTCAGGACCTGGACCTGGTCATTTCTCAATCATGTCGAAATGGAAAGTTCCAATGTCAGCTCTTGCCACTTTGTTTGGTTAGGGAAGTCGGATTCCTTGTGATTAGGGGTCCACTATTATTCTTTTCTGTTTTTCCGCCTATAAATTCCTTGTTGCTGCGCATTTAAATGAACCCTTCAATACTTAAACGAGTTCTGTCCATTTCTCGTCTGCTTGCTTCACTCAATTTCATAAGCAAAGTGAGGTACAATTACGTGGCAGATTAGTTATATCCTATTTAGAGGTTCAAAACTATGCCATTAAAAGTTACATTTAGACATCCACAATTAACAGTAAAATAACTCGGTATTACAGGGCAGGTTCATTTTGCATTTGTAAAGTTAACGGGAAAGGTCTTTAGCGTTAGTCATCTTCGTGTTTACTTTATGAACTTTACTAGTTGCTAAGGCTTTTTAGGAGTCATCATCCTTTAGATTACTTCACAGAGCAAGAGACCGCCCATCCTTGCAGACAGGACTCCTTAATGATCAGGAATTCACTAAGCACAGTCTACTTCAACGTCCTAGGCAGGGCCAACCCAACAACCACAGGAACAAATACATTTGCACTAGGCGTTCTTATCCCTTCCTAGGGGCGTCCATGAAGTGTTGACGTAATTTCATTGTATTTCATCGCCAATCAGTCCTCTGGAATCCCAAAAACAGTTCCTTAAACAATACCAACAAAATAGCAATGCCTGGTTTGAGAGCAGAATTTTGAATTTTTACATGGTCATGATTGCGAAAAAAACAAGATGGTAGTTCTTGTCGGTGCAGCAGGTGAAGTAGCACTGGAGACAAAGGATTTGAGGGGTCCAGCACACTGACTGTGGTTTACTAGACGGGGGCAAGGGCACTTCCTGGATTTCATAGGGTGCCCGGTGCGTGGCACCTTTGTTACACCACCAAAAACCAAAGCCCTCCTATCAAAGCTCTGCATATATAAATTGAGCACTTCATAATGGAAATGTGGCTTTCCCACAAAAGAGAACATATGTAGTAGGGAAAAGTATTCAATGTTCCCTTGCCATTAGACCTGTATCAATGTGACTTTTCTAAAAAATATTACATCTTTGAAACTAAATTTAAATTACACCTAGACCACAAAAAACAGGAAAAGCAACCTCAAACCACCAGCTCAAGTTAAAAAACAAAACAATAAAGAAAATAGAAAAATAAGCTGTGCTAGTGAACCGATGGGGAAATCTGGTTAAAAGGCCGGTCTTACGTTTGTTTTTTAAGTATATCGTTAAGGGATGTGGGCGACCGTTTCTGAAGTATGTTTTTATGGGGTATGGGTGCCTCAGAGGTACACGGTCTCCACCTAACAGGCTCAAATCCTTCCTGAATGTGAATTCAGGGCACAACATGTTTGGGATTCATAGTGAAGTGCGCATTCGTTTTTCCATTGTTAATTAGGCTTCTTTCGACCTTTGCCTGTAAAGTATGTTATGAAAATATAATTCATTAGACCATACTAGTTGTAACCAGATGGAATTGTAAGCTTTTAAAACTAGTATGAATATCCAATCTGTCTGTAAAGTTTCTAACTCTACATATCATACATGCCAAAGGACCTGATTCAGGCGGGAAACTCCCGAGTTTTTAAAACCAATATGGCTTTATTTTGGCTGTCTCCCGACTAATATTGCCTCTACTTCAATGGTAGTCAATGGGAGAAATATATTCTCCTGCTTATTTTTCTATATCTCCCGCTTTATTTTTTTTATTTTTTATTTTAAAGGTTTTATATAGCGCTGGCTAGACCCGGAGGTATCAGAGCGCTTTACATGAGCATCAGATCATAGTTACAGGTTACATCGTTACAAAGGTTACACAGTTATTAGAGCATGGCAACATAGTTACTTGTAAGGTCAAGATAAACAATAAGCACAAATACGAAAGGGGAAAAGCAAGCAAGGGAAAAGATTCAGGGGAGGGGGGAAGGAGCTGGGGAAGTAGACAGGTAATGAAAGAGGAGGGGAGGGTGAAGGACATCGCATGGAAAGAGGAGGGGAAGGGCAACGGGGATACAAACCGGTAGACGAGTCAAAGCAACGTCCTAAGTCCAGTAAGCTGTGATCCCAGGGGAAGTGGTATCACTTCCCTATCTCTTTCGCGGGAGGCTTCCTTTACGCAGTGGTCTTCCAAAATGTTGCCACGTATGTTATAGGTTTAATTCCCATGCCAAATTTCTGACCATGGGTCAAGCTCCGCCCTTCACTCAAGTTGTGCAATTGTCTTTAATGCTATTTCTTGATCGCTGTATTTAATAAAAAACAATCTCAGGTGCACTCTTGGTATTAAAAAGCACGCTTTCAGAGTTAGCAGATGGCATTCCTTTTATTTTTTACTATAACGTGTTTTACATCTTAAAATCGAACCTTGTATCAGATTCTCTGCAGATGCCCGTTGCTTGTGGGATGGAGTACTGAGGCTTATCACTGTAGATGGCGAAATGGTGTGCATGAAGAGACAACTTTAGGTACCATGTGTTGCGTCTACGGGGATTTTATTTTCCCGTCATTGAGCAAGAGGTCCCATATCAGGAGCATATTACAGTGTTAATTGTGGATTCCAGCCACAAAAGTCGGAGTGTCACATGCTACATGGAACCGGAGCTGTGCTGTCTGTTTACACCCTGTTCCAGAGAGCATCTGCTATAAAGAAAATAATATCGACTGGCTATGGTCATTAATTTCACAGTGTGGTTGAACAGACAAACTCTATTGACATCCTCAGCTACACTTGGGTATCTCTCTCTGTTTTAATCTTCCCCACTCTACTCAAGCCCAATTTCTTCTTTCGATTTGTAGCATTTGCTCTCTCACACCACCTCAATAAGATATAATCTTCTAAAACAATGTTAAGTGGCGCAGCTAGACCTATATTACCACCCAGGGCGATTCCTGGGTTTGCTGTCCGGTGCAGGGGGGTTGGAGGGCAGGGAGTGGTGGGGGAGTGGGGGGGAGGTGGTCGACAGGGGACTTGTTCTCATGGTGGGGGGGGGGTGTGAAGGGGGGGAATCGACACAGACAACTTGCTCACCTCTGCCGCCCCCAGAAAGAGTCCCCCCCCCCCCTACCCCCCACCCCCACCGTCTACGGCACTGACAATAATAAAGCTGGGAACATCTACTGCTATTTCCGTAATGGGCTAGTCTTGGCAAGAACGTGCAAACCTCTTCGATTCTGGAATGTCTAGTGCGAAACTTTTCAAACTGTTTATTTTTTATTCCCACGGGAATGCGCCAAATGATTTGAAAAGGAAACCCCTTTGGATAGCAGACGACGAAGATGTAAACCCATAAATGTTCTACAGTGTTGACCAACGCGTGTGACAAAGTACATGGCAAGTGCCCCGCTGGGAAGAAAAGTTTATTTTTGCCTGTGGTGTTTTTCTTGAAAACATTGCTGAATATTCTGCTATTCCCGTCTTTCCCCTGACCTTTCGCCTGGCTTGGTGCCATGTCAGAGGAGCAGCTATGAGAGGTGGGCGTGGGGCCTGCAGTTTACGAGCAGCCTGCGTCACATGGAAGGAATTATCCCTATCCTTGCTTTCCTTTCGAAAGTCACAGCACTAAATTAGAGCAGGAGAAGACGCCTGTGCCAAGAATGTGACCACGAAATTACGGTGCAGCAGTCTGAACTGCTACCCCATGTATACCCAGCAGAGGGCGCCATTTCAGACCACGACGATTCACCTAGGAACTTGGTGGATCCCAATCCTGGCCTCCTCGCACTTACAATCCTGCCAAATGTATTCATCTGCCTCTGTTTCAGCTCCTTTACCTGAAAAACGGGGAGTTCTTACTACAGGTGATAAACCTATTTGATTGTCACTGTGCAAATCATTTAACATCAATTAATGCTGTAACAATATGAGAACTCTATGCCCTGACCCAAATATTGGCCCTTGTTCTTCAACAAACATTGATTCTTCAAACTATTGTTCTTCGTGTGATGCACAGTGCCACAAAGTATATTTTAACCCCGAGCCGTGTTATGAATGTAACATGACTGCTCCTTTTAGGCTTTTCTGGGTGATTTTATCTTGGCTCCCTCAATCAGGGTGTCATTTCGGCACTGCTCATCCATCCAACTAATTTGACACATGATTTATCACATACTCGATTTGCCTTCTGGAGTTGTTCGGAATTACACAAATTTTGGATCAGCCATTGCTCAACCATAATTCCCACAACCTATCATCACTGAACATTTTGTGATCTAACAATCTTAACGAACCTTTTGAATATCAAAAATTAAATCTACTTTGAGAAAATGTTCTCTCACTCTAAAAGTGTAATTTATAAACCTACTTCCCAGCAACTTGTACACTGATAAAACCTCTTGCAAACCTATTGAGTACATTAGTAAATATTGCTCACACATAAGAGCTGAGCGGATGCACCCTTAATACTGTGTGTACACATGGTTTGCCTAGGTGACCAATAATAAACACCCGCCCACTTGGAGTTTATGACGTAATCCCGAGGCATGTGCTTGCCTTTGTTGCGCTTATACAAATAACTATGGCAATGTGTTGCTTGTGTTTTATTTATTATGATACTGTGCTTTTAGTTCATATGTTCAATCCATATATTATGTACCGTTGTAGCTTAGTGGTTTCCTATGTAGACTACTATAAGTAAGAATTCCCAGGATTCTTTTCACTTTACATCCCAAATCACTAGTTCACTTTCTCGTGAGAAGTAGTGAAATACTACAAATAAGGCGCCTTTAGATATCTCGGACAGAGAGGTGCATTTCCAGGGATCAGGGAGCATGTTTCTCCACCATCAAGAACACAGACAGAGTGAGCTGGTTCATACAGACAAAGCCGGGCTCCCACGCTTCGGGTAGCTCGCGTACACCAAACATGTATGTGATGATGCACTGTACCCCTCTTGAGGCAGACTAGTCATTGCTAGGTCTCATTAGCAAAGACTTAGATGGAAAGATAATTATATAGGATAACAAATACTATTTACTCTCTGCTAATTTTTCCACACCACATAAAGTGTCCAGATTTCTTGTGTCTGCTGACTTTGGGGGAAGGGAACGAGAATCCCATAATAAAACCTGTCCCTATGGAAGGTAGAGTTCATCCCTAATGTGTATTCCTTCCAGGTAAGTTTGAGGGAGATTCATGGGACCCCAACTGTCTGTTCTCTCTGCTCTGTATGGTAAGCTGGTATAACTGTCCTGCCTTGGGGCCAATGGAAGTGTGGTCACTTCTAGCCCTGCACGCAACAATTTCACGTATGTAGGACAAGGGACACTCCTAGTCATGATGGTTATTTGTTGAACACGCAAGAACAAACAGAATCAGTGGACGCTCTGAAAGGTAAGTGTGCGTAAGCATCACATTATCAATTAGTGATAAACAGAAGCATTTTTGTACACATCACCTCTCTAAATTGTAAAAAGAATCATCATACTATTGCTTTTAATTTCGACTATGTGCATCTCAAGTTCGCTGTTTTCTGAGGATTACAAGTTTGTGATATTAGGAATTCTGATTGGTCCTACCCATGTTATGGCAGGAGTGCTGCTTGAAGACAATATAGGCATTCGTGTTGGTGTTTAGCAATTAAGCAGCTTCAATTGTGAATTCCTTGTTATTGAGAGCATAATGAGGAGTACTAGAAAACAATCCTTTAGAGATGACCACCAGCTAAGTCCAGTATCCCGGTTTAATGATGCATCGGCACAGGTGATGGTGACTTGCCAGACTGAAGGGTTTATTTAAATAAATTAATGTTCAGAATGGTTTTCAGCTTAAATAAAAACTCAGTCTATGAGGAGCGTGCACTGCAGAGTGGCTTCGTTTCCATCCTCTTTGTTTTGCAAGCATCCACACATTTGGATCTTTCCAAGATACAATTTGCAGTCTACTCCAACCATTAGTGCCAGCTGCGACCGGTTACAGGTAAGAGCGGTGAGGCGGGCTGGGGGGTGGAGTCGATAGACTGCCACAAGGGGAAGTGAAATAATAATAAAAAAACGACTTACCTTGCGCTCGCCGCATCGCTGACTCGGCAATGCAGCAAGCGCAAGGTAAGTGGTTTTCTTTTTTTAAATTTTCCCTCGCAGTCATCTGTCGACTCACCCTCTCCACGTCCCCGCTCTTACCTGCACCAGCAATGGCTGATTAGTGCTCTGCTCTTTTAGAATATGTTTCCACTACTAGGTTTAAGAAAAAATGATGCACTACATTAAGGCTTGCATCCATGAACCCAACAATGCAACTTTGGTATTTTAAGGGTATTGAGAGACCGTTTAAAATTTGCTTCATAACCACACCTCAGAGTTTTTCTTGATTAGTTTTACAGACAAAGTTCTTAAATTAACCTTACGGAAGAATCTAGCATACATTTTAAATATTTTCTTTGAGGTATTAGAAGGGAATTTTCTGTTTTAATCATTCATCTACCCAGGATAAAGTCTCCTTTTGCTAATTAATACAGTTAGTAAGCGTGACTTGTTGATGTTAAAGGAAGGCACAATATTATTTTTGCACGCAATAAAAAAAAGTTAGCTTTTCCATAGATAACATCATAATCAACAAATTGAAAACATACATCAAAAGAATTATATAATAATTGCCACGAGCCTCTGGAAAACAAAGGTAGACAATTTTTGAATTAGCATTCTGCCACTATCATATTCTGCAGTGAAGCACTTTCCTATGTGCAACAATAATTGAATTGAAGAATGTTTTCCGTGGCTCTGTTCCACACACTTTTATGAAGCACATTCTCTTTTCAAACACATAATTTTTAATCTATAACTCTTCATTTCTTTTATTAACCGTGATATCAGGATCAACCAGAATGAAATTCCCCAAATCTACATGCCTAATTTTTTCTTGAGTAAGTGTTGTAAGGATAATTTCTTCCAGCACAGAGACCCCTTTTTCATTTCAGTCTGAAGACATATGTCATGGAACAAGTGATAAATTGCTGTTTCACCAAAGGCACGTTTCTCGCATGTGCTTTTATTCTGTAAATGTTTAACAAATATCAAATAAAAACACATACAGTCATAAGTTAGTGACTACTTAGTGTAGAAAATATTCCGGAATGTCATAAATCTTTAAACTGTTTCCCTTCATAATTCTAATATTTTATCTATTTTAACCACATCCTTTAGTCTCTATTTTAGTAAGCCTGTCTAACTTGTTTAGACCTCTGATATAAGCTCTAATAACACTACTTTAACCAACCCTCATCATTTTTATCATTCCTGGAACTGAGAGAGTGACAAGTCATTTAGATAACCACCTATATAGAACACTTGATGCCGCACCCAGTCTGGTACAAGTATTCACTAACCATAATGTCAAGGTCATCAAAAGAACATCCATAGATACATCATCAAAAGGGTGTAGTCAAAACTGACGTTCCTTCATCTTCCATTTTCTTAAAGATGTGTCTTTAAACACTTTTTCTGGCACCCGTAATTTGTATCCAACATTCCTGAAACCATGCCTGAGGTTTTCATCCCTGATAATAATGTAGTGTTTAAGGACCATAACTCGTCCCCTCGAATGGAGAGAAACTTTACCCTGGTCACAAGCACAGATCGCAGTTGAGCACAGCACAAGATTCCATCTTGACAGAAGAAGCCTCCAGCAAGACTGACTGGAATGTCTTCATGAACTAGTGTCAAGATTGTGTTCTCTCGCAGATGCAGTCTCCTAGCTCTTGGCCTTGTGCTCAAAATAGCCGAGAAGCTATTCCAAACAGACAACAAACCCTGTTGCCCAGGTATGGGCACCAGCTCTGAAACTCAGGCTTATTATGAATTGATTTGCTAGACATAGCATAGCGCTTAGATATATCACAGTGAGGGTGTAAGGGCTATAAATTGTGACGTTATGATTTTTCCCTGCTTTTACTCTTACTAAACAGCTTGGCTGCTTTTTATTATGTTCTGTGAGGTTACCAATATTATATGCACTAGAGCTTGGCATATTAAAATAAACATGTTTAAATAAATATGTTGAAATAAATATTCAATTCCTAGTGATCTTAAGTGCGTAAATAATTATTGAATGATCATTTGGATTACCACTAGTACACACTGCTCCCTGTTAGTAACCCAAAAGCACTACCACCACCTCATTTATATATTGGATGGGGTTCTGCTGGGCTACAATAACCTGTCTTTCACAGTCAGCGCTGGTGCATTGAACTAAGTTCACTCATGTCAACTGTGGGTGCGAAAACAAACCTGGTAGTGCTGAGCCAATGATTCAGTTTACGCAACATAAGGTTATCTTAGAATTGTGGTTAACTGGTTGTTTGTCACTGGTTCCATAGTGTTGGTTATAATCAACAACTGAAACCTGATAACTGGTGGAAAGATGGCTCAGGGTGATAAGCTCTCACCGCTAACATCTTGTATGACCTCACGGTTACAAGTTTGATTCCGCAGAAACCCAGGGTTTGATTTAGATCCCGGTGGATGGGTTAGTCCGTCACAACGGTGATTATATCCTGTCCGCCGAAATGTTGTGACGGAGTAACCTGTCTGCTGAGATATAAATAATGAGAGGATATGGGTAACCCAATAAACCCTTGTAGGCTTGGGCAATGTATAGGTTAGGATAAGGAATGGCTACAAGGGATTTTATTCATAAACTCAGTACCTGAGGTTTAGCATATAGCATTTAGCTATAAACAGACTGCTGCTAAATTGGGTAATAATTGCTATATGCAGCATTAAGAAATGGTAAAATCACTGGTGTTTAGTATAAACAAAGCAATATAATATAATTGATATTTTGTCCTTTTGTTTTGTTCACATTATAGATTAACCCTTTCCCTTAAAAAATTGAAACAATTTTATCATAAATAAAGTGTTGTGAGGCTATTTAAAAAGTTTCTATACCTCGAGGAAGGCTGCTATGTTCAGGCCTTCTCTTACATTGTCAAGGTTTTTATTGTTAATCTCATGTACACTCTTTTCTCAGGTCTGGCCTAGCGAAAGCTTTAGTTGTCTCACCATGGCCTAGCGAAAGCTTTAGTTGTCTCACCAGCCTCATGCATTAAAATATACATACATAGAGGGACTTAAGAGCAGCTCTCTTAATCCGTTTGTTTGTTAGACTGTCATTCATATTTAGCATCTGCTCACCAATGCATACATTATGGGGCAGCCGACTACAGCCATTGACTCTCTTGCAATTTGAATACCAGCATTTTGCCTGATCACATGTTTACATCAGCCTAAAATGCAGTAACTTTCAAAGCCAAGGCTGATGGATCAATCTCTCTTTTACTTTTTTTAATGTAAGTTTTTGATTTTAAATTTTTGACCTCTTTTGCAGCTGCTTGAAAAAATAAATAAATAAAAGAATAAAAACACCAGACCTATTGACTTTGGTTCCACCTCTTGGTAATTGGGCCGTCCTAAGACCTTATGAACACACATGAAATAACTCCTCAAATCCAGCTGGCTGTGTGCTACGTATAGAACTAAATTCCAAAACCAGACAGGAATTACTAGGTTTCAACCCCTCCCACTTAGAGCCTCCTTAAGAGGACCCCAGATGTGGAGACGCTGGGGTTACTATTGTGGCACCGCAGGTTTGATGCACTTGCACTGTTCCCAGAACTCAATCTGAGGATACTAACCTAATTTTTAGCCTCAGATTTCACATTACTTCAGATTTACAGAACACTTTAAAACGTTCAATGTTAAATGTTGCTTCTTTATTTATATACACTTTATTAATCGGTTTATTGTCAATGAAAAATCAGGTGTCGTCGGTGGTGGGTACATGCGTCGGCCTTCTTAGGCAACTGCGGAAAATCTCGCAGATGCTGTCTTTCTCTACCTTGAGAACGGTGGTGTCCGCAACAATCTTAGGGCGTCTCGACTATGGAAACTCCCTTTATGTTGGACTCCCTCAGCAGCAACTCTCAAGATTACAAATTGTAATGAATGATGCTGCGAGATTGATTTTTGGAAAGGCTAGAAGAGAACATGCTTCCCCTCTCCTATGCCAATTACATTGGCTCCCAATTAGGCAGAGGATTTTATTTAAGGGCATGTGCATTGCGCATAAGGCAGTCTATGGCAATGCTCCTAGATATATTAAGGATAAGTTGAGACACTACCTTCCCAAAAGAACATTGCGCTCATCTGAGGAGTCATTTTTAGTTTGTCCTCGCTACCGCACGACCACATATGGTGGACGTGCTATGTCCACTACTCTCCCGGCAGCTTGGAATAAACTACCGCTCTGTCTGAGGAAAGAACCAAACTTACTGCCTTTTAGGCGTAAGCTAAAAACGATCCTGTTCCGAGAAGCTTGGGGTTTGGCATGATTTGGGCGATCTTCTCCTCTGTACTGATTCAGTTTTTTACACCATAAGCGCTTAGAGACCTATCGGTGATAATTGCGCTATACAAATTGAATAAATAAATACATTGAATTTCATTTTGTAAGCAAGGCTCCTTGAGTTGGCTTTGTGGACGCCCAGGGGTCCCGAGACCACAGGTTAAGAACCACTCGTGTATAAGTGTTCAAATTATGTTTGAGTGATAAAGATCTTTGTCTGTTTAATCCAAGCCTACATCACTTTTTAAACTGACCAAAAATGGGACGACAAATAAGACAAGTTATGTAATGTACATTTTGTTCTTTGTTTCACATACTTATTAGAAACCTAACAATAGAGCAAATAAGAACCCGTGCCCTGTCCAAATATTCGTAGGCTAACAATATTCCCCAGTTGGAGGGCTAGCTGAGAACACATTTTCAACTTCTGGAATCAATAATTAGACTGTGGAGTACATATTATCAACAAAAGATATTCTATGTGCATGCCATGTGATGGTGAATAGGTGTCTATAAATAGGCCGCAGATAGGCACAGGCTTCACCAGTTTCTTAATTTGAGGCTAGAATCAAAATGGGGAGGTATAGCATGGTAGGAGCATTAATGTAGTGTTGTTACCTCTTTTTCGGGTAGGTAGCACACTAGTCTTGGGAGCCCAGTGTTTAGTTATATTATAATCTGTATATAGTTTCATGCAAGTAAGCATTGTGTTTTCCGGCCCTGCAGATGTATTCCAGTTGTGTGGGTGCTTCACTCTACGAGCAACATTGCCATGCAACTGGGTGTTACAGTTGTCATGCGGTTTGTGGTCTATTACAGTTATAATATTCGTCAACAGATTGTTATGCAGATTAATGAGCAGGTCATGAAGGCTTAAGGTTAGAGAGGTAGGGAAAGAAAGCCGTGCCTTAGTGTGTGGTTCATGCCTAGTCATGTTCATGCTAGGAGTGCCTTCTGTGCAACAGACATGCAGAGTTTCCCGAAATCTGGTAAAGTTTTAAAAATACAAGGTTGGCTTCTGATTTTATTGTTCAAACATCATAATGCTTTGGCTCTTATGTATTTACAGTCACCCCCCACAGAACGTGTGTCTTTTTACGAACCATGGACGACAGCAGTCTGCTCTAGCGGGGCAAAACGGTGAACATTTACAGCGTCAGTGTCTGTTGTGCTTCATTAATTGGCTCGAAAAAGCTTGTCTTTTTATGAGTATACCAAGGATGATCTGAAATTTAGGATATGTGCTAGCAGGCTGAGGCTTTTGGTGGATGGACCGTAGAGCAATAAACGAGATTTCGAATCTAAGATGGAATTGAGACTTTTCCTGCGATGTCTGTTCCTATTTTTCATTTAACAAGGGAGGCAGTCACAAGAGGAAGATGCATTACAATGGGTTAGCTCCCTTATGTTTCGTCCTATTCTGTGCTCCCTTGCTGCTATTTACGTCCCATGTTTTTCTTGCTAGCAAATTGATCATCTACTGGATTTCTTCACATGGATTCTTGCTTTGTTCTTTTCTCCTTCCTGATGTCAGGAAGAGTTAAGTGACTTGCCTATGTCTTCACTTCCAATCTTTATCTTCAATCAACAACCTTGACCATGTACATCACTCTGCTATATTTTGGCTCGGTTTGTGCCATAACAATAGCGAATATACATACATACAGAGGTATAAGATTGTCAAGGAGGTTTTTTCCCTTTCATTGGTTGCCCTCCACACTTTGGCCCTCTTAATGAGACTGTTGACACTTAGGGGCTTATTTCGATGTTGGAGTAAATTGCTTTCGCCCAACATTGACTCGACCCTGGGACAAACCGACACCCGGTCGGTGGTACCGACCGCATAATTAGGAAGCGACCGAACACTGTTTGGTCGCATCCCTACATTTCCCTATGGGAGCATGCATTATGGCCGTAAACTGGCGGTAATGCATGCTCCCATAGGGAAATAAAGTGGTACAAAAGGTGGTGGTGATGGACGGAGCATCTGAACCAATCAAACACTCACACCCAATCAACAGATATGGGTTTAATCCATCACCGTTCTTTAGCCCACTCTGCCACCCCAGTTCAGACATGGCCAAATGCAAATCAGTCTGACCCAGTGCCTCATGGGAACAGTCCAGCCCGAACTGCCAAGCCATGCCTTCCCTGGACCGGATTCAAGCTTCCTAGGACCGGTTTCTGGCATTACAGCCGTCTTCAGCCAGGCTTGCTTGAATCCAGTGGCAAAGTGAGCAAGGGACTCACGTCTGAGCATACCCTGCCAACTTATGGCGAACAAAGCGGTACAAAAACCCTTCGGCTTGGTCAAAGACAGAGGTACCGACGGACAGAGCGGGGCCTCCCACACCGAGCAGTTGCCGGGCGAGGTGAGGTCTACTCCCACATAAAGCTGGGAATGGATGAACACCCCATATCTTCTGGATACTGAAACAGTCACTTGTACTCCAGGTCTTTGGTAGGGGTATCGTACCAGTTCTTATTATTTACATTTACACTGATACTTGTGTAGCAGTAGCATTTTTCAAACTAGGTCCTGAAGAAAGCCAGGTTAACATTAACCATGATGGCTGAAACATCTCGACCCTGATCCTATTGCCTTGACATAGTTATTATTTCAAACTATCTGGTTTTTTCACTTCTTTTTAATCTTGGCACTTGGCAAACACTAAATAAAAGATGGTGGTGTTTTCCGGTAGCTATTTTTAACCCACACTTTTTCAAGCACTGCACTTTTCAACATTTTTCAGCACCACTCTACTGAGAACTTGGACAGTTTAGTGTCTTCTAGATGCAGTGTGAGCAAATTCCCCCTCATTGAGGGGTGCACTTCACTGTATCTGTACTTCTCAGTCCCAAATGACGATGCTCCGCCAGTGAGGTGGGCTGATGGGACGTGTCTCAGTATAGTGGGACTGAGTCCATTGGGTTTTTCTAGCTTAACAGTCTCACCATTTTGTTGACCAGTGTTCTCCTAGTTTTGTTATTTTATCAACAGGGGGCACCATAGGCAGTGGCAGCCATCTCAAGTAAGCGCGGTTTGTCGGTGGGGTGGGGCAAAGCATGGCAGGGGGAGGCCGACAGAATAGGTATTATTTATTTAATTATACATATTCTGTCATCTGTCTGCTTCCATCCCTGCCGCACCCTGCCCCGCGCCACTGCGCTTACCTGAGCTGGCCGCTGATGACCATAGGAGCCCCCTCAGCCCCCAACCGGAGGCCACACACACGAGGGGGCCCTGCAGGAGGTCCCCAAACACGCTTTCTTGGACAGGCTGGATACCGGAAATCGTAATTCCAAGGGCGGAAAGGCCTGCCCTTGGGAATTACGAGCCAGTTTCCGGCTGGCAGACGGGCTCCTTGAGCCCGTCGGAAGCATGCTGGAATGATGACAGGCTGGGTTCAGTTCCGACCTGCTGTATCTTTATCAGCTGGTCGGAATTTAAACTGATGATGGCGTTCGTAATAGGCCCCTTAACACCTATATTGTTCTGCGCAGGGTGATAGCCTGGATACTGGGAATCTTTGCTATTCCTTGAGGCAATCAAGAAAGTGACTCAGACCTTTTCAGTGTCTAGTCCTTCGATCCTGGTCAGGCATGCATTTTGAGTCCTGACTAAAACATTAAAGAAAAGCCTGCTGAAAAGAAAAGAAACAAACACTGCTACAGTGCATCCACAAGATAACCAAGCATTATCAATACGATAGGTCTCGCATTTGTGAAAGTTAGAGCTAATTGTGCTGTAAATGGTATTGGTTTTTATTATTTTTTTGTTTGTAGCGGAGGGAATGTATGTTGTTTGAAGCGGAATTATGTGGTTTGAATTTGAATTGTTAGTTGTGAAATTGTTTGGGGTGTAGTGTATTTGTGTATTATTGAAATATATGGAATGGTGAATAGATTGGGGTGAGAGTTGTATAAAATAGATAGAAAGTAAGATTGAGAGTGATAAGTAGTTTGTGTACGAAGTGGTGAATGAACTGTAGATAGAGTAGTAGAAAGAGTGTGTGAGAAAGAGAGAATGAATGGGAAAGAAGGTTAAAGGGGCATAAGGAGTCTGCGCTTGTCTACGCAGAAGACACCGAAAGAGGAGGAGGAGAGTTGCGGTTTGGATTTTTAAAAAAGTTATGGTAAAGAAACTGTGCTGAAGGGCCTGAAGTGAACCAATATAAGAAATGCTGGACCACTGTGTGCATGTGCAGTGGAATTGTGTTACGTGGAATTGTGTGACATTGAATGAAATTATGTTGAGATGAATTATGTGGCATGGCGTGGAGTGTATTTATGTGGAGTATTGCTATGGAGTAGATTTATGTGGGATGTAATTATGTGGTATGGAGTGGAGTGTAATTATGTTGTGTGGTATGGAATTGTGTGGCATGTAATTGGGTGGTGTGGCATTGAGTGGATTTGTGTGGCATGGGGTGGAATTATGTTGAGTGTAAACATGGGGCACGTTGCAGAGCTGAATTTTGTTGAGAGTAATTATGTGTTTTGGAGCTGAGTGGATGTATGTGGAGTGTAATTATGTGGCATGAAGTGTAATTATGTATTTTGAAGTGTAATTATGTGCTGTGGAATTATTTGCAGCTGAACTGTGTTGTGTGGAGTGTAATACAATTATGTTGCATGGAGTGGTATTATGTGAAGTGGAAATATGTGGCATGGAGTTGAGTGGAAATTTGTGGAGTTCAATTTGATAGATTGTCCTTATGTGGCATGGAGTGATGTGGAGTTGAATCGAGTGGTCTGAAATGATGAGCTATTAGTAACTATGTGGCATCACCAAGAAACAGGCAGGTTGCAAAATGATGCATAGTTTGTACCCACTATTTGAGACCTGCCTCTAACTTCATCAATCCCCTAATCCTTATTTCTCAGAGAAAGAAAATGGTCATTTTATAGACATTGCTTTCCCTCAGTTGTCAGTCTTGTAAGTGCTTGGACAGAGGCAGTATTAAGTGCATCCCAGCATCTGCTAGTGTGGTTTCAGGTGCCTGGTAGGTAAACCTGACTCAGTAACTGAAACTCTGATGGCATTTATGTTTTTTTAAAGTTTTATAAAGTGCTGCAAACCACCCTGAGGCAGCCTCGGAGCACTCTAGGATAAGATGCAAGCCATAGTATGGTTGCAGACTATTACACGAAAAGTAGATGCCTGGAGTAGCACCCCAGGGGTTAACAGACCAGCACCTCTGGGCAAATATCTATTAAGCCGGGAGGTGTGGGGGGCGAAACTTTGCTCAGACATTTGCTTTCTGTGCTATGGTTTCTGAAGGTTTTCTTTCCACCTCACCTTCCAAATTATGGAAAATTAAACAGGAATATGTTTTGAACTGAAACAGCACAGGGTGCTGGCGTCCAATCAGACGCCACGGCTACTGCTATGCAGCAATTAACCCACACAGCACACTGAGTCATAGTACAAGCAGTTTTAGGGCTGCCAGACAGGCAACAAAAGGCCATTGTCGCTCACCGTCAAAGTACCTGAAACAAAAAACACAAACTATAGAAAACAAATGAACGATTAAAATATCTAGGCAAGGAGTGAAAGGCATATACTGTTACCTAAAATGTGCTCTTGACAGCGACGGGTTCAATCACAATAATTTCTCTAATGTATATCGTTATTCAGAGATTGATACACTGAGCAGTAACATTGACTCATAATTCTCACACGCAACTAATTACTATCACTCACCCCTAGAGAGTGTTTTCCATGAAAAATATTCACATTGGACACAATCATGCCACAAAAATTGGCAGCTATTGTTTTTACTCCTAGAGGACGCATTCCTCTCAAGCTGACGAGCAAATACTTCAGCATGGAAAGGATCGGCAACATGTTCAAACCCGAGAGGGGTTTTGTTTTTCCCAGTCCTATCCAAATTAATGTGGGGCCTATTGAATTACTTTCAGAGGGAGGCTGCGTTGCTCCTGCAGCTCCCCCTGAACTCCTAGATCCTTTTGCTGGTGACTCCATTCTCCTGAGGCAACCAGAAAGCCAAAACGAGTATTTTTAGGTTTCGCCTGGCCGAAGGCTGCGCTCTGCGCAGCTTTTTGGCGCAGGCGAAATCTTATGTTACAACAGAGTGTTCTTGGGATTACGCCCTCTGTTCCATTGGCTAGCTCCATAAATGGAGGCTAGCCATTGGAACAGAGATCTGTCCATCATGGCCGGACCAGATTCGTAGGCGTTCCCGAGATTTTTTCCCTCTCCGCCTCTACGATGTCGTCATCGCGGCGGTGGGCGGAGTTTCGTTTTTTTTTATGGGTTTGTTTTTGTCATTCCATGCCAACCACGGCCGCCGGAGGAAGGAGGAAGTACAGGTGAGTGCTTTGTTCTTCTTGCCTATCCGCCCCCCTCTCCCCCTGTCCTTGTGCCCGTTCCCGCCCCCTTCCCGCTGTCCGTGTCCCACTTGTAAATGCTTGTTATTTTATTTTAACTATTTTTAGTTGGTTCGGCCGCTGCAGGATTCAGTCCTCTTTCTTTGTCCCTGCTTTCGCAGGGCGTTCCGATTTGATGTGAGTAGAGAGCCGCCCCACGTATTTATCCACGTGCATGCGCTCAGTAACTGTTGGACACGATCGGACGGCGTGACGTGGAGCCAGTGAGGAATTGCCGGCTGATTTGTTTCAGCGCGCACAGAGTACGTGTTCGTTAGCTCAGTGCGTACTCGGAGTGGTCAACAGTACTTTGGGGGTGTGTAAGCGAGGGGATTGTTTTTACCCCCGTGATTGGGCACGTTTGTCAAGGACTGTTCTGTATTCACAGGCTTCCGTTGACTTCTTGGATCACTGTCATAGACGTAAACTATGGCCCGAGGCTACTTTGATTAGTGGAAGTACCGACCTAGAGAGAGGGAGGTAGGCGTAGATGTATCATTTATTTATTATTACTTTTCGAAGCAAGGTCTATATGGCATGAGATATCTAAAGGACAAAAGTAAAACTTTAACTTGGGGAGGAAGAGATGTCACTAAACGGAGAAAAGTTGTATGTCACTGGATGCAGTCAAGATGTGGCCACATTTTAGACACTGCAAGAAATCGAGCGCTGTTGATGTTTTTCTTTCCATTGTTGTGCTGCTCATTGTCAGTGTAGCTCCCTCCTGTTGTCTGTACTGCTGCTTCCCTCCCACGGTCCATGCTGCTGCTTCCCTCATTCCTTCTTTCCCTCCCTCCCACCCTCCCGTTGTCCATGCTGCAGCTTCCCACCTCCCACCCTTCCGTTGGCCATGTTGCAGCTTCCCCCTCCCACCCTCCCGTTGTCCATGCTGCAGCTTCACCCTCCCACCACCCTGTTGTCCATGCTGCAGCTTCCCACCTCCCACCCTTCCGTTGGCCATGTTGCAGCTTCCCCCTCCCACCACCCTGTTGTCCATGCTGCAGCTTCCCTCCTCCCACCCTCCCGTTGTCCATGCTACTGCTTAGCGTCCCTCCCACCCTTCCGTTGTCCATGCTGATGCTTCCCTCCCTTACACCCTACTGTAGTCCATGCTGCTGCTTAAATCCCCCCACCCTCCCGTTGTCTATGCTGCTGCTTCCCTCCCACATTCCAGTTGTCCATGCTGCTGCTTAAATCTCTCCACCCTCCTGTTGTCTATACTGCTGCTTCCCTCCCTCCAACCTGCCTGTTGTCCATGCTGCTGCTTTCCTCCCACCCTCCTGTTGTCCATGCTGCTTCTGTCCCTCGAGTTTTCCTTGCTGCTGCTTCCCTCCCTTCAGTTGTCTATGCTGCTTTCCTCCCTCACACCCTCCAGTTGTTCATGCTGCTGCTTCCCTCCCTCATACACTCAAGTTGTCCATGCTGCTGAAAGCATACTTCCCCGCCCCCCTCCCGCTGTCCGTGCGACCCCTCCCGCTGTCCGTGTGCCCGTTCCCGCCCCCCCCCTCCCGCTGTCCGTGTCTCCAGGATGTGCAGTGGATTGCAGTTCACAGCACTTGCCTGGCCCAGTGTACTGTAGTGATGACTGTGTATGGTGGGTGACAGCTGGCTGTGTAATTGGACTATAGGTGACAGCTGAACTGTGGACGGCGGGTAAGTGTGCTGCTTATGACGATTGATTGTGCACTGTTGGAAGCTGGTTGGGAACAGTTACTGTAGGCAACTCCTAGTCGTACATTTTACAGGTGACAGCTGGCTGTGCAGTGTACTAGGAGTGACAGCTGATTGTGCACCATTAGTGACATCTGTCTGCACAGTGGTTGTCATCCAGCTGTGCATACTATGATATGGGTGACACATGGATGTACATAAAGTAAAGTAACAACTGCTTGCATTGTACAGTGCATAGCAGGTTCCTGTGCAAAAATAGTAACAACTGGTTGTGCACTGCGTAGAAAAGTTAGCAAGAGCCGGCTGTAGTTTGCTGTAAGTCACACCTGGATTTGCGTGTATCATGTATGACAATTGGATTTGGACAGTTTGCGACAGATAGCGAGCAGTTTACTGTATGTGATTGCATTCTGTTTTGTACTCTAGGTTGATGTGCGTAATGCCCCGTGGCTGTAAGCGGAGTGCTCAGTATGACACAGATGTCAGCGTGATCAGAAAAGTATTGTGGTTGGCAGCTAGGTTTTTGTTTTCCAGCTGGTGGAGCTGATTTTCCACTGTGTATCATGGGTGACGGGCCTGGGCATGCAGTGTGTTTTGGTATAAAGCTTCATGCGTAGGGTATGGTCGTTGAACTGCACATCATAGGCTACATAGGTGGGTGCTTGCAGTGTATTTTGGTGACATAGGTCTGCTCAGTATAGGTCACATAGCAGAGTGCTTACAATATGTGAACGAGCTAGGTTGAATATATATGTACAAAATAAGCATGCATTCTTTACAGTGTGCAGCTGCCTGCAAATGTGTACTCATTACAGAGCGTTGGTGCACAGTCCTCAACTTATTTTCTGTACTGTGTGTGTTGGGGCTCTGTGTGTGTTGGGGCTCTGTCTGTGTGGCTAGCTTTTTTTGTAGGTGGCTCTGTGTGTGGGTGGCTCTGTGTGTGGGTGGCTATGTGTGTGGGTGGCTCTCTGTGTGTGTGTGCGTGTGGGTGCAAATGCAATAGGTCTCGCATTTGCGAGAGATTAAGCTATTGGCATTGTAAATGGCAATGCCATTTATTTATCTGTTTTCAAAACCAACACAAATAAAAAAATTGTCATTTACAATGCCAATAGCTCTAACTTTTACAAAGGCGAAACCGTTGCATTGTAAATGCTTGTTTATCAAATGACAGCAAGCCCGCATGGCATTATGGGTGCTTCTTGCACTCTGGCGTGAATTTTAGAGCAGCGGCTCTCCAGCTGCACTGGGGAGAGCAGCTTCCAATTCTTATTTGTTGCAACTGCGGACTCCACAGCCTACGAGCCAGAAACGGTTCCTATTGATGTTTAATACAAAGCTTTTGCATGCCATCCTTGCGCGTGAAAACATACATTGTATGCGGCAAAGCTCAATCTCAGGATGTAATGATTGCGCTTGCCAAATCTCCTTGGTTTAAAAAAAAAATAAGAGCCAATCGGAGTATCTTTCTGTCCTATAGCACCGGGGAAACCTTATGGATAAACCGTAACAGTGACAATAACAAGGAAAAGGTGCAGTAACACAGGCTGTTACTAGGTGTCCCTGTGGGTGAAGTGCCTTATGTTCATAATAGAGGTTTGTTTATAACCCCACAGGGACACCTAGTAACAGCCTGTGGTAATGCACCCTTTGCTTGCTTTGTGGATGGGGGAGACCGCACCGAAGCCGAAGGAGCTGTGTGCGTGGGAACATACATTTAGTAATAGTTAAAGATAATGCGTTTGAGAAAATGAGAGACAAGGCTGATGGCAGCAGTGGGATGTCAGGAGGGCTGCAGTATGCTTTTGCCTGACAGATCCGGTATTCTGGTTGCTTGGCAATGTCTTTCAATGTAATAAAAGTGCGTAGCAGTCATTCCTCATCAGCTGCCTGCAGCCGTGTTACAGAAAACTCTGCAGTCACGATGTCTGTCTGCTCAGGTGTTTTGTGCGTTAGTGCGCTAACTTCTTTTGGGTCAGGGTGCCTTGACTTAGAGCAAGGGGGAAGCTGCAGGTAGTTGGACGGACACACCGAAACCGCCATCATGTGCTGCAGTCAATATGTTCTCGGCTAGGACACCGTTCATTCCACACCTGGACTCTAGAGCATGTATCACACAACACAAGCAACAATTAACAGCGCGGGGCTCATGACGAGCGTCATACTCATTATGTATGCAAATAAGTATGGTTTCTGCTGCAGCTCAGCATGCTGGGCTGCAAAAAACGTAAAAGAAAGTTCCCCTTAAACACACATAAAGCACAAAAGCGGACGAAAACAGTAGTTAGGGACTGCTGCTTCCGGACTACACGGAAGAAAACGGAAGTGACGTATCGAACCACCAGTCAAAAATAAGTGAGATAAGGAGAGCAATGCCAGATTTAACCAATGACAAGTGAAAAAAGAAAACGAAGCGCAATGGGTGGAGTTTCACCACTAATACTAATAACTTGATGCCTCGTAGAGGCAGCGCATGCGCTGCCCTATGCAAGACCTAAAAACATGTGTGATGAGTCAGTGTACTTTGGACTTGTAAAATAGTCAGTCAGCCATGCAGTGCAATGCAACCACTACACAGGAGGTGGAATGATGCACAAAACAGCCAGGAACATTAGGTTAGAGGTTTATCCTCCTCTGAGTGAAGCCAAAGCACACAAAATGCATATTTTAAAGAACTGGTAACAATGGGCCTTTAGGCAACTGCCCTTTCAATCCAGAGCTAAAATCAATCCAAAGTTTAATTTCAGAACTTGAGCCACACCTTGTAGGATCGCTCAGCCCGATTGTTTCCCCTATCAAAGAAACGTGTAACAGTTTTGGGAAAGGTATGGAAACTACGCTTCAAGAGTGCATGGGAAAACACAACTACCCCAGAAAAGCTAAAACACCTGCCCCTATAGCATTCTAGTCTAGGCCAGTCATATGTCTGTGATTGATGTGTGGGCGTTTATTTATTTGATACTCCTGTAAATGTGCTTATAATGGATTATTCCACAGTCTCTTTTTGGCTCATGGATACTTACCAGTCCTATTTTCTGTTGCTCAAGCTAACTTGATTGTCCTATTATTCAAGCTCACAAAAACCTATCCGTGCTATTTCAGTGTCTCATGGATTCTTGTTAACACCCTTCTTGGGCTTCTGGATGCTTGTAAGCCTTAAATCACTGGCTTCTACTTGCTTGCTATTCCTGATTCTGTGGCTTATGGATTCTCTCCAATTCTATTTCTAGAGCTCGTATCTGCTTGCTAGACTTGTCCTATTGCTAGGAAGACAGGCTCCTTATTGGCTGCCACGTTTCATCCAACTATCTTTGCTAGATTGCCTTCTTAGGTCTCGCGCCTAGCATTGCAGTGCGCAGCAATGCTCGTGCAGTGCGAGACCTCTTGTAAGGGAGTTTTGAAAGCTGACCACACGCTCGTGCGTGTGATCAGGTTTTTGCCGACAGGCATTGGCTTTTGCATGTTTTTTTTTTTTTTTAAAGGCACGCGATTGGGCAAGGGCGGGCACTTGTCCCGCCTTTGCAACGCCCATTCCAGTCCGTGTCTGGCACGTGCAGCAGCGCACGTTTGCCTCGCTGCAGCGTACCTCCCCCCGCTCTTCTGTGGTGCGTACCACTAGTTTCCATTTGACAAGGGAAGGTTCAAGGAAAGTTCAGCTCAGCATCTGATTTCTAGGCTGTCACGCGCATCTTCTGTTTCCTCCTCCCCTCGCTACTCTACCCCCACCCCACTCTCTCTGCTGTGCATGGCATTGGAACCTTTTCCCTTCAACCCCATTTCTTTTAAATACGCCAAAAGGATATTGTTTATTCGACTCCATATTCCAAGAGGAGTTATTGGGGCAGTTCCTGCTGTTCGTTGATATCATTAAAAAATGAGAGAGTGATTGCGGGGGGGAGGAGGTAGGGGGGCTCTTTGTCGAATAGCTGCTAAGGCAGTGCAAACAGTGAGTTAATGCATTTGTTGCAGTTGTTCAAACTTGCAAGGCCGATTCTATGGGCATACAGCAAATTTCGAAGACCTGGACACTTTTGCATCCCTTATTGGAGTTTAACTATTATAAAAGCAGACCATTACACACTGTCACTTTGTTCTGCCTTTCACTGTTTGCCTGCGTATTCACTCTTCTGCGTTCCCCCTTGTTTTAATTGTTGCGTTTTTTCCTGACGGGATTTGGTCCGAGGTAGATGTGGGTCTGGATGGGAATTGCAAGGCGATCAAGCGCTGCCTTGTTTATAAAACAATTGGCTTGCCCGTTTAAAATGTTATGAGCAGCCTGGGTTTGAGGCGCGCTCTCTCCACGCGAACTAAAAAAATAATCTACAGATAACAGGATGGGAGATGGAATCGAGATAAACAGTACAGAAAACTTGAGTGACTTTTCATGGCAGGAGACGCAAGTTGGCATGGCGAGTGTAGCTCCGTGGGGCTGATATCCCAGGACAGAGTGTGCAGTATCAGTTTAACTCTTAAAGATGCCGCAGGCCAGCAGCGTGATATCCCCAAGAACCCCCTCGCCTTTCATCTTTACCTCATTACAGCTACTTCGGGCCCTGCGAGAGAAACCTGTTTTATCTTTGAGTTTATATCTGTGCCTATTACAGCACATCCTGTGGGAACAGAAAATCCAGGAATGTGGCAATTTTCTGGTGAGAAAAAGATAGGACAAGCTGCTAATGCTAGGAAAGCGTGCCACATGCGTTAAGCTCGGGCACACACAATTCTGGCACAAATTCAAAACCTTACAGAGCCATATTCCTGACTTAGTTATTTATAACAGTTATAATATTTTGCTTAGTTTAATAGACTCCGGTTCCATGGTCTTGTTTCGGATTTGACCTCGTGTACTGAAATAGCTAAGGGTATTATGTGCGTGTGTGCGCGCGCACACACACACACACACACACACACACACACGCACCACGTTTGGTGTCCTATAGTGTTTTGCAAACTAGGCAAAGTACTGAATTTGACACACTGTGCAAGCATGCTTTGGGATGCGTGCAGTGCTTAATTTGACAAGGTGTTTGCAGGTGGGGCCCTTGGTAAGTGTTATTATTATGCAATACAAGGCACTCAATATATTGACCACCACACAAGGCTAGACAGTTACATTGGCCTTGGCAGGTTCAGACTCAGGGCATCAACCACCAAGCAGCTCACTGGCGCGTTTTTATCTCACTGAGCCATAATGCCAGCTTAACTGTGCCTAAGCCCACAACAGACACTATTCCCTTGTTTTCTAGCACCAAGACCCCTTTGCTAGGATGGACAAATCCTCCCCTGGATCCCCTGATTAGAAACAAAAACGACCCATCATTTAGGTACAATGGGCCACTGAAATCCCTTGGTTCAGGCGGCAACATCACGCTCTCCCGACCTTTGCAAAAAACAGAAACTTTCATGGGTAGATTTCTAAAAGTAAAAAACAACCTGAAACAGGCCAAAATATATCTAAATATCAGGCTGCACCTCTTACGCTTCATAAAAGGGGGTGGTGATGGACAGAGCATCTGAATTAAGCAGAACACTCCTACCCAGTCAAAAGATCAGGGCTTGATCCATCACCGTTTTTTAGCTCACTGCACCATCCCAGTTCAGAACCTGGCTACATGCCCCTGGCCCAGTGCATCATGGGAACAGGGCAGACCAATCTACCAAGCCAATTCTTTACTGGAAAGGAAACAAGCTTCCGGGGACCGGTTTCTGGCATTGCAGCCGTCTTCGGCCCGGCTTGCTTGAATCCTGATGGTGCAGTGAGCAAGGGACTCATGTCTGAGCATACCCTTCCACACTTGTAGTGGCCAAAACGATTCATAAAAGGGTCTGCCCTGTTCCCATGATGCACTGGGCCAGGGTCAGACTAATTTGCATGTAGCCAGGTTCTGAACTGGGATGGTGCAGTGAGCTAAAAAACGGTGATGGATCAAGCCCTGATCTTTTGACTGGGTAGGAGTGTTCTGCTTAATTCAGATACTCTGTCCATCACCACCCCCCTTTTTGAATCGATTTGCACCTCTTACGCAGCCCCTCTGTACTATTAAACTGTAGCAATGTTTAATATTTGTTTAAATTAAATATACGTTTAACATCCGTAGCAAATTATTGCACCTAATGTACAGCAGGGGCTCGGGGATGGTATGAAGGATTGCTAAGAGAGCGGATGAAAGAAGTATACAAGAGTCCTATGTCAGAGACTGAGTATGCCTTTCTCGCATACTACAATTGTATTCTTCTTGACATTAATAGAAAACTGGCACTGCTGGACACAACGGGCTGTTTGTGCAGCGAGCACATCCGGGCAGGCTTTTGTTGCAAAGTTATGCGATTCACATCAATGCCTACCAGCTGACGGTATCATGCCCTCATTTTCATAGAAGGGCTCGGTACTCCCTCCTCGATATAAAGTGATTTATCACCAAGAATCAATCGTCATCAATTAAATACACAGATGCAGATAGCCAAGGGTGATAAATGAACTAATGGGAACCGTTGCTACTCGTGTTGCAACTGGGAAAAATCTTTCATTCTTTTGAAAGTAGCAACAAAAAATAAGACTTGTAGATCATTGGAGCGCTGCGCGCGGCCACCTCCCAGGCGCGCGGGCATTCCTCGAGTCACAGGAGACGGCTGCGTAGGTGCTGCAGGCCTTCGGATATGCCTATGGTGTGGGGTAGGTGGGGCGTGGGTGGGCGCAGGCCAACCTGAAGGCTTCCAGGAACTCGGATTCACGCGCCATCATTCCGCTCACACCCTTCCACCATCTCACTGACGGTCTCGGTCTTACAGTCCTACCATCCATCTCCCAGCACCCACTCTGTCTCCCGCTCTACCGCCTCTCTCTTCCCTCTCTTGTTGCAGCTCTGTCTTTCTCCTCTCCTCCACTCGTTCTTTCAAACTCTCTCTTGCCCTCGTCTTCTCTTTATTAATCCCAGCACATTTCTGGGCCCTCGCTCTCTTCCAATCTCTGCCCTCCCTACTCTCCTGTTTTACACTCCTCTCTCACCCCACACCATCCGTCGCCCTATCTCTGGGTCCCCAGAGCTTGAGGTGCTTCTCTCTCATCCGTTTTCCTTGCCGTGCCTTTTCCTCTTTCTCTCCACCCACTGGTCTCTTCATCCCTCCATAATTTTCTCTAACCATCGCCTCTTTTCCCTCTCTTCTGTTCAACCCTACGCCGCCCCTCCTTCCACTGTCCCCATCTCTCCTCAGCTCTCCCCTCTTTTTAGGTCTCGCCTGTCGATGCGCATGCGCATCGAGCTTGCGAGACTATGGGGGCTTATCCACTCTTTAACCAACTTGCAAGGAATCGTGGCGATTCCTTGCAGTGCACGAGAAATTTAAGCTCAATGCGCATGCGCATTGAGCTTAAAAGCGCGTGCACATGCCCCCAGCCGCCTGCCTTGCCTACTCTCTCTCTCACAGCCTCCCCCAGCTCCGCCCCCTCACTTCTTGATTGCACGGCCGCTAGGCCGTGCCTCCCCTACTCTCCTCCTCCTACTCTCCTCCCCTCGCCGTCTGTTCCCGCACTCCTCCCACACCCCCGCTCCGCCCCCTCCCCTGCCTGCCATGTCGCGTCGCATTTCTCCTCCCCCCTCCCCACAGCAATGCCCTCCGTTTTGACTCGCTGCCTCCTCCTTGTTGTATCTGTTTTGTAACGCTCGTAATCCTAAATCCTTATACTTTGCAACCAGTTCTCATGTAGATCGCCGTGCCTCCCCTACTCTCTTCCTCCTACTCTCCTCCCCTCACCGTCTGTTCCCGCACTCCTCCCACACCCCCGCTCTGCCCCCTCCCCTGCCTGCCATGTCGCGTCGCATTTCTCCTCCCCCCTCCCCAGTAGATCGCCGTGCCTCCCCTACTCTCTTCCTCCTACTCTCCTCCCCTCACCGTCTGTTCCCGCACTCCTCCCACACCCCCGCTCTGCCCCCTCCCCTGCCTGCCATGTCGCGTCGCATTTCTCCTCCCCCCTCCCCAGTAGATCGCCGTGCCTCCCCTACTCTCTTCCTCCTACTCTCCTCCCCTCACCGTCTGGTCCCGCACTCCTCCCACACCCCCGCTCTGCCCCCTCCCCTGCCTGCCATGTCGCGTCGCATTTCTCCTCCCCCCTCCCCAGTAGATCGCCGTGCCTCCCCTACTCTCTTCCTCCTACTCTCCTCCCCTCACCGTCTGTTCCCGCACTCCTCCCACACCCCCGCTCCGCCCCCTCCCCTGCCTGCCATGTCGCGTCGCATTTCTCCTCCCCCCTCCCCACAGCAATGCCCTCCGTTTTGACTCGCTTCACTTTCCGGCCCACTGCTTGGTTCTGTTTGGAAATGTGTTTGTATCTTTTGTGCATGTGTTGTCTGGTTGCTACTGTGTAAGTATTGAATGTTATGTTATTCCTTTCGATGTAGTGAATATTAATATATTGCTTCATTTAAATAACAAACCTCCTTGAGGAAGGCTACGCATTATTTAATAATTCGCGCTGCATTAGATAATGCGTGCGCTTGAGTAGTCCGCCTTCCATGCGTGAAGAGCTCCGACACTCCCTCGGGGAGCGCGCGGCATTGACACCGGTAGTACTACAGGGCATTCAGGTGCGAGCCCAGCCAATGGCGAACATGTCCTCACAGGTCCTCGCGCGCGGGGCGGGGCGGGCGCTGGCCTGCTCCCTCGCGGGCGCTTCAGCAATGAACAGCCGGCCTTGTGGAACTGTAGACATTAGTTCTTTTAGACAGATGCCATCCTTACGTTTTTTTCCTTTTAACCAGACGCAGTGGCGCTTCTCGGGGTCCGCGTGGATGCTCGTGGACTAGAAACGTGTCCATGTGCGTTAAGGATGCGTGCTTGTGTAGTACTCTAAACGTTATCAGAAAATAGACTGATCGATGTCTGCAACATCAGCAGACACTCACAGTGGTACCTGCAGTAGTACAATACAGCACATTTGCATTTATGCAATCAAAATGGTGCCGTCTTTATTTTTTTATGACCTAGCCCGTATATCCTCACAAATGGAATTTTGAAGTATTTGTTTTAAAACCGCATTTTCAACGTTTCCATTTGCTATGGTGAGGTTTAACAAGCTGGCTTGTTAGATAGGTAATGCGCATTGAGCTTCCCCTGCCGCATCAAAGGCTTTCACGGCCGGCCGGCCATGCTTTCAGTTTCACGACCGGCCGGCCGTGTCAATTACATTCCAAAGCCCGCTCTCCCTGCTCCGCCCCCTGCTCCGGCCGAGACGCATTTCTCCTCCCCCCTCCCCTCTCTTCCCTCCGTCTTGTTTCCTTTAGCTGCCCTGGATGATCTATTCTTACTCAAACTTGCACCGCTTTTACTAAATCTTACCCTTTTAACCCTCACTCACCCTCACTCACCCTCACCCTCACTCACCCTCACTCTCACCCTCACACAGTGCAATAGTTCTCAGACCATTTCAGTTAGAGCTTTTAGAAATGTTTATGGCTTTTTTTATTTGTAATACTTTAGCATTGGCTACAGGAAACAAAAATGCTAAACATTTACAAAAAAAACCCATAAACAATTCTAAAAGCACTAACTCTAATGGTGCGAGACCTATTGCATTTCCAATGCTTGTTTCCTCTCCCTCCCTCCTCTACATTCTCCTCTTCCCACCTCATTGCCTCTTCATCTCCTCATCCTCCACTCTTCCACCTGGACTAGCCGCCTCGCCATGCTTGCACGTGCTTCCCTTGTTCTCCCACCCGTTTACCTGCAAGCGCCCCCTTCATTGTCTCCCTCCAGCCCCAGGTCTCTCCTCATCTCCCCATCCCCCACCCTCTCTTCTCACCTCGCACCCTCTTTCCATGCCCCACTCTTCCCAGCTCCTCACTCTCCTTTGATTCCCTCTTCCTTTTCTCCATCTCCACACCCCACCCCTTCTCTCCCTCATGTTTTAACATATCCCTGCTCCTCTTCCCATCTCCCCTTCACATCCCGTCAAACCCAAACCTCCTCTCCCCTTTCCAATATCTCTTTACTTTCCAACCCTGATCCTCTTCTCTCTCCACTGCCTCTTCTTTCCACCCATCTTTCTCGTCCTCTTTTACCTATCCGCACCCACTCCTTTTTCCCTCTCCCCCTCACTCCTCATCTACCCTCCCCTCATCTCCAAATCCCTCTTCTCTTCTTTTTTCTTCTCTCCGCACACCCACCTCTCTTGTGCCCGCAACCTCTTCTCCCCGCTTCATGACATTTTCACACCCTGCTCTCCCCTCTCTCTATCTTCTCAACTTTTCTTTTCTTGTTTAGTTTGTGGTGATGTGTTACAGGTATTATGTGCTGGGCATGTTCAGGGGTCGGTACTGTTTACCATTCTCATTTGGCCCATATTCACACACCCCTTTTATTTTCATAATACATAATACACTACACTCTATAGGTCTCCATTACTAAAAATTAGAGCTATTTGTGTTGCAATATTATTTGCTACAGCAAAAACTCAAACTTTTACTAATGCGAGACCTATTGCGTTGCAAATGCTTGTTATATCTTATCTTAAGCATAAATGCGTTGTTTCCAACAATCTGACATGCGCCCCCCACCCTCCGAAACTATATTTCACTCAAGTCCTTATGCTGTAGTGTTCTTTGTTTATCTAGAATAACTAAAGATTTTGTTAGGGGTGCGTAGAGACTTATAACTTGAGCAAAGCCTTTTAAGTTCCCAATTATTGACATACCAGTAGATTATGGAGCTTGGCACTTTGCCTCTATTTATGCACTTGTGGTATTCTCTTCAGGGTGTTAGTTGGCACCGGTCACTTGTGAACATTTTTGCATGTGAGTGCATACCTTGCCTAGCTCTTTCTTGTGAGCACTCTAAAACCATGCCACGCCAGTAACTCGGGAGCATTAAGTAAGAGACTGCATAGCTTGCTTAGGTGTTTTCTCAAGATAAATCTAAAATCGTGTTGCACTGGTAACTTGCAAACATTGTGGTTATGAACGCACAACTTGATTACATTTATCTGTTGTAACCCAACACACATACATACCAGCATTCAAAATGCTTGCGAAAGTTCAGATTTTCACATTAAAATACCACTCTTGTAGCTCTTCATTAGCTTCACATATTTTCACTCCTGGTAACTATCACAAGGGAAGGCTCGGTGTGTTTGCTTGCAGGCTGGATTAATTGAAGGCACTGGATGCCAGCAAAGAAATATAATTAGGTATATGAGCCATCGTAGCTGACGGTTTAGGAAAGGCACTTATGTTTATGTTATATATAGCATAAACGTATGTTTTAAAAATGCCGTTAATTGCGGGAGCTAAGTACTTAGGCGTTCAGGGCCGGACTGGCCGTTGCAGGCACCAGGCAATCCCCCGGTGGGCCGCAAGGATGGGGGCTGGTTTTGGGGCCTCTGGGGGTAGTTTTTGTTACAGCGCCGTTTTTGCAGCATAGCTGCAAAATCAGCCCTGTAACAAAATCGGCCGAAACCGGCCCCGTCAAAGAGCTCGGTCGCACCCCCCCTCACTCCCCTGGGGGGCGGGCGGCCGAGCACTTTGCCAGGGACGGTTTTGGTTCCCAGTCCGGCCCTGTCTAAGTTATAGGCTGGGGGGCCCTCAGTCCAAGATTCACTTCCGGGTTGCAGACGCCAGTAGCGCGAGGGCGATTGAGCCATAGGACTCCGTAACACACGTACCCGTGGTTACGTGCTTTTGGAATTTGGAGCTTTACCATTATCGAATACATACGATGTCGGATGACAACAATTATTATAACTTGGATTGAAGATTTACAGTCCACTACGTGAATTTCGGAAAATTTTGTGGCGACTGATTGCGTGTATATACATTACAAGGTTACCCTTCCGGGTTGGAATTATCACCGGAACTGGGCCTAGGAATTTACATCTCGGCATTTAAGCCCTGAAGAGTTGTGGTGTCTGTTTAGGTATAGTCCCACAACGAAACACGTGTCGGCTGGCTGTTTATACATTATCCTATTTAATAGTCTATGAGTCGGTTTTTTAGTGTTCAGAATTTTGGCGCTCAACTTCTCACGGTAGAGTATTAATTTGTCCTGGTATCAATGTAGGTGCTTCTTGGCCAGAGGAGAACCATAACCTCTGTAAAAAAGGGGGGCAGAGACCTCCCTTTTGTTCTGTTTGGGCAAAGATCCAGAGCACACTATATATATCAATAGCATGTTTTCTTGTAAGAGTATTGTTTAATTAGGGATAGATCCAACCAAACGTGAATTTTTCAAAAGTTTTATTCATCAGCAGTGTTCACCACTTGGGAATCACTGTACATGTCACTCAAGCCAACACGTGTTTCATCACAGCATGTGGCTGTGAATCTTCAGGGCTAGAAGAAAATAATAAAATCATAAAATGAATGCGATGTCACAATAGTATGCAATCGCGTGTGAAAGTGGGACACCCGTGGCGTGGAAACCAACACAGAAAGGACGGGAATAAAACATTTTTCAGTGACTTCTTCTAATTATTCCTAATACATTTTTATTCTCCTGAAGTGAGATAGAAATAATGTGTCGTGACAAACTGCGCAATTCGGGTATTTATAAGCTCCTAATACGTACATAGTTATCCTAGTCTACAAGTGCAAGTGTGCTGTGAGGTGAATCATAATATTTACGTTCATTCATTAAGTTCGTTAACTTCAATATATTGAGACATAAATTATGCTCGAGTATAGTAAACAACTTGGCCAATTCAGATATTGTTGCCACAGAACATGGCGGTCCAGCATGACTTAAAAAAAGAAGGAATGGTAAGTGACATAACCATAACCTTAATCGTTGGATTAACATCCTGTTGAATAAAAGTTATTATTGGGGAACTTTTAGGATCTGATATCATTTGGCTGGTTGCTAGTTGAATGTTGAATTATATAGAATCATCACTCGTCATAAGTACCTGATACATTTTACAGTCTTAGCCTTTCTTCTAGCTCAAAAACCTTTAGTCAGATTTAGGCTAATTCATTCATGTAATTATCCTATTTGCTGATCTAAATAAAAGGAGAGAGACAAGAACCTCCAATGATAAACGACGCAGGACAAGACTTTTCCTTTTTTTGCCTATTCGAATTCACTTATTAACATTGATATTGTGATTTTGTTGAGTGCGCAGGATTGTGTTTTTATGTTGTAAGGGTGTATCTTGATACACTCCCATTGAGGGGTGTGAAGGGTCTCCTCTCCCTGCCTGCACCATTTACTATTGAATAATATGTACTGACGTTTACTTTGCTAGAGCGCCTATTTAACCCGTATACTTGAAACCCTCTCCTCTGATCACAAGATGCACAAATAACAAATTAATCAAAACAATTCACTGTTGGCTCATCTCTTTCCGATCTGGACTTCAGTGTGGTTCTGTAAGGATAAGGTTCAGCGGTAGAAAAAGGGCAGGTGTTATGGAGCAGTGTCAGCGTCAGGGAGGGGGAGCTTCTCAACCTGTGGCGGAGCGCTGACAGTTTACAACAAAGTGGGATGCACAACAATGGAGGTGCAGCCATTCGATGGACCTGTGGAAGGGGCAGATTTCACGAGTGCAGTGGGTAGGCGGGGAGGAGGAACTGGCCTGCCGGTAGTCCTGGACTCTACTGCCCTAACCCACCACGTACGGACTGAGTAGAATCTTGGGGAGGATGCCTGTGTTCCGGTGGGCCGGTGCAGTATGCGGTGCCCTGGATGTCAAGTAATGTAACTGTTGGCCGTAGCGCGTTGGGGCCTGCCGGCGCAATGTGCGCAGCCAAGTGGGAGATTGACGGCCTAGATGGCCAAGTTCTTGTGTACGGCCAAGTTCTTGTGTACGGCCGAGTTAAAAGTTAAAGTGTAAGTTCGAAATATACGGCCAAGTTGTGCTAGTGTACGGCCGAGATAAAAGTTAAAGTGTAATGTGGTACCTAATTTCCTTACTTACGTTGACATGTTGATGCAGATAAAGATATGGTGTGATACTGTGAATAGTTCTTATATATCCAAGAAGAATACTTTTATTTGGTAATGGACTATGATGATTCACTTGGATTGATGTGAATAAAAGGCTACGCCATAGACGACATGTCCTGATTCCAAGAGTTCTTGGGCGTAGCGGGCGGTAAGGGGAAGGAATTTGGGGAGGAGGGAATGTCCCGTTGTGTGCATACTAAACACTTAGCAACTCCACATGCACGGTTAGACGGTGAAATCTAATTGTACTCGAGCAGACCACTCCTGGTAACTATCACAAGTGAAGGCTCGGTGTGTTTGCTGGCAGGCTGGATTAATTGAAGGCACTAGATGCCAGCAAAGAAATGTAATTAGGTATAATGAGCTATCGTAGCTGATGGTTTAGGAAAGGGACTTATGTTTATGTTATATATAGCATAAAGGTATGTTTTAAAAATGCTGTTAATTGCGGGAGCTTGCCAATTCATTGACTTACACCAGTTTGTTCTAAAATTCTTTGTTTTGGTATACATTTTGTTATTTAGTATACAAAAGCTATTTACTATCATCCTGCACTTCTACTAACAATTTAGATACCGGATCAAAAGCAGCATCCCAAGCACTGGTAAAGCCAATACATTTGGCCTTCCAGTGGTGTATGTAGAAATGTGTATAGCCGACATGCTTTGAGGAAACAAACAGCATGGGTTGTTGATGTGTGATAGCTATAACATATCATGAAGTGTGACTTTGTGATTGAGATGGGCAGCTGTCACCTGCACCCTACCATCAGTCTATCTTGTTCAGCTTATTTAGCCAACCACGCTAAGCGTGCTGGATTGGGACTACCCATAGCTTGAATAAGAAAAGTGGATCTACAAGTCTCTGGCGGTCTAGACACTCACATAGGATTAAAGAGTTGCATGCATGACGGCCCAGGCACAGGCAAACAGAAAGTCCACCAGCCCCTCTCGCAGATGTTGCTCCAGCTCAGAAAATCATCCCATACCTATGCCTCGGATATTAATTTGTTTTGCAGTTTTATATAGTGCAAATTTGACCCGTAGGTATTGGAGTGCTTTACATGAGCACCAGTTACGTTACACAAGGACACTTCATTTTTTGTAGTCACAGGGAGATTAAGTGATTTGCCCACAATCACAGGATGTTGAGCAGACGCAAAGACTCGAACCTGGTTCCCCAGCTCAAAAGTCGGCAGCTCTGACCATTACACCACATCCTCATCCCAACACCCGGGAGCAGAAAGTCCTGTAGTGGGTTTGTGGGGCAGACAGACCATCAACCCAACAGGACAAATATGTAATCTGCCAACTGCGTCCAAGGCGCCAGAGCTGATCCCATGCTGGTTCTGGTCGACTTCGTTGAATGTGAGGAGTGAACCTCCATTCATCTCTCTCCACATCAAGGGCTCTTTTAAGCTTTATTAGAATGGACAAAGACACAGTCATCTATAGAACTGAGTGGACTACAGCACCCATTGTGCTAAGCACATACCCCCCCGCCTACCATCACCTGATGTGCCTATGTGAGGCAGACGCTTGCTTACATTGGTGACGGTAGGTGGGGAGGGGTGTGCTGTAGCACAATGGGTGCTGTAGTCAACTCAGTTCCACTGTGTTGTCAAACTCATGCATCCAGCCCAATACGCGCTATATAGGTCAACCCACAAACAACCTTACAGCTACACACCCAGGACATCCTGAACCTGATGCAATTTGGAGCCCTTAGTTTCCTCTCCAGGGATAAGAATTTCCATATAAATAATAAAATCCGACCATCCAGAAAGCACTTTTGATCATGCAAGTGGGGATTTGCTGTATGAATAACTAGACAATTAAATTAATTTTCGGAAGTGGCTAGTGCCATCTGCAGGCTAAAACTAGTTGGTTGATAAATAGGCAAAAATAATGAAAATAAAGTGCATTTTAAAGTCAGGAAAAAAGCGAATAAAAACAAAAAAGTCAGCATAATGTTAGGTAAAATTGGCTTATGAAAAGAAATGTAATTTCTTCTTCCGGCTTAGCATCTTCAGGTAGGGGATACATTTTAAAACATAAGTTTATGGTAATTAATGCACTATCTGAGTCAAGCTCTGGTAGTATAATGTACTTTCCTCCTCGTTGCATGAGTTGGTCCCCTTGAACCCTGCATGGTTTCTCAAATAGTTTTTAGTCCTGCAGCTTTTGTTACTGGTGTCTGGCCTGTTTTGTGAGATCCTTTAAATGGTTTATTAATCTAGCAGTCATCTTATTGTGTTTGAAAGTTTGGCACGGGTGAAGGCACATTACACTAGCTGCAGGGCCCCATTTGGTGGCCGCCAGTCTTTCGTACCAGATTAGGCGTGGTAGTTTCTTCACCTGGTTTATCTAGGTTGAACAATTTTGAAATAAAGCTGCACCCTATTAAGGGTGTAGGCTCGGACTTAGAAAAGGAGAAGTTATTAACCATGTAGGGTAAAGCTTCATAGTTTATTTAAGGGGGCATTCATTGGCTTGTCTTCTCAGAACTTATCTGCAAGTCGGAAATACCCAAGATTTTATAGTGGTTCTTAGAAAACGGTTTCTTAGCTGGTAAAATAAATTCCCTGTGGAGAAACAAGGAAAGAAAAGTTGAATGTGCAAAGGCACGGTTTATACTGGCCAAGATTTAAATATGCAGATATCCCATTCAGTTGAAAATCTTCAAGAGTAACTGTTGGGTACTAGGAGTAGTTGTGTAAATGCGTGTCGATTTCCAGAAATACTGCACTGGATGTTTGCGTACTCTCAAAAGGTCTAAAATCTACTTCAGGTGTAAAACCAATTGTGCACGATTAGATTTTGGACTTGCTTTGTGGAGCTTTGTGAATCAGGACCATTATGTTTTCTGAGGGATTAGGTCCATCTCCTTTCTGAAATGCGTTAATCTGAGAGAATAATGAAGGATAACAAAGAACCAATCACATCAATGGACCAATTATGTGCTCAAGATCAGGTCTGCCCCATTAGGGAAGGCCAGAGAGGTGAAATGAAGGCCTGCACTGGAGCCTGTCCACCACCATGAGGAGCATTATAAAAGGACAAACCAAATCAATTAAGTTCATAGGAGCAGGATGCCGAAATTCATTCCAGCTTCAAGAGCAGATTCTTCTGAACTAGATCTACTGGATTTCTGAAAAGGCTAATGTTTAATCTGCTGCTCCTAGAGATCCTAGCTCCAAGACCCGCCGATCTTCTGCAGTAGGTCTGCCGGGTGACAATTATCCACAATATTTTCTTTCTCAAAAGTACAAACCAGATGATATTAATGGATGTCTTGGGGATGAAAGGTTAGGATTCTGGGATGAGAGATAAATGTATTAGATGCTGGATTGCTGAAATGTCACCATTATTTCTACATTAGCAGTCTTGTGCTACAGGCAGGGGTGGGTGTGTTGATACAAGGACACAGTACAAAAGCCATATTTGTTTAGCAGCAGCATAAAATGAGTACATTTTGGTACATTAAAAGTGCTTCAGTCACAATAAGAGCCAGATGATGAGTACATGAATGTTAGCAATATCACAATTATTTTTTTCCAGAAGAATTTGGCGAATTTGAGTGTTATTGCAAAATCCTGCCCATATTTGAAAACCACACGTTTGCATCCTTTTACCAAATGTTAGCAGAATGTTGAGAGGATTTTGACAAGCACAGGCACTCCTTACATGTAGCATTCACCCAACCCCTGGAATCGAGACTTAAGCCATATTCCACCACAACACCACTGTGTAGCACAATGGTGTTAACCAAGTGTTAGATTGACAACGAATGGATGCTCATGTACAATTATCACCAGGGCGTAGAGCACACCAGCCTCAACTGCAGCTCTATCTTTAGTTCTCAGAGAAGACCCTTTATCAATTCTCTGCAAGATTCCCTCAGTTCTACAGTGCAACAATGCACGGACAGGGTGTGGCTGCAAAACCTTTTTTTTTAATTTAGCTTTGCAAAAAAAAAAACAAGAAGTTACAAATGTGCAGCATAGATACAGATAAGGTGGGTTCACTGAGCTGCAAGCAAAGTATGAGCAACCAGGGAGAACTGTGCCAACTGGCTTCATTCACACACATCACTAACAATGTAAATAGCGGCAAGACATCCTGGGCACAGATGTCTGCAAATATTGACCGTCATTCTGAATCAAGACATTGAATCAAGCCAACCAAAACACACACATGGATATTCCCATAGGAAAAAAACATAAATCATTTGCACAAAGCAAAGTATAGTAAGCAGTGCTGAGCAAAGCATTTGTGATACATGCTGGTAACATATGCTAACCTCATCGATATGTAGGGGGGAAAACTATAGGGGGGAATGGATACGTCACTGGAGCTGAATAGTAAATGTAATTACAGTGCCCAAGGTAATGACAGTAATGTAGATACATCTTGAAAGTTAATCATTAATCATTTGAATGCACTTTCTGATCACTAGCGATGGCTGATAGCCCATTTGCTGCAGAATACCTAATCAATAAGTAACTAGTACGAGATCAATAAGTAACTACTACGACCCATTACTAAACCATTTGCTGCACATATCGATACTCGTTGACAAGCACAAGGACAACAGACCACCTGATGCTGATTGATGCCATTTGTTAAACCCTCTGCAAAGAGTGTTTAGAATGTGAAAGGGCTGCGGGCCGCAGAAATGATACAAGTGGCCATAAGTCCAGTGCTTAATTTGTAAAGAAAAAAAAGTATGTGCCAGGGTCCTTCTCGGGTGGCCACTGCAGCCTGCACTACTCATTGCCCCCGACAGAGCTGGCCAACTCCTTCTTGGGCGGCCAATGCAGCCTGCACCACCCATTGCCCCTGTCAGAGCCGTCAATGACAGTAGCAAAACAACTACTAATCGTCACACTCCTACAACTGTGGCAAAGCAGCTAGTTCAGTGCATCATAGCTATAATGGCGAGTGGCAGGTATTACTAATTTGTAACGCATATTGATTTATTAAACATACTTGGGCTCATCTCAAAATTAGACAAGCAGCTCCACCATGTGGTAAACTGTCACGAGAGCCAATGCTGACAATAAGTGCTGGTGCTGAGCACCTGGAAACCACCAGCTCAAATTAAGCACTGGCCAAAACGGAACAATTGTTTTCCTATTAACTTGAGATACTTTTCCTCATGATTTATACAGCAATCCAGACCCCAGAAGTGTGGGAAACAATGCGAAGCTCTTTTAAGATAGTGTGGGTTTGTTTTAGTATTTTAATAATTTACGTTGCTATTCAATAACGTTTAAATTGAATAGAGGAATTCAAAAAAAGAAAGATGTTTTATTGAGCAGCTCGAGCATTATTGTGTTAAAAGACTGGCAACGAGCCGCGTGGAACACCTGCAGGGGCGGCCAGCATATTATCATAAACACAGCAGAGTATACACGCCTAAACTAGTCCATGCCCTCCCTATACACTGAAACTCAGTGTAAAACCAGTGCTGCACATGCCTTTCAAATCCAGAAATACGTAACAAAAAACCACGTAAAGATATTTTGGAAAGACGGGCTGATCCAGTTTTCCTCCCCTACCGACAATCTCAGCGTTTTCTGGGGTGCGCGAGTGCATCTTCATATCCGCAGGCCCCCATCTTGCACACACCCCAGATTGCATGAAAACAGGCCGGCGCTAACCCTTTTCAGATGGAAGAGCATGACTGGGCATTCACAATATCTGCGCGCCGCATTCCTTCATGTAGATGAGCTAAAGGACCCCCGGGGCCTTGATGAGATGAGAGGGCATCGTGCCAGCCGTGAGCGAGTCAACCAGAACTTTCCCTCACACTCACTTTTATGGAACTGAGGAAACATATTGCTAGAGTGACCAGAATTTTAAATTCAAAAACCGGGACATTTCACAAAAATAGAAGGACTACAATGTTACTTCAAGCGATGAGAGCACTCCTCAGCAGAGAATTACAGAACAGGCAGTAAGACATACATAAAATTTAATTTTTAAACCCAGTAGCGTGCCTGTTAATTAGCTGCTTTCTTGAAACAACTGCTAACTTTCCCTGCTTTGTAAAACATAAAAAACACCTCTCACCGTTTTCAGTTTACCGGAACATGGGCTACATTTCTTAAAATTTGCTGGGACAGCTGGTTAAAAACAGGGACCGTCATGGCAAAACGGGGACGCCTGGTCACCCTACATATTGCGCAATGCAACTTTGGCAGAATAAACCCGCCCAACGGACACAGGTGACACCAGCACACACTTGCCTCTCCGCAAGGGCCCGTCTATGCCACAGCCAAAGGCCTTATGCATCCGGGCATGGGAGACTTAGCAGCAGGACTAAACCACATGGTCTGTGAGGGAATCAGATGAGCTACGGGTTCAAAGGCTCAAACCAGCCCGCGCTGCGCCGTGCGAGCCACTGGGGCAGAGATGCTGGTCATCGTCTGGTAAAGTGAGGGGCTCCCGCACGGATTTGCTTTCAGTGGGCCCACGTGCTGCATTTACTGCACAGTATTTGTATTGCACTGGCCAAAAGCCGTACGATTCGCAGACACTTCCGACGAGAAGCCTATGAAATATATCAACATTAGGATCTGGCGGGAATATACCAGGGCAATAATTATTCAAAGCAGAAGAGCCTAAGAAGAAACGATGCGCCATGTTAGAAACAACTTTGTCCCAGCAGGACCTTGCATCATAGCGGATGCAGTGCGCATCTGAGACAGGATGTCCCGCTGAATGCATGCGGATACAGAACTACACGGCGAGGTAAATAGAACTGTGTACATGCTGCCTCAGGGCATGGCGCCGTCAATATTCTTATTCAAATTAGGAGTGTCAACGCATTTCTATGCTCCGATTATATGCAGCTACTCTGCAGGCTGCCAATGCTGCCGCTCGGGTACTGCAGAGTCCTTCTGGAAATGCCAATCGAAGATGCACACCACTGTGCCAGTCTTCTCTTCGAGGAGGCAGCACTTGTTCAAGGTACTAGGATTGGCGCAGGTCACTTACTAGCCATGTTGAACCTCAGAGATTAGGCTTATCCATAAGGATACAGGTATTGTTATGATGCATTGCCAACAGATATCTTACTACAATGGCAGCTTCTACAGTGCCCCAAGCACGCGACACTCCTGCTTGATGATGAAATATGGAAAGTGCGGCTGCCATTCCATAACCCACACTGCTGTGGAACATAAAGAAGAAACTTATCTCATAATGTGCTCTGCAGGGGTGTGTGGAACAGCACTACCACCCACAAACAACACTGCCCCATAATGAAAACAAGACTGCACTGCAAACATCCCCATCGCTCTGGCTGCAGCAGCACCACTGGCAATGAAGTAGAATCCACAATTCCCAGGTGTGTGCGCACAACTGTCGTGCCAGAATCCTCACCACAGCACCATTACCAGACCAAATACATAACTGCTCTAATTCACTGAAAGCACCTTTGCCAACATGCTACCCGTCCAACTCCTTTTGCACCTGTCCTTGCCTACTATCATCACTCTCCTCTGACAGGAGCAGGCGCCGCAGTGGGTTGTGGGTAGCTGGAGTTCCATTCATTTGGAATGGTTGCGGCTGTCCACCCAGGGGCGTCAGAGTGCTGGCTGCTTCATACACTGCTTCAGAGGAGCACATGAGCCCATGCCTCCTTTTCCTCCACTGTACGTCTGTCTTCGCTCCTGCTGGGAGGTAGTTTACATCTTTGGCTACCTCCTCCATACGGCAGTCATCTACTGATGAAATATTCGCACAGAAATATTCTCGTGGTAAACTGTCGGTGTGTCCTGAAAGCTGCCTGGAGCTGGGGGTGGCAAGGCTGCGGCTGGACTGGGGAGTTTAGAGATGGGAAAAGGATGCCAAACTTGGGTTTCTTCATCTGCTAAGCCAACACAATGAGTTTTGGGGAAGGGGCATGAACAAGCCTTATAAACTGCCCTTTCCACCATGATGGTCTCTCCAGGGTATTCTAAGGTTCCCAGTGCAAGATGCATTAGTCTTTTCCTCAGCAGCGAGTTCTTGCTTGAATCATATATAAGGAAGCATTTAGTGATTGCTGTGTTGTAATGCATGAATTCCCTGTTTTTCGCCACATTTTCACCTCTTTGCTGCTATTTTTGCTTCTGAATTTAGGTTCTTGCAGCTGGAGGACTACTGATGTGCTTCTGGATGCCCTAGCTGGACTCGTTCCTGTTCCCCCTGTGGGGTAGTTTGGTGCCTTGCTATTAACCTCTGTATTAATCTTCAATTCACTAAAGAACTACAAGATTGACAACTAGTTTATATTCCCTTTTGTGGTTTTTGCTAACTGGGGCTCCATTGAGGATACACTTTACACCTTTCACATATAATGTGAATTCATTTATTTTAAAAGTTTTATATAGCGGTAGCTTGACCCGTAGGTATCAGGGCGATTTACATACATCCTGTAAAAAAACAAAGACGGAAATTGCATTACATCGTATGCAGGCAGTAAGGAAGCAAACCAGGGATAAAAAGAATACAGCATGAAAAATAAGGTGGTTAACACAGTCCGGTCACCAACTATCCTTGAATGTCAAGAGAGAGAAGTAAACTTGGAATAACGAAATCTAGGTTAGATGACGTTAGTCAGGAGAGTATTTGTTAAGGAGATGGAGTTTGAGGTCCCTTTTGAAACAGGAGAAGGAGGGGTTGCATCTGAGGACTCTAGGGAGAGTGTTCCACATCCTGGGAGCGTTGCTAGAAAATGATCGGTATTGTGTGGTTTTCTTTTTCAGTTTGGGAGGAATAAGAAGGAGTGAGTTGGAGCTTCTCAGAGTTCGGGATTGACCTGCTCTTACCAGTTTGTTGTTCAGGTAGTTGGGGGCCGGAGAGTGAAGGGTTTTGTGTGTGATACAGGCCATATTGTAAATACACCTCCCTTCCATGGGAAGCCAGTTGAGGGAGTTGAGAGCTGGAGTGATGTACAGGGGGGCACCGTGGCTACAGGGGCGAGTCACCATTTCCTCTGGCAAACAAGAAGGAAATTCAACAGATCACCTCAGTGTTCAATCCTTGACATTAGCCCTCAGCAAATCAGCATCTGGCCAGCAGCCACCAGAGCCAATAGATGGGCAGTAAAATAATGACAATGCAGGTATAAAAGCACGTAATCTAGGAGACAGGGTGACACATATTTGTCACAAAACACCTAATATTATAGCAATGGGTGTGCTCTATCGTCAGAAAGAAGGGTTCTTTGTTTCTGTAGGTGCAAATTATGGGGTTTTATAAATCAAAATGGGATGCAATTAATGTTACGAAAATCATGATCAGAGGGGTGTCACTGTTTTTATGTGCTAAATATTTGTTGGGACAGTAGGTTCAAACAAGCCTTGATGAACCCTATTGGACTCTCCTTTGGACCTATAATGTCTTTGTTGATGGTTTTTAATGGCGCTGTACCGCGTGGTTAAAGAGCAAACACAAAAATATGCTTTAGTGCAACCACCCACCTCCTTTTCAAGGCGCGTGCAACATGCATACTTTCACCAACAAACTGATGTGGGTGCTTTTTTTCCTTTTTCATTTAAATATTAGTTTGACTGGTAAATAAGCACGAACACGTTGCTTTCTTTTTTCATACATGGGTGGGGGAAGCAACACCAAGGGTGCAGGTCGGGGGAAGCAACATGAAGGAAGGACACAGGTGGGAGGAAGCAAATCGGATGGTGCCGGTGGAGGGAAAGAACACAGAAGGAAGCAAAACATGGGGAAGCAGCATTGGAGCTCAGAAGCAACAAAGTGCGGGGCTGGGGGCAGAACCAACACAGAGGGCAAGGGCGGGCGAATCAATATGGAGGAAGGAAAAAGGAAGAACATGAGCTGTTTGGGGGAGGTAAACAGGTGAGAAAACAATGCAGGGTGCGACTCGCATGAGAGAGAGCACAACAGTAAGGGGGTAGGGGAGAAGCGAAGCACATGGGTAAGAGAGCAACATGGAGTGGAGGGTGGAAGAGCAGTACAAGTTCTCTAGCGCATAAACAAATAGAAAACAGTAGAGCTTCACAAGTGAGCAGTGGAAGTTGCCAAGAAATGTGTCCCTGCTCCAGGGGAGGGACAAACACATTAGGAAGTAAAGCCAACACAAGCTGACGAATAAAAGAAAGCAAATGCGAGTTACAATAAAGCCAATAACATCTAAACTCACTGTCTGGGAAGCAAAACATAATAATAGAGAACAAATTATGGAGATAAACAGGTGACACATGCATGCATAGTGATACAGAACTGCTCCAGCAAAACGAGTAACAGCATATAGATTAAGTTGAACCTACCTCAAAGTATTTTTTTTATATACAGATATGAATAAAATGTGCTTTATCACTATAACAGCATAGCAATGCTAACAGTTTTTGTGTCCCTTCACATCTTGTTCTAGAGGATTCTGTTGCAGCCATTTTAAATCTGAATTCAGGGCGTTCACAGTGGATTAGTGTAGTGAAGGTTTGTTTAATTTACTGCTTTTGTGTGTATAGTTATAGATGTGCTATGCTGGATAGTAGTGTTTGCTGTGTCTTACCAGGCCTCTTTACCAAATTGGATGCCTGACACGTGGGAGGAACGGCATGTGCACTGCTCAGATAGAAGTGTGTGTCTGAGGGAGGCAATTGGGAATATGGTGTCCTGTGAGGGTCCCAAGTATCCCTTTGAACAGAGGAACGAAATGCATTTCGAGCAGAGGCCTGAAAACCGGGCTCTTTTCCACTGAGGGCTCCGAGCCTGTGCTCAGAGATTCAGATCGGAGTCACCTTTCCAGTTCTGCGTGTTCGGGAGCAGCATTCCTTTCCGCATCGGTGGTGCCAGCTCGGTTTTTAGCCAGAGGGGGCAGAGTTAAGCCGAGTTACAGTGGCCTGTGCATGCGAGGGGACTAATGTATACTGTTTGTAATCCTTTTCCCGTGCTCGCCTCAGTACAAGGTCGGCGGCTCTGTGCGAATTTGCATCTCTGTTGCTCGCTTGCTAGATGCCTTCCGTAGCAAACAGATGGGCCATTGTTAGTGACTGAGTCCACAGGGCCTTTCTGTACTTGTAACCGAATACCTAATCAGGAGCTTCATTAGAAATGCCTCCAGAAATCCGACAAAATTCATAAAACAATGTAGGGAATTAGTATCATCATGTGCCATGCCCCCTGGTCGCATGGTGATAACATCTGGGATAAAGTCAGGGCCACTGGATATTATGGAGCGAGGGAGGACCAAATTATGAGGTAGCAATTCCTAAATTATGCAGCAAGAAAAGGCAAATTATGTGGAAAATTGCAGTACATTTTGTGATAGTACTACTTCACTATTTTATTCACTATTTTATCATTTTTACACACGGAATACTGTATTGGAAAAATTGTTTTACCTTACTATTACGAGTGTAACAGCCAAAAATAGCATTAACCAACTGAAAGATGACCAGTCAACCTTTGGACGACAGGGCCTTCTCCACTGCGCAGGAGCACCGCATGCACAATGTGGTGCAAGAGTGACATAAACCTTAGGTCAGATTTTTGAAGCCATGCAAAGGCAACTTTCACATAGTATTTATATGAAAATGGTACATGTCATGACATTAAGCCTGTGGAGTTTTTCTCCTTCACTTAGTTTATTACAGCTTCGCTAAAAGCACTGCCATTTTTAAAATTTTTAGTAACCCCAATATGGCAATGCTATGTAAATGTTAGTGCTAAAAACAAGCATTCGCAAAGCAATAGGTCTCCAATTTTCAAGAGTTGGAGCTATTGGCATTGTAAATGACAATGGCTTTTATTTATGTTTTTTTTTAAAACAGAAAAATAAAAGGCATTGTAATTTACAATGCCAATAGCTTGAACTCTATCAATTGCGAGAACTACTGCATTGCAAATGCGTTAGTAGGGAGCTGTCCTGCCTTTTCCTGCCAGCAAGAGCAGGCAGAAAAAAGATCTTTGAAAAAATAGTGCTCAGAGGCTGTAATTAAAGACTACCGAGCAACAACAGATGTAACAGGGGCTGTCCTCATGGGAGGTTACAAAATGGGAAAAGGTGGTACTAAGGTGGGACTTCTAAGCATATTGACTGATGAAAAGACACAGTTTACAATGGACAATGACAAGCCAATGAAAAAACTGGGTGAAGAGTGTGCTGAGCTTCACGTCCATACCTTAATACAGCATGCCTCACAGAGCAGCGCAGGCGTTGCCCAGCTCGACCTAAAAAATGCTTAAATATAAAAGGAAACTTATATTCTCCCTATCAATGCAACACCATTACACTCACTGCCCATCATTAAGACAAAATCTTGCTTTTGGTATTGAGGAGGTAGATGGGTTACTCCTGCACACCATTTTCAGCAATCTAGTCCCTATCAGAAACCAGCAAGAGCAATTAGAAAGATTAATTTGTTAAACAAATCGTTTTTAGGTCTCGCCTGTCGATGCGCATGCGCATCGAGCTTGCGAGACTATGGGGGCTTATCCACTCTTTAACCAACTTGCAAGGAATCGTGGCGATTCCTTGCAGTGCACGAGAAATTTAAGCTCAATGCGCATGCGCATTGAGCTTAAAAGCGCGTGCACATGCCCCCAGCCGCCTGCCTTGCCTACTCTCTCTCTCACAGCCTCCCCCAGCTCCGCCCCCTCACTTCTTGATTGCACGGCCGCTAGGCCGTGCCTCCCCTACTCTCCTCCTCCTACTCTCCTCCCCTCGCCGTCTGTTCCCGCACTCCTCCCACACCCCCGCTCCGCCCCCTCCCCTGCCTGCCATGTCGCGTCGCATTTCTCCTCCCCCCTCCCCACAGCAATGCCCTCCGTTTTGACTCGCTGCCTCCTCCTTGTTGTATCTGTTTTGTAACGCTCGTAATCCTAAATCCTTATACTTTGCAACCAGTTCTCATGTAGATCGCCGTGCCTCCCCTACTCTCTTCCTCCTACTCTCCTCCCCTCACCGTCTGTTCCTGCACTCCTCCCACACCCCCGCTCTGCCCCCTCCCCTGCCTGCCATGTCGCGTCGCATTTCTCCTCCCCCCTCCCCAGTAGATCGCCGTGCCTCCCCTACTCTCTTCCTCCTACTCTCCTCCCCTCACCGTCTGTTCCCGCACTCCTCCCACACCCCCGCTCCGCCCCCTCCCCTGCCTGCCATGTCGCGTCGCATTTCTCCTCCCCCCTCCCCACAGCAATGCCCTCCGTTTTGACTCGCTTCACTTTCCGGCCCACTGCTTGGTTCTGTTTGGAAATGTGTTTGTATCTTTTGTGCATGTGTTGTCTGGTTGCTACTGTGTAAGTATTGAATGTTATGTTATTCCTTTCGATGTAGTGAATATTAATATATTGCTTCATTTAAATAACAAACCTCCTTGAGGAAGGCTACGCATTATTTAATAATTCGCACTGCATTAGATAATGCGTGCGCTTGAGTAGTCCGCCTTCCATGCGTGAAGAGCTCCGACACTCCCTCGGGGAGCGCGCGGCATTGACACCGGTAGTACTACAGGGCATTCAGGTGCGAGCCCAGCCAATGGCGAACATGTCCTCACAGGTCCTCGCGCGCGTGCCGGGGCTGGCGCTGGCTTGCTCCCTCGCGGGCGCTTCAGCAATGAACAGCCGGCCTTGTGGAACTGTAGACATTAGTTCTTTTAGACAGATGCCATCCTTACGTTTTTTTCCTTTTAACCAGACGCAGTGGCGCTTCTCGGGGTCCGCGTGGATGCTCGTGGACTAGAAACGTGTCCATGTGCGTTAAGGATGCGTGCTTGTGTAGTACTCTAAACGTTATCAGAAAATAGACTGATCGATGTCTGCAACATCAGCAGACACTCACAGTGGTACCTGCAGTAGTACAATACAGCACATTTGCATTTATGCAATCAAAATGGTGCCGTCTTTATTTTTTTATGACCTAGCCCGTATATCCTCACAAATGGAATTTTGAAGTATTTGTTTTAAAACCGCATTTTCAACGTTTCCATTTGCTATGGTGAGGTTTAACAAGCTGGCTTGTTAGATAGGTAATGCGCATTGAGCTTCCCCTGCCGCATCAAAGGCTTTCACGGCCGGCCGGCCATGCTTTCAGTTTCACGACCGGCCGGCCGTGTCAATTACATTCCAAAGCCCGCTCTCCCTGCTCCGCCCCCTGCTCCGGCCGAGACGCATTTCTCCTCCCCCCTCCCCTCTCTTCCCTCCGTCTTGTTTCCTTTAGCTGCCCTGGATGATCTATTCTTACTCAAACTTGCACCGCTTTTACTAAATCTTACCCTTTTAACCCTCACTCACCCTCACTCACCCTCACCCTCACTCACCCTCACTCACACTCACCCTCACCCTCACCCTCACCCTCACTCACACCCTCACTCACCCTCACCCTCACCCTCACACAGTGCAATAGTTCTCAGACCATTTCAGTTAGAGCTTTTAGAAATGTTTATGGCTTTTTTTATTTGTAATACTTTAGCATTGGCTACAGGAAACAAAAATGCTAAACATTTGCAAAAAAAACCCATAAACAATTCTAAAAGCACTAACTCTAATGGTGCGAGACCTATTGCATTTCCAATGCTTGTTAAAATTGACCTCCATTTACAAACAACAAAATGGAGCAGACGTCCTGCTTAGCGGTGACTACAGGTGTTGTAAATCAAAATGGAAGGATAAATGGAAGAGGACTTAAAGAGTGCCTATCAAAGGTACACACAAGTTTATTTCTGACTTTTTGTGTATTCCACATGCTGTCAACCTGCTCAAGCATAGGCTTGGAATGTGTAGTAACAAGCACAGGAAGCTTACTAGAAGACCTAGTTCTATTTTTTGTCCCATAGTTATGACTACATATGAAGAGGGAAACACAGGTTGTTTTATTTCTGTTCTGCTAAGCAACAATTAATAGAAACAGAAATTCACCTTATTTGTAGGGTCATGGAATTCCACTGTGACGTCTGGTAAGGTGTATTTTATTCCATACAATACATGATTGCCCCGGACCTTGGTCTATTGTACAAGCTGATTAAATATTTCCCCTGGTTGAGGATTTATGGAATACATGTGAAATCTACTGCATTAAAAAGCACACCAATGTGCATCTTGCAAACATTTAGATTACTACCTTTCTCTAGTGAGTTCCAACAGTGCAACAAATAAACCTCAAAAAATGTTTACGGATCTGCCAATGATAACATTTTTAGGCAATGAACAAACCAAAAGGGAGCTTAAAATCTACTCTTCTTTTAATTGTTTAAGAGGCAAGGCAGCTAATATTTTGTTCAGGAAGCCGCTTTCATGCTGTCACTATAGCAGATTCATTGTGAAAACACAACTCAACTGCAAAAAATTGGTACGATAATAATAAAAAGAGAGACAGGTTTTTAAGTCTTGCGTATGGACAACCTTTAGCTGTCAGTTGTTGAAAGACCTCATGTGGACCATACCAAAACTTGGATTGGGCATAGGACCAGCACATTGCTCACCATTGGTTGGTTTTCATGTCACTCATTTACTGAATTCTCATTCAATTAATTTCCTTCCTCTTCTTGTGTTTATCCCTCCTCTGAAATATAACTTCTTTGCCATCATTTTAATTGGATGGCCTGCATCCTTCCACTTCTCACATTGAATGAATTACTTTTTTTCTGTTAGTGCTCCATGGCAGTGTATACATTTTCTTTCTCTAATGTGCTGCTTCTCTCCTCAAATGAGGACTTTCCACCCCTCATGCTCCATGTTACTCCCTTCCCTCCTCGTCCTTTGCACAGCCATTGCTTTTCCCACCCCCATTTGTTTTATTCTTTTCTGCTTCATGCTCCTCGGTTGCTTTCTCACCCAATCCCTGTTGCTCCCCAGCCTACATTGACTTATACCCCTCTGCTCGGCTTTTGAAAACAACTTTTGCACACATTTTAATTCATTTGTTTACCCAAAGCTCCATGTGGTGAAGTCCATCATCTCAGGATGGTAAATAAAAAAGAAACAAAATGACAGTTTAGCTTGTACCATCTCATATTTGTGCACATGCATGGTGACACATGTGAGTGCATATGTCATCATGCTGGAACACCATGGCAACATCAAACTTTATTTTCATTCTTTTTGTGTTATCAGATTTTTTTTTGTTGCATCGGGAATACACATTTTGTTGATGCTGCACAGCATTGGTAAAACAAATTCCCAAAGTCAATAGGTCAAAAAGACAGGACCAATTGCCTTGCCAAAGGTTCTCTGGAAATGTTTGCAGGATTTCACTCCATCACAAACTCCCCTCTACACTTACGTAACGTCACAATGCTTTGATTGATTGCACCACACTCATCGTTTTTCTCTTGACAGGTGTTATTGGGCCTCGTAAACAATTCACAGAGCTGGCTCATTGTGTTTGCATCAATGTATTCATTTTTATTCAATTTTTACTTTACATAACCTGAATAATAGCAGCAGCATGAAAATTCTTCATCATTAAATCACTACCACGAGCCTGGATACAAGAGGGCAAGATTGCATTACAAATAAAACATTACACAAGAACATTATTCCAGTAATTCAGCAAACCTCTCGTGTTACCTGGGTTCTAACCAGTGAGAACGTCTAAGGCAACATACTGCATACACTTTGGACAACACTTTCTTAATTCGGCCAGCGATAAAAACAAGCATGCCTTCTTACGGGGAGTTTTCACCCGAAGCCAGACCATGAGTCCATCCGAAAGACCTTAAATTGTGGCACCAATCTTTAAGGAGTGTATTATGGGAGTTTTCATAGAGGTATGAGCTTGGCATCATCGTCTACTGCTTCTGAGAAGTCACTGAATAGGGGCACCTGAGATTTAATGCCAACCAAGTTATTGATTTCCCTTGCCATTCACTAACCCCCTTGTCCATACTTTTCATAGACGTGAGCCAGAGATTAAGCCTTCCCAATTGAAAGTACAGTGGTGGCTCCTTCGCAATGGCGGAGGAGCTTCGCCCCCATGCCTGGCGCAGAGCCAGCAAAGGAAACAAGCATTGGAAATGCAATAGGGCTCGCATTAGGAAAGTTTGAGATATTGGTGTTATAAATGATTTTTTTAAAATTTATGTTATTTTTTAAAATAGCTAAATTAATAGCTTTGTCATTTACAATGCCAATAGTTATAACTTTCGCAAACACCTATAGCATTTGTAATGCAACATGTTTTGTATTTACGTGACTTAGATGTATTGATATTACAAATAATTTTTTTAAATAATTAATACTTAAATAATTTATTTAATTTGTAATGGCAATAGCTTAAACTTTTGTAAATAACTTTTGTGAAGATTATGTTCAGTGTTTTTTATTGTGACGAAAATCGAAGAACAGAAGTGAAATATTAACATCTTTTTGTGATTTGTAATAAAGCACGAAAGCTTGAAACATTGAAAGAACATATTTGAACCAGTGATGCTGTGGTGGTGCTGAGTGATGCTGTGGTTGCGCTGAGTGATGCTGTGGTTGCGCTGAGTGGTGTGTGCATCGGAGGAGCTTAGTGGGTGCATTGGTGGAGCTGTGCGGTGGGTGCATTGGTGGAGCTTAGTTGGAGCATCGGTGGAGCTGTGTGGTGGGTGCATCGGTGGAGCTGTGTAGGTGGAGCTGTGTGGTGGGTGCATCTGTTGAGCTGTGTGGTGGGTGCTGCAGTGGAGCTGTGTGGTGGGTGCATAGGTGGAGCTGTGCGGTGGGTGCATCGGTGGAGCTGTGTGGTAGGTGCCTCGGTGGAGCTGTGTGGTGGGTGCCTCGGTGGAGCTGTGTGGTGGGTGCCTCGGTGGAGCTGTGTGGTGGGTGCCTTGGTGGAGCTGTGTGGTGGGTGCCTTGGTGGAGCTGTGTGGTGGGTGCCTTGGTGGAGCTGTGTGGTGGGTGCATCGGTGGAGCCGTGTGGTGGGGGCATCTGTGGAGCTCGGTGGTGGGTGCATCGGTGGATCTGTGTCGGTGGAGCTGTGTGGTGGTTGCATCAGTGGAGCTGGGTGGTGGGTGCATCGGTGGAGCTGTGTCGGTGGAGCTGTGTGGTGGGTGCATCGGTGGAGCTGGGTGGTGGGTGCATCAGTGGAGCAGTGTGGTGAGTGCATCGGTGGAGCTGGGTGGTGGGTGCATCGGTGGAGCTGGGTGGTGGGTGCATCGGTGGAGCTGGGTGGTGGGTGCATCGGTGGAGCTGTGTGGTGGGTGCATCGGTGGAGCTGTGTGGTGGGTGCATCGGTGGAGCTGTGTGGTGGGTGCATCGGTGGAGCTGTGTGGTGGGTGCATCGGTGGAGCTGTGTGGTGGGTGCATCGGTGGAGCTGTGTGGTGGGTGCATCGGTGGAGCTGTGTGGTGGGTGCATCGGTGGAGCTGTATGGTGGGTGCATCGGTGGAGCTGTATGGTGGGTGCATCGGTGGAGCTGTATGGTGGGTGCATCGGTGGAGCTGTATGGTGGGTGCATCGGTGGAGCTGTATGGTGGGTGCATCGGTGGAGCTGTATGGTGGGTGCCTCGGTGGAGCTGTGTGGTGGGTGCCTCGGTGGAGCTGTGTGGTGGGTGCCTCGGTGGAGCTGTGTGGTGGGTGCCTCGTGGAGCTGTGTGGTGGGTGCCTCGTGGAGCTGTGTGGTGGGTGCCTCGGTGGAGCTGTGTGATGGGTGCCTCGGTGGAGCTGTGTGGTGGGTGCATCGGTGGAGCTGTGTCGGTGGAGCTGTGTGGTGGCTGCATCGGTGGAGCTGTGTGGTGGGTGCCTTGGTGGAGCTGTATGGTGGGTGCATCGGTGGAGCTGGGTGGTGGGTGCATCGGTGGAGCTGGGTGGTGGGTGCATCGGTGGAGCTGTTTCGGTGGAGCTGTGTGGTGGGTGCATTGGTGGAGCTGGGTGGTGGGTGCATCGGTGGAGCTGTGTCGGTGGAGCTGTGTGGTGGCTGCATCGGTAGAGCTGTGTGGTGGGTGCATTGGTGGAGCTGTGTGGTGGGTCGTTCGGTGGAGCTGTGTGGTGGGTGCATCAGTGGAGCTGTATGGTGGGTGCATCGGTGGAGCTGGGTGGTGGATGCATCGGTGGAGCTGGGTGGTGGGTGCATCTGTGGAGCTTTGTGGTGGGTGCCTCGGTGGAGCTGTGTGGTGGGTGCCTCGGTGGAGCTGTGTGGTGGGTGCCTCAGTTGAGCTGTGTGGTGGGTGCCTCGGTGGAGCTGTATGGTGGGTGCCTCGGAGCTGTGTGGTGGGTGCATCGGTGGAGCTGTGTCGTGGAGCTGTGTGGTGGGTGCATCGGTGGAGCTGTGTGGTGGGTGCATCGGTGGAGCTGTGTGGTGGGTGCATCGGTGGAGCTGTGTGGTGGGTGCATCGGTGGAGCTGTGTGGTGGGTGCATCAGTGGAGCTGTATGGTGGGTGCCTCGGTGTCCTGGTATCTGACTACAGAGTTCGTTGCGGTGCATCGGTGGAGCTGTGTGGTGGGTCGTTCGGTGGAGCTGTGTGGTGGGTGCCTCGGTGGAGCTGTGTGGTGGGTGCATTGGTGGAGCTGTGTGGTGGGTGCATCGGTGGAGCTGTGTAGGTGGAGCTGTGTGATGGGTGCATCGGTGGAGCTGTGTGGTGGGTGCATTGGTGGAGCTGTGTGGTGGGTGCATTGGTGGAGCTGTATGGTGGGTGCCTCGGTGGAGCTGTGTGGTGGGTGCATCAGAGGAGCTGTGTGGTGGGTGCATCGGTGGAGCTGTGTGGTGGGTGCATCGGTGGAGCTGGGTGGTGGGTGCATCAGTGGAGCTGTGTCAGTGGAGCTGTGTGGTGGCTGCATCGGTAGAGCTGTGTGGTGGGTCGTTCGGTGGAGCTGTGTGGTGGGTCGTTCGGTGGAGCTGTGTGGTGGGTCGTTCGGTGGAGCTGTGTGGTGGGTGCCTCGGTGGAGCTGTGTGGTGGGTGCATCGGTGGAGCTGTGTGGTGGGTGCATCGGTGGAGCTGTGTGGTGGGTGCATCGGTGGAGCTGTGTGGTGGGTGCATCAGTGGAGCTGTGTGGTGGGTGCATCGGTGTCCTGGTATCTGACTACAGAGTTCGTTATGGTGCATCGGTGGAGCTGTGTGGTGGGTGTATTGGTGGAGCTGTGTGGTGGGTGCATCAGTGGAGCTGTATGGTGGGTGCCTCGGTGTCCTGGTATCCGACTACAGAGTTCGTTACGGTGCATCGGTGGAGCTGTGTGGTGGGTCATTCGGTGGAGCTGTGTGGTGGGTGCCTCGGTGGAGCTGTGTGGTGGGTGCCTCGGTGGAGCTGTGTGGTGGGTGCATCGGTGGAGCTGTGTATGTGGAGCTGTGTGGTGGGTGCATCGGTAGAGCTGTGTGGTGGGTGCATTGGTGGAGCTGTGTGGTGGCTGCATCGGTGGAGCTGTGTGGTGGCTGCATCGGTGGAGCTGTATGGTGGGTGAATCAGTGGAGCTGGGTGGTGGATGCATCGGTGGAGCTGTGTGCTGGGTGCATCTGTGGAGCTGTGTGGTGGGTGCCTCGGTGGAGCTGTGTGGTGGGTGCCTCGGTGGAGCTGTGTGGTGGGTGCCTCGGTGGAGCTGCATGGTGGGTGCCTCGGTGGAGCTGTGTGGTGGGTGCATCGGTGGAGCTGTGTCGGTGGAGCTGTGTGGTGGGTGCATCGGTGGAGCTGTGTGGTGGGTGCATCAGTGGAGCTGTGTGGTGGGTGCATCGGTGGAGCTGTGTGGTGGGTGCATCAGTGGAGCTGTATGGTGGGTGCCTCGGTGTCCTGGTATCTGACTACAGAGTTCGTTGCGGTGCATCGGTGGAGCTGTGTGGTGGGTCGTTCGGTGGAGCTGTGTGGTGGGTGCCTCGGTGGAGCTGTGTGGTGGGTGCATTGGTGGAGCTGTGTGGTGGGTGCATCGGTGGAGCTGTGAAGGTGGAGCTGTGTGATGGGTGCATCGGTGGAGCTGTGTGGTGGGTGCATTGGTGGAGCTGTGTGGTGGGTGCATTGGTGGAGCTGTATGGTGGGTGCCTCGGTGGAGCTGTGTGGTGGGTGCATCGGTTGAGCTGTGTGGTGGGTGCATCGGTGGAGCTGTGTTGGTGGAGCTGTGTGGTGGGTGCATCGGAGGAGCTGGGTGGTGAGTGCATCAGTGGAGCTGTGTCAGTGGAGCTGTGTGGTGGCTGCATCGGTAGAGCTGTGTGGTGGGTCGTTCGGTGGAGCTGTGTGGTGGGTGCCTCGGTGGAGCTGTGTGGTGGGTGCATAGGTGGAGCTGTGTGGTGGGTGCATAGGTGGAGCTGTGTGGTGGGTGCATCGGTGGAGCTGTGTGGTGGGTGCATCAGTGGAGCTGTGTGGTGGGTGCATCAGTGGAGCTGTGTGGTGGGTGCATCAGTGGAGCTGTGTGGTGGGTGCATCGGTGTCCTGGTATCTGACTACAGAGTTCGTTATGGTGCATCGGTGGAGCTGTGTGGTGGGTGTATTGGTGGAGCTGTGTAGTGGGTGCATCAGTGGAGCTGTATGGTGGGTGCCTCGGTGTCCTGGTATCGGACTACAGAGTTCGTTACGGTGCATCGGTGGAGCTGTGTGGTGGGTCATTCGGTGGAGCTGTGTGGTGGGTGCCTCGGTGGAGCTGTGTGGTGGGTGCCTCGGTGGAGCTGTGTGGTGGGTGCCTCGGTGGAGCTGTGTAGGTGGAGCTGTGTGGTGGGTGCATCGGTGGAGCTGTGTGGTGGCTGCATCGGTGGAGCTGTATGGTGGGTGCCTCGGTGGAGCTGTATGGTGGGTGCATCAGTGGAGCTGGGTGGTGGATGCATCGGTGGAGCTGGGTGGTGGGTGCATCGGTGGAGCTGTGTGGTGGGTGCATCTGTGGAGCTGTGTGGTGGGTGCCTCGGTGGAGCTGTGTGGTGGGTGCCTCGGTGGAGCTGTGTGGTGGGTGCCTCGGTGGAGCTGTGTGGTGGGTGCCTCGGTGGAGCTGTGTGGTGGGTGCCTCGGTGGAGCTGTGTGGTGGGTGCCTCAGTTGAGCTGTGTGGTGGGTGCCTCGGTGGAGCTGTATGGTGGGTGCCTCGGTGGAGCTGTATGGTGGGTGCCTCGGTGGAGCTGTGTGGTGGGTGCATCAGTGGAGCTGTGTCGGTGGAGCTGTGTGGTGGGTGCATCGGTGGAGCTGTGTGGTGGGTGCATCGGTGGAGCTGTGTGGTGGGTGCATCGGTGGAGCTGTGTGGTGGGTGCATCAGTGGACCTGTATGGTGGGTGCATCAGTGGAGCTGTATGGTGGGTGCCTCGGTGTCCTGGTATCTGACTACAGAGTTCGTTGCGGTGCATCGGTGGAGCTGTGTGGTGGTTGCATCAGTGGAGCTGGGTGGTGGGTGCATCGGTGGAGCTGTGTCGGTGGAGCTGTGTGGTGGGTGCATCGGTGGAGCTGGGTGGTGGGTGCATCAGTGGAGTTGTGTGGTGAGTGCATCGGTGTAGCTGGGTGGTGGGTGCATCGGTGGAGCTGGGTGGTGGGTGCATCGGTGGAGCTGGGTGGTGGGTGCATCGGTGGAGCTGTGTGGTGGGTGCATCTGTGGAGCTGTGTGGTGGGTGCATCTGTGGAGCTGTGTGGTGGGTGCATCTGTGGAGCTGTGTGGTGGGTGCATCTGTGGAGCTGTGTGGTGGGTGCATCTGTGGAGCTGTGTGGTGGGTGCATCGGTGGAGCTGTGTGGTGGGTGCATCGGTGGAGCTGTGTGGTGGGTGCATCGGTGGAGCTGTGTGGTGGGTGCATCGGTGGAGCTGTGTGGTGGGTGCATCGGTGGAGCTGTGTGGTGGGTGCATCGGTGGAGCTGTGTGGTGGGTGCATCGGTGGAGCTGTATGGTGGGTGCATCGGTGGAGCTGTGTGGTGGGTGCCTCGGTGGAGCTTTGTGGTGGGTGCCTCGGTGGAGCTGTTTGGTGGGTGCCTCGGTGGAGCTGTGTGGTGGGTGCCTCGTGGAGCTGTGTGGTGGGTGCCTCGGTGGAGCTGTGTGATGGGTGCCTCGGTGGAGCTGTGTGGTGGGTGCATCGGTGGAGCTGTGTCGGTGGAGCTGTGTGGTGGCTGCATCGGTGGAGCTGTGTGGTGGGTGCCTTGGTGAAGCTGTATGGTGGGTGGAGCTGGGTGGTGGGTGCATCGGTGGAGCTGTGTCGGTGGAGCTGTGTGGTGGGTGCATCGGTGGAGCTGGGTGGTGGGTGCATCGGTGGAGCTGTGTCGGTGGAGCTGTGTGGTGGCTGCATCGGTAGAGCTGTGTGGTGGGTGCATTGGTGGAGCTGTGTGGTGAATCGTTCGGTGGATCTGTGTGGTGGGTGCATCGGAGGAGCTGTGTGGTGGGTGCATCAGTGGAGCTATATGGTGGGTGCATCAGTGGAGCTGTATGGTGGGTGCATCAGTGGAGCTGGGTGGTGGATGCATCGGTGGAGCTGGGTGGTGGGTGCATCTGTGGAGCTGTGTGGTGGGTGCCTCGGTGGAGCTGTGTGGTACGTGCCTCGGTGGAGCTGTGTGGTGGGTGCCTCGGTGGAGCTGTGTGGTGGGTGCCTCAGTTGAGCTGTGTGGTGGGTGCCTCGGTGGAGCTGTATGGTGGGTGCCTCAGTGGAGCTGTATGGTGGGTGCCTCAGTGGAGCTGTGTGGTGGGTGCATCGGTGGAGCGGTGTCGGTGGAGCTGTGTGGTGGGTGCATCGGTGGAGCTGTGTGGTGGGTGCATCGGTGGAGCTGTGTGCTGGGTGCATCGGTGGAGCTGTGTGGTGGGTGCATCAATGGAGCTGTATGGTGGGTGCCTCGGTGTCCTGGTATCTGACTACAGAGTTCGTTGCGGTGCATCGGTGGAGCTGTGTGGTGGGTCGTTCGGTGGAGCTGTGTGGTGGGTGCCTCGGTGGAGCTGTGTGGTGGGTGCATTGGTGGAGCTGTGTGGTGGGTGCATCGGTGGAGCTGTGTAGGTGGAGCTGTGTGATGGGTGCATCGGTGGAGCTGTGTGGTGGGTGCATTGGTGGAGCTGTGTGGTGGGTGCATTGGTGGAGCTGTATGGTGGGTGCCTCGGTGGAGCTGTGTGGTGGGTGCATCGGTTGAGCTGTGTGGTGGGTGCATCGGTGGAGCTGTGTCGGTGGAGCTGTGTGGTGGGTGCATCGGTGGAGCTGGGTGGTGGGTGCATCAGTGGAGCTGTGTCAGTGGAGCTTTGTGGTGGCTGCATCGGTAGAGCTGTGTGGTAGGTCGTTCGGTGGAGCTGTGTGGTGGGTGCCTCGGTGGAGCTGTGTGGTGGGTGCATCGGTGGAGCTGTGTGGTGGGTGCATCGGTGGAGCTGTGTGGTGGGTGCATCAGTGGAGCTGTGTGGTGGGTGCATCGGTGTCCTGGTATCTGTCTACAGAGTTCGTTATGGTGCATCGGTGGAGCTGTGTGGTGGGTGTATTGGTGGAGCTGTGTGGTGGGTGCATCAGTGGAGCTGTATGTTGGGTGCCTCGGTGTCCTGGTATCGGACTACAGAGTTCGTTACGGTGCATCGGTGGAGCTGTGTGGTGGGTCATTCGGTGGAGCTGTGTGGTGGGTGCCTCGGTGGAGCTGTGTGGTGGGTGCCTCGGTGGAGCTGTGTGGTGGGTGCATCGGTGGAGCTGTGTAGGTGGAGCTGTGTGGTGGGTGCATCGGTGGAGCTGTGTGGTGGGTGCATTGGTGGAGCTGTGTGGTGGCTGCATCGGTGGAGCTGTATGGTGGGTGCCTCGGTGGAGCTGTATGGTGGGTGCATCAGTGGAGCTGGGTGGTGGATGCATCGGTGGAGCTGTGTGGTGGGTGCATCTGTGGAGCTGTGTGGTGGGTGCATCTGTGGAGCTGTGTGGTGGGTGCATCTGTGGAGCTGTGTGGTGGGTGCCTCGGTGGAGCTGTGTGGTGGGTGCCTCAGTTGAGCTGTGTGGTGGGTGCCTCGGTGGAGCTGTATGGTGGGTGCCTCGGTGGAGCTGTGTGGTGGGTGCATCGGTGGAGCTGTGTCGGTGGAGCTGTGTGGTGGGTGCATCGGTGGAGCTGTGTGGTGGGTGCATCGTTGGAGCTGTGTGGTGGGTGCATCAGTGGAGCTGTATGGTGGGTGCCTCGGTGTCCTGGTATCTGACTACAGAGTTCGTTGCGGTGCATCGGTGGAGCTGTGTGGTGGGTCGTTCGGTGGAGCTGTGTGGTGGGTGCCTCGGTGGAGCTGTGTGGTGGGTGCATTGGTGGAGCTGTGTGGTGGGTGCATCGGTGGAGCTGTGTAGGTGGAGCTGTGTGATGGGTGCATCGGTGGAGCTGTGTGGTGGGTGCATTGGTGGAGCTGTGTGGTGGGTGCATTGGTGGAGCTGTATGGTGGGTGCCTCGGTGGAGCTGTGTGGTGGGTGCATCGGTTGAGCTGTGTGGTGGGTGCATCGGTGGAGCTGTGTCGGTGGAGCTGTGTGGTGGGTGCATCGGTGGAGCTGGGTGGTGGGTGCATCAGTGGAGCTGTGTCAGTGGAGCTGTGTGGTGGCTGCATCGGTAGAGCTGTGTGGTGGGTCGTTCGGTGGAGCTGTGTGGTGGGTGCCTCGGTGGAGCTGTGTGGTGGGTGCATCGGTGGAGCTGTGTGGTGGGTGCATCGGTGGAGCTGTGTGGTGTGTGCATCGGTGGAGCTGTGTGGTGGGTGCATCAGTGGAGCTGTGTGGTGGGTGCATCGGTGTCCTAGTATCTGACTACAGAGTTCGTTATGGTGCATCGGTGGAGCTGTGTGGTGGGTGTATTGGTGGAGCTGTGTGGTGGGTGCATCAGTGGAGCTGTATAGTGGGTGCCTCGGTGTCCTGGTATTGGACTACAGAGTTCGTTACGGTGCATCAGTGGAGCTGTGTGGTGGGTCATTCGGTGGAGCTGTGTGGTGGGTGCCTCGGTGGAGCTGTGTGGTGGGTGCCTCGGTGAAGCTGTGTGGTGGGTGCATCGGTGGAGCTGTGTAGGTGGAGCTGTGTGGTGGGTGCATCGGTGGAGCTGTGTGGTGGCTGCATCGGTGGAGCTGTATGGTGGGTACCTCGGTGGAGCTGTATGGTGGGTGCATCGGTGGAGCTGGGTGGTGGATGCATCGGTGGAGCTGGGTGGTGGGTGCATCTGTGGAGCTGTGTGGTGGGTGCCTCGGTGGAGCTGTGTGGTGGCTGCATCGGTGGAGCTGTGTGGTGGCTGCATCGGTGGAGCTGTATGGTGGGTACCTCGGTGGAGCTGTATGGTGGGTGCATCGGTGGAGCTGGGTGGTGGGTGCATCGGTGGAGCTGGGTGGTGGGTGCATCTGTGGAGCTGTGTGGTGGGTGCCTCGGTGGAGCTGTGTGGTGGGTGCCTCGGTGGAGCTGTGTGGTGGGTGCATTGGTGGAGCTGTGTGGTGGGTGCATCGGTGGAGCTGTGTAGGTGGAGCTGTGTGATGGGTGCATCGGTGGAGCTGTGTGGTGGGTGCATTGGTGGAGCTGTGTGGTGGGTGCATCGGTGGAGCTGTATGGTGGGTGCCTCGGTGGAGCTGTATGGTGGGTGCATCGGTTGAGCTGTGTGGTGGGTGCATCGGTGGAGCTGTGTCGGTGGAGCTGTGTGGTGGGTGCATCGGTGGAGCTGGGTGGTGGGTGCATCAGTGGAGCTGTGTCAGTGGAGCTGTGTGGTGGCTGCATCGGTAGAGCTGTGTGGTGGGTCGTTCGGTGGGGCTGTGTGGTGGGTGCCTCGGTGGAGCTGTGTGGTGGGTGCATCGGTGGAGCTGTGTGGTGGGTGCATCGGTGGAGCTGTGTAGTGGGTGCATCGGTGGAGCTGTGTGGTGGGTGCATCAGTGGAGCTGTGTGGTGGGTGCATCGGTGTCCTGGTATCTGACTACAGAGTTCGTTATGGTGCATCGGTGGAGCTGTGTGGTGGGTGTATTGGTGGAGCTGTGTGGTGGGTGCATCAGTGGAGCTGTATGGTGGGTGCCTCGGTGTCCTGGTATCGGACTACAGAGTTTGTTACGGTGCATCGGTGGAGCTGTGTGGTGGGTAATTCGGTGGAGCTGTGTGGTGGGTGCCTCGGTGGAGCTGTGTGGTGGGTGCCTCGGTGGAGCTGTGTGGTGGGTGCCTCGGTGGAGCTGTGTAGGTGGAGCTGTGTGGTGGGTGCATCGGTGGAGCTGTGTGGTGGGTGCATTGGTGGAGCTGTGTGGTGGCTGCATCGGTGGAGCTGTATGGTGGGTGCCTCGGTGGAGCTGTATGGTGGGTGCCTCGGTGGAGCTGGGTGGTGGGTGCATTGTTGGAGCTGGGTGGTGGGTGCATCGGTGGAGCTGTGTGGTGGGTGCATCGGTGGAGCTGTGTGGTGGGTGCATCTGTGGAGCTGTGTGGTGGGTGCATCTGTGGAGCTGTGTGGTGGGTGCATCTGTGGAGATGTGTGGTGGGTGCAGCTGTGGAGCTGTGTGGTGGGTGCCTCGGTGGAGCTGTGTGGTGGGTGCCTCGGTGGAGCTGTATGGTGGGTGCCTCGGTGGAGCTGTGTGGTGGGTGCCTCGGTGGAGCTGTGTGGTGGGTGCATCGGTGGAGCTGTGTGGTGGGTGCCTCGGTGGAGCTGTATGGTGGGTGCCTCGGTGGAGCTGTGTGGTGGGTGCCTCGGTGGAGCTGTGTGGTGGGTGCATCGGTGGAGCTGTGTCGGTGGAGCGGTGTGGTGGCTGCATCGGTGGAGCTGTGTGGTGGCTGCATCGGGGGAGCTGTGTGGTGGGTGCCTTGGTGGAGCTGTGTGGTGGGTGCCTCGGTGGAGCTGTGTGGTGGGTGCATCGGTGGAGCTGTGTGGTGGGTGCATCGGTGGAGCTGTGTGGTGGGTGCATCGGTGGAGCTGTGTGGTGGGTGCATCAGTGGAGCGTTATGGTGGGTGCCTCGGTGTCCTGGTATCTGACTACAGAGTTTGTTACGGTGCATCGGTGGAGCTGTGTGGTGGGTGCCTCGGTGGAGCTGTGTGGTGTCGGGCCTCAGTGGAGCTGTGTGGTGGGTGCATCGGTGGAGATGTGTAGGTGGAGCTGTGTGGTGGGTGCATCGGTTGAGCTGTGTGGTGGGTGCATTGGTGGAGTTGTGTGGTGGGTGCCTTGGTGGAGCTGTGTGGTGGGTGCCTCGGTGGAGCTGTGGTGGGTGCATCGGTTGAGCTGTGTGGTGGGTGCATCGGTGGAGCTGTGTCGGTGGAGCTGTGTGGAGGGTGCTTCGGTGGAGCTGTGTGGTGGGTGCATCGGTGGAGCTGTGTGGTGGCTGCATCGGTAGAGCTGTGTGATGGGTGCATCGGTGGAGCTGTGTGGTGGGTCGTTCGGTGATTTGGTGGTTACCTGTAATGCAAACTTGAACTGACGGTATTATTAATCCAAATAGCTACCAATCTGGCCATAGTGAATGGTGGTATACGGAACCTTGCCAGAATGTAGGGTGTGGAATATGTACCTTAACTGAAAATATATGTTGCAAAGACAACTGCTGTAACATTAGATGTGGTGGGACACTCCCAAAACAGAGAAAAGGTTTTTGCTCCGAATGTTGGCATCACCTCAATCAAGCTCAAATTGTGTTGTCAAAGATTATGATTTTCAGTTTGGTATAAATCACAGTCCAAACTTACCACAACGTCCTTGGTGAAATGCGAAACACGGAAACTGCTTGTGGCATTCCTTGGATAAGGGGCGTGACGTAGTATGCAGCCATCTAAAAAAAAATATCTTCTTACACAAGAAGTAATTTGAAGACATGCTTTACTCCCTTGCCTAATAGGAACAGGCACTTAATCAGCTACAAAAACCAAGACGGCGGACATTACCGTTAAAAGCTGGATAAGAAGGCAGCCATATTTGCACCGGGTCTTTAGAAGAAAAGGTTTATTGCTCCTATTTGAGTGTACCTAGTAATAGAAATGCTACGTTTTCCCAAGGACAGTGCTGAAGTGAAAAGCGGACTTCTGTGCCCATGTAATGTGGCCTCTGTACAGACATGCATGCATGTTTTTTCTGTGCTTTCTTGAAAGGACCTTGGAGCACGTTTATTAATTAGGCCATATTACGAACAGTGGGTCACTTAATTTATGCGAGCCTTTATAATAAACCTACTGGTGCAGAAAAAAATAAAATGTAAACGCTCGGCAGGAAAGACTTGCGGCTGCGAAATGAAAGTAAAAAAAAAACGGCTGCGAAATGAAAGCTTTTGATGCACCAGGGGGGCGGAGCGGATACCTTTGAAGAGCTGCTGCTGGTGGCACCATGCTGGGGAACAGATGGCTGGCTTTGATGTGCACGCGCTTCACGGGCACATCATCAAATCGCCAGTTTAGTTAAACTCTGGTTAGGCCGCTATATGGCTCGACCTCTGAATGCGCAAGCGCATTGCAGAGGTCGAGCCCTAAAAATAAAACGATGCTCTAACAGCCCTAAGTGCTCATGTGTGTTTGGCCAGCCACCTCAGGCTTACCTAAACACACATGTGCACGTAGGTTTCTCTAGCCCGGCTGCATTCAGCAGCCAGGCTGGAGAAACCCCCACAGACTCCTCGTCTGAGCCGGGCGTCTTTCACGCCCGCTCAGACCAATCCCTGCGCTACGAGAGACACTAACAGCCTTCTGAAGGACACACACTGTTAGCTACTTCAAGCATGCAGAATAAATAAAACTATACGTAAAATTGTACACTATTGCACCATAAGGACATTGTGGCAGATAGAAGCAGCACAACAAAAACCACACCAACTATGAAAATACAGTGCGCACAGGTAGCACAAATTAAACACACCATGTATAACAAGCATTTGCAATGCAATAGGTCTCGCATTTGTGAGAGTTTGCGCTATTGGCATTGTAAATGACAATGCCTTTTATTTTTGTTTTAAAAACCAACACGTAAATAAAAGGCACTGCCATTTACAATGCCAATAGCTCAAACTCTCACAACTGCAAGACCTATTGCATTGCAAATGCTTGTTTTAAATTAATGTTTATTCCCGTGAGTCCTGTGTACCATTTTATAAATTGCAACTCTGCAGTGATTACCTCTGCTTGGATTGGCATCTTATGTTTACTGCTACCCTTTCTTCTACGTTTGTAAAGAATAAATAGTCTAAAATGAAATAAGATAACAGTTCCAGAGCATGGCATCCTGCCCAGTAAAGCAAATCAAAAATGAATATTGTGTTCAACACACTCGCCAGAATGCTGGTGTGCTACCTCGTCATTCTCTCACCGAAATTAAGAATCAGAGACATATTTGGTCTTAAGATCACCCCAGAATGCACCAGGAGCGGTGTTGCATAGAGAAGCACCCAATCAGCACTTTCACTCACCGCCACCTGTGCTCCAGGTGACTGAACCAAGATGGAGGGGAAAGATGTCCACAGGGCTCTAACCATCAACGCTGACAAAATGTTTTAGAATTTAAAAAAACGGTAGTTCGCGGGGCCTCCACCAGACAGAAAAGAAAAGGGTTGTGTGCTGTGACAGGACTAGGACACATGACCAGCACAGACTTGGAAGCCGCCGGCCACGAGGCAGAACAGCCGCCCAGATCCAATAAGCAATGATTGCGAAGAGGAGCAATCAATCACCTACTGCACGCAGCAGAGGCTGGCGGGGCACTTACCTCAGTGATCTCATTTCACTGGCTCCCACTGATGCCAGACATGCCTTCACGACAGAACGTGTGACCTACAGGCTACACATTACCGTTTCCTGAGCCAAGGGTCTAAAAACAAAACAAAACAGAGAGCTGTTCCTACCAGGGGCGGCTGGTGACATTTGAAAGTGGTTGGGTGTAAAATTTTCGTTGGTGTGTACCGCGGCGAGCGAGCGTAACAAGCAAGCCCTAACAACCTAAGGTGGGTTCGGGGGTTCTCCCTCTGAGAAATATTTGAAAAAGAGCGGGCAAATTGTGCCTTTTCAAGCACATTTTAGAAAGCACTGTTGTACTATGCGCCCTTCCTGCCAGTATGAATGTCTATGCATTCTGGGCAAACATTGAAGTGAACACAAATCGAATTCCCCTACTCCCATTTTTATTGTTAATTTACTGCTCTTTCAGACCATTTTCACAACTCCTTATTACACGACAGTTTTCAAATTAAAATGTGCCTCAATCTGCTTTGTTTCACCAGTGGAAATTAATCTATTTATTTTCACATGTACTAATGCTGAGCTATCACCCAGCCACTGCTGCCTTCGTTCTTCAGCCTCTGCCGCTTAAACTCACAAGCACACTTTGTCTCATCCCCACTCCCTTCCCATCACACTAAGCCCGCTGCATTCTTTATTTATTATATTTTGACAAATGTATCTGTCATAATGGCTCCCTAAATCATCTATGGACAAAGATCTTTAAACAAAATCTTGATAGTAGCATATGAGCATTTACTTCTGTCATATCACCTTAACAGGTTACATGTTGTAAAACAATTGTTATAGCCTTATGTCAGAATTCCCAGTGGGGACCATTTTGAATCCAATAACACAATCTCAAAAGAAATCCTGCCTCTTTAATACCGGAGTGCAAAACTCAAACTGTGAAACTGACTGTATATTTTTTTCAAAATATCAGAGCTAAATGGTACATTTCAGATGCAGTTTTTAGCTGGTTTGAGCTGGAAACAGTTTTTTTTGTTCTTGCAGTCCTCAAGTTGTACATCAGATTTTGGATTATGGAGCATTTGTGGAAAATCGATATTTACATAGAAAAACTGTGTCTACAAAATCCGGTGACTGTCATAAACGCATCATGACCACCTCTCTCTCTCTGCCCCATTCTACCCCCACTCTCTCTCTCTCTCTCTCACACACACACAGTGGAAGAGGTGTGGCGCCGCGGCCAGGGCGACTGACGCTGGAATCTGGGGACCACGGTGCGATCCCCGGCTCCGGCGGCAGGTTAGCCCAGCACCATGTGACTCTGGGCAATAGCTCGCTTAATCTTCCCGACGGCCCCCCAGCGCCTAGAGACCCTTACGGGTGATTGTGCGCTTTACAAATGTGGACTTTACACACACGTCAGATTGTCGTGGCTCCAACAGTACACATCACTGATCTAATGCAGCTCTCAGTAAGATTATAAAACAGGGTTCCTAGCATGGCTCTAGAAATCCTCCCCAAGTCCGAACTCTGGGATTCTGCTGCTTGTGTAAAGCTAGGAGTGGAACCAAGACCAACTAAAGCTGCCCTCAGCAGCAACACAACAGTCCTGCTACCTAGCACTTCATCGCGCTATGCATAACATAAAATCATTTCCTCCTAAAAGATACTCCAAGGCTGAATATGAACCATAACATTTCTGTTTGGAATATGGGTAAATACAGTACATGAAGTGATTTTGTAAATCCATTTCCCTCTGCAGCACTTGAATATTACAACACGAACCCTACATAATAAACATGTAATGAAATGTGAATATAATTACTGATAGCCACGTACACAGTGTTTAGAAAAAAAAAGCCATTTTATCATATCTAAAGAAAAGATGCGCTCAGAAAATGAATCATATTTCAAAGACGCAAGTACCTGGGAAAATTGTGGCGCATCTCAAGTAATGTCGTCTCGAATTTAAGCGTGATCTAGTATAATGCAGGCACACTCGCTTGGCAACATACTGCTTATTTTTACATTGCGTGTTTATTCTGTTAACACTGAAAATTAAATCTCCAGTATAAACATGGCGAGTCTCGAGGGGGAAAGGAAATTCAGAAATAATGTACCGATGGGGACCCAGGCCCATGGAGAGCCCTTGCTAATATATTTTAAAAAATGGCTAAAAGCAAAAAAAATGTTTTATAAAAAAACCCATATATTATATTTATATATATATTATACTTCCAGTAAAATCAAAAGCTCACGTCTGACCCCGTACCTAATGAGTGCACCTACTCATCATTGTAAAATATAGTGTTCTGCACTATTTGGAAATCTGATTTACTACAGAATTACGAATGCCAGTATATTTACAAGGAAGAAAGTTATTTATTCATTTTACAGCACCAGCCATAACATTTTGACGAGAAATGCCCATTACCGATTGGTTTAACAAAACATTACATGGCGTCACAGGGCATGTTGTATACTAGGGCAAAAACGGGTGGACTTACTGTACCATTTGAAAACCTGTCCCATTTGAAAACCTGTCCAACTAATCAAGTTGCATCTTTATTTGAAATGCCTCTATCATTGGTCGTGGTGGGTAGTGTCCTCCGTCCCCTGTGACCTCCCCAGCCCCCACTCGTCCGGCACAATTTACCGTTCACTCTGCAGCTCGCTGTTGTAATAATGCAATAAAATAAACCGTATCGGCTCGTGGGCGGGGGTCGGGGGATCGCAAGGGGGGGGGGGGGGGAAATCGCAGTTGCGAGGGAATTATGAAAAGGAAAAAAACGTACCTTACAGCCGATCCGCGCCACATCTGCTGCTCCCCTGGCTTGGCACCTTGAGCAACTGACCTCTCGAGTGGACTGGCAGTATCTCTCAGCCAATCCTGGCGCTGCCAGCAGCTCCAGGATTGGCTTGGGCACAGGTTTCTCTTCCCCGCAGCATGCCCATTAGGAGACCGAGGGGCTCCTAATGGGCATGCGCAAAAAAGCACAAACACAAGTGCGCATGCGTGGGCACGGGTACAAAATTCACCCTCCGTCCCCACTCATGCGCACTTGTGTTGCTGGTGACAATCATGTCAGTCAACATGACGCCAGACCGCCCACCCCTTCAGACTCTGAAGGGGTGGGCAGTCCGACGTCATGCTGCCTGACATGATTGTCAGTTCTCCCTCGGCCTCTTTGAACTTGAGTAACCTGCTCAGTTTACTCAAGTTCAAAGACGCCGAGGGAGCTGCGGGCGGGGGGGCGTAATGCGGGCGGGGGGGCTATACCCCCACGCCCCAATGGACGCACCGTGCCTGGTTCCTACCATCAAACATTCCGATGCAAGAAAAACACTCAAAACGACTCCCTTTCAGGAATATCAGCTCAACCTAGGCAAGTACATTTTAGTAGGTTTTCAACAGACTTGTGAGATGTTTGCACACTTTGCATTTCCATTGTCTCAGGGAAGGCCCCTGGTGTAAATGTAACTTTCTAGGGATCTACGGGCTTTGGTCCAGTCCCACTACTACCTGCAGCAGCGTACACCCTAAAAGACCTGGCTGACACCCAACAAGAAATAATGAAAAGCAGATAAACAGTGAACTTCATTGTCTATCATTATTTGGTGCTTGCATGAGAATAAAAAAATCTGTCTGTCGTCTACATACCAAGTGGGACGCGCAAGGGGTCTTCGCGCCACATCAGCACACTGCAGAAAAACAGGACTGCTTCAGAGCACTAAAGTTGTTTACCGTTTAAAAACCGTGGAAATGCTCTTCGACATTGTAGGAGGAAACAGTGTCGAAACTTCAAGATAGAGGGTGCACATCAGAGATATGAGCTGCATTTCGACATTTTATGGGGTAACAAGACCTATGCTAAGGAAGAGTTTAAAGAGTAAACAAAACGAAAAAATATCTCTGGAGTGTCTAGTTAATCCGTCGTGTGCACTCATTACTGACTCGCTCCCTTCACTTTGAGTCACAGCACAAAGCTTGTGCACATTGGACCCATCCACCTAAATGCAATTAATTTCAGTGACACAGCTAGTTCAAAGTGAGGTTTAGTTAATGTATTTATTTATAATGCCTTTAAATAACAACTATTTATTTTACCTACACTTCAGATACGCATTAAAATTGTGTTTTTAAAAAAAGTTGTTGATAAAAAGCAGGGTTCTCCAAAGTCAGTCCTAGAGGGCCGGATCCATGCCAGATTTTTAGCATATCCCCATTTAGATAAATGTAGTTATCTTAAAATCTGGCATGGATCCGGCCCTCCAGTACCAACTGTGAACAAGCTTGTTATAAAGTGTTTCAGTGACATTGTAAAACTGTAACTGCATTTGACTCCTTGGTTAGGTTGCAATTTATTCTCATCTCCTTCACTAATATAACTTTACTAGCAGCCCGTCCCGACCTTGTCCGGGAGCTTTCAGGCTTCCCTCCCCCTACCCCCGCCTGCCCCGACATTGCCCAGCAGCCCCTGCCCCCGCCCGTCCCCCGCCTGGCCCGACTCTCGCGTGGCCTGAGTCAATGGAGGTGTTAGTCCCCGTCCCCCGCCTTCCCCGACCCCCGCCTGCCCCGACATTGCCTTTTGTAACTCCCCGTTCCCCGCCTTGCCCGACACCCGCCTGCTTACCTCAGCCGCCGCTCCTGAGTTGACAGCTCCTCGCCGCTCTGCTCCTCACCGCTTGTCCGCCGCCGCTCCTCCCCCGCGCCATGTCCGCCTCTCCGCTGGTCACACCGCCGCTGGCCTGTCCGCTGCTCCTCACGTGACCGCTCCTCCCCCGCGCCATGTCCGCAGCTCCTCTGACGCCGCTCCTCGACGTGAGCACGCACGTCGCGGACGGCGCTACTTTGGGGGGGGGGGGACTACTTTTTTTAATATACATTTTTTAAATAAGGTTTATTTTTAAACTTTATATAGCCTATAACCATCTACACACCCTGACGATTTCTACGGTGTATCGGGTGTGTAGATTGGCGCAGTGGTTCCGGAGTTTACCCGCCTCAAAGCCTGAAAGTTTCTCCTTTATTATAGTATTATAGATAGCCCGTTGCCAAGAGCTAAACCGGTTGTTGTAGACCCTGAACCCGAGTGACGCTAAGGCCAAAACTAGGGAGAGGGCCTTTAACAATCGGTATAGACCGAGGCAGAAGGCCCATAAGGATATTAGAAGATTTAACCTACTACGGGTAGAATGTTCTAAATTAAAAGGGAGAAACATGAAGACAAACATTGGAATGTTGGAGCTCCGGGCTTATCAATATTCACAAATAGAGGGACAAAGGGTTTTTATACATCAGGTCCAGCACAGTTGCCCTAATGAAAATGGCTATTTGGAAAAAGATCCCCGCCAAAGTGCCCCTCATCGGGAGCCCGTCAGGCATTGCAGCGCCGGCCAGACGAGGAGCAGCCCGATGATGAAGCATGACACCCAACTGTGTGTGTGAGGGCATTACATTCCAAAGAATTTGATTCCCATCTCGTTGCCTCTGTAGCCTACTGTCCTTTGTATATTGCTAAATTTTAGATCATTCAGGAACAGCACAACTTTAATTTTCATATAGCTCCGGGCTTATACCAGCAATTATAAACCCTGAGCTATGCCATTGCCTTCAATGGAGCTCTCAACATTCCAATGTTCTAAGAATAAGAATATTAAAATGCATGGCACAAAGACACAGGTTTTTACTTAAAAAACACACTAGTTACATAGTAAAATTAGTGAATTTTATTTTAAAATTTTCATTGCAATCATATGAGGGTAACTAGTTTTGGTGACTGCATTTGTTTCCTATTAATCGTTGAGACAACACGAGCAGCATTGTTTCAATTGGTAAATTATTTCAATTTAAATATTTTCATTGCAAACATATGGCAGAAAAACGGTTTTGTTGGCTGCATTTATTTTCCCATTTGTCTTTGTGGACTATGCATGCAGTAAACAAAATAAAAAAATAAGACATTGCACCAGCCTGCCAAAGCCAGCTCTATTGACTTTGCCAATGCTTGTTAATGTTGGTGGTGTTATTAAAACAATAACTCGCTTTTATGTAGCACTTCATACTACTGTTGTTGTCATTTATGAGCACCGTACACAACAGGCATGACTATAAATGTGTTCGTTTTTTTTGGGAAATGGCTGAGGCGCTGGTACTTCACATTCTGCTGAAGTTTGATTTTCACAACTAATGGCCTCATTACAATGTCAGTCGGAAAGGCTACGAACAGCATGCATATTTTCCACCTACCTACCTGGAGCCACAGGAGGATTTTTAATCTTTAAACCCCCTGGGCATATTTTCTTAAGGGCTCCCTGAAACATGGTTGAGCCCACCCTGACCTTTAGGAGTCAGGGTGAATCTGATGATGAAGCATGAAACTACTAGAGTGTGTGAGGGTTATTTAACAAAGGAATTGCTTCCTTTCCCGCGGTTGGCACCCTGGAAGGTTTGATTAATGCCCAACTGTCTCTAATCTAAGTGAGATACTTGTGTTGGAATGGTACCAATGGGTCCCCTCTTTAAGAACATGCACAGTGTGGCAGGCACCATGGGTTGCCTGCGACCAGGTGCAAGGTTTTCCACAACTACCCCTTTTTTCAAAGGGAGCCTGTGTTGTTGGTCAGATGCAGGCTCCCATGGAAGTCAATGGGAGTCTGACCGAATGGTGTTCGGAAACATTGTAATCGGTTGGTTAGACTCTCCGAATCCGAGTCGGTCAGAACAGATTCCGACAAGGAGTCGATCAGATTGCTTTCTGACCGATATCGTAATGAGACCCTAAATGTTATAAAGGGAAAGCTTTGGTCTATTTTAACAGGTTTGTTTCCCTACTTCTATCTGTAATGGCATATCAATTATGATTTCTTTAGGAAGTGACCCTTAATGGTTTTAAACAAAGACTTCCACATATGTTTGTTTTTAGCCCTCATTTTATTTTTAATTAGAATTCGTTATCGATTGGTAGCGGATGGTGCTCCATGTGTAGCACTAATATGGATTTATTCATACCCAGTTTATTTTATTGGTTTTGTATAGCTGACAGGCAAAATTAGAATAGCGGGGTCTTAAGGAGATTTCTGAATTGAAGATAGTTAGAGCATTGTCTCAGATGAATGGGGAGCGGATTCCAATAAAGGGGAGCGAGGTAGGAAAATGCTTCCCCCTCAACCTAGATTTCCTGACCCTTTGGGACCAAGAGAAGAGATTTGGTTCCTGAGCAAGAGTCCTGGAAGGAACATAATGATTGAATTTCTCAACGAGATAGGAGGGGCCATTGTTATACAAGGCCTTCTGAACGGTGCAGAGGATATTGAACTTAACCCGCTTACGCACCGGGAGCCAATTAAGCTGTTGGAGAAGAGGGAGGGAGGCAGTTTTCGGGGGTGGCGTTCAAGACAAGGCGCGCTGCGGTGTTCTGAACCACCCGCAGTCTGCATAGCGAGGACTCGTTGACTGACGCCAGGAGAGCGTTGCAGTAGTCTAATCGACTTAGTACCATCGTCTGAATGAGGGTGTTATGTGTGGAATCTGGTAGAAAAGGAAAAACTCGCTGTAATAAACCCAGCACTTGGAAACAGGAGCCAGTGGTATAAGCAGCATGCACCTTCAGGGTCAAAGCCTGATCTAGGCGGATGCCCAGGTTCTTAACAATAGTCTTGGGGGCAGTAGGGGTACCAAGTTCCGCCGGCCACCACTCTGGTGTCCACAGCAAAGGAGCCTTTCCAAAAAGCATAATCTCAGTCTTTCCTACGTTGAATTGGAGAAAATTGCTTCTCATCCAATTTGATAAGGCTATCATTCCAGAAGAGGAAGTAGACTGAACACAGGGGTTGGATTTGTTAAATGAGAAGAGAAGCGGAGTGTCGTCAGCGTATGAAATGGGGATAAGGCCACAGGTCCTAAGGAGCTTAGCCAGGGGAGCAACACAGATGTTAAACAAGGTAGGGCTCAAATATGAGCCCAGGGGTACTCCCTAGGTCAATTCCATCGTCTTCGACCGAAAAGGACCTAAATTAATGGTCTGAGAGTGGGAGGAAAGGAAGCTCAATATGGTATACCAAGGGTTCTTGGGACTGCTACCTCATTAGGAAAGGAAGCTCCTCATCCACTGAAAGGCTGGTCCTCGTAGTCCAATCTCCTCCAGTCTCCTGAGCAAGATCTGGTGAGAGACTGTATTGAATGTGGCAGAAAGGTCCAACAGCAGAAGAATTGTTGAATGGGCGCTATCTAAGGTCATCCTGATATTATCCGTGACCGCCACCAGGGCAGACTCTGTGCTGTGTTTGGGCCTGAAACCAGATTGAGAGGGATCCAAGCTACCAGTAGATTCGATATAGTCAGGCAGATGTTTATTAATGTATTTTTCCATTAGTTTGCTCAGGAGAGGTAGTAAAGAAATGGGACAGAGATTGGAAAGATCTTCCATAGGGGCCTTGGAGTTCTTACGAATAGGGATGACCGGTGCTGCCTTCCATTCCAAAGGAAGATCACCCTCTCTCATTGAGATACTAAGAAGCAAACCTATGCCCGGACAATTGATTAGATAAAGAAGCAGCAATTTTGGCTGGAATAATGTCCAGGGGGGAGCCACACTTTACTGTACATAATAATGCTTTCACATCCATGGTGGTCAAAGGGGGGAAACTATGCAGCATCTGTGTTTTTGTGGGTGTAGGCGGGTTATATGCCGTAGCAACCGGTTGCTGGCTCCCTGAGGAAGTAATCTTGTCGTAAATGAGCTCAATTTTCTGTGTGAAATACTGAGCAATCTCATCGCAGTGGGCTTGGGAGGGGGCCTCTACATTGTCACAGGCATTGGGATTGGTGAAGGATTTGAGGATCTGGAATAGGGTTTTAGGAGCATTCCCTGCCTGGGCTAACTGTGATGCGATAAAGGCTTTCTGCGAAGCCTTTACATTTTTATGGTAGTGGGCTGTCTTAAATCCGGCATTGCCCCTTGTATCATGGGAACTGCGCCAGCGTCTCTCCAGATTTTTACACTGCCGTTTTTCGGCGCGAAGCTCAGCACTAAACCAGGCTGTCTGTGGGCGCCTAGCTACATTGGGAAATGATTTCAGAGGCGCAAGCTGATCGATGGCATATATTTAACAGCAGGGTGGTACTGTGCTAAACAATCCTCTATGTTATTAGGTATTACATTCCAAGGTGCCAAAAAAGCAGCTTGGAAGAGATCCGTGGAGATTTTTTGCCATTGTCTGCGTACACAATGAGAGGCAGGACGGGGTGCATCAGCAGCCCTTGGATCCTGAATATGGAATTCAATTAATGCGTGATCTGACCAAGTCAGCGCCAGGGGGGTTCACACAAAATACGGGGAGAGTTGGTAAAACGAATGTCTAGTGTGTGACGAGCTATGTGCGTCGGGCCATCGTTGAGCTTAGCTAAGCCTAAGAGAGCAAGGTCTGCTAAAAGCGTAGAAGTTAGCAGCACATTCACTATGTACATTAAAATCACCCAACAATAAAAGGTTTTTGGTCGCAATAACGTGGGAAGCTATTATTTCTGTAAGCTGGAGTGAGAAATATGCCAGGGGGCCTGGAGGCCGATAAACTAAGGCACCCTTCCAGCTGAATTGCGGAAAAAAGGTCTATGCGGAATACTAAAATTACGATGTTAGCGTTGCACTGTTGCTCAAGTATAGAGACTTTAATATAGTCTTTATGGATAATAGCTATCCCACCACCCACCTTAGGCTGTCTGTCCATTTTTTAAATCCTGTAGCCTTCAGGCAGAGCTAATGTAATGGTGGGGGTGGAGTTAGGCTTGAGCCAAGTTTCTGTCAGGAAACCTAAGTCTGGGTTCTCGGAAAAGAGGAGATCCCATACCTCAGTCGCATGTTTTGGTAGGGATCGAACATTACTTAAAACACCTTCCCAACCATGGTTGGAGTTGTTTGGAGGCTTCTTTAAATCTAAAATGGGTGAGATATCGTCCTCGGGGATGTAGGGGCGTTTGCTATGGGGAAAATGCCAGGTGTCTCCATGTGTTTGATCAGTTAAGGTTATGATACATTGGTACCAGCAGGATAAACCGGGTAATGGACCTTCTAGTGTTGGCAAGGTCAAGCCTCTGTCTCGAGCGTGATACAAGCAGGGGGACGATAAGTCCTTCCTCAGATCAAGTAAATCCTTGCTAGAGTAAGACACTAAAGAAATCTGGCCCTGTCCAGGAGCGAAACGGGCAGGGTTCCTGGTTCTTGGCGACATCAGGGCGCGGACAGGCGCAGACAGGCTTGCCTTTGGTGCGCCACCGGTGCGCCCGCTGCACGACTTGCCAAACATCCGGTTTTGTAGAGGGGGTTGAGACCACTAGACCGTCAACCTCCCTCTCGACCAGAAGTCACCCTGGTCTCCCTCCACACAAAAGGGACGATCCAGCGGTGGACCGGGGAGAGGCAACTAAGAGGTAGGAAAAGTGCCAACAAGTTGTTTAATTTGCCTGAAAATGTAAAATCAAATGTGCAAATGCATATAATATTACAATGAGCTTAAAAGCAGCAATTTCTGCATTATAAGAGCGAGCATCAGCCTTACTCGTGCGCATCCGCTGCGCATCTTGCCGAGCATCCGGTTTTGTAGAGGGGGGTTCAGGCCACTAGACAGCCAACCTGCCTCTTGACTGGAAGTCACCCTGGTCTCCCTCCACGCAAAAGGTTCCGATCCTGCGGTGGACCCGGGAGTTGCAACCAATAGGTAGGAAAAGTGCCAACAACTGGTTTAATATGGCGAAAATTTAAAATCAAATGTGCTACAATGAGCTTAAAAGCAGCAATTTCTGCTATATAACAGCGAGCGTCAGCTTTACTCGCGCACGTCCACTGCGCGTCTCTTGCAGAGCATCCGGTTTTGTAGAGGGGATTGAGGCCACTAAACCGCCAACCTCCATCTCGACCAGAAGTCACCCTGGTCTTGCTCCACGCAAACAGGACAATCCTGCGGTGGGCCGGGGAGAGGGAACCAAAAGGTAGGAAAAGTGCCAATAGCTGGTTTAATATGCCGAAAATTTGAAATCAAATGTGCAAATGCATATAATACTACAATGAGCTTAAAAGCAGCAATTTCTGCAATATAAGAGCGAACGTCAACCTTACTTGCGCACGTTACTTATCACAAAATAATTATACTTTCTGGGAATGTCGAGAGGAAGTTCTACGACAATCCAAATGCCTGGGACCACTTTGGAAAGCAATTTGGGATTAGCAGTGAATTGGATGTGGCTCTCCTCAGGTGGGTTCGGTGCTCTACAGAGCATCTCTAGGCACGGAGAACCACCAGAGACGGTGAGATATTAAATAGCACTTCCCTCTAGGATGATAGTTCTTGTACCCTTAGTTTTATTATTTGTCGCAAACCTTTTAAAGGGCACATATAATCGAATTAGAATATATACAATAGACTGATATCTCAAACTGTGCTTAAAATGTATATTGTGCTGTGGAAATAGTAAATTACGAAACCATGAATGTACAAGTCAAGTGTAAAGCCTGCCAACGACATGGAGGGGGGGGGGGGAAGGGGTGTTCATGCATCATTAAAATATCTCTAACAATATGAACACCAGCGTGAATTAGACACTTGGGAGTCACAGTGGAAACATTGGCTAATGTAATTTATATCAATTCTACTACTCATAAAAAATGTATAGCCAATGGTTAGTCAGCACTGAAGCATTGCCACTGACAAACTGCTGCCAAAATGCTGAGGGCAAATAATGCTTTTATGTTTCTAAATGCTTCTCAGAGTCCATAACGTCACTGAACGCCCATTCTGATGGCAACCTGTTGCTTCTGTGCTGTTCGGTACTTTGCACTAAGCTTTGCAGCAGAGCCAAGGTATAAACATGGCGTAGACATCTGGGAATGAGCTGTTGTGCACCACATGTGTAGCTGAAGGTGGGATCAATGACAGAATGACGCCAATGTAAACTGTAGAGCAGGCTTTTGGCACAAAATGAAGCTGTATTCATTTGTTGCATATAGAGCTCAAGGTCTAAAGCAATCCAAGCACGTGCTTCTTCCAGTCACAGAGTTATTTGTTGTTTTACTACCGTATTTATCAAACTCTCAACACAAAGTTAATTGTCTTTTGTCGCAGGGTCAGTGGAAAATAAATAATCTCATGGCATCTCCTAGTGCAAACAAAGAACCATGAAACACTCATGCTGTGATCTGAGGAAACCTGGTCCCAGATCCTGAGGCCTATGGCAGCCAATCTGGCCTCCCTTCCATCAGGGTTTGGTTGTAGTAACTCTAGGGTGCCTAAACTAATTAACAAGTACATATGCATGGGCAGATATTAGATACTTTTGATCCCAACTATACTGGGGCACTTACCTTAAAGTCCATATAAGCAACTTTAAAAATAATAATATTTACTAGATGGTTCCAATATGCACATATTTCCTTATATTTCGACCATATTTTACTTAATGTAGTTTTGAGTTAATTAAACAAACACAATGGTTTAATATTAACATAATAGTTTGAGAATGTATTGCATAAGTGTCCACATCTAAACTTTTCACAGAATAACTTCTGTGGGTTTCCTTAAAAGATGTCCGGAATTTGGGGCCAGATGTAGGTCGCCAAATACCGGTGGGTAACGGCCGATTTTACCGACCGGTATTTGGAGTTTGAGATGTAGGGGGCCTCAATTTACAGAATCGGTAAAGTTACAGATTCGGTATATTTACGATTTGATAAAATACCCAATCGGTAAATTCACTGATTCTGTAAATCCATATGTAGGTGGCACTGAAAACAGTGCCACAGGCCCTTAGGAATTCGTTATTTACCACCAAATAATACTTGGTGGTAAATAATCAATTTCTGTGTACATGCACATCTGTGCATGGACACCGGTGCCATGTGGCACACATACATGCCCTAAGGGCATGTATGTGTGTCACATTGCACACAAGCCAGAATCAGGGGTGCAACAGGGTGTCAAAGTGACACCCTGTCCACCTTGTAAATTCGGTAATTTTACCGAATCGGTATTTACCGATTCGGTAATGGACATGGATTCCTATGGGCCTCAAGGCCCATAGGAATCAATGGCAATTGCCGAATAGGTAAATACCGATTCGGTATTTACCGAATCTTACCGATTCGGTAATTGAATCAGTAAATATACCTACATCCCCATTGCCAGTTCTTAAATACTGAATCGGTATGATTCGGTATTTAAGAATCGGTAATCGGGGATTACCTACATCTGGCCCTTGGTGCGGTAGCATACTACCAATGAGACATTAATGAGGGTGCGAAAGCTGCATCTTTCTCAGTTTTCTGCTTGGAATGAGTCATAGCATTTACATTCGGAGTCTTGCACATCAGTTACTTCATATGTTTCATCTTTTGAAGCAGTATTTACTCTTAGCAGTGACGGATTTGTAGTGGAGGAAATGATCAAATGTGCATCCTCTCACACAATTTCTAGACCCAGGTAGTGTGGGAAGAGTCTGAATTACAAAGGGGACTCAGACCAAGTTGGAAAGATGCATGCAGTGCAATAATGCTTTTGTTTTTCTAATTAATTCGGGGGGGGGCGGGTGAATCTGATCCTACGAGGAACTCCAAATCCAAATTCATGCCACCGTGCATTCATGTGCATTGGAAAGCTGCCTTGACCTGCTGTGATAGATAGACTGGTTGATGGTGTGTGTGTGTGTGTGGCGGTGTGTTAGTGCTCTTTGCAGCTACGCAACAGATCATGAAGTCCACCTTCACCCACTGTGGATTTTATGGACAGGGTTGCGTGCGAGCATTTAGAACTTAGACTGAGCGGCACATCACACATGGACATGGGAAATTTGACAAGGTCTACCGGTTAGATTCTGGCTTCTGCATCTTCAGCTTTCTAAACAGCTGAAGCTACTCTTCTGTCAAGTTACATTTTTGTCCCTAATGTCTCGCTCACCCTTATTATGGATCTTTCTTAGTTCTTCACCGAGATTATTTAAGTCAGGACAAACACGCAGATGAGGAGTTAACTGCACTAGAGTTAACATTTAGATTTTGGAAGATTTCTGGCAGTACTGCCAATTTCAAAAGTTTACAAATCACATGAACTCTTTTGAAAAACTGCTGCCCATTTCTTATTAACTTCCGGTCTCCATAGAACGTGCATGGGCCCTGTACCGACTGTAAGCTAGCGCCTACACGTCTCAGCATGCACGCGCCGTCCTCTCAAAGCCATTGGGGAGGAAGGCACCACACGGCACGCGCCCTTTGCCAGTTGGGAATGCGTTAGAAGCTACTTCGAGTGCTAACAAAGATTTGGAAATATAAAGTTAGAAAACGAGGCCGATTCTTTCTAAGAGTCTAGCACGACAATCCTTCAAGAGAGAACCCGTTGTAGGAAAACAATGCTCTCTGCAGCTCTTGCTTAACCACGGATAACAAAACACAGATGTTTCGAGTCAGAACCCCTAGAATCAAAATGACCAGAGCAGCTGAAAAACGAAACTTACTTTGATCTATCGTGACGTTCTGGCAGCACTTGGTACTTTCTGTGCCAACTAAAGTCTTCAATTAAAGTCCCAGAATGGGTGCGCCGCAGCACCAAAATGGAGCAGAAAAGTCTGTGCAAGTAGAGACCTCTGTTATGGCGCTCGGTTGTTATAAATAGAGAACAACCGGCCACAGCAAGGTTGCACATTTCACAACAGGCTACAGCTCTACTAATTTAAATGTGAATTAACTATTTAATTCAAATATATGAAAAATACAATAAAAACAGCTTTTAGGGGTTTACATTCAAAATATATTTCCAACTTAAGTAAAGAAAATTTCATTTTTATGCATTGATATTTATTAAAAGTTATATGCAGTTAATAAAATGAAATGTTAAGTTGATATACATTCAAAAATGGTTGTTAAAATCTTTTATAAAGAAATATTTTTTATTTTGAGATATCTTTAGTAATATTAAAACATATGCATTTATATTTTGTAACTATTTTAAATACAATTGTATTTAATATTATTTCCTATGGGGCTTTATGGGGCTTTGTATTAAGTCCCTACCTCCATTATTTTCTATTTGACGGTCTTACAGTACCAGTGGTTTGCAATGGGTGATGCTGGACTTACTCCAGCTCGGGGCTGGAGTAATTTACTACTGTTTGGGGTCCTTTTTTTGGCAGGGCGAACTTTAGAAGTGCAGTTTGTGAGTAGCATTAGGCTTACTCTGCAGTAGGTGGGTGCATGTCTCTTCCTAAAGCTCTCCCCAACTGTTCCAAAACCCCACCTTACTCCTTCCAAAACCCCTCCTATTTCCTAGGAAGTAACACCAAACTTACACCTCTTACATCATATGGAGTAATGGGTATGAAGAAACAAGTAATTGGAAAAGTCAACAAACTGTTTCTCAGTTGATAAAAATGTATATTGAATCCAAGACCTTCTACACCTCAATCCATGTTAAGTATACAGCTTGTACTATTAACCGCTGGAGTATTTTTTGCAACTGTTTAATTGCAGAGGAAAATCCATTAAAAAACACACTATCATTATAACATTTTAGCTTGACACTTGAATGACTACCAGCATATCCCACTATCATTAAGATGAGCAGGCCAGCCCACAAAATGCTGAAAACGCAATCTGTAGAGAAGAATCAATTTCAGTCTGATATTGATAAAACACTGAAATATACAAAAACTAACTATATATTATCCTTTTATACTATGAAAGCACAATTTTATCGGGATTTTAGCATAAACTCACACATTTAAAAAATCTTTCCTTAGATTTTGTCTTTTTTATGTGTGTTAGGTGTAATTTGAAGGATCGTGGGATACTGCAATAAAGAAAATATTCCTTATGCTGATTATGTCTTTCCCACAAAGAGATCATAAAACATATTTTATGCCTATGTCCTAATTATGGGATGTCCTTAAGAAATGTTTGAGACAAATCTTCAATATCCATGGCAACAGAAAGATAACAGAAGCTACTCCCTTGTGCTTCAAGGGTTGGACAGGAAAACGTATTACATGTGCAATAGGGGTGGGCGTTACTTGTGTGATTCAGTGTAGCAGAATCACATGGAATTACCTAAGAATTTCTAAGATTACGAATAATTACGCAAGAAGAGTAATTCTGCATTTAGCGCTATTTCTTAGTGCAAAAATGCTCTTCACATAGAAAATGGGTGAGAGAATGCATTTTGCACTAAGAAATAGCGCTATAGTAAGACGAACATGAATAGCGAGTACAAGCAGCTGCTCACGCTGGCTAAATGAGCTCTTTCAGTAGGACTGTCCCACAACTTACTCCTAGCATTTAACACTATTTTCCTACATCTAAATGCACTGTGGCATCCGAAAAGGATGCGAGGACACATTTTTTGTAGTAAGAAATAGCGTTAAATACAGAACACAAATAGCGAGAATAAGCAGCTGCTCGCGCTTGCTAAATGTGCTCTTTCAGTGGTATTTTTTCCCAAAATTACACTTGGTTATATAAGCACAAGTAATTGCCTTTTTCTTGGTAAATTATGCGTCAAAGAGTATCACTAAATAACTAAAATTGCTCAGATTACTCTATTGTAATTGAAATTTCGCCCGGGCCTAATGCACTATGAAATTTCTGTCAATAACAGAGGAGATTATATTAACTTGAAAAAGACTGTATTCCTTTTGCCCAAACCCCAGAATAAATTGATTTCACATTCAAATTGGCACTAGAAATAATGTTGCAGTATGCGCGGCCAAAATAAATTATTTAAGAAAGGACTATTATAAATGCTCTTGATCGTAATATGCATTTTATGAGTTTTAACATTCAAATACAATATAGAGTTACTGAAATTGGCCTTATAGTTGTTGTATAGTTACATTCATTTAAAATTACCTTTTAATGTATTGTATTTGTATCCCTGTTATCGTGAAAGGTTTTAAAAACCTAACACAATAAAGAATTTCATTCATCCAGGCATACTAAGTAGTACAGTCACATGTGTGAATTCTCTCCATAGAAAAGCTGGGAGATGTGGAGGTGGATATTTACACTCATAGGTCTGTGAATAGCTTTTGGTATTATTTCAGTAGTATTCGTGGCTTACTACTAAAGTACTACAAAATGTAGTTTTTAAATAGGCCTGCAGTATTAGTATTAAAATGACACAAATTCATATTTTCTATGCAAATGTCACAAGTGAGTACTGTGAATGCTTGTCCTGTATTTATCAATGGTCGAAAAAGTAAGAAAGGTAGCAGAGGTGTGTCTGTGTGTGCATGTGTGTTGGGTGTGTCTTTGTGTGAATCTCTCCTCTTTCCTTGTTTCGAATTCTGCACCGTCCACTGGACTGTGGCAAGATGAAGTCACAGTACTACTGCCATGTCCATGCGATAGTACTTCAGAGGAGTGACCTTCACACAGCTTACTGGCAGCTGTCTAAGGCACCACACCTGCAAAGTGATATTCTGATCTGTAGTGTGAGCTTTCACACAAGTGATTGGTCAGTGCTAGAGTGCTTTCTCTAGCGGTGTCCTGTAGCAATCAAAGAAATTAGCATTAGGGGGTTTCTTCCAGCAGTGTCCCATCAGTGCTATAGCTTGCTCATTTCAAGGTACCGATAAAGTGCCTATTTTCAGATATCCATTATTCAAATCACGTTCTACCCAGTGACACTTAAAGAAATAAAAAGCATTGAACTCAGACAGGAGATGCTGATCAATGGTTATCCAATATCAGTGTGTTCCCAGGGCCATGAAGGCCAGAAAGGGGGGAAGGGCCCTATCTGTAGCTGGTCCTAAACTGTGGAACCAACTCCCGAAGGAAATTAGAGTATGCAGGGAACATTTCCCTTTTAGGAAGAAGCTCAAAACGTTCCTTTTTAACTATTAGTTAGCCTAGGGCTCTGTTTCTAAATTGCGACTAGTTGCTGTTCTTAAATTGCTGCCAAAGGCGCGGAGATACTCCTCCGGGAGTCGATTCACAGCGCCATACAAACGTGCAAATAAAAAAATAAATGTTTTCTCTTTCTCCGTGTTGTAGTAGAACTGACAGAGCTCTTATGGCCTCACTGCAAGTAGTACAGACGTGGATGTTAATTCCTACACCCACCCAGAGTTAAAAATATCTTGGATACTGCTAACTCCAGGGGTGCAGAATTAAGAGAGCCCAGAACTCTCTTCAGGAAATTAGGAATTATGAGGTGAATCAGTAATTCCCGGTCTGATTCTCATTAATTCCTCAATTTCTCTCTGTGGTTTAGCCAGAGATTTCAGCTGCTTTCAGCAGCCTAAATCTGTGGGTGGAATATGACAGATCTGCAGTGTGCCCACAGATCATAATTGTGGAGGGCCCATTGGTATACACCCGTTACAACGGATCTTTTACTCCGCACTACCATTACAACGTGACTTTTACTCCGCATACCATTACAACGCATTGCGCTGGGGGGCGCTCTAGGATAGGGAATAAGTATAATTTACTATCCAACACCTTCCCTAGGGTCCACGGGGACTGGAGTTAGAATAGTAAATTATACTTACCACTATCCAGCGCCCCAAGGCGCTATGCGTTGTAACGGTATGCGGAGTAAAAGTCACGTTGTAATGGTCTGCGGAGTAATAGTATGCGTTATAACGTCATACATCCGGCCCATTAACTGTCTCTGCTGGTCTCACTGGAGTCACAGGGCAATCATGATCTGATTAGTCATAAAGGAGAGGGAGCAATTAGTCATTTAAATTGGAAGTGACCACATTTTTCACAGCTTAGCTACGCTGCAGTCACTAAATTAGGAGATCAGGCATACATTAGAATACTGGTTGCAACAACGCTTCTGGGGAAGTTAGATTGGGTTAGATCAGGTGATAGCTCAGTTTTTGCACCAGGTATTCACTTTCGTCGTTAAGATGACCATCAATGCTGTAAATGTATTTGTGCTCAGTTTTAATAAGACCTTATACCCAGGAGCGGCCTGTCCTTAAGGGCAGAGGGGCCCTGCCTCACCCTCAACTTTGTGCAGACCTGAAGAATGTCTGTGAGGCTTAGCAGAGGTCAGCCTGACGTTCATTCTTTCTGTTCAGGTCTTGCAGCCAGCACTATACATGCAATAAGTGTGCAGGTGCCTGGCTACCTGAGCTGAACTTAGCTGGGGTGAGGATTTCACAGCCATGTGGCCGTGACCTCCTCAGCACGGCAACGTGCCTCAAGGTCCCCTCTATCATGATGAGGCGGCATGTCACAGATGGACTTAGACCTGGGTGCGTCAACTTTAAGCCCTGAAGTGCCCAGGGCCGAAAGTCAATCAGAGACATCTCGTCATAGAATGGGGTGGAGTCAGCAACTCTCATTTACCCCATCCCACTCTGATGAAAGAGGGACTGCCGCCCCCTCTTACTGGCTGATCTCAGGTCTGCCAGCGATTGGAGGAGGGGCAGTCCCAACCAACCTGAAACTTTGGGGCTTCCCTTCCACACCGGAGATCACTGCTGCGGCCCTGTCAAGTTTTCTTTAAAAAAAAAAATGTTTGGTGCATGTGTGTGTGTGTGTATGTATAAATTAATGTATTTGTATTAGTGCATGCGTGCTTGCCATGAATGGGTGTGTGCGTGTGTAGGTGATTGTGAATGGTAGATGAATGTATGCCTGCTATACATGGGTGTGAGCGATTGTGAATGTAGGTGGGTGAGTGTGAGTATGTCTGTATGTGCATATGTGGCCCGCCTGCTCCCATGTCTGCTCAAATTAAATTACCGCCCGCCACAGCTTATAAGTGGTAAGAACAGACAGCACAGAAGCATAGCAAGCACAACTAGCACTCAAATCCTAATTGCACAGTAGGATAATAGGTGTAAAAAAAGTTTGTGGCTATTACTAGAACTGTCCCAACCTCCACATGATGCTGTTAATCTAATTTGCAGGAAATTGGGACATGGAGACCTAAAGCCCAGAGTGACGGCTTCAGAAGAGGCTGGATTTAGAGGACAATTTATAGAGGAAGGAATTTATTCTTCTTTCCGATTACGTCATTTCTAATTAGTCCCAATACAAGAAGAGAATCCAAGCACTATTGAAACAAAGAGGAGATCAAGCAAAGATATTATCAAGGGACAATGGGGCCGGATCTACAAAAGATTTATGTTAGCAAAAGTAACATACATCTTGGCATATTATATTCATGAAAAATGTGGAAATACTGAAAATAAGCACTTTGTTGACTACATGTGTATTGCGCAATCTCAGTCACTATTACTTAGAACGGTGGAACAAGATGGGACATGTAATGCTTTACGAAGAATTTTTATAGGAAATAGCTCTAGCTATTAATTCACTAGCAGATTGATTTATCAACATATCTCTTTTGATCAACTAACATCCCAAATTGAAGGCTACAGCACTTTTTGTTTATAACATGCACTCTTAATTCAAATTTGAGAGACTGTTTTACGCCAGGCACCCCCTGCGAACCGATGTTGTTTTAGAGCTTAATATGCATGGTCCATGTTTTTCCACTTTATATAGTGATTGTGTTTATTGATATTTAAGTTTCGTGATTTGAGGATCATTTTTCAATTCTTCCTCCTTTTCTTCCCCTCCGCATGATCCCCTATGCCTCACTTAAATATTTATATCTACATACATTGCTTGCCTCTTTCTTTTTTGGGTCTTATAAAAATCAGTTTGATAATATGTATTGGAAGAATCAGATCAAATTATTTTTTGGTAGGCTCAGCATTTTGAAGTTTGCATGTATTCTGACAAAACAACTCGAAATGCTGAAACCCATAAAATACATTTGTGGGACATAATCAGATGACAAACATCCAACAAGCATTGACAGATTTCTTTTTGCGTCGTTGATGGGTTTATGGGCTCATACATGTAACTATCACTCATCCTTGCACTCATGCACCCTTTGTTGCTTATACGGACCAGAGCCAGACTGGCCATAGCGGGCACCTGGCATTTCCCCGGGAGGCTGGAAGGGTGGGGGCTGCTTTTGGAGCAATGGCGGCCGGTTTTGTTACTGCGGATAATTTTGTGACAGGGCTGCAATACCGGCCCCCAGTACCAAAAGCAGCAGTGCTAAGGGCCAGTTTAGTTAAGCAGCAGTGCTTTACCCATGCACCCTCGCGCACCCCCTGGCCCCCTCCGAAGGCCGTTCCGGTAAAATTGCCAGGGCTGATTTGTTTTCTCAGTTCGGCTGTGATACAGACTCATTTTTGTATTCCCCCTCTGACACACTAATAAAAGATACAAAGAGCACAGCAGCAGACCAAGGTCAAGCACATAAATTCCGTCAGTTTCAATTTGTACGTTGGTGCTACTTCTCCCAACACCCGCTGCCACAGGTTGTATAAGAAACAAAAATGTTCATAGAAAGAGGGAGGTGCACTCCAATAAAGTCAGTTGCGCAAGGGGTTTGTGTGAAAAGTTCTTCTCTTTATTTATTCTTTTCGTGAAAAACGGCACAGCCAAAGTCTTTCGTTCCCCCAGTGCCACGGGAACTTCGTCAGGGCTTACGTAGAGAGCACTTAAGAGGTAAGCTTGTACTAGAAAAATTATAGTCCTTAATAGGTTTCATCACCCCGGTTGGGTCGTCCCAGACAACCGAGTTCTAATTCTAATTCTTTTTTTTTTATTTCAGTAATTTTTTATTGAAAGACCTTAATTCGAATTTAGAAACAAAGCTCGTAGAAAGGATATTTATCAGGAATGTCGCTATTTCCCAAATTGTCTATAGTGGTCCAATTCTCGGTTACAACCTAGACCTGGTCTTTGCTGGTCACCAGAGGGACACACACAAGCTGAACACACACAAGCTCAATATATGAATGATAAATTAAAAGAATATAAACAGAAAAAGACATGCTGCTTACTCAACATGGAGTCCACTTGCTTGCAATATTGAAACTAAACATAGCAATAGTGCCTATTTTGGTATTGTATACAGTCTAATAGTGCTTTACAGTTCCAGTTTGGTTGCCATGTTTGGAACCAGCACGCTGACAATCTTTGAGGGGTAAAACAAAGTTACACGGTGTATAACAGCATTCTGTAATGGTAGGATGGTTTAGAGGAAGTGGCCTCGTGTAAATACAGCACACTGCAGTTGAAATAAGCAGCAAGCAATGGCCTGCTAGCACTGCTCAGCGAGCTGTAGTATCTTCTTACGAAGCATAAAACAAGTATTAGCAAAGCCAATAGACCTCGCAAATGGGCGACCTATTGACTTTGACAATCGGGTAGAGGTGCACAATGGCTGGGCAGGAAGGATAGATACTGGGACTGGAAAAATAAAAAAGCGTTATGAAGCATGCAGCGCTGGCAGCGTTATAGCGCCCTTTTCCTTCTTTATAGTAGTTTGGGGGAATAAGCAAAATGGACTGGTAAGGGAAGAAGGAACATGAACGGGGAGGTGGGAGCGAAGTAAGCCACACAGACTGGGGTGACGGGGAAGAAGAAATAACAAGGAGGGGGGGGGGGGGGGGTGGAAGTGAAAGAATCAAAATGTACAGGGGGATGGGAGGAAAAGAAACCACACGGATCGGTGGGAGGTGGGGAAGCAGCAGCATGGAGTTGGTTGGGAGGGGCAGAAGCAGCATGAATAGAGGGGTGGGTGGGGCGACAATATAATGCGCACCAATTTGCAACAATGTACACAAGTGCAATACAATGGGGGACTAACTAGCACAGACAGTGAGGTGCCCGCAGAGCCTGAGAGGCAACAACAGAGGAACAGAGTGGCCTGTAGGGCCTTCAAACTATGTGCCCTTACAGCTGACCTTTAAAGCTCTTCTTTCTTGTTTAGCGCTTCGAATACGGAGAAGCTGGAGACCAATAACCAGCTGGCACAGGCGCTGTTCCGAGTCTGGATGTGACCAACATAGCAGGAGTATGAACGTCTCGAGACATTAATCACTGCTCAATAATGCAGTACCGAGTACGGATAATTGAAGCACTGAGCACTGCAAGCTGTCATGCTCAAATAGCAATTATAGAGATAATTTTATACACTGACACCAGTAGGATGATATGGTGGGGAAACAAAAAACGAATGCCGAATAATTGACTTGTGACGTATCGCGTATGCATTTTTATTGAATTTTGCTTATGAAACACAGTTCACTTAATTTCCAAAGCTTTATATTGACACTCAATGCCCATGGTGTGCCGTGCAGATGGTTACCACCAACATGTACTTTTGGGCCCCAGCACTTATTTCTTTTTATCACCCAGCGGCAAGAAGAGGGTGGAAAGAAAAAGTAGTGCAACTAAAGAAAACATATGGCCCATACTGACAGGAGGCATGTAGCAGCGGCTGTTGCCAGGTTGGGAACAAAACACCCTAATGGCAGGACAAATGCACACTATTCAGCGACAAAAACTATGGAATTAGTTAAGGCAGAGCAAGCAACAAATAAAAAGCGGTGGGCGTGTGGTGGGTGCATTCAAAAGCTGCAGACGGAATACAGCATGCTTCGCAGAGCAGCACATGCGCTCTGGCCCTAGGCTCGACCTAACAGTGGGCGAAGCAAATAAATGGAAGGGGAACTATAAAAAAGAAAAGAGAATAAACAAAAAGCCACAATGTGCACTCATTTTCGAGCAGATGTACACATGTGATCAGAAAATGCCATCATTCACAGTGCTAGAGAGCCAATGACTAATATGGTCTGAATCATTACCCCATTCAGTACTCTGTTATGAATGGAAGCAAAGTGCAAATGTAACTCAGGCAGGTGAAAGACACAAGAGGGCTGACCCAAAATCATGTGCTTACACATATTTATATAAATGGCTGTAAGTAATATTTATTGATTTTGTTTCATTATAAGATCCTGACAGACCGTTAAGCCTGTAGTTTTTTTGTTGCCGTTTATCTAGCGCAAACGAGACCCAAAAGTATAGGAGCGCTTTACATGAACATCCGTTATATTATGTTATGTTATGTTATGTTATAACGTTTTATTGAGCGCGAACAGCTGCCCCAGCAACGAGGCGTCCCGGCGCTAAACTATAACAAAACCAAGAGGGGGAAATGTAACGGAGAGGCAATAAGAAATTAGGATGGGGAAAAAAGAAGTGTTTTGATCGATTTGCGGAAGGCGAGCAGATTAGTTATGGAACGAATGTGAGATGGGAAGAATGTCACATTAATTTTTTGGCATGGGGAGATTGTGGCTCAGATGTATAACTATTGGCATTAGCGACTCGCAAATTGTGAAAAATTGCGAGTTGCTAATGCCAATGTACAGCAGTGTCAGGGGCACTGTTTGCTATTCCCAATGGGGTCGCGAATTGCATGCCTCATCAATATTCATGAGGCAATTACAATTTGCAACCCCTTTGGGACTCCCAGGTATGGTGGCCTGCTGGGATCAGCAGACCTCCATGTCTGGAACTGCTTTTAAATAAAGCAGTTTTTTAAAAAATACAGCCCGTTTTCCTTAAAGCGTTAAGCATTTAACCCCTTGGCCGCAGCGGTAATTCCGCCGCGGCGCTAGTGGGCAGGGGGGCCATGCACGTGACAGAACCACTCCGTCACGAGCCGCGGTGGCGCTGTGCTTGTGACAGAATGGTTCCGTCACGGCCCCGCCCGCTCAATAGAACGTGCTGCGCAGGCGAGACAGCCGGACCGTGACGGAACCATTCCGTCACCAGCACAGCCCCACCGTGGCTCGTGACGGAACGGTTCCGTCACGAGCGTGCAAGGGGTTGAAAAATGAAATGTTTTTGTTTAGTTTTTAAAGGGCAGATAGTGGCCCCTGGGACCATTGCCTGCCCCTTAAAAATATTTTCCCCTGCCTTCACAAAGGGGCAGGGGTCCCCTGGGGACCCCTTCTCTTTTGCGAGTGCTTTACTGCCCTCTTGAAGAGGGCGGTAAATTGTGAGTGTTTTGAGACCACAATTGCAGTCGCAAAACATTCTTACATTGGGTAACAAGTCGCTATTAGGAAGAGATGTCCTTGGAACGCCTCTTCCTAATATTGAGTCGGACATACTATTTAGCGAGTCGCAAATAAATTGCAACTCGCTAAATAGGGTTTGTTCATGACCCATTGGTATTTTTGCATGTGCAAACGGGTCATAAACCCATTTGCGCACGCAGAAACGGGTCGTACATCTGTCCCTAAGTGATTTGCACAGAATCACAGAATGTTTACCTGATGCAGAGACTCAAACCTGGTTCCCTAGTTTCAAAGTCTGCAGCTCTGGCTGTAATGCCACATCTTCTCCCTCGATTATAGCAAGAATTATTACAGTGCACATTTTCTACTCCAAGGATTTTCCTAAGGGGGAACCAACACCAAAATTATTCTCTACAAAGGTAATATGTGAAATTCCATGTGACAGAATACCTGACTGCAGGCTTTATCATGGTGCAAAAGCAATCCAGCCTTAAAGGCCTTTTGGTTTTAATATATCTATAATTACTGCCTTTGCTGTAACTTTTCATAATAAACCAGATTAGACCTATGACACCAGAAATACCTTTCCCTAGTTAATTGATCAGGTCTATGGCTGTTGGCATTGGTGTATCACCATAACCAACTCATGCCCACTGCATTGAGTTTAAGCTTTCCCACAAGGCAACTACCAGGCATGCAATCATAAAATTACAAATGCATACAAAATACAAGTTGGCAAAGCAAAAATACTATCTCTTCCGAGAGGGCTAGACAAGAATTCTCACAGTTCAAGTATTCTCTAACCACAGTTTGTCAGAGGGGATGAACACCAAAAGCCTTGCCTACCATGGTAATCTGTGAGATTCTATGTCATAAAATGTTTATCTGTAGGCTTTAATACAAAGAAATTTAAATCCACCATTAATTGATTAATAACTTTAAGATATTCTTTTTGCAATACATATGTCAGGCCTATTAATTTTATCATAACTTTTCACAACAAACCATCTGGCCTATAACCGCTAACTTGACTTGTTATCTTAATCAAATGTACTGTGTTGGCCATTAGCTTTCCCACACGTGCATTGGAATAATAATTACTGATTTGCACAACATTACATTTGTCAAAATAATATAAAATCTTTCTTAAGAGAGTCTAATAAGGATTATCGTAGTGCAGCTCTTCTACCCCTAGTTTGTTTGGGTGGGTCACCAATAACAAACCCCTTGCCTACTACTCTGTGAGGATACATGTTAGACCTGTCAACTTTTGGCGTTTTACCGCTGTCTTTTTGCTTTATGACCTCCCGGTTTTGAGGGCGATGTGGCCTTTGTTGTTGCTGGTTTAGTGTCTCTGTGCACTTTCTCAGTACTGTTCAGTGTTAAAGTGCAAGTCCTCCTACTGTAAATTGTGTCATGATTGGTTTTCCATGATTGGGATAATGAGGATATTTGATTTACTGGTAAGTCCCTAGTACAGTGCACTGTGTGCACCCAGGGCCTGTAAATCGAATGCTACTAGAGGTCTTGCAGCACTGGTTGTGCCACCCACAAAAGTAGCCTTTCAAAGGTGTATCAGACATGCCACTGCAGCGTTTGCGCAGTTTTCATTCATATGTCGACCTGGCAAGAGCATCCACTTGCCAGGCCCTAACCTTCCCTTTTCTTACATGTAAGGCAAACCTCTTAGGTAGGCCTCAGGTATCCTCCCCCCCTCCCCCAGGGCAGAGTGCTCTGTATGTGAAAGGTAGGACATGTACTGATGTGTGTGACATGTCCTGATAGTGAAATACTGCCAATTTCGTTTTCACTATTAAAAGGCTATCTGTCCCATAGGCTAACATGGGAGTTGCTTTGTAACATCTTACAAGCATAACTCTTCATTGGGACAAGACTGAGGAGTGAAATTTAGGCTTTCTGAACTCAGGATTTAAAGATTCATCTTTTAGTAAATATGTTTTTTATAATGTGTGTTTAAAAATGCTACTTTTAGAAAGTGGCCATTTTCTTACTTATCCATCCTATGTGCCTCTGCCGTTTGTGTATTCCAGTCTGGGTTCAGAGTGACAGGAGCAGGGGATGTGCATTTACATTAGACAGGCACAGGGGATGGGGTTGAGGTGTGCCATGCCTTTCCTGACCGACTTATGGTCAGGCTGAATAGATCTGGCTGCAATTGTAATTTTTTGTTATATATAATAGATGGGATTCTACAATCTCAGTGTTAAAAGCCTCTCTCTTATAATCGCCGATTTGAGTCGCACCCAGTTGCCAATTATAAAAAAATTACACTAGAACTTAACTGTTATTAATTAATTATTAAAAAGTTTATTAATAACTTAGTACATTCTGACATCAGAATGCCCGCTACCAGATCCAGCAGCCGAGAGATAAGACATGTCAGGTCAGTAAGCATAATGAAAGAAGCTGTTTAAAGCAAATAAAACAAAATGTTGCATTACTTCTTCTCAGTTTTTCTAACAGTACCATGACAAGCAGAAAGGGACCGTGCTAATTTTTTTGCACTCCTGAGTTGGTTATAGAAAAGTTCGAATTTTTCAGTTTGTTTCTCCATCGCGTTTATAAAAATAAATAAAACTGAGTTGTTTTAAACTGACTGATATATTTTTACAACACACTGGTACTTAATCTGGGCTCCAATCCAGTCCATCATTTTATGTTGACCACACCATCATAGACAAGAACCAGCCATATAAAAAAATCGCAGTGGTCTTGCTCCAATAGGAAAAAGTTTAGAGAAAGGAAATATATAGCAAACTCAATGAATGTATACTGCCCTTAAATACATACCTACTATTGAATACTGTACAACATCACTTGAAAATAGTTTGAGACAATGTTATATCAAAGGATATTTTCAAATTTTATTTCTATTTTTGTTTTCATATTGGATACATTTTTGATACTCTTTTTCTCATTTTTTTACCATAAAAGTTATATAAAGTTCATAAAGGTTAACAGTCAATTATAATAGACATAAGTTGGATAAGACAGTGCAATTCAACTACAAAAAACATATAACAATAAACAAAAGTGCTGTACGATACAACCAGTCGATGGAACATTAGATGAAGGCAATGCGGTGGAATAGAAAATAGGAAAAAGCCCAGTCCAAAATGCCAGGTCTACCAACACCTCTATCAGCAGCCAACTGTGAGGATGCACTCATTTGCATATCATAATAATATTTTATTTGAGCCCACTACAAACAAGAGTCAAATAAATAGGAGTACATTTTTAGGCAGGCACTTTAGTCTCTAGTCTGATGATTTCAAACTTTTCTACCCTAGGAATGGAGACCACCATTCCTGTTTCAGATGGACTGGAACAGCCAATTATTATCACAGTCTCCACATGCGCGTAAGGCTTCTGCATTTTTATGGACAAAGTTGCCTGTAAAGACGGCTTGGTTGCGATGTGTGACGAACATTTTTAAATCAGGTACTTGCGTATGTTGCACATGTTTCTGTTGTTCATATTTTGACTGTGCTGCTATGAGTTAAGGCCAGCAGGACTCCCAGACTGTGCAAGAGACATGCAAGGTTGTAGGCCAAAATGCTTACAAAGCATGGCCTAGTACCTTCAAAGATGTTGCTGTCACTCGGAATACAAAACCATTCTTCTTATCAGAACAATGGCACAGATACAGGAGTTGAAGCATAGTCACCAATATTTTCCAAGAATGACAAACAAAAGAGAACTACGGAAAATGCTAAAGATATGCTGGCATAGATCGTTTAAATATACCAGTCCGACCCTAATGACCGAGTACTTAAACATATAAAATAATAATTCACTAAAACAAAACTATTCAAGGGATCAAAGGAGAAGCTCAAAAAGGCTCACTCTCGAAGTCCAAGATGGGACTTTTTATTGATTTTAGTTGTTAACGCCTTAACCACGGTGGGAATTCCGCCGCAGTGCGGGTGTTCTAAAAGGTGGGCGGGGCTGCGACGGCCGTTGGCCATTCGCAGCACCAGGGAGGGAGTGCTCCTGTTGGCCGTTGGCCGACGGCAGCAAGGAAGGGGTTAACTGTGTCTTTAGAAGGTTTTATGGACAATTTTCTAAATAAACTTATTTTCTGCCTACCTAGAACTTTCAAAAAGGTCAGAAAGGCCTCGAAAACTGTTTTTTTCCGATGCAGTTGTCATTCTCAGACATGAGTGTCACCTTTTAGCTCTTCCAATACTCTTTCTGTTGTATGATTCTTTGTGCTCTTTCTGAGCTGTCTTTAAAGATAAATAAGTGAAATAAATAAGCAAGTTAAAAAAGTGACAAAAACTAAAATCGAGAAAACACCACAATCTGCTGCCAAGTTAAGTGAAAAGTAGGTGAAAAGTGTTCTTATTTTTTAGAATTTCTAATAGCAGACACAATTTGTCAGCAAACATCCACAGGAACCCAGTTATTGTAAACATGTGCTTCCGCTTGGGCGAAAGAGGCCTGTGAACATTCCCTGGTGAATGGAAATGCGTATACAATTTTAAACAGAAACCTACCCAAGTGCCCCATATGTGTACACTGCACGTAGAGAACAAATGCGGATATGCCACAGGTAAAATGTCTGTGTGCAAATGTGGGTGAATTGAAATGCTTGAAGTTGAGAGTTGCAAATGCAAACACATTTCCGTGTGGAGACACGAACCCTTGACATTCCATCTTAACAACTACAAAAACCCATTTGGAGCTCAAAAGCATCTTACTTTAGATCACAGCTTGATAAGGTAAGAAACTTACCAGGTAAACTTTTTAAAATTGTCAAACAACAAACAGGGGCAAACATTGTGACCAGGATCAGCAATAACTCAAAGGAAAACTGTGAAGCTTTCCCAAACTTTTCAGATGAAAATTTTTTAGAGATTGAAAAATCAATCGCTAGAGATAGAAAAAAGGTTTTAAGTTATGATTGTCAACAATCATTCTTCCCAATGTAAATATCCATCCCCAGAGGAGGATCAAATTACCAACCATCCACCCAAGACTGAAAACCAGGAAACCTGGAGTGAGTTCAAGACACTAAATGAAGATGAGGTCCGCAAGAACCTATTATTTGTGAAACCAACCACACATTTCAATGAGCTAATCCCCTCCACAATACTAAGGGCCATATGCATGAACACATTTTCCCATAGACACAGAATGGACAAAAGCCTTTGATGCATCTGGCGCTAAAAGGCCACCTATCTCTTCCCTGTTGATGATTGTAAACTCATTGGTAAATCATGGGACAATCTTGGACCACCTGATGGTAGGGCAAGTGACACCCCTCTTGAAGAAAGCAGAGATGGACCCTAGAGCCCTGAACAATTTTCGTCCAGTGTCAAAAATACCCTTTCTCGCCAAATTGTTGGACAAATGTAATGTGTACACAATTAACTGTGTCAACACATTGAAATTTGTTGAGTTCGCTGAATTGTTCAATCAGGATTCAGACCTGGACACAGCACAGAAACAGCCATCACACATCTTGGGCAACGCCTCAAGACACTAGAGAGTAACAATGTCTGCCTACTCATCCTCCTAGATCTTGCATTTGACACAGTCAATCACAACAGCCTTTTAGAACAACTAGAAAGCAGAATTGGGTTATCAGGAAACAGTCAACTGGTTCGCAAATTAGGTAGCTCACTATTAAATGCTTCCCCAGTAAGAAGCATATACCACAATGGTTGACTATCGACCCACACTCTTCAAACTCTATATAAAGCAACTGACAGAAATCCTCCAACAATTAAACCTGCATTCCACATGTATGCAGATGATATTCAGCTATACTTACGCAGCTATACTTACAGATTTCCTAACTGGAAGAGGTTATCCGACTCAACAACATTCAAGTACAAACTCAAACCTGGCTGTCTCGAAAACACCTCAAGCTGAACTCTCTGAAAACAGAATACCTCCCCTCCTGTCAGCTCCCAACCCATCCAAGAATCGAATAACCACCTAGAAATCCTCAACTTCAAACCCGTCATTATAGAATTAAAGAAAATCCCCCAGAATAACCCTGGATAATAATCTCAAAATGCATGCACATGTTAGTGCAACCACATGCAGTGAGTCATTCCAGCCCAGCCTCCTGAGGAAGGTAAAACTGCTCATGCCACCACCAGATTTCAAGTTCGCAGTACAATCCCTAGTGATCACCAGACTTGAATATGGCTGTGCATTCTTAACAGGTCTTCCCAAGTCCAGAGAGGTTCCACTGAAGGCAATCATCAATGCAGCAGAGAAACTGATAACAGGCACAAGAGGTTTTGACCACATTACTCCTTCTCTAAGCTCCCAACTGGCTCCCTTTTGAAGCAAGAACTCAGCTGAAAATAGCTTTGCTGCACCCGCAAAGTCTTGCACTATCAGGATACCCAGCAGAAAAGATTCTAATATGAGGGGCAGTAACTCCCTCTGGAGTGCTAACTTCCTCTGACTGGAACCACCCAGATTTAGGAAATAAAAGACCAACAAACGCTGTTTCTCAGGATCTGCCCCTAAAATATGGAACTCTGTCCCACCAGAAATCCGGTTGAACCCATCAACCTCATTTTTTTAAAAAAGAGGTGAAAAGGATCCTTATGATCTGATTCCTCACATAACCTTAGGAGCCGACGACGTCCCGGTCAGCCTGACTCCTGGGATGACGGCCTTGATGACTACTCATCTGGCGAGAATGCCACCCTCCTAGATGAATGCCCAGGAACAATCTGAATTTGGTTGCCATGAACCGGATCAACTTAGGCCCTGAAGGTCATCTTCAGAGGGATTGCTTAATGTTTTGTAACTGAGTTATGTTGCTTGGTGAATATTTGTAATGTAACAGATCATATTTTGGTTAAAGTTTTTGTTTTGCTTCTGCTCTAGACTATGTACAGTGCTCTAATACTCTAGGGTCATGTTCACGCTTTATAAATCTCTTTAAATAAATAGAGCAAAAATAATCAGATTCGATCCCTAGAGGGCAGAGTTGTGTAAAAATAAAAAAAGAAATAGTACCTCTATCACAACTCAAGCACAGACAGACTCAGGGCCCGTATAAACTTTTCGTGCGTCGGTCAGGCCCCGGCCGTCCGACTTCACAATGGGCGTGTGCGGAGGACGGCCAGGGGCCGTCCGAACCGCGCACGCATCGATTCTTTCAGCACCGCATCTGAATGTCCGCCACGGCGAAAAGGTTAAGACTTTGACGGTGCTGTGCCGGGTCCATCTGTCCCTGCACTGCTAAAACTGTGGTCAGACTGCCCACCAGATTAGGAGTTCCTCCTGTCTGGTGGGCTAGTTTTTGGCATTACAATGGTGGTGCCTCAGAAAATGGGCACCGAAATGGGAATGCCAAAAACAGTTCCTGCATGGCATGGACTAGAAAGTCCATACCGTGCAGGAAGTGGGGCAAATACACACAGGGGGGCACATTTGTGTATCCCTATGCAGAGGAGCCCCCTTTGTTTCCTCTCCGTCACAGTGTTCATGGAGGAGAAAACTCGTAATATGCTTTGTGGGACCTCGGTGGTCCTACCTAGCATATTGCAGCCTTCCGACCACTGCAATACCACCAGGAGACGGTGGTTCCCTAGCGGCTGCGGCGGGCTGTGGCGGTCTGACAAGCCAAGTCATAATAAGGCAGTCCGGAGACCGCCACCGCCGCGCCCCGCAAGTCTGGCGGTCCGTGGAATGCCAGACTGGTACTAGGGCCATAGCTAAAGACGAATCAATCTGTACTCGGTCCATGCCCCACATGAAGAAACAGAAGTGATGCAGGAAGTGACGCCTGAGACCCACTGCAGAATTAGAAGGCAGCGAAGAAGAGTGTTAATAGAGGTAAGTAAACAGCGTGCTGAAGGTCACTTTTTAGCGTCTATTTCTTTTTTTTTAGACACAATAGATAAATCAGCAAGCTACAGCACGTGCATGCTGCCAGCAAGCGAGACCTCAAAAGTGAGAACCTCTAATCCGAATGGCATAAAGCTCCTTCCCTCTATAGAGGAAAGTGTTATTAGTCAATAGTTAGTTAGCCAGTTTGGATACCACCCTTAATGTTCATGCAGTGACTCTAGCCTTCCCTTGGTTTGTGTAGCTCAACATTTCTACATGCACAAGGTGGCCCTAACCAGGGGGATCTTTCAGCTCATTGTGAAATTCTGCTGTAGCTGCCAGATAAACCCATAGAAAAATTAATATTGTTTGAGGTGAGCATCCTCAAATGACACTGAGGATCCCAAATCTAACAAGGTCCTCAAGATGGCATCTTCCATTCACTCTGCTTACGGGGAACCACATTGCAGCACCCTGTGATAATTCTTAATGCTTGATGATCTTAGTCAGGGATGTCTACTTTACCCCTTCTATTGAGAGTCCTTTGACACTTGTGATAAACTTAGTGGATGGTACTCTACCAATTACTTCACTTACTATGTACCAAGGGTCGGCACAAAATGCACTCATCTACAATAATCAGACTCTCCAGCTTATCGCGATTTCGCGATTTGCAAAAAAATCGCGAAATTGGCCAAACGCCGCAAATCCCGCGATATTTGCTTAAACGCCCGCGAAATCCGCCATTTTGCCAGCCATTCCAGGATCGCGGGAGAGCAGGAGAAGAGAAGCGGCAGCGGAGCAGCGGACACCCAGCAGGAAGACCAAGGAGACCAGCCAGGGGGAGAGAGAAGCCAGCGGACACGACGAACGCCTCTTCTCAAGCTCCCAGCCCAGCCCGGGAAGGAACACGGCAGCGCGACGACTCAGAGACCAGGGGAGGGAGCGGCACCGGCAAGCAGGAGACAGCCGGCAACAGGTCAGGTACAGTCCTTCACACTGTGGGGGCCCGCCGCACACGGGGCACGCGGCGGGCCCCGGGGGCCATAAATCTTTTTTTGTGTTTTGCTGTGGGGGCCCGCCGCACACGGGGCACGCGGCGGGCCCCGGGGGCCATAAATCTTTTATTTATGTTTTGCTGTGGGGGCCCGCCGCACACGGGGCACACGGCGGGCCCCGGGGGCCATAAATCTTTTTTTGTGTTTTGCTGTGGGGGCCCGCCGCACACGGGGCACGCGGCGGGCCCCGGGGGCCATAAATCTTTTTTTGTGTTTTGCTGTGGGGGCCCGCCGCACACGGGGCACGCGGCGGGCCCCGGGGGCCATCAATCTTTTTTTGTGTTTTGCTGTGGGGGCCCGCCGCACACGGGGCACGCGGCGGGCCCCGGGGCCCTAATTATTTGAGTGTGCATGTACTGTGGGGGCCTGCTGCGCACACGGGCATGCTGCGGCCCCTGGGGGGCCTAATTTATTGAGTGTGCATGTACTGTGGGGGCCATTAACTGCACTTGTGGCTTTTGTTGTGTACTCTACACCCCTCTTTGTGTGTGCACATGTATTGTGGGGGCCTGCTGTTGTAAATTAACTCAAACAGTAAGATATCTGTGTTTGTTGTCGAAAAAAAACCAAAATAAAATGCCGCTAAATTCCCAGATTTGTGCCGCTAAATTTACTAGTTCATGCCGCTATATCCTGGGGGGTCTGAATAATATCAAAATATTGACGCTTTGGGTTACCCTGTAGCTTCTGAATGCCAGTATGGGCCCGGTTTCATTTTTTGAGAAATAATTATTTGTGGTTTCTTGTAGTAAATGGGAAGATAATTCTGCTGTGCATATATACTTAGAACATTACGATTTCTCTGGAGGCCCACTCTATCAAAAGTTATATGTAGTTTAATGCTTTTTTAAAAAAAATCCTGCTGATTACTGAGCACCAGAATTAAGTTCCCCTAATGCAAGATATAAACTATTTAGGTAAGTTACAAAGAAGATTAGTGCAGCAACAGTCTTGGCAAGCACCTCTACCTCAAGGTAAAGCATCATGACTAGAATCAGTCAATTTAAGTATAATTATGCCACTCTGCAATGTGCTTAAAATATTTGAGCAGCCTGGGGTAAGGTCTGTGCTTCCACATTTAGGGCCTCATTATGATGTCGGTGGAAGTGAGTTCGCCCGACACCGTTTCGGTGTTGGAACCAACCCACCATAGGTCGGCGGTTCCGACTGCAGTGGTGCCTGCCACACTGTGCAGGCATTTACAGGGCCGCCAACCGGAGTTTGCGGCGGCATGGTGGCCCTGCTAGGGGCCCCGGAAGACACTGTCCGACAAGCTTTTCATGTCGGAAAGCCCGACATGAAAAGCCTGTCTGAAACTGGCATCGTAATCTAGACAGCAAAAATTCCATCCTAAATGGATTACATTGCGGTTCTGACTGGCCTCCTAGAGCCAGTCAGAAGCCAGTCGGTCTGACTGGCTAGTTTACACTTCGATCGTCTAAATTGTAATTAGGCGGTCGGACTGCAAACCTACGATATCAATCGGTGAGCCTCCGACAAGCAGGCAGAGGCTCACCGACCGACCTTGTACTGAGGCCCTTAGTGTCTTGTTTAGGGATAACTACTCACCATTCATACAGAATTCATGATATTTTTTTTTTTTTCAAGTCTTGTTATGTACTTAGACTGAAAGTTACCATCTCATAGTGCTTGGGTAAGGGGATAAGAAAAGAGGAAGCCAATGGATTAATGCTACAACGGTTACATTAAGTAGCGGGAGCAGAGTAATAACAGACTAACAGATGTATTAATGTTCACAAAAGTTGAAAAGCCTTGAAGGACAAAAAATTAAAAAAGAAAGTTGCAGATGTCCAACTCTGGCTTCTGCTAAACAGGATCTGAATTTCACAATGCAGAGTAATAAATCACTGTAATCTTGGTAGAAGTAGACATAACCAATTAGACATTGGAAATATCTGAAAACACATTCATCTATTATTCCTATTCTGTAATGCCCAAACATTTTTAATGGAATGCCCATTAACAGCTGCATTAGAGGGAATATAACATCTAGCAAGAATGAGGATATAAGATTGAGTCTTCATGTAAAGTAGATAGTCAATATCAACTAATCTCATACCCTCTGGAGTAAGGCAACCAGAAGATGGGCTCAATGGAATTTATTGGCTCGTCAAGCAAAATCAGCTTTAACTGTGGATGAACAGATGAAAGGTCATCCAGGTTTATTAAAGATATATCTGACATTTACATTATAAAAAAAAAAATCAGGGAGCCTACATTTTTGTCAAACCAATAGACGTTTCACTATAATTTTGAGATTTGTGTCAGTTTGGTTCCTGAAACTCACACCAATTGTTCTAGTTCATTGGCCGACACCCTATCATTCAGAAGAGAAGGTATATGAACACTTTCAGCTGAACTACAAATATTAATGTTAATATCACTGAGAGTCGTATTGCTTTGTGTACTATGTGTCATATTTAGAAGACTTGTTTTTCTTTTCCCTATTCTTGATCACACTGAAAGGCACAGTTTTCCTGGACACTCATGGCTTCACTGTTTTCTACAATGTTGAGTCGGATCTTTTTTGTATAATTATTTCTGTGTAGTAGTAAGACCATGGAGTATTTCAAATTCAAAATGAAATGTGTTGGAAATTATCATCTTTTCAGTAGTATTCTTCCCAGATTTTTGCCCTCACTACCCCTTTTTTTTGCTGTACTCAACTGTTTTGTTGGCATTAGGACACTGTGCACTTTACACCTGCTAACCAGTAGTAAAGTGATTGTGAAGTTTCTTCCAAACATGGTAAAAGTGGTGTTCTCCTAATTGGCACACTTAATTTACTTATAGGTATCTAGTAAATGGTACTACATGTATCCAGGACTTGTACGTTAAATTCTACAAATGGGTTGTAGCACTCATTGTGCCACCCACTAAAGTATCATTGTTAACCAGGTCTCAGAGCTGCCACTGCAGCCTGTAGTGCAGTTTAAAACTGCCAGCTTGACCTGGCAAAATAACTTTTTTGCCAGGCCTACACCTTCCTTTTTAATACTTATAAGTCACCCCTACGGGAGATCCTAAAAGCATACAAGATAGGGTGCATGGTAGTTAACTCCTTTGCTGCGGCGGCAATTCCGCCGCAGCGCTAGGGGGGAGGGGGGCCGAGCGGCGCTCGCATGCTCGTGACGGAGCCGCTCCGTCACGAGCCGCGGTTGCGCTGTGCTCATGACGGAGCGGTTCCGCCATGGCCCCGCCCGGTCAATGGAACGTCCAGCGCAGGCGCGGAATTCGCGCCGCGCAGGCGCGCCGAGCGGGCCATGACGGAACCGCTCCGTCATGAGCACAGCTCAACCGAGGCTCATGACGGAGCGGCTCCGTCATGAGCATGGAAGGAGTTAAAAGGAGGATGTGTAGTTAAGTTTAACATATCCTGGTAATCGGTGTGTGGAAAGGGTGTTCCTCTCCTGAGCAGGATGGCCTGGTGGGGTATACTCAGCCCTTCCTGGACTTCAAAGGGTTGCCTTAGACCTTGTTGTCTTGAAACTAGAACTCCAGAAGCGACTCCAAGCGACAGCTGGCTGACCACCTCTTTTATCTACAGGAACACAACAAACTACCAGAGGTCTTTTCCTGCAATGGACCAGTACCAACTGAACCCACTTGAACCCTGCTGTTGGCCTCTGTTGGAGTGTGTCCTAACCCCCAAGCGGTGCCCCACCACCCAGGGTCCTGGACGAAACTAGTGTTACAGTGTTCTCCTCCAACTTCAACACTGTAAGAACTGGGCTTCCGGTGAAAAACCTAAGACTTTTTAGCACTTTGCATCAAAAAGCACTGTCCTCGGTCTCCTTATGAATGCAAGCACATTTCATGGAGGTCAACACGGAACCCACATCTGACTGTCCATGAGACCTTCTCAGCTACAGACTCAGGACTTCGCCATCCAGAGCTGTTTGTATTGACAAAAACTGCCCCATATTGTCTGCTGGCACTAAGTTCTGATCATCAACCAGCTCTTTGTGACAAATACACTGCTAGTATGAAGGGGGCCATTACCTTTTTGCTGAACTGCAGGAACAGGAAAGGGAGTTCAAGCCAAACGAGTGAAAGATGTTGTTACATATCTGTGCTGTAAAGAGGTAGAATTTTTAAATTATAGTTTTCTCTTTTCTTTGCTTTAAGACTTCAAGCCAGGCAGTGATTTATCTATACACCCTTCTGGTCTTAGCCCTAAACCAACTCCTAAACATAACCCAAACCCCAACTCCTACCCCAACCCTTAACCCAATCCTCACGTCAACTCTAACCATATCACCTTCACTGACACCATCCCTTGCTCTATTCCTAACTTTTAACTAACTCTAAACTTGGCACAAATTCCATTCCAACCCCATACACTGTTTGCTATGCAGTAGTTACTTGCACAAGTCAGTCTGTTCCCTGGTTCATTCATTTACTAGTGGCAGGATGCCTGTGGGTAGCCGTTGTGCTTTCAAAATTAATTTGATTCATTCACAACTATAAATCTTGATAAGTGCCATGCATCTCGGGTTAGACTAACGCTTGTGTAATCATTTGTCCACAGCGCCGCAAGGTGTGAGAATTTCACGCAATTTTTGGCACTTGGCAGGCCAACACAGGATGTACAATTTTAAATAATTCAGCTGATAGTGTGCCTTTTGTGTCATGACTCGCTGCAGTCTGCACCGGTTCTCGTAACACCCCAAGCAGCAGTGGTTCGTGCTGAGGCTCTGGAAACTGGTGAAGTGTTTCATGTTTCTTAAGTTATACACCACGGGCGTGACTTGGGTGCCCGCAAGAATGGAGGTCTACTAGCAGAGCTCCATGGCTGCTCGGGAAGGCTGTTGACTCCCCATAGATTTCAGCGCTGCACGTCGTCTGAAGTTGCAGTCTACGGCAACATGAAGTCCTAGGGCTGCAGGAAAGAACTTCACGACACAGGAAGGTGAGGTAATTGTGGTTGCGGCGGGCATATTTCTCCTCAAAAACTCACGCCCACAATTTGTCTAACTGCTGCTCTGATTTTTCCAGTCATGCGGAACATCGTTCATTGTGTTGTGCGTCTCCTCATGCATGTGCCAACACCACAACTCTTTAATTAATTTTTCAGTTTCCACATTGAAATGTAATGTGACCACATTATGGCAGGTTTTAATGTTTCTACCTGACTCCCTGCTCCGATATTCATTTGTATTTTATACAATGACATATGTGGGTCAGCGGTATACCGGGTACCAGCTTTCTTGACTTGGCTAGCACAAAATGGACACTGCCAGCCACAGACACGATTCTGCTCTCCTGCCGCTGAGCCAAGCTCGAGCAGAGCAAGGCATGACAACAGGCTTCCTGTCACAGGGAGGTGTGACCCCCCCTCCCAGACAGGGTTTAGTGTACTGGGGCATGGTGGGTGCACTCTGAAAGTGCCAGAAAGTCTGCACTGGGGGCACATTTGGTGTCCCTGTCCATAGTCCAGCTCAAACCAGTTCTGGGAGCCAGTTGCTCCTGCTCTGGCGGAAACTGGACAAAGGACATGGGTGTTGCCACCCCTCTGTCCTGCCCCTCCTCTAGGAGGGTCCACAGAATCTTTCCAACCCCTTCCCATGGGTATAAAGTATAAAGGCTACAGGACTTTAGATTTTACCTGGACAAGATTCTGCTAAGAAGAAACCAAGTACTGCTACTGCCTGCACGATGCTGGACGACGGAAGAATCTCCCTTGGAGTAAAAGAGTTACTCCCCTGCAAAAGCAGGCCCCTAAACGCATCTGACCGGATTGCTTCTCCCAAGCTCCTGAGGACTCTGAAGATTTCAGCAACAAAGGAGGTGGGTTTCCTAAGGTCCTTGAGGTTGATTTGCTCTCTCAGTGATTCTGAGACCAGTATCCCTCATGGGGACCGTGCAACCCGATCCACTGAGCACCGCGTACATTTGCAGTTGCATATGCTTAGTGACAATTCCCGAGCTTGTACCTTAGACTCCGCATAGTCCTGCCCACAAGCAGTATTTGCAACAAAGATTTCCGGCCTCCACTCCATGAGTGAGTGTCCTGGTCCTTTGCAAACTTGCTTGAGATCTCCTCGCTATCCCTGGTCCATTGGCCTGTGGGTCCTGGCGAGGGTCACCTTGTTAATTCTTGGGCTTACCTGGTTGCTCCAGATATGCCCTGACTCTCTATTGCTTGGAGAGTCCCCTAGACCTTGCTGGTCCTCACCGTAACCTGTTTCCTCTGACCACATGGGTTGCATTTGCCAAGGCTTGTTGGTGCTCCAGCTGGGCATCGACCACTCAGCTCTCGACATCCTTGTGGGAAAGCTCACCTTCAGACTCTGGTCATCTCCGATGTGTCCTGGTCCCCGTGGCTGCAGAGTCATGCAACCCTTCTTCACTCCTGAAGCACTCGACATCGGTGGGCATTCGACTACCGAGCCACTGGTCACCTGAAGTGACCCAGAGTTTGTCCCCTCTGCCTTCAGGTTCTCCTCACCTTGAATCCAGGCTTGGATTCCACAGGACATTCTTTGCCCTCCTGGCAGCAGAACTTCTTTGCAGCTCTCCATTGAAAACGATGAAGGTTTCCAACACCACTTGACCCCTATGCACCCGACTCCTCTGGGATAGTTAACACTGGTACTTTGGTACTCACTGGGGGGTTGGCCTTAGAACCTCCTAAGTTCCAAAGGGTTTGCTCGAAGTCCTCTTAGAAGTGTCCTTAACTTGTAAATTTTCAACCACGGCTTTTCCCATAGAGTTGTACGGAGCACGCGTCTGTGTTTCCTCACTGCACCCGTCCTCCGTGGGCTCCCTGTGTCACTCCTCTGGGTGGTTCCTTGGGGTCCCAGCGAATCTACGTGCTCCAGGCACTGTGTCTAGTGAAGTCGTCGTTTTTATACCATTTTTTTAGTATATGGTTCGGTCTCTCCCTGGAGCCCGCTGTGTATTTTGCTATTTACGAATGTTCTATTGATTTAGTATTGTGTGCTTTGTGCCCTAGTCTCGTGTAGAGGCTAGTAGAGAGTGTTATATTAATAAATACATATTTTCATATAAACACTGTGTGGTTCTCCTTTCATTTAATCATTTAGGGAGGTGATATTCTGGTAAAGCAAGCTGCCTTACATTCCTTCAAGATTAAGCCTGAAGGCTGCTCTCCATAGCTACCACTAGGATAGCTTTCAATAAGGTTATCTTTGACCTTAGACATCATAAGGGTCGTATGGCTTGGTACAAGGTGCCCACTTTAATCAGTGGACAGCATATACCAATCCACCTTCTCACATAGAGGATTATAATTCCTTTTAATTCCTTATAACAAACATGGAAGGCTCTGACTGTAACACTTGACCTCCTTCAATAGGAGTTATGCCACCACCACCAAATATTCTAATTTCAAGTGCCAAGTTTGCATCTAAAGCAAATGCCTCCTCTCCACGTTTGTCTGGCAAACACATCAAAAAAGACCCTCCTTCACCAGCCACCTCTCCTCCACCTACCTCCATGGTTTTGCCTCTTGAGGAGATTCAAGCCCTTCGACCATATATGGAGGAAACCAATAAACATCTTCAAAATATAGAAAATAAATGGTCATACATGGAGATTAAAATTGTGCAAATGGAACAGGGTGTGGACTCTTTTCAAGCCATGGCAATCAAGGTTCCTGCTATGCAATTGGAAATTGCTCACCTCAAAAAACAAGTGGAAAATCTTGAAAATCATAACAGGCGTAACAATTTACGTTATTTATGTATTTATGGTTTGGGGGAAGGTTTGGAGGGTCCAGATCCTATCTCATTTTTCAAGTCTTGCCTTCCAAAGATATTTGATCTCCCAGACATTCTAGTTCTAAATATTCAAAGAGCCCATCACCTGAGTCGTGAATCTTATGCTTTGACTTCACATACCAAACCAAGAGGTGTTATTATCTACTTTCTAGAGTATACTGACCTATTGAAAATTGTACAATCTGCCAAACTTAAAGGTCAAGTTTCCTGGCAGGGATCTACTCTTATCTTCTACCAAGTTTATGCTAAAGAAACATCAGATAGGAGAAATACATTACTGGAAATGAGACCTGCCCTTCGCAATATAAAAGCCCGTTGTGGTCTCTTCCATCCCCGTTTGTTTAAAGCGACTTATAAAAACAAAACTACAACTTTTGAGGATCTTGGGATAGGACAATTGCAGGGAAGAAGATATGGATATTTCTAGGCTTTCAAATGTTCGATTATGTTGTATTATGTGTTATCTATGTTTGTTACCTCTTGGTTTGTTATAACTATGTATCGTGATTGTGGTCATTAACTGTCACTCCTTTTTCATGTCCCTTCTTTTATTAGGTGCTTTTTTCGTGTTTGATCATTGTTTTTTTCAAATTGTTTGGCTGGCGTGATCCTCCCTTCCAGTCCACCTTGGGTTTTCTGGTCGGCTGTGTGTCTTCCTTGTATACCGTCACCATCCCCATTTCGCCCATGTCTTCTTCAGTAGATTATTTTATTCCATATTTGTATAGTTGTTGTTTTTTTCATTCTCCATTTCCTTTTTAATCTTTTTTTTACCCTCTTTTCTTTTACTTTTCTGGCAATCTATATTCAACACTATTTCATTCTTGTTTCTTTTGTATGGTTTACATACTTCTTATTTATCTTTAAATTAACATTTAATTCTTTCTCTACTCTTAACCATGTGTTGCTTTTTATATGCTACTCAATTTTGCTGGTTTATTGTAAATGAATTTTTGATAGTCTTCATTGTATTTACAATTTTAACATGTTTTAACTACTGTTATTCTTTATCTCAAAGACATACTCTTGTTTTTACATTATAGATGAGTTTAAGGTTTATTTTTCGGAATGTTAAGGGTTTGGACTCTACTATAAAACTTAAGAGAGTTTTAAGATATCTTTCTCATTTAAAATGTGATATAGCCTTACTGCAGGAAATTCATATTCTGGACAAAGAAATATCTAAACTTAAACGGTAATGGGTTGGCCATGTTTTTGCCTCTCCCGGTACTGGAAAATGTAATGGTATTGCCATTTCATGTCATAAATGTTTGGATGTACAATGATCGCACAAAATACGGATACGATGGGCAGATGGATTTCTATTTTTTTGTTAATCATTATAATCCCCATGACAATTTTGGACCTTTATGCACCCACTTCCCCAGATAACAGTGTTTGGCTTGACATATTGCATTAAAGTCTTACAAAGATGACTATTTAGTAGTTGGTAGGGATTGTAACATGGTTTTTGATCCCATCATTGACCGAAATTCTAAATTCATTCCTTCTGGCATGCATTCTTAATTCACATCTGCTATTCAATAAAGATCTTTAGTGGATGTTTGGAGATTGTGTAATCCCACACTTTTAGAGTACACATTCTCAACTGGATTAGCAGTTCCTTTCTAAATCGTTTACACAACACATTACTAATTCAAGTATAGGATCCATATTAATTTCGGACCATGCTCCAGTCATTTTGGACTTGGATCTTCTTCCACCTAGTTGAGGTGCTAAAAGGTGGAGATTTAATAATTCTCTTTCATTGGATCCCAAATTCACTCAGAGTTTTGAGTATTTTGCCAGCACCTTTTTTTCTTGAAAATGAGAACCCAACCATTTATTCTCAAATTATATGGGACACTTTTAAAGCTGCCTCTAGATTTTTATTATCTCCTTTGTATCTCTCAAAAAGAAAGCATGATTCAATCAATTGAAGTCACTTGCAGCTCGTATTAAACAACTAGAAAAATCTTATCTCTGCAACAATTCTAAAACTTGTTTAGATGAGCTTATCAAAGTCACATTCTCTGTAAATAAATAATCCACAGAAAATGCTAATTCATATTTACTTAAATCATCTGCCAAATACTTATGGTGGTCAAAACAAAGCTGGAAAACTTTTAGCAAGTTATCTCACAGTTAAAAAAGTACGCACCAAGATTGAGTCTATCCTCACTTCCACTAATAGTAAAGTTTATAAAAATAAAGAAATGGTAAAAGAATGTACTCAATTTCATATTTTTCAACACTAGATGATGATATTTAGATTCATGATATTTCAAATGCTATTCACATTATAAAATAAGGCAAAGCACCAGGTCCAGATGGTTTTACTATAGAATTTTATTCTAATTTCTCGAAACTCCTTCTCCAATGACATCAACTCTTTCTCTTTTCATAATTCTAGTGGCTCATTTCAAAATGTTTTAATAAGTCTCCTCCCCAAAGACAATAAAGATGATACATTATGTAAAAACCACAGGCCAATTTCTTTACTTAATGTAGACTATAAACTATTTACCAAAATGTTAGCTTTTCGTTTAGAGCCCCTATTACCTTATTTGATTGGTCATGAACAATGTGGTTTTATTAAGGGTAGACATATCTCTGATAATACTTGCTTACTTTTTAATATACTTAGCGAATCTAAATCTAATAAGCATTCTTTAGCTGCTATTTCTTTAGACGCAGAAAAAGCATTTGATCGTGTTAGCTGTCCTTTTTTCTTCTCTACTTTATCTTGGTTTGGTTTGGCCCTACTTTTATTAATGATGTCGCGTTGTTGTATTCCTCTCATGCATCTGCCATTTAGGTTAACGGTCTCCTTTCCCCATGAAGGGGTTTGACAAGGTTGTCCCCTCTCTCCTATTCTTTTTCTTCTTGCCCTCAAACCATTTTTGATTAGGATTTGCCTAAACCCCCAAATTAAAGGTTTTAACTTTGGTGATAAGCAGTTACAACTTTCTGTTTATGCAGATGATCTTTTACTTTGTATGTTACATCCACAAACTTTGTTACCAGCCTTTTCATCAGAGGTGAATCTTTTTGCATAAGTTTCAGGTTATAAATTAAACCCGGACAGATGTGGAATTCTTCCTTTAAACAAATTATATTTTCACATGGATTTTCTCTCTTCTCTTTTTCGTTGGAGTTTGGATAAAATCAAATATCTTGGTTTATGGTATACATCCCCTTTTAAAGAGACTGTTTCTCGTAACTTCAAGGAATTACATACAACATTGAAGTCTCTTACATCCCTTTGGAATCCTCTATTTTTATCTTGGTGGGGTCGTCTAGACACTATAAAGAGGATGCTGGTACCCATAATACTTTTTTATATCTCTAATATGCCTGTAAATATTCCTAACTCTCAATACAAATTACTTCATTCTATTAGCTTCTTTATTACTACAAATAGACGATGTGTTCAATGTACCCTTGTGGACAAATCTCTCTTCCTATCTCTGATAACACATGTAAGATTCAACATATTTTTACTTCTTATCCATATCCTAAAGAGAGATGGTTGCTGAATGTTACTCATAATTACTCTGAAATTATGAAGATGCCACACATAAGCAATTTGAGAGCATGGCAGTTATTAACTATTCTTTTAAAATTTTGTATATTTCACAGTTCCAAAAGATCAAAAGGAGGGACAGCGCCTACTTTCTACTGTTGGAAAGGATTTTTGATGGAATATATATGTGCAAAAAATGATTGGGTGCTCATAGCATAAAAAGCAGCGGTACAAAAACCTATATCTCACAGGGAATCGTGAAATATGAGAACTATTTGTGGTTGTCTGTGAAATACTGGTTTCATCATCATAATGACAGCCCCCAAACTAGTTTGAAGAGTTTACCTTGGTCATATCTACTAGGATTGTGTGACAAGGCTATCTAATTATGCAGCATTGATATTTAAACTATGTGGCAACTAAAGGAAAGTTAAGCAGCACATTCTATTGCGATTTTATGTTTATCCATTTGAGCTAGAAACAAAATGTTTGTGAAATCTACGAACTGTGTGTACATATGCGGCAAATTATGTGGAAAATGTCATAAATCCATAATTATGTAAAGGCAGCAGCCACTGAATCACGTAATTCCATTGAACATTGTTTTATCATTAATTTATTTCTGAATGGTAAACCGAAACATTGTAATTCCATTTAGAACCAGTTGTTAAATCCGCTTTGAATAACCCTGTTTTTTCAAGCCAACTACCCCAAAATAAACATGCAATACAAAAATATACAGAACTGGTAGCGAATAATATGGGTTTATATTATCCTATGAGAGTTCTGGTGACATTTAAAAAGCACTCTGCTTCCGACCTCATCGTTTATGGTGTGGACCATAACCATACCAAGGGCAAATGTGGATCACAGTAAGCAGTTACCGGTTATGTATCCTCGATAGACACTACACACACACATCCCCACCCTCTCCCTGCCGTTGGGGAAATACATCTAGTGCACGGGCAGAAGAACTAGGAGTTGGACTTGTTCTACCAGAAGTACTTGCTTTGATGCAGCCTTTCAGGAATTAGTTAAAGGCATTCCTGAAGTAAGCCAGCCTCGGGCTAAGCCCATACAGGTCCAGCCACTGAAGAGATTACATTTGGGACACGAGTTTGCTGCATAGTAAGGATAATATATGTGTATGTGTCTATATAGCTATCTCTTCGCGGCCAAGTAAAATCAAAAGTGCCCTAATACTATCAGATTACAAAAACCCCTACAAAGCACTGAGCAAGTAGAATGGTAGCAGCAACTGAACACCCATAACTGCTAGATAATACCTGTGCGTACAAATCACACAGTAGAGTAGAAGTAATCCCTTGAGGGCCTGGGGCATAGCAGCAACCATCGTGCACTCAAAGCATCACAGCCAATACTTCAGCAAAAGTGATTCATACTGTAGCAGCATGCTGTAGGGGCGTAGCAGGAACTACTTTTGCGCTGAAAGCAGTGCAACCTCGAGCAAGCAATTCATACTGCAGTAGTAAATATGTGTAAGCATGCCACAACAGGAAGTGAGTCAAAGTTTCAGTAAAAGACGGGTTTGTCTGAAGCATGAATGCCTGTGCACGCAAAGCATCGAATACTTCTGAACACAAATCGTGTAGGACTGACTACGCCTGCATTACCACATTGTAGAAGGAAATATGTGCACCCCTATTAGGCTGACAAATGATAACAAATATACACGTACAAAACTGGTAGAAGGGGCACACTATTTGGTGAATGAATCAAAGGTGGAAGGATAACTGGGTTTTCTTGATTAAAGTGCCAACTCAGCTGCAGTTTGTGATCTATCTGCTTCTTAAAGACCCAATGTGCATACTAAAACGGCCAAAGTGGGATGTACAGAAAATGTGTCCTGCCCAGAAAAAGGTTGGCAGAAGACAGGTTTACAATCACGTGCTCAGAATTCTTTTGCAGGACAGTCTCCATCATGCTCTTTGTAAAGTCACTATAAGAAAAAACATAAAAAGTATACTATAAAATGAAGAAGTTTTCCCTTTAAAGTCAGAAGAGCTATCCTCATACTGGAAGCGTGACTCTACCTCCTGGGCAAGTCATGGTTTGAGGGATTACTGCTGTTCGATGGATAGATGTACTCCTGTTACCAGCCTGAGGAGGATGGGAATCCACTTTTACATGTTTCTCTGTCTGCACTCTTCCCAGTTCCCAACCAAACTGGCTCCCACTCCAGGTTCCAACATTCCTGTTACACGAGAACAGGGTTATTCCCTATTCAGAATCAAAAAAAGGGGAGATTCCTTTCTGTGTGTTCAAACTCATATACTCAAATCAATACAAAAACCATTTGTTTAGACCAATTTCAGACTATACAAAGCCCTATGTAAACATTCTAATCAAAGCATAATCATGTATGTATCATAATAATTTTTATTAAAAGATCACATTTAAAATAAATGCATATTTGTCAGCAATCCATTACAATCAATTACACATATTATTTACATTGACAATATTATGTTCAATTTTATACATTTCATAGTGAATCAGTACATCTTTCACAATACACATCATTTCAAAAATGTATACACATAAAAAGGTCCGTATGTCGACACGTTTCGGTGCTTCGTTTTTATAGAACACCTTCCTCAGGACAGTATGGTTTAAAAACATCAAATCTTCTTTCTAGAATTAAATACATACAATTAATGTCACTATAGTTAAAAAAAAATTTAATCTAACGGGCTATTGAGGTGAATGGTCATAAACAGATCTTACTTCTTATTTATTACAATCTTACGGGTACCAGATGAGTATCCCTGGGGTCACAATAGATGATGAACCTCAACTTCAACTCTCTATTTCATCAGAGAATCTGTATAGAAAATAATATGCATTTTTAATGACATGTTTTGTTCTGATATCTGAAATGTAAAGTTATTTGCCCCCATTGTACACTTACTTAATGCATGGTGTGCCGTGCTTTGCTTTTCACTACACTTGTCTTGCAATACTCAGGCTTTATTAAGGCTTGCCTTTGATGGCAGGGGGGTATTTTTTCCTCCTCTGTTGTTTTCCAAGGTTAATCCCTCTTTATGCTTTGAGAGGATCCTGAGCGCCTAGGACACACAATACACAGTGTGAATAGCGCTCTGTCCTATACTTTTAATTGCGGTCAAAGGATTAATATTTCCTTATCACTTTCTACTTTTACAAGCCTGATCATGTTTTCTGCTTGGAACACGCTAATATACCCTCCTGTTCCAATATAATTACAGGGGTACCGCACGGATTTTAACTGAACTGAAGTAACACTCGCTAATCTTTATTACTAAATGACTGTCCACATTCTAGCTTGCTCAACCACTTATATTGTGGTAGACAGTCAGGGTTTATACAGTATCTTACGGTGAGTACGCGTACGCCTGAACTTTCCTCAAATTACCTAAAGGTCAGGTGTTACCGCCATGCTCCCATAAAATGCTCCCGTAGGAAAATACTAGATCACGTAACTTTATGTGTTAGACGCTCACTGATATTTCGCGTTCACGTTGATTATTTTGTTAAAATGAGTTTAAGGATTCATATTAAGTCCCTCTTATTCTTCAAATGATTCTGCCTCTAAACTAATCATTTATACAGAAATTTGGCAGGGGTTCTTATGGTCAGGTCCATCCTCGCACTAACAAGTAAGCACCCCCCTCCCTGGCGACGCCAGTGATAATCGTCTAATCGCGCTTTCCTTACCTATAGTAGATGTAGCAGCGGTTTACCTTCCCGGTCTCCCTGGTTTTCAGAGTGAGATAAAGTGCTACTTGAGCACAAAGCTTTTATACCCTTCGAGCCTTCAATTAGTTTATTTAGCAGGCTACAGGTGGAATGAATCGGGTGATCATTATCCCTCGGACCCACCATGTTTGTAGTTTTTAGTTGTAGTTTTTAATTGTCCGATCTCGTGAATAGAAAACGGACTACGGCGTCCATGTTTGAACGACCTTGATGATAATTTCTATAGCATGCAACAGTTCTACTATATCTCTATGGAGTAAACCTATATTGGTCTGTGTGTTCGTTATCTCTGTAAATTAACATGTAGTTACAGCAACCATATAAGATTATTGCGTGTTCCTACAAACTAGATGTATGACGCGCCGCGTCTTCCCAATAAAAAAGCGTCCGTCATATTTGTAGTTTTTATCATAACAGTAGTTCTCTTATCTCATTATAAGCCTCATTTACACCAAGGGGCCGCTTTATCATAATGGGACTCAGACTGGATATTTGTATAAACAATCTAGCAATAGCTTAACCTAATACCAAATCATAGGAGCATAAAATCAATTTTTTACCATAATCAAACCCACTGTGATTCAATGCATTTAGCCCCATTTTCAACACCAATTCTACATTGTGAACATTTACAGATGTTTCTTGTTTGTCCAAAGGATTATCATGGCATGTGTTACATTTCTCATCTTAATTTAACAGGCAAAAATAACATTTTCACTTGGGTTGGTACATTGTCACAACTTTAAATATGTAGGTACATTAATCTTCACTCTGTTCATTACACTTTTTAGTACTCTTTGCACAGTGTTATTTCACTGTGTTCATAACTGTTAAAACCCACATCAATGCATATATTATAATCACCATCATCATTTTGTACATTTTTGCTACACAGCCTCTCATTTATAGTGTAGGAGAATGGAGTAGACCTAAAAAGAAAGTGAGAGATGTGGTTGCTTTAGCTAAGGAGGATTCTATTGTGTGTGAGTATGAATTTAGGTTTCTTGTCAATGACCATCCCAAAATACCTGCCCTTTATGGGCTACCTAAAGTCCACAAAAATATGAGGGATCCGCCTATGCGGCCAATTGTCTCTGGAATAGACTCAATTACAGAGCCGCTAAGTAAATATGCTGATCATTTTATCCGTCCGTTGGTAGAAAAATTACCTTCTTACATCAAGGATACCACGGACATGATCTCTAAAGTGGAAGGTATCGAGTTCAATGATGAAACCCAGTGGTTAGTGTGCTTGGACATTGAGTCCTTGTACACAAATATACCCCAGCAGGATACAATAACTACGATGAGTAACATTTTATGTAATGAAGAGGGAGACCTCTCAGCTCAGAATGCTTTCATCCTTGAATGCATTGAAATTGTCCTGATGAACAACGTTTTCTTATTTAATAAAGATTTCTTTTGTCAAATTGAAGGCACGAGCATGGGAGCCACATGTGCTCCCAGCTTAGCTTGCCTATATGTAGGAAAATTTGAGGAGCAACATATTTATAATGAGGTTAGTCCTTTCTATGAGAACATCAAACTTAGATTTATAGACTATGTGTTTTTTATCTGGGAAGGAAGTAACCATGATTTGAATAAATTTCTTTAATGGCTCAACTGTGGGGACTTGAACTTAAAATTTACAGCAAACAAGAGTTAAGTGGCAGTTGACTTCTTGGATATTAAGATCAAGGCAGTAGAACGAAAATTGTGTGTGGAGTTATTCGTGAAACCATCGGATAGAAACACGTTACTCCATCACACAAGTTATCACCCAAAACGTCAGAAGGATGGGATTCCTTATAGTCAGTTTATAAGGATCCGGCGTAATTGTACTGATAAAAAAACATTTGAGAAACATGCCCAAAATCTGAAAGACAAATTGCTCCAGAGGGGTTACCCGAAAAGGTTAATAAGAGTAAGCTACAAAAGAGCAAAATATCAGAACAGGGAAAGTTCGTTTGAACCAAAGATTAAGGCCCAACAACAAGAATCAGGAATTGTGATGGTATCTGACTATAATGGTATGAGCTATAAACTCAAGAACCTCATTAATAAGAATTGGTCGATTCTGAACAAAATAGGCCAGAAACCGCTACCAAAGCCAATCTTTTCGTACAGACGGAACAAAACTATCCGTAACTGTTTGGTTCAATCTTACAGAGAACCCAACTTAGGGTCTCAACTGAGTATTGACCAGGGCAGGCCTATTCGCGGCAATTTGCCATGTGGAACATGCACTCATTGTAAATTCATTATAAAGTCGGACAAAATTGATCTAAACGGCATTATACATTGGATAAATGAGCACGTTAACTGCAGAACATCTAATGTAATATATCTGTTAGTATGCCCTTGCCAAAAGGGATACATTGGTGAAACAGGCCGGGAGATGCGGTTACGTCTAATAGAACATAGATCAGCCTTAAAGAATCATAGAAAAAACGCCCCATTAGTAGAACACTGGATGGCTGAAAATCACAAAGAGGATGAACTGAGATGGTTCATTGTAGAAAAAACTAAAGACCTCTATAAGAGGGGGAGACTCTGAGAAAAGACGTAAACAAAGGGAACAATTTTTTATGTCGAAATTTAGAACATATACGCACGGCCTCAACAGCAGGGAAGAGTGGGAAATGATTATTAGATGAAAACAGCTGTACATATATTCTAAGTTAGAGAACTAGATCTAACATGAAAACAGTGAGAATAGAACTGCACATAACACTATAAATGAGAGGCTGTGTAGCAAAAATGTACAAAATGATGGTGATTATAATATATGCATTGATGTGGGTTTTAACAGTTATGAACACAGTGAAATAACACTGTGCAAAGAGTACTAAAAAGTGTAATGAACAGAGTGAAGATTAATGTACCTAAATATTTAAAGTTGTGACAATGTACCAACCCGAGTGAAAATGTTATTTTTGCCTGTTAAATTAAGATGAGAAATGTAACACATGCCATGATAAGCCTTTGGACAAACAAGAAACATCTGTAAATGTTCACGATGTAGAATTGGTGTTGAAAATGGGGCTAAATGCATTGAATCACAGTGGGTTTGATTATGGTAAAAAAATGATTTATTGCTCCTATGATTTGGTATTAGGTTAAGCTATTGCTAGATTGTTTATACAAATATCCAGTCTGAGTCCCATTACGATAAAGCGGCCCCTTGATGTAAATGAGGCTTATAAAGAGATAAGAGAACTACTGTTATGATAAAAACTACAAATATGACGGACGCTTTTTTAATGGGAAGACGCGGCGCGTCATACATCTAGTTTGTAGGAACACGCAATAATCTTGTATGGTTGCTGTAACTACATGTTAATTTACAGAGATAACGAACACACGGACCAATATAGGTTTACTCCATAGAGATATAGTAGAACTGTTGCAGGCTATAGAAATTATCATCAAGGTCGTTCAAACATGGACGCCGTAGTCCGTTTTCTATTCACGAGATCGGACAATTAAAAACTACAACTAAAAACTACAAACATGGTGGGTCCGAGGGATAATGATCACCCGATTCATTCCACCTGTAGCCTGCTAAATAAACTAATTGAAGGCTCGAAGGGTATAAAAACTTTGTGCTCAAGTAGCACTTTATCTCACTCGGAAAACCAGGGAGACCGGGAAGGTGAACCACTGCTACATCTACTATAGGTAAGGAAAGCGCGATTAGACGATTATCACAGGCGTCGCCAGGGAGGCGGGGGGCTCACTTGTTAGTGCGAGGAAGGACCGGACCATAAGAACCCCTGCCAAATTTCTGTATAAATGATTAGTTTAGAGGCAGAATCATTTGGAGAATAAGAGGGACTTAATATGAATCCTTAAACTCATTTTAACAAAATAATCAACGTGAAATATCAGTGAGCGTCTAACACAAAGTTACGTGATCGAGTATTTTCCTACGGGAGCATTTTATGGGAGCATGGCGGTAACACCTGACCTTTAGGTAATTTGAGGAAAGTTCAGGCGTACGCGTACTCACCGTAAGATACTGTATAAACCCTGACTGTCTACCACAATATAAGTGGTTGAGAAAGCTAGAATGTGGACAGTCATTTAGTAATAAAGATTAGCGAGCGTTACTTCAGTTCAGTTAAAATCTGCGCGGTACATGATTAGGCTTGTAAAAGTAGAAAGTGATAAGGAAAGATTAATCCTTTGACCGCAATTAAAAGTATAGGACAGAGCGCAATTCACACTGTGTATTGTGTGTCCTAGGCACTCAGGATCCTCTCAAAGCATAAAGAGGGATTAACCTTGGAAAACAACAGAGGAGGAAAAAATACCCCCCTGCCATCAAAGGCAAGCCTTAATAAAGCCTGAGTATTGCAAGACAAGTGTAGTGAAAAGCAAAGCACGGCACACCATGCATTAGGTAAGTGTACAATGGGGGCAAATAACTTTACATTTCAGATATCAGAACAAAACATGTAATTAAAAATGCATATTATTTTCTATACAGATTCTCTGATGAAATAGAGAGTTGAAGTTGAGGTTCATCATCTATTGTGACTCCAGGGATACTCATCTGGTACCCGTAAGATTGTAATAAATAAGTAAGATCTGTTTATGACCATTCACCTCAATAGCCCGTTAGATTAAAAAAAAAATGGTAACTATAGTGACATTAATTGTATGTATTTAATTCTAGAAAGAAGATTTGATGTTTTTAAACCATACTGTCCTGAGGAAGGTGTTCTATAAAAACGAAGCACCGAAACGCGTCGACATACGGACCTTTTTATGTGTATACATTTTTGAAATGATGTGTATTGTGAAAGATGTACTGATTCACTATGAAATGTATAAAAATTGAACATAATATTGTCAATGTAAATAATGTGTAATTGATTTTAATGGATTGCTGACAAATATGCATTTATTTTAAATTTGATCTTTTAATAAAAATTATTATGATACATACATGATTATGCTTTGATTAGAATGTTTACATAGGGCTTTGTATAGTCTGAAATTGGTCTAAACAAATGGTTTTTGTATTGATTTGAGTATATGAGTTTGAACACACAGAAAGGAATCTCCCCTTTTTTTGATTGTGATATTTCCCGGTCCTTTCTGGGTTTGTTTGGAAAAACTCTCTCTTTTTAGAGTTATTCCCTATTCAGACCTCAGACCCAGCCCTGGCACATTAAGGCTGGGCAGCAGCAGTGCACTCTCTGACTCACCCACCTCATTGCGTCACCCCATGAAGGTAGCATTACATTCCGACTGGCGATCAGTTTGCTCACTCTGAGCCAATTCTTAGGAACCATCACCAGTTAGTCCTACGAATTAAGATTTTGTTGGCAGCTTCCTACATCAGCCTAGTCCTGGCTCAATCAGTCTATCTAGCAGAGATCTGTTATTGTTAGAACAGTCGGTGCACTAGCACCGTCAGAAACCCAATGCACCCTAATTATGGATATTTTTTTACTATCCAAGCAGGGGTCAGAAGGGGCCAGGAGCCACACACTGATATTTGATCAACTAAATCCACCATCATTATTACTGATGGTGTAGGATGCGGTTCTTTAGCTTTAAGAATACTTTGACTGGAATCTGAGTTCTAAAGTTTCTTTGTTTGAAAATGAGGACAGCCATGTATATGCAAACAGAACAAGAAGAAGTAATCTCCACATCAATTTAATGAAAGCCATCCAGGGGCATGCTCTGTACCAACCAAACCTACAACAGTGAAGAGCAGTAAGAGGTCAACAATGAGGAGAAACCAGAAAATCCTGTTGTCTGAGATAAACAAAAAGTGGGAGCGACGGGAAAGATAATGGGGAGGGAAGGTGAGAAAAAGGGCGAGCGGGGGACAAACTGAAAGTGAAGCTCTGGTGGACAATAGGCAGCAGTCCCAGAAACAGTATGGAAGGCAAGGCAACAAAATAATATTTAAATAATATGCTAATCCAGTCATGGACCCATATCACTATAATTTTAGAATATTATAGCACGAGCATCTACTTCTCCAACCAGGAGGGTTAGGGCCTATGAGAAATCCAATGTAATAGATACTGTTGAGGCCTTAACATGCCGACTAGTCTAATCTATCCCTCTCCAATGTTACTCTCATTTAAACCAAGGAGCGCGAGGAAGCAGCATTAAGGCCAGAGCTGCCTATTTTGAACTGGGAAACCAGGTTTCAGTTTGGGCGTCCTCTCAACATCCTGTGATTCTGGGCAAATCACGTAATCTCCCCGTGCCTAAAATTGTGTTTGTGTACTTGTGTAATGTAACTGGTAGGCGGGTAAAGCGCTCCAAAACCTTTGATTTGAGTTTGCGCTATATAAAACAGCAAAAAAAAAACAAGCATTTGCAAAGAAAGCATTCTCTTCTTTGGGGCCTTATACGTATGTAGCCATGCAGCACATTATTTACAGCTGGGGGACGAGTTGCGGTTCCAAGGAAACAGTGCTCTAAAACGGCCATGCTGGTTTTTTTAAGAGCCAAATAAAGAAAGTACAAAATCAGGTTGAATTTACTAATGTTAAATAATAAATGCGTTCAGTGCTATTTTCATATCAAATTAAATATTTATTAAACGTATGTCAGAAATAGGAGTGTTTGCAAACACACCAAGGTGTCTGTAGAAAGAGATAGTTCGATGAGTGTCCAGGTGTGTGCATAAACTTACACCAAGGTGTCTGTAGAAAGAGATAGTTCGATGAGTGTCCAGGTGTGTGCATAAACTTACACCAAGGTGTCTGTAGAAAGAGATAGTTCGATGAGTGTCCAGGTGTGTGCATAAACTTACACCAAGGTGTCTGTAGAAAGAGATAGTTCGATGAGTGTCCAGGTGTGTGCATAAACTTACACCAAGGTGTCTGTAGAAAGAGATAGTTCGATGAGTGTCCAGGTGTGTGCATAAACTTACTTAAAAAAATAATTAGGTCGGCTGCTTTAGTGGAAAGCAGAACAGCTCCTGGGGTTTTCAGAATGGGTAGGAAGAAATAGATATACCCTTTGACTCAAAATACCAAAATGGCTGTGAGATGTGGGAGGGGGCTAAGACAGGTACGGTTCTGGGCCACCCCCGCTGAGATGCCCTTGCCCCCTCCCTACAGCTCTCAACGTTTCTCCAGGCAGAGTAGTATGTGTACTGTAAATTATTCACCGTCACACTGAAGGCATAAGCTACACATGGCATGTGATTAAGCTGGAATGAGGGTTATGGGGTACCTTCGCCATTGCTCATTACCAATGTGGATGCACAGAGCTGCCCTTTGTGTGGGCACCGGCATCCACGCTTACTAGTCAAGAAAGAGTCAGGTCACAGGCAGAGACGGAGTCGAGCAGCTCACATTTAGGGGCAGGGATGGGCAGGACAGAGAGAACTCCCAGCCCAGGCAGACACATCTTGAGGGTATGGTAGACTCAGCTGACTCACACATCCACGGTAGAGAGAACTCACACCATGGGCAGAAAGAGTAGACAGCCAGAGCAGACCCAACTCGCATCCAAAACACACTGCTGACAGAAGGTATCTGACAGTGGAGGCACATCTCACAACTAGCTCCAGACAGTCATTACAAAACTTACCGTCTGTACAGGTTAAAGCGCGTCGAGCACCTTGCTGAGCCAGGAAAACACAAAAAAAGAGTGCGCAAACAGAAAAGGAAAACAAGTGTTTGCAATCCAATAGGTCTCGCATTTGCGGCTATTGGCATCGTAAATGACAATGCCTTTTATTTATCTGTTTTGCTAATTAACACATAAATAAAAGACATTGTCATTTACAATGACAGCAGCTCAAACTCTTGTAAATGTGAGTCCTATTGAAAGAAGGGGCCTCCATTGTCCCCGCTGCTCAGAAAGTGAAATCACGCATGGCACGCTGAATGTTACAGAAAAGCATGTTGTGTCTGCAGTAGGAGAAACTCATTAAAGAAAATAGTGCTTACAGACTAAACCAACATTTGAAATGCTACTGGTCTCGCCTTTGGGACCTTATATGTATTTACCTATGCAGCACATTAGCCTGGGTGCTGAAAACTCTACTGTTCTTTGACATGGAGGAAACATCAGCACCAAACTGCGTGACATTTAAGGTATGGAACACATGGAGAGAAATATTGCCTTTCAGCAGGAAATGGTATAGTCCAAAGCTCTTTTTTTAATATAAAATCAGGGCCTTTGGTGGTCATATCACCAAAAATACAAGAATTGAAAAAAATATTATTGTCTACGGGTGCTCGTAGAAGACAATTTCTATGGACTGGAATCTAGAGAACGCTAAAGTGATTTTGGTATTTTACTGACCTTTGCTGGTCGTTTTCTATCAAGACAGTTAAATAGAGGCAGTAGAATAGAAAAAACGTCCCAAAACTGAGGAAGACAAGTCCTAAGGCTGATCTCCAGAGCCCACAAAGTACATACACATATAAGTATATACTTAAGTATATACAAGAGGTCTCGATTGCTCGACCTAAAAAGACGTACCATGTAACAACCGAAGTAAAAGGGGCTGCCTCATGGGAGGTTACAAATGAAGACAAGGCGGTACTAAGGAGGGACTACCAAGCCTATTAACGAATCAGAAGCCAGCATTTACGAAGGTCAATGACACTAGCCAATGACAAATCTAGGTGGAGAGTGAGCGGCCTTCTTTTCCATACTCCATACGGGGAATAGGGTCAACCTAGAATGAACGGAAGTCCAGGACCCTAGGCAATTTCCCTTGCATAATGCGTGCGTAAATTGTGGTCAGTCAGGTAGGGTTGTTAAACCAGGGCAACCTGGACATGTCTGCTACTAAACACACGATCACTAGTAAAACATAAGTGCCAACTAGAATGTCTCCTACAGCTAGACAAGCTGGATATTGTTTTTCTGACGGAGACTTGGACAGATGAAAGCTTCGACCCTTACTGGAATTCGGTCCTTCCCCCTGGCTATGCAGTGGCTAAACAGGATAGGACTGGGGTAGAGGTGGAGGTATAGCCCTGATTTATCGAGGTCACGTAAAGCTGCATTTTGAGGCCACTGTGCTGCTTCCTGCAGAGGGGGGCTCCCCGAATGACCCTTGCCCCCGGCTTTATTTCAATTAGTATCTAGGACTATATGTGCTCAACTTACCCCTCTTTTAAATCAGGTCTTAGAAACCGGCTCATATCCCAGTGCCTTGAAAAAAGCCTGTATCAGGCATATACTTAAAAAAACTGCTCTTGAACCCATGGAGATAAAAAACTACCGGCCAATCTCAAGGCTGCCAATGAAAGCAAAATTCTTAGCAAGAGCAATGAATAAAGAGCCAATACAATACCTTGAAGAAAATAATTTGCTGGACCAGACACAGCATGGCTTCAGGCCCTGTCATTCTACTGAGACGGCCTTGATATTAGCCACTGAGGATATCTGGAAGATATCTGGAAGATAGTTGATGGGGGGGCAGAGCGGTCCTCATCCTCTTAGACCTCGGGCAGCATTTGATACCGTGAACCACACGGTATTAGTGCAGCGGCTGAGGGACGTGGGAATAGAAGATACCACTCTGACCCTCCTCTCCTCCTTCCTAGAAGACAAGGAGTAGAACATTCACTGGGAAAGTCTACAGTCTCAGACCTTCCACCTCCCATGCAGAGTCCCGCAGGGATCTTGCCTTGTCACCGAAGCTTTTTAACATATATGTTTTCCTGTTGGATAATCTTGCCAGAAAACACGGCTTCACCTTGATCACGTATGCTGACGATTCCTAGTTCATGATATCGGTATCTAAACAATCAGAGATCTTTGCCAGCAGTTTTTATGCTTGTCTGAAGGATATCATGAGCTAGATGAGCCAAACTTTTCTGAAGATAAATACTGACAAGACAGAGGTCATGGAGTTTGGCAAGGGACCGTCTTTATGGAATAACACCTGGTGGCCAACAGAGGCGGGTGATTGCCCTCGCCCTGTCACTAAAGTAGGACTTGGGAGAAATCTTCGATGATCAACTCAATTTTTCAGCCCGAGTTAACCATCTGACCTCTTCCTGCTTTTTCCTTTTGAAAAATCTTTCCTTTCATTCCACATGAACTCCAAAAGACCGTTGTAGTGGCACTCTTTCTTTCTAAGTTAGATTACTGCAAACGCGCTCTTTGAAGGAATTGATAAGGCACAAAGGAGGAAGCTGCAATCTCAGCAAAATGCCGCAGCCAGACTACTTATGAACATCCCTAAGGGTTTCTCCACCTCGGCTGCCATCAGGACTTTGTACTGGCTCCCTGTCCAGCAACAAGCTGAATTCAAGTCCCTTTGACTGATGCATAAGGCACTTTATGGAGGAATCTCTGAGGAGATACAAAAGTTGTTTTCTAGGTACCCTCCCTTCAGAACACTCAGATCCACAACGATGGGCCTCATTTGCACTCCGAAACTCCGCAAGGTAAGGTGGGGGGGGGGCATACCCTATCATTTTGTGCGGCTAACATATGGAATCAGATGCCATCCACCATATGACTCCAACCTAACCTACTGATGTTTAGGAAAACTCTGAAAACTTGGTTGTTTTCAGCAATCTAATGGTTCGTTCAGAGGTTTCCATTCCCATGTACTTCAATCAGCGCCAAGACGCCACGGCATTCTAGTGCTTTACATGTAACAAATCAAATCAAATCAAAAATCATACTCCAATACAGCATGCTGCAGTGCATGCGCTGCCCAGGCTCGACCTAAAAAAACTCTCCCTTAGAATGTGGGCTGAAAAAGGTCCAAGTAGCCCGGCAAAGGCTCTGCGGAGTGTCTGGGTGACTGGAATCAGACTGCTGGCTGAATGGCGGTGCAAGACGTCGGGGCAAATGCCCCCATGGGTCGAATTTGACCTGCCCGCCTATTACCCTTTTAATGAAATGGACAATTGCTTGGAAACCTTAGGATGAGCACCGAAATAGTGATGCACAGGTCTTCTAGTAGAACCGCAATAAATTCTGGTGCTAAATTAAAACAAGAAAACATAGCTTAAGGCAAAACATTAACATTAAAATACCGGGCCTATCTTTGGCCCCTTTTTTGCAGTAGGAAAAGAGCAAAACAAACGTTTTGGTCTCAGTGTGTCAGCATTTGCAAATACTTAAGCAGAAACACACATAGACCGGCTTGGGCAGAACAGTAGAATGCTTTCCCAAATATATCAAAACCTAAATAAGAGGAATTGTAAGTGTGACAGGACGCTAGACGGTAAGCACCCAACATTGATGAAACAAGTAAATCTAATCAGGTTAAGCGAGCATTTTTTATATATCTATTTCTTTTATTATTGGCAGCACTATAACTTACGTACATTCCTTTTCTTTTGGTTGTTCACATGTTATTTGACAACCACTGTCAATCATAATTCAAGACAGCCATTGGATGATGTGGGTTGACTTTCTGACCCATGCTGTAAATGGCAGAAGCCAAATGTGAATATAGATTATATGCATGTATTTAGATTATGAATTTACTGGAAAACATGAGCAAAAACATGAATTAAGTCTGCCCACTGGTTCAATGCAACTCGTCTTCACCGCAGTGCACACACACTGTATCGCCTTAACTGCTCAACATTTGACTCCTAAGGATAATCATTCAAAATTCCATCTTCATCGGTACCATAATCCGAAGATAATATTTAGACTCTGGCAACATTTTTCATGTAAACACACAATGCAGCGTTGAGTCGTTTTCGATAAGTTTCACTTGTGTCTTTTAGAGAGTAATGCCACTGCTGATATTAAGTGATCTGAAACGCTGCATGATACTTCTTTACACGCTAACTGCCCACAGAACAATGGTAGCCGCCCAGCCTTTGCCTTTTATACAATAGATTACAATCTACTAACAGATTACACCATCATACTCCATATTGAGCCACAAAAATTATACCACACAGAGCATTAAAATTGCAGTACGTAATATCTACACAAGCTCCTTCGTCTTTGTTTCACTGCACCATCGTGTTTTTTTGTTTGTTTTGTCATGATGCCATTATGTCAAACAAGCATTTGTAATCTAGATGAAGATTTTGGCGGGAACCAATATTAATCACATGTCAAGTACTACAAAGAAGATGATATTGCTTGGAGCCAGTTCACAGCCAGAAAAACAGCTGCCCACAAGACAGAAGAATTAGAAAGCATTGAAAAGTGCTTCAAGACTATGGTGGACGATAATAAAGTCGACACAACTGCACACACGGAAACAGAACAATCTTCCAAGTGGCTGGCTCTGATGCCAGTCCTGAAACAGAGCAGACAAGTCAAACAGAGGAAAGTGGAATAATAAACTGCGGATTAAAAAAAAAAATTGGGGAAGAAGGTAAAGTGGTCGCTTGGTGCCAACCCAAAAAATATATTTGTCATCTGCAATGACTTAATGTTGAATAACTATTGATATACAACACTTTTTCAATCCAGAAATATTTGAAAATTTCAATGGACAACTTTATTAATGTAAAATTGAACTCTAGACACACCGTGAAATTACGGGAGAGTGATTAAAAGAAAATGAGACCACTTGAAGAAGTTAATGCTACACGTTCAACACAAAGCAGACAACGGAAAGTAGATGCATTTAAAGCAACGTCTTAGACGCAGGAGAGAAGTTATGATTAGCACCATGAGGTATGCACGTCACCATCATACTGTTCTGATCAAACAGCAGGCCCACTAGAGGCTGCCTATTAAGAAGGATTATCATGGGGACAGGAAAGAAATCCTAGTGCACTCTACTCGATAGGAAAGAGACATTTCAATGACTGAATCTGCAAATATTGCTATGTCGGCTAGTAACGCATTAATGGAGTTAAGGTCTGCTTTAATGAGGCCTATGCAGGAATTGAAAAGAGTCAAAAGACTGACCGTCAAATGTCATTGACAGGTCAAGGACAAAGAGGAGGTAGGGGCCATATTCATCCGAGATCATCTGCCTGGGCAGGAGCCAGACTGGTCGGTCTGCGTAAGGCTGTGGGGCAATAAATGCAATCAAAATGCAATATTGCGTTTACCCTTAACCAAGACTGCCTTTAAAAACATGCTTAATGAAACAGGCCACTGTATTATGCTAGGAGAGCGTACAACTCCAATTATATGCCGGTAAGAGGGATAAAGATAAAGAATAGTTTTACAAAACAGACAAGGTATGTCACAAGCAGAGTCTTTAAGTACCACCACTCGCATGCACTCACTATTTCCGCAGCATTATCTAGGTCAAGACTGTCTCCCACACTATTTGCATTTTCTGAGACAGCACCTCGCATAAAACGGTACACACATTTTTTAAACACTAGTATACAAACCAGTATGTGGCCACTTAGGCCCCGTTCAAGAGGTTTCACGTGTTTTAAAACCCCATTCGTTCATTCATTTATTCGCTTTTTTGCTACTGTAAAAAGGTTGGCAACCGTGAAAACTTTACAATATCTGAACCCTGATACTGAATGTTAAGATGAGCCAGAAGGGTGGTTTCCCGGACTCTCTCACTCAAAAAAGGTTGTGCTGCAGGAGGCCTGAGATGGAATGGAGGGCTGGCTGTGTGGCCCGGCTGTTTCCTTCGACTACATTTACACAAGATGGAGTTCCATCTCTGAAGCTTACTGGATTTTTTACTTAGAAAGATCTTGGGCAGTCGTACGGTGTGATATTTAGACGCTCTTGCTATACCAAACACTAATTCATGCAAATGTACCTAATGTCTACTGTTGCTACAAACAACAGAGCGCAGTGTCCCTGAAGTGGGCGCCGCGCTCAGCATGAACATACAACAAAAAAAGCAGCCGCCATTCTTAATAAACTAAATAGTGCTCACTCACTAGACAAAGCATGCAGTGTACCCAGCGAAGTAAAAGGTCCAGTCCTCATGGACAACAACAAATGGAGACAGGGCGGTACCAAGGCGGGACTTAGAAGCCTCACAATGAATCGGAAGCCAGCGTTTACCAGGGACAAGGACACCAGCCCAAGAAATATATGTGAGGTTTGTAAGTGAGGATTCTACAGCATACTCAACTACAGCATGCCTCACAGAGCGAGCAGCGCACGCGCACTGCCGCTAGGCTCGACCTAAATACTACTGAGAAAGGATACCAGTAATAGGCCAATACTCCAGAGGAGGAGTAAGGCAGTAGAAGGTGGGACAGTAAAAGCCAATAAGCCAAAGAAAGGAAATCTTTTACAAACAACGTGTCTGTTTTAGGATCAACACACATGTAAACAAATTAGCAGCAAGGGGCGGAATGAAAGCCCACATACCGAACACAGAATGCCTCGGAGAGCAGCGCTTGCATGGTGCTTGGCTCGACCTAAAGATAGAGAGAGATCTGTATACCCACTCATCATCCATAGACACCTAGGTTTCAGATTGCTTCTGTGTGACATTTTCATAATTTCAGTGTATTTATGAGTGACACTCAAAGACTATTAGTGCCACTTTCTCACCAGTAAAAACCAAGCAATGAAGACAAATGTCAGAAATTAAGTTTTTTCGCGCAACGAGAAACTCCTGGAAGATCTTAAAACTGCGCACCAGAAATGGAAGGGTACTGTTGGACATGGCCCTTTTTGCAGGGTTATCCCTAAACGTTTTGTCTTCCTCCTGTATTTTGCAGACTTCCTTTTTGTTGGTTTTAGGACTCGGCACATTCTCACTGCTGACCAGTGCTTCAGTGCAAGTACTCCCTGTGTAAATTGTATTGGTGTTAGGTTTATCCATGATTGCCACATCTGATGTATTACTAAGTCCCTAGTGAAGTGCACCAGGTGTGCACAGCACCTGTGAATCAAATGCTACTAGTGGGCCTGCGGCATTGATTGTGCCACCCACATGAGTAGCCCTGCAAACATTTCTCAGACCTGCCACTGCAGTGTCTGTGAGTGCAGTTTTAAACTGCCATTTCGACCTGGCAAGTGCACCCATTTGCCAGAGACTCCGCAGGACACCCATTGTCAGCACTTTAGCCCACACAGGTTTAACTCTCAGCCCCCAAGCAATTCTCACACCTTCAGTCCGAAATGGGCTGTAAAAGAGGTGCTTGAGGGTGGCTAAGAGAAGGAGCTGCGGCCCAGGTGGAGTCTGCAGGAAGCAGCTTCCCCGAACCCAGAAGGTCTCACTTGTGTAAATTTCAGGGGCCTTGCGCATTACCTTTTGGCCAGAGCCCCGAAAATCCTAGAACCAGCCCTGTGTGCAGCTCTTGAGCAGGAGTTTATTTCCCTTAGGGCACTCGCGAACTCGGAGCGTGTCTGCTGCACCGAGCAAACCTCTGGAGAGCGAGAGCCCGAGGTTGCAGTGCAGACAACAACAAAAAATTTAATTACAGACTGACTAGGAGCACTGTGGCTGCCCAGCCTGCCACAGCACTGGGCAAGTCACTCCTCAGGAGAGCAACTGAAAGACCTTGACACTGACACTTACTGGTCTAGTGCGAGCCGTATGAATTGGCCGGCCAGCCGTGACAAAAGGTTTCCCCCTTGCTGGGCAGTGCACAGGCGGTCCAGAACTCTTGACTCGTTGCAGCATAATGGCTTCACACTACCTAACTGCAGTGCAGACTCAGGCGAGGCACCACTCCAGAACCAGCTGGGCTGCGGGTTCCAGTTGGTCCGAAAGTGGTAGTTCCATCATGCCGCACAGTGCCAGCTGCAGACGGAGCGGACGGAGCTGTTTGAAACTTATGCCCTGCAGCGCCCCAGCTGGGTGTGTGAGGGCCCTAGTTCCAAAAGTAGGAGACTCTGGCTCCAACCTTTGGACAGATATATACATACAAACCAATCCTTTTAATTCTCTCTCTTTAGGAACTGCATACTCTTTTGACAACATTGATATGTTCTAGGGGCTTGTATGCTGGACCTATAAGAGCCAATAGATCTTGCGTAGGCGAAACCTATTGGCTTTGCCAGTGCTTGCTTGAGTAAGGCATATCTGTAACAGTGTTTGAACATTTGAGGTAAAAAAAAAGATAAATATACTTTTGGCGAGATAGATAATCGAGTTCTCTAAATTAGGGCATTTCAAAATTGGGCTTTGATACCAACAGAATAATCATCATATAAAGGAGTGCGTTGCAGGGCTGATGAAGCAACTTTGTTTCATTCATTCCTGTCCATTTGATTTCTTTGTATTTCTAATCAGGGATTCCAAATACCCAGCTGAACAAAACACCCGACGTGAAGCGGGGCAGGCAGCCTTAAGAGCAAATACCACTTTTCCCCCACTTGGGCCACATTTTTACATTATGATTTCTTACTCCATTCCTCCTGCCCGTTTATGAAAAAAATATTTGATGTTGAAGAGCAAAACATAAAAATACAACAAACCCGGCCTTCCTCCTAGAAAGTGTTCTTCGTGATATTACCTTCTCGGTTTCTACTCTTTGGTGACTTGGGAACACAAGAAGAGCGAGCGGCGTTACTATCTGTTCACTTCCAATGTGGGGTGGGGGGGGGGGAGGGGGAGGGCGTGTGACATCCTTAAAATGAACGGCGGCAATACCTCACAATACTGCGAAAATCAGCCGTACAATGCTGTTTGCAGCCGGAAGCAGTAATGCATCCTCGCCACACCCCTGCTTCCTCTCAGGCACGGTACCCATGCTTCCAGCTAAGGAGGTCCTTACCGGCAGTCTCACACTCGGCCTCCGCCACTGGGGCCGCCAGGCTGGTCTCCTCGTGGTCCTCACTCGCCTCCATTCTCGCCGTGTCCCAGCGCAGCCACATCTTCTGGGGCAGGTCCAGGCTCCTCGAAGGCGCTCCAGTAAAGCTCAGCAATGATTGGCTGCGGCCCTCCTTCCTCTAGTCTCCCCCATCATTCAGGACCACAACATAACCTCCGCTACTGTGGTCAGTGCCCCGTGGCACCTGCTTCTTACTTTGAATCTTCACTCATGCAGCCCTGTGGGCCCCTTTTCAACTTCCAACTCCGCGCCAGTGTGTCCAGAGAAGCGGTTCCCCGTCCCAGCCCGGGCCCTCCTGCTCCCACCCGCCCCCTGCGCGAAGCCCGGCTCCACTCGCGTCGCGTGCAGTCTCGCGGGCCTTCTCTTGGTATTACTAAGGGGAATGCAAACAAATATGCAAAGAGCGAGCGCGCGCCGTTAAGCACCTTTGGGTGCCTTGGCAACACAGAACGTCCTGGAAGGAGCCTGCAGGACTGGTCTGAGCGCTACTGGCTAAATTTGGCAGACTGCTCTTCTCTCAAGTACCAAATATTAGGCACTTAGCCCACAGTAGGGGCAACAGCACGTCTACAAGTTACAAGACGGTGGGTTTGTATTTCGTGGAAGGAGCATTTGAAAACAAAATGTAGGACGGGCCCACCCTCCTCTTCATCTCAAAAGAAGGTGTTCCCCTTGAAAGTATTTTGGTCCTAATACACCAGATAATATTAACACACATTATTTATGGTGCTATGAAATGGCAAAAATGCCGTAGCAAGCGCTATAAAAACAAGAGTTATTTGTAATAATATTCGTCCGTTGTTGAGAAAGTATATATATTCTTTTCTTTTGGAGTCACAGCCTCCTCACCAAACAACCCACGGGTATGCAATGGTGATTTATTAATTCAGAACCAAATGATCTATAGCATTGGCACTCACAAACATTTTCCAGGGGCTACAAAATATTGTCTGTGGTGTGCCCGAGGGCTGCACTGATGCCAGCCGGGTGCGGGGTGGGGTAAGGTGGGTGTTGGGGAGGTAAAGCATGTACATAGTGTGGTCAGTGAGTCATGGAGTTATTTTCCGTGGTGGCTGGTGACATTTTTAAATAGTAGGGCGTAAAAGTTTGGGTTGAGTGCCCTGTGGTGAGCGAGCGCAGTGAACGAACAAGACTGTCATAGGTGGGTCCTGGGGGGGATTCGCCCCCTGGGAAAAGTTTGAAAAAAAACAATTAGCAAATGGTGCATTTTCAAGCAAATTTGAGAACGCTAGAAGGTTCATAAAGCAATAGTGAAAGTGTAGTTATGACATCAATAAAGAAATTGCATATGATATCATATTGCAATTCTTGTTCTTTGTGTACTGCTACCTGCTACCCTTGTATTTTTGACAATCCCTAGGAATTCAGTCAGGCATGTGACATTGATGACAGCACCCCATTCTGAAAATAGTTTCAGCACTACTAGATCAGAGGCAACACTTCAATGCCATCCATGAAATCTGGCACCAGGCAGGCCATGTGTTGTTAGTGTATGTCCTGACAAATGGCTTGAATTGTAATGCTTGCATTAGAAAGAGCCTGCTTTCAGTAAACCAGTGTGTTTACTATGTAGGCTGCGTGCAAGCCATTTGTCAGGCCATAAAGACCGCACACAGCAGGGTCAACTTTAGCGCTGATGGTGGCCACTCAGCCATGTTTGTTGGCGCCCTTAATGACCGCTTCCGCCATGGATACCCTCACTACCACCCTTTAAAAGTGCACTTCAGGCCTCAATAAGCACTCTCTCTCTCAGATGCATTTAATTAGTTTCATAGCACCACTAATACCAGTGTAGGCTGTCAGAGCACTTTACATCTCACTCACATTGACAATCATAAATGTGTAAATCAGTGTATGCGAAACGTCACATAAGACAGAGGACTACATGATGTAGGAGTCACATGCCATCTGTGCTAGTAGACAGTATATTATAAGAGTGCTTAGTCTGAAAAAGCATAAACTCGGAATTTAAAACTTCACACCATGTTTGGAGGTTCTCTTTATTAATAAAATCTGAGTTTTATGCAAATGAACCCTTTTTGGAACATTAGGTTTATTTATAAAGTTTTAAATAAAAAAATGGGGAAAAATCATAATGCTCCAATATATTCCTTGCAGTTTGCATGCAGCTCTTTGAGGACAGTTAATAGCTCACTGTTCTATATTGGGATTTCCACTTATAAACTCCAAGTAACACAAGAGTCTATCTGACAAAAGCAGTAACCAACATACCTATTTACACGGTGTAATCTGCATGGTGCACGTTCTTTGCAGCAGGCATATTAACCCTAATTGCTACCTTACACAGAGTTAAAACTACCACTAGACAAAACTCGATCTCACTACAGAAAAAACATAAATCACTGGAGTTATCTTGATATTTTTATTCGTGCTTGTTAGTGGTAAGTCCTGCCTCTTTGTCCATCCTTTTTCTCCTTCGGTTCCGACAGAGCAGGGACCATAGTCAAGTGCACTCCCAATAAGTAGAATATCCAAATAAGATTTATTTAGGCAACACACACTGTATTTTGGTACAAGCAGTGTTTTGATCAAGAGTGAAAGAAGAAAGTTGAAGGGCTTTCTTTTTGGTACTTCCTCACACTGAGGCGTGCACAGTGTAGTTTTGATTAATACTAATAGGAAATAATGTTCCAAGAGTCTTTGGTTACATATGAGCACCTACATGACTATGATTTTATTTTTAAGAATGTATTATTTGGTTATTACAATGAGGCTAGTGCAATTTATGGGATACGTTGCATGTATGATTTACCAGCTGTCATTTGGTTATGATGATGTACATTCCATTGCCGTATTATATAAATAAGATTTGCCCTCCCTCCTTATTGAATGTACAGTCTAGTATAAGGAATGGGTTAATTTACCTTCAACTGTATGCAATAGCTGATGTATGGACTTGATCTCTTAGCTTGGAGGCATGCAATGTGTGTTGCCTAAATAAACCTCATTTGGATACTCTACTTGTTGGGAATGTGCATGGCTTTTTTCTTGAACTTGGAGTCTGCTTGCTTGCAGATTAATTTGGATTCCCACGCCCAGTCACGCACTGCACTTAGGGGGCTAAGAGCTTTGGGGGACTAGGCATTGCTGGGATATATATATATATATATATATATATATATATATATCACAAAACTCCTCTTTCAAAGAAGGAAAGGCGCACTCGCGTGATGAAAACGTTTCTTTAATGATTACGGCATTTTGCAGACATTACACCCGACGCGTTTCAGTCGTCACCGCGACCTTTATCAAAGGTTGTAATTCGGCATCATTATTGTTGCTTCACCTATTCTTTCCCACGCAGTGGCTGATTTTATACTGTCCGTCCCATTGGACCTCCTCGGTGGTCTCACTGCATTGTGGGATTTGTGGTTCAGAATATATATATATATATATATATATATATATATATATATATATATATATATATATATATATATATATATATATATATATATATATATATATATATATATATATATATATATATATATATATATATATATATATATATATCCCCCCCAGTGGCTGTTATAGTTAGGATTGTGTATTCTTTGGGCATAAGAAATGCCATTTTTGTTTTGCCAATAACTTTGGTGCCATTTGACAAATCTCATTGAAACTTTCCAAGAAGTGCTTCTTTTTGACAAGTTTGCATATGGGACGTTTTGAGGTGACCCATCAAACACTGGCCAAGAAAAAGGGGGGGGGGGCCCAAAATGTGTTTTCCACATTAATTTTTACATAGGAAGTTTCGACACAGCTACAGCCGAAGCCACTAAACAGATCTACCCACAAATTTTGCAGAAAGTTAAATCATGGTCCAGACAAAGTGCTTTCTGTCATTTGATGTAAATCCGTTTAGTAGTTTTGAAGCAATTAATGCTCACAAACTTTGTATACATCACACGTGATGGATCGGAGTCTTTAAAAAAGCATAAAACTTGCATGCCTCTGGTTTCTTTAAATACCTGGGCATATATGTCACAGCTGACCCGGCGGCATTTTTTGAAAAAAACTTGAAACCCCCCCTGGAACGTCTACGCAGGGATGTGAAGCATTGGGCAACTCTGCCATTGACCCTTCTCGGCAGAGCAGCTCTATACAAAATGATGGCGCTTCCGCATTTTTTGTATGCTCTTGAAAACACACCCTACCCAGTCTCGCAGAGATATTTTCAACAAGTCACAGCACTGGTCTCTAACTTACTGTGGGATAACCACCCAGCGCGCATCGCGCATGTCAAGCTTAATCAAAGCTGGTATGACGGCGGGATTGCACTACCCAACCTACAAATGTATTATTGGGCGGCACAACTCAAAATTATAAACCAATGGCTACACGCGCCCCAAGAAGATCCAGCATATTGGGCCGACAGAGCACAATTAGGCACAACTGGCATACTTACGACACTCTATGACAGAAGCAAGGCAAATAAATTGATTGGCCCCACGAAACATACGGTCACTTTGTGGCATACAGCTCAGGCGAAACTGGGGTGGACAAATAAGATCACTTAGCTTACCCCGCTCTGGGATACCAAAGCACTGGGACGGCTAAGACTTAGCAGAGGATTCGCACAATGTGATAGTATCGGCATATCCACAGTGGGTGACCTATGGGACAGGGGGGCGGTGCTCCCGTTCTCGCTACTCCAGCAACAGTACGACCTAGGACCGAACGAGCTCTACCGCTATGTGCAGATCAGACACGCACTCTTACAGGTCATACCGCCAGAAACCGAACTCCCGGAATCCTCACCGTTAGAAGACAGGCTACTTACGGACTTTATGCAACGCAGGGCAACTTCCCTCACCTATCGTAAATTACTTAATAACCTACCAACCCCCACACTGAAATTAAGGGAGAAATGGACGGAAGAGGTGGGGGAATTCGATGATAATGAATGGAATGAAGCGCTGGCGTCCCCTAGAGAGGTGGGAATCTCGGCAAAATTTAGGCTAGTTCAACTCGAGATCCTACATAGGATATACTACTCGCGAACTATGCTGCACAAATTGAACAGAACACCACATCCCTTTTGCCTGCGGGGCTGTGGGGAGGAGGGAACACTGCTCCATACCCTGTGGGACTGCTCCTTGATAGCCGAATACTGGAGACAGGTAATGCGAACAATTTCGCAAGCGCTTGATATTTCACTAATACCAGAACCACGCAAGTGCATTTTAAACATATGGGAACATAATGATTTATCCAGATATGGTCAACTGTGGAGCTCGCTAGGCATCATGGTGGCAAAGAGGGACATAGCACAAAAATGGGACGCTTCAGAAGTACCGACCCTGACGTTATGGTCCAGGAACATGGACATGCTTATGGTTACGGAACGTACAGTCTGTCACCAGGGCCAGCCCGCGTAAATGGAATAAAATATGGGCACCCTGGAATATATATAGGGGTAACTTATGCCAACCATTACCAGAGGCGGATGACACCATCTCTGATGAAGAAAGTTAGGGCAAAGGTACAACATGAATCACTGCTGAGGGGAACTGAACCAGAAACAGGGGAAAAACAATGGCGCGCATATTGATGTCTACCAAATAGATAATTGAAGGTACTGTCCAGAGCTAGCTTACTATATCGACTACCGGGGAGGAGGACCCTGTGTGTGAACATCATGTAATACAGTAAATACAAATTGTTTTACGTTTTAAAAGTTAGAAAAACCCTAGACCTATACCATGTCTAGTTCACGACATGCCTGTGTTGAATACTCATAACTTTACTGCGCCGCCGGACCCCAGGGTTGTCGGCTGAAGGGCGATGTATTCATACGCACGATGAACGGATGTTGAATATTACAACGGCCGGCCCCCGGGTTGTAGGCCTTACACTGTATATTTCCAATACTGCGAATAAGGGTCTTTTAAAAAAAAAAAAAAAAGCATAAAACATAGACATAAGGGGGGAAGGTTACCCCCTAGGCCTGGTGGTGGGGTTATAATCCAGGGTGGCATTGCATTTAAAAAAGGGAGGTGGCCAAACTGCCCCACACCCTGAGCCCTATTTGGCCCCAGGGACCCCATTCACTGGAGACAAGTTCTATTAAAAAAAAAAAAAAAAAGGGTGGCTGTTGGACTTGGCCTTTTTCCCCCTAAATTTTTCGCTTTTGACCCCCTTATCTAGATTGTCTCCCCCATGGGATTAAACCTGTATAGGCCATGAGTGGTGTGAGACCCCTGGTGAAAAATGTAATTACCTGAAATAATGTGAGCACTTGTAAAATCCCCCATTTTAAAACTGCACCTGATTGAAATGTATTGTATTTAAAATGGATGCCATGGCCCTGGGTTTTGCCACTGGACTGCCATAGGTCAGCGGTCTAGATAATATTACCCAGCTACCCCTAGCTTTTGGAGGGAAAGCCTGGCACCCAGGGTGCTCACCCCCTCCCCTAGAACCAGTTTAGGCTAGTTGTGCCAACATTCTAGAAGGTCCTGGCACTGCCTGGGAGGAGGGTATAAATAGGGAGAAGTGTCACCAGAGAGTCAGTCAGCGCAGGGACAAAGAAGAGAGGGGACCTGCTGTGAGGTGCTACCGCCACATGGGCCTGTGAGCTGGGCCCTGCACCCCTATAAACCCCCTACTCTACTGTCCCCTGGGCCCCTGACAAGGGAGGCCCCTGACTAGGTCCCTGTCACAGTTGGGATCTTGAACCATGCCAGCGCCGCACTGAAAGAACACTGGGAAGGGAAGGAGCTAATTGGATTCCCCCCAGGAGGTGAGGAGTTTGCCCCCAAGGAAGCAGTGGCCCCTTTGGAAGCGCTGGGCTGTGAGGTGCCTATGGTGAAGGGCTGTGGACAGCTGACTGGCATAAACTGCAGTTCGCCCCCTAAGCGCTGGGAGACTAAAGACGGTTGCTGCCTGTGGAGCATTGTGCCCCAAGGGACTGTGCCCTGCGATTGGTGTGGCCCCCGAAGTGCTGTTGGCCCTGAGGACTGTGTGGGCTGAGGGTGAGCTGTCCTCCGAGAAAAGTGCCCCCCTTCCAGTGATAGCGCTGTGCCTGCTGTGTGGCCTGAGGAAGTTGTTGACTAAATAGCGCTGAGGGAGCTTACCCCTCGTTGTGGCGCGCTCTGCGTGAGGAGACTGTGGTATCCTGTGAATAGCGCCGGTTGAGGAGGCGCGCTCTCGCCGCTACATAGTGAATTAATCAAAAGGGAGCCTACCCCTTTATTGCCGCCAGAAATCACCGCCGCGGCCCGGCGCTGTGAGGAGATCGTCCCCCGCTGTGGGAGGCCTCGTTGCGGCGACCCCCGGTACCAGGAGGGGGCCGCCGATGAGGAGGAGCGGGCCGCGCTAGGCCCTGAAGCCGGAGAGGCCGGCATCACGTGGCGGGGGCGCCGGTGACGTCACCGGTCACAACCCCAGCCCTGCCGCGCACTGATTGGCCTGCGCGGCCGTGCCCTGGAAAGCCGCGCAGGGATTGGCTGCCGGAAGAAGCCGGCCGGCGGTGTCGCGGGGCCCCCAGTGAGCTGAGGGGAGCCCCGATGGTGTAGGAAGACCGGAGCGGGAGCCTACCCCGCCGGTCTGCGGCCGCGGACAGAAGCTGTGGAGGAGGCGGGGCCGGGGCACACTGTCGGTGCCAGCCCCGCCGCCACAAGAGAAGCGCCGCCGCCAGCTCGGGGCCTGTACTGAGACCGGAGAGGGTTCGGAGGAACCAGAGAGCCCCTCCCCTCCAGCACCATCGCCGGAGGGCCCCAAAAGAAGCCTGGGCCCTCCCCACACCGGAAACCCACGCAAGGGCTCCTGTGTGAGCCGAAGATGTCAGGTAAAGCCCGGTGGGTAGGATAGCGCCCAGTAGCGGGAACTCCTAGGAGCGAGGTGGAGTACCTGGAACCGCCCCTCCCCTCTGGGGAACACTGCGAAAGGGCCCCGTTGGCCCCACTTAGCCAAAGGAAACGCCGGAACTGGGCAAGAACAGGGACAAAGCCCTTTTAGTGACGGCCTGGCCATAAAAGTTAACCCCTGGTTGGTTCCTGACAGGCGGAGATCAGGTTGATGCCTGATGAAATGCTCGATTCCTAGAGAAATATTGGGATCTGAAGAAGTGTTTTGCTTCCTGTCTATTCCTGCCTGATAAAAGTTGCATTACTGCCTAATGAACTGTGGCCTCCTCTTTAATGAACTGTTCCTGCCCAGTGGCATACTCATCCTGGTCTTAATGGAATGGTTGTTTATCCGTTGAAAGGGTTATTACCTCATGAAATGGTAGGCCTGATTACTCAGGGTAATGCACGGCTTGTTCCTGAGTGAGGAAAGGTTAACTTACTGCCTACACTCTTACAGTGATTCTTTAATGGTTGTTTACCAGTGAAATGTTATCTGACCTCTAAAAAGTGTTACATTTGAGCACACGTTTTACATCTGCTGGAATGTTGCCTGGCCAATTACCTGAATGGGTCTACTGCTCCTCTAGGGAAGTGTTAATTGCACGAGGAGATGTTTGCGTTTACCCTGATGAAATGTGTATGCCCCATGTTAAGGAGCCAGCTGCGCTGATCCATTACAGGTGTTCCTGTCTGGTATTAGATGATGTTTTTCCCTTACAGGGGTTGGGTTGGTGTTGTCACGCATGAGGTGTAATTACGCTAATGTTGCAACTTACAATTTCAGCCAACCCCCTAAGGATGAGAGCCTGAGTTGGCCCCGCCAGGTTGGCCCCAGGTCTAATGTTCATTTAATCAACCTTTTTCCTTTCAGCATGGACTTTGGACTCAACCCCTTTTTGTCCCATGTAAATAATCCCCCTCTGAAGTACTTGGCTCTGGTGCCAGTTGGCGCCTTGTTGTGACTACCACTATTCTATTCCTTTTTACCTTGCAGGTTGGAGACATAACTAAACTTAATCTTTTTCCAACCAAAGGTGGTGTCGTGACTCTTTTGTGGTGTGATTGGTGTGTCGTCTGTGGGTACTGCGTGAATGCTTCACATGTCCTCGAAGTTTGGCCTGCCCGCTTGATGCCATGCTACCCCCTTGGAGACTTGGGTAATCCCCATTTCCAACAGTGGCCATTAGGCCTCCCTCGCAACGCCTTAAAGGGCCCCGGGGACCCCATCCCCTCGGGCTGAACAGAAATTATAATGGAGGAATCCAGGTAGTTCTACTCCCCCCACCCCCGGTACCAGTTCACAGAAGCGGTCCTGGGAACCCCACCACCGGGACACAGTGGTTTACGTGTCTGCATCAGCGTTGGCATGGAAATATGATTGCTCCATCTGGGCCATAGTATTTTGTAATCTTCCTTTGGGTGGGAGTAGACATGTCTTCTCTGTCTGCAGGAGTGTGGGCAGGTAAAGTGTATCTGCTCTCACTCTGCCAGAGTTCAAAAACAATTCATACCAGATGGGAGCAGACTTGTGTTTTCCTGCCCGCGCTCCTGTGGTCAGGGAAACACATTTCTCTTGCCCAACAGGAGCAAACAAAATCAGCAGCAACTGCCGGTTGTAGTACTTGCGTTTCTCGCAGCATGTGGGGTGACGGCTGGGGGCCAGGGGCCCTGGGACTCCCCTCATGACCAATTGCACTAAAAAATTCTTAGGCAACTATACATGTTATTATCATGGACATAAATCACTGCTACGTTAGGGATCTCCTAATATATGACCATGAGATCCAAGTTATAATCAAATGTCGTACGTTTATTGTATTGGAAAACAATTAATAATATACATATCCATCCATATACAATATATATTCTGTGCTTCTTCTAAAACATACCATCCATACCAATACTCGTATTGATCAGTCATACATCCTCATTCATTCCTCTTTATTACATAATGAGACTTCACAATACATTATCTCAGTATGCATGAATGATGATAACATGCGCCTCTATTTTCAACAATATTGGAAACTTGGAATGCTATTTTAAAAAATAATAGAGAATTTCCTGTATATGATGTTGACATCTATCTGCAATGGACAAAATTGAAATTGTAGGGGCCATGTTAAAGATAGTGACGACCGGAAAATATGCGTCAAGGTCACAGGATCCCTCCAAAATAATTAAAAATTTGACTTATTTTTAGTTTGTATGTCCAATCCTAAAGGTGCCACCTTATAACCCAAACTTGTGCTCATGAAAACGAATTTGATATATATTGAGGATGAAGAAGTTACAATATAAAATAATTAATATTAATACTCCCCTCGTGACTTTCAACGAGAAACAACCTTTACAATGCGGTTGTTACACCACGTTACCTCTACAAGACGGTCATTGCAATGACCGCGCTGTTACAACGCAATGCCATTACAACGCAAGTCATTAGATTGACTTGCTCTATATGGCGCTCCAAACCTAGGGAATAGTATGCTTTCAACACCTTCCCTACTGTTGCACACGGTGGAGTTGGAATAGTAAATTATACTATTCCTAAGGTTGGAGCGCCATTTAGTGCAAGTCGATCTAATGACTTGCTTAGTAAAGGTATTGTGTTCTAACAACGCTGTCTTTGTAACTACCGTGTTGTAATGGAATGCAATGTGAAAGTATGTGTTGTAGCATGCTATATTCCTTCCAACTTGCTGTCTGGTCAGTGCCACAGGTGGGCACAGGTGCATCCACTTTAGAGAACTACGGACCCCCAGGTATGAGGTCCCAAAGCCTTATTACGGATCAGGGATGTTTATGCAAGGTCTCCTCACCATTTAAATGGTGTTTGGCTCCAGTGTATGTAGTCCCTGGGGCCTATTAATGCTCGGGGAGAGGGGGCCCGCCCCTTTTTTATGGTATTCAGATCCAGGTAATGGGGTCCATGGGGCCCAGCAAGGCTAAGGGAGGAAGGAGTCACAACCCCCTCCCCTTTTCTAATGAAGTTGGCCCCTGGAATGGATTAAGGTTTGGGGAGGGAGGCCATGTGGTCCCCTCCACTTGGTAATGGAATTAGGCCCCAGGAATCGGTCCAAGGGGCTTATTAAGACTCTTGGAGGGGTGGGTCATACTCCCCCCTCCCCTATATTTAAGTGATGGCTTCAGCGGATGAGGTCCCCGGGACCACTTGTGGCTCGGGATGGAACGTATAAGCATCTCTCTCCCCTTTACAAATATCTGTGGTCCCCAGGGGATGTGGACCTCAGGACCAGAAGTTGCTCAAGGAGGCTGGCCGTGTGCCCCTCCCTTAAAAAAAAAAGGCCTCGTGTAATGGGGTCCCGAGGCCCGATTTAGGTTAAGGGGGGTGGCTGCGCTAATGGTTTGGACGTGGAGTTAGCTGTCAGCGAGGCTGGGGGGTGGAAGGGTGGACATAGCAGTAGGGCAACGGCTGTGGGGAGGCGCTTCCCCCAGTCCCATCTGCTATGTGCAGTGGGGGGGTTGACTTTATGCAACGTAACAAAATATTACTTCATGCTAAAAAAAAACAAGAAATTCACTGACGAAACTAAGGTTAATGCAACGAGGGCACGAATTTCCGGGTCAACTATAATTCGGGCCCCTGCCATGCACAGTCTTGACATCATTGATGCCATTTCAGAAGTTACAGTCATGTTATCAATGATCATAGATCATGTCATGATTGATATAATCTGTGGGGTACTTAGCAGTGCATTGTGAAGGCGCAATTTTTAGTTACATTAGGGCATGAGTTATATTTACTTGCGATAACTATGACTGGTGAATTTCAGCGGTTTTGCTAGTTTAAATCAGTCAGTTTTAACTGACATTTTCACTGAACTATAAAGTCTATTTAACTTTTGTGTTTTTTCAGTGATATATATCAACGCCACATGTCCGGCAATATGGGAACACCAGGACTACACCAGGATGCTTGAATTTACTTTCAGCAGTGGCCCGTTCAGGTAAGAGCGTTGGGAGGTGGGGGGGAATTCGATAGACAAAGAGGGAACATTTATTATTTATTTATTTTCCACTCGTGGTAGTCGGTCTAATCCCCCCAACCTGGCCCCACCCCTCTTACCTGCACAGGCCGCTGCTGTTTACTTTATTCACAGCGTGCTGCATCACCTGCGTCCATCACCACCCCCTTTTGTACCGCTTTGTTCGCCATAAGTTGGCAGGGTATGCTCAGACGTGAGTCCCTTGCTCACTTTGCCACTGGATTCAAGCAAGCCTGGCTGAAGACGGCCGAAATGCCAGAAACCGGTCCTAGGAAGCTTGTTTCCGGTCCAGGGAAGGCATGGCTTGGCAGTTCGGGCTGGACTGTTCCCATGAGGCACAGGGTCAGACTGATTTGCATATGGCCATGTCTGAACTGGGGTGGCAGAGTGGGCTAAAGAACGGTGATGGATTAAACCCAGATCTTTTGACTGGGTGCGAGTGTTTGATTGGTTCAGATCCTCCGTCCATCACCACCCCCTTTTGTACCGCATCACCTGCTGAGGCAGCACGCTGTAAATAATGTAAATTCAAGCATCCTGGTGTCATCCTGGTTTTTCCGTATTGGTGGAGATGTGGTGTTGATAGATTGGGGCTCTGGAGCTCGACCAGGACCGCCACCACACGCAGCCCAAAGTCTCTGGATCTTGTGGATAAACCCTTAAAACGCCCCTATCAGGTTTAGGGGTGGGTTGGGGGTTTGGGTCATAAGGGTACTTTTAGGGTGTAGCGTGGGTAGTGGTACTGGTTGGTACCTGTGTTTTAGGGTTTAGGGGTGGGTAAGGGTATAAGGTGTTAAGGGTATTTTTAGGTTTTAGTGGTGGGTAAGGGTATTGTATTGGGTGGTAAGAGTATTTTTAGGATTTAGGCAGTGGTGGCTAGTGATGTTTGAAAGGGGTGTGGCATAAACGTCCCCTTTGACTTTCACTGAGTGAGCAAAGCAAACACTGGGGAGTTAAGCTGCTAGTGAGAACAAGAAAAAAACCGAACCCAGGACAGCTTTAAACCTCTTGTTAATGTTGAACATCAGAATATGTTTATTACAAAGGCATTTCTCTAGCTGCCCCTTTCAAGTGCTCTTTTTCGACTCAAGGACCTATCTCAGCTATAGCTATTTTAAAAAATACCTACTGCTGCTGCAGAGAACTTACTTTACTGCAGTGTTGGGGATGCAAGGCACACTGTTCAGCGGTCATCACCAATAGCGGCCTGTGTTTTGGGGGAGTGACAGGGTGGGTTGGGTGAAGAGGGGGCATAGGGGTCTTGGAGGAAGGAGGGTAAAACTAAAAATTATTTTAAAAAAAGCAAAACTTACCTGAAAGCCGGCCGCATCCCGAGTCGCGCTCCTCTCCAAACAAACAGTTTGGGTATGGCTTTTATGTGCACTAATTTTGAGAAATCTTGATTAAAGGGTTTTTTTTAGGGATTCTTCTAACCAAATATAGTCCTGAAGAGGGTGTCATGGATGCTAACCATTTGGAGACTGAAACATTGACAGTTTAAACACACTTGCCCATATTAAGTAGAAATATTTGTACTGCACTTCTTTGTATTTTTACACTGAAGAATTTATTTCTTAGGCTGTGTTGTATGGTTCACCATATAGGACCTTTTGTGAATTCAAATATATCAGACACTTCAAAGTCTTATCTGGTGGATTTTTGTATGTGACCGCTCATTCATTTGTTTGTTCTTCCTTGGCTTGTATAGAATGTATATATACACGTTCCTTGCTATTATTAAAACTTTTGATTTTTCAAATGGTAGCACAGAGAAAATATCTATATTTTCTCTATGCCCTCAAAAGATTATTTCTACATAAAAGATATTCATCAATTGAGTTTAAGAGACAGTGGGGCAAATCCCTTTACCTCCTTATCCATCTTCCTCGCCCTTACTGAAAGAGAAAATGCTTCCAAACGCCAGACAGTTTACCTATCAAAGCTAAGAAATACAAAAAGTACAAAAATTAGTTATTTCCTCTTTCTGATCCAGCACTTTTAAGAGGAAGTAAAAATAAGTAATCCAACCGTCTGTCTTTAAGAAGCATTTGTCATTCAAACTCGACTGGGGTAAGGGACGCCTCAACTCTGAGTAATGAATATAACCGATAAGTAACTGGGGCATCTGCGGATCTGCACGTGGACCTACTGAAATTCAGAATTCCATTGGATTCTAATCCGTCGAATGCACCGTCCACAGTTTTCTAATGGTTTCTTTGCACGCTTTAGAAAGTGCACCCTTCAGCTTTGGCTTGGCAGACGGCATACTTGCCCATTTCTGCAAGTGAGTAAAAAGGCATATGGCTCTTTAACAGAAAGTTGAATGATATTAATGATTTTATGCTGCCCAAAACACCCTTTCTCAGAAATGTTGTTAATATTATCCCATCGAATAGTACTTATCAACTCCAGAAGAATGTGGGCTTCCCATATTTTGATCCTTTGATTAACTGGTTGCCCATCGATCTCAGCCGCAGGCACATTGCCTCATTGAGGTACTTTACCAGCTGCTTTTCTTTGCTAGGTCTGACCACTGTCCTACGGCAATGATGCTCGGTATTTTGTAGCACTGGTGATGTTTTATATGGGATACTATTACACGCCTAATATGTGACGATAACAAACAATCACCTAATACCCACTGGTCACCTATTACCACCCATCTAAATGGGTGTCCCTCAGTAACATGAGGTACGAGGTGTAAGTGGAAAATTTCCACATATTCAATTCTCTCCCATCTTTCATTCAACTGGAACCTGATTATATGGAGTTCAGGAGCGCTTTCAAAACGTGTCTGTTCTACTCTGCCTATGCATTCCAGTAATGGCTGCCCCCATGGAACTAATCTACTTTCTCCCTTTCCCCTCTGCTCTTCTCTAGCATCTCTGATGTGGCTTCACAGCAGTGTGGGCATTATTAAAAACAAACAAAAAATAATGTATTGATGAGGCAATATGATATGGGATGGTTGGATATTTCCATGTGATTGAGATCATTTCTCACTAATGCCAGGATATCTCATGGTATACTAAGGGCAACGTTACTAATCATTTGCTCTGGAGTAGCTATTAGTTTAGGCCAGGGTGTAGTGAAGAGAAACTCATTTTTACAACCTCCCTTTCAGCTACTATATAAATAGTGGATACACAACAATGCCAATGGATATTAATGGACAGCCCAGGTTTCGAACAACAAGCACACATGCTTTCAAAACACCTAGGAGCCAATTCATAAACTGCACTTTGCAGTACATTTAGTAGTACTTTGGTAATGCTCATCGGGTATTACAAAATGCTATTCACAAACTTACTTGTAGAGGTCCTAGTCGTCGCTTCTCCTATCTTTTCTGTGCAGAGATCTCAACCTCGAGTGCAGAAATCTCTGCACACAAAGACCAATGTTTAAGTAGTGAATGTGGGAGGGACATGGGGAGGGACTGGAGAATGGGAATTACTAACTACTAACAAGGAGGGGTTTTTAGCGGAATATGGGCGGGTTAGGGGAGAGCTGGGGGGAGGTTAGAGTGGGACATGCACTCACCCACAGAACAGTAAGGCAATATTTATTCACAAACTGCATTTCTAAAGTTACTACAGCCAAAAAGGACCCAAAATAGTTGTAAATGTACTCCAGTTCAGACCTGGAGTAAGTCCAGCATAGCACACATGCCCAACCAGTGCAAATGCAACGCAATCTTATAATAAATAATGTAGGTAGGGACTTAAACTAGAACCCGATAGGAAATAGTGTTAAAATAAATTACTTTTTTTAAGACTTCCGGAATTGTAAGTTTCCTTAAATGTAATAAAATACATCAAATAAACATAAGTATTAGTTTAAAGTTATTTTGATAACTTTTTAAAACAAAATAAACTGTAGCTTCATTTTTTTAATTCAATTATTCTATACCTAGCATTTACTACTTTTCAAATACATAATAAATCTACATTTTACTTTAGTTTTGTTGCTTATTAAATCTTTAACAAAATTAATTGTATTTAATATATATATTCAAGTTTAATATTTAAGCAAACTGGCCCTTTCGTACACAAAACTTTTCATGGGGTCTATAACAGAAAACACGTTTGAACAGGTCAACTATGTGCTCCTGATAAGATATCATATTGGGGCAATACAGTGATGATATTTGTATGCTTTTGAATGGACCTGTAGAACTAAAGGTTCATCATAAATATCTTAATAAAAATGATGTCAATATGCAACTAAGTTTGGAATAGGATCAAAACAAAATTGTTTTTCTAGATGTAGAACTTCTCATTAATAATGGAAAACATCTCTCCAAAAGTTCACAGCAAACTGACAGTTGTTTGTTTTATTCTTCATTCCCAGTTAGACCAGTCAAAAAACAAATTAACAACGTATCTCATGGTGAACTAATAAGGGATAATCGAAGTTGCAGTTTACAGAGAATACAATATGGACAGTGCTTTTAAAATGGATAAATTGAGCGAAAGGGTTCAAGAAGTAAAAGTTTAAAAGAAGCGGAGAATAAGGCAGACCCACTCACTAGAACAAAATTGCGAGAGACGAACATAACATTTCTAATGAACAAGATACTTTAATCCAGTTCATTATCACATGAAATAAGGACAATAATACCATTGATTGTGGTCTCAGTAAACATTGGAATGTCTTGAAACAATTAGAAAAAAGTGATGACAGAGATATCTTTAATGATATATAAAAGGGCACACACATTAAAAAATATACACAGCACTAGCAATACTATTACATGAGCTCACTAATACCACTCTAACTAGAGAAAGCACGTGATTACCATCTCGACTTCGAGGAACTAAGGACCAGATTTTATTATTAGCGAACGGAGTAGTCACCATTGGCCAGGCAAGGGACTTTAGGTCCCCCAGGCCTAGACTACTCTGCCCAACAGATTTATAAATGACCACCTAATAGGTGGTCATTTATAAAGGCATTGGCAGGAACCACCATCACAGCAGTTCCTGTCAATGCATTTGACTGTTTGTTACAGAGCTGCGTAGGAAGGAACAGGATTTTCTTTTTGTAAAGAAAACGAGTAATGCTTCCCTTGCCATGGGAGGCTTCTCATGGCGTGGGGAGCATCATAATCTTTTACTGTTCCTTACCGCCAGGTTTTACCTGACGGTAAGATTAACTAAAAAATGACTACATGTCCGCCCATCCAAATTGGGTGGGGATACTATGTAGTCATTTCTCCGAAAGCCCTTACTTCCCAAGGCTGTCAAAGGGGGTTAATCACAGCGGAGACAGAGTAGTCTCTGCCATCAATACCATCATTACCATGAAGGTTCGTCCGCATCTAAATGCAGCAGATGGACCGCATTCTTGGCAGTGAAGATACTCCATCACCTTTGTGACGGAGTATCTTTACCGCCAAGAATTGAATTGGGCCCTACGTTCAATAAATAGATTTGCTATAAGCAATATATGGACAAAACTATAGATTGTGAAAATTCTGGTAGAAAATAGAAGTACAAGTTTGAGTCTTTTAATGTTTGCAACACAAAATGTTGCAATTTTTAAAATAATTTGTTCGTCCTATGCACAAACTTAAATGCAGAAGAAAATACACTTCAGACACTGAAAATTAAGGACATCAAATATCCAATAGTTAGCCACATGTTGCAAAACGTTCTTATAAACAAGTAGAAAAAAATCGAATTAACTTGCATTGAGAATATAAAATATTATATAGGAGGATGAAATGTGAAATCATAATTAATATCAAAAGAAACATTTTGGATTACCAAATTATACACGGTTAACCATGGCCCAGATTCAGGTAGAGAACTACACACTGTCCTTTAACTGCCTTTGCTGGCTATTAGTAAGCTGTTGAAAGATCATTTTGTTTATAATTGAATTTACTTATTGACCTCAGACCCTGGGCAATTGGAAATGTTCTCCCTTGGTGCTGAATTAGGTCATTGCTGGTTATATTAATAGTGAAGATCTCAAGAGGTACAATTGATGTTCTTATGGACCCTTTATGACAAGGGTTCATTTCCTATCATCCATATCACAAAGACATACATTTGAGTGGATCTAATACATATAAACTCACTCATTAAATGGTATGTGAATTGTAGGATTTTACTGTTTTGTATACAAGCTAATTCTGTTTTGTACTAAGCACAGTGATAACCTTTATATGACTTCATTTAAAATGTACAAATGATCCTACAAGAAATAAAAAAAAGTTCTGCTAAGACATCATTTGACCTTCATTCCCCTAAGCTCACTTGAAATTACATTGGTTTTCGAGGAACTAAAGATTAGGGGTGTATTAAGATTGTGGGTTTTAAATATTACTTTAAATCACAAATATGTAGTTTTTTTGTCATTATTTATTTTTATAACTCCACAATTTGTTTTAATCAAATTACCTCACATAATCAGTGGATTCTAAAATTATGGCTCAGTTTACCTTACAACTGAATAGTTTCTATCTATCTTCAAACTCTGTTACTCAGTTTCGGCTGCCAGCTATTTTCGAGTAAACAATAACTTCCTCATTCGGGCTACACCACATGATCTAACTTAGGCAGTAAAACTAAGCTCTATAAATAACTTGCAGAATGTCACTGGTTATTTCATCACATTGACACAACATGCAAATTGTTTCCATTAACAACAGGTAATAGAGGCTCATCTACTTGGAACAGAATAGCTAAAACAATAAATAGAAATTCTAGATAGTGTATTTGACTAAATGTCCATTGCTTTATTTTTTAGTATATTTTTCATGGGAAATATGAACCATTGTTGATAACCTAAATTATCCCTTTAAACCAGTGCAACTTAGAACTTCCTACAACCTGTAAAGCGAACATTTACTAGGTAAGGGAAACATTTTCAACATCACTTGCTGTTTGTATAGATACTTAAAAAATATATTTTTTACATTGTAAATATTTTTTAATCATTTAGATTTAAAAATAACGCTCTCATGAAATAAATATAGATGGTAAAAGGTCATGCTCATTTTATACGGTTTAGGGTAAGTGTCCATGTCACATATGTATATTTTTTAAGTCTGTAACCCTGTTAGAAATCAGATTTTTGGTAGGCTAGGGCATGTGCCAAAGCCAGGCAGAAACCACCACTCTAGTCAGGATAAGGGAGTTACACACCTCAATATCGCCTGCTCACCACGCTTGGTAGCTTGGCACGAGCAGTCAGGCTTATCTTAGAGGCAGTGTGCAAAGCATTTGCACATAACCAACAGTAATACAGTGTAAGCACTACAAAAGGACACCAAACCAGTTGAAAAAATATCCAATATTTTTATATGCTAAAGACCAAACCAAAAACGATAAAAATCCACAATACAGTACTTAAAAATCTTCAGTTATCAAAATATGCTTGAAAAACAGTTCCTTGATGTCGATAGATCCGTCCGGGGGTATCACGGGGTTGTGAACAAACAAATCCAAAGAGTTCTGGCTGACTGCGGCGTCGCGGTACAGCTACGGTGTCGGGAAGACCTGCAAACAGTACATTAGCTAGACGTCTACAGGCGTTGGTTCCAGAGGTCGGTGCAGGAGTAGTCAGGGCAGTCGAAGTCACACGCGTTGCAAATCGAACTCCTCTCTGTTGAAGTCAGGAGCGATGGTGTCGGTAGGCATCCAGTGCTGCGGTGTGAAGTGCAGAGGGTGCGGCGTGCGGTGCCCTCAGGTTGCGGTGTGAGCAGTGGCTCGGTGGCAGCGTCAGATGGCGTCCTCAGTGAGACCAGGGTCATAGTGTGAAATGAATGTTGTGCTTGTGGCGGTGCTGCCAGGTCGTGGTGCAAGCAGCGGCGTTGTCATTGCTGAAGCACTATCGTCGGCTGACTAACGGGAGTCGATGGTGCCGGCTTCGGTAGGCCTAGGTTGCAGTGTGGGATGAGGGCGGTGCGTCATGTAACTTTACGAGCAGTGCCTTCGAACCATGGTGCAAGCAGCGGCGTAGTCTTCGGCTTAGAGCCGCGGCGTCAGGGATACCAAGACATCGTCGGGAAGCGAGACGGGGCAGAGTGTGGTGCCCACAGGTCACGATGTGAGCAGCTGCTCGGTAGCGGCATCAGCAGGCGTCATCGGTGAGACCAGGGTCACGGTGCAGCAGTGCCCGCTGCGGTGCCTTCAGGACAAGGAGTCGGCAGCGTCATCATCGGGTTGCTTCTTCTTCTGTTACAGCACAAAACACACAGTCCCCAGTGCTGAGGGCAGAAGAGTCTTTGTTGTTTGAGACTTCTTGAACAGGGGGCAAGCTCTACCTCAAGCCCTTGGAGAAACTCACAAAAGTAGATTGCAGAAAGTTCAGTCCAGTCCTTTCACTGCCCAAGACAGAAGCAGCCACTGCAGGCCAACACAGCAAAGCACACAGCAATGTGGTAGCTCCTCCTCACAGCTTTTCCGGCTCTTCTTCTTGGCAGACGTCTTGGTCCAAAAGAGTTCTTAAGGTCAGGGGTCTGGGCGCCAATATTAATATCCCAAAATCCTTTGATCTCTTAGGCAGAGAGTGTCTGTGTCCAGCCAGAAACAGTTCTGCCTTCTCTGGTGTCAGTTCCTGGCAGGAGGTAGAGATGGTATGATCAGAGGCAGACCAGGCCCTTTGAGGTGCAAGGAAATCTCCTCCCCCTTCCCCAATTGCAGCCCAGGTCTATTCAGCCCTTTCCTGACCCACCTGGACTATCTGGAGCCAGTCCTGTTCCCCAGCCTTCTGTCATCCAAAACCCAGACAGGCAATCCACATTCCAACAGAGGCACACAGGACGACTGAGCAAGAAAATACCTACTTTCTAAAAGTGGTATTTCCAAACACAGAATGTAAAAATCACCTTCACTTAAAGATGCATTTCTAAATTCTGAGTTCAGGCATACTAAACTTTATTTTCCTACCTAATTCCCCTGGCCAGTTATGTTTATAAGAGGTTATAAACAAACTCCCCATTCAATCCTATGGGGAACAGGTAGCCTTGCAATAAAGAAAAATGAAATTGCTCGTAATTCACGATCAGGAAATGCCACACACACCAGGGCAACTCCTACCTTTCACATACACTGCACCTGGCCCACAGGGGTACCTTGGGCCTACCTTAGGGGTGGCTGACATGTAAGAAAAGGGAAGGCAAGGGACTGGCAAGTGTGTCCACTGGCCAAGTCGACATGGCAGTTACAAACTGCGTGTAGACTCCGCAATGGCGGGTCCTGAGTTACCTTTTCAGGGCTACTCACATGAGTGGCACAATCAGTGCTACAGGCCCACTAGTGGTACAAAAGGGGGTGGTAATGGACGGAGCATCTGAACCAATCAAACACTCACATCCAGTCAAAAGATCTGGGTTTAATCCATCACCGTTCTTTAGCCCACTCTGCCACCCCAGTTCAGACATGGCTATATGCAAATCAGTCTGACCCTGTGCCCACTAGTGGCATTTGATTCACAGGCCCTGGCACACTCAGTGAACTTTACTAGGGACTAACAAGTAAATCAAATATGCAATCATGGAAACACCAACCCATAACACAATTTACCACAGGAGCACTTGCACTTGACCGCTGATCAGCAGTGAGAAAAGTGCGTAGAAACACTACGCCAGCAAAAACAGAGTCAACACCGGGAGGTCAGAAAGCAAAAACTCAGGGAAAACACGGCAAAAGATGCCAAGTCTAACACACCCCATAAGACAATCTGTACATTACTTTAGAAAAATGAAATACCTGAAACAAATTCCAGTATTGCTATTTTAACTAATATAATAAGCTTGCATTGTTATGCTTGTTTCTTAGTTGATGGGAAACAAGTGATTAACATTTACCAGAAGAACAATTTTATGCTAAATGAGATGCCAATTTACTAAGATGATCTACGACAATGAACTTGTTATAAGCCAACCGGCTACATTAAAAAACTGGCAGCCCTAGTATTGAAAATGACAAACATTATGTTGTTTAGACTTCAATTTTATTGTGTGAATTGTGTTGTGGAGATATATTCATAATAGTGAGACTGATCTAATGTTTAGAAGTCAGCTACAGTAAAAGAATCAACAGCTGGAACATTACGATTTCAAATGTGTGTGATAATGTTTATTCTGTATCTGATCACAATATATGCTGCAGGAACCAGGCTAGATACAAAAAGTAATCCATACTCAGTGCCACGTTCTTACTGGATATTCAATACCTCATATCGAGATTTTGGAGCATCAGCCTCTGAAGCCAATTATGGCATCCTGTGTAGTGTTGCTTAAATATAACATTTGGTGAATATGTAGTCTAATGGATTATTACTCTTCCTGGATATCGTTGTGGTATGGAGTGTACATCATCTGTCAATGTTTCTGATTCAAGTTGCTTTATCTTTGATTGACTCCTATTAAAAAATAAAATGTATAAAAAGCAGGCACTGACACTCCTAATTACACAGACCTGGCTTCTACATCTTGGGGCATGCCCCTCAATAAATATTCTACCACGGCTCTTTACCTCCACCCCTACTCTTTTCATCCCATTTAAAGTACTGCACATGAGTAACCAGGTCTCAATCAATCTCTGCTGGCAGCTTTTTTCAGAGTATAGGGTTAACCACTGCATGGTGTGAGCAACTTAAGCTCCTGTGTGCAATCACCTTTGTGGTGCAGGCTTAATGCACGGTGTACAGGCCAGACCACTACAAGCCTGTGTGTGCTGCCATCTCTACAGTGCAGATCACTCTCTGATGCACAGGTCTGATGCTCCACAAGTCCATTGCTGTAACCATATCTATATTGTGGGCAGAGCCTCTTTTGAGAATGCAAGGCTCCCCAGTAGCCTCTGTGTATCATTTTCTCCAGGGTGCAAGCATTTCCCCTGTTGCAGGAGTATGCCACCTCTCAAAGGCCTATGTATGCAAGAAAAGAGACTGTAGCATTCCATGTCATCATGGTCACCGATTTCAGCCTACATATCAGCACTTTCATGCTAGTTAGCCTAACGTGTTCCTTGAATTAAACAAAGACTACAGCGACTACAACAAATTATTTTGGCACATGAAAAACCAAATTTAGACACAGTATCCAATGATATCTTGCAGGGAGGTGTCACCTCAGGGCAGCAGTGGGATGGCAGATGCAAGGAGGTCAACTTTACTATTCGAACTCCAGCTCTAGAATTTTTGGGGAAAAGCAACTTTTCTCCCAGATATTCCAGGAAGCTTATCTGCCATTCTGACCCCACCCCTTGAATTTTGGGGGTAAAGTTATAAATCCGCCCCAGGTGTTTTGGGAAAGGTTGAGAATTAGTCATTTTGATTAACGTAAAGTTCTTTCCTGAGGCGCAGCTCAAGGCAACAAACTAGGAATAACCAACCTTAGTGTGCAACCTGTGCATATCGCATTCTCCAAGTGTATGATTCCACAAACCTCTACGTAACAACACCTGTATGCAAGCTGAATGGGCAGATCCATCAGGTGACTTGTAAAATGTACAAAATCAGCTTGAACAATTAAAAAATGTTCACTTATAATGTGACTCATCATTAGATTAGAAAGCGTGTGTTGTAAAACTACCTTCCAGTAGTCAAGATAGGACTAAACGTGCTGCCTCTATTTGTATCATCTGTCACTTAAGTGGTGAGAATATTGTAGGGAAGAAAATGAAAAACAACTGTACTCAACCCTGCCAAGTGCTATGCATCTTGTGTTAGACCAACACTTTTTAAATCATTTGTCTGCATCGCAGACTCAAGGTATGAGAATGTCACACAATGTTTGGCATTTGGCAAGGTTACACAGGATATACAATTTTAAATAACTCAGCGGAGAATGTGCCTTTTGTGTCATGACTCTTTGCAGTCTGCACCGGTTCTCGTTGCCGCTCTAGCAACAGTTGTTGGTGCTGAGGCTCAGGAAACAGGTGTAGTCTTTGTTTTTATGTCTCGCCTAGGATGCGCTTGCTCTGTCTCTTTGAGACATGCTGAATTTAGGATATGGACATGAAGCTCTGCACTTTACACCCATCGTTTTAATTGGCTCCAGCCCCTGTACTTTGCAAAAGGTGGCTTTTCATTTGTCAATAGGCTTAGTAGTCCCTCCTTAGTACTGCCTTGTCTCTTCTCGTAATCTCCCATGAGGGCACCTCCTGTTACATGTGTACTTACTCCCAAGGTTTTAATTAAAGCCTCAGGCCACTATTTTCCTAAATGGCTTCAGGCAGGACTTGCACTTGGTCCTAAGCTTGGCTTGCAGTAGTTACTTCACTCACTAGAACATCTCACATTTATATGAGACCGTCTATAAATTTCCCTTACATCAGCTCCACACAGAGTACAACCTAATCCGAAATTAATGTAATAAACCTTAGTCACATTTCAAAGTTAATAATTGTATATATGTACATAGCTATTTGAATGTACTTGTAGTACTGTCTTGGATGTAATGCATTATGGGTAGGGTGGATTTACCATATCTTCTGCAGGGTACAGTACCATATGTGACCAAAAGAGGTCCCCTTTTAGCCACATGTGGTACTTCACCCTGCAGCATTGCTAGGTAAAAAACATAGCGGACAAGGGAGGGGCCCTGGTGGTCATGAACACCACATACTATGAGGACAAAGTAAGGGAACACTTATTCAGCGAAGAAACATTTATTCCTCTAGAATAGGATCCAACTATTGAGTTCCAGAGAACCTTGCATAACATTCTAACGAAAGCTCTGGGTGGATTGATGACAACACCAAAACGTTCCTGACATTAGATTACCTACAGCGTTCATATATTTATATCCTACCCAAGATGCATAAGGATCCTGTGGATCCTCCTTGCAGACCCATTGTGGCAGGATGTGGTTCAATATATGAGCCGGTGGGAAGATATCTTGATAATTTTCTGCAACCTTTGGTACAATCATGGTCATCGACATTCAAGACACCACAGATTGCTTGAATAAATTAACTAAAATCCAAGAATCCATCGATGTTGAAACTTGGTTATGCACTATTGATGTAGTGCCACTATATGCATCCATTTCCCATGCTGAGGGTTTGGCAGTAGCTGAATGGATGCTACTAAAGAGGGATTATGAAGAATCCCACAACATATTTTTATTGGGGCTTTTACATTTCAGTTTATGTCATAGTTACTTCTCCTGGGAATACACCTTTTTTCTCCAACACACAGGCACATCGATGGGTTTTCCCAGTGCACCTACATATGCAAACATCTTCGTGGCCAAGTATGAGGAAACACACAGTTTACAAACAAAAGAGTGGCAAGACAATTTGTTATTATACATGAGGTACATAGATGATATTCTGCTTGTATGGAAAGGACCTAAACAGCAATTGATAAATCTTATTGAGCACTGAATGGACGGAATCCTTGTATCAAACTTACATACCAGATGAGTCAAGAATCTATTAACTTTCTGGACATTTTAATAGAACTGTAGAAAGGGCATCAACATAGGGTGTACAAGAAAAAAACAGACAGGAACAATGCCCTGCATTTCCAAAGTTTCCATCCACCTTCACTTAAAAATGATCTACCACTCTCACAATTTAACAGGATGAAATGAATAACGTCAGATCCAGAGGAATGCCATAAAATAATCGATGAAGTGTCCCAACAATATAGGGAACTAGTATATCCACGAGGAATTATGGTTACTGCACATAAGAAGGTCAAAAATATGCAACGTTTAGACCTATTTAAAAGAACCATGAAACAAACTGACAAAAGAGAAGTTTTCGTTATGAAATTCTTCAACAGAAACTCCAGCAATTAAACAGATCATTCTGAAAAGATGGGAGATCATGGACCAAGAAACTGATTTCAAGGATGCGTTTATCACAAAACCTATTTCTGCACATTCATGGTCTTAAAATATAAAAGAACTTTTGAAAAAAAGACCAGAATCAATAGCTAAAATACAAGCGGCAGGCTTGCTGAAAATGCTACAACTGTAGTCATTGAGGCAAAGTGATGGTCGGGAACATATTCACGCATCCACAGACTGGCAAGAAAATAAAATTAACTCACACCTCAGATTGTAATACAGAAATGGTAATGTATGCCATTAAGTGCCCATGTGGTCTTGTCTATGTGGGCAAAACATCAAGAAAGGTGTAGATAAAACTCACAGAACATAAAAGTACAGCTAACCTAAATTCCTGTTTAGTAGTGCATTGAGTGGAAAAGAAACATACCATACCCTAAATTAAGTTCCCCATTTTGGGGAAAATCATGATGTTAACACATAGGGATACTGACCAACTGTTAGTGCAAAGAGAAACACATTGGATAAAGCGTTTGAACACGTTGATACCATTGGGTTTGAACGACAAAGTTGAGATGGTTTGCTTCTTGTATATAGGATTTACACACCATGTATACTTTTGCTTGGATCGCAATTGTTATTTCATGCTAACATTGATGATATAATTTAATCAATGACGCGATTTTTTGGGCACCCGTAAATTGTGGTTGGTAGCCATTCATGCTGAGGCACAAAAGTAATTAGGTTACTTTTTCATTCATTGACATCTTTACGGTTTTCATATTATGCATTATTCAGTGTATCATACTTTCCATTAACCATGCAAGCATGGCAGCTCCTGTGGTGACATTGCGCAGCATCAGCATTATGAAGGAGAGATACTTGGGAGAAGCTCCTTTAGGTTGAGCAGCTCAGTGGCCTTTTATTTTCATATCTTTTGGCATGCACATTTTTTCAATTGTTTTATTTTAAAATGTAGGGATAGAGCACAGTTTAATCTTGGAATTCGGTGCTTTGTAAAACGAAGTACGAGATCAAAGCAGGTTCCACAAATGTGTATTCTACATTGAGTCTGTATTCAATGTTTACCCGTCAACACGACACATCTGCATGACATACACACACCAAGTTTGAAAATAGAGACCGCGTTGAGGTTAGCGTACGCACAGCACTATCAGCAGGGACAGGTAGACGGCACGCAAGGGCAGCGCAAGAACAAGTAAGCACAAGTGCTTTGATAACCGTGGATTCATTGTAACTGGAAAGTTTACTTTCGTACTGACAGCAGTGGCTGTTTTCTTGATAGATCGAGTGAGTACACCGGACCTTATCTGTTTGGCATATGTCATCGAGCACGCCAGTTGTAGTAAGTGTTTGGTAGTTTCTGGTCTGTTCTAAAAACGTAATCTTGAGTCGGCACCCGGGATGTATAATAAATCACAAATTGATTTTTGTCATAGATACATTTACATATTTGAAGGCTGAGGTCAACCCAGGACCGGGTATGTGTGAGTTGGTTACACAAAACTGTGTTTGGTTTATTCTCACACAGAGGAGTTGCATGTTTTAGAGGCAATGCACTAGGGGCAGGTTTATCTTCCATAAGTTACACCGAATGGGAGGCATGATGCACCAGGTGGACAGATGTCAATGAAGGACTTTTTCAGTTATTTCTTTGAATTTTTTAGTTATTTCTTTGAATTTTTCAGTTATTCTTTTAAGTTACTCTTCATTCTGAAGACATAGACTTTTAAATCACAGCATGAACATATGGCGCTAAAAAACACGGTGAAGGGCATAAACCTGAAAAGTACTAATATTTTTGATTTTTTTTGTTGTGTTCACACAGTATGATAAAAATCATGTACTATTTGTTATAACGGAATTCCCCTGATGAAGTGATTCCCGAAATGCATTGGGAACACGGCAAAGAAAGACCTTATCTGGAATTCATAATGTTGTGAACGCATTGTAAAGAATTGTATAACACAGAAGACACGTGAAAAATGAATTTGATGACTGTTTTCTTCTTTTTGTCTTTGTATTAGTTATAACATTGAAATGATCGGTTCACAGTTATTTGCTGGATCAATGATTTAACAATGGCATCAGTGAAAACAATCTGTTACATTTGTCTTACACCACATGGGCAAGAGTAGTGCACCTTGATATATGTGACAGAGTCTGTACACATTAGTTGGTTGATAAGTTAACCGGAGAGGAGCAGGTCAGGGTAGCACAGAATAGAGGAACATTTTTTCAGTTTATGCACAGGATATACAGTATTAAGTACAGGAGTGCAGGTTTTACCAATAGCAGGAATTTAGGTAAAAAAAACACATTGCCATTTATAATGCGAATAACTCCAATTTTGTAGATATGCAGTGCTGGCGCCTTGTTCACTAGGGACCTCTAGGAGCAGCTTGTGGACCTGCACCTAGACATGCAGTGCTGGTGCCTTGCTCACTAAGGACCTCTAGGAGCAGCTTGTGGTACGGCACCTGGGCATACAACGCTGGTTCTTGTTTCACTAGGGGCCTCTAGGAGCAGCTCACTACACAAGCATTTGCAATTTATAACAATGTCAGACATCGATCATAGTTCTGCGAGCCCTTACTGCCGTTTTTAAAAAAGTGCTGGTTCGAAAGATAAGATCCACATCTTCTAATGCTAATATAGATCGAAATGCTGCCTATAAACTAATTGGTCTTCTTTTGTTAAAATAAGAGCTTCAAAACGGTTTAAAATATTTAGTGTAGTATTTGCAGATAAATATAAAGTGCTTAATAGTTTGCTCGCTCCTCCCGTCACAGGGGCACACATTTGAATTTAAGTCAGGACTATGCCAAGTGGGAAGCAGAGTATTAAACGAATTGTGCCAGCTCTTAAATGGAATAATAAACTCATTTCCCATCGGCTCATTGATAAGGACAGATACAAGTGGAGTGGGTGACTATACCGTTCGATATCCATGTAGTTGCGCACAGTTATTTTCTTTGCCTCTGCCTCCTCCCGCTCAATCTTATAAAGGGAGTACAGAGCATTCTGTATTTCTTTTTTTACGACTGAGGCAACTAGTGTTGTATCCCAGAAAATACTTTCCATATTTATACTACATAAACTACTCAGCACACCACTCAGTCATGGGATTACTGAGCTTCTAGCACAACCTAGACAGTCCTTAATGATCATCTGTGTCAGGGACGCTGCTTCATTCTTCCATACTGCAATCCACATGAGTGCCGGTCGAGCCCTAAAAAAATCCGTGATAAAATTAATGTTGAGCTCTTTGTGGCATATGTAATGGGAGGTCGAGATTGGGACATTCAATAATTTCCTGCAAAACCTGTTCTCTTCCTGCTGTATAACTGAGCAGTTGACCGCTCCCCATATCTCGGCGCCATATGTGGCTACCGGGGTACACTGGAGTTTGTAAATCTTTTGAACAGCTAATACTGCGTCCGTAATCTTAGGACGAGGTAGACTTAATATCGAGTTGGTGGCCTTTGAGAACTTGCTCCTGGCGTGGGCCAAATGCTCACTCCAGGAGCAGTTCGCAGTAAAGGCCAATCCCAAGTATACAAAAGATTTTACCACAGTCATCTTATGGCCATCTATTATAATAGGGCGTATATCGTGCTTGCCTGGGCCGCTGCTCATTAAAAATTATTTTTGTAAATTGACTCGTAAGTCTAAATTTTCCATAAAAATGTTAAAATTTTGGACAAGGAGGCGCAGGGAATTTGGTGTACGACCTATTAAAACTGAATCGTCAGGATAAAGCAGCACCGGAATGGGTGCTTTGTTAATGTAGGGAAAATCTTGGGTGGCCGATTTCAGGAAGGCATTCAGGCCGTTGATGTATATAATAAAAAGCAGGAGGGCCAACACGCAGCCTTGTCTGACTCCCCTGCCAATATTGATGGATCCTGAAACCTCTACCCCCGCCCCTATTCTCACTTGGGCCTTAAGGTCTCTGTGCAGGTAGACCAGAAAATTAACCAAGGCTTCATCCAAACCTCTCTCCAAAAGGATTGCCCACAGCTTTGACCTATTAACTAGGTCAAAAGCTGTGGACAAATCCATAAAGGCCATATAAACCGGAGATTTTTTAGCTATGGCACATTTGCCAAAGATTAGGTTCAGATTGAGGCATTGTTCCTTGGCTCCTACTTTGCTCCTGAAACCCAATTGACAAGGGTCTAAGATATTACTTGCTTCTACCCAATCTATGATTTTATTGTAAAGAACTCTACCTAATATTTTGAGAGTGTTATCTATTAGGGAGATGGGGCGATAGTTACACGGAAGTGACCTATCGCCCTTCTTAAAGATCGGAACTATTATACTTTTGGCCCATGTGTCAGGTATCTTTGCAAGTGTTGAATTATTAAAAATGTTCAGAAGCAGGGGGGCCCAAAAGGCCGGGTTCCATTTAATTAGATCTATTGGTAATCCATCCGGGCAGGGCGCTTTATTGCTTAGGCTTTTGATTGATTGCTTCCGTTACTTCTATGATGCTAATATCTATCAGTATTAGGTTATCAAGGGTAGGAATTGGGTCCAGTGGGGATGGGGCAGAATAAATAGCTGTAAAATGATCCACCCATGCGTCGCTGGTTATATTACAGCTAATTGGCGTCGTTAACTGGCCCATGGGACGCACTTCCCTCACTGCCGCCCAAAAGATGTTGCCATTTTTCAGGTTTGCGGCATCGGACAGCTTGTCCCAGCGTTCCCTTAGGACTTTGTTTTTCCTATTCTTGGTCGCCATCTTATAATCGTTCCTAGCCTGTTTAACCAACATGGGGCATCTCAGAATAGTTGTTAGTGCCCTATATAAATTCCTGTTAGCTTTGGAACAATCATGGTTAAACCAGCTGGGGACTGGTGCTACCTTTTGGGCAGGTTTAGATATAATACCTTTGATGGTCTGGCATAACTTCCCGAAATCCTCAATCATCTGGACAGGTGAGGTTTCTAGGGAGAGGCAGGAGTCGATAAGTGGCATGTTATCTTTTGCCAATAGCCTAAAGGTTTCTGCATTATCTGCCCCCTTCCAGCATACTCTTAAGTTATCAGTTGAGACCATTATGTTTGCCGCCCCACATTCAATCTGAGAAGTAGGCCATCTGATTGTCTGTAGTGTTACCTTAATGGGAATATGGTCCCCGAAATCAGATGGTATGATTTCAGCAGAAACCAACAGGTTTTCAATTAAAGGGAAAACAAAAACATGATCTATTATAGAGCTTCACCCCCTTCCCCTGTAAGTCGGATGGTTGTTCTTGTGAGAACCTGGCGCTAAGTCCATAGCACTGGATAGGTTGTGAGATTTTATCAGCCTTTTTAGTTCTCTACCTCTACTGAGCGAAGAATGTGCACAGTGAGCTGTATCCATATCAGAACCCTGACCTCGGATTTTTGCATTAAAATCACCACCTACTAAAATGCCCAAAGAATCTTCTTTATCTGATTGTTTGTCCAGCTCTGATATAAAATCAAATAACCTTAAAAAACTTTTGTTTGGAACTGACTGAAAATCATTATTATAAAAATGTAATAAATAAATTGGATGCCTCTTTTATACAATACTACTTGGAAGTCTGGGGTATATGCTGGGGTTACTTTAAAACTTCCCCCTGCCGCCACATTAATTCCCAGGATTAATCCCCCTGATGGCCTCCCCTTCCTGGGCATTTCTGAGGGAATGCTAAAGCACTGGAATCCCTCAATATATAGATTTTCAGTTGCCCAGGTTTCCTGGAACATAAGGATGTCATATCCCTTTACTAAATTTACCCATCCCGTGTTATCTACTTTGGAACGAAGGCCTGCCACATTCCAGCTAAGTATGTTCAGACTAGCTCCAATGCCCCTGTTTGCTGGTACTTTCATCCCTAAGTCACCTCGTGGCGCTGTCGTTGTGTCCTCAATCGGCAAAATACTATCGACTGTGGGGTCTAGGGGCTTTGGTGGTCAATCTTGTTGATCCAAACTATGAAAAGCCTGGTAATTATTGGACAGGGGTATAGTTGTTCCAGGGCCAGTATTGAGGGCACTCGGTCGTTTATAAAAGTACCCCAAGGGAAGGGCACAGATGTCGGTGGAGGGGTTGGAAGTTTCATCCCTAACAGACAAAAGATGGCGGACCTGCTGGGGCCTTCTAAAATTCAGGACAACACAATCCCCCTCAATGCATTTATGGGACGGGCCTACCCACCCAACTCTTCTGGCCATAATTATATCATCCCTTCTATATGGTTCAAAGCGTTTGTGCTTGTGCAGCCAATCCACTGACTTTCTTTGCAGGTCAAACCAGGACTCCCTCTGCCCCTTCTTTAGAGGTGGGACACTACTTAAGACCAAAACGTATGGTGCGGAGGCCGGAGGAAGATGCAAAACATCCGGATTGTTTGTGGCAATTAACTCCCTGGGTGCTTGAGCTGCATCTTTACTCCCTTCTGCTTGTCTGGGGGCCGGCTTAGGGGATCGGCTATAATTTCCTTTATGCGTGACCCCCCCTGTCCCTGCATGTTTCGTCCTGCATTATTAGAGGTGGTATCAACTGCGCTTTGAGAGTGTGGGGTTTTATTACAATTTAAAATACCAGACAGCATAGGTTGTAAGGCAGTTATACCCTCACCCACCCTTTTTAGGTCTCGTGACCTATCAATGCGCATGCGCATTGAGAGAAGCGAGACTATAGGGCTTTAAACAAAGCTTACCTAACTGTGGCGATTTGCTGCTGTGCCCGTGGCTTTTAGGTCAATGCGCAAGCGCATTGACCTAAAATGCGCGTGCACATCACCAAATCGCAGTCTGTTCCCTCAGCCGCATTCCTCCCACACCTTTTGAAGTGAAGCTTAGCTTCACTTCAAAGGCCCCGGCTGCTTCACACCCTCATGCCGCTCTCCCCGCTCCGCCCCCTCCCCTGCCCGCCGTGTGCATTTCTCCTCCCCCCTCCCCACAGCAATGCCCTCCGTCTTGTTTCCTTTCTTGTTTCTCTGGGAACTTTGCACTCCGATGACGCTGAATGGAGTGTGTTTACATGCTCAAGGCAGGCTGGGCTCACCGGTGGTCCTACACACAGCAGCAGCTGGCTTTTGTGTGTGCCTCTAGCAGTCTCTTTTCTTTGCCTATTGCTAACCTTACTTTCTTATCCAGAAAGCCAATCTTTTTGGTTGCAAACGGTTCTGATCACCATCTCTCTTACTCCTGATATTTTCTACTACAGATAGTTATCGGGCATGGAGATTAGCCTTTTTTTTTTTTACATATTGGCACACGAAAACTACAACTCCCAGAAGACACTCGTTTGTTAAATCAAAGCTCAGTTCTACAAACCTGGTGTTCAGTGCACATACATGCAAAACCTGGCAACTTTGCAGTAAGCCACCAAAATCTCAGAGCCACAGCAATTCAAGCTCCGTGCATGCATGCAGACTGAGGAGGGTGCAGGGCCTGTACTTTGCTCCCACCTGCAGCCCGATGTATCTTCTCACGTGCTGCTTAAACTCTGTCTTTTTCTGCAGTACAAGCAATGTGCCCACCACAGGCTGCGTCCAGTAGCAGAGGTCGTTACCAGTTAGCAAAGGACTTCCTGATCAGTGATTGTCAGCAAAGCCCAAAGCTATAATGCAGGGCCCTGGATGCTTTTTGAAATGGGATTTCTCCGTCGTCAAGATGCGCATTGTCTGCTTCAGCCACCTTACACCTGCTGCCAGGGTGGTGTACTGGAGCTCGAAGCCATCTCCTCTGCATTCGGCCCCGTTCTGATTGCCCCGTTCTGATTACCTCTGAGTCCTCCACATCACCTGTTCTTTCACTTTCGCTTTCTCGTTATATGCCCATATACATCTCCCATCACACTCACCCTCACTCACCCTCACCCTCCCTCACCCTCCCTCACCCTCCCTCACCCTCACCCTCACCCTCACCCACCCTCACCCTCACCCTCGCTCACCCTCACTCACCCTCACCCTCACCTTCGCTCACCCTCACTCACCCTCACCTTCGCTCACCCTCACCCTCACCTTCGCTCACCCTCACCCTCACCTTCACTCACCCTCACCCTCACCTTCGCTCACCCTCACCTTCACTCACCCTCACCCTCACCTTCACTCACCCTCACCTTCACCTTCACTCACCCTCACTCACCCTCACCTTCACTCACCCTCACCTTCACTCACCCTCACTCACCCTCACCCACCCTCACCCTCACTCACCCTCACCCTCACTCACCCTCAACCCCTCACCCTCACCCTCACTCTCACTCACCATCACCCTCCCTCACCCTCACTCACCCTCACCCTCACTCACCCTCACTCACCCTCACCCTCACTCACCCTCACCCTCACTCACCCTCACTCACCCTCAACCCCTCACCCTCACTCACCCTCACCCACCCTCAACCCCTCACCCTCACTCACCCTCACCCTCACTCACCCTCACCCTCACCCTCACTCACCCTCAACCCCTCACCCTCACTCACCCTTACCCTCACCCTCAACCCCTCACCCTCACTCACCCTCAACCCCTCACCCTCACTCACCCTCACCCTCACTCACCCTCAACCCCTCACCCTCACTCACCCTCACCCACCCTCACCCTCACTCACCCTCAACCACTCACCCTCACCCTCACTCACCCTCACCCTCACTCACCCTCAACCCCTCACCCTCACTCACCCTCACTCACCCTCACCCACCCTCACCCACCCTCAACCCCTCACCCTCACTCACCCTCAACCCCCTCACCCTCAACCCCTCACTCACCCTCACCCTCACTCACCCTCAACCCCTCACCCTCACCCTCACTCACCCTCACCCTCACTCACCCTCACCCTCACCCTCACCCTCACTCACCCTCACCCTCACTCACCCCCTCACCCTCAACCCCACTCACCCTCACCCTCACCCTCACTCACCCTCAACCCCTCACCCTCACTCACCCTCAACCCCTCACCCTCAACCCCTCACTCACCCTCACAACACATATTGTGTAACAATAGGTGTCACATTTGCGAAAGATAAAACTATTGGCATTGTAAATAACAAAGCTATTAATTTCGCTATTTTCAAAACAAGCACATAAATAAAAAATGTGTCCTTTACAATACCAATAGCTCAAACTTTCCTAATGCGAGACCTATTGCATTGCTGTGCTTCTCTCCCCTGCTGCACTCTCCTGCTCTCTAGAGATGTGGCCTAACGACCAGAGCTGCCATCTAAGTCACGTAACTACAAAACATGTTGCATTCCAAATGCTATAGGTGTCACATTCGCGAAAGTTATAACTATTGGCATTGTAAATGACAAAGCCATCAATTTAGCAATTTTAAAAACCAACAAATAAATAAAATATGTCATTTACAAGACCAATAACTCCAACGTTTCTAATGCGAGACCTATTGCATTTCCAATGCTTGTTAGGTTTACTGCTACTTCATTTATTTTATGCATTTCTTTCCATAGGCCATCAAGTTTCTTTTCAAAAACCCCCATTAAGTCATCTAATCTTGATTCAAAGCCTTCAATTATCTTGACAATGGTGCTAATACGACTGATATGGGTATCGAAATCTTGAACACGCTAATGGAAGGCATTTGCAATTAACTAGGTCTCGCATTACATAATTGCAAGGCCAATACCTCAACCTATCAGCAATGGGAGACCTATTGCATTGCAAATGCTTGTTTTTCTTAAGTTATACAGCACAGCTGGGGCACTCTCTCTGCGCCTTTGTGAGAGATAAACTGGCCCTTCTTACTATTTCTCCAGTGTGGTTCGGTTATAGAAGTGCATTACACAGTTTGGAGCTTCGCCTCCCCAATCTTGTGGGGGTTGGTAGGAATACCTGAAGGGCGGAGCTTCTGCTATAACAACCAATAGCTGACAATTGTATTGGATGATCACCTCTGGCAGAACCCTCCACACGAGCATAAAGGAGTTAACCTCACGGTCCAGCAATGAAAGTAAGGCATATTTTCCTAAAAGCTGCATTTGTGTCACCTGTGTTGTTGCTGAAGTGTGAATATATGGATGATAAGCAAGCTATTCCCCCAATGAGTTCTAATAGATATATTTCCTTGTGTTTCTATTCTTTGAATGTAAGAAACGATGTGGAGTGACGGGCAGAGCTGCTGACTTAAAACCTGGGAAGCTAGGTTCTAGTCTCAGTGTCGGATCAACATCTTGTGATTCTTATTATGTCCAAAAAAACATTTGTCTTAGTGTAATGTAACAGCTGCCTACGTAAAGAGGTGAAATACCGTCGAGTCGAGTTCGTGCTGTAAAAAATTGAGGTGTTTATTATTTTTTATCAGCCCAATGATATTCAAAAAACTATAATATACAATGTTTTTGCAGACTTAAACAGACTATTCACGGGATGGATACTTAAAGTATCTCAGCACTATGCCCCTTGTTTGTAACGAGAATAGTTTTGAGGTGACCTCATCCTCCAGTCCTTCAATCAAATGTTCTTCAGATCATCAACAAGGGGGATCTTGTGATTTCCTCAAAAGGTAGTCAGTGCTGGGAAGAAAACCTGATGAGATTGCAGTAGCAGTGATTACCGAGAGCTTGTGTTGCATGAATGCTTATTATGTATAGTGTGGTTTATAGTTTCGTAGGCCCGTGTGTGGGAGGTGCATAGTGCACTTCCTATGATCTAAATTAGGTGTGGACGTGTCCAAGCTACACAATGCAGGTCGACAATTGCTCATTCTATCACTTCATTGCATTACAAGGACATCATTGCTTTGTTCTATCTACTCCGAATAAACGGTCACGCATTAAGGCTTGAAATGTCACACATAGGCATGCTAAAAAACCATGAAACGGTCACACATAAGCAAACTGAAAACTCAGCAGTGATGTGTACTGGTTAAGGAAAGCCAAGAACATAGGGGCATATGTATGAAGGCCATTTCCCATTCGCAAACGGGCCGATTCTCAGAATAGGCCAGTTTGCAAACGGGAAAAAGCCTTTTGGGATGCATCATCTCGCAAAATAGGTAATCGCAAAATTTGTGATTCCTTAAATGCGATGTATAATGCACCCAATTTGCGATTTCTTTGAAAAATGCACTTTTTTGCATTTTTCAAAGTGCAATGTGGCGCATATACATGCCCTTAGGGCATGTATGTGCGCCACTTGTCCACCCATGCTTATTTCAGGGGTGCAACAGGGTGTCCTTATGACACCCTTGAAATCACATTCTCAATTTGCGATTCTTTAATTGCGAATCGCAAATTGAGAATGTCTTCCCATTCATTCCTATTGATCTGTAGGCCCATAGGAATGAATGGGGAGGGTTTCCTGAATTGCGAATCGCACTAAGGAATATGTAAGATTCGCAAATTATTTTGCAAATCCTACATACATCTTGTTTTGCGATTCTCAAATAGGGATTCTCTATTTGAGAATCGCAAAATCAAACTTTCATACATATGCCCCATAGTAAACGAAACGCGCATTAGTACGGCACCTCGAATAGGGCCATGCTGTTAAAGAGAAGTGCTCTGCTCCGGTGGGCGCCGGGCGGGTCTCGTAACACCTACAAAGCACCAGACATGGTCGATCAATCAGCAGGAAAGCCGCACCCCTTCCGGTTCCACTTTTTGCATATACCGAACGTGTGTTGAACTTGCGGTCTCTGCAGGTGGTGGGAAGTGTATGTGGCTTGTGGTGGGGTAGTAGTAAACTCAAGCTCAAAACAGGGAGCGGCCCACAAAAGGTCACGGGTTTTTGTTCCCTGGTTGTCTGTCAGAGAAAGGATCAACAGAATGCGTGCCGGGGCAGTGGCAGATTTTGTTTGACAAAGAAAATGAACACAAAGCTAAAATAGAAGTACATTCATCATTTTGAGTGGACCCGACCTGAAGTAGAACAAGGGCAACGCCCTGGAGCTAGAGAGGGAGGTAAAAAAATTAAACCGCAGATGCTCGAAAAACAAGTTAAACTCCCACTGAACGCCCCTGCGGTGACTTATCTGGTGTCTGCAGGCCACCCTTGATAAAAGTGGTGCGCCACCCTTCCTCTGCAGACAATGAGGGCCCGCGTCAGGTCTGACGCCTTCAGACAGTCCATTCTGTGAACACTCCTCATTCGAGCTGGCCAGCCATACTGTTTCCACGCTGGGCTTGTAGCCTACAAATCATTGCCATTTGGTATTTTAATTTAATATTAGTCCAATCGAAGTAAACCAAGGCTTTCAAGCTCAGACTGCATTAGGCTACCACGTGGAAGCCCAGAACTGTCAATACTCTCAGCAACGACAAGAAGTAAGGTGGTCACTCTAGACAGGACATGTGCAGGAAACAGTGACCTGAATGGACACCTCACTGGAATGCAGTGTCCAATGTGGAAAGAAACATTTTAAGGAGATGAAAAGCAAAATGACCTGTGGCCCACTGGTTTCAAGCTGTTCCATGTGGTAGACAACGGTTCATTTATTCTTATCAGAGGCGCAATGAGAGCCAAAATATCGGGGGGGGGGGGGCTAAGAAAAAATTTCGGGGGGGGGCTGAACCTTTAATCAGTAGGTAGAGTGGAGCTGCAGGGGCTCATAGAAGGGGTGAAACAACTGCAAGGCCTAATTAACATTCGAATGGTCTTTTAAAGACCTGTGAAACGTTCGGGTGCGGCTGTGTGTGTGCCAGAGATCGGTCTCAGCCCCGGCTGACACACACGACGGGGGGGGGGGGGGGGGGGGGGGGGGGGAGGTGAAGCCCGGTGAGTCCAATGGGTGTTGCGCGCCTGATTCTTATTAATAATCGGTACTTCCAGTTTTACTTTGTCCCCACCCATCAAAATGCAGGACTACGAGGCCCAGAATCCTTGGCTGCCCACATGTGGTAGCATCTGTAGCCTGTGCTGCACTTGTTTAAGTTTGGATGCTTTGAGTGCGCCCTCTAAATCACCCAAACACTTTAGGATGGGCTGTAGAAGAAGAGGTGAAAGGTCATTATTTTTCTGTTCTCTGTGTCTCTAGACTAGGAGGCTCCAACCTTTTCTCTAGCGAGAGCTAGTTGTGTTCATTGAAAATGTTCCAGAGCTACTAATATTGTGTTGTAATAGTGACCGCATAAGACAACATAACATTGGGGGCCATGCCTTTCAAGACTATCAGCGGTGATCCTCTCAGTGCATCAGGCTGGGTTACTAGCAGTAATGTGAAAAAAAGGTTTTATCAATTTGCAGGACATCTACATGAGGAATCCATAATAACAATAAGTCTCCTCAACACTGCCTGATTGATCACTCAAATATAACCTTTAAACGTGTAATACAACATAACGTGGATTTGTAACGTGGATGCGCACCCTAAGGGGTGGTCTTGCGCTGAAATAACATTTATTTTTACGCAACACAATGGCTGGCATTGTTAAATCCAACCATACCAACATTTTCATCTTGAATACACGATTTTCAATGTTGAAATACATGTATTAACAGAGCAAACGCTTCAACATTATTAGGCTGGGTTGCAGACTAGGGAGATACTAACAGGTTGCGGGAAAGTAACTCATTGGAAAAGCCTGCTCTAGAGGCTTCTAACTTGCTGATGCTAGTTGCAATAGATCCTTTTAGCAAGCTGGTTTTCCAAGGAGGGTTAATGTTAGCCGATTGTCAGGAGATGCTGGCATTCGCATCTGAAAGGCTGTCTCTGCCCTCTCACCCACTGAGCTGCATAACACGATTGCCAACATCAAAAAAGGCAGAAAGCCAGAAACTACCTTTATGTTTCCTTTCACAGCTCTTCGCCTTGCCACTATGACTCAAAACCCCAGCATGCAAAGTGGTATTGACTAATATGCCAAAATTGGCTTCAGATGTTCTACATAACATGGAACCACTTGTCAGCAATCTTTTAACATTTTACAAAATAATCTATTCCATTAAAAAAACGATTTTTCCACGAGTAACACCGAAAGTAAACTCTGCTCAGATGTATTGTGAGGGTTCACCCTCATCATTCATTAAAACTAGCATTAGCAATGGCAATTTTTTTTCTTATGTGAAGCGGAAAAATGTATACAGACATTCACAACACTATAAAGGTGCAACATGGACAGCCGTAGCATAACCTTCCCTAACAAATGAGACGCTAAGGACCGGTGGCAGAAGCAGAACGAACATCACATAAATCTCTCATACATACAGGACAGGTGCGATTCAGGCTGCTAATGCAGTAAAGCACAGCTTTCCAAACTTTTCATGTTGGTGACAACTTTTTGGCAATCTTTTTTTAGGGACACAGTAACGCGAGCGAGTGCTGCGAGCGGGCCTGAACAGCTAAGAAGGGTTTGGGGGAACATTTTTGAAAAAGTAGTGGGCAAATGGTGCATTTCCAAGCAAATTTGAGAAAGCAGGAAGGTTAATAAGGCAGTTGCAGACATGGGTTGAATACATTATCATTCTTTAGTTCACTTCGCCACCACAGTGAAGACCCAGCTATATGGCAATGAATTTACACTGGAAGAGTAAGCACAGAGCTGGAATCTCAACCAATTTTGAAAGTCAGAAATATAAACAAAGCATTTACTTAACAGCAAAATAAAAAGAAATCCTGCATTCCGCGAAGGTAAATTTGACCCCGGCTGTTAGTTGAGCCCTCAGTAATTACAAGGCGTGTATCTCATGTATGGAGAATGTCTATGAGCTCGTATGGGGGTCGGACACGCTTGAAATGTGATGAATATGGATAGGCGTACCCATAAAAATGAGCTCCATCTAGGACAAATAGCAAAGATTGTCTGGCTGCACAGGCAACTTGAAATGAAGAACAATACATCAGTTCTGTAACTTCAAATTACTCTGTCTTCTCTGGCCAAAGAAAAAAGGTGGCTGTGTTTTTAAGGCACATTGTCTAGAAAACAGAACTAAAGTCGCGACTCCCTCACCTAATGTATATTTAACAGAAAACTAGCGTGCTCTTCTTAAAAGGTGTGATGTTCGGCGAGCAGCAGAGACCCAGTGGAAGAGTGCAGGGCTGGTAAACAAACCTTTCAAAAGTGTGACATATAGGACCAACGTAACCCCCCCTGTGCTGGAAGTATTTTGACTAATAACATGACAATATAACTGAGAAGAAACGGGTCCTTAGAAAGGAAATAAATCATGATGAATGGTAGCAGATTGAACGCAAGTATAAGAGTAAGACCCCGCACCACACCCTTGCCAGGCGCTGCAGAATAACATTATCCAGTGATGACAAGAATCAAACTGAAGCATGTCATTAGTGAGAATAGCACAAGTGCTGATATTGTAAAAATGTGAGTGGCTTTCCCAGATCTTGTTATTGTCAAAGGATGAATTCGGGATAGGCTTGTCTTTTGCTGGGAAAAAAATCCTTACATATTTAAATGCAATTTATAGTGAAAAGTAGGAGTCCATCTTTCTCAAATGAAAACTTTACAACTTTTGTCCTTGCTTCTCATTGAAATTCATGATTGCATCATAGACAATGTTCTCAGAGCATCAGTTGTTTCGAGAGGATCCTGCGCATTTTGAAGAATCTCAAATATGTTATATCTTTTTATATCCCATGTCTTGAATTTCAAAGGGTCTCCTAGTGAGACACATGCATAATAAATAAGTAATGAATGTACAGTTCTGCTCTGCAGGATTGTTTCTTATTGGACACAGGTGTGCTCAGTGGCCTCAGTGGGGGGCACGGACTAAAGCCCTATTTGGGGAAGAGCTCCTTTGTGCAGATAAAGAGGGCCGCCTCTTTTATTAAAAGAAGGGTGTGCATGCTGGGTCTTCTGTTATGTTTAACAGAAACTGTTGGTGGTAGAAAAAGCATTGTTAATAACGTAGCATCCTTGTGCTTTGTGCAAGTTAAAATAATTAATGTTTGGTGAATGCTGTTTTGAATTAATGTGCTGAATATGTATAGTTTTCCATCTTAGGCAACCTTTTTTCTACAGTGCTGAGGAACATTCAGCATCAGTGAAATTTACAAAGTGAAAATAATGATGTCGCAGGAAGTGACGTGTATTTTACTTTTCATCAATAATAGGCAGCAGAATGATTACATCATAAAACGTGTCCTGATTACTTAATAATTGGCACGAGGTGCAATGATAACATCATAACTAATGGCGGACAGGTTCCTGATTGCCTCACAGTTGACCGGTGGTAACATGATTATTTCATACATGATGACAGAAAATGCACCACAATAAATTGCAGTGTCGTTATTGCATCATAATTAGTAATAGCTAGCACCATGATCACATCAGACCTAATGATAACGTTTCCTAATTATATAATATTTTATGGCAGTAGGTGTCATGATTACATTAATTGATAGGGGGAGACTTAACGGTATCATAATTAATAATAGGCAGACCACGAACACACAGAACACTGAATTCCTCATGAGTTAAGACCGAAAGTGCCATGATTACGTCATAACTAATGACAGAAAGTGATCTTATTACATCCAAATTAATGACAGAATGTATTATGATTACATTACTTAAGAAAGGAAGTGCACTAGTGCAACAACGTAAGCAATGCCAACAGGTGAATGCCTTCGAAGAGAACTGAATGAAAAGCCAGCGAGCTTCCAAATCTTTTGGAAGCAACTCTGTCTCACCGTTACTGAACACAGCCCCCAGGGAACACCCCCCCACACACAAGCTTGGGAAGGCAGCACGTGCCGAGGCGGACACTCTTTTCCCTTTAATTTACAGCCGCAGCTATTCTAGATGGCCTGGGCTGGCTGCAGCAGGCATTTGAAACTGAAAACATCCAGGCACGACATTTCTAAGAGCAGATGTGAGGCTGCACTGTCTGTCTGCAGTGCAGAGCTGTAGCTGATTTTGTGTTACACAGCGAGCCAGCGTAATCAGATTGGTCCGCACCACCCGCACTCCCCTAGTGACGCCACTGCTCCAGTGCAGCTCTGCTCCACGGCCTTCGTGTCCTAATCTGTGCTCGTCCGATGGGGCTGGGACAGTCAGGTGCACAGTTGGGTGAATGAGCCATACAAATAGGAGCCTACTGTGTCAGGCCAGGCCTAAGTGTTGGGAGAGGGGCTAGCTGTCCCGGGGCCAGCAGCGGGGCTAAAATAAAGCTGGACTCAGTCTCCCACCTCAGATTGCACTGTCGACATTTATAACAGTGACTGTGACCGCCGCACAGTTTGAGGTGGCACAGATGGTTAGAAATAGTAATCTTAATTTTACGGCAATCTAAAATCTTGGCAGCTATGAAGGAGTGCGGGAAAATCCAGGGCTTTAAGTGGGACGAAAAAACTGTGGGGTCTCTCAAAGGGGCGTGGCCAGTGTAATTAGGGGCGTGGCTTAAAACACACTAAAAATCTGTGTTTAGCATGCCATAGTGTGCCGCCTGACTTGTTTTTTGCTGTTTCGGTCATGGCATCCAGCTATGTGATACAATGCCTACAACAAGTAAGGACTATTGGCTTTGTCAATGGTTATTTGTTGCATAAGATATATAAGCTGCAACTATGGCTTGTATATAATATTGACAAAGCATCCAATTAAAGCCCTGGTGACCCTACCACAATGCTCTTGCGTTTCAGAAAGAAGGGAAATCCAGAAAGAAAATGACTCTTTAAAGGATTTCCCTTCCGTTCCTACACAACGCTCTCACCTGGCATGACGTCATGCCGTAACTTCTCTGCTAATGAGAAGTGAGCAGTGTGCGCAGCGCACATCGATGTGCAGCCTGTCTCGAAACGGGTCTCTATCGGGCTTTGGTATACATCCTGGCACTTTTTTCCGGACTGCAGTGACAGGAAACCGCTGTCACTGCAATCTGGGGGAAAAACAGACCTCCTGTGTCAGGGCTCAAAACAGAGCCCGATAGAGACCCGTTTCGAGGCCCCCTGAAAAAAACTGCCGGTGCTCAGACCCCTTGAGACCCGGCCCACTTAAAGCCCTGACGGTGCATTCGAAAATGTGGATCCTCTTCTCTCACACCGCATACACACGAGCTTAGTTTGCAGGACAGAAAACAGGGACACAGAAAACAACAAACTGTTTGTGGCAATTACAATGCGCCCAACGGAAACCCAAGTTGTTACAGGCTGACGACCTTACTGTATGCCAGGGATGGGGTTTCGTGGTCACTGCTTCTCAAAGGGAACACGGCCGCATTCTCAGGTCTCGCTCGCCTAATGCTTTTCCTTCCCCCGCGTACTTCACACTGAACACAAATGCAACGTCCAAGAGAGCATTCCCCTAATCTGCCATGCAGACGGAATACTCGCGCGACGCACCAACACATGGAATGCGACACAGTACTGTGTCGCGACGCACAGTTTGGAAAGCTGTGCAGTAAAGAGTAAGTGAGAGGTGCTCAAGGACTGTTGTATTTATCATAAACAGGCCTTAACATACAGAAAGTATTAATCTACAACAAGACATATACAAGCTCCTTATGACTATACCATACATTCATGTACTCAGGATGAACCCTCACCTACCTCTTGTAGTATGCTTAATCTGTGGGTGCCATGTTTTGCACCGGTACGCATTTGAGATAACTACTTTTCATTGGTTCCACAGTCTCCTAGCTATTGGGATCTCTAGTTTGGACGAAGTTATGTCATTGATGTCAACATTTCAAATCAAATCAAAAAAGCTTTATTCGATTGTAAAATTGTGCAATCATAAAAGCAGTACATACATCAATATAATCAAAAGAACAATATAAAAAAATGTAACTCCATTGGTAGCAATCATTTATGAAAGTTAAAAAAAACAAATATAGTCGGGATAACAGACTTGAAATCCACATTTAATTAAAACACTAAGCTCTTCCTATAGGACACCATCCTTTTCAGAAACATCGGAACTTTCCAGATCATAACAGCATTGTCCAGGGTTTGCAGTGCAATATACGCAGGTCGACAAGTCCTAAATCCCATCATTTTTTACATTGGTCGAATCCACACTTTTGTAATTTCAGAGTAAAAACCGCAAAAATAGATAACATGGATGGTGGATTGACTTGAGCAATCATCACAAGGACAAGCTATCAGAGTGCGACTCCAATTATTCATATTAGGAAAGCTAATGAGTCTGTGAAATATACTGAGTCGAAATCTTGTTAGTAAGAACCTATCAGACCCTGCTGGAACTATGGCTAGATAAGGCTGTATTTTAAAAACACTTAAAATCATTTGGTTAGCTAGTACCAAGGGTTTAAGACTTTCTGTTGTCAGCCACATCATTTCCAGCATAGTAATACCTTCTTTTTTCAGTTCCTTCCTGCTTACTGAGTGCAACGATTCAGCGTCAGTAAAATACTCAGGATGACCCAGATTATGCATAAAATTATAAACATAACAAAACCAGGGAATCCTTAACACATTTTCCAATTAAATTTTTTTAAAACATCCCTATTTAATGTGGGTTTTTCTTTAGTCCATACACGATGCCACAATAAAATTGGCTCAAGTTTAATGATGTCAGTCAGATATGTTAATCCCAATTCTGCATGACATTTGTGGGCAGGTGTTGTTCCTGGTACGGACAATAAATATCTTACAAATTTATTTTCCACTACTTGTAGGGAGTAAGTATTTGCAATACCCCAGATTCCAGATCCGTAAGTTGCGGTGGAAGTAAATTTTGCCTGATAAATTTGTGCAAGTTCCACTGGTGTCGTAGCCCTAAACTTTTCGTGAACTGGGTGAGTGCGGATATAGTATTAGTAAAACTGAGTGTTTTAAATCTTATTGCCTGTGCCCACATGTCCTCTTGGTGGAACATAACACCCAGATATGAGAAAGTTTTTGTTGTGTCAATCTTTTGATCCACAATGAACACTTCACAACATTTTTTCCTCCCCACACCACAGCTCATTACATAAGTTTTAGACGTGTTCACAGTTAGTCCTAAGTCCCTCATAAAATCGTTAAAACTCTCTGTAAGCAGACTTGGGTTCTGGACATTAAAACCGCATCATCGGCGTATAAAAGGGCAGGGATTGGACGACCATTGATCTTAGGTAAGTCAACATTTTGCTCAAGTAATGCGCCCTCCAAATCATTTATGTACAAGTTAAAAAGGAATGGTGCGAGGACGCATCCTTGTCGGACTTCCCTACGGATTGGAATGGGAGTTTTAGTCCCACCCTTAACATCAAAACAGACTCTGGTTTGGCATTACAATAAAACCGCCTTAAGAAGTGGATAATTTGATGATCCACACCTATCCTTTCTAAAATCTCCCACAGTTTAATGTGTCGTACCGAATCAAAAGCAGCTGTCAAATCTACAACGGCTAAAAACAAGTTACCATTTTTGACACAAACATATTTTCCCACCAATAAGGCAAGGTTAAGAGACTGCTCAATGGTGCCCACTCCTTCGCGAAATCCATATTGTAAATCGTAAGAATCTTATTATAAGATGCCCAGGCTTTTAGTCTTACTAAAATTACACAACCTAGGATTTTTGTCATGGATGTCGAGTAATGAAATGAGCCTGTAGCATCTAGGGTCTTGACGGTTTCCTTTTTTAAAGATGGGAACTATAATTAACTCTGTCCAGGTTGCTGGAAATGGTACGTGGCAGCTAGCATTCGCTACTTGCGTAACAATCGGACCCCAAAGAGATAAATTTGACTTAAAGAGGTCACTGGGGACCCCATCTGGTCCGGGCGCCTTTCCTCCACGGGTATTGGAAATTGCCATCAACACCTCATCTAAGGTGAATTTAAGGTCAGTATTAAATGATTTATTACTTGATAAGGTGTCGTTGTCAGGCTGATCAATCCCCCATAAGACCTCTGTAAAGTGCCCAACCCACAGCTCCTCTGAAATGGCATTTTCAATAGAAGGGCCCCCGTCTGGTTTCAGAAAAGGCGCTTTTAACGCCTTCCAGAAGGCACTACTATCCCTACCTAAGGCAGCCGAATGGAGGGACTCCCAGGCTTCCTTTTTCAGGCTGTCTCTTCTCCCCTTAATTGCTAGTTTATATGTTCTCCTTGCCTCCCTAATGGCCTCATGATCTCTCGGGATAGTGTGAATATTTTTTACATTTGTGTGTGCTTTCGTACATTGTGTGTCAAACCAACCCATTTCTTTTGACCTCATGGATCTATGAACAGAAAGGGCCTCCCTCACAGTGCTTGATACTGACTCAAAAGCCTCTAGAATGCTACCTGGGCCAGCAAGATTGCTAGTACAAGTATCGAATTCATCTTTGCACTTGGTCACCACAATTTATAGAACACGTTCAGGATCAACCATAGCCCATTTCAATGTGTAGCCATTCGTTCTGTCTAGTGCCAGTGACTCCAAAGGCAGTGGAGCAATTTTACCCCTTTTTGAACTTTTAAACATCCTTTAAATGTTGCGCACAGTGGGAAGTGGTCACTCAATGATATGTCTCCTATGTGAAATGAGCTAACTTGAGCGGCATAGCAGTTTGACAGCAACAGAAAATCAATTGTAGAATATAGGCCCCACCCACTGAAAGTATACCCCATGGGTACTGGTTCCAGGCACATTTCATTTACAAAGCCGAAGTCCAGGGTGCATAACATCTCATTTAACCGCTCTCCGACTTTTGAATGAGTAAAATGCGTGCAACTGAGCCCTTCCTCCTCTTCAAATCCACACACATTTGAATCAACAATAGGACATAAACCTTAATTAAAATCTCCTAAGAAAAGGATCCTAGTGTCAGAGACACTTTTATGCCATAGAGATTGAACGTCAGTTATTAACTCATTAAAAACTGCTTCTACATCAGACGTTGGAATGTTATTGTACAAATTAATCAGAATAATTGATCGCTTGCTATCTATCTTAATATTAATGATTTGGAAAAAGGCGTTATCTAGCCTGGGTTCAATTTTACTAAAATTTAAAGTGTTTGCAATATATGTACAGAGGCCTCCCTTTAGTCTACCTCCTTTACTATCTCTTGCCTCAGTGTGTATGGTTCTATACCCGTTAATATGTAGTGGATCTCTAGCCCATGTCTCTTGGAGGCAGAGAATATCATAACTTTGGATGAAATCACACCAAATTGGATTTATCCATTTTTGGTGTAATCCTGCTTTGTTCCATGAGACAAGTTTGCAGAGGGTTTCCTCTCCTATGTTGTCCTTGATATATGTTGGTCATTTTGACGAAGCAGGGAAGTTATCAATGCACATTACAGGTTGCATACCTTTTACGCTTGTGACTCCTAATATAGTTAACTGGTTGTCACAGGGCTGTAATAAATGATTGTAGTCACGGTCCAATGGCCCTTGCCGAGATGTCAACATTTATTTTCTCTCTTTGTTAAACTGTTAGACCTATTTTAAAGATTCTAGGTGGGTGAGCACAAAATGTTTTTTACTAATATCTCCCAACTACAAGTTTAACAAAAGGCGGGCCAAGCAACAAACACTTCTCTTTTCCATGAACTCATTACGGTGCTTGAATATTGCCCCTGCAGAATCAGTGTCTTTCCCGGGAATATAGGTATGCGCATCAAATGTTGTGAAACAATTCCTGTTTCATAAAGCATGTTCACCGGCCTCAGAAAAAGGAGGAGGGAGTATGAGGCAGACCTCGCATCAGGCTATTGGAGTGGTTGTAGGTATGCAGCTTGTTTCCCCAAGGCAAGTCGTGGTAATTGCAACCCGCACCATAAATAAGACCATGCCCATGCTGCCAAACCACACTCACAACTGAGGGCCCGATTCTGATGCAGGTTGGAAAACTTCTTGACCGAATCGGTTTGGAAATGGTTTCCGACCCACTCGGATCAGGAGAGTACGACCGACGGAGTACGATGCATCCAGATGCTTCCCAATACGATTTGGTTGGACTCCCATTGACTTCAATGGGAGCATATGTTCCTAACTGCATCATAATTGGGCCATCGGTCGGTAAGACATGTTTCTGATCTGATTTGGAAGGAGCAAATGCCGTTAGGAGGTCTTCCTAGCCGCATCAGAATCAGGCCTTAGGTGTGAATGCTTTCCTAACCGCATCAGAATCAGGCCCTGAGTGGATGTGGGCAGCGGGAGTGTATAGGCCTTAAGACCCCAAACTATATGCCCCCACACCAAAGCGTATCTTGCCTCCCTGCAAACAAGAATACATTAGTGGTGCTGAGGCGAGGACCTACCGGCCTTTAATTCTCTACAACCCCCATATGTGTTGCATCTTGTATGGGAAATTTGCAGTGCAGTGGAGGCTTAAGAGAACAGCTCTTTGCTTAGCCTGGATGTCCCGCTATTCTTAAAATGACAGGAACTGTCACTTTATAGCTGAGGTACGAACTTTTACACAAAAAAAGATGCATATATTTTGGACTGTTTCACTTTCACACCTTAGACTATTTATTTATTTATTTGTGGTATTTGTAGAGCGCACACACTCATCCCCAGAGGGGTATCACAGCGCTGATACTGTCACACGGTCAATAAACTAGTATGCTAGGGGAGGGTCAGATTGATAGATCGGGTTCCATTACACTGGAAAAAGCCATGTTTTACGTTTTTTCCTGAATCTGAAGTAGTCGCCAGTATGGCGGAGATCCAGGGGCAGTACATTCCACTGGGCTGGAGCCAGACAGGTAAAAGAGTGGCCTCCGGCACTAAATGTTTTGATTAGTTTTATTTTAGCTATGGCTAAATTTACTGATCTCAAATTTGGATCAAAGAATCACAGGGCCAGAGTCATGAAGGGCCCTGTGAGAATGGCAGAGAAGCTTAAATGTTGCTCTCTTTCATATGGGCAGCCAGTGCAAGGTTTTTAGGCAGGCAGACTGCAGAGTCACAGCTTTATCTGTCTTTGTTGAAGATGAGTTTTGCAGCTGAGTTTTGTATCACCTGTAACAGAGTAAAAAGATAGTCAGCCATTCCCATGTATAGGGCATTCCCAAAGTCCAATTTACTAGCAATTAGGGCTTGGACCACGGTTCTGCACAAGGCATCTGGAACCCAAATGAATAGTTTTCTGACAAGTTTGAGCAAGCCAAAGCATCTGCCACAGGTGGCATTGACTTGTTCCTGCATGGACAGTGACCCATCATTGAGGACTCAGATTTTTTGCTGCTTTTTTTGGCTCAGGCGCGGTACCCTGGGATGCAGGCCACCATGATGCATCACCACCGTATAGTAGAATTTCCATTTTCTCGGCATTAAGTATTAAGCAATGAGCCATCATCCAACTGACCACCTGGAGTCAGAAAGATTTTTTGGGGGCTTCTTCATAGTTCTCCCCTATTGGGATGACCAGTTGGGTATCATGTGCATACGAGCACGTCTCAAATTCCCACTTTTCGACCATTGTGGCAAAGAAAGTGGTACACTTTGAGAAGTGTTGAGCTCAAAAAAGAGCCTTGTGATATGCCGCATTTTTAGTTGAGGGAGAACGGAGTCCTTTTACACAGGAAAGATCCAAACCATTGTAGGGCTGTAGAATGAAGCCCTATCCATTAAGTTTTTTTTTATCATTTGGCTGTGCAAGTCGGTATCAAATGCTGTGGAAAGATTTAGTAGAATCAGGGTAACTTCTAATCCAATGTTGTCCATAACAGCAAAAAGGATAGATTATGTGCTGTTCTTGCCTCTAAATCCCATCTGGGAAGGTCTAATAGAATGTTGATCTCCAAAAAAAGCTGTCTGCTGGCTATTGAGAAGTCTTTCAAGGACTTTGGACATGTACGGAAGCAAGGAAATTAGGACGGTAGTTAAATAGAATAGATACATCTAGTCCTACTTTTTTAAACAAGGGGAGAATCAAGGCTTGCTTCCAGGAGTCTGAGTAAAACAGCGTTCATCAACGAAAAATGTAAAAATGTTGTGAAATGGTGGCTCAGGATGGAGTTTTAGGCAAAAAAAAATGAAATGGGGACGGGTCGAGGGGAGATCCTGACTTAACTTCTAATAACATTTTCTCCACATGTTCCCTAGATACGCTAGCAAGACTCCCTAAGTGGGCTCTTGCTTCCGGGAGTGGCCCTGACTGGGTCCAAGGCAACTCTGTTGGGGGGGGTTGGGTATCGAAAGTAGAATATATTTTAACGATCTTATCTGTGAAATAATTAGCGATTGCTTCATAGTGATGGGCTTAAGAGTTGATAACTTGTGATAGACTGATGGGTTGGGACAGTTGTTTTACAATTTTAAAAAGTTCTCTAGAGGATCTACTACTTCATTCTAATCTCCTGACGACTATATCATGGCTACAAGTTGTCTTAATTACACCCTTTCTGCTGTGACAGTTTTAATAATGATTTAAGGAGCAAGTCAGTTGTCTTGTTTCCTTCTATATAAGCCTTTTATTTTTATAGATGCAGCAACATTATGGTCTATTAAACCATACACAAGAGATGTTGCTGTACAGCGTGCACCATGAGCTATTTCAATGTGCTCTCAGATATGGTGATCATGGAAAAAGAGTGGAGAACAGTAATTGCGCTGTTTGGTCAAGTTTAGAAGCTGGGATTGAAACCCGGTTTCCTGATTAGACATTGTGCAATTCAGGTCATGGGTGGATATTGCATTATTTCCCCCTTCTGCCCTGATGCCACCTTGTCTTATGCCTCTTATTCAAGGTATTTACTGTTGTCCTATATGGAACAACATTGTGGTCTATTAAACCCTGTTAAAGAGGTTTTTGTATAGGGCACATCCTGAACTGCATTATTTCAAGTTGCTTTCAAATGTAATGATGACTGAAAAGGAAGCAGAAGCAAGAGAAGTAATTGCCCTTCTCTGTCATACATTGTTCAAGCTGGGAAGCTGTACTTGAAACCAGGGTCTCAGGGTCAGGGCCTGCAGCTATGGTGTCCTGGATCAATAAAAGCTTCTGACTTGCCTTAACATGATATTAAAGGACATGTGAATTACCCTTTATATTTTTATAGTATGGGGAAACAACAGTGGAAACACCTCTCTTCACAGAACAGGTCTACACCTTGTGCAGAAAAAGTGCAAGCATCACTCCTTCAGAAGACGGGTACAGCTAGTGTGCCATCAGGGGCGTAACAAAGGTCACCACAGAGCTGGGGGAGGGCATCCGCACGGTACCCTGGCCAGTGGCGTAACGAAACTTGAGGGGGCCCCCCTGCAAAGTACATGGAGGGGCCCCCCTCCCATTCTCCGTGCCAGTCTAGAGCTTTCAGGCCAGCGACCCGCCATACTGCAGGGGATGCGGGGCTATTGTTATGCCACTGTCACCAAGACAGCCGTTATAAGTAACACTGGATGGTGGAGTCAAAGGTTGGGCTTAGTCTGCCAGCAGGCTATCATAGGTGGTGGTCCATTCATTACAGGGTCCCTGCCATCAGTAGGCCGGGGAAGTTTGCCCAATTTTAGGTGGGTTTCCTGATGCAGACTCCTGTCATGATATACAACATCGGGCACACTCATCATTCAGTTTAGACAAAAGTGCATCCACTGCTCGGTCTCTTTCACACCTCCTTCCTCCCTCTTGCTTTCTATCTCTTCCATTCCATTATTTCTGAGCATCCTATCTTTTCTTCATTCACATCCCAGTCTTTTTCTTTCTATTTTCTCTCATGTTTATCTCCAACTTTTTCTCTCCCATCACGTCAAAATCATGCCACAATGCTTTTTCTATCTCTTGTCAGCAGTGGCGGCTGGTAGAATTTGAAAGTGGAGAGGCGTAAAACCAGTGAATTATTTATTGTGCGAGTGAGGCCAATGTTTATGAGGGTAGGGATCGGGGGCTCTCCCTGAGAAAAATCTTGAAAATAGGTGTATTTTGGTGCTAGTTTCAGCAATATTACTGTAATAAATGGACAGAAAAATAGAGCTCTTATACTAGATTCAGCCTGTCATCCTTCCTCTACCCAGGATGTAGTGTTATGGTCAGGGTTGCCATCTTAGGAACTGGGGAACTAGGTTAAATACTCAGGATGACTATCCTGTGTTTCTGGGGAAATCACTTAATCTCACATGTGCCTATAAAAAAATTAATGTGACCTTTTGTAATGTAATTAGTACCCATGAAAGCACATAATTACTTTAGGTCAAGTTTGCACTGTACAAAAACTGAACAAAGAGGTTAGAAACAAAGCCTTAACATAGTGAAAGACAAATAGATACCAATTTAGTGGCTAATTTGTACAAAGGGAAACCAGAAAATATGTATAAATCATGGCTACCACACTTAGGCAAATATTTTATTTCACCAAAACTCAATTTTCTTCCTTATCATGTATAAAAGCACTTTTAAATATGTGAGTTCAGAATATCAGTTTTTCAAAAGGTGTGGCTAAAAATCAAAAACAAAATATTCTATAACTATTGGATAACTAATCTCGTAGCTGGAAAAAACATCTTTGAAATGAAAAACAACCACTGCACAAAGCTGACTGCCCTATAACTGACCAGGAGTAAGTGCCAAGCGTAACTACTAGAGAATATGCTTTCAATGGAAGCTTATTCCGGCAGTTTTTGCTTTATTAGTCATGCGGCTGACCTATTACTATGAATGATCTGTTTGCTGCATGCTTAGAGTAAACACAGAGCACAGTGGTAACACAACTGGATGCCGCCAGGATGAAACATTGCATTAAACCAAAAAGTGAAAATACAGCAAGATGACTCTTCACGGAAAGCATTGCATCATTGACTATTTACACCTCAGTTCTTTCAGCATTTATTAAACTATTGGAATCAACCGTCCTGGCTCTTAAGGACCCTCGCAATTTCGCTATTCAAATATTTAAATGTAAGCCAGAGCAGCTTATTTATTATAAGTAGACTAGTATTGATTGCATACTTTTTTAAACGCACTCTGCACTTTTCTCTATACCAGCTGCATTCATGCTAGAGGAGACAGACAGCAACAGTGCTGCGCGAAGTGCAGGTACTTTCCCTTTCAAATTCAATTGAAGGCACTCTGTACCGGACAGTACATACCTAGTTAAAGCATTGACCCAGGCCACTAAAGTTTTAGTGTATCCCATTTGACCAGGCTTCACAGCCACGCACAAAGCAGCACGCACATTTCAATCGAAAGATTGTGGCTTTAGGGATAGGGTACAAAGAATTTCGCAGCTAAGGCAGGAAGACCATCCTTACCACTGATATTCGTCCCATTTTTTAAAGCGACAACGTTTTCCAGAGGTCCACCGCTCTACTCAGTCCGACCTGAACATGTGCGCATTATTTTAACGAGTGTGAGAATTCTCAGCATATTGTTTAAAGCAAAAGTGGCAACATTACTGGACGCATGCCTTCTCAGCTGCGCCGCATGCACGTTCAACACAAAGAGTTTTAAAGAAGGACATACATAGAAACAGGCCACAAAAATATATATCAAATAAAAAAAAAATAAACTCACCATCCGTAGACTACGTCCCGACTCCCGCCTTCCTCGTTTTGAAGTCCTGCAGCACGTCATCACAGGAAGGCGGCAGGCAGCCTCCCTCCCCTCCACCGCCGCGTTTTTCATTGGTCCGGCCGGCTGCCCCAGGCTACGTCATTTTCTCGCTGCCCCAGGCTACGTCATTTTCTCTGTATGCTGCTGGAGCAGCATACAGAGAGAACAGGGAGTATGAGTGTGTGGTGTTATGCGAGGGCAGGGGGCAGTGGCTTGGGGGAGTGGCTTTCCCACTGTAGTTAATACTGTCTGTTTGGGCGGCCTCAGGCTGCCCAAACAGTCAGTATTAACAACAGTGGGCAAGCCACTCCCCCCTGCCCTCGTGTAACACACCGCCCACTGACTCTAAACCAGGAAGCAAGTTCTGCTTTCTCGCCGTGCGAGAAAGCTGAAACAAATCACAAGGCAATAACTACCATTTTTTTCTGCCATCTCGCACGGCGAGAAAGCAGGGGGGGCGGCGCCCAAACGCCCCCATGTAGAAACCGCCACTGCCTGTCAGGTATTTACCTCCCTTTCTCTGCTCTTTTATGCTCTCTGCTTTGTATTTCCTTCAGCCAATTTCACACCCTCTCCATTCCCTACTTCTTTTTTCTCTTTTCCTCTTTTATACCCACCCTCTCTTCCTTATCAGCTTTCCAGCTGACCTTGCCCTTATGGCACCTCTTGATTTCTTTCCTGCATACTTTCTCACTGTGTCCCTTGATTGGCGATTCCAGTGCATTCTTAACTATCTCTATGCTCTTCATCAATCCTGTGCAGACCTGGAGACTGGATGTCTCTTGAGCTCACATTGCCCTTCTTCTTCCTCATACTCTCCCAGGGCCCCTAGCTTCAAAGGTTATATTTATTTACTCCAAAGTCTTCACTGGTGTCTCTATAGAGGCCAGATTGTGCCTGTTACCCAGTGCTATTTGTCCTGTCTCCCGTAGCGCCCACCAACACAGCTGATCAATGTATTGGGTGACAACACACAAAAACTGACGCTGCACCTTGCCACACACAATTTGTCCAACTACCTTTTCTAGCAAATCAGTGCTGTTTGATTAAAATGTTTGGATCTCTCTATCTCGCTCTATCTACATACATACACACACACACACACCCACGCCCTCACACACATACAAAAAGGCCACTGATGGAGTAGAGGACTTCGCTGGAATGGGGGACATCTCTCTACCACTGACCCACCACAAGCCCTTTTTGTTTTGGGCCATGTATAATAGCCTTGTTCAAATCCCTTCACTTTCCTTATCACTCACATAGCATTCTAGTTGTAGTCTGTACAGTGACATAGCTATGTTGTTGCAGACTCTTCTGCAAACAAAAAAAAGCCCCCAGCAGGTCAATACCTCAAATACAGAGACATCCACATTGACACAACTCTCAAAACCCCAGGCATATTCCAACATAGGAAAAGGTAAAAAAGAGCACGAGGGGCATCATTTAGGTCAGCACATTGGCTGTAAGAGGATGTACACTTTTCTTTTGGTCAGAGTAGGCTTATCAACATTTTCCGTCAGTTGTGACATTAGTAAACCTGGTCTTGGAATCTCTCACTTCTGCCTTTTAATGTTTGCAAATGCATTGGTTTTTACACTCTGAAAATAAATGGTAAAGACCAGGCAGGGCTGAGGTTTTCAACACATGCAACTGTCTGTTACCATTCTTGGACAGATGTATTTAAACAGTCCATTGTTGTGTTTCCTGGATGCTAACAACTCGCTCTTGCTTCTTTTCCAACCTCCACGCCACTACCTCACAAAGCCATTTACTGATAAGCACCACTAAGGATCAAGACAAAATCACCCAAAAAAAATAAGCTGTATTCCAACGACACACCGTCTTCCCAATAACTCACTTTAAAATACTCTGCAGAGGGCCGATCCATTTAATGTTTGCCAAAAGCCCTTGAAACAGACTTCACAACCCGTCCAACCTGCTAATGTTCAGAGAACAAGTGACGGATCTCCAGCCAACACCCAACCTTCCACCATGTGATCCCGCTACTCAAGACTCACTAGAGTCCCACATTCCTGGTTTATTGATAATCAGCCCAAAACTAAGACCGGACTCTTTCTCCAACCTACCTGCAGAAACAATCCAAGGTGTCTTCCCCAAATTTTTCTAAATCGACCAAGACAAAGACAACCAGTGACAAACCTAACCTTTCACACTGTGCAGCTTTCTCTTCCAGGGTGTCTGAGAGACTGGCAGACAGACGCACGTTCACGGTAGAGTGAGTCTCAGCAATTCTCTTGTTAATTGACAGAGACAAGGCATTTGATCAAGTGCACTGGCCTTTTTCTGTGGGAAACACTGGATAAGGTGGGTCTGGGTACAGGATTCAAAACATGGGAATTGTGCAACTAGTCTAGCCCCGCATCTCGGAAGCTGAGCTGGACTTTCACTTCATCCAAAAGAAATGGACTGACATTCTCCACAAAGTGCACACCTCCTCATTCTGTGCCTCAGGAAAAGAAGCAATACTTAAGGTGACACACTATTGGCACTACACCCCAGCCAGAAGGTGAAATGGAAACTCAACAATCCTAATGGCTGTTAACACAACTTTGGCCACCCAGACACACTCTGTCCCAAACTCAAACACTACTGATAGGCCGTCTAAAAGATATCAATGACATTTTTTAAACAGATATACCATGTCTTTCTAGTTACGTCCTACTGAGACTCCCCAATGTCCCAACACACTCTCTACACTCTAACAAAGGGAAGGCAATAATAATGGCTTTTTGTGGGGCAAAACATGTCATTAAAGCCAAATGGGATCAAGAAAGGATTGGGTCCATGTACTAACTGGCCTGGACCACTCTAATTTTGAACAACAAAAAAGATGGCCAGCTAGTTTGTTCAAATGTAATCACGCCACACTTAACCAAAGAGTCTTAAGCGGGCATACTTTCATTTAGTAATTTTTACTTTTTTGCAATATTTTTTAAGGAACATTTACATATGTCCAAATATCAAGATACTCAAATAGCAAAATTCACATAAAACACCATCTTACGCAAAAAACATTATACAAACATAAATGCAGGACATAAATGAAAATGATTCATGGGTACACCATATACGAACAAGGGAATGAGAAGATGCCTCTAAACATTCAATTCGTGGGGCACCAGTCCTGATAACATAAGAACAGACAAGCGACCATTAGCTTCTTTTCTTGCTGGCCTGCTTGTTTGACTGTGCTGGAAACTTTTTAATTTATTTACAAGGGTCCAAAATCAGGTGGACAATGTCCTCAATTTGTTATCCTGAAATACCCTTCCTAGATCCTGTTCCAGCACAGGGTCAACGCGTTTCGAACCCGAGTGCTTTTTTAGGGGTTCTCCTTAGGACATGGACTGGAAAATGGCCTGTACTGTTACTTTATCAGTATCCCCAAGGTGACTGTGTTGGCTCTTGTAGTAGCAGCGATATTCTCGCGGTAATTTGCGAAGCTTCGCCGTGGTGCACTGTGGCTTGTGTGGAACCCGGTCCTGTGGGCTTCTTACTAGGATCGTGTCCTCATTCACTCGTACTTTTTCATCTGAATGGCACTTCGTTTTGTTTAATCCGGGTTTGGTTCCGTTTGTGTTGGCTGCGTTCATCGGCCGGTTGGTTGCTTGCGTTTCGGGCGTTTGGAGACGTGCACTGACGCCCGAAACGCAAGCAACCACGCCCGATGAACGCAGCAAACACAAACGGAAATCAAATCATCAATGTATGAAGAGTTATTAGCTTGGTAAATATAATCCCTGACACAGAGTTAGATTTTAATTATGGAATATGCAGAATGGTCCATGAGCCTTAATGAAGGAACCTTGATCCTGCTGAGCAGTCTGAGAAGGTAGCACTGTTCGGAATTACGGCAGTGGCTGATCAGACCAGTGTGAGCTATTTACACTTAACTAGAGAGCTTCAAACGATGTGCTCGCAATCCAGCACATCACACACGCACTGAAAACTAATAACCAACTCATGTAAACGCAATACTTTTCTCTTCTCCCTCCTGGGTTTCCGTTATCTAAGTTTCTTCTGATGTGTCTCCTTTACCCATTGTTTGGGTGGATTTCTCCTTACGCATTATCGGTCTTTAGCAAAGTCTTAATACTTTTCAGATGCCTTCTCTCTTTGTCTTTCACTGGCTCTCTGTTTTACTTTTTCACTCTCGTTTTCACTCTCTTTGTGGGGTTCCCGGTCCCTTCCACCCATTTTCCTATTTGGGATCTTGTTACCCTACATTGATAACGCTCTTTCATCCTCTTTTTCATCATTTTTATAACCTCTCTCTCTGGGCTTGTTTCTTTCACTCTTTCTGCCTCCCTGGGACCCATTATATTGCTCCCTGAGGCCGTACTTCATCAATCTTTGCCCCATCTCTCAATCTATTTGAAGAGATTGATTTCACTCTCTACTAGGCTGTCTAACATAACCTTTTTCTCTTTGTTCATCTATCCCCCCATCCCTCACTTTATCTATCCCCTGACAATGGTCCACCCAACACAATCTACCATCTCTGATTTCTTTAATTTACTCTGCACAACATATTTTGATGATGTTCAACAGAACGAGAATGTATTCTTTTACAGAGATCCTTACAAAACTCAAAATTCATTTGGTCTCTCTCCCTCATGGCTTAACTGCCTTTCTCCCTCATTCTCAAGGGTGCAACGTTTGCTCTTATGGGTCTCTTTCAGTCTTTATGTGATTCTCTGGGTTTCTCTGGCTCCTTTTATACTTTATCTTTGGAGCTTTCTTTTGCCTTTTGATCTTATATTCTTTCATACTCCAGAGTGTTTTTTCCTAAGTACAAATTAATACATTTTCCATAGCTCTACTCCTGTTTTCTTTCTCCCATGCACACATTTGTGCTCTTTAAACATTACTTTATTCCTCTCTGTTTATTAAGGTTTCTCAGATTTGTGGTCTTATATTTTCACTGTTACTCTCAAACACTGTAAAGTTATTTCACTCTCCTTTGGTCTGCGGAACTCTCTGATAACCTGTTCACCTCAAGACTCCTCTTATAATTAAGTGTTTCTTCAAAGGCATTACTGTACACATTTACCGACCTTAAAAAGATGAAACTATGACTTGGCCTAGTTGAGATTCAAATTCATGAACAACAGATCACAAAACATGTCTTCTCTTTTGATCTCACTGTATTTTCTCTCTCCCTTTCTTCCACTCTCAAAGTCTGCTTCTTCTCTTCTTAGTTCTCTCACCCTGGTCTCTCTCTCTCTCTCTGCCTCACTCTCATTCTTTCCATTTATCTCCTTCTCATTATCTTGCTCATCCTCTGTTTTACTTTCTGTTTTCCTCCCTCTCTCGTTCTTCACCCCCTATGCTCTGCTTCTCCTGTCACCTAATTTTTTCTCTGGCTCGTCACTTTTGTTTCCCCTCATACTGTTACACTTCTCAATCACAGGTTTCCCTTCTCTCATTTGGTTGCTCAGATGGCTTCGCTCTCTGCTCTCATTTCATCTTCCACTCTGTCTCTTATATTTCTCCCTGAGAGTTCAGACTTCTTCATGTGTAGACGTCTCTGCACTTGAGAATGAATCTATAAAATAAGGTTAGAATCCCATACCGGTGAAATACGTTAAATAACTCCAAGAGCTGCATCACCTTATGGATAGGCAGCATTCAAATATACCACTGCATATAGGTTTTAACAACATAATGCCATCTGAAAAATAGAAATTGCAGTTTTTTGCCCCTACTTTCAAATATGCACTGGCCGGCGCTTTGTGTTCTTTGGTCCTCTGCAGTGTTTACCATGGAGCTCGGGTCAAGGAACCTTTCTCCAGCACAAGTGCTGTCCCCAAATGGACTGCTGTGAATCTAAGCACATTTATAACATTGTGGTAAAGCACCGGGACACTCTTGTTGAGTAGCCGTGCGCTATATAAATAACATTTTAACATAACATTAACATAACAGTTTTGGCATCCCCCGAAAAATGGAAAAGACTTTGCTCCCCAGGAGATACTGTATGTACAGACAACAAACTTTAGTTTAATGCCAAGTAAATGTCTAAGTTTCTAGAACAATAGCGCCCACCTTTGTTTACCCTGGAAAATCACTGTCTTCCTTAGATGTGTTTATTTCAACTTTCCACTACTGGTTCATTTTTATAAGTTCTTCTAGCTTTTCAGGGAAAATTTCCATATAGCAATTGAGATTGGGAGTGGTGAGCACGGGCGGCTTTAGGGCAGTGCGAGTGGTGAGGCCGCACAAGGCGCTGACCAGGTAAGGGGAACTGTACTCAGGAGGGGTGTTGTGATTAGCAGCTTCTTACTATTTAAAAACGCCTGCTGCAGAGTTCCTTATGCATCCAGCTTTCGGGCAGCAATAAAAAGATAACTCTTGTAATGAATGTTCCTGCTAGAGAAATAGATCGGAGTTGTGTCTAGTGGCAGTTTTAACTTGCCATTAAGTAGCATAGAGGGTAATATGCCTGCTGCAAAACAGATCTATATTTTTTTAGGCTAGATGAGTGGATTAGTAAAACCAGCCGTTAACAGTGCTTTAAAACAAATGAAATGTATGTGAGAGAGGGGCTATGGAGAGATGAGGGGCACTTTTGACAGATGACAGTGAGGGAATCCGAAGAGGAGGTCATTGGAGGAGGACACCCAACAAATACTGTAGAATTGGGCACCACCAGAGCTAAAGCAGGCCCTGATGGTGAGTGATGAACTGACAGCATTGCATGGGCCGAAAGTGCCTACCCTGCCTTCTCAGCACCTCCTCTAAAGTGTCTTGATTATGAACTGCTCTGTCACTGGATGGCTGATGCTGCGCCACTCACTTATAAAGCATCACAACTCCTGACAAGCAGCCAGAGCACCATCGCGATACAGCCTCTCCGAAATAATATACAAATTAAACCACTGCTCATCTCTGCTGCCCATCTGCGGCCGTTTTTTATTTTTTCTACCTGCCCTTCAAGTTTCTTTCTCTCCAGCGAGTGGAAACAGAGAGGTTGGTGCACGGCAGATATGAGGAAAAACGCTGATCTGAGCAGTCATTGAGTAAAATAATGCAGCCTCCACAGGCAATCAAGGTGAGCACCACTGCACTGGCTGCACCACTGATAGCTCTTCCCCTGATTTTTTACCTACCAATGCATCTCACCAGATCCTGTTTTTTTGTGTGGAGTTTTATATAGGGCGAACTAGACCTCAGGGTATCAGAGCGCTTTACATGAGCACCAGGGAGATTAAGTAATTTTCTCAAAATCACAGAATGTTGAGCGTCCCTGCCGAGACTTGAACCAGGTTCCCCAGCTCCGAGGTCACCCACCCTAGCCGATAGGCCACATTCTCTCCCCATAGTTTTACACAATCTACTTTACTCTATGAGTGCTAATACAATGTTGATTAGTGCTTCAATTAAGACTAAATCAGCGAGTGTTGGTTAATACATTCTTCAACAGGAGCAAGTCAATGTGCATACATTATAAAGCTTTGCATTTTGCATACCGATAGGATTGATGGCAAGAAAGCCCTGCCAAAGACTTTGCCCCATAATTTCCCATTCCGTAGCTCACCAGCGGGACCAGCCTCCTGCACAGGAAACTGCAAAGGGGGGTTGGGTAAGTTGGAAGGGGTGCTTTTGCACCCCAATGTTCCGACAGCAATGGTCCCTGTTCAGCAGAAAAACATCTGCAACACATTCAACAATGTGGACCATTGTCCGCTCGAGTCACCCAGCAGCAGATAGGTCACAGGGAGTCAGATGCAATTCAATGGCTAAGTGCAGACTGTGGAAACCGGCAGCCAGGAATTCAATCCTTTTACACGCTTTACCCCATGTGTGAACCTGAGAAAATGGATTCATCGCTTTATCTCCCAATTGGGACAAATAGAAAAAGACGGTTATAATGGGACGAAATACGTGCCCATTTTTTACTTTCCATATAATTGCAATGGGGATTCGATTTAGCTGACAAGATAAGGCAATCCAATGTCTTTGCCATAAAAAGTCAGTTGAGGGCTTGCAGGACGCTGACTGTTGAATTAATGGACTTGTTTTTTTAATCACGACTCCCCTACTTGGAAACACAGTGTGATCTTAGGCAGAATGATATAGTCCCATCACCACCACTCTTCAGGAGATGTAAATACTTAAAATAATAACTGTACCATTCATGTATCCACAATGTTATGCGCTGTTTCAAGTGACTGTATGTGCATTTGCAGTAGAGCTGCAAGGGTGCCATGTGCCTTAATGCTAGCAAGGAATTGCCCCCACCATCAGGCATGGGAGTAAAACCCAGCTTTAACAGTGGTAGAGTGGGCCCTCACACTGTTGGGCCTGGTGCGACTGTACCTGCTGCACTTTGGGCAACTGCAACCAGTGCATTTACAGTTCCGGACTGCACAAGGACAGCCCCTAAGAGCACTGTGCAGATTCCTAGATTACACAGGAAGAACAGCTTTATAACTTGCCTCGTCAAATCTCTAACATCTTCAAATGGAACCCCTTAATATGAAAACTGCAGTTGAAGAAGCATTGCCCTGCACGGTGCAACTGCCTGCCGCTTCCCTTATGTACGGATAGATGGTGATCCCCACCTGGACCGCACACCTTGATTAAAACAATGAATTGTAAGCAAAGTTATAGAAACTTCGTTATTCCCCACAAAAATTAGATGGGGTTGGCAGGCACCCATCTCATCTGCCCCTGTCCACTCTTACCTCTTTGCTGCTGGCACCACACCACTCCTGCCCAGGGCAGCAGCAAGAAGGCAGTCCTTTGGTGAGACATCTCCGACAGGTAGGCAGGGTCCGACCCTGCAGCAGGCAAAGCATGATGATCACCAGCAACAACCCCTTTCCCCTGGATTTACAACTCTCCTGCTCTTCTGCCACCCCAGCCCTTCCCACAGCTCTCTCCTGTTCATGGAGGTGCAAACATTTTCCTGCTCTAGTCAGCATTGTGCTGCCTATTCCCTTCTCAGACCCTCGAGCAGTGCCCCGTGGAAAACTCTCTCTCCGAGAGCCCCCACCCTGTCAGGGGCCTGGCGCGCACTGACTGAAGAGAAACAGACTGAAGAGAAACATTGTCCTGGGTCAGCGAGGGGCTCAGACCAGGCTGCAGACTGCAGCTTCTGCTTCCGAGCCTGTCTCTGTGTGACAGCTCTCTGCAGATGAGCTGAGGGGCCCCCATTCATGTACTGGCCACTGGGGGCCCCCCCGCACTGCGTGGGCTGCGGGGGTGTTTGTTACGCCCCTGACCCTGGCCTCAGAGCTCCAGAGTGCCCCTCTATGCTCTTTGCAGGTGAGCCACCCTCAAGCTTTGTTACACCAGTCGGTACCATCAGCACAAGCAGGTACACATTGGAAAACAGCAGTGCAAGCTTTAGTTCCTGACAAAATAGGGACAGCATGGCAACAGCAAAGCAGGCTTCACCCTCTCACAGAAGGAAAGAAGTTTAAGCTTCCATTACTTCAGAAAAGATCCAGCAATGCAGAGTTGTACAAACTTTCATCGCTCACAGAACCAGAACGGTTAGGGCAAGAGTGACATGTAGGTTACAGACAGAGGCTTCAGTGGGTTCTTAACTCACTGAGAGGATTGTATAGGTGGATGAGTGAGGAAGTAAATATGCACATTTTGACACCACTTTCATTCAGGGGATATTCCAAGCCAGCATCTTGAAAATCCTGCTGCCGACACTGAGACCGGTTTCATTGATCCTTTGTTTTTTCACATGTTAAGAGGTTGCAGTAACCGAGTAGGTCGTTGTTATTTGGAACAGCCTCTCCACTGCCCAAGTATCCAGGCTCTGGACAGGCGCGCGGGTGTCAGTCAGTCTCTTTGAAAGGGTGCTGAATTCGCGCGCCTCAGGCTGCGGGCACTCCCAGCCTCAGTGCTGCAGATGTTACATTCTGGCCACCAGTGCCCAGAATGCAAAGCCAACATCAGGAACAGACGAGTAATCAGAACTAACGTGACAGCCTGAGGGCTTTGGCGGCAACACCCTGGAAGCAACAAAAACAAGCAGGTCTTGAGAGAAAGCGGGATAGATATCCGCTCTCCTCGGAATGAATGAGTGCGGATACTTTGCCAGTTACAAATGCGGGGCCACAAGTCCTAGGGCTCACCGAAAACACTAGATGAGTCACCTTATTCGTGAGTCAGGACAACGTGTGATCTCTGGATTATCGCGAGACAGCACGGGCGGGTGCACTGTGGAAAGCATCCATCAATGTGTGGAAGGCCCCGGTTACTTCAGCATGAATGAGGCACCTGCTCTTCAGAACAGTCAGATTTAGACCGGCGCTGCAGGATTATAAACTACTTGGAAGCCCTTGAATCGACTGTACATCCAGTTCTAGGGTCACAAGACGCTTTTTGTTGTTTTATCTATTTCCAATACACGTGGCTTTGTTTATATGAGAGAAGGGCACTGCTTGGCCCAAAACATGGGCTTCAAACGTCTCGTCGCAGAGCAGTGCAGCCGCCTGCGGGCTGGAAGCACACATGGCTCGATATGAAATGATTTACATAAAAAAAAATCATTAAAAAAAAAATTAAATGGTCTTACATAGGTTAGGACTGCCCTATATGAACACGGCGACAAAGACTGGAAAACAACTGCTTGCTGCTAGGTAGATAAATGCATTTATAGGAAAAAAGTGTTTATTTTAGAATTTTTGAATCAACAAAAGATATCAAAATAATATAGATACACCTAAAAACGGGTTGTGCGCGAGCCACTGCCGCCGATTTCTCAGTTTCCTACCTTCATAAATAATATAGCAACCGGTTCTACCAATTAACTCAGTAGTGCTCATTTTATCAACTGAGGAAAGATGAAAGGCTGAGCAGAGTGACTGGGATTGCAACATGCTACTTACGCACTGTGGGGAGCTACCGGCGCAGATGTTTTACCTGCGTTGGAACCTGTGGCCGAAAGTCCCAAAGACATGTCTATCCGGCGCACAGGCCACGCATGTGTTTTAAAGGTTTGGAGCCTGGGGGTGTGACCACAAAGATCTCCGCAGTGGGCGTATCACGCCTCTGATCCACTACAGATGTTTTTTTCTCTAAGGAGACATTTGAAATTAAACGTGAAACCCTGTCGCTGTGCCTCAGAAGACCGCTCCCACGATGAGGGTTCTGGAAGTGCATGGTCTTTTTTTCCCGTAACTCCTTGGGCGTGCCCACCATGCAGCAGAAACAAAAACGAAAAAACAAAAGTGCGGTGTGGAACATTGAAAGTTTCCGTGCCTGTTTTCACAGATGCTCAGCGCGGCGGTAGTGTCACTGCAGACAACGACTTTCAATTGAACCAATTTGGGATGAAAGACCGACGTGCCACAACACACGGGCTTTCTAAGTCCTACCGACTCCCTTCCTCGGCGAGAGTGCACCGCAGAAGACGCCAGCGTAGGGACCGTCTACTCACCGATCTCTCCGTCCACATCCACGTCCGTCTCCCCGTCCTCGGACACCCCTTCCAGCTCCAGCAGGACATCCTCGTTGTCCAGGTTCATGGCTGCTCCCTGCAGAGGGATCCCGCCGCTCTCCCAGGACTTGAAAGCGCAACAGCCTGCTCACAGCTGGAGAGGGGTGGGGCCCTGGGCGGGCAGGAAGAGGCTGTCAGGGCGGCAGGAGGGGAGGCTGCCACGGGCGGGAGGAGACTGGGGAAGCCGGACTCGAGCAGTAGTCAGTAGTCAGACGAGGCAGCTGGGATGGAGAGGAGGGGTCAGCCCGTGGCGAAGAAAACTAGAGGAGGAGCGAGACACCAGATTCAGTATGTGGCGTAACAGCCGGAGCTGCCGGTTTTGGAGCTAGGGATCCGAACCAGGTTCAAGTCTTGGCATTCCCTCACTCTCCTGTTATCATGGTTAAATCTACCCCTTCCTCCTAAAAATGAACGTGGTGTAATGGTTAGAGCTGCAGCCATGTTCAAACCTCCACGTCGGCTCAGCATCCTGTGATTCTGGGCAAATTACTTAACCTACCCCCGTGCCTAATGTAAAGCGCTTCAAAACCTTTGGGTCGTATTCGCGCTGTATAAAACTAGACACAAAGCCAGAGAGAAATGTGCTAGGGCCTAGGGATGCGTGGCATCTCCAGGTAGTGCTGGAGGTATGGCCAAAGGGCTTTACATGCTTAGATTTGTGAGCCTACAGCTGCCATTGGCGTGTTATCCACACACGTTGGACGCGCTGAAGTGTAGCAAGCGACTCTCCCACATGGGAAGGCTCTTCTCGCTGCCGTGTACTTGGAGGCCGGTGAGACTCGTGACCAGCCCCTACCGAAATCGAGTTGTTGTCATGCCCAGTATAAGGGTGAGGATCCACTCCCGCTTTGTTTGGATGTATTCTGGTCCTTGTAGTTTGTTATCCCACAACACAGAGGAGGAAACAAGTCCCAGCAAGAAGTAATCCAGTGGCTCGATGACTTGATCGTGCCGGACACAGGGCACCTCGAGATAGTCCTGGCACCGCTGCTGGAAAGGAATATTGTAAGGGGGGGGGGGGGGTATCAGATGTGTGACGAACACGAACTGTTGGGGTGGGGGGATGTTAAACCTGCCTTTTAAAGATTCAGCGCCACGCTCGGAGGATCCTTCCTTGTGGAGAGATCTTTCAGTGCGACTGACTTTGAGTGTATCAGTCTTAATTTTGAGCTTGGTTATTAAAATACGTAAAAATTGCCTTAAAATAAAGTCAATTACCTCTATGAGCTGTTACCTTCTTAGAGCGTATAGAAAATGAAAAAGTTCTCTTGGGAAGATCAAAATATATACAGCATCTACCGTAATTCTCTCGTGCCACCCCGTTCACCAGCTACACACATTCAAGCAAAAGGACCCCAGACCGTATTGGCAATTATTATACATGTAATACAAAAAATGCATACAAATATTTTTTTATTATTCAAAACTATTTCTTTTACCAAGTACTCTTGATTTCATTTGAATAATCAAATTTGTCACAAAACATTAAAAATACATACAAACCACAATATTATATCATATGATGATGAGAGACAAAAAACAAACAATTGCAACCTATTAATCACATCAAATTGGGTTGTTACCTATGGAATTCGTCCATTATTTGTTAAAATATCCACAGCCCTTCATATACTATTGGACATGAACAAGTTCCCGGGATACAACCATAAAAAAACCAAAGGCGTTGACGCGTTTCGGTGGTATTTTTCAGATGTAAACCACCTTCTTCAAAACAATAAATATGCAACAGTCTCTCTTGTGTTAAGACCCGGAAAGAGTCCTAATATTTTGGGCGCAACACACCTCCTGTTATGTTAAAAGTGGTGGAGGTACATTCAAGTAATCTCTGCAGTCTTGGGCGGGGCTCCTTAGGGTTTCAGACGCCTGCTTGACAGTTTCTAGTATTCTGAGCGCAACAACCCTCCTATTATATTAAACGTGACGGAGGTGCCTTATTAGGCCAGCAATCACTTGCAGGTTCTTGCGGTATTAATGAGCAATTGAAGATGATCCTAATGCAATGCTATGCAATTCCTAATGTAGTACTCACAGTCCTTAATGCAAGTTCTAATGCAGTTCGCAATGCAGGAATATTGCAGTTCGTAATGTAAGAATAATGCAGTTCGTGATGCAAGAATAATGCGGTTCGTGATGCAAGAATAATGCGGTTCGTAATGCAAGAATCAATGCGGCTTGTAATGCAAGAATCAATGCGGCTCGTAATGCAAGAATAATGTGGTTCGTAATGCAAGAATAATGCGGTTCGTGATGCAAGAATAATGCGGTTCGTGATGCAAGAATAATGCGGTTCGTAATGCAAGAATCAATGCGGCTTGTAATGCAAGAATCAATGCGGCTCGTAATGCAAGAATAATGTGGTTCGTAATGCAAGAATAATGCGGTTCGTGATGCAAGAATAATGCGGTTCGTGATGCAAGAATAATGCGGTTCGTAATGCAAGAATCAATGCGGCTTGTAATGCAAGAATCAATGCGGCTCGTAATGCAAGAATAATGTGGTTCGTAATGCAAGAATCAATGCGATTCATAATGCAAGAAACAGTGCAGTTCGTTAGGCAAGAATTAGGCAGTTCATAATGCAAGAATAGGGCAGTTCGCAATGCAAAAATAAGGCAGTTCGTAAGGCAAAAATCAGGCAGTTCGTAATGCAAGAATAAGGCAGTTTGTAATGCAAGAATCAGGCAGTTCGTAATGCAAGGAATAATGTAGTTTGTAATGCAAGAATAATGCTATTGGCCAATCTGCGTGGTCAACTCGGGCACCACTAGGCCCCAACAGCAGAGACAACGGTCGTGAGCTTAAAGAGGTGGCCCAGGTACTGCTGGGCAGGTACGGGCTGCTCGGGGCCTCAGCGCATCTAACGCGGTGCAGCGGGAGAGAGATCGGAGCACTCCTGTATTCCTCCTGCACGCCTCCCCAAGCCACACACACTTGTGGCTCCCGACCGGAGTCCAAACCTTACTGGGTGGGGGTGCGCCGCCTCGCTCTCCCTCTCTCCGCTCGTTGGACGTCCTGCTGGGTGGCCCCGATGACGGTGCAGCTCCGTTGCTAGGCAGTGCTGTAGCCAGCCGGGTTACGGTGCTGCCTTCTCCTTTGTTGACTATCTTGGGCAGATTCCTCTTAGCGAACAACGATCACGATCCCTTTTACCGTGCAGCTTCCTTAGCTTCAAGAAATCCTTTAGCACATTGCGGCATGGCGGGCGGCGGCGATCCTCCCTCACAGCCTCAGTTACAATGACGGCTCGAACCACAAACAGCAGTGCAGCAGCATGGACGATGTTTCACGCTGCGGGGGCAATGCGGTCACAGGGCACCTCATGAACAGCACCACAGACCACACAGCAGTCTCAGGCGTGCAAAAGCACACGCACCAAGCGTCGCTGAGACACGGTTGGAAACTTTGATGTTCCTACATTTCCACAACAGGAGACTAGCTCTCCTCGGATCCTTGGATACAAGTTACTTCAGGACACAGCACACAGCAAAGTCCTCTCAAGCAGGAGGACACAGCACACAACAAAATCCCTTGTCCTCTCCTTAGTCAAAGCAGCAAACTGTAGGCTAGCCCCAGAACACACAGCAAGGTCAGTCCTTCTCTTCAGCTGTTCTCCTTTGGCAGAGGTTCCTCTTGATCATGAAGTAGTTTCAATCCTTTTTCAGTCTGGATTGCAGTCTTGAGTTCAGGGGTTTCAGTTCTTACATGTATACCCCTAAATGCCTTTGAAGTCTTTGTGTTCAGGGGGCTCTGAGCCCGGACCAAACCTTTTCTGGGTGTCTTCCTGCCAGTGCACACCTTCTTCCTGTAATAGTGAGGGTCTGGACCCCAGACAGTCTGCAGGTGGTGGAGCATTATTTTGAGGCAGCAGCATAGGCCTCTTCACATCAAAGGGGCTACTCCTCCCACTACACCAAATGCAGGCCAGCCTGTGCTGTCTCACTTACTCCTCCCTGGTGTCAGGACACTCCCCAGACCCTGTCACATCTTTATCCAGACAGTCAATACACAACCAGGCAGAAGCACACAGGATGATTTAAGACAAGAAACCAGCCACTTCTAAAAGTGTGGTTTCTAAACACACAATTTAAAACCCATCTTCACAAAAAGATGTGTTATTAAATTCTGAGTTCAGGCACACTAAACTCCATCTCTCCATCTTATGCCTATGGGAAGATATGCTGGAAACATGGGACACAGCATTCCCCATTCTGTCCTATGGGTGAGATGGCCCTTCAACAGCGAAAAACGAATTTGGCAGTATTTCAATGTCAGGACATGGTATACACCTCAGTACTTGTCCTACCTTTTACATACACATCACCCTGCCCAGGGGGGTACCTTGGGCCTACTAGAGGAGTGTCTGAAGTGCACAAAAAGGGAAGGGTAAGGCCTGGCAAGTGGGTGCACTTGTCAGGACAGCAAGGCATTTAAACTGTGCGCAGGCACTGAAGTGGCAGGCCTGAGATCTCTCTTTAGGGCTACTTGTGTGGGTGGCACAATTAGTGCTGCAGGCCCACTAGTAGCATTTTCATTACCAGCTGTGGCACACATAGTGTTCTTTACTAGGGACTTTACCAGTAAGACAAACATACCAATTATGGACAACCAATTACCATAACACTTTATACAGGGAGCACTTGCACTTTGACACTGATCAGCAGTGGCAAAGTGCCCAAAGCATCTAAGCCAGCAAAACGAAATCCATCACAGCATCAAAAATAGAGGAGGTAGAGGCAAAAAGTCAGGGGTAACCACACCAAGAAATGCCAGGTCTAACAGTCACCATAAGTGGAATGGGTATGGACAGATGTGGGTCCTGTGCACACTATTACTGGAACCAAGTTGCACATGGCTGATAAGCCCTAACTGGGGTGAAGATGGTCCTTGGTTGCTTTTGTCTGGTTCATAGAGAATTTGGCCTGGTAGTTCAAGCTGGACTGCTCCATTGAAGCAGGGTCAAGACTAATTTGCATATGGCTGAGTCCAAAGTGAAATGGCATGGTGTGCACAATAACAAAGGACTGGAATGCCACCTGAGTGATTATCAGTGTCCGAGATTGATTCAAGCATTCCATCCATCAATTTTTTTGTATACTTCAGTATGTCAACCTAAAGCCTTTAGTAGCCCTTTCTGAGATAATCCAGAGCTGGCACCTGGCAGCCTGCTGGGAGGTATGAATTGCTCTAGCGACAGGGAGTAGGCTAGGAGGAGGTGTGACCTCTTTCTAACAGGATGGCCTGGGGGATGTGCCCATCAATTTTACAAGCTTCAAATGGGCAGCCCCTGTCACCGTCAGATGTAACTCACACCTGGGCCTGCCCCTGCCATTGTCCCACTAGCCATAGTGGCATCAGTCCAGGGAAGGTTCCTGTCCCGGTACTGGGTTTGCAAGGGGAGTTCCTCATTTCCCTAGACACACCACATGGATGTGCCTACCTAATCCTAAATACTGGGACCTAGAAATGTTTCCAAGAATTTTCAGCAAAAGAATCGGAGTCTACCACCAAATTGTCGCTGAAATGCAGGTGCCAACCCTACATTGCTGGTCAGATTCAACTCGGTGGTTTGCTCTGCTGAAAAAAAGTTGACTTCCAAAAAAGTTTCTGAATCTGAAGGAAGAGATCTTCATTGGGAGAAGATGCTGGAAGGATCTGGCCAGCAATGGACTTTCCCTGGGCCCGAAGGCTAGATTTCTTCTGCTGGGAGCTTTCCCACCAAAAGTTAACTGCTTCACCGGGTCATCGCCCCACAGATATCCAGCCTTTTAGAACCTGTCCTGGCCACATACTCCTACCTTGCCGTGCTGAAGATCTTCGACTTCAAAAAATATTTCTAAGTTAGAAGTTAAAACTTTTCACTTTAACAAACCTGAGCCCTGTAGCTGATCCATGCTCCATCATGATCAGACGTTTGACCCGGTCTAGTACAGCCAGATATCTGTGGTTGGTAGTTTACGCTTTTTGGAACAAGAAACTTTAAAGCTTCCACAAATCATATCTACGGTTCCCCGACCCGATTTATGTTGTTTTGTTGTCTGTTTGTTTATTATAATTTATACTGTTTTTATATATTGGAGTGGGATTTTTATTGTGCTGTGTGTTTGACCTATTGACTATATTGGTACTGATAAATGCTTTACACTTCTTTCTTTGAGTTACGCCAGACTGCTCTGTGCCACAGCTACCAAGGACTGAGCTATGGTTCAAATTAAACTAATCTAACTGGATCTCATACAGAATAGTGCCATTATTACTTGGTGAGGTCTCACGACCAGCACAACTAAGGATCTACTTTCTCACAGAGTGACCGACCACTAAATATGCACCACTTTATAAAATGCTCTTGTTTGCTTTTCTGTATATCCAAGCCAAATGTAGAGAATGCATTTGATTAGCACATTCTTTTTAGTCCAACATTTTAACTCAAGATGCCCCATTATGTAACTTTTCAGTGATATAGGGTAAAAACTAGGAGAAATGAAAAATATGTCTCTCAACCTGTCGGTGACGTGGGCCATAGACCTGGAACTCCTGGTCAGATGTTAAAATCAGAGCAGATTGCTCTAGGGCACGGAGCTTCAACAAGTAGTTTGAGAACTGGATCAGCAATTGTGCCAACAGCATCTCCCCCATCCGAGCAACATCCAGAAAAAACCCTCCAAAAAGGCTAGCTCATTCACCCAAGAACTCAGAACAGCGAAACAAGAAAGCAAACAGCTGGAGAGGAGATGGCTCACGAGCAAGAGCACCTCTCATAGGCTATCCTTCATACCACTGCCTGCTGAGAGCTACAAAGAAGACAGCCCTAGACGCACACATCAAAACCAGCGCGAACGACACAAGGAGCTCTTAAACGTTGTCAAGGAATTCTCCAACCAAACTGCCAGCAAAAATTACATCAAAATGGTTTCACTGCCCGCATGGTGTAACAACTCCAGAACTACCCCTCAATCATGGTTCTGACAGGTCAATCCAGTTCGGGGTTAATTTTAATGGGGGGCGGAGCTTCTCTCATAGCTCTCCAGACTTGTTTTCAGTCCACATATTGAAGGGCAATTGCCGCTGCACACATGCATTCCTACTATGCTCCTTCCTACTTACTGATTATTAATGACTGGTGGTATAATCAAGCTGATCCAGCATATACCACAGACAGATGGGCGACACTTCAATGCTCGACTTTCTCTATAGTGGGAGTGAGATGCGCCTGCTTCCCCTGGCAACTAGGATAGTAATACAGATATGGAGACGGTCCCTCTGAAGGGAGGGGTGGAGACTTACGCAAGGTACACCACTGTGGCAGGGGGTTTCACAAGTGGGATGCCATAGGCATTTCTACGCTAGGGGATATCATACGCGGCACGTTTCTAAAATCGTTTCTGGGGATACAAAGTGATTACCAGCTGCACCGTAGGCAGTACTACAAATACTTACAGTTGCGACACGCTATATTCCCTTACCTGCTAGACTTCCAAGTACCGTCAGAATTTAGCCCACTAGAAGGCAAATTGTTAATGGGAGTCCTCAATACCCACAAGATCACTACAATTTATCATTCCCTGATTACGCACAGTTCCACTATGCTGCCAGTCCTTAGGGGGGGGCATTGGAAGCATAGACAAAGATGACTGGACAGAAGCACGAGAGGCCCCCTGCAGAGTGGTAATATCTACCTGGGCCCATCTGATCCAACTGAAATGTCTACACAGAGCTTATTTTACTAGGAGCCGCCAACGGCGCATGGGATTGATTTGATCCCCCTTATGTCTTCATTCTGAGGCAGAGGAGGTCACCTTCCTTCAAACAGTGGGACATTTTACAACATCAACATGCTTCTGGCGAGGGGTGATGTCCTGTCTTGGGGAGGGTCTCACCCGAGACATTCCACTAGACCCCAAATTGCTCCTTCTTCATAGTATGGAGGGAATTGGTGGAAACCGCTACAAACAGCACTTATTTCTCAGGCTTACGCTGGCAAAAAGAGAAATAGTTAGACTATGGAAAGTAAGCACACCACCATCAGTGGAGGCATGGAAGAGAGATATAGACTACTGTATGGGGGCTGGAGGCAGCAGTGTTCCAAGCTAGGGGATGGCCACAAAAGCATCAGAAGATATTGTAGCAATGGGCAAATTACAAGGGTATAGTATTGGCCCCAGTCCATACTATGGAATCCGAACTGGATGCCAAAATACAATATTATGGTCATGCAGAACGAGGGACTGAGATGGGGTCTAATGTTGCATCTGAATAAGGGCATTACTGGTGATGTATGGTAGGGGGAGGGTGACCGGGGTTGACTGTGCAAGTTTGTGTTTGATAGTTGTTCACAAGATTTTTACATTACAAACTCCTATATAAGTATGTGCGCCGGATTGACCCTGATATATTGTTAAAACCCAATAAAATTTGTTATGAAAAAGAAAAAGAGGGAAGGAGGGAAGGAGGAAAGAAGGAAGTAAAGAAGGCATGAACAAATGAAGGAAAGAAACAAAGAAAGCAAACATAAAACAATGGAAAGAAGGCAAAAAAAGAAGGAAAGGGCAAAAATGAAGGAAAGAAAGGAAGAAAGGCAGAAAAAGGAAATAAAGAAAGAAAAGACTGCAAAAAGATTGGAAGAAGGAAGAAATAGCAAAGGAAAGAATAAAAGAAAAGGCAAAAAAGATGAAAAATGGAAAGAAGGCAAAAATGAAAAAAGAAGGAAGTTAAGATGGAAAGAATGTAGGCAAAAATAAAGAAAGAAGGAAACCGAAGGTAAAAAAAGTAAGATGGAAAGAAGGTAAAAAAGAAAAGGCAAAAATGGAATAAAAATGACAAAAGCAAAGAAAAAAGTAAAGGTAAGAAATAAAGATGTAAAAAGGAAATACAAACACGAAAGAAGGAAATAAAAAGAAGAGAAAGCAAAAAACAAAGGAAAGAAAAAGAAAAGAAAGCAAAAACACAATAAGGAAAGACGGAAAGAAAAAAGGAAAGTGGGTAAAAAATGGAAGGAAGGAAAGAAAGAATGAAAAAAGACCAAAGAAAAAAGAAGGAAGGATAGAAAGAAAGAGAAAAAAGGAATGAAGGAAAGAAAGAGGAAAAATGCAAGAAGGCAAACACAAAGAAGGAAAGAAAAAGGAAAGGCAAAAAACAAAAAAGTATTGAAAGAAAGAAAAAAGGCAAGAAAGAAAGAAGGAAAAGAAACAAGAAGGCATACAAGAAAGAAAGAATAATGGAAAGAAAGAAGTAGGAAAGAAGGAAGAAAAGTGGGTTCACAGTATAAAATACTATATACTAAAACCAACATTACACCCTATCTATGTTCCATTAAAACTGTTACAGTGGTGCTGCAAATTAAGCTTGATAAAGTTTGGTTTGTTTTCTTCCTTGGCAAAGTTTATTAGTTCACTTCGAAAGGAACTTACAACAGCCTTGGAAGGAGAAAGGAACTGGTAAAACTGGAATGTGCCCTGTGATTACTTCAAATGCATCCTACTGTCACACAAGGCAACACTGACCCTAAAAGGAACGACCTTGTGTGCGAATGTCCACCTTATGAAAGAGCAAAATAAAGTCACTCAAAGTGATGTTAGCCTGAAACTTGAGTAGGCAGACCCATTTCCCAATGCTGCAGTGGGCGAAAGCAAAATGGGAATGACACAACAACAGACCAATGATTGAAGAAAGGTGGCTAAAAGACCCTTTACGTAACATACATACATATATATATGTAAAATAAACATTTTATTGGCTAACGCCAGACCTAAAAATGCAGTAATCATAACTTTTAAATTAAAAATATGCAAACATGCTAAATTACATTAATTTTCTTCAAAACAAACATTTCAGCTCAGTTTGATTTTAATTCACAAATAATTCGGTGCAATTAAATTCAGTACAAGTTGGATTGAATTTACAGCCTACACCTCTTTTGTGGTACTTCCATATCTCCAAGGATTGCATTTCTGACTCTTAACATCAAGTTGTCTTCATAAGTGTTCAGTGAAACAAATTTCCTACCTAGAACTATCTTTACTGCACTCTCGTTTTTAGGAGATTATAATATCAACTGATGCTATGTAACAAATATATATCATTCTATGGTAAAGAAACCAGACTTGAAATGATTCAAAGGAGTTCTGCAGTTAACTTCCTAAAAGCAGCCCTGATCCTCTTTGATGGAAAACTACTTTTTAGCAACTACTTAAATGTGAATTTGTCTGCTCAGGATTAGTCCAAACTATGAAGCAAATGCAGTAATCTTGCTTTATGTAGTGGTCTTGCACGCAGGGCTCATGTTGCTTTACGCTATGGTGCCTTATGCACATTCTGATATTCCTCATGACCCAGGTTACCCCAACAAACCCCTATGACTGATGCTTCCCCAGCATCCCTCATAACCGATTGTCCCCCAGCATCCTCATGCGGCTGTGCCTCCAGCATCCCTCATGGCTAGTGTTCCCCTGGTTTCCTCATGGCTGGTGCTTCTTCAACACTGGGAGGAATGATGCCTTACAAGTGTAAGGGGAAAAACTTGAGCGCTCCGGAATGCAAAATCAATTGCAAATGAATTTCAAATGTCCAAACAAGATGTAGACTGAGTGATCAGAGTTTTATTCAATCTTCAAATGGAGTCATATTACTTCATATGTTCCAAATTCAATACAAAAAAATACTCAAATCCAAAGTAGTTGTACAAATACGTTATTTGGAATTACTATGGTAGCATGACGTTATAAGAGTCACCCCGATGCATTTCGAGCCTGAGCTCTTCTTCAGGGGAAAATCGTCTATAGGAAGAAATACAAACGACGGTGTATCAAAAACAGGAGCCCGAGAACGATTCAAAAGAACATTAAAATAAGTATTGTCATATGATGTGTGGCTGCCCTGGTGAGCCCACGTGATAAAGAAACGTGCATTGCGAAAAGTCCAGTGAAGCCCCTGGTGCTGACTAGAAGTGGAGTGCGGAACACAGAGAAAGATACAATAAAAAATACGATAATAAAGTGCTGGGAACGCGTCTGGGAGTGCAAAATGAAATAACATGGTGCTAGGAATCAAAGCGGAACGTAGAGTAAATTCGATTAGATGATGCCGGGGTGAATACGAGTGCAACATTAGTCTAGAAAGAAAAAATAGTTCCTGCCCTGACTAATAGCATGCAAAGTGAATGTGAACCGGTGTAGGGTTTATCAAAGAACTTACCATGCCCCAGTGAATCAGAAAAACCGCCATGTGTATCAGCGTGTGACGTTCCAACAATCTAATGCGAAATACTGTCTCATGACCGGTGGGTCCCAAGCACCTGTAATTTCCATTTCGGTAGTACCCCTGCAAGCGTTCCACACATCCTGTGAACCAATAGATTACCTACTCTTGCTGATCTTGGGGCCTTGGTGCGAGAAGGTGGCTTGGCATATGCTGTCCACTAGTTAAAGTGGGCACCATGTACTAGGCCACACGACCCTTATGATGTATGAGGTCAAAGATAACCTTTTAGAAAGCTATCCTAGTGGTAGCTATGGAGAGCAGCCTTCAGGTTTAATCTTGAAGGAATGTAAAGCAGCTTGTTTTACCAGAATATCACCTTCTAAATGACTACATGAAAGGAGAACCACACAGTGTTTATATAAAAATATGTATTTAATAATATAACACTCTCTACTAGTCTCTATACGAGACTAGGGCACAAAGCACACAATACTGAATCAATAGAACATTCGTAAATAGCAAAATACACAGCGGGCTACAGGGGGAGACCGAACCATATACTAAAAAATGGTAGAACAACGACTACTTAACTAGACACAGTGCCTAGAGCACTTAGAATCGCTGGGACCTCAAGGATCCACCCAGAGGAGTGACACAGGGAGCCCACGGAGGACGGGTACCTGGAGGAAACACAGATTCGTGCTCCGTACAGCTTTATGGGAAAGTTGCAGTTGGAAATTACAAGTTAAGGACACTTCTAAGAGGACTTTGGCAAACCCTTTGGAACTTAGGAGGTTCTAAGGCCAACTCACCAGTGAGTACCAAAGTACCTGTGTTACCTATCCCAGAGGAGCCGGGTGCATAGGGGTCAAGTGGTGTCGGAAACCTTCGTCGATTTCAATGGAGTGCTGCAAAGAAGTCCTGCTGTCAGGAGGGTGAAAAATGTCTGGTGAAATCCAAGCCTGGATTCGATGTGAGAAGAACCTGAAAGCAGAGGGGACAGAGTCTGGGTCACTTCAGGTGACCAGGGTCTCGGTAGTCGAATGCCCACCGATGTCGAGTGCTTCAGGAGTGTAGAAGGGTTGCTTGACTCTGCAGCCCACGGGGACTAGGAGACGTCGAGGATGATCAGAGTCCAAAGGTGAGCTGCCCCATGAAGGATTTCGAGAGCTGAGGGGTCGATGTCAGGCCTGAAGCACTAACAAGCCTTGGCAAATGGAACCCACAAAGTCAGAGGAAACAGGTTACATTGAGGACCAGCAAGATCCAGGGGACTCCCCAAGCAATAAAGAGTCAGGGCATGTCTGGAGCAACAAGGTAAGCCCAAGAATTAGCAAGGTGACCCTCGTCCGGACCCACAGACCAAGGGACCAGCGATTGCAAGGAAACCTCAAGCAAGTTTGCAAAGCACCAGCCCATAGAACATTTGAGGAGTGAAGGCCGGAAATCTTCAGTGCAAATAATGCTCGGGGTCAGGACTACATGGAGTCCACTGCACAAGCTTGGGCATCTTTACTAAGCATATACAACTGCAAATGTACGCTGTGCACAAGAGTTGCACAGTCCCCACGAGGGATACTGGTCTCCGAATCGCTGAGAGTGCAGATCGACCTTCGGAAACCCAGTGTTGCTGAAATCTTCTGAGTCCTCAGGAGCTTGGAAGAAGCAAATGAGACAGATGCGTTTAGGTGCCTGCTTTTGCAGGGGAGTAACTCCTTTACTCCAAGGGAGATTCTTCAGTCGTTCAGCGTCGTGCAGGCAGTTGAAGTACTTGGTTTCTTCTTAGCAGAATCTTGTCCAGGTAAAATCTAAAGTCCTGTAGTCAGGTAACCATTTTATACACATGGGAAGGGGTTGGAAAGATTTTGTGGACCCTCCTAGGGGAGGGGCAGGACAGATGGATGGCTACACCCATGTCCTTTGTCCAGTTTTGCACCAGAGCAGGAGCAAATGGCTCCCAGAACTGGTTTGAGCTGGACTATGCACAGGGACACCAAATGTACCCCCAGTGCAGACTGTCTGGCACTCTCAGAGTGCACCCACCCAGCCCCTATACACTAAACCCTGTCTGGGAGGTGGTCACACCTCCCTGTGACAGGATGCCTATTGTCATACCTTCCTCTGTTCGAGCTTGGCTCAGCAACAGGAGAGCAGAATTGTGTCTGTGGCTGGCAGTATCCATTTTGTGCTGCCCAGGTCAAGAAAGCTGGTACCGGGTAGATCGGTGACCCACATATGTCCCTTTGGAAGGGTGGGATCATACCTCCCACACCAGTTACTGGTGTGGAGGTATGATTCAAAGGTGTTTGATACCAAACACAACATGTTTATAAGCAGCGGTTTTAAAGTTAGCATTTACCGCAAGATTTTAATGAACTTAAACATATATGTCTGGCTGCATCACAGACAACCCCGGAGAATGGTCTCCGAAGGCTGCAGAGGGGCTCTGCTCATGCAGGGGCACCCTTTCACGTAAAATACAGCACACTGCCTTCAGGATTGTTAAGACCTGCCATAGGGGTGACTGATAGGTATTTAAGTGCAGTGATTTAGATAGATATAGTGAACCTTTATCTTAAGTAAGGGGTGCAAGCAGCCTGGTCGTGTCAATTTGGATGGCCTCTCAGGGGTGGCACAATACATGCTTCGGCCCATGGAAAGCCTCTGGGGTACCTATGCCATGGGTTCATGGTGTACCATATACTAGGGAAGGATAAAGGTACCCCAGAATCCAATCTGGAGTGTACCTAAAGTACATGCATAGCAAATTCAAGGGAGAAAGCAGATAGACTGGGGTCCTGGATAGCGGGATCTCAGTCAGACTAGACCAAAAACAGCGTGGCATCTGCAAAAAGTGGAGGTAACCATAAGAAGTAGATATTACTTTCCTACACTTGGCGTGGTTTTCCATTAAATCCATGCAAGCTTCCCCCAGAACCTTGAGAGCCGATGGCAAGACTTTCTCTCGATGTTACTGGGCCTTGGTGTTGTTTTCCGCTATGCACGTTTGAGCGAAAACAATACATTTGTTTCCTGTAATTTGGTTCCGAACAACAAGTTGCACCTGCCAATTCTGTCAGGTCATAGCGAGTGTACTTACATGTACTTACATGTGTTTTCTCCAAGGTACAAGAACCTTGCAAATGGCCACGTGATCTACCTACATCCATCAGGGGAGTAGCCAGAAATGTAAAATATCCCTAACTTTAAACGCAAGCTCTAATGGCACCAAGCCAGCAAACCATGTGAGTCTAGACCTCCCTAGATGAGCTCCCTTGTCTCTTTCATCCAATAATCAATCTATTTATTCCTTCACACTTTCTTCCACCCGCAGATATCCATAATTCACCTTTACATATTCTAATCCATTTATTCTTTGATTCATCATTCAATCTTTCAACATTTTATCATCCATTGGTCATTCCATCCATCCATACAGATATTCATGATCTATGCTTTCATCCATCTACTTCAATCCACCTATACATCCATCATTTGACTTACCCATCCATCAATAAAGGCTTTCATCCATCAATCGATCCTTTTACCCACTCATTCATCCATCCTCTCTGATTTTCATTATTTTACCAGCCTTCCTCTCAGTTTTCCATTTACTATGCAATCCATCCACCCTCTCAAATTATAATTTACTCATCCATACATCCATGCATCAACCCACCATTCCTCTCAGATCCCCATTTACTATGCTGTCCTTTCAATACACTCACCTATCGATCCATCCTCAAATTTCCATTTACTCTGCCATCCTTTCACCAATCCATCCATCCTGTCAGATTCAATTTACTCTGCCCTATTTTCATCCATCCACTTTCCATCCATTTATCTGTCCCTCTCAGATTTCCATTTATTCTGCCATCTTTTCATCCAGCTATCTGTCCTCTCAAGTTTCCATTTACTCTGCCATCCTTTCATCCACCGATCTAGCCATCCTGTCACCCATTTATCCATTCATCGTTTCACCCTTCCATATTTTCACCCACCCATCCATCCTTTCACCCATTCATCCATCCATCCAACCTCCCATCCATCCAACCTCCCATCCATTCATACATCCAACCAATCATCTACCCACTGATCCTTTTACCCACACATCCATCCTTTTACCCACCCACCCTTTCACACTCATCCATCCATCCTTTCATCCAACCACCTTTTCACCCACTCATACGTACATCCTTTTGCCCACGCATCCAGCCATCCTTTCACTCACTCATCTTTCAATCCTTTCTTCTACCAAACCTTTCACCCACTCATCCATCCACTCTCCCACCCTCCTTTATATCAGCCTTCCTACCCTTTCTTTCTTTTAATGATAATTATGTTTGATGTTTAGGGGTTTTTATATAGCGCACGCACACTCCAGGGAGCATCTTGGCGCTATTGACTTCATTACAGAATAGAATGTTGGGAGGTTTTAACTGAGCTTTAGATATCATTTAGACAAGGGTTTTGCATTTTGATTCAGACAGTCCATAGATCCAAGTTTTTAGTAGTTTTTTAAAGGTTTTTTCTGATGGACATGCTCTCAGGTGAGCCGGAAGAATATTCCAGGCCTTAGCGCCTAGGACTGCCAATGATTTTCCACCTTTGGTGGCCAGTCTGAACTTGGGGATGGACATTAAGTTAGCCGTAGCTGACCTGAGTTCTCTATTCGGATGGTATCTGTGAAATTTGTTGGACAGATATTTTGGGCCGCGCTTATGAAAGCCTCTGAAAGTAATCAGGAGGATCTTGAATAGTATACGTTTCTGGATGGGGAGCCAGTGCAACATGTTCAAGGCGGCTGATGCAGATGACTTTCTAGGCCATCTCAAAACCAGCCGAGCCGCCGCATTTTGGACCATCTGTAATTTATGCAGGGTAGATTTTCCCACCCCTGCATACAGACTGTTACAGTAGTCAATTCTCGATGTTATTAGCGCAATTGCTACTGTGCGACGGGCAAACAAAGGCAGGTAGTCAAAAAATTTGCGAAGGCCTTTGATTATGTTAAAACAGACGGCAGCCACTTCTTTAGATTGCTGTTTGAAGGATAGCATATCGTCAAATTTTATTCCTAGATTTCGTGTTGCACTGATGGTATTAGGGGGGGCTTCCGCATCTAAAGGCCAACAGGTGTGTGGGGAAAAGATGTTGTTTTTCCCGAACGGCAGAATCTCTGTCTTTGCGGAGTTACATTTCAGATGGTTGTTATGCATCCATTTAAAAGACGCGGTCAGGCAGTCTTTCAATACCTGTTCGTCCCTTTCTGTGTCTTCATCTAGAACCAGGAACAGTTGGGTATCGTCTGCGTATGCAACTGTGCTTACATTATGGGAGGCAATTAGATTGATCAGGGGTGCCATATACAATTTTGAACATGGTAGGGCTCAAGCTGGAGCCCTGAGGCACCCCCGAACTGATCTCCTTCCCCTCTGAGTGAAACTGGCCCAATCTGATTATCTGTTTTCTGTATAGTAGAACATTTTTAAACCATTTCAACACGGTGCCCCCTATGCCTGCCTCAGCCAGGCGATGTAATAAAATGGCATGGGACACCGTGTCGAATGCTGCAGATAGATCAAGGAGAATTAGGACTGCCTTCTTCCCCTGATCTAGTGCCGCTCTTATGGTTTCTGTTGTTGACAGAAGTGCTGATTCAGTAGAGTGGTTGGCTCTAAAACCTGCCTGATTTGGATGTAATATATTATTTTCCTCTAAGAATGTTGAGAGTTGCTTATTGACCAAGGTTTCAGCACATTTATATAAGGCGGGAAGTTGTGAAATGGGTCTCAGGTTGGTTAAAACAGATGGATCATGAAGGGGCTTTTTTTGTAGGGGTTTTACAATCGCCGTCTTCCATGTACTGGGAATTTCACCCGATTAGAGTGATGTGTTAACAATGGCGTTGATCATGGGATTAACCTCATCTTTGATTGCATGAACCAGTGCGGGAGGGCAGGGATCAAGTGGTGAGCCGGATTTGATTTTTGACATTGTATGTAAGGTGTCGACCAGATCAATTATAGTGAAAGTATTCCATCTAGTTTTCTCAGGATTGTTTTCTAGGGCTATGTTATCGTTATTTAAAATGATATCAGGGAAGTATCTGGTAATGTTGACAATTTTTTGTTCGAAATAATCTGCAATCTCATTGCAGAGGCTCTGTGATGGGGGTATTTCCTGAGACAAAAACCTTGGATCTCGAAAGCTCTTCACCACACGAAATATCTCTTTTTGATTATTCTGAGAAGTTTCTATCTTATTTGTGAAGTAATTTATTTTAGTACGTTTAATTTTTGCATGATAGTCTCGTCTGGCTGTTTTGAAACTGTCCTGGTCATCCTTATTATAATGCTTACGCCATTTGCGTTCAAGTTTGCGTACTATACGCAATGCATCTTTTAGATCATTTGTGTACCAGGGGGCTGAGAATTTCCCTTGTTTGGGTTTAGATTTGTTGGCTCCTCCAGAGGTTATTTTTTCCCCTATAGTTCTCATCCATTTTTCGTAACTAAGGTTGTCACTGGTCACATTCCTAGTTATCAGTGGTTTATTCTCTTTGGCCCATATGGGTAAATCCGGGTGCTCAATTATTTTTGTCCAACAAGGAGTTGGTTTCTGATGTCTGGGTACATTAGGTTTTGTATTGTTAGTTTCCTTCGTTGTGAGGTGAAATGCTATAAAGTTATGATCGGTCCAGGTCTGGGGCAAAGGAGTGGATACTTTGATGGTATTGAGATTAGAACAAACACAGTCTAATATGTGGCCCGCTATGTGTGTGGGGTCATTTGTTAGAATTTTTAGTCCTAATACCTGCATGATGTCTTTAAAGCATTGTACATTTGGATCCATCATGTTATCAAGGTGAAGATTTACATCTCCCAGCAGTGTAAAATTTGCTGCTATGAGCGTCAATGTAGTGATTACTTCCCCCATACTATCCAAAAAATGTTTCATTTGTCCTGGAGGACGATAAATTAATGCTCCCGAGAACATAAAGGAGTCATGGGCCTGTAAGGTAAAGGCTAAGCTTTCAGCTCCTTTAATATCAGGTAATTCAGAGATGTTACATATGAGGGTCTCACGGTGTATGATAGCAATCCCCCCTCCTCTTTGTATGGATCTGTCAAGTCTTTGTATCCTGTAGCCAGGTGGTAATGCACAGGTGATGTCTGGGTTGGACCATTCTCTCAGCCACGTTTCCGTGATCATAAGACAGTCCAGGTTGTTCTCAGAGATCAGGTCATATATGTGTAGTGCGTTCTTACACATAGAACGTGCATTTATTAATCCACCTTTGATGGTTTTATATATGATTTTGGGGGTGTTCTTGACATGGGGTTGTAATGTGTTTTTACATATCGTGCATGTAATAGGTCCTAACCATTTATCAACTTCTATAAAATGATTGCAGTTCTTAGAATTAGTATTGAGAGACAGAAGTATTTCTCTATTTACCTGACCTGGTAGCATTATTGGCAGGTGGTGTGGCCCCCGGCCCGTCCTTGGCGCGGACGGGCGCAGACGGGCTAGACTTTGGCGCGCTTCAGGCGCGCCCGCTGATCGCGTCCGCTGCGCGGAGGGATCACCGTATGCTTTTATGCACGAGCCTCGAAGTCTAGCACGCTGGGGCAGTGAGTACGCCCAATATGTCCGCCAAAATGCTGCCTCTCACTCAGCACCTTAGTCGGCTCTTATCTGCCAAGTTGCAGATAAGAGGCCCATAAAGAACCCCACCCGGACAGTAGCTGGTAAAGTGGGATTTCAGGACACACCTGCATCTATCCATCTATTCCATCCATACAGACATCCATGATATTTACTTTCATCCATCTACATCAATCCACCCATACATCCATCATTTGACTTACCTATCAATAGATAAATGCTTTCATCCATCAATTGATCCTTTTACCCATTCATTCATCCATCATCCATCCTCTCTGATTTCCACTCACTTTGTGATCCCTCCTCTCAGATTTCCATTTACTATGCCATCTATACATCCTCTCAAATTACAATTTACTCATCCATCCATCTACCCACCCATGCTCTCAGATCCCTATTCACTATGCCATCCTTTCAATCCACCCACCCATCAATGCACCCTCAGATTTCCATTTACTCTACATTCCTTTCACCAATCCACCCATCCTATCAGATTTCAATTTATTCTGCTCTATTTTTATCCATCCACTATCCATCCATTTATCCATCCCTCTTGAATTTCCCTTTATTCATCCACTCATCTATCCGTTCATATTTCCATTTACTTTACCATCCTTGCATCCACCCATCTAGCCATAATCTCACCCACTCATCTAATCATCCTTTCACTCACGTATCCATCCATCAATCCATCGTTTTCCCCTTCATTACTTTTATTCATCCATTCTTTTTCCAATCCATCCTTTCACCCACTCATCCATCCTATCTTTCACTCACTCATCCTTTCACCCGTCCAGCCATCCTTTTATCCACTTATCCTTTCACCCACTCATCCACCCATCCATTCACACATGCATCCTTCCATTCTTTCATCCACCCATCCTTTTAGCCACTTATCCATCCATCATTTCATCACCCGGTGATCCATCCTTTCATTCACTCATGCATCTACTCGCACATCCTTCTTATCTGTCAGCCTATCTTTCTTTCCTTTAGCAATAATTATAAGCTTTTATCTATCTGTCAAATTGCTAATAAAAGGCCTATACCATCCCCATAACACTGTAACTTTTAAAGCTGTTATGAGCCCCAGCGTACCCCAATATAGGCCCTGGTAGTTGTACAACCTTTTACCTATATTTGTCCTACCTTGCATTACATAACGGCTCTGGCACTGACCTTTTACATAGTTAGGTGCGGAATAAATGTCCGCTGGTTTTCTTCAAAAACTTGCCTCATTTTTTATGCATGATGGTTCTTAGTATCACAGCAGGATTACCATCTTCTGCATAATAACTCTGTATAAAAGTCACCAATATCCTCATTCTTGGACGACAGGCCTACAGTAGCATGACATATCTAGGTAGATCCTCTGAGGGTACTTTTTCGAAGTACCACATCTTCACGGGGCAAACCACATTGTTCTTTCGCATCAGGTAATGGGGTTGGGTCTTTCCTAGGAGAGATTCTTGGCTTTACACCTAGATACATGCTAGGTATACTTAGTTCGGGTTTGTATCTTAGGAGTACACATGATTACTGCCATGTATCTATAGGCCCACATCTATTCACTGTTTTAGCACCATGGTAGAATTCTACCTTTTATTTACACTGTTGGTGCTCGTAATCGTTTATATCGGTTTCTGTCTAATGGTTGTTGCAGCACACGTATTTTATACTATAATGACGCTGGTTCAATAAATGCTTATTGAAAATGTCCCGACCGTTTATTCTGTATATCTCTCTGAGACCAAGTGAGCACGAGTGAGAGAGCAAAAAGCACTGTACTGTTTCTACGATCACTGAGGGGTCAAGGTTGTCATGTTCAATAGTTGCCAGAAACTATTTTGCTCCTTTGTAAGGTTGTGGGGTTTAAAGTGGTACCGTGAGCTAGCTGGTCTACAGACTAACATATATTTTGGGGGAGTCTGGACTCAGTCTGGACACCAATCCCTTAGTTTATGTTGTCTAAACACACAGATCCTATATAGATTTGTAGGGACTACACAACATGGTGCCACCAAAGTTGGTTTGGTTCTTATTTCTCAGTCAAATCTGAGTAGTTTAGTTGTGCTTTCACAGAGACCACTATTCACATAAACCTAGAGACGTCTGGAGTGCGAAGGGAACATCTGCCACAGCTGAGAAGGTATAACCTATGCATTGGCTGTAGGTATATTCAAGCTTGAAGGATTATAGTACCCCACATTGTGCAAAACGTTATCTCTTTTTCCATGAAGATTCCACTCATAATGTCAGACACGGGTGATAGTGCTACTAATAGGGCTGGTAGTGCTAATCGGGAGGAAACTAAGCAGGAAGGTGCCATAAACATTTCAGAACATTGCAGAAATGCACTTACTATAAAACTAGCAGATTTGTGATTTTCACCATTAAGTGGGACTGTTACCTTTGTGATTGAGGCACATGAGGCATACAGAACAGATGTGTTCTATTCTTCGGTTGAATTGCCACCTGCAAATGCACACACACACACATTTTATTCTTACACTGAAGTACCAGATGAATACACTCATATGAATCCAGTTAACTTACTAAAAACATATAAATTGGTTTAACACCTTCAGTGCTCATGACGGCTCCCGGCCGTCATGAGTCACAGTAGACGTGTGCTCATGATGGCCGGGAGCCATCAGAACATTGCGGCTCTGCCCACGCGTGGTTAAATCCCCGCCTGTGTGGGAGAATTAATCCGCGGGCGGAGTTCTGATGGCTCCCGGCCGTCAAGAGCACACGCTCACCGAGATTTATGATGGCCCGACGCCATCATAAGTACCTGAGCGCCACAATCAACTTCGTACCCCTTCACTCCGCTGCAAAATTTGCGCTGCGGCAAAGGGGTTAAAGGCACCCTTCCACATACCACAGAAAAGTGATGCTGGGTCTGCTCAGTAGATACAGAGTGACTTGGCCGGTTCTAGCTGCTTACACATGGCATCCAGGGATTGACAAATTGTCAGCAGCTGACTTACGCTCAATTCACAAAGAAATAATACAATTTTACAGAAGTCTTGCACATTTTGTTATGCAAACACTCACACTTTAACCTACAAGGGTCACTCAAGCAGGTCAACTACAAGGGACTGTAACAAAAATCACCCCATAAACGCTAAACACGATAATGGGAAGAATGCCTACTAAACATGAGCTAATGCAATTCTAGATAGCACAGAAAATAGCACAGCTTGAGGCAGTGGCCATAGGCCAGCAAGAAAAACACAGAATACTGACATTCTGTTGCCAAAAGTAACAGCTCCCCTGATAGAGGATTGTATCACCAGGGGTACAGTCTTCGCTGCAATTTATACCAGAACTCATGTACCCCCTCAATTGAAGTCATACCAGAAGTATTGAAACAAATACAGAACAAGTACGGAGCAGAACCTGCCCTTGACTTAGGGATAAAATTGATAGGCAATTTTTCCAGGTATACACAATTATGTTAGCAAACATAAAAGGGGAGGCAGCAGGGGTAGCTATATGCAAAAGCCTGAGGGAATGCACTCATACACAACAGGAGCGGGAGTTAACTAAAATTATCGGAGAGACCTATTCTTCACTGGGTACAGATAATTTGGGAGCTATACCTGTGAAACCACAATTAATGGGTAATTCCAACAAAGGATAACTCAGAGCAAGCACCCGATTCTGCTAAAAAGAAATGGGATTACAAAGAATCAAAAAACAAGCAGGATGCATCACAATCACCAGGCTGGTCTCCTCAACAGGAGCCCTCTGACAGGAAATATAACCTTAGAAACCGTGACAATATGAAAAAACCTGACAGGTATCAGGACACTGATACACATTCCTCTCATTCCTTTCAGAGTTCATAAAAAAACTCTGAGAGTGAAGAGCGGACAGACGCAGATCAGAAGAGCAAGCCAAGCCAAGAGATACACATCGCACTTCAGACTACATTATCAAACAAGAAGATAAACCAAAAAGTAAATCTCATATAAAAAGAAGAATGTAGCTGGCCTTAAAATAAGAAATGCCCAGGTCACTGAGGACTCAAATACTGAACAGGGAATGGGCTTTGACAATGCTAGACAGCGCAGCAGAAGTAACAATAGCTTGCCAGAACCTGATGGAATTTGTGGTGAGAGCAACGATGAATGAGCACATCATGGTTGAAACACCTGATACAATGGGAAGAGTCCCACATCAGTTACATGAAATAACACTCCAAATGTAGGGGGCATACCAAGGAAGCTGAAAGGTCTCTTTTAGGAGAACCTGACCTTTGGATACAATATCTTTTTGGCTGAAAAAGATTGGCCACCTTGAGTTAATTATGGACTCCCCAAAAGGAGACGGCGTAATATTACCAGACTTCTCCGACATCGTTCCAGAATCACTTAATTATTCATATGTGCAGGAGTGGTCTGTAGCACTAGCTCCAGCATTATACCACAATCATGTAGGGTGGGATGCTGAGTCCCCTCACCATGAAATCCAAGTAAATACTACTCCAACTCCACAAAGGCAGTACCCAATAAAACATGGCGCAAAAAAAACGGTCAGAGAGATCTTACATCAACTTGAATACCAGGGTGTAATTGAGAACTGCACTTCCTCCATGAATAATCCTTTGTTTCCCTAATAAAACCCGATAATACATACAGTCTAGTTTTATAGTACAGACATTTGAACACATGCACACAGACATTTGCAGAACAAAATGCACATAGTGCCGCATTAATGAATAACATTGTGCGGAAAAAATACAAAACAACACTAGATAACTCAAATTGATTCTTTTGCCAAAATATAGCACCTGAAAGCAGATATTTGGTAGCATTTTTGGCCCTTGGCTCTCAACACCAATTCTGTAGATTGCCCAACGGGTATTTAGAATAGCCCGGAATATGATCGGGAAGAGTATCAGATTTACTTCCAATTTTTAATGAGGAGGCATAGTCTTATGTAAATTATATTTATCTGAGGAACTATGAACTTTTGGATCATTTGAACAGGATGAACAATATCATTCTGGGATTCGCCTCTGAGGGCCACAAATGTAACTTTAAAAAATCAAAAAGTGCCCACCTCAATGTCCTATTTTTAGGATATGAGCTCGCATGTGAAGGGAAAGGCCTAGCAGCTAATTTTTTTAGAAAAATGTGTGTTGCTTCTACCACCAAAGACGCTGAAAAATCTACAGTCCATTTAGGGATTCTTAAATTTTGGCAGCATATGCCTTTTGGATTACGCAGAAAAAGTAAAACCTTTCTATGACTTAATCAGACCTGATTTTTCAGTTCAACATTGTACACAGGAACACACAACAATTCTCTGTACCTTACAAGCTGACATGATAGCTTCCAAACACTTACACACATGTGTAAACACCACAAATTTGGTGATCCGTGTACTCGCGGGTCAATCCGGGTACACTCACCTCACTTTATATGAAAGCAAAATTGTACCCACTGCATACAAATAACATTTTTATAAAAACGCTGGAATAGTTTTGCATAAATAGAAAATATACTGACAACAGTACAGACTGCTGTAGTGACACTAGCTCAGGGGAAAAGCATAATTGTCATAACTCCAGTCCTTAGAGGCTGTTACAAAAGCAAGCATTCCAAATGCAAAAGCACTGCATCCACAATGGATACAATGGGCTAATTCCCTCACTGCAACAGATGTAGACTACAAATTTGATTCTATATGAAAAACACAAGCATCTTTGCAGTATGAACAAGAATACCCTCTCCTGCATGAAATAATGCCTTTAGAACAGTATGAATACATGATTTACACTGACGGTTCTGCTCAGCCTGCCCTAGGAAGTAACAGCAATAAAGCGCCGCACGTTCGATTGTAATGGAGTTATATATGGGGTGGTAAGTTCCGTCCCAGCAATACGCAGACGCAGTCTCTAGGAGATTACACGGCACAGCTGAAAGAACTAAAACCCCTTGTGCTGGCACTAAAAAATACAGATCAGGAATACCTCACACTAATTGTGTGCAATTAATTTTACTGTGTTCAGTCATACAATACATATCTTCACTATTGGGGCCAGAATGGGTTTAGAGATTCCAAAGTTTGCACAATAAAGCATACAATGCTTTGGGAACACGTGGCAGAGCTGAAAAAAGGCTTGCCACGGGTTCGCATGATTCATACACTGAGTCATCAGTGTGTTGGCATGCACGTTTGAAGGGAATTCATTGGCTGATGAAGTCGCCAAGGTGACAGTAAGAACTTCTGCTGTTGCTGCAATCACTCGTTCTAGCACAAGAAAAGACAGACAGATAATGGTAGCTGTCAATGCTACACATAATAACAGCTCAGCCTTACCAACAGGTTTTCCACTCAAGTACTTCTACAAGTTAGATGTGCAAAATATTTTGTATGCTCAAATTCCAGGAGTGGGGACAGAGTAATACCAAACATGGATCTTAGATTAGGTTTAATTCTAGCTGCATACAGGTGTCTGGAATCAGCACACAGTTTCACTACTGAAATAACATTATTATTGGCCAGGTCTTACAAAGCAGACCAAGGGCTTTGTACTATCAGCAGATGAAGGGTTCCACTGTAGCACGTCTGCCACAAACACCACTATTGAAATCAGACAGACCTCTCGCATGTGCCCATTTGGGCCACTGCGGCCCCTTACAATCCGACAAGGTTTACAAGTACATCTTGGCGGCAGTTAAACCATGCTCTAGATTCCTGTGAGTTTGGCTCCAGCGCTCGGCTGACGCTCAAACTGTTATAAAGGATGTGTGAGTCTACATAGGGACATACACAATTGGCACCTCACAACCTGACCATGGCCCTGCGTTCAGCTCTCGGGCTTACAAAGAAGCCATGGGAAGTTTGGGTGTGGTCTTGCGGTGCTCCTCTCCATATCATCCAGAGGGAAATTTGATTGTGGAGAGGACAGACCGGGACTTAAAGCAATCCTGAACAGCGAGGGTATTAGGCTTGGGTGGCAGTTGTGCAATCACTTATATGGGGTCCAGAGGGCACTTAATAACATGCCAAGAAGTTCCTTAGGAGGCTGTACTCCATATGAGGTCCTGTTTGGGACTAGAATGTGGATTCCCGACCTCGATTGTGGCAGCCTAGTGGCGGATGAAAAAACATTTGACATCAATGATCGTTTGGCTGTTTTACAGGAACTCAATGAATTCTGGGCATTACAAAGCAACATTCAAGTTAAACGCACCACCACTGGGGAAGTGAAAGCTGTTCCAGCAAGACCTGCCTAGGTCCCAAAGATCGGGGGCCTGGTCAGAGAAAATATTGTGGACAAAAAAGAATCTGGGCCTGTACCTGTCCTGGCTGTCGAAGGAACAAGAACAGTACTTGTTCCGCCTCTTGACGCAAAGAAAGAAAAGAGATTCATCTCCATTGATCTGATCAAATCACACTATGTGGCTGATACTGGATAGCAGGCCGCGTGGGATCCTGGGTAGCTGCGGGTCTCCTCTCACTACCATGCATGAAGTTCAGACAGAAAGAATAATAACGTTTGAAGATTCTACTCTATGAAATAATGGAGTTACCACCATCGGAATGGGACTCGTGCTCATTGGAATTGAACAGCAACAAAACATAAATAAAACACAATTTTCAATTTGGCTTAATACCAACATCTATGTGAATAGGTCTTGAAACTAGTCTTTTGCCAGTTCTACAAAACTTGCTGAGCTACCAAAGACAGATCCAATAGCGTCTGGCAACTTTATCGATTTTGACACCTTCTCTGGATCCAAGGGAACCTGAGTCACCGCCAGCAGCTGTTTCCCACAAAGAAAAAATACACGATCTCTACCTTTGTCTGAAAAAGACTTGATTTGTTTCTCCCTGGCTATAGCTCTGGTTTGCAGTTGGTCTACTTTTCCTAGTCCTTTGGATAAGTATAGTAAGTGTCTTTTTCCAGCTCCCGAATGGACATTATCTCCCCGAACACTCTACAGTACAACATGTGAATTTGGTCCTGAAACCACATACAATGTCTCATTGTGAACAAACAGACCTGTCCTTTGTGAACAATACAGCAGTTCCAGTTCCTGAATGAATAGTTTGGGACAGGGTTTCAAATGATGTATATGGTCCAAATGAACTTTTAAAATGCCACAATTATTTAACATGTCCTTGAATTATAGCATCACCTCCAGTACTTTCACTGATGATTGGGACTTTGAAACTGCAAATACTATGCTGTCTGATTTAGAACAATCTGCTGCATTCTCTAGTAATGCATTGTATGATGATACATCTGATTGTGACACCATGTATTGTTACTAACACTATGGTCATTATTTCTTGCACTAAGCAAGTATCTCACGCAATGTTTTCACTTACCATCAATGGGAACATTGCCCAACACCACCAAAAAGTAGTTCACCAACATTTGCACAGAAGTTTGCTTATTTTTCTGGGTTTAACACTTCAGACCGACATATTATTATAAGGTTGCACCTACTCTTGCAAAGAAAAATATGCTCACCAACACAACACATATTTGCTCTGCTTCCTTTATTTCCCATCTGTCTTTACAGGGTTTCGACTTTTGGAGGGACACCATAGACACAAATTTTGCATGGGGGACTAAAGATTGGCAAGGCCAGGGAACTGAGGCCTTATTTAGAGCATCCTTAAAACCACATCAAATTACCTTCCTGAACGACACCATTCAACAGACTTCCTGTCTTGGAGTAGCTAAGATGAGGGACTTGAACACTCCTCAGATTCCCTCACCTACACACTATGAGGGATGGCAAAATTACACACAACATAGTGAGGATACACTGAATGACATTCTACATGATGGTTCATACAATTCATCAGATCCCAATTGAAAGGGATAGCTGGTTTGGCCGATCGATACAAAACAAGGTCAGTCAAGATTACGGGGTACCACCGAAGAGTTTAGTATGCATAGGCCTGATCAGCGCTACATAAAACAAGAACACTCAGGGTGGTGACATCTTTCAGTGTTGGGAAGTTGTACCTAGTGTGGCTAAAAATCTCAACACTGTCCCAGGTGAAACAACACTTGTCCTTGCTATCAGATGTTATGGATCTTAGGGATTTTTTGTTGGGTCCCCAGAAACGACATCAGATGCACTTCTAATACGCTATTTATACGAAGTATGGAAAGTCTCGCAACGATGAGGCTGCTGAGAGATTGCGTGAGATTGACATGAATAATCTAGAAAAGGCTTTGGAAGTGGTCGACAATGGTATGACCACACTGTTCTCTAAGATTTATTGACTGGGCAACATTGTGTCTTCTGCTATAGAAATAACAGAACAGGATTTGTCTTTTTTACAGCATGGGCAATTGCAGTTGCGGTCCATTCTATTATTAAGCTGGACTCTACACTCATTGCCCTCTGGGTTTGGCGGTATATCAAAAGTACGTCTATGTTTTCTGCATACAATCTAACAGAAAGACAGACAACATTGGCACGAAGAGATGCGAAATATACAATGCTGCACATTAAAAAACTTGGACCAATTACCTTTTACGAGGCTGAGTCACCATCCACAGAATAGTTAATCCCTGGCCATATTACACTGCCAGTCACAACATTCTAATTTCAATATTGTCTTCTGTATCACCAATTAGTTAGGTATGAAGCGTTGGGTAAGGAATACATACATGAATCTTGGGAATTACTGTACAGATTTAGATGCAGGAATGAGGACAAAGAAATCTTTCCGTGGTTGAGACTGTGAGAAATGTTAAGTGGGTCTCTAATTTGTCAGGATATTATGCTTCATGGAGCTAAGTTGTAATGCTTTGGTTGCAAACCTATCATGTCACTTGAAAGGCTCCCCCGCAGCCTTGATTCATCCGGTGTTCAAACTGCTCTCGAATGGGAGTTATTTTTGTTGTTGAATGATATGCTATGCTGCCAGGCATCGCATGTCTAGTCACAGTATGTTCCAGAGTTACTTGTTATATGCAAGTATTGTTTCCACAGACCCACACAGTCAGGGAGGCGCAGCTATGGCCTTCATTCAATGTTCGCCTTATACGGTTTGATTCTCTGAGTAAACTGAAAGCCATGCTTTTACAGAAGGATGTGGTCTTAACCTCAGCCTGAGAGACTTTTGATCTCCAGGTTGCAAGGTCTTAAGGTGAGATACAGGCACTAGTCCGAACTAACTTACTGCTCCATTTCAGGGAAATGGCACATCGTATATTTAACATGTCTAATACGAGTGGGATAGTACACCTATTTAACTCCTTCCATGCTCATGACGGAGCCGCTACCGTCATGAGCCTCGGTTGAGCTGTGCTCATGACGGAGCGGTTCCGTCATGGCCCGCTCAGCGCCCCTGCGCGGCGCGAATTCCGCGCCTGCACTGGACGTTCCATTGAGCGGGCGGGGCCATGACGGAACCGCTCCGTCATGAGCACAGCGCAACCGCGGCTCATGACGGAGCGGCTCCGTCACGAGCAGGCGAGCGCCGCTCGGCCCCCCCTCCCCCTAGCGCTGCGGCGGAATTGCCGCCGCAGCGAAGGAGTTAATAGCCTAGATTCTGGACTATTGAGCACCTTTCAGACGATCTTCGGAGTTATTGCATAATTTATCTATTCCGTATTGAGAAGCGTTTTTCTGGGGCTTCCGCTGATCCTACTACTTGTATTGGGTATCATGGTTTTAATTTTTCTGCTACGCAATGGTCGTCCTTGCCTACAAAGAGATGGAGAAAGAATCCTAGTGCGACGTTGCAGTGAACGCATGGTACTCCATCAGGGCACACCTCCGCTTCAGGAGCTAAGGGAGCCTTTTGTTCAGCTCATTCTGGGTTGACTACGTCCAGCCTTTACTCCGCTGCCTATTCTGCGGATACGAATGAGTGTTGGACATCTGTAAAACACCAACATCTATTGTGCCTCTGGACGTAGACATACTGCTGGACCCATTATTAAGGCCCACGCAGTGCAGTGTCCTCAGCGTATTCCAATTTTGATGTCGGCATTCTTAGAGCCACCACAGGATGCTTCATCTCCTGTCGGAATGGACACCAGCTCTGCAACAGGCTCAAAATCATTGAGTGCTTCCTCAGCAGTGGCAACCAGAGAAGATCACCTTTGCTACCTTGACCTGATCCATGAGGTGTTACAGGGACCGTCGTCTGAGAAGGCAAGCAGCAGTGATGTTGCATCTCCCACACAGAACACATAAACATTTGGCAGTGCGTGTGATGGGAGCAATTCGGCCTATTTCCAAAACAACTCAAATTGGAATTCGACAACATCATTTTTGCTTTATTTTTCTCTCTTGCTCTCACTGAGCACTATGGCTTTTGGTGTGCTCAGTTAGACTAACAGTATATTGACTATTTAAAGGACTTGCAGAGCTTTTTAAACTTTTGCATTGTTTTTAACACATACCATGTTTTTATGCTCATATTTTAGCAATGTCTTTTATGGTTTTTCGACCTGCATATTTGACATTTGTTAATTTTATAGTACATTCGGATGAGGAGTGGGTGTTATGAGCCCCAATGTACCCCGATATAGGCTTAAGTAGTTGCATGACCTTTACCTACATTTGTCCTACCTTGCCCTACATAACGGCTCTGGCGCTGACCTTTTACCTAGTTAGGTGCCTAATAAATGTTGTGTGATTTTATTAAAGAACTAGCCTAATTTAGTATGCATGAGAATTATTAGTATCACAGCAGGATTACCATCTTCTGCATAATAACTCTGTACAAAATTCACCGCTATCATTATCCTTGGATGACAGGCCCACAGTACCAGGACACATCTAGGTAGATCCCCTGAGGGTACCTTTTTGGGAATATAAGTACCACATCTTCACCTGGCAAACCAGAGGAGAAGCTTCTATGCTGGAACGAGACACTGAAGCAACCTGCCCGCAGACACTCCAGCAAGCAGTGGGCAGACATTCCTTGCAGGGTGCCCAACTCGAGACCAAGATGGGGTCTCTCCCATCAGATAATGGGGTTAGCTCTTTCCAAGGAGGATTCTTGGCTTTATACCTACATACATGTTAGGTACACTTAGTTACGGTCTGCATCTTATGAGTTAGCATGATTACTGCCATGTATCTATATGCCTGCATATATTCACTGTTTTAGCACCATGGTAGAATTCTACCTTTTATTTACTCTGTTGGTGCTCGTAATCTTATAGGTCTGTTTTTGTTTAATGGTTGTTGCAGCACACGTATTTTATACTAGAATGACGCTGGTTCAATAAATGCTTATTGAAAACTTGCCCACCGTTTATTCTGTATATCTCTCTGAGACTGAGTGAGCACAAATAACTGAGCGAAAAGTACTGTACTGTGTCCACAATCCCCGAGGGGTCAGGGTTGTCATGTTCGATAGTTGCCAGGAACTATTTGGTAAGGTTGTTGGAGCTAGCTGGTCTACAGAGTAACATATCCTTTGGGGGTGTCTGTAATCAGTCTGGACGCCAATCCCTTAGTTTATGTTGGCTAAATGAGTAGATCCTATAATAATGTTTAGGAACTACATGACAAGCGAGGGGTTCCCGACGCACCTGACATCCATTGATTCTTCGAGTGGATTTAGAAACACCACTCAAACCCGACGCACCTGACATCCATTGATTCTTCGAGTGGATTTAGAAACACCACTCAAACCCAAGTTGTGGCTTGGCCTCACTCCCTGCAGAACAGTCTACACCCTTCCCACTCTGCTGAAACCAAGAAGAGCTCCAGTCTCCCTAAAGTCCATTCGAACAGATGGTTCCCATGGCACCTGCTTCCTCAATGTCGTCCTCCTCCCTCCCTCCTGCACAGGTACTCGGGACTCTCTGAGTCAAGGCTTCAAGATCTTCGAATTTCAGACACGTTGAAGAACTAGGCTAAGTATTTGATATCAGGTTGCAGCGCACTAAACCTCCCACAGTAGTAAACAAGACCGAGTATCCCACTCTTCAAAAACTATTGACATTTCCTTCATTTCATTTCTGAGATTTACTCCAGTGCTTCTTGTGTGTTTCTACTCTGGATCCTTCCTACAACCTTGATGCTAGAGCTGTCACCGCTCAAGGGTTAAAAACTTTAGTCCTGTTTCTCTCTGATGCACAGTAGTGCAAAGAGAAAGCCTTTCAGAGTCTTTGAATTGTGCATCAGCCTTGTACCCCACCCTGTGTTTTGAGTTTATCCCTGGGAGCCCAAGTCACCCCAACCTTTGCTCCAAATGTATCTTGTGGAGTGCCAATATATCCAATCTGTATTTCGTGTTTATTCCTAGGAGTGCCACACTCCAATCTGTGATTTTGGTATTTCTGCCGAGCTGCTGATGAAATTGACAAGTTTGTATCACTAAAGTTAGTGCATGTTCATTGTCTGTAAAGACTTTTTAGTGTTCTGATGCTAACTGCCTCCTCTTGTTAATATCCAGTGCATTAATGACCTTTTACATCAATATAGCAGATATTTGTTCAAAACTGCTATAATCCCGCACTGGTTTTTTAGACTTCGAAATATGAGAGACACCTAATAAAGTTATTTAGCTCTCTATTTATCCAATTTATCCAATTTTTATATTCCTCACTCATTTCACCTTTGTTACTCACTTTTCCACGCACTGCTTTTCAGTCACCTGTAGTAGGTTACACCACCCTTCCATATAGTCACATTGGGTCACCCCTGTGCATACAGTGCATTCACAGCTGATGCAAGAGCTTCCTTCTTGGTGAAAGGAGTCCCAAATGATGACTAGGGCGGAACCGAGAGATGACTGATGGGTACTTTTTCACTTGAAGAAGTACCTTGCACAGTTTCCAGGCCAGTGGTTAGACTTGCTTTCACACTCTTTGTTCAGACCTACAGTTACTCAGCAGTATGTGCATAGTATATTAGGGAATGTAGCTGTCTTAGGTCTCTAAAGATTTTCCCTTGGACCCTCTTCTTATCGGTTAGGTTTTTATTCCTAGGAGTGCCACACTCCAATCTGTGATTTTGGTATTTCAGCCGAGCTGCTGATGAAACTGACACGTTTGTATCACTAAAGTTAGTGCATGTTCATTGTCTGTAAAGACTTTTTAGTGTTCTGATGGTAACTGCCTCCTCTTGTTAATATCCAGTGCATTGCGTCATTTCAAAGCCAGAGATACAGGTCCAGTGCACATCTACCTCGCAAACATAGACGTTCTCAGAAGTGACAAATGCTGTACCACAGTTTCGCACACTAGCTGAGCAGATCCAGTACAATTTATTTAATCCGCTTTTCCCCCTCTCCCCCAGAGATGTTGTGGACTTTCAGGTTTTGGTTCCTGGATCTGCACTGTTCTCAGGTGGGTTAGGAAGTCCGGCATCAGCTCTAGTGTTGTCTCTGTATTTCGGACCAGGTGAGTGCATGCCAATATCAAGCAGGAGTGCCATCTGCATATTACATAATACTTACATTTATGCCACCAGCATTGGAGGAAATGTAACCCCTTCCATGCTCATGGCGGAATGGTTACGTCATCAGCACAAGTTCAAGTGTGCTCATGACGGAACCATTCCGTCATGAGCACATGCTCAGATAATCCCTCTGCTGCAGACAGCCGAGGGATTTCCCATTTTTTCCTTTTGCCTGGGGAGGTGGGGAAGAGCTTCCTCAACCTCCCCACGCCTATTTTTGAACTTCGTTGTAATGACGATCACGCGCATGGCGCACGATCATCATTGCAAGAAAAATTAAACTGAAACTTAGTTTCAGTTTCTTAGTTTCGGTGCTTGTGGGGTTATCTCAGCCCCCCGAGCACCGAAAAAGATGGGAGGAGTATCGTTGGAAATGGGAGAGTCTCCCCTTTCCAATGGTACCCTTCCCTAGTGCATCCCTGCTTGGAGATTATCCAAAGAGGGCGATCCCCAAGCAGGGATCCACCCACTAGCACCAGGGAGGGGGGAGCGACCCCTTGAGCAAGGGCCTTTGCTCCCCCCATATTTGTTTGGGCACACAGCAGTCTTTCTGCCCTCCCCCGGCGGGCAGAAAGCTCACTAGAAACCAGGGATTCTTTTTTTATTGACGTTGGGGTGGGGGCTGCCCAAAAAGGGCATGGCAATCCCCCCAGACTAATGTCAGTCTTTCTGCCCCGTCAGGGGTCAGTAGCCCCCAATCTGCCCCCGGGGGGGCAGAAAGCCCACTAGAAACCAGTGTTTTTTTTTATTGACGTTGGAGTGGGGGCTGCCTAAAAAAGGCATCACAGTGCCCCCACCCCTCAGAGAAATGTCAGTCTTTCTGCCCCCCCAGGGGCAGACAGGAGCAGTAGCCCTCAATCTGTCCCCCAGGGGGGGCAGAAAGACCATTAGAAACCAGGGATTTTTTTTGTCAGTGCCCCAGGGGAAGATGGGGGTGGTAGCCCCTAATCTGTCCCCCGGGGGGGGGGGGGGGGGCAGAAAGCTCTCTAGAAATCCGTATTTGTTTAAAATTGACGTTGGGGTGGGGGCTGCCCAAAAAGGGCATGGCAATGTCCCCCCCCCCCCGAGAAATGTCAGTCTCTCTGCCCCCTCAAGGGTCAGATGGGGGCAGTTGGCCCCAATCTGCCCCCCAGTAGGGCAGAAAGCCCACTAGAAACCAGGGATTATATTTTATTGATGTTGAGGTTGGCCCTGTCCATAAAAGGGCATGGCAATACCTCCACCCCTGCAGAGAAATGTCAGGGGCAGTAGCCCCCAATCTGCTTAAAAGCAGCATCTTGTTTTTCAGACCAAATAAACTCGGAAGATTTCCTGCTTAACGGCCACACCTCCCCCAAAAATGCCACAGTCTTTCTACCCTCCCCGAGGGGTAGATGGGTGCAGTGGCCCCTGATCTGCCCTTGGGGGGCAAAAAAGACCACTAGGCAACAGTGATTATGCTGGCTTTTCTAATGTGTGGGGGTGAAGCCTGCCCAGAATGTGCATACCAATGCCCCCACTCCCCAAAAACATAGCCACAGCCTTTCTGCAACCTTTGGGGGCATATCAGGGATGCCCCTCCCCCTGATTCCCCCTCCAGGGCGGCAGAAAGCCCACTAGGCACAGACTTGTTTTTGTATGTACCTACCTCTGACTTTTGGGCCCTAGCGCAGCCGGCACATAGGGAAACCTAGCAAACCTGTACATTTTTTTAAACTAGACACCAAGGGGAATCCAGGATGGTGTGACTTGTGTGCCTCTCATCGGGTTCTGATGCCCAGGATCCCTTGCAAACCTCAAACTTAGTTAAAAAAAAATTTCCTCACATTTCTGGGATGGAAAGTGCTGGCATCTGCGTAGATCCACAAAATTACACCAAGACCACATTCCCCAAAGTCTTCTGAGAAAAATGGTACCTCACTTGTGTGGGTAGGCCTAGTGCCCACATCAGGAAACGTACCAAAAACGTAACGTGGACACACCACATTTTCACAGTGAAAACGGACCTATTTTTTGCAAAGTGCTTAGCTGTAGAATTTGAACCCTAGCTCTACCGGCGCCTAGGGAAACCTGGCAAACTATACAAGGGCCCAAAACCTATTGAGGCAACTTGAAAATCACCTATCACAAAACAACCTGGTTTTACAAGGGGGGGGGTCCTATGAGTTTTTGGGCCTGGGCTCGGCGGCCAGCTAGGGAAACCTACCAAACCCACATATTTCTAAAAAACTAGACACCATGGGGAATCCGGCAAGGTATGGCTTGCATGGGTCCCCCAAAATTTCACAGCGAGAATCCCCTGCAAACTTCAAATCTAGATGAAAAAAATCACTTTTTTCTAAAAAATCTGTGTGGGAAAGTTCTGGGATCTACCTGTTGCGGGTACTTGATTCACCCACACAAGTGAGGTACCATTTTTCTCTGAAGACTTTGGGCAATGCGGGCTGGGTAGAATTTTCCCCACAGAAAATTGAGGAATTTTGTTTTTTTTTTACCAATGTTGAGGTGTGTAAGGGATTCTGGGTAACAGAACCTGGTGAGAGCCAGTCAAGTCAGCCCATCCTGGATTCCCCTGGGTGTCAAAAAAAATTATAGGTTTGCTAGGTTTCCCTAGGTGCAGGCAGAGTTAGGGTTCAAAATCTACCGCTAGACACTTTGCAAAAAAAAGGGACAGTCTTCACTGTGAAAATGTGGTGTGTCATGTTGCGTTTTGGGCCGTTTCCTGTCACGGGCACTAGGTCTACCCACACAATTGAGGTACTATTTCTCTCGCAAGACTTTGGGGAATGCGGGGTGGGTGTAATTCTGTGGATCCGCACAGATTCCAGAACTTTCCACCACAGAAATGTGAGAAAATGTGTTCTTTTTACACATTTTTAGGTTTGCAAGTGATTCTGGGTAACAGAACCTGATGAGAGCCAGTCAAGTCACCCCATTCTGGGTTCCCTGGGTGTCTAGTTTTAATAATGTCAAGGTTTGCTAGGTTTCCCTAGGTGCCAGCAGAGTTACGGTTCAAAATCTAGAGCTAGGTACTTTGCAAAAAAAAGGGTCCATTTTCACAGTGAAAATGTGGTGTGTCCACGTTGCGTTTTCGGCCATTTCCTGTCACGGGCCCTAGGCCTACCCACACAAGTGAGGTAACATTTTTCCTTGGAAGACTTTGGGAAATGCGAGGTGGATGAAATTTTGTGGATCCATGCAGATTCCAGAACTTTCTACCACAGAAATGTGTTTTTTTGGATATATTTTTAGGTTTTCACAGGATTCTGGGTAACAGAACCTGGTGAGAGCCAGTTAAGTCACCCCATCCTGGATTCCCCTGAGTGTCTAGTTTTCAAAAATATATAGGTTTGCTAGGTTTCCCTAGGTGCTGGCAGAGTTAGGGTTAAAAATCTAGAGCTTGGCACTTTGCAAAAAAGGGGCCCGTTTTCACTGTGAAAATGTGGTGTGTCCATGTTGCGTTTTGGGCCGTTTCCTGTCCCGGACCCTAGACCTACCCACACAGGTGATGTACCATTTTTCGCAGAAAACTTTGGGGAACACGGGGTGGGTGGAATTGTGTGGATCCACGCAAATTCCAGAACATTCCGCCACAGAAATGTGAGGAAAATTTGTTTTTTTAAACAAGTTTTTAGGTTTGCAAGGGATTCTGGGTAACAACCCCTTTGTTGATACCATTTGCAGGAAAGAAACCAGACGCTTTCACCGGTTTCCCTTTTTTCCCATTTTTCCCCCCAAAAAACAAAATATTCCTGTATTTTGACTAATTTCTGGATCCCCTCCAGGGGAATTCACAAACCACGGGTACCTTTAACATTTGCATGATGTTGGAAGAAATTGACGCAAATGTGGTAAAAAGTTACAGGAGCCTAAGCGCGAACAAACCCCAAATAGCCAAAAAAAGGCTTAGCACAGGCGGGGAAAAGGCCTAGCAGCAAAGGGATTAACAACAGCTCTTTGCCCAATAGACCACTGTAGACCCAAACAAAATCAGTCCTAAAATCTATATATGCAACGTAACATACGCCACTCCCGTGTTCAGGGCCTGCTTGTCAGGAAATATCAAGGTAAACGTGTTTTGTAAAGTGAACCCACTATCCCTGGAACTGGTTTGGTCAAATGGGAGAATCCCTTATTTATCTAACCATTCCTGTAGTTGGCCCGGTAGCCTTTTCCCAAGCATATTTGTGTATTGGGTGGAACACTGGAATTGCCATTCTTATGAACGGGAGAGGGGTGATCAGAGCTGTAAAAGTGAAAGTCTTCATAAAATGTATTTTCACAATAAGTTAGGATGCCTCAGTCCTACATTGGTTGGCAGTGCAGCCCACACCGTAAATCCTCCCCACTGCCAAAACTTCCAGCTGACTCTACCCTCGTTTTCCTTTTAATGTAATACCAATATTGAAATGCAATATCCTTTTAATGTACAACAGAGTACTTTATCCCATATGTAAAAGACTGTTTCTAATCTCCTTACTACAGTTGAGTTGTGGTGTCTCTAGTCATCTGTAATAAGAAAATGACATAGCTGCAAAACTGTAATAAGTTATTACAGGTAAGTTGTGATATAATTTTCTTGTTTGAATCTTTTTATTGACATTTTGCATTACACAGTCACATAATTACGAGATCAGCGCAAGCATTGATTACTACAGCCAACTATTGACAATGACATTGTCATATCAGTAAATGTACAGAATGATATGCAATTGAAAAAATGAAGAGTTTACAATGAATTGTTTACATCTACAACAATCATAGCTAGGTGCGTTCTTGTGTTATGTGCACCGCGGTTGATCCCTGTGTGGCAAGTCATAAAGTTGAGCAATGGAAGGAGGGTTCAACCAAAGGAGGACAATTAATATATGGAAGGGTTTGGAAAACTGCCTGAGACCTGCTGCTGTGAGGAACTACAACAAGAACGTATCTGCTTTACTGAGGCGCTGGATACCAATGTGTTGACTAGCTGACCTGGGATTGTTGTTCACCAATCCACATACATCACCACATGTATAAACCCATGTTGCAATGTACGACCCGACTAATCTCCCTCCCTTTCTCCAGAAACCAAAGATTGCGTGAATTTCACACTACATATCCTACTGTTATTTGTTGTGCATGCAAACATGCTATCTCTTTCATACGAACCAGCAATACAACAAGGGCTCCAGGGCTACTCCCCCCCCCCCCTCCCCTCCCCCTCCCATTGTTATACCAGAGCAAATAATAATCTATTATCCACTCTTGGCGTAAAAAGAAAATGCTGCGCAGAAGCATAAGACAGCTCAGCTAGAGAGAATGTCTGATATCAGGCACTTAAATGTGCCTGCCCCAGCCATCAGAGAATATCCAGGGCTGGGGAACCCCTAGCTCTGGCCCAGTAACACACCTCAGTGCCTCCCAATCTTAGACGTGGTAAAGTGTCACAGATAAAGTTAACCATGGGCGTGGCAGTGCCTGTGCCTACATGCCAATCAGCCAGCCACTTCACCTTTTCCCAACACGTCACAGAGTTGGGAAAGGGTGAGGTGAATGAGCAGAGACTGAAAACTTGAACCTGCGACTGTGCAGGTTTGGGGTTTCGGTTCAAGTGTCCAAAGCTGAAAGAAGCAGCAGGAGTCCAACGGTGACCTGCACAGACAGCAAGGTAAGTAAAAATGCTTTTAAATATTGTTTATGTATATGTGAGAGTGTGTGTGTGTGTATGTGGGCATGTATGTGTGAGTAAAAATGAGAGTGTCAGTGAAGGAGTGAGTCAAAGTGAGGTCAATTAATGATATGAGGAGTGAGAACAATTGAGAATGATTAAGTGAGGGAGCGTGACAGGGAATTGAACTGAATGTTACTGTGAGTGAGACTGAGTGAGTCAAGTCCAAGTGAGTCTTAGTGAGTCAGAGAATGAGTGAGACAGAGTGAATCAGCGTGAGACTGATTGATTAGGAGCACTTTACGTCATTTTTCTGGGGGTGAAATGTACTTAAATTGTATTTTAATGCTTGTTTTAACTTACATATACTTTTATGCAACAGACCCTTTGTGAAATAATGTTTTTACTAACTGACTGAGTCAGACTGCGTAAGAATGATTGTGTCTGAGTGAGTTTGAGTCAGTTGAGTACTTTTAGTCTTTGTTATTTATGTATGTATTTTATGGCTGAGAAACCATAGCATGCTTTTACAGTATTATTTTATAATACTCTTCTTGCTGTACGCATTATACTTTACAGCCAGTATTATGATTGTAGCAGTTCATTTCTTCTGCATGAGAAAGAAGACTGTTCAATAAATACTTTTATTGAAAACGCCCGTCTCTCTATTTCTCTGCACCTCTGATGAAACGAAGCATGCACGATTGACTGAGTGAAATATCTATCTATTGTTTCCACGACTCTTAAGGTCAGTTTTATCTTGGGGAAACAAAGTTGTCATAATTATGCGGTTGGAGAGGGAGTGTACAAAAGAAAGATGTTCTTTTGTTAGAAGACCCCTCACTCACCAACCTGGTTGGTGACATGCTTCATCATCGGGGTCCCGACCGGACAGCCGAGTGCCGTCCGGGTGTGCTGCAACACCCGATTACAGTGGAGCGGATAATTTTTTTGTGAATGTGGAGTGAAAAAAAGTGAATAAAAAATTGGCCAAGTATAACTTTATGGAAAAAAACGTTATTCTAAAGCTACTGGACAATGTTAAAAACAATTATTCGATACTAGCGTTGGTTAGGTTGACCGACAGTATCTGTGTAGGTGAAAATGGCTAAAAAGGTCTACATGTTTCAACCTGCATTGGAAATTACCAGGTTTTTGTCAGGACCAAGTGATGGGTGACCTGGGTGGTATACACACGCTAAGATGTATCCAGACCCTCGGCCACAGTGACCTGACTGCGTGCTTACAGTTGGTGTCCTTTTGTCCAAATTAGTGAAAGGAAAAGGAAAAAACTCGGGTATCGAGTGTTCAGTGCCTCATGGGAGTCAGGGTCAGGCCGCTACTCCTGAAACACTATTGTGCCAGGGCTGTAGTATCTGCCATTATACCTAAACGCCGACCGCCGCTCCCCACCTGGTTTAAACATTGCAGGTTTCCAAAAAACAGATGCGGATGCTATAATCATTCCGGAAAACATGAGGAAAACCATTGCTATAAAGCTTATACAAAATGGCCTATCGTCAAGAGGTGGTAGGGTAATTTTTGTCATAGAGGCACACGAATATCGGCACACAGAGGTATTCTATTCATGGATAGTCTTCCCTGAAGCAAATGCAGTATCGCATGTGTTTCACTTCTACAAAGTAGAGGATAATCCAACGGAATACGTTCCTTTCGAGGATATTGAAATTCCACTAACTTACCAAGAGCATCAGCTCTGGTTTAAAGGCGCCCTACAACATCAAAATCACATTACCAGGCTCGGTCCACTAGGTAGACCAGGAGCAACATGGCCGGTACTAGCCAGCTATACACCACATCCTGACATTGGAGAAATGTCAGGCCCAGAACTATTAGTTCAACTAAAACAATTAATTAAAATACATAGACAATTGGTTCAATATGTCATACAGATTCTAACAGTCCAACCTCCTATAAGGATTCCACAACACACCCCTTACCAGGGGAACACAAATAAAATCACACCACAGACTATACAATCAATCATTGGTAAATTGCCTGTAAAACTGGAATAAATTCCATTCTGGATAGCTAAAAAAATTACTCAAATCGAGGCAGTATTTCCTGATAGTACACCTCATGAGAAACACAGAATTTTAACAATCTGTTTACCAATGGGAATCACACCACACCTGGAGGACTGCGACACTTGGGGTACAGTCTTTGCTGCAATTTACACAAAACCTCATGGTGTTCCATCTATGGCGGTAATACCAGACGTCCTGAAACAGATTCAAAATGAATACGGGGCAGAGCCTGCTTTAAATCTGGGTACGAAATTACTTGAAGATTTCAAACAGGTCTCAGCTACAATATTAGCAAATATTAAAGGTAAAGCAGCATCCGTGGCGATCCGTAAAAAAATTAAAGAACTTGATGTAACTGAGCAACCATATGAACTGGCCAGAATAATTGAAAAACCCTATGAAGAACTAGGTAGAGACAGCTTGGGTGGGAAACCAGTTAAGCCCCAACTAACAGAAAGTCCTGAAAAGGTCTTTATTAAAACACTCTCACTACTCCTAAAAAGAAGTGGGAAAACACTAAACAGACACTTCTTAAAGAGAAGTGTTCTCAATCTAGAGGTGGGTCTCCTCAAAAGGAGCCCTCTGAAAAGAGGTATAACCTCAGGAATAGGGATAATTTGAGAAAACCTGATAGATATCAAGATACTGATACACGTTCCTATCGTACCTTTCAGACTTCCTCACAGAAATCTGAAAGAAGAGGACGGTCAGAACACAAGGAAGAACGCGTGAAGTCCAAAGACGATCAGCACGTTCCAAAAAATAAGAAAATCCCTGAACTGGCTGCCTTACGAAGCTAGAATCCATCTTAAAATTGCCTGCATGACACATGGCTGTACACCACAACTCACCTAGCTACCTCACCCAGAAGCTCACAATCTCAGGTGGCTTAAGAGCCACTAGAAGCACAAAAAATCTTCTTCTGAAACCTCAAAGATTCCGGAAGGAAAAAACTTATAAATGCTCCTTCTCAGGAATGGCACCCAGGATCTGGAATGCCCGCCCTCCAGAAACCAGACTTATCTCCTCCACTGCATTCTTCAAAAAAGAAGTAAAAGCGATCCTCATGGCCAAATTCACCTGAACATTTACCTTGGATCTATTGAGACTCTTCGCTTATCCTCTTATCACATGTCTTGTCTGATCTACTATGTTTCCTTGTTTCCCTGTTTTATTTGCTCTCCATTGATAACCTATAGCTATTCCGTGCACAATAACTTTGTTAATCACTCGCTCGTTTTTCTTATTCCATGTACTTGTAAAGCGCTCTGATATCTGCAAGGATCTTGTTCGCGCTATATAAAACTTTCAAAATAAATACTGATACACGTTCCTATCGTACCTTTCAGCCTTCCTCACAGAAATCTGAAAGAAGAGGACGGTCAGAATACAAGGAAGAACGCGTGAGGTCCAAAGACGATCAGCACGTTCCAAAAAATAAGAAAACGCAATTCACCAAGAAGAAGGTAGCAGGTCTAAAAATCAAACATGCAGAGGATCTTAAGGACACAACTCAAGAACGGGGAGTGGGCCCAAACAATGCTGGACAGCGCAGCAGAAATTACCATAGCTCGCAAGATCCTGAACGATCATCTGGAGACAGTGGACTTCAATGAGTACATTCAAGTTGAAACTGCCCGTACCAGGGTTAGTGTACCCCATAAGTTATATGGAGTAACATTCCGGAAGGAGGAGGACATAACTAGGAAAATATGAGCACTCTTTTGGGAGAAACTCTCTAAGGGTTATGACATTCTTCCAGCTGAAAAAGACTGGCCACCAAAATTTGTCAGGGAGTGCCCACATGGCGAAGACATGATTATGTCAGCCTTCTCTAATCATATTCCAATTCATTTAAAATACACCTATGCCAGAAAACGGGCAGTAGCCCAGGCTCCAGCATTATATAACAAGCATTTGCAATGCAATAGGTCTCGCATTAGGAAAGTTTGAGCTATTGGTATTGTAAATGACACATTTTTTATTTATGTTTTGGTTTTGAAAATAGCAAAATTAATAGCTTCGTCATTTACAATGCCAATAGTTATAACTTTCGCAAATGTGACACCTATAGCATTTGTAATGCAATATGTGTTGTATTTACGTGACTTACTTGTATTGATATTACAAATAACAATGGCTTTTAATTTTTTTAAATAATTAATACTTGAATAAAAGTTATTGTAATTTATAATGGCAATAGCTTAAACTTTTGTAAATAACTTTTGTGAAGATTATGTTCAGTGTATTTTATTGTGACGAAAATCCAAGAACAGAAGTGAAATATTAACATCTTTTTGTTACATTTGTAATACAGCTTGAAACATTGAGAGAACATATTTGAACCAAGTGTTGTTGAATGGTTGCACAGACTGATGCTGTGGTGGCGCTGAGTGATGTTGTGATGGCAAACGAGTGATGCTGTGGCATTCAGTGATGCTGTGGTAGTGCATAGTGATGTTGTGGTGCCCCTGAGTGATGCTGTGGTGGTGCTGAATGATGCTGTATGCTATGCTATGTTTTGTTTTGCTATCCTATGTTTTGTTTTGTTATGCTATGCTATATTTTGTTATGCTATGCTATCGTTTGCTATGCTATGCTTTGTTATGTTTTATTATGCTATGCTATGTTTTGTTGTGTTTTATTGTGCTATTGTTTGTTTTGCTATGCTATGTTTTGTCATGCTATGCTATATTTTGTTGTGTTTGGTATGCTATCTTTTGGAATGCTTTATTTGTTTTGTTTTGCTATGCTATGTTTTGTTGTGTTTTGTTAAGCTATGCTACGTTTTGTTGTGTTTTGCTATGCTATGTGTTGTTTTCTGCTATGCTATGTTTTGTTATGTTACGCTATGTTTTGTTATGCTATGCTATGTTTTGTTTTGCTATCCTATGCTTTGTTTTGTTATGCTATGTTTAGTTTTGCTATCCTATGCTTTGATTTGTTATGCTATGCTATGTTTTGTTGTGCTGTGCTATGCTATGCTATGTTTTGTTATGCTAAGCTATGTTTTGTTATGCTATGTTTTGTTATGCTATGTTTTGTTATGCTATGCTAAGCTTTGTTATGCTATGCTACGTTGTGTTTTGTTATGCTATGCTATGTTTTGTTATGCTATGCTGTTTTGTTGTGTTTTGTTATGCTATGCTATGTTTTGCTATGCTTTGCTGTGCTATGTTTTGTTGTATTTTGTTATGCTATGCTATTTGTTGTTGCGTTTTGCTATGTATTGTTATGCTATGTTCTGTTATGCTATGCTTTGTTTTGTTATGTTATGCTATGTTTTGTTATGTTATGCTATGTTTTGTTTTGTTATGTTATGCTATGTTTTGTTATGTTATGCTATGTTTTGTTCTGCTATGTTTAGTTGTGTTTTGTTATGCTATGCTATGTTTTGTTATACTATCCTATGTTTTGCTATACTTTGTTATGTTATGCTATATTTTGTTTTGTTATGGTATGTTGTGTTATGCTATGCTATGTTTTGTTGTGTTTTGTTATGCTATGTTGTGTTTTGCTAGGCTCTGTTTTGTTTTGTTATGCTATGTTTTGTTTTGCTATCCTATGCTTTGTTTTGTTATGCTATGCTGTTTTGCTATCCTATGCTTTTTTTGTTATGCTAAGCTAGTGAGGGGGTGTGAGTGTGAGGGGGTATGTGAGGGTGAGGGTTTGAGGGTGAGGGTGTATGAGGGTGAGGAGTGTGAGGGTGAGGAGTGTGAGGGTGAGGAGTGTGAGGGTGAGGAGGGTGAGGGGGTGTTGGGGGATGAGGGTGTGTGTGAGGGTATGAGGGGGTGTGAGGGCGAGGGGGTGTGAGGGTAAGGAGGTGATGGGGTGTGGGGGGTGAGGGGGTGAGGGTGTGTGAGGGGGTGTGAGGGTGAGGGTGGGTGAGAGGGTGTGTGAGGGTGAGGGTGAGAGGGGGTGAGAGGGTGTGTGAGGGTGAAAGGTTGTGTGAGGGTGAGAAGGTGGGTGAGAGGGTGAGTCAGCGAGACCTAAAAACAAAAAAAGACAAAGGAGCTGGGCATTTTGGGGTAGGGAGGTAAAAGAAAGAGTAACTGAGGGAGCACTATGGGGTGGAGGGGGTGGGGTCGCAGAGGAAGCAGTCCACCACAAAGACAGATGAAGTAGTGTGGGCTTCATAAGGGGAGCTCGGGAGTCAGTAGAGTAAATGTAGACCCTAAGAAATCAAGAGACGAGGGAGGGAAAGGATTCGGCTCCTTTAACTAAGGGAAATGTCAGCCCAATATACAAAGCGGGGAAGGACATAGAAGCCATTGGTGGGAAGGGAGGGGACAGAGGTTCACAAAGTAGGGTGAAAAGGTGAAATTCGGAGAGGAAAGCTGGGGGATCGAGAAAGCGGTTAGCTTCAGAAAGAAGGGTCATGGAAAGGAAAGCGAGCAGGGAAGGGACGGGAAATAGAACCTTTATTAAAGACCATGTTGAGCAGTCAAGGAAGGGAGAAGTAAGCCTTAGAAAGGGAGTGTGAGAGTAGGTGTTCAGGAGGCCGAAAACACGCTTCTTTTAGAGGCAATGGAAGCCTCAAAGAGGGAGAGAAAATGAGACGAGAGGGAAAGGCTCGCCTCATAGAAAGAGAGAGGCAATAAGAGTGGCAGGCGCAGCTGAGATGCTGAGGAGACAGGAAGTGATGGAGGTCGTGAATACCGGAGAGAGATGGGGGCAGCGATTCCCAAAAAGGAAAAGGGGGTTTTGGAAAATCAGGAAAGGGGTTAAGAATAATGGCGCGTGGGGCAAGATAATGAATGTGGGTGGGGTTAAGGCATGTCTCAAAGAAATTAGGGATGGGGGCTCAGATATAACAATATGAAGCCATCTTCACAAAGAGTGGGGCGAGGTCTGGAAAAGAGAAACGGCAGAGGAGAGTTAGACATGAGCGGAGAGGCATATTTCATAATGGGAGGTGTGGGCTTCAGAGAAGCGAGCCTCAAAGGCATGGCTGGCGAGAAAAAACGGCGGTGGACATTTAATGGAGGGAGCCGTGAGCCTCAGACAGAGGCAACATGGGGAATCCTTAAGGAGGAACAGGGTGGGGAGCTGTAGAAAGGCCACGAAAGGAGCATGCGAGGGAAGGGAGGCTGTGAGGGAGAAGAGTCTTGCAGGGTCCGCTTAGAGAAGCGGTTAAAACGGCGCCTCTGGCGCTGGTGAACGGGAGTGGAACAATAAACACGAGGCCTGAGTCAGTGAAACGAGGAGGGGGGGGTGCAAGGCGGAGGGAGAAGAAGGGGAGCAATTTACTGGGGAAGTGGGAAGGATAAAAGGCGAGAATTGGGGCGGAGGAGTGCATTCCTTTGAAGTCTGATGCAGGGGCGAGGGAGCGCATTCCTTTGAAGTCTGATGCCGAGGCCGATGGTATTTGATGTGCACACGCCTGGCTCACATGAACTGTACGCGATCAGCAGCTAGGTAGACTTTTCGGACCGCTTACTATAATCTCGTCCAACAAGCATTGCTAAAGCAATGCTGTAGGTCGAGACCTAAAAATCATGTGGGATGGGATGAGGATTCCCCTCACCAGAAAATCCAGTTAAAAACTCAACCAACTGCACAGAGGCAGTATCCAGTTAAGCAAGAAGCTAAAAAACATGTCAAGGAGATCTTAGATCAACTTGAATACCAAGGGGTGATTGAAACATGCACCTTGTCTATGAACAATCCTTTGTTTCCTGTCTCCAAACCAGACAATACATATTGTCTCGTTTTGGACTACAGACATTTAAACTCTGGTTTCAAAACCTTTGTAGTACAAAATGCACAAAGTGCAGCACTGATGAATAACATCGTGCGGAAAAAATATAAAACAACCTTAGATATTTCAAATGGTTTCTTCTGTCAAAATATCGCACCTGAAAGCAGGTAGTTGACCGCTTTCTCAATTATGGGGACACAGCGTCACTTCTGTCGTCTCCCCCAAGGATTCAAGAATAGTCCAGGGTTATTTTCAGCCAGAGTAACAGAGTTACTACAAACATATGATGATGAGGCATTATCTTATGTCGATGACATCTATCTAACTGACGATGACTTGGATAGGCACTTGAACAGAGTGAACACCATAATACTTGGTTTCGCATCTGAAGGGTACAAATTCTACTTTAAAAAAATCAAGAATTGCCCACCTCAACGTCCTATTCTTAGGATACGAGCTTTTCAAGTGAAGGCAAAAGCCTGGCAGCCAACTTTTTAGAAAAGTGTGCGCTGCTCCAACCTCCAAAAACGCTGAAAAACTTACAGTCAATTCTAGGTTTCCTGAATTTCGGAAGAACTTACATTCTAAACTACACAGAAAGGGTTAAACCTCTCTACGAATTAATCAAACCTGATTTCAAACAAAGTAATTGGACTAAAAACAGACAGAAATTTTGCGTTCAGTGCAAACAAACATGTTAGCAACATCACATTTACAGACACGCGTAAACATACGCAACCTTGTAATCAGAATAATCCCAGGAAGATGAGGATTCACATACTTAACCTTTAATGAAGGTGAAAAAGTACCAATTGCTAACTAATCACAATTGTACACACAAGTTGAAATGAAATTCACTTCAACAGAAAAAATTCTGACAGCGGTTCAAACTGCAGTAGGAGCTCTCACACAGGGAAAACGCATAAAGGTCGTTACTCCTGTACCTGCCTTAGAGGCAGTGACAAAAGCAAGCATTCCAAATGCAAAGGCTTTACATCTGAGATGGATACAATGGATTAACTCTCTTGCTGCAACAGACGCTGAAGACGTTTTTGACCCCTATTTGAAAACTAAAGAATTTTTACAATACGAACAAGAATGTCCTCTGCTGACTGAGATTCTGCCACTAGAACAGTACGAATGTATAATTTATACAGACGGATCAGCACAGCCCGCAATTGGGGGTAAACAAGCTTATAGTGTTCCGTGTGTGATTGTCAAAGGTCGCTGGCACAATTGTAAATTCAGACCAATGGTCACAAAAACTCAATCTCTCGGAGACTGTACAGCTCAGCGAGCTGAACTACAGGCTTTCAAGATGGCGCTTAAATACCGATCGCGAATTCCCCACACTCATTGTGTGCGATTCGTATTACTGCGTCCAATCTTACAATGAATACTTGCAGAACTGGGTTCAAAACGGTTTCAAAGATGCAAAAGGTGGCACAATCAAGCATAAGTTGCTTTGGGAACAAGCAGTTCAATTACAGAAAGAACTACAAAAGACTCACATGATCCATACACTGAGTCATCAACGGGATGGCGTTCACGTTGAAGGGAATTCATTGGCTGATGAAGCCGCGAAGGCAGCTGTGCAAACGGCTTCCGTAGCTGCAATCACTCGTTCAAAAACACAAATAGACGGCGAAATAATGCAGGCAGACGCCGCTTCCAATAAAGACAGCGGTAGAACCTTACCAAAAGGCTTTCCACTCAAGTGCTCATATATAACCGATGTAAATAATTTTCCTTTTGCTCAAATCCCTGGAGTGGGGCATAGAGTAATTCCAAACATGGAACATAGATTAGGACTAATCTTAGCAGCACATGAAGTACTTGCCTCTGCACATGCAGTTGTTGCCTCCACAGTGTCATTATTAAAACAAAGATACAGCGGCGGTCGACGTTTAGGCATAATGGCAGATACCACAGCCCTGGCACAATAGTGTTTCAGGAGTAGCGGCCTGACCCTGACTCCTGAGGCAATGAACACTCAATACCTGAGTTTTTTCCTTTTCCTTTCATTAATTTGGACGAAGGACACCAACTGTAAGTATGCAGTTAGGTCACTGTGGCCGAGGGTCTGGATAAACCTTAGCGTGTGTATACCGCCCAGGTCACCCATCACTTGGTCCTGACAAAAACCTGGTAATTTCCAATGCAGGTTGAAACATGTAGACCTTTTTAGCCTTTTTCACCTACACAGATACTGTCGGTCAACCTAAACAACGCTAGTATCAAATAATTGTTTTTAACATTGTCCAGTAGCTTTAGAATAAAGTTTTTTTCCCTGAAGTTATACTTGGCCAATTTTTAACTCACTTTTTTTTCACTCCACATTCACAAAAAAGTACCCGCTCCACTGTAATCAGGTGTCGCAGCACACCCGGACGACACTCAGCTGTCCGGGTGGGACCCTGATGATGAAGCATGTCACCAACCAGGTTGGTGAGTGAGGGGTCTTCTAATAAAAGAACATCTTTCTTTTGTACACTCCCTCTCCCTATACTCCATTAAGACCTTGACAGGTCCTATGGTGGTACTCCTTCCTTTGTTTATATAGATTAGGGTCAAGGGGACCAGGAGTATCCCCCCCACGTTGTGGAGAATTCCTTACTCTCTTTTTGTTTTTGCATGTTTATGCGGTTGTCAGAAACAAATTCCTTCTTGTTTATTCGAGAAAGTTTCTAGTGACCTCTGAGGTAGCTGGCACTCACAATTAAGTTTAATATATTCAATAGAGGCCTAGTTGACCTAAGTCCTACGTCACATCTATAGGATATATTATTCCAATGCGCAGAGCCTATTGGGAATATAGGAACTACACTACATGGAGTCCAACGTTTGGAAAGGCACTAATTTAACGCTAGATACTAAAGTAACTCAGTTTTGCTTTTTACAGAGAACCTTTTTCCCATAAAATACTCCAATAGACGTCTGGAGTGGGTAGAAGGATAAAATATCTGCCATAACTGAGTAGGACAAAAAATCCTATGTATTAGTTTTTTGGTTTGTTCAATGTTGAAGGATACAGTGTTCCAAAATATTGTGCACCTTATCTTTGTTTCCTTGAAACTTGCTCTGCAAACTTTCAGTCAATGAAATGTTGCATAGCGACACCAAGACCGGTAGCAATAACACAACCGGTAGAGCTGCAGCTGCAGCTCGACCGGGTTTAAACATTACAGGTTTGCAAAAAACAGATGCGGATGCTATAATCATTCCGGAAAACTTGAGGAAAACCATTGCTATAAAGCTTATACAAAATGGCCTATCGTCAAGAGGTGGTAGGGTAATTTATGTCATAGAGGCACACGAATATCGGCAGACAGAGGTATTCTATTCATAGATGGTCTTCCCTGAAGCAAATGCAGTATCGCATGTGTTTCACTTCTACAAAGTAGAGGATAATCCAACGGAATACGTTCCTTTCGAGGATATTGAAATTCCACTAACTTACCAAGGGCATCAGCTCTGGTTTAAAGGCGCCCCACAACATCAAAATCACATTACCAGGCTCGGTCCACTAGGTAGACCAGGAGCAACATGGCCGGTACTAGCCAGCTATACACCACATACTGACAATGGAGAAATGTCAGGGCCAGAACTATTAGTTCAATTAAAACAATGAATTAAAATACATAGACAATTGGTTCAATATGTCATACAGACTCTAACAGTCCAACCTCCTACAAGGATTCTACAACAAACCCCTTACCAGGGGAACACAAATAAAATTACACCATAGACTATACAATCAGTCATTGGTAAATTGCCCGTAAAACTGGAACAAATTCCATTCTGGATAGCTAAAAAATTACTCAAATCGAGGCAGTATTTCCTGATAGTACACCTCATGAGAAACACAGAATTTTAACAATCTGTTTACCAATGGGAATCACACCACACCTGGAGGACTGCGACATATGGGGTACAGTCTTTGCTGCAATTTACACAAAAACTCATGGTGTTCCATCTATGGCGGTAATACCAGGCGTCCTGAAACAGATTCAAAATGAATATGGGGCAGAGCCTGCTTTAAATCTGGGTACGAAATTACTTGAAGATTTCAAACAGGTCTCAGCTACAATATTAGCAAATATTAAAGGTGAAGCAGCATCCGTAAAAAATTTGAAGAACTTGATGTAACTGAGCAACCATATGAACTGGCCAGAATAATTGAAAAATCCTATGAAGAACTAGGTAGAGACAGTTTGGGTGGGAAACCAGTTAAGCCTCAACTAACAGAAAGTCCTGAAAAGGTCTTTATTAAAAACACTCTCAATACTCCTAAAAAGAAGTGGGAAAACACTAAAAAGACACTACCTAAAGAGAAGTGTTCTCAATCTAGAGGTGGGTCTCCTCAAAAGGAGCCCTCTGAAAAGAGGTATAACCTCAGGAATAGGGATAATTAATCATCAATTAAGACATCAATCCGGCTTCCGAGCAGGACATAGCACGGAAACTGCCATGACACACATAATTGATGACGCCCTCCAAATCTTAGATCAAATCGATACCTGCCTACTCATCCTACTTGATCTCTCATCAGCCTTTGACACCGTCAAACACGAGAACCTACTCGAGCTGTTGAATATCAGAATGGGTCTATCAGGGACTGTACTCAAGTGGTTTACCTCCTTTCTGCATAACCGTTCCCAGAAATTCAAGATCAATAACTCGATGTCCTCACCCGTTCTCGTAACACTAGGCGTCCCACAAGGATCCTCCTTATCCCCAACATTGTTCAACCTAGTCATGGAGCCACTCACCACTCTGCTGCAAGCATCTAATGTACAATTTCACATGTACCCTGACGACACCCAACTCTACCTCAAAACTCGATCCCCTGAAGACATCAAACTACTCAACTCAACGCTTAAGAAGACCCAGGCATGGCTGGCCGAGAATCACCTCAAACTTAACGCTCTAAAAACGGAATTCCTTCTTATCTCACCTCCCGCTAAAATCTCTATCACTCAGACTTGGCTTAAACACCTAACTGCACTCAACGTCCAACCTACCATCGTGGATTTAGCGAAATCTTTAGGCGTAACCCTTGACGCCAATCTCAATATGCAACATCATATCAGCAAGACAACTAAGGGAGCTAATTTCCAACTCAATACTCTGAGGAAGCCTAAACCCTTCCTCCCAGCCAAGGACATCCAAACCGCAGTACAAGCGCTAGTCATTCCTCGGATAGACTATGGAAGCGTCGCCCTCTGTGGTCTCCCACTTTCAGCTACCGCACCACTAAGAGCCTCTATGAATGCTGCAGCGAGACTTATCACTGGATCAAAAAACGCTCGCACATTTCCCCTGACTTAAAATCCCTGAACTGGCTGCCTTACGAAGCTAGAATCCATCTGAAAATCGCCTGCATGACTCACATGGCTGTACACCACAACTCGCCTAGCTACTTCACCCAGAAGCTCACAATCTCAGGTGGTTCAAGAGTCACTAGAAGCACAAAAAATCTTCTTCTGAAACCTCAAAGATTCCGGAAGGAAAAAACTTATAAATGCTCCTTCTCAGGAATGGCACCCAGGATCTGGAATGCCCGCCCTCCAGAAACCAGACTTATCTACTCCACTGCATTCTTCAAAAAAGAAGTAAAAGCGATCCTCATGGCCAAATTCACCTGAACATTTACCTTGGATCTATTGAGACTCTTCGCTTATCCGCTTATCACATGTCTTGTCTGATCTACTATATTTCCTTGTTTCCCTGTTTTTTTTGCTCTCCATTGATAACCTATAGCTATTCCGTGCACAATAACTTTGTTAATCACTCGCTCATTTTTCTTATTCCATGTACTTGTAAAGCGCTCTGATATCTGCAAGGATCTTGTTCGCGCTATATAAAACTTTCAAAATAAATACTGATACACGTTCCTATCGTACCTTTCAGACTTCCTCACAGAAATCTGAAAGAAGAGGACGGTCAGAACACAAGTAAGAACGCGTGAAGTCCAAAGACGATCAGCATGTTCCAAAAAATAAGAAAACGCAATTCACCAAGAAGAAGGTAGCAGGTCTAAAAATCAAACATGCAGAGGATCTTGAGGACAAAACTCAAGAACGGGGAGTGGGCCCAGACAATGCTGGACAGCGCAGCAGAAATTACCATAGCTCGCAAGATCCTGAACGATCATCTGGAGACAGTGGACTTCAATGAGTACATTCAAGTTGAAACTGCCCATACCAGGGTTAGTGTACCCCATAAGTTATATGAAGTAACACTCCGGAAGGAGGGGGCCATAACTAGGAAAATATGAGCACTCTTTTGGGAGAAACTCTCTAAGGGTTAAGACATTCTTCCAGCTGAAAAAGACTGGCCACTAAAATTTGTCAGGGAGTGCCCACATGGCGAAGACATGATTATGTCAGCCTTCTCTAATCATATTCCAATTCATTTAAAATACACCTATGCCAGAAAACGGGCAGTAGCCCAGGCTCCAGCATTATATAACAAGCATTTGCAATGCAATAGGTCTCGCATTAGGAAAGTTTTAGCTATTGGTATTGTAAATGACACATTTTTTATTTACGTTTTGTTGTTGAAAATAGCAAAATTAATAGCGTTGTCATTTACAATGCCAATAGTTATAACTTTCGCAAATGTGACACCTATAGCATTTGTAATGCAATATGTGTTGTATTTACGTGACATACTTGAATTGATATTACGTATAACAATGGCTTTTAATTTTTTTAAATAATTAATACTTGAATAAAAGTTATTGTAATTTATAGTGGCAATAGCTTAAACTTTAGTAAATAACTTTTGTGAAGATTATGTTCAGTGTATTTTATTGTGAGGAAAATCCAAGAACAGAAGTGAAATATTAACACATTTTTGTTACATTTGTAATAAAGTTTGAAACATTGAGAGAACATATTTGAACCAAGTGTTGTTGAATGGTTGCACAGACTGATGCTGTGGTGGCGCAGAGTGATATTGTGATGACGAACGAATGATGCTGTGGCGTTAAGTGATGCTGTGGTAGTGCATAGTGATGTTGTGGTGCCCCTGAGTGATGCTGTGGTGGTGCTGAATGATGCTGTATGCTATGCTATGTTTTGTGTTGCAATCCTATGTTTTGTTTTGTTATGTTATGCTATATTTTGTTATGATATGCTATCTTTTGCTATGCTATGCTTTGTTATGCTATGTTTTATTATGCTATGCTATGTTTTATGGTGTTTTATTGTGCTATGCTTTGTTTTGCTATGCTATGTTTTGTCATGCTATGCTATGTTTTTTGTGTTTGGTATGCTATGTTTTGCAATGCTTTATATGTTTTGTTTTGCTATGCTATGTTTTGTTGTGTTGTGTTTTGTTAAGCTATGCTATGTTTTGTTGTGTTTTGCTATGTTTTGTTATGCTATGTGTTGTTTTCTGCTATGCTTTGTTATGTTATGCTATGTTTTGTTATGCTATTCTATGTTTTGTTTTGCTATCCTATGCTTTGATTTGTTATGCTATGCTATGTTTAGTTTTGCTATCCTATGCTTTGTTTTGGTATGCTATGCTATGTTTTGTTGTGCTGTGCTATGTTTTGTTGTGCTGTGTTATGTTTTGTTGTGCTGTACTGTGTTTTGTTGTGTTTTACTATGCTATGCTTTGTTATGCTATGCTATGTTTTGTTATGCTAAGCTATGTTTTGTTATGCTATGTGTTTTGTTATGCTATGCTATGCTGCGCTAAGCTTTGTTTTGTTATGCTATGCTATTTTTTGTTGTGTTTTGCTATGTTTTGTTATGCTATGCTTTGTTTTGTTATGTTATGCTATGTTTTGTTCTATGTTTTGTTGTGTTTTGTTATGCTATGCTATGTTTTGTTATACTATCCTATGTTTTGCTATACTTTGTTATGTTATGCTATGCTTTGTTTTGTTATGCTATGTTTTGTTATGCTATGCTATGTTTTGTTGTGTTTTGTTATGCTATGCTATGCTTTGTTGTGTTGTGCTAGGCTATGTTTTGTTTTGTTTTGTTATGCTATGTTTTGTTTTGCTATCCTATGCTTTGTTTTGTTATGCTATGCTGTTTTGCTATCCTATGCTTTTTTTGTTATGCTAAACTATGCTGTGTTTTGTTATGCTATGCTATGTTTTGTTATGCTATGCTGGTGAAGGTGTAGGAGGGTAAGTGAGGGTTAGTGAGGGTGAGGTGGTGTGAGGGTGAGAGTGGGTGAGGGTGTGTGAGGGTGAGGGTGTGTGAGGGTGAGGGTGTGTGAGGGTGAGAGGGTTGTGAGGGTGAGGGTGGGTGAGGGTGTGAGGGTGGGTGAGGGTATGAGGGTGAGTGAGGGTGTGTGAGGGTGAGTGAGGGTGTGTGAGGGGGTGTGGAGGTTTGAGGGTTGAGGGGGTGTGAGGGTGTGAGGGTGAATGAGGGTGTGTGAGGGTGTGAGAGGGTGAGGATGTGTGAGGGTGATGGGGTGCGAGGGTGAGGGCGTGTGAGGGTGAGGGCGTGTGAGGGCGTGTGAGGGTGAGGGCGTGTGAGGGTGAGGGCGTGTGAGGTTGAAGGGGTGTGAGGGTGAAGGGGTATGAGGGTGAAGGGGTGTGAGGGTGAAGGGGTGTGTGAGGGTGAGGTGTTGCGAGAGGGTTGTGAGGGGGAGGGTGTGGAGTTGTGAGGGGGTGTGAGGGTGAAGGTGTGAGGGTGTGAGGGTGAGAGGGTGAGAGGGTGAGAGGGTGAAAGGGTGAAAGGGTGAAAGGGTGAAAGGGTGAGAGAGGGTGAGGGGGTGTGAGGCGGAGGTTGTGGGATTGTGAGGGTGAGGGTGTGTGAGGGTGTGAGTGTGTGTGAGGGTAAGGGGGATAGGGGTGAGGGTGACGGTGTGTGAGGGTGTGTGAGGGTGTGTGAGGGTGAGGGTGTGTGAGGGTGAGAGGGTGTGTGAGGGTGAGAGGGTGTGTGAGGGGGTGTGTGAGCGTGAGGGTGTGGGGGTTAGAGGGTGTGTGAGGGTGAGAGGGTGTGTGAGGGTGAGAGGGTGTGTGAGGGTGAGAGGGTGTGTGAGGGTGAGGGTGAATGAGGGTGAGGGGATGTTAGGGCGAGGGGGTGTGAGGGTGAGGGGTTGTTAGGGTGAGAGGGTGTGTGAAGGTGTGTGAGGGGAGGGTGAGGGTGTGTGAGGGTGAGGGGGGTGAGGGTGTGTGAGGGTGAGGGTGTGTGAGAGTGAGGGGGTGTGAGAGTGAGGGGGTGTGAGTGTGAGGGGGTGTGTGAGGGTTTGAGGGTGAGGGGGTGTGAGGGTGAGGGGTGTGAGGGTGTGGGGGATGAGGGGGTGTGAGGGGGTGTGTGAGGGTATGAGGGTGTGTAAGGGCGAGGTGGTGTGAGGGTGAGGGTGTGTGGGGGTGTGAGGGGGTGAGGGTGAGGGGGTGTGAGGGTGAGGGGGTGTGAGGGTGAGGGTGAGAGGGTGTGTGAGGGTGAAAGGGTATGTGAGGGTGAGAGGGTAAGAGGGTGAGTCAGCAAGACCTAAAAACAAAAAAAGACGAAGGAGCTGGGTGTGTGAGGGTGAGAGGGTGTGTGAGGGTGAGAGGGTGTGTGAGGGTGAGAGGGTGAGAGGGTGTGTGAGGGTGAGAGGGTGTGTGAGGGTGAGGGTGAATGAGGGTGAGGGGATGTTAGGGTGAGGGTGTGTGAGGGTGAGGGGGTGTTAGGGTGAGAGGGTGTGTGAAGGTGTGTGAGGGTGAGGGTGTGTGAGGGTGAGGGGGGTGAGGGTGTGTGAGGGTGAGGGTGTGTGAGAGTGAGGGGGTGTGAGAGTGAGGGGGTGAGAGTGTGAGGGGGTGTGTGAGGGTTTGAGGGTGAGGGGGTGTGAGGGTGAGGGGTGTGAGGGTGTGGGGGATGAGGGGGTGTGAGGGGGTGTGAGGGGGGGGTGTGAGGGTATGAGGGTGTGTAAGGGCGAGGTGGGGTGAGGGGGTGTGAGGGGGTGAGAGGGTGAGGGTGAGAGGGTGTGTGAGGGTGAAAGGGTATGTGAGGGTGAGAGGGTAAGAGGGTGAGTCAGCAAGACCTAAAAACAAAAAAAAGACGAAGGAGCTTGGCATTTTGGGGTGGGGAGGTAAAAGACAGAGTAACTGAGAAAGCACTATAGGGTGGAGGGGGGGTCGCAGAGGAAGCAGTCCGCCACAAAGACAGATGAAGTAGTGTGGGCTTCATAAGGGGAGCTCGGGAGTCAGTAGAGTAAATGCAGACCCTAAGAAATCAAGAGACGAGGGAGGGAAAGAATACGGCTCCTTTAACTAAGGGAAATGTCAGCCCAAGATACAGAGCAGGGAAGGACATAGAAGCCATTGGTGGGAAGGGAGGGGGCAGAGGTTCACAAAGTAGGGTGAAAAGGTGAAATTCGGAGAGGAAAGCTGAGGGATAGAGAAAGCGATTATCTTCAGAAAGGAGGGTCATGGAAAGGAAAGCGAGCAGGGAAGGGACGTGGAATAGAACCTTTAATAAAGACCATGTTGAGCAGTCAAGGAAGGGAGAAGTAAGCTTTAGAAAGGGAGTGTGAGAGTAGGTGTTCAGGAGGCCGAAAACACGCTTCTTTTAGAGGCAATGGAAGCCTCAAAGAGGGAGAGAAAATGAGACGAGAGGGAAAGGCTCGCCTCATAGAAAGAGAGAGGCAATAAGAGTGGCAGGCGCAGCTGAGATGCCGAGGAGACAGGAAGTGATGGAGGTCGTGAATACCGGAGAGAGATGGGGGCAGCGATTCCCAAAAAGGAAAAGGGGGTTTTGGAAAATCAGGAAAGGGGTTAAGAATAATGGCGCGTGGGGCAAGATAATGAATGTGGGTGGGGGTAAGGCATGTCTCAAAGAAATTAGGGATGGGGGGCTCAGATATAACAATATGAAGCCATCTTCACAAAGAGTGGGGCGAGGTCTGGAAAAGAGAAACGGCAGAGGAGAGTTAGACATGAGCGGAGAGGCATATTTCATAATGGGAGGCGTGGGCTTCAGAGAAGCGAGCCTCAAAGGCAGGGCTGGGGAGAAAAAACGGCAGTGGACATTTAATGGAGGGAGCCGTGAGCCTCAGACAGAGGCAACATGGGGAATCCTTAAGGAGGAACGGGGGGGGAGCTGTAGAAAGGCCACTATAGGAGCATGCGAGGTAAGGGAGGCTGTGAGGGAGAAGAGTCTTGCAGGGCTCGCTTAGAGGAGCGGTTAAAATGGCGCCTCTGGCACTGGTGAACAGGAGCGGAACAATGAACACGAGGCCTGGGTCAGTGAAACGAGGAGGGTGGGGGGTGCAAGGCAGAGTGAGAAGAAGGGGAGCAATTAACTGGGGAAGTATAAAAGGTGAGAATTGGGGCGGGGGAGTACATTCCTTTGAAGTCTGGTGCTGGGGCGGGGGAGCACATTCCTTTGAAGTCTGATGCCGAGGCCGATGGTATTTGATGTGCACACGCCTGGCTCACATGAACTGTACGCGATCCGCAGCTAGGTAGACTTTTCGGACCGCTTACTATAATCTTGTCAAACAAGCATTGCTAAAGCATTGCTGTAGGTCGAGACCTAAAAATCATGTGGGATGGGATGAGGATTCCCCTCACCAGAAAATCCAGTTAAAAACTCAACCAACTGCACAGAGGCAAAATCCAGTTAAGCAAGAAGCTAAAAAACAGGTCAAGGAGATCTTAGATCTTAGATCAACTTGAATACCAAGGAGTGATTGAAACATGCACCTTGTCTATGAACAATCCTTTGTTTCCTGTCGCCAAACCAGACAATACATATTGTCTCTTTTTGGACTTCAGACATTTAAACTCTTGTTGCAAAACCTTTGCAGTCCAAAATGCACACAGTGCAGCACTGATGAATAACATCGTGCGGAAAAAATATAAAACAACCTAAGATATTTCAAATGGTTTCTTCTGTCAAAATAACGCACCTGAAAACAGGTACTTGACCGCTTTCTCAATTATGGGGACACAGCGTCACTTCTGTCGCTCCCCCAAGGATTCAAGAATAGTCCAGGGTTATTTTCAGCCATAGTAACAGAGTTACTACAAACATATGATGATGAGGCATTATCTTATGTCGATGACATCTATCTAACAGATCATGACTTGGATAGGCACTTGAACAGAGTGAACATCATAATACTTGGTTTCGCATCTGAAGGGTACAAATTCAACTTTAAAAAAATCAAGAATTGCCCACCTCAACGTCCTATTCTTAGGATACGAGCTTTCAAGTGAAGGCAAAAGCCTAGCAGCCAACTTTTTAGAAAAGTGTGCGCTGCTCCAGCCTCCAAAAACGCTGAAAAACTTACAGTCAATTCTAGGTTTCCTGAATTTCGGAAGAACTTACATTCTAAACTACGCATGAAGGTTAAACCTCTCTACGAATTAATCAAACCTCATTTCAAACAAACTAATTGGACTAAAAACACACAGAAATTTTGCGTTCAGTGCAAACAAACATGTTAGCAACATCACATTTACAGACACGCGTAAACATACGCAACCTCGTAATCAGAATAATCCCAGGAAGATGAGGATTCACATACTTAACCTTTAATGAAGGTGAAAAAGTACCAATTGCTTACAAATCACAATTGTACACACAAGTTGAAATGAAATTCACTTCAACAGAAAAAATTCTGACAGCGGTTCAAACTGCAGTAGGAGCTCTCACACAGGGAAAACGCATAAAGGTCGTTACTCCTGTACCTGCCTTAGAGGCAGTGACAAAAGCAAGCATTCCAAATGCAAAGGCTTTACATCTGAGATGGATACAATGGGTTAACTCTCTTGCTGCAACAGACGTTGAATACGTTTTTGACCCCTATTTGAAAACTAAAGAATTTTTACAATACGAACAAGAATGTCCTCTGCTGACTGAGATTCTGCCTCTAGAACAGTACGAATGTATAATTTAAACAGACGGATCAGAACAGGCTGCAATTGGGGGTAAACAGGCTTATAGTGCTCCGTGCGCGATTGTCAAAGGTCGCTGGCACAATTGTAAATTCAGACCAATGGTCACAAAAACTCAATCTCTCTGAGATTGTACAGCTCAGCGAGCTGAACTACAGGCTTTCAAGATGGCGCTTGAAAATACTGATCGCAAATTCCAAACACTCATAGTGTGCGATTCGTATTACTGCGTCCAATCTTACAATGAATACTTGCAGAACTGGGTTCAAAACGGTTTCAAAGATGCAAAAGGTGGCACAATCAAGCATAAGTTGCTTTGGGAACAAGTAGTTCAATTACAGAAAGAACTACAAAAGACTCACGTGATCCATACACTGAGTCATAAACGTGATGGCGTTCACGTTGAAGGGAATTCATTGGCTGATGAAGCCGCGAAAGCAGCTGTGCAAATGGCTTCCGTAGCTGCAAACACTCATTCAAAAACACAAATAGACGGCAAAATAATGCAGGCAGTCGCCGCTTCCAATAAAGACAGCGGTAGAACCTTACCAAAAGGCTTTCCACTCAAGTACTCATATATAACTGATGTAAATAATGTTCCTTTTGCTCAAATCCCTGGAGTGGGGGATAGAGTAATTCCAAACATGGAACATAGATTAGGACTAATCTTAGCAGCACATGAAGTACTTGCCTCTGCACATGCAGGTGTTGCCTCCACAGTGTCATTATTAAAACAAAGATACTGGTGGCCGCGCATGAGGAAACAGACCCAAAACAATTTTTTGGAATGTGAAATCTGCCAAAAAACAAAAGTTTCAACTGCAAAACGCCCGGCGCATACACCCCTTCTAATTTCAGCTAAACCATTAGCATGCCTTTACCTGGACAACTGTGGTCCCTTACAAAGGGATGGTAACTATAAATATATCATGGTCTCAGTGGATTCATGCTCAAGATTCATTTGGATGTGGCCTTAGCGCTCGGCTGACGCCCGAACTGTTATAAAAGATTGACGAGTCTTTATCGACACATACGCAATTGACACGCTACATTCTGACCAGGGTCCTGCATTTAGCTCTCGAGCTTACAAAGAGGCCATGGCCAATCTGGGCGTTGCATTGCGGTACTCCATTCCATCCTGAGGGAAATTCTGTAGTGGAAAGAAAAAAACGTGACATAAAGCAATTTATAACAGCTAGGGTATTATTAGGCTCGGGTGACGGGTGGGTCAAACATGTAATAAGTGTCAAACGTAGTCTTAACAATCTGCCAAGAAATTCTCTGGGTGGAATCACTCCATATGAAATTCTTTTTGGTACTAGAATGATTGTCGAAGACCTCGATCGTCATACTTCAGTGGTAGAACAAAAACCCTTTGATATCAAAGACAGTTTGCCTGTTTTGCAGGATTTAAATCAAAAAAGAAGAAGTCTAATTAACACATTACAGAAGCCAATGACCACTGAAGAAAAAACACCTGTCCCAGCAAGGCCTGTCTGGATTCCAAAGACTGGGGATCTAGTCAGAGAATAGATCGCAGATAAGAAGGAATTTGGGCCTTCTTACAGAAAACCAGTACCTGTGCTAGCAATCCACGGATCAAGAACAGTGTTACTGCCGCCCCTTGCTGGAAGAAAGGAGCACTGGTTTGTATCAATCGACCTGGTAAAACCAAATCATGTGGCCGATAATAAGTAGTAGGCCCAGTGGACTCCAAAGATGTATCAGAAGACCAAATCTTGCTTCTATCCAAGAGGTTCAAACTGAGAGACTCATCACCTTTGAAGAATCTGCAGTGAGAAAAGGAGGACTAAGCAATAAAGCTATGGAACTTGTGCCTCTTGAGACCCAAATTACAGTTCGTCAAGACACTCCCGTCTACAATGATGTAGCAGCTGACTACACTAATATGACAAAAGATTAGGGAGACCCAGCGATTTCAAATAATCCTGATGCGATTCCAACAATTGACAGAACTGCTTCTGGCTATTTCATCAACTTTGATACGTTTTCTGAGGATCCCAGTGAGCCTGAAACGATGCCAGCAAATAAAACATTTAAAAAAACAAGTAATAGAACTTCTTCATCAACTTGAAAAAACATATCTAGTTTCACCATGGGTTGAACTTTGGATTGTGCTTGGCGTACTTTTTCTCCTACTTTGGCTAATCATGGTATTAACTTTGGGGATGCTGATAGATGGAAAACATAGTAAAAAGGACACAGTAAGTAAGAACATCAACTTGCTCTTGAAGCCACACAAATCATCTCATTGTGAACAAAGAGACTTGACATCAGTGAACATCACAGCCATTCCTATACTTGGTGGTATAGCGTGGGACAGAACTGATTATGACATTCATGGTCCTGCTGAGCTGCTGAAGATTCCACATCAATTCAAGGTTTCCTTGAGTGACTTTATTTCACCCAGCACATTTTATGATGATTGGGACTTTGAGACTGTTAATAATATGATGTCAGATTTAGAGATGTCTGCTAAATTCACAAAACATGAATACTTAGAAGGTTCTTCAGATTATGCACAAATGTATTATTATAATCATTTTGGACATCATTACTTGCACAAATCTGCAAACCCTAGGAATATTTAAAAGTTCAATCAATGGGAACATTGTCCAAAGCCCCAAAAGGTAGCTCAAAAACATTCTATAACAAATTTCCATACTTCTCAGGTTTTAATACCTCAAATCCGGAAACATTTTACTTTAAAAATGTTAATAAGACAGGAATTAAAAGTATGTTAACAAATACAAAGCGAATTTATTCAGCAGCCTTTTATGTTCAGCTGTCCTCATTAGGCTTTGACTTTTGGAGTGACAACATAGAAACAAAAACTGTTTGGGGCTCAAAAGACTGGCAAGTGCAGGGAGTAGAAGAGTTATTCCGAGCCTGCATTATTCCTGAGAAAATAATGTTTTTGAGTGACACTGTTCAACAAACATCCTGTCTTGGCCTAGCCAAGATAAAAGATTTAAACAAACCCTCCATACCTGTACTTATAGCTGATAGCAAAAACTCTTCAGGGGGAGGGATCGACGTAAAAACGATTTTACTTAAAAACAGAACTGATCCTGATTGGAAAAATTGGTTAATCTGGCCCACAGACATGAATAACTGTCAAGATAGATTCCTGAACAAGACACAAGGGTTCACAGTAACTAGGCCGGATCCAAGATATGTCCAGAGACAACATCCAGGGATAGTAACAACATACAGTGTAGGAAAACTATGCCTCGAATGGCTACAAAAATCTACACTTACAGAGGTTAAACAACACTTAACTTTACTTAAAGATGGCACTGATTTGAGAGACTTCTTACTAGGGCCTCATAAACCACGTCATAAACGTTTCATATACGCCAGTATTTATGCTGCTTATAATGAAGCATGGAAAGTCACGCAAATGGAAACTGCAGGACGAATACGAGAAATAGATCGTATTAATTTAGAGAAAGCACTCTCTGTAGTGGACATTGGGTTAACGACTCTGTTGGACAGCGTTGTATCCTCTGCCATAGACTTAATGGAGCCGGACTTGCTCATGTTAAAACTCGGACAGTCTCAATTGCGTTCTATAATGCTGCTAGGCTGGACGTTACAAAATATTCGTTCAAGCTATGTGCCTTGCCGTTAAATCAACACCACGTCATTGTTTACAGGATTTAACCTTACAGATAAACAAATCTCTTTGGTACAAAGGGGAACAGACTATACGGTGCTGAGCATAGAAAAACTGGAAAGATTACCATTGACTATTTCTGGGAAACCAGCCATCGAATGGATAATACATGGCACCATTACGTGCCAGTGACAATTTTCCAGTTTCAGTATTGCTTGAAACACTAACTAACAGGCCTATATGAAAGGTTGGGTATAGAATACATAAAGTCAACCTGGGAATTACCATACACACACAAATGTTGGAGTGGGGGAAAGGAAGTATTTCTTAGTGGTACACAATGTAACAGCGCACTAAGCGGTACACTTTTATGTCAGGGTATTAATTTACACTGAGCCTGTGATGGTTCTTCGACCAACTTATCCTGCCACCTGCAAGGTTCTCCAACCGCAGTGATAGATCCAATTTTTAGGCAGCTTTCAAATGGGAACTACATAATGTTGAATGATCACATCTGTTGTGGAATGATGCCAGGAATTGCCTGTCTTGTAAGTGTGTCAGCCAGGGGTCACTTGTTGTATGCAAGTATTGTTTCCTAAAGTTAAGACAGACGGGGAGTCGCCGCTATGGCCTTCACTGAACATCTCTTCTATTCGAATTGATACTTTAAGCAGCATGAAAGCCATTCTTTCACAAAAAACTGTGCCACTGACCTCGTCCAAAGATACGAATTATCTGCAAGTTGCAAGGTCCTCTGCAGAGATACATGCCCTATTATCAACAAACTGCCCCATACATTTTGTGTAAATATTAAGTCGTATATTAAACATGTCTGATACCCGTGGTATTGTACATGTATTTTAGACAATTTTTTCCGGACTGTTAGCACCTTTTGAAGCAGTCCTCTGCATTTTTCCAAACTTCATGCACTCTGTGTTCGGCGGCCTGCCTCTCATTCTGGGACTCGTAGCAGGAATACTGTTCTTATTTCTCCTGTTCCGATATGGCAAGTCCGGTCAACGACGACACCCAGATTACCATTGAGAACACTCCTGGCAATGAAGTGTTATGAGCGCATGATACAGATCGTGGGCCTGGCTCGTCTAAGGGACCTGAATACCACTTGGTTCCTATCATTCAGACCAATCTGGCAAGATTGCATCTTACCTGTTCTATGATGCCTAGTATGTGGAAAAGAATGCGTGTTGGACGTCTGTCTAACGCTTCAATCAGCACTGCCAATGGATGTTGATACCCTGCTTGGTTCAGTAACGGCCCATGCATCATGTTTCCCCCAGTGGCTACCAATCCTGATGACGGCATTCATTGAGATCTCACAGACGCAGTCTGCTGACGGTGAGATACGTGGATCGACAGGCACACAGGTACCATCTGCTGCAAACATTGCAAATGCGACTGACGCTGACGGCGATGCTTCTCATCTGTGTACAATTGATCTGCTAAACGAGGTGGTCCAACTTTCACCTACTATGGTAGACGATTTCTTTACCAGCTTAGAGGATTTAATGTTTTCTCCAAACAACGAGAATGACTTTTGAAGTTAGCACACAGTGTTCTATGGGACTCTGTATTCGACCTTCATTTTTTCAAAACAAAACTTCCAACTTTAAGAAATCTATTTTTTCTACGATTTGACGTTTTCCAAAATTAGTCTGCTTAAAGTAGAACTATTCTAAGAGAACAAGAATTCTTTGAACACTTCCAAGAGACAATATATGACCTCGATCAAAACCAAAACAGTTTAAATAGCCTATCATGGAATGGTCTCGACCTTTCTTCTGTATTTAAGAGCCATTTCATAAATGTAATTTCATGATTCATTCTGATAAGCATTTTTCCTGTGTCACACTACATGCTTTGAATGCAAATATTGCTTTTTTTAAATGCGTACAGCACAAATGCTCATTTTCGTGTGCATCCATTTCAAATGCATTTTATGTATTTTGGGTGGGATTGTAACCACATGCTTTAGATATGTTGTTGCTTAGTATTTAGTAATATTGAACATAATAAAGTGGAGTGGGTGTTGTATAGCGTTTTAGGACCCTAGTGTAATTTTCCTGATTCATGCCCTTATATAGGTATAATTCACATTACCCTTATATAGGCATAGAAATCATAACCATATTTAGACATAACCTATCCAGTCCAAATACGGCATGGCTACTTCCACTAGTTCCAAAAATCCACAACGATTTCTTGGAAAACTCGGCTTCAGCAGGCAGGGAGATCCCCTTTCTTGAATATTGATTTGTCCTAGAAATCATGGCGTTTCAAAGAACTACCATTCCCTTGGGGTTCTTTGGTGACGTTATTACGTCTGACTTTACGTCAAACCAGGCACCTTCAAAGTATAAATAGGCCCACACTTGCCCTAGCAAGGACACAGTAGTTTGGAGCAGTTCGACTATCTACTTGCCCAACGTAGCTCGCTACAGCAAGTGCCGAAGGAAGCCGACCCTCCAGCTGACGCACTGACATAGAGGCTGCCTTTCTCTCGCTGAGAATCCACCTCCAGTGTTTCCAAGCTCCCCTTGCGGGGTGTTGGGAAATTGAGTCCCGAGACTGAGATACCAGACCTCCTTCATTCTAAACAAAGGTACGGAGTTGATTAGACCCTAAGAGAAATCTTGGATAGGTTCTTGGCAAAGAAACTAAACACATACTTACTTCTTCCCTCGTACTAGACTTAGGTTAGGTACATTTGGGGTAGGCGTATTTTAGAAGCACCAGTTGAGTACTTTTAGTCTTTGTTATTTATGTATGTATTGTATGGCTTAGAAACCATACCATGCTTTTACAGTATTATTTTATAGTACTCTTCTTGCTGTACGCATTATACTTTACAGTCAGTATTATGATTGTAGCAGTTCATTTCTTCTGCATGAGAAAGAAGACTGTTCAATAAATACTTTTATTGAAAACGCCCATCTCTCTATTTCTCTGCACCTCTGATGAAACGAAGCATGCACGATTGACTGAGTGAAATATCTATCTATCTATTGTTTCCACGACTCTGAAGATCAGTTTTATCTTGGGGAAACAAAGTTGTCATGTTTATGCGGTTGAAGGAAACTAATCCCTTCTTGTTTATTCGAGAAAGTTTCTAGTGACCTCTGAGCTAGCAGGCACTCACAATTAAGTTTAATATATTCGATAGAGACCTAGTCGACCTAAGTCCTACGTCACATCTATAGGATATATTATTCCAATGCGCAGAGCCTATTGGGAATATAGGAACTACTCTACAGTGTGGAAGGCTTCGTGGAAGGAGTTGTGCTGAACGTTGGCGGCCCGGACCGGCAGCCCCACAGGAGCTGAACTACCTGCCCGAGAGCGCCTTGCCCGAGGTGACAAGGTTCTGGAGTGAGGCCAAGCCGCTGCAGCAGGAGGGGAGAGTGGGGTCTCAACCCCCCAGTTAAAGTGGATCATCGCCTGGGGCGGGGTGTGGGCCCGGAGGGACACTCTCCTGGCCTCTCGCTGCTGCCAGCTGTGTTCGCTTGTTGCGCCGGCCCAGATTCGGCCTGTGTTGGTCTCGGACGGGGCAGTACAGGGGCCAGGGCCTGGAATGGAACTTGGGTGTCATCTTTGATCCGTGTTGGGGGCAACGAGTCACACACTTCTAAAAACAGTCATGTAACACTTTGCATATTTGCTGTTAACGAACTATCGAATTATTGAACAACGTCTGACACTAGAGGTGCTTAACGAACTCAGGGGATTAGTGCGCTATGCAGTACGTTATGTTGCTCTTGCAGGATACAGGATCATAGCATAGCGCACTGCATTGATTGTTTTCTGCACTGCACTGAATTGCACTGTGACGCATTACCTTATTCCTTCCTTACACAGGGCATGCTGGTGGTGATATGCATTGCATTGTTTTCCTATCGCACTGTACGTATTTGCAGCGTGACACATTGCTGTATTCCTTCCTTGAACAGGGAATGCTGGTAGCTACCCGAGTTGCATTATCTTGTGTGAACTCAGTACAGAATCTTGACGCTACTCATTGCATTGTTTCACCGTGACACTGAATAGAAACCCATTTTAAGTAGGGCAGTATTCCTTGTATTTTGCAACATTTGTGAATCTAGTGATACGCATACCTAACCTGTTGAGAACAGTTAAAAGTCAGCGTAACTGTTGGTTAGAAGCGGTGGTTGGGAATTAGAACCGCCCAACCCACCGGAAACAATATTACCCATTGTATATGTGTGGCAGGTGTATTGTGTGGTCCTTTCGTATATCTTTTTATATAAAGTATAGTAGTTTTATACAAACTCGTTTGGAGTCCATTTGTGGTGACATCATTGGGGTTGCTATGGGCGTGGTTGCACATCCTGAACACTCATGCCTTGGAGATAAGCCTGGCTGCTCATGTCAAGCCACTAAGGGGGTGAGCAGGGCTGTCTCGGACGGTGTCCTATCTTGGCCTAACGTGGAAGCAGGGGAGGTCCGGGTCGCGCACTTGACGACAACAACAGTGCGCGCGGGAACTCCCGCTTCTAACACTTACATTCCTGCATCTATGGTTGTAAACAACAAGCATTAACAATGCAATGGGTCTCGCATTTATGAGAGTTTGAGCTATTGGCATTGTAAATGATTGCCTTTTATTTGTGTGTTGTTTTTAAAGCAGATAAATAAAAGGCATTGTCATTTACAGTGCCAATGGCTTAAATTCTCGCAAATTGTGCGACACATTGCATTGCAAATGCATGCTTTAACATTTTTTAAAAACTGTTAGGAGAGAGCATGTCCTGCTTGCAACTGCAGGCAGGACAAAGCTATTTGAGAAAATTGTGCTCGGAGGCTGTAATCAAAGCCAACTGAGCAACAACACACATAACAGGCGGTGTTGCCATGGGAGGTTACAAAATGAGACAAGGAGGTACCAAGTAGGGACTACTAAGGCTTTTGACCAATGAACAGCTACAGTTTACAGTGGACAATAACACAAGTCAATGAAAAAAGTGGTCGGAGCTTCAAGTCCCTACCTCAATACAGCATGCTTCACAGAGCAGCGCACGCACTGCCCAAGCTTGACCTAAAAAGTACAACGTGTGTCAGAGTGCCAAGGATAAAGCACGACAGGGCGAGCAACACTCAAATGACAGCGACCCCAAGAACTTTAAAGGCGTTTTTCACTAACATAGTTTATACTGGTAAAAAGTACACCCACACGTCCCAGAATGCAACATGTGTTTATCTATAAAGCGAGACAGGCTAAATGTGTCTCATAGAATGCGGCCTTCTTGGCAGTTATGATGGATACACATACCCATAGATTATTGCTAATTAGTACGTGTGTAGCACCCAGTCTTTCAGTAATGTGGCATTGCACCATCTTTTAAATAATCAGTCTGAGGCAGTGGATAGCGTGGGGAGAGGCACGGGGGCGGTTGCCCTGGAGGCAAACTTCTTGGGGTCATTTTTAAGGGCGCAAAATTATTTGGGGCACTTTTAAGTGCGCAAAATTGTTTTAAAAAAAAGTGGAAGGATGATTGCCTTGACTCGGGGGCTCACAACCCACGCCACGCCGCTGGTCTGAGGTATGACTTTCCATTTTACCAGTGAATACCGGAGCCGGGTGCTCAGAGCTGTCGGGATTTCAGGTACTTGCCGAGTAGTTGATCCAGGCCGTGTTTTCCTGGTATTCGAAAACGGGCCGTCCTAAATTTGTAATGGGCGGTGTAGTTCCGCGTGTTCCCGAATGCCAAGAAAAATATTAAACACAATCCGGTGAGTAACTTAAACGTGAATGTGGGAAACTGGAACACTTCGAATGCCATCGAGATACAAAAACGCGTTGTAACACGATATTATTCATGAACTTAGTTATTATAAGTCTGTAGGGTCGCGTGGAGTGTGTAGCTGATCCAGTCAAGTATATTTTTCTTTGCTTTTTAGATTTTGTAGCTCTCTCTTATCTCGAGATAAAATCAGGACATCAAATCCCTGAATGTAAAGAACAGGCTTGGAGTGGGTGGCGTACTCGTGCATGAAAGAGAAGAGAGGAGATGTGGCGTTTCCAGAGCTGCCGACTGTGGGACAGGCAACCGGTTTCAAGTCTCGGTCCAACAAAAAACCGGTGATTCCGGGCTAATTACTTGATTTCCCCAGGTTTAACAAAACACACATAATGCGACCTTGCCTAATGTGATTGCTGCTAGGTTAAAGGTTTCTGATACCTGGGTACGAGCTCGTGTTATAAAAAACTGCAAAAAAAATACGGCGTCATAGTTGAGCCCGATCAAACCCTGCTGGGGGTCACAACTCCAGTAACGCTTCATAAAACGGTTTCGTTATACTTTGCTGAGGTGGCTCGCTCACCTCTGATATTAGAGCGGTACAATAAACTAGCAGGGTTTGTCTGGACCCGGATCCCTCTTCACATACCAAAGAATGCGAACTGCGCTGCCTGCGGTGTTTGCGGTTCAGGGTCGGGGCTGGAGAACCCGTTTGTGAGTCACCGGCCTCCCCGAAGGCGGGTGGCGCGAGGTGGAAGTCTTTGACGTCCGTGGGTGTAATCTTCAAACAGACGAATAATACTTCAGGAGAACTGCAATTGATATATTATTGCCCAATCCGTGCTTTTGCATAATATTCTTTCAGAACTGAGGAGGTTTAGTGGCATGCCTCTGGCCCTTGAGGATTAAAAGAAATGTCAAGAGGATTAGGCCTTCTGAATCTGAACTTTCAGAGACCTCAAGTCAGAAGGGTGGGGCGCCATAGCACATACAGGCCAGCATTTTCGAACTGGAAATCACTCAATCAATCAATCAGGGAATTTGTAAAGCGCACTACATACCCGTGAGGGTCTCAAGGCGCTGGGGGTGGGGGGGGGGGGCTGCTACTGATCGAAGAGCCAAGTCTTGAGAAGTCTTCTGAAGGCCAATAGGTCTTGAGTCTGTTGTAGGTTGGTGGGGAGGGTGTTCCAGGTCTTGGCGGCGAGGTGGGAGAAGGAGCTGCCGCTGGCGGTCGTTTTAAGGATGCGGGGGACCGTAGCGAGGGCGAGGCTGGCTGAGCGGAGGCTTCGGGTGGGAGTGTAGAAGCTGAGTCGTCTGTTGAGGTATGCTGGTCCGGCGTTGTGTAGGGCTTTGTGTGCGTGGGTGAGGAGTTTGAAGGTTATCCCCCTTTTGACGGGGAGCCAGTGTAGGTCTCAGGTGGGGGGTGATGTGACTGCGTCGGGGGATGTCGAGGATCAGTCGCGCCGAGGCATTCTGGATGCGTTGCAGCTGTCTCAGGAGCTTGGTTGTTGTTCCTGCGTAGAGTGCATTTCCGTAGTTCAGCCTGCTGGTGACGAGGGCTTGGGTGACGGTTTTTCTCATTTCGGAGGGGATCCACTTGAAGATCCTGCGGAGCATTCGGAGGGTGTTGAAACAGGATGCGGAGATGGCGTTGACCTACTTGGTCATGGAGAGGGTGGAGTCGAGGATGACCCCTAGGTTGCGTGCGTGGTCAGTGGGTGCTGGAGCTGTTCCCAGGTAGGTAGGCCTTATTTGGAAAACAAATTTGCACCGGGCATAGTGCACAACAATAAACTGTGTACTAGTTAGACCATAGATCTTTGATCAAATTATGCAACCAATACTTTATTTCTCTTCTTTTTTTCTTCTTATAAATTATTTTAATTATTATAAAAAAACACACATACATATTGTCAATGATAATTTCCATAAAATACACATCTCTGTGCACATTTAAACCACAAGTTGTCATAAGGTATGATATATGTGTGAGGTATAAATGCCTCCAGCTAGTAAACAAAAGCAGTCACAGTTGATCTAATACAGTTTATCTAAATGATGTTCAATTAGAAACAAAAATGATGTCCATTTCAGATAAACTAATCACAGTTGTTGATTGTCAGATACCACATATGTACTGATTTTGAGAAGACACTGGTTACAGATCTTTACTATCACCAACGCGTTTCGGCTAAAACCTTCCTCCGAGTTTTCACACCAGTGGTTTACTAGAATTGAAAAAGATTTTACTTCAATTTATAGTAGTCTATGGTACAACTGCAAATTACAATAATAACATTAAGATGTCTCACAAAAGACTATCACCCTCCCTTATTTGTAGGGTCAACAAGGTTCAAAGGTTCCAGTTCCGCTATAAAATGCATCCATGTTCATTAATACAAAACTTGTGTACATATCACATACAGACTCTTATAACAACCCAAGAGTAATATTATTTGTCCAGAAAAAGTTGATACTACATAGATGTAAATTAGTTCTTAACTTTTCCCTTTTGGGTTTATATACATAACATAAATGTATATCATCAGTTTGACATAAATGCTAATTTTATTAACTAGATGTGAGTTCTAACTCATACTTTCAGTCATCTTTTTAAGGCTGTGGGCAATTTAACGATATTACAGGATCTTATTTTCATTAATCCTTCTCTATGTCTCTGTTTTAGAATGTTGGAATTTATTGGGAAAAAAAGTATGTTTCTATCTGTGGATATACTCCATATTATTTTCTGATTGGTCCTAATATCTTTGTACCAATATTTATATACACATGGTAGCATTTAGTGGCCCCTTACCAGATCTATTCGGTTCCCTTTCCTCAGTTCGGTATATGTATCTACTGGATCTCCAGGGAGGTAGGCCACCAGGAGTCGTCCCAGGCTGAGAGGGTGGAGCAGAGGATGAGGACCTCCGTCTTGTCAGATTTAAGCTTCAGCCTGCTGGCCTTCATCCATTCGGCGACGGCCTTCATTCACCAGTGGAGGTTGGCTTTGGCGGTGAGAGGGTCTTTGGTGAGGGAGATGATCAGCTGGGTGTCATCGGCGTAGGAGATGATGTTGAGGCTGTTCTGTCGGGCGACGTGGGCGAGTGGTGCCATGTAGATATTGAACAACGTCGGGCTGGATGAGGATCGTTGTGGTACGCCGCAGATGATCTCGGTGGTCTTGGAGCGAAAGGGTGGGAGGCGGACGCTCTGGGTTCTGCCGGAGAGGAAGGATGTGGTCCAGGCCAGAGCCTTCTCTTGGATTCCGGCATCGTGGAGGCGTGCTCTGAGGGTGCGGTGGCAGACTGTATCGAAGGCAGCTGATAGGTCCAGAAGGATGAGGGCAGCTGTTTCTCCTTTGTCCATCAGGGTCCTGATGTCGTCGGTGGCGGCGATGAGGGCGGTTTCGGTGCTGTTTGTTGTAGGAGCCAGACTGGGATGGGTCCAGGATGTTGTTGTCTTCGAGGTAGCGGGTCAGTTGTCTGTTGACGATTTTCTCTGTGGCTTTCGCCGGGAATGGGAGCAGGGAGATAGGACGGAAGTTCTTGAGGTCCTTGGGGTCCGCCAAGGGTTCCTTGAGTAAGGCGTTGATCTCGGCGTGGTTCCAGCTCTCCGGGAAGGTTGCTGTCTCCAATGAGATGTTGATCGCTTTCCGTAGATGGGGGGCGATGACTGTGCTGGCTTTGTTGAAGACGTGGTGTGGGCATGGGTCGGACGGGGATCCGGAGTGGATGGAGTTCATGGTCTTGATGGTGTCATCGTCGCTGACAGTGGACCAGGAGATCAAGCGGCTGGTGCAGATGGTGGTCGCAGGGGTGGTGGGCTCAGCGGTGGATGTGGGGGTCGTGGTGTTGAAGCTGTCGGCGATCTTGCGGTGGAAGAAGGTGGCCAGCGAGTCACACAGGTCTTGAGATGGGGGAATGTCGTTGGTGTTGGAGCTGGGGTTGGAGAGTTCTTTCACGATGTTGAAGAGCTCTTTGCTGTTGTGTGCGTTGTTATCCAGGCAGTCCTTGAATGTGGTCCTCTTGGCGGTCCTGATGAGTTGGTGGTGTCTGCGGGTGGCGTTCTTGTGGGCTGTGTAGCTGTCTGGTGATCGTTCGCGGAGCCAGTTCTTCTCCAGTTTCCGACAGGTGCGCTTGGAGGTCTGGAGGTCTTCGATGAACCATGTGGCTTTCTTGTTGGAGTGGTTGGTGGCGGGGGTCCTGAGAGGAGCGAGGGTGTCGGTGCAGTCGTTGATCCACTGTTTGAGGTTGAGGGCGGCGGTGTCTGGGTCGGTGGGGTCTGCGGGTGGTCTCAGGGCGAGGGTGGTGGTCAGCTGGTCTTCGGTGACCTTGCCCCATCAGCAGCGTGGCATCTGTTGGGTGCGGTGGTGCGTGGTGGGTTTCCTGAAGGTGAAGTGGACGCATCTGTGGTTGTTCCATTGGGGTTCAGTGGTGTGGTTGAAGGAGACGTGGGGACTTGTGGAGAAGATGGGGTCAAGCGTGTGTCCAGCGGCGTAAGTGGGTGTTGTCACGAGCTGTCTGAGTCCGAGGTTATCGATCAGGGCAGTGGAGTTGGCATCGTTGTTGTTCTTGAGGTGGAAGTTTAGGTCCCTGAGGTGGATGTAGTCTGTGGAGGCGAGGGCGCGGGTGCTGATGAAGTCCGCGATGGAGTCGCTGAACTGTGGTCGGGGTCCGGGTGGTCGGTAGACGAGGGTTCCTGTGAGGGTGGTGTTGGGTTCGGTGTGGATCTGAAAGTGGAGGTGCTCGGCGGTGTTGAGGGTGTCGTCGGTGTTGGTCGAGACTCTGATGGTGTTCTTGTGGACGATGGCGATTCCACCTCCCACTCCGTTGGTGCGGTCTCTGCGGGAGATCTTGTCGCCTTCTGGGATGGCTATGGCGATGTCTGGTGCTGAGGGGGTGTTCAGCCAGGTCTCCATCAGGAAGGCGACGTCGGGGGTGGTTGAGTCGAGGAGGTTCCAGAGTTCGATGGCGTGTTTGCGAGCGGAGCGGGTGTTGAGGAGGATGCATCGGAGGTGGTTGGGTTCTTCGGTCGATGGTTTGTCGGGCTGGGTGCTGGTGAAGCTGCAATTCCGGCAGGTGAAGGGCCCTTGGGTGCGCTTCGGGGTGGCTCGGTAGCAGGTGTGTTCTCGTCCTGGGTTGAGTGCGTGGAGGATGCTGGCGTCGTAGTGCAGTCGTGTGTCATGGCGTCTCTGGGGTCCAGGGGTTCTGGCGCTGGGCGCCGTCCAGGCACGGATGGGTGCAGACGGGCTTGCCCTAGGCACGGCCACGCAGTGGCCGCTTTAAAAAGGGGAGGTGGGAGGGAGGAGCAGCTAGGTGGGGGGAGCGGTCCAATGGGGGTGGGGTGGCGGGGCCGCAGGGGACACAGCGGCGGGAAGAGGGATTGGCGAGGGAACGGACACAAGGAAGAAACAAGCACAGGCAAAGGCAGCCAAAAACAAGCACTGAAACAGAAAAACAGTCACAAGTAATACAAAAATCACAGTTACAAGGAGAAATGCAAGCGGGCAACAAACAAACCTAATGCCTACCACTGGCCACCAGGGATGAGGCGCAGGTGGTAGCCTGCGGGTGGAAGCGGGCCTCAAACACCCTCAGAGTAGAGGCAGCAGCTGGGCAAGGAGCACGGGTGCAGTCAGGTGGAGCTGCGCGGCGTGGGGAGCGACCTGCCTGGAAACAGGGTCAAGGGTCGCTCTCACTGCTGCACAGCGGCTGCCATAAGAAGGGGAGGTGGGAGGGAGGAGCAGCTGGGAGGGGGAGCGGTCCAATGGGGCGGGTGGTGTCCGCAGGGGACGCAGCGGCGGGAAGATGGATCGGCGAGGGAACAGGCACAAAGGAAGGAACAAGCACAGGGAAAGGCAAAAGGCAGCCAAAACAAGCACTGAAACAGAAAAACAGTCACAAGGAATACAAAAATCACAGTTACAAGGAGAAATGCGAGCGGGTAACAAACAAACATAAGGCCTACCACTGGCCACCAGAGATGAGGCGCAGGTGGCAGCCTGCGGGTGGAGGCGGGCCTCAAACACCCTCAGAGCAGAGGCAGCAGCTGGGCAAGGAGCACGGGCGCAGTCAGGTGGAGCTGCGCGGCGTGGGGAGCGACCTGCCTGGAAACAGGGTCAAGGGTCGCTCTCACTGCCGCGCAGCGGCCGTCATAAGAAGGTGAGGTGGGATGGAGGACAGCTGGGTGGGGGGAGCGGTCCAATGAGGACGGGGCTGCAGGTGACGCAGTGGGATGGAGGACAGCTCGGTGGGGGGAGCGGTCCAATGAGGGCGGGGCTGCAGGTGACGCAGTGGCAGGAAGAGGGAACGGCGAGGGAACGGGCACAAAGGTAGGAACAAGCACAGCCAAAGGCAAAAGGCAGCCAAAAACAAGCACTGGAACAGGAAAACAGTCACAAGCAATACAAAAATCACAGTTACAAGGAGAAATGCGAGCGGGCAACAAACAAACCTAAGGTCTACCACTGGCCACCAGGGATGAGGCGCAGGTGGTAGCCTGCGGGTGGAGTCGGGCCTCAAACACCCTCAGAGCAGAGGCAGCCGCTGGGCAAGGAGCACAGGCGCAGTCAAGTGGAGCTGCGTGGCGTGGGGAATGACCTGTCTGGAAACAGGGTCAAAGGTCGCTCTCACTGCCGTGCAGCAGCCGCCTCAAGAAGGGGAGGTGGGAGGGAGGAGCAGCTGGGTGGGGGGAGCGGTCCAATGGGGCGGGGGGGGCGGGGCCGCAGGGGACGCAGCAACGGGAAGAGGGATCGGCGAGGGAACGGGCACAAAGGAAGGAACAAGCACAGGCAAAGGCAAAAGGCAGCTAAAAACAAGCACTGAAACAGAAAAACAGTCACACATAATACAAAAATCACAGTTACAAGGAGAAATGCAAGCGGGCAACAAACAAACTTAAGGCCTACCACTGGCCACCAGGGATGAGGCGTAGGTGGTAGCCTGTGGGTGGAGGCGGGCCTTGAACACCCTCAGAGCAGAGGCAGCAGCTGGGCAAGGAGCACGGGCGCAGTCAGGTGGGTCTGCGCGACATGGGGATCGACCTGCCTGGAAACGGGGTCAAGGGTCGCAAGTGCGAGATTTTTTTTTTTACAAATCGGAGCACTCTATTTTAACCCTTCGTTAGCCTATATTGAAGCATAGGGGAATTTTACGTGGGACGCACCTAAAAGAAAGCACTTTTTTGCTTAAAAAATCGAGAGGCTCCCGCCAGAATCAGTTCTATTAGTATGCATGATAATAGTAAACTTGCAGTGAGAGGAAATGCATAGGGTAGCTTCTTCACTTTGGATAAGCTCAGAAGGATAGGACTTTCGTGCCCACTACGTCCCTCGTCTTCCACCCAGTCCTTAACCTATGAGGTTGTCACCCAATCCCAGGACAGGAAACAAAACAGGAAATGCTACCACACCCGTGCCATCCTTAGCTGGATACTACAAGAGAGTAAAGTTCTCCCAGCACTTCCTGTTTTGCTTCCTGTCCTGTGGACACGAGGCAGGGAATGGTGAGGTCTTTGCCCGGAGTTGACTTCCAGTGACGTAGTGACAAATTGGTTTTCCCGGCTTGGCTTGGAGAACATCTCCATACGTGGGAGTTACACTTATGGGGAGAGATGGAATGGATCCCCAGGCACCAACATTGCATCGATAAAAGCATGTCTATAGTGGGATTTACCCTCCAATATGGCCTGTTTTTGCCTCTTTAGTTTGCTACACGTAGCTGAGTTGCAGCATGCTTTTTCGAAATTATGGATAGAGATTTAAAAAACATTTCCTACTAACTCTCGGTCCTGCAATTTGCTAAGCCATAAATTATTTGTCATACTGGGTGGTGGTTCTCTGGTCGCGGGGCAGTTCCGGATCATAAGCTATGGAGATTCCAGCATTCTTCACACATGCCCATTAGACCAGGGTTGTCTTTCATCCGTGCATGCTCGCTGGATTCTCTGTAGTGTTGCTGCTTTTACGCATGAGTGATACAATTGTTTAGGGATTTTCTGGATCGCTTCTATTGGAAGGTTGGTATTTTCTTTTTAAACCTTTCAGGAGAAGGTGGTGAGTACACTTTGGTGTCTGTTGTTGTTTTGCTGCTGATTGGCAATATAGGAAACACTCTCAAAAGAAGAGGCATTTATCACCTTCTCCAAAGTCTTCTTTCAGCAGATCGGTGTCTCCTTCACCTCCAATAAAGAAGAGCAGACATTCTCCTAAAGAGCATCTCAAGAAAATCAAACCGTTTATTCCCCTTGACGATCTTAAGACAGTAGTGCAATCAATAGTCCTCTTGAAACTTGACTACAGCAACGGCATCATCACTCGAACTCCGAAAAGTCACCTTTTGCCCTAAGAGCAATTCTCAATGCGGCTGCCAGACTCCTCACAGGAATCAAACAGTTTGATCACATGTTACCTGCCATAAAAAGTCTCATTTGGCTTCCTATTGAAGGAAGATGCACCTTCAAGACAGCTTGTATCACTCACAAAGCCTTTCATATGATGAACCCCAAATACCTAGAAGCTAAACTATCAAGAGCAGGAAGAGGCCGGGCCCGAGAAGCTCCAACTCACTTTTACCCATACCTCCAAAGAGGAAGAAGAAAATATCCCAGGCACTTTCTTTGTTATGAAATGCTCCTAGGATTTGGAACTCACTACCTGAGGATCTCTCTGCAGCCCCTCCTTCTCTTGCTTCAAATGTGAACTCAAATCTCTTCTGCTTAACAACTACTTCAACATGCTCCCACACTGAATTATGTTTCCCAAAGATCCAACCCCCATCAACAGGACCCTTCGATGTAATCCCCTGACTCCCACAGTATCTAATCTGTCAATAACTCTGTTACTTTAATGACAGATATTCATATACTCTTGTGACTGTTTTGACTACCTTTATGCTGTTCTGTCCTACACTATTTTTTTTACTGTTTTGACCCAAATGAATCTGCGCATGTAGTTCAAGTAAACATATTCCCAGAACATGTAAAGCTCTCTGATACACTTGGGTATAGCTAACGCTATACAAAACTCAAAAATAAATAAATAAATAATATGGAGATCTTGATTTCTTTAAAGAAAAGAAATAAGGATGTTGGTGACAGTCATCAAAGTATTTATTCTGACCTTTGGATTCTGACCTGTCTGATGGTTTCTCTCCTCCTCCACTAGATCACAAAGGAAAGTACGTTTCCAAGCATATGCTGCTGGACTTACTTTCACATATTGAAGACAATATGGAGTTTCCTGCGGAAGAAGTGTCTGAAACTTCAAAAGACGCTGTTCTGAGATAGTTTAAGAAGCCTGTTAGGACTGGAGTGTCAATTAATCAGTACGTTCTGGATGCGATTCTAAATGAGTGGAAGGATCTTGACAAAGTCAATATCCCTACGTTCATGTTGAGTCTTTATCCGCTGGAGCGGAAAGTTGATCTATCTCTGTAAACGGTTTATGTAGGATCTCTTTTGGCTCTTCAATGTGGGATTTATGGTGCTTATACTGCTCACTCCTTGTTATCGGATTTTATTTTCAAGAACTTTTTCAATCTAAGCAAGAAGTGTCTGGAGTTGCTGGAAAATATGGAGAAGCAGGTTGAGTTTTGTCGGACATTTCCTTTGATTCTGTCGGGCTTCCTCATTATCTTGTGGAGCTTCTGTAGCTGCTTGACGGAACGGGGTTAGTTCTAATTTCCAGTTTTGTTTCCTGACTTGGGATTAGGTGACAACCACGTAAGTTAATAGTTGGGTTGAGGACAAATAGTACTAAGAGTAATGAAGATTACTAGTAAGTAATCAGGGCATTCCTTGTGGCATCCAATGCTAGTCTAGAAGGGCACATTTTCAGTCTATCCACATAAGACAAATTTACTTAAAATTGACCAAATTGAACTGATTTACACAGAGGGTATCCTGAAAATAGGCATGAGTCCGACTCTTCTGGACCTCTATTGGACATCCCAGAAAAGAGGAAAACAACCACACATTTTGTAGATCTGAAGTAATTTGTTTCATAGCTCTGCTTTAGAAGTGCGGTGGCACTCCAAAGCTCAAGTCCTCCCACCAATAAGAAGACCTCTATAAAAATGTCAATAACCCCCTTAATTTAATGCCAGTGTTTTAATATTTTTTGATAAAAACTTTTATTGGGTTTTAACAGCCACAAGGTGGCTAACAGAAATAGGCACATTTAGAATAGTTAGCATCCCATAAAGTACAACCAGCTAATCTGTGCATTTGAATAAATAAGTGAGTCGGCACCCTGTGGGCCTCTCTGGAGTTGGGACTTGGGGATGGCAAGTCAAAGGTGCAACCACTTCCCTCACACATGGCCATGCTTCCGTGGACATCCCCTTGCCTCAAACACTACTCTCTCTTGCTGGGCTCAGCAGTCTACTCCACAGCGGCACTTTGCCATGGTCTGGGGAATGGGATTCATCTATCGTGCCGCAATATCCCGCTTGGTGGCAAGGAAGGCCGTACCTAAGAAGGCTTTCTCAGCCCTGGTGTCCAGCAGTCCCTCCATTGTACCAAAAAGGATCAGGTTAGGAGAGAAGGGTATTGTTCCATCCCAGTGCCTTCGACAGTTCACGTGTTATAGTGGCCCAATATATTTGCTTTGAGGCACAGGACCAAACCATGTGGAAGAAATCTGCAGGTGTAGCAGCGCATCTTGGGCAGGAGGGGTCAGGGCAGAGACCGGCCCTGTGCAGACGTGCAGGGGTTATATACGCCACATAAAGATAGTAGGTTTGTATTAGCCACAGTTTGGAGGAGATAGTGAGCTCACAGGGGGCCATCAGGGTGTCGCGCAGGTCCCCTTCATCTAGGGGGCCCACCCAACCCTCCCACCGGGTCTGTAGATGATGGAGGGAACCAGTTGAATTAATGACGAGGGTGTGGTAGATTTGTGAAAAGCCACTGTGCCCCAGGTTACCAATGAGGATTTTGGCTTCGAGGGGATTAAACTCCGGAAGGGGTTCTGTGTTGCGCATATGGACATGGAGGGCATGTCTGATCTGGAGATACTTGTAAAACTGGGAACGAGCGAGGACATGTGATTCTTTAAGATTGGCAAAGGAGCATATGTGTGTTACTGACCACTGATCTCAATGAGGTCCCATGCTCTACAGCCTGTAAGCGCCATCACCTCCTTCAGCCAGGTGCCGTGCCATAGCAGGGTTTGTTGTGTGAGCTTCCCGTCCCAATGCACATGGTGTGGGGCAGCGTGCAGGCTAGGGCTACCACTCGTGTGAGCGTGGGTAAGTGGGAGGAGATCGGGCACCATACAGCATTGCCTGTAGAGCGGGGAAACCAAGACACACACGTTCAAGCTTGTAGGGCAGGTCTGACCACCCCCTGTTATAACAATCATGCGTGACAAGGAGCTGGGAAGCGAGATAATAGAGGTACAGGTTAGATATGCCCAGTCCGCCATCGTATGAGCCTCACTGATGGTGGGCCAGCGCGAGATGTGGCCTTGTTCTCCGACCTTAGGAAGGTACGTGAGTCATTTTCCAGCTTGCGGAACCAGGACCTCAGGATCTGAAGAGGGATGTTAAGAAGAACATAAAGAAAGCGGGGCAAGATCATCATTTTGTATAAGGCAATCTAGCATATCACATTAAGAGGAAGGGTATGCCATTTCGTCAGGTCCGCTCTTATCTTCTGGGTCAGTGACTGTAAGTTCAGGGCCCAGGTTAGTTCAGGGTGTAGCGCCACCCATATGCCCAAGTATTTAAAGCTTAACCTACAGAGGGCAATGTTCGACTGCCAGTCGAAACAGTCCCTTGACTGGGCCAGGGGGAGCAGCACTGATTTGGCTGGGGTAATCTTCAACCCAGAGACCTGTCCAAAAGCCTCAACGAGATGCAGACAGAGAGTGCCGCTCTGCGCTGGACCTGCCAAGTACAAAAGGATGTCATCTGCGTATAGGGTGATGTGGTCCTCATGATTGGCATCCCACCTTCGCCCCTTGCAGTTTGGGTCAATGCGAATGAGTGGCGCCAGGGGCTCCTTCGCTAACATGAAGAGAAGGGGGGATAGGGGGCAACCCTGACTCCTGCCGTGTCTAATAGGGAAGGGGTCAGAGGACCCCATTTATGTGTACTCAAGCCGAGGGATGGGAATAGAGCACATCAACCATACCACTGAAGTGCGGGCCGAGACCGGTACCAACCAGCACCTTGCGTTGGTATTTCCACTCCACCCTATCAAACGCCTTCTCAAAGTAGACCATTAGTAAGGCTAGGTTGTGTGGCAAGGAGTGACGATGGGCAAAGGCCAAGTGGGACCATTGAATATGGTGTTGTGTGCTTCTTTCCAGAATGAAGCTGCATTAGTCCGGGTGGACGAGTGCTGGCAGCACCTTTGTCCGCCTATTTGCCAGGACAGCGGCAAAAATGGTGACTTCGCAGTTGAGTAAGGAAATGGGGCAGTAATATTTACATGAAGTTGAGGGGGTTCGTTTTGGGGATCACCACGATAGTGGCAGAATCTAGGTCCTCTGGGAAGGAGTCAATGTGGTATGCCTCTTCGAAAAGGGCGAGGAGGTGGGGGAGGAGTAAGTCTCGGTTTTTCAGGAGGTACTCCATGGGGAATCCATCCGGGCCTGGCGTCTTCCCAGGGTGTAGCCTGAGAGGGCCTCTCCGACCTCCTCTGTCGTGATGGGGTCATCCAGGAGTTGGGCTTCCTCCTAAGGGAGGGGTGATAGGTAGACCATGCCCAAAAGGCGGTCACTGGCCTCCCGGTCTCTGTCGCTCGGCACCGAGTACAGTTCCTCGTAGTAACGAGCAAAGGCCCGCACAATGTCTGGCAGAGCATAGTGCACCAAGACCATTTAATCCCTAATCTCTGGGACTATTCTAGAGGCCTGCTGATGAGAAGCCAACCAGTACAGCATTTTCTCGTTCCTATCACCCTATCCATAGAAATTGGCCATCGTTGTGCACCAAAGTAGTTTGGCTGCTTCTAGAGAGTGTACGCATATGTGCTCCTGGATGAGGACCAGCTGGTGGGAAGTAGCTTCCCCTGGGTCAGAGAGAAGTCGATGCTCCAGGTGGGTGGGTTTGGCTTCCACTTATTTAATGAGGGAGAGACACTCGCACTCCTTTGTCTTACGAAGTGTTTTGTGAATCTACGAATGGAAGCCTTACTGGCGGACAAGAGGGTGCTCACGCGGGCCACTGATCGATAGTTGTGGAGGAAGTAGGATTGAAGCTCGGTTCTTAGGCCTTGGAGAAAAGTTGGGTCTTGAAAATACCAGGTGTAAATGCGCCACATGGGTTGCAGTGTTGTGGTGCATTGCCCCAGTTTCAAGAGCACAAGGGAGTGGTCAGAGATCCCCCTGGGCAGTATTTTGACATGACTCAGGAATTGGCAGTCAGGGGCTGGCAGCAGGACTATGTAGATATGTGTGTGTGTGTGATGGGAAGCGGAGGTGCGTGTGTACTGTCGGAGTGCTAGGTGCTTTGTTCTCCAAGCGTCGCAGAGGCCCCAGGAGGGGAGCCAATCAGTAAAGAGCTTTTTTCTCTGGGCCTCTGGAGGCAGTGGGTCCGGTGCAGTCGAGTGTCGGTCTAGGCACAGCATTAAAGTTGCCAACCAGTAGGGTAAGGCCGGGGGCATAAATGAACAAAAGGACTATCACCCATCCAGCCAGTATGCCTTTCAGTGCTATGAACCGCCCTTGGGGTTCGTGAGAGATTCGAGAAACCACCAGGGGGAAGGAACGGTGCAGGAGATTGGCAACTCTCCATGCTCCCCGTGCGAACCCCACCTGGAAGACCCTATCGTAACCTTTGTGAAACAGGAAGGGGCAGTGCTCCCCTTGTAGATGGGTTTCTTGCAGGAGGAGGACATTTGGTAAGTGACGGTGGGCAAATGTGAAGACCGCAGAGCGCTTGAATCCGGTCCAGAAGACTGTCAAAATTCAACGATAGCACCTTGAATGTGGCGAGTGCAGGGATGTGGGTGTCGGAGGCGATCGGCATGCCGGGCAGAGGGCTGCAGGGGGCCGGCAGGTCTCAGGGAGGTCCCAGGAACGCCTAGTGTTGCATGGTTGCCATTGCCAAAGGGAATACTGAATGCGCCTGTACCTAGGGGAAAGGAGAGTAACTTGAACAGTCAACAAGTATGTGTAAACAAAACCCCACTCCCTAACTCCCACCCCTCCCCATAGTTCTACCCCAGAAGCATCTGTCGCCCTAGAAAAATGAAACAAGAGAGTCAACATAAGCTTGTTTTGATGAGTCCACAATACAAGTGGGTTGAGCTAATGCAGGGTTCGGATAATTAGTGCCGGCTGCCGCTGTCAAGTTGGTTTGCGCTCCCACTGAGCATTGCAGGACCCATGTCAGGCGTCGAGTACCTGGTCTGAGGTCAGTCTAGGTATTGGACTGCGGGACAAGTTCGAATCTGACTAAGGGGGTGAGGAGGTTTTCAGGGAGAAAGGCAGGAGGTACATGTTATCTTTGCGGTTGTCCTGGGACCCTGTCAACTGATCTGTAGGTGGAGACCTTTTTTTTATTTCCGGAGCTTTATATAGCGTGAACTTGACCTGAAGGTATTGGCTATCAGAGCGCTTTACATGGCACCAATTGCGTTACTTGAGGACCCATTCATTTTTGTTAGGCACAGGATATTAAGTGGTTTGCCCAGAATCACAGGATGTTCAGCGTCATTGCTGAGACTCGAACCCGGTTCCGCAGATTCGAGGTCGACCGCCCTAGCCGTTAGGCAAACTCCTCTCCTGCTCTTTCAGTTCGGTGTGCTGGTGGGGTGGAGTCCGGTGGGGAGGCCACGCGATTTCCACCCGCCGCCTCCGAGAGCGGTGGTGTCGTCCTCTGGATTGGGTCTGGGAATGAGTGCAAAGGCCCGTGGCCCACCCATGTGTGCCAGTGGGGAGGGAGGGGTGCTCCCGCAGCAGCCTATCTTCTGTTAGCCACTTCCAGGCTATATCGGGTGTGTCGCAGAAAATGGACTTATTCTGGAAGATGACTCAGAGTCTGGCTGGGAAAAGGAGGCGATACTGCAGACCAACGGTCTGTAGCTTCTGCTTGACGTCTTCGAAGGATCTCCTGCGTTGCTGGAACTCTTTGGTGTAATCTGTGAATATCAGGACCTTGGTGCCCTCGTATTGGAGGCCCGGTCAGGAGCACGCCTCACCCAGGACTGGATACCAGTCTCGGGAATTCAGGATGTAGGCGATGATCGGTCTTAGGATGGCGCTGGAAGGCGGCTCCAGCACCAGTGAGAGGTGCACTCTCTCCACAGCATACCAGGAGGACAAGTGCTCTGCGGGCATCCAGGTCTTGAGCCACTTTTCAATGGGGTCCCCCATTTGCTGTGGATACATATTTCCGATTGACTCTGGAACACCCACAACGCGGACATTGTTGCGCTGCGAACGGTTCTCTGCATCTTCGGCTCATGTTTGCAGTTCTACTGTGCACGACAGCAGGGATGATACTTGAGATTTGAGAGTTGAAACTTCCTCTTCGACTGTGGAGATCCGTGACTCCGGCTCCATAATCCTGGCTATGGCGTTGTAGAGGTCCTGACATAGCAAAGTGACAGCTGTCTTCACTTCTCCAACTCTCACCTCCACCGCTACCTGGGAGGTTTGGATCACTTGTAGGTTGACTGAGAGATCTTTTGTTGGGGCCGCAGCTTTGTCCGAGTCCACAGGACCTGAGGGAGGACCTCCAGAGCGGGTGGTGTAGTGGTCAATTGCCATCTACGTGGAAGTGGTGCTTGCAGCTCTGTCTATCCCCAAGGCTCTGCTGCCCCTGGGCCTCAGTTAGACCTGATCTTAGCCTCAGGTCACAAAGTCCTGTAGGGACACCACTCCATGAAGAGGGGGTTAGTGAGGGGCCCTCGAATGCAGTTGGGACTGCTTCTATTAATAGCGTTCTTACCCACCTTGGGTGCCAGGGAAAAGATGAGAGGGAGGACAGGCACCTATTGTAGCTGTGGGCCCTGTGCCAGGTCAGGTGGCACAAAGGACTTTGAGACTGTGGAAAAAACCTGGGGTCAGGCCACAGGACCACCCGTTAGTTAGCAGGGATGTGGGGCTCCATCACCTAAGGGCAGGGGCTCCATCTTCAAATGAGCACTGATAAGTATGATGAAGCCCGGAGGCCTGGAGAATCTGTTATCCGGTGAGGGAAGAGGACCAGAGCATGCGGGTCAATTGCCGGGTGGGCCCAGGTCTCCCCAGTTGCTAGGCCTTCGGTCAGCTCTCCTCTTGGCGGCCTGTCCGTTGCAGTTCGGTGAGCAGTTCAGGGCCCAGTCACCGACACTGCACCTATCTGTGCAGCGGATCAAAGGTGGCAGTGGTAGGTAGGTACATTTCTTTATTCTGCATTATACAAAACACCATAAAAGTACAGTTAAAAATGCTAATAATACAAATATTCTTGTCATCTATACAAAATATTAAAAAGGAAAAAGGCCCCAGAAGTATTCATTACAGTTCATTACAATTCATTAGTCCCCTGTCTAACCCCCACTCTTTTCCACAGATCCTCTTGTCTCTCTTAATTTAAGTGCTAGCCTTAAAAAACTTGTAATAGAGAGCAGGGTCAAGGGGTCTGGCGCCATTTGTAAGTGTAAAAGGGCAACCTTAGCATGCCTGAATTTCATTTTCTTCAACAAGTTAATTAGATACAGGTGCCTGGGCAATAAATAAAAAGGGCATAATAATACAAAATGAAGGGTATCCTGTGGAGATCGTTGATCGCAGCCGCAGGGACCCATTGGCTCTGCGTGATTAGTAAAACCTGCCGGATCAGCGAATAAATAATGTAAAAGGTTGAGCCTAAAACGTGTTATTAAAAATCTGTCCTGAGCATTGTATGTAAGGGCAAGGTACGGTTCCATTCCTTCGCTAGACCTCACTAAGCCGTAGGCTTTGACTGACTGTTTGCCCCCTTCCTTCTCCTCTCTAGAGGCAGTTTTATAGATGGTAAACCTCTTCTTCACGCTAGCCTTATCCCGGCCTACACCTCCGGTCGGGTTTGAGAAGAGGTCCTTACAGCCAATTTTTTCAAAAACGGCCTTAAGAGACTTCAGCCATGGAATGTCCATTCCCCTATCCCTGCCCAGGCAATCCGTAAATATTTGCCTGGTCAATTCTGCCTCCGGGTTGTCCCAGATCTTTAGCCAAGGTGGCAGTGTCTAGTTCCCTGGCACTCCCTCGGAGGCAGGATTCATTTATACGCCTTTTTAAAAAATTGAATTTTAACACTGATCATTTTATTGCTTGAAACTGTGTGAATTTATTATTAAAATTGTTTGGCTTACTCTTGCACCGCTATAATTCCACGACTGCCACATACTAGATTTTAGGGCCGACTTGCATTCTAAGGGCCGACTTAGGGCCCCGGTCGACTCACGCTGTCCTCCCGGGCGCAAGCTTTTCAGGCGCCATCTTGGGGGTAGTTGGAGGCTCAGCGCTCTAGTGCTCGGGCGATTCTCGGACCCGGCACTTCATTTATGGCAGCCAATTCTCGCCCGCGCAGCGGGCGCGCCGATGGCGCGCCAGAGGCGCGCCAGAGGCAAGCCCGTCTGGGCCCGTCTGGGCCAGTACGGACCTAGGGCCTAAACCTCTGCCCGGTTGTACCCTACTGGCCACAGGTAAATTGATTCCCTTATCCTATTCTAGAGACGAATTGTTGTCATTCCGACCTGTTACCAGTCAACATTGTTGGTACACAGTTAGACCGGACGCACCATATAGACGGTGTGCTCACTGCCCCAAGATTGGTAATGGCTCCAAAAAGGGAGAGCTTACGTCCTCTTCCCTGTCCTTTGCCCTATTAAACTGCCGATCTCTGGTTAAGCATTCGGATGAAGTTAATCTAATGATCCAGGATCATAAAATTGATGTTCTGTTTCTTACAGAGACATGGCTCTCTGACAGCTCTGAGTTCGATATAGTTAATTCTATGCCTAAGGGCTACGCGATACAGTGCCTGCACAGGCCTCGTGGCATAGGTGGAGGGCTAGCTATAATTTATAAGGAGACTCTAGCCTGCAGGATAGAAAATGGCAAGATCTCTGACGCAGAGAGCATTAGGTTTTCCATCCAACTATCCCCTAATTACTCGCTGTCAGGGCTGTTGATCTATCGACCTCCTGGTGGGGTCAAGCAGTTCATTAGTTCCCTGCTGGAGACAGCACTTACACTGGCAGCCTCATCCCCCAATTTCCTTCTTTTAGGAGATTTTAATCTCCACTTGGAGGACCGGGGAGATAAGGTGGCTGTTGATTTGCTGGCTGACCTTAAAGCATGTAATTTGATCCTGCACAATAATGAACCCACGCATTTGAAGGGTCATCTATTAGACCCTTTATTTTCCAATGTTTCACTCCTGGAGGCCTCACCGCCATGTCCCCTCCCCTGGTCAGACCACTTTCTTATTCCCTTTAATTTGACAATCATGACAGATTCTAGATCTGAATGTAAAGGCTCTATTCGTTCTTCTCATAGACCTTGGCCTAAACTGTCCTTTGACGACCTAACCACTGTCCTTGAACAATCTATTCCTGCCCCGCTTTTGAACCCCCTTGAAGCAGATTGCAGTTTCCATAATTGGTTACTAAAAGCACTGGATTTGGTGCTTCCTAAGAAGTGTAGTACCAAGAAAAGTAATGGGTTTAAAAACCCCTGGTACACAACTGAACTGCGCGACCTTAGAAAAGTCTGCAAACGTCTGGAACGCGCTTGGCGGAAAGACTGGTCTACTAATAGTAAAGTCTCCTATCAGGAAGCCATGAGGGCATATAAGCTAGCCTGCAACCGCACGAAAGCGACCTTTTATGAAGAGAGAATCAGGACTGCTTCCAGCTCCTCTAGAGAAACATTTACTATAGTTAAGGAACTCCTGAACACCCCCTCTCCTTCATTGCCACAAGCTACGAGCAGAGCTCGGTGCAATGAGCTTGCACATTTCTTTGATAACAAGGTCAGGAAAATTCTACAAAGTATTCCTCTTAGTACTCCTCCCTCTGAGTCATCCACGCAGGTCGCGAGTGGTGTGAGCCCTTTGTGGGAAGTGATCACTCCCATAACTGAGGAAGACTTCCGCAAAGAATTAGCCAATCTTAAAAGTGGTTCCCCCTCGGACCCTATGCCCATCTATGTTCTTAAGCGGATTGCACAGACCATCTCCTCGCGGGCCACGGATCTCCTGAACGCCTCCTTCGGCTGTGGAGAAGTTCCCCCTAGCTGGAAGAAGGCGATGGTTAAGGCTCTCCCTAAAAAGCCAGGACTTGACCCTGACGATCTGGCGAATTTCCGCCCTATTTCTTTGTTGCCTGGCCTGGGCAAAATTGCAGAAAAGGTTGTCAACCGCCAGCTGTCCACACTCCTAGAAGGTCACAACCTGCTCAAGCACTCGCAAACAGGCTTTCGCCCTGGGCAGGGTACTGACTCTGCCCTGATTGCAGTAGTGGAGGAAGCCAGACACATTCTTGACGCAGGAGGATCCGCAGCTGTGGTCCTCTTAGACCTCAGCGCGGCTTTTGATACCGTCAATCACGGTATCCTTATTCAGCGCCTTACTAGGATGGGAATATCTGGCCAGGCTTTAAGCTGGATTACTTCCTTTCTGAATGGTCGGTCCTACCAGGTCTGTGATGGCACCAACGTGTCTGAGTCGATCCCCCTCCAGTGTGGAGTCCCGCAGGGCTCCTCGTTGAGCCCGACGCTTTTTAATATCTATATGGCCCCACTGGAGGATGTGGTTTCACCTTTCGGGGTGAAAATAGTGACCTATGCGGATGACACCCAGCTTGTCGTTTCGCTATCTCACCATGAAAATGCGGCAGAAAGATTTGGGTGCTGTCTGACAGGTATCATGGCCTGGATGACAGAATCTCGGCTGAAACTCAATGGTTCCAAAACGGAACTTATGATGGTGGGCAACCTCTCCACCTCCCTCCCCAAAACCATGTGGCCCCCCTGTCTGGGTGAGGCGCCCCAACCCAAGAATGAGATTAAGAGCTTGGGAGTATGGTTAGAGCCCGACCTGACGCTCAGAGTACAAACGAAGAAAGTGGCAGGGATCTGCTATGGTTTGTTACGCTCAGTCCGAAAGGTGTTGCCTCTTCTCCCCTTCAGTTCAAGGAAACTCCTGATTCAGGGGCTAATACTGTCAAGGCTGGACTACAGCAATGCCTTGCTGCTCGGTGCCCCTGAATCAGCCATCAACACCCTCCAGCGAGTACAAAATGCGGCGGCCAGGGTTTTGACAGGCACTGCAAAAAGGACTTCGGCCAAGCCTGCTCTTAGAGCTCTCCATTGGCTCCCCATCCGGGAGAGAGTTAAATTTAAGGCCCTTTCCATCGCCTTTAAGTCTCTCCAGGGAATTGGCCCCCCTATCCTTAGGGACCTTATATGCCCCTATAAGTCCTCGCGTTCCCTCCGCTCTGACGGGAGCAATTTACTGACCATCCCCAGAGTAAAGAGAACTCGCTCAGGAGGCAGGAGGTTCTCTGTGAACGTAGCCAAGATCTGGAATGATCTTCCTGCTGCTCTCCGTCTGGAACCCTGTCTCCAGAAGTTTCGGAAATCTTTAAAGACTTTCCTTTTCCCACGAGAAATATGAGTTCCGTTGTCCGAGGATCTTGGAAGCTAGCTGTGTGTATCAGCGCTGGGACGCTCTTGGGCAGCCATGCGCTTAAGAAATCTAATTTCATTTCATTCATTTCATTTCAGTTAGGGGCCAGGGGTGCCAGTGTCCCCAGTCACTACGCCCGCCCTGGGTGCCACAGTGGGCCTACCAGCACAGCTGAGCAAACCCCGAGGGAGACGTTCCCAGTCAGCAGTGGGGTGGGCGTGACCGGGCAGTGCATCAAGCTGAGCCCAGCAGTCAGCCCCACAGGTGGGATGGTTTTTTAGTCGCTGACCGTGCACCGATCTGTGCAGTGAGGCCAGATACAATGCCTCCAGGGAGGTGGGACACACCAATAGTAGGTTCAGGACGGGTCTAGAACTGGCCCGCAACCCCTGATACTGTCCTCTGGGTCAGTCCGGGCCCCCACCCCTCCACCCCAAATCTCCTCACTGTCTGTTCAAGGAGGAGAGAAAGCAGCAACCAGCAGTCTCACACAGGCTGGCCCCTCGGGCAGGTCCATGCATCAGGGCCACCAGGTTGTTGCGTGGGTCCCCCGGGGCAGTGGGCATCCCCACTCATGGGCGGGCTTCCTGCAGGATCAGCAGCAGACCAGTATCACACGTGGGGGTCCAATGATACCCCCTCATGTTATTCTCGGCGCCGTGGCCTTGCTCTGGGTGGGCACGGCCTAGTTGATTTCAGGCGGGCCGTTCGCTACATCCCAGGCCCCACCTCTCTCCCTTGTAGCCACCAGGAGGTCGTCGGACAGCTCAAAGTTCTCCACGGGTGCACCATGTGAGGGCCCTCCAGGGTAGGCAAAAGAGGAGCAGCCGACGTACCGGATGCCCGGAGGAACGGGTTTGCTCACGGCAGAGCTCGCGATTCAGGTGACCGCCATGCTGGTCACGCTGACCATGCCCCACTTAATATATTTAATTATTATTATTATTATTAATTGGGTTTTGTAGAGCGCATAGTAACCCGTAAGCATCCCAGCGCTGAACCAATACATTCAAGAGAGAGGTGAGCCAGAGAGAAAGGGGAATCAAGGGAAGAGGTGCGTTTTCAGCATTTTCCTAAAACGGAGGTGATCTGATTCAGTCCTTAGTTTACGAGGGAGGGAGTTCCATTGGCTGGCCGTGTTCACTGAGAATCGTCGGCCGCCTGTGCGGGCCTTTTTCACTCTGTGAACTGTGATGAGGCGTTCGTGATCTGAGTGGAGGGATCTTGTGGCTTTATAGGGCGTGATTAAGTTTTTGAGGATGGGGGGCCTTTATCCTGTAAGAGTTTATGAGCCAGGCAGAGAGCTTTAAACTTGACTCTTTCTCTTACTGGGAGCCAATGAAGGAGCTTCAGAGCTGGTTTTGCCGAAGATCTGGCCGGGGTGTTGGTGAGGAGCCGGGCCGCGGAGTTTTGAATTCTTTGCAGTTTGTTGAAGGTGGATTCGGGGGCTCCCAGGTAGATGGCGTTGCTGTAATCCAGCCTGGATAGAATAAGGCCTTGGATCAGCAGTTTGCGAGAGATGGGGGGGAGCAGGGGAAGGATTTTCCTGACTGATCTGATAAGCCCAAAACAAATCCCAGCAGTTTTTTTTGCATGGGTTTTGAAGGACAGATCTTCCTCTAGCCAGATTCCCAGGCTCTTAATCTCGGTTTTCGGGGCAGGAGGTTCCCCTAGACAGGAGGGCCAGACATTAGGGGGAAGGGAGAGCCCTCTTTGACCAAAGAGCAGGATTTCAGTCTTGGACCCGTTAAGTTTCAACGCTGAGTTGTTCATCCACCCCTGAATTTTGGAGAGACAGCTGTGGAGATTAGATGGTTCTTGGTTGGGATGTGATAGGGACACCACAAGCTGGGTGTCGTCAGCGTAGCTAATGATTTTCACTCCGAACGGGGTGACTACCTCCTCCAGTGGGGACATGTAGACATTAAATAATGTCGGGCTAAGTGAAGAGCCCTGCGGCACACCACACTGGAGGGGGACTGCTGGGGAGCGGGTGTCGTTTTCCCAGACCTGAAAGGAGCGATGGTTTATAAATGACGAAAACCAGGCTTGGGCCATGCCCTCAACCCCGATGTCTCTGAGTCGCTGGATTAAAACCCGGTGGTTGACAGTGTCAAAGGCCTCACTGAGGTCCAGGAGGATCACTGCCACTGATCCTCCTTCGTCCAGAATGCATCTGGTCTCTTCCACTGCAGCCAGGAGGGCGGAGTCCGTGCCCTGACCAGGGCGAAATCCCGTCTGCGAGCTCCTAAGCAAGTTGTTAGACTCCAGAAACTGGGAGAGCTTTTTATTCACTATCTTTTCAGTGATTTTACTGATTCCGGGGAGGAGGGATATTGGCTTGTAGTTGGCCAGGTCCAGAGGGTCTAGTGAGGGTTTTTTGAGAAGTGCCTTAACAACAGCCGCTTTCCAGCTGGGGGGGACCTTTCCCTGCAATAATGAGGAGTTAATGAGGGCTGTTAGAGAGGGGACAATGGTGGAAGCCACTTTTTTGAGGATGCGCATGGGCACCGGATCACTAGGCGAGCCACTTTTGATTGTGGCGAACGTGGTCAAGACCTCTTCAATGGTTACCGGGCCGAGGGTGTCTAGGTGGATGGCAGGGTGGTCCGGGTGAGGGCTGGAGATAGGGTCAGGTTTGAGGCGACCCTCGTCGTTGGTATTGTGGTCGACTGGGGGTAGGGTGGCGAGAATTTTCTGGATTTTATCGTCAAAGTATTTAGATAGTTTGTGGCATTTATCCTCGGAGGAGTTGAGAGCAGGGGGTCTCTCCGACCGAGGATCCGGGACTTTGAGGAGTTCTTTTAAAATGATAAAAGTTTCTCTGGCTGAGCTAGCTGAGTTTTTTATTCTTTCGTCAAAGAAGTGGCTTTTGGAATTACGTAGTACGAGTTTGTAGGTTCTTATGGAGGCATGGAAGGCGTCCTTTTTGACTGTGGATTTGTCCTTCCTCCAGGTGCGCTCTGTCCTTTTGCAGTCCTTACGTAATACGTTCAGCTCAGGGGTGTACCAGGGGGCCGGGTTCACTCTTTTGGCTCGTTTTATGGTACTAGTTTTAGGGAGTATGCAGTCCAGTGATTGGGTGGGCCAGGAGTTAAACTGCGTATCGGCGGTGGCTGGGTCAAGGGCCGGGGGGGGGGCTTCCGTGAGCCTAGAGGCCCATTCTTCAGGCGAGAGTTTGTGCCAGCGTCTATCTGTGACCCTGGTGATGGGCAGTTGGAGTGGCGGGACCTGGAGATGCCAGTCAATGGGAATCAAGAAATGGTCTGTCCACGGGAGCTGGAGGGGAGTACGGGTCTTGAGGTCGAGGATGTTGGTAAAAACGGGGTCCAGGAGTTGCCCTTTGTCATGGGTCGCCTCTGAGTTCACCAGACGTAGGTCATAAGAGGTGAGATCTGTGAGAAGTTCAGAGGCCGTAAGGTCCTTGGGGTCTAGTAGATGGAGATTGAGGTCACCCAGGATTACAAAGTTGGGAGAAGTCGTCGCCAAGAGGGTAACAGTCTCAACGAGAGCGCTGGGGAACTTGGAAGGGGCTCCTGGTGGCCGATATATCAGTAGACTAGAGAGGGAGATTGCAGGTGAGATCTGTAGGGCGAAATGGCAACTTTCGCAGTCATCGATATTGCCGTTATTTGTTCTGCAGGCAAAGTGCTCTCTGTATATTATGGCCAGGCCACCTCCTCTTCCGAGGGGTCTGATTTGAGAGTGGATTTGGTAGCCGTGTGGAAGGGCATTCACGATGTCGAAGTCGGTGCTGGGGGTGAGCCAAGTTTCCGTAAGGAACAGAATGTCGATGGCCAGATCTTGTATGAGAAGGTTTACCTCGAGAGAGTGTTTAGGGAGGGACCTACAATTGAGGAGGCCGAGTTGTAGGCCGTGACATTCTGCATCGGCATGGGCCGGGTTGCAAAGGTCGCAGTTAGAGAAGGGTTTTTCTCCTGTATAGGTGTAAGTACAGTTGATGTTTTTTGATGCTTTAAGTGCGAGGAGCTTACCTTGGGTGTAAGTAAGTCGGCTCTTCGGGGAAATGGGCATAGTGACTGGGCCTGGGGCTGGCCGGGCCCGGACGGGCCTAGACGGGCTTGCCTTAGGCGCGCCCGCTGCGCGTCCGTGGAAAGCACATTTTTTTAATAGGGAGATTCGGGGCGTGGCCTACTGTGAGGGGGCGTGGCCCGAGGTCAGGCTTGGTGATGGCGCCGAGTATCGAATTCCCTATCCCGCGGCAGCGTTAATCTCGGCTGCGCGGGGGTCTCGAAGTTGAATAAGTGCCCAGGAGACCACGAGGCAAGGTAGGAAGAGTGTGATTTTTAAAATAAACAGAAGTAACATTTTATCACAATAGTTTTAAAAATACGAACAAACAAAGCTCCCGGCTGTGCCTCAGGAGTGTCAGCGGTCTTGAATGCGAGCTCGAAGTCAGCTCGGCTTTAAGGGTGGGGGGCGTGGCCTACTGTGAGGGGGCGTGGCCTGAGGTCAGGCTTGGTGATGGCGCCGAGTATCGAATTCCCTATCCCGCGGCAGCGTTAATCTCGGCTCCGCGGGGGTCTCGAAGTTGAATAAGTGCCCAGGAGACCACGAGGCAAGGTAGGAAGAGTGTGATTTTTAAAATAAACAGAAGTTAAATTTTATCACAATAGTTTTAAAAATACCAACAAACAAAGCTCCCGGCTGTGCCTCAGGAGTGTCAGCGGTCTTGAATGCGAGCTCGAAGACAGCTCGGCTTTAAGGGCGGGGGCGTGGCCTACTGTGAGGGGGCGTGGCCTGAGGTCAGGCTTGGTGATGGCGCCGAGTATCGAATTCCCTATCCCGCGGCAGCGTTAATCTCGGCTGCGCGGGGGTCTCGAAGTTGAATAAGTGCCCAGGAGACCACGAGGCAAGGTAGGAAGAGTGTGATTTTTAAAATTAACAGAAGTTAAATTTTATCACAATAGTTTTAAAAATACGAACAAACAAAGCTCCCGACTGTGCCTCAGGAGTGTCAGCGGTCTAACTTAATAGCTCAGCTTAGAGTTGGAATAAGAAGGCTTATGTATATTTGTTCTGAAGCACAGGTTGGACAACAAAGCCACCCACAAGTGGTTCAGCAGGGACTTGCGCAACACAAAAGTGTCCTCCAAAGATAGGAACAACAATAGTGCAAGTCTCAGAAAAAAATGAGACATACCAGCTGAAAGATATATTGGAGAGTCTATCACAACACTACGTAGAGAGACAACAATATTGACTTTTCCAATCGAAGAGGAAACATCCAAACACAATATGGAACTGTCCAGACAGACCCACAAGAAACAACAAGGGCATGTCTCAACAACACTGTGAAAATGAGTATTTGTAGCAAAAATCTGTGAAACAATCATCAGTGCCCGGCTCCCTCTTTACCTTCTCATTCATTCACCTCATGCATTACAATTTATCATCACCTCTTTCAAGCTTCGGAAGCTGTTGAAGTTCTAACCCGTTTCAGGCAGCTTTTGTCCCCTCTTCCTGTGTTTACACTTAACATGTGGTATTCATCCCTTCCCTCTGGAATAATTCCAGACCCTCCAAAATACACAATTATTACCACCCTCAAGAAAACATACATCTGCTACATGGAATTTCTGGCCCAACCCCTACTTTCTCAGCAGTCATTGAGAAGGTGGTGATGAGACAACTCCAGGAATATGTGAAACTAAACCACATCACAAATGATTACAAAAAAAGCTTGATACCGACCATCAGAGGGTGCTAACTTGCTGTGATTAAATTAGGGTAATGCTGTCTTTGAAGAAGGACCACAGATCTTATGTTCTACTCCTTGACCTATCTGCCATTTGATAGATTTTGGACTATAAAATGTTGTGAGAAAGACTCAACGCATTGTACAGGCTTATCCATGTTGAAATGCTTACCTGTGCTGAAATGGGTCGAATCATTTCTCACCAATCACAGCTAAAAAGTCAAGATTGAATCAGTCAAATCAACCACACACTAAGACCAGGATTTCAATTCTGATACCTGTGCAAACAAACGTTTGCACAAGAACTGGAAGGCAGAGTTTTAAGGTAAACACAGCCTCCCTTCAATTCTAAAAGCTTTTTGCTGCTCCAACCTGCGAAAAGTTATAAAGCGGAAAATGCCCCCAAAAAATCCAAAACACGTGCAATTCCTGTGTTAATTACCGATTACGTGTGCTATTAGTATTGTACCTCATTTGCAAGAGGAAAACTCAGAACAGAAGGTTTACTGCACCCAGTAAATAATTTTTGCCAAGATAATGGTATTTGCCAAGTGCCGTAAACGCCACTCCTATTTCGGCCAACACACAGTATGGGTCCTAACATGTTGTGACCTTTCTCAAGGGTCATGCCTCTTTTGTCTTCTCAGTATCTATTTATACTTCCGGCATACTTCCTTGACTTATTCCCGTTGCATTTCTAAATGAATTCTAAAGACATCTGCTTGGAAACAACTCAGAGAAGTCAATGAGGACAATTTCTTGCTCGAACCATGTGTTCATTTGAATGCAGAGAGAAAGCATCCAGTTCATTAATGGCACCAAGAATGATATTCTAGTAATCAGTATCACTAGGCCCAATTTACTACCCTATGACTGGCTCCTTGGCCTTGAAACCCTACTCTTATCTCACCAAAAGTAAAGAATCTGAGGACTGCCTTTGATGTCAGCCTCACTTTCACTCTCCAAGTCGATCATGTGGCAAACGATATGAATATGAAACACTCTCTTCTACAAAAAATTATTAAAATGCCCAAAACACTTGAGATGTTAAGAATACTTGTTCAGTCAAGCCTCGAGTACTGTAATATCACCTTACCTGATCTTCTCATGAAACTCATTGCAAGACTCCAAAAACATCAGAGACCAGTGGTTAGAATATGCCAAGACCTCTGGGAGCAGGAGCATATCAGACTCACCCCTAAAGCACTATATTGGCTGACAGGAGATATTAAGATTACATTTAAGGTCTTGTGCACCATCCATAAAGCACACTGGGGAACCAATCATGATCACCTTCAGAAACCAACACCACATTACATTCCCACAAGAGACCTCTACAGAAGATTTTCTCATCTGATTAGATAAAGATCCTCTATGAGGAAGAAACACAGAAACAGATCTTTAGATGGACGAGGACTCAGATTCTGGAAACATCTAGAAGATTCTCCTACTTCAAAGTGGGCACCATATATAAATATTGGACCTCAGACCCCGACTCTTCGGTACACATCTGGACCTGTGGATACTGCAGAAGAAGGACTGCTGTGATGCTTTGCTGCCAGAAGGACTACCACTCTGCTGCCCTGTTACTCTACTGCCGTCTGCCCTGCTTGCTGAGTAGGAAGATTTGACCTGCATTCTTCATCCCCTCTGAAGTGACTCCAAGGGTCAGCCAGCAGGCCTGTTCTAAGCTACAGGGACATAACAAGCTTCAGAAGCTCCCTGCAACTACCCAGCTGACCTGCCACCTGGACCTGCAACTGGACCTGCCTAAGCCCTGCCGGCCTCTGCTTGAGTGAGTTACTGGCACCCAAGTAGTGTCCCTCAGGTGCTGGACCCTTGCTGTGGCCTCAGTTGAGCTTCGCTGGAGTTTTTGAGCTCTTTGCAAATGCAAACATGCCAGTTTGCACCAAGATCTTGCCCCCTGTGTCACCCGCCAATGTGAAGTTCAGATGAACCAGACTCTGCGCAGTACAGCAACCGTCAATGACACCCAACAGTGCAAAATCTGCCCTTCACGCAACAGCATCAACAGCTTGCGGTAATTGCCAACGTGAAGCTCCAGTAATGACCGTCAGTGACACCGAAGGGAACTTCGCGCAACAGCGATGACGGTCCGTGATGCCCAGCCTACTCATTGTGCTACATTTGCAACCATCCACGACATTCTCCCTGCTCCTCATAAACCTTCTACCATGAATGGAGCTGTTTTCACTGGACTTTGAAGGTAATTTCTACAGCAGAACTAACCTGGTCCCTGTATTTGTTCCGCACTCCAGCGCAGTTGCATGGGTTTGTGACTTTCACCTGGTATCAGATAGCCGGATCTGAAGGTTTGTATTTTTTAGAGCTATTTTCACTTAAATCTTTACAATTGTATATGTCTGCTAAAAAAATAATAATAATATGAAACGAGTGGGAGGAGCCCTCATTTGATATGAACTACTCCTTTCGGACAAGGAGTGCCCCAAAAGGCCATTTTAGTTGTATTTTTTTTATCCGGTTTGGCACCTAGAAGGGGCTGGGGCACCGCAAAGCATTTTTAAAAAAAGTTGTGGAGGGCTGCAGGAAGTGCAGCAGTCCCCCAGTAATATTTTTAAAACACACTAAGCACCCAGGGTCTTAGAATCCATGACCCAGGAAAGTTTCCATTTTTTTTAAACATTCCAAGCTCGAGCAGGATGTCCTGCAAGTGGAGTGCAGCGACCCCTTGTGGTTGCTTCTGTGGTTGCACTTTGTTGCCTGGGAAATTAAAAAAAGACACTTAAAGACATTTTTTAAATGCTTGGTTAAAGTATTGTAACACTCATCATAATTAAACATTGCAGTGTGTGAATTTATGAATGTATATCTAATTATGGTTCTTGGTGACTTTTTGACAAAGCCAATAGGTATGCTATAGTTTGTGCTTTAAAGTAACTATAACTTGTGCCCCCATCATTTACAGCTTGTATCCTTTCATATTACATCACAACATTCATGAACAACACACACAACATCTCAAATTACATTATTTATAAGAAGACTGTGCACAGTAGAGGGTCGAGTTATTGTTAATTTTGTCTGGCTAGCGAGTTCACAACACTTGGTACTGAGGTGGCCGAGGTATAGTAAGTTTTGGGCAGGGCACAAATTATAACAAAGTAATAACTGTGACTTTTGAATTTCTAAGGTTTGTGGAGTTTAATTTGGTTATGTATATAAATATTAAGTGAAGTTTTCCTAGCTATAACTAATCTTAAACCATTGATTTTTTTCATTGAATATGTATTTTTTTGTAAAACTTTGTTTCTAAACATAGAATTTTATTTATTATGGTTTTAAATATTTTAAATTTTATTTTGGTACCAGGTTCTTTTGAGAAATACCAAAGTTCTATATCATTATCAGCAAAGTTTGCATGATTGTTTTGCTTTCACTAGTGGTACCTATGTAAATTATTTACATTATATTCACTCCAAACAATTTTCTTTTATTTAAATATGGATTCAGGGTTTTATGGCTAGGTATATTTTTCAATGTTATATGTGTTATTATTGTAAATATAGGTTGTGCTTGCGAACTATACGGGGCCTGTGATGGTGATGTGGTAGTATCAAGATACTACTGAGGTACATTTGCTTTTGTAAAACAGTATTTAACTTGCTTAGAACTCTGTCAGTTGTAGGAAACAGGAAGTATATACCTCTTATCCATACTCAATTTGATATCTTCAAAAGATAAGGTTGTGATATTTGGAAGAGGGAAAATCTTTGTGCTAAAGCCACCTTGAAACTTCTGGACAACAGCAATGACTGAAGAAGAGGACCCTGTGCTGTTGCAAGAGAAGAAAGAAGAGGTGGCAAAGATGAAGAAATTAAAAGACTCCATAATATATAATTTTATTTCCTTTCACACTTGGAGGGGAATTCATTAATTCCAAACTTGTTACATGCACTTATTTCCTGTGGGGACATTAAACAATACTCCTTTTGTACCATGGGAACGAGAAAACGCCTGCAGGCAGTTCATTCCACCAGGTTGTCGCCTGCGGAAAGGTAGCATCATTATTAGATAGAAGTGGTCAAAGCAGGAAGTTTGGCAGTGTCCACTTTTGCGTTTAATGCAACTCCTTCTTCTGGTTTAACAGAACCTTCATTATCACTTGCTGCATTTGTCCCTTAAAGAGCACCTTCTAGTTCTTCTGATCCCTCAGCACCTCAACCAACACCTGGTGCATTTTCCCTCCACCAGTTTCTGCTCCTTGTACTACAGTGCCAAAACATATTTTCAGGCGGAATTGCGATATGATAGAGCAACATGGTAGCACAGTGCCTTATGGTTGCTTCAATGCAGATAGTAAGTTAATAATAGACTACTACAATGATATCCTATTGTATTTAATTAATATATCACAAAGTCAATCCATCATTGTTTTAGTCGTTCTGTATTTTCAAACAAAACTACCATTTCTGTTACATTACTCTATCATAATTTAGAACATTTGCAGTTCAAAATGATTATGTGGTAGTAGTCATCATGAAACACTGGGGAAAAAGAAATCAATTGGATTGTGAAATCCCCCCAGAGGTTATTGTGCATGTCCATCGTAATGAGAAAACACGTGCAAGCAATTCATTGCACTAGGTTGATGCATGCAGAAAGAAGTCGTCAGAAGGAGATAAAAGAGGCTGAAATGGGAAGATCTGCAGCGGTCACTTCTTCGGTTAATGCAACACCTTTGACTTCTTCTGTTTTATTAGCAGCTCCACCACCTCTTGCTGCATCTGTTCCTACAGCAGTATCGGCTCCTTGTACTCCTTGTACTGCAATGCCAATACATCTTTTCAGGCTGAATCACAATATAAAACAGTAATATGGCAGTATAGTGACATACTGTCTCATCTGCCATACTTTGCCATACTTTGATTGTTGCGGGAGAGAGAAATATGATTGTCCATGGAGAGCTTGTCATGGCTCACCAGTGTTCTCCCCAACATCCCATGGTTGTTTTTTGCTATTGTTGTTCTCCTATTGAGATTATTGTTTTGGTCAGTTATGATGACCATCCAGAAAACATACCCAAAAAACTACCCAAATGTCTCAAAAGAGAAAGAGCTTCTATGAATATTAAGTATTTTTGTTCAGGTATCCAAAATAATAAATTGTAGTAAATATAGAGATAAATGGTAAGTGCAAGATAAATTAAATTAAATATGTGCATTATGGTGGATTAACACTAGATGGTAAATTACTAATAGACTACTGCAGGGATTTCTGACTGTATATAATGTATGCAACTCAAGTCAATCCATTATTGTTTTCATTATTATGTGTTTTTAGGCAACACCACCATTTCTGTTACACTTCTATGCCATCATTTAGAACATTTACAATTCAAGATGATCAAATGACAGTAGTCATTATGAAACACATGAGAAAAACAAATACATGATATTGTGAAAAAACATAGGTGTTGTGCATATGCAACTGCCACTATATTGATTTCATGAATGTGAAAGCATAGAAGACAATAATTAGAGCAGATTTTTACAAATGCCATCACACACGACAGTCCACATAATGATATATCTCATGAATTAACTAACTACATCTCATATGTAGCATTTCCTAGAACAGATACTCATATCCATGTAGAAATGTACCTGTTGTATGTAGAACTATAAAGATGGAGCTGGTGAGGTATAATTTTCAATTTCTCTGTTATGTCTTTGAAAAAGAAATAGAGCTCTATTGCTTTCCAACAGTACGCAGAGTCTCTATGGTTGTTAGAGGTATTTAGTAGTGTTGGGCTGAGTTTACAGCCTATTTTGTGTTATTAACCAATCACAAAGTGCTTTGCTTGTTAATGTTATTCCTTAACTACTTTTCTATTCACTGTCATTGCATTGGGACCAGAAATGTTTGTTTGAAATGCCTTTCTAATACTTGTTAAATGTCATTGCTGTAGACTGGCTCATTTTGGATTTTGGTAGTATTGTGATACATTAAACCCAAATTGTATTCAAGCCAATAATTCTCCTCCTTTCAAAATTAGGTTGTTGTTATGATGTGGTTTCCTAATGGTCAGTCATCTAAATCTTTATATATATGTTTGTATGCCTGTGTGTTCCTTATTATTGTATGTCAGTGTATGTGTGTTTAGGGCTTTGTTGGTTGAAAACAAGTTCATTTTTTGGGCCAGCAGCATGCTAAAGAAGTAGATATTGAAAATGATTTAGGTTTGAAAGGAGTTGAACTAATTACCCCTGTTACCTCGGGATTCATATCCTCCTGGGAAGTTGGGAAAGATCTATCGAGTGATCACTACCCACTGATTATTGGTGTAAATGTTACAGGGCTCCACCGCAAGAAAGTGACTGTATGCACCTATCCATATAAGATCAACTTAACTAAAACCAACGGATATGTTGTTAAATGGGAAAAGATCGAGCCCCGAGTATTCCTCCAAAATGTGCTTACATCATGTGCTGTTGATGTTTCTGCATGTCTGGAAGAATACAATGCGCCAAAGAACGTAATGGCTGCTTTCTCAAAAATACAGCACCACATTAAAAATCTGTTGGTTCGAGTGCCTAAAGGAAACACTAAAAGACCCCAAGGGTGGTTCAACAGCAAGTGCACCAAGGCACTGAAAGATCTAAAAAGAGCCCTGTCTTTAAAACCTAAAAATCCAGTCCTAATACGCGAGACTAGGAGAGTATATAAATCATCTATTAAAGAAAGAAAGCTGATTTTGAAAAAGGAGGCATGGGAATCATTAATGGAGGCATCAAGGCAGAAGAACAGCTCTCTTTTCTGGAGGGTGGTAAAATCTTTATACCAGTCAAGAGATAATGATAACACTATGGACTTAGCCATAACGGGTGAGACGTGGGTAAGCCACTTTAGACAATTGTATAATCATTCAATCCCCGGAGAAAGTACAATACCACCAGGGGTATGGCCATCAATAGAAAAGGGAGTACATAATAGTGCCACGGAGCATCCCCCAGTCCACCCATTCCCTATAGATTTACTATTTACCGCCGAGGAAGTTCATGACGCCATCAGGGAAAGTGCACCAGGCAAAGCCCCAGGACCAGATTGTATGCCGGTGGACGTTTATAAAGCAGAACCGAACTTTTGGGCTCCCTTGCTCACAAATGTTTTAAATAAGGGAAACCAGAGTGGGTTCATCGACACCTGGACTGACGCCATCGTGGTCCCTATATTTAAAAAAGGTAATAGGGACGACCCTACCTGCTATAGGCCGATATCCCTTTTGGACGGCCTAATGAAGGTGGCTGGAAGAATAATTTTAAAGAGAATGCAACTCTGGGAGGAAGACCATAATGTAGTTTCCCACCTACAGTACGGGTTCAGAAAAGGAATAGGGACAATTGAACAGTGCCTAAATGTGTCCCTCCTTATCTCCAAGTACAATCACGTCAAACGCGGAGCTCTTTTTATAACTTTCATTGATCTTAGCTCCGCGTTTGATTTCGTTTGATTGTGTTGATCATGATTTTCTGTGGGCAACACTGGGTGAATTGGGCATTGACAATCGCATCATTACCATACCTAACTCTTGCCCCTGCATCTTTATAGAGCTCTTTAATGAAAGTAAACAAGGGGAATGTACTGAGAAATTCCCGATTACTAGAGGGGTGAGACAAGGCTGTATACTGGCCTGCTGCTTTTCACATAATATATTAACTCAATTGGACAGCACCTTTCAACCCTACCTAATGATTACCCATCTGTTAAGGGCTCACCGGTTCCAATTTTATTATATGCAGACGATGCGGCTATAATGTCCCAGACTAAAGTTGGCTTACAAAGGGCGGTAAATAATTTCACGTGTTACATGAGGGATAGAGGCCTCAGAGTCAACATCTCGAAAACATTCACGTTGCCCTGTACCCGGAAGATTAATAGAATTCCTTGTACCATATTCCTAGATAACAGAATTTATCTGTTGTTGCAATTTTTTGGTTATCTAGGTGTTTTGTTTGACAGACGGTGTCGCTGGCAGGCAGCGATAGCCGCTAGGAAGCTGGCTTATAGCCGCACCATGGGCGCCTTGCGTGTTTTTTCCGATAAAACTGGTGGTAAGCCTGTTAAGGAGCTGATCCAGATTTATCGGGCTAAATGCGTTTCTACGGCTACCTATGGTGGTGGCATATGGGGAATCGAGAAAGACCACTCCCTACAGAGCTGCGAAAATCAATTCATCTGCTATCTTTTGGGAGTGGCCAAAAGTACCTCCACGTATATGTCACACATCGAAGTAGGAGTTACATATCTCAAGGATATCATTAAGATGTCCCCCGTTTTGCTCTGGCATAAAGTATGGGTTACCCACGAAGCCAGTTTTAATAGAGACCTTATCGAAGACTGTCTAGCCCTAGATGGGGCAGCTAATGATAAATGGTTATCTTATGTGAGATCCACATTTACCGATCTAGGCCATCCAGAGTATTTTGATAACCCTACAACTCTGGATGGGCTATCAAGATCAGCTCTGAAAAAAATGATAACCATCCATCTAGAAACTGCCAGATGGAATAGCGAAAAATGAAGGCGCACAGTATTAAATTACCAGGAAATTACATCAACTGAGGGTCTGCAAACTTACCTGGTTCTGGTACAGAGCCCATATCTTCGAATGCTGTTGACCCGCTTGCGTCTGGGCTCCTTTTTTCGCATGGTCACCCTACCGAATGTTAATGATTGGTCCTCTAACAAACTAATATGTTCTTGTGATAACACTTCGGTGCAGTCTAACATTCATATTATGTTTTTTTGTAAACTATATACGAACCCCAGAATACAATTCTTGATGCCGTTATTAAAACGATGGGGGTTACGAAAATGTAGACCAGCATATCAAAAAATGTTACAGTTAGAAGGAGATCATACCATTCACGCCGTCTCATGTTTTTTAAAAATGGTAATAACGTATAGAAAATCTTTGTGTTAAATTATCTTCTTGTGGTACATTGCCGTTTGTCACTAATGAAATGCTTGTATTTTATGGTTTTACTATGAATTTTAGGAAAATGTTTTTAATGATCAAGTAAGCATCTATTCTGTATCGATTATGGACACGTCTTTTTAAATGTTGTTGTATGTTTAAATGTCTTTGTAGTGCTTTTATGATTTTACCTGAAAAAATCGAATAAAGCTTACTTTGATTTGATTTGATTTGAGTTGAACTAACATGGATTAGTGAAGGAGGTTTGAAATAGAAACAGTTACTCCCTCTACTTTTTTCTGTTAGCAATTGTGACCATCCCTCTTTTCTGGTTATACACTGCGGTGGCAATGACATAGGACACTTAGCTGGCGTTAGATTGGAAATTGAGATGAAAGAGAAATTTTTCTTCTTAAATTCTATGTCTACAAGCATACATTTTGTGTCTTCAAATATACCAGAATGCTGCTGGAGCAGCATACGTCATTGAAGGCGGGAGAACAAGCCTTTAATGGGCGGGACTCTTTATAAATAAAGCAGATGTATTCACTGAGTGGCTGGTGTAACTTTGTGAGGCTCATGAACAAGAAAGCAATTTCGAAACGCGTTGAGCCATTTGAATGACGGTTGACAGCTGCACACCAGGCAGGCTGCTGACCTCGCTGCAAGAGGTATATTTCCATGAGGACGTTCTCACAGTGGGCAACCTCTTTTTGTTGGATATATTACCTACTGGCGGTCGCCAGTAGGTATATATAGTTAGGATTTTTTCTCTATGGGATTTTTGAAAATTCTATGTCTAATAACTTTGGCGTTTGTGGACGGAATTGGCTGAAATTTTCAGGAAAATGGCACATTTTGTTTCTGAGTAGCCCTTGAAAATTTGGGGGGGGGTTCGTCAAGGGGGGCCGAGAAAAAAGGGGGTCCCAAAACGTGTTTTTAACATTGAGTTTTCCATAGGGCGGTTGGCCTCACTTTTAGCCCGAACGGCTGAATGGATTTGCACGAAACTTGGCAAAATTGTAGGGACTGGTAGCCCGATGTGCCTTTGCTAGGTCTCAATATATGTGCTCCAGTGGATTTTGAGAAATTAACGTTCAAAAAAAGATATATATCTGTAACAGCGGACCGGGCAGCGCTCCGGTTCGCGGACTTTTCGCGGTACGGAGCTTTGTGAAGCGAAGCTGATTGGTTCTCCGGCGTCTGTGAACATTCCAAACAGTCCGTAGCGGCCGCCATCTTGTCTCTCGGTAGGATTGAGAGACAAGAGGAGGCCAAAGCGAAGGGGCAAATGACCATAAGGGGGCATAGTAGATCCTCGCTGACCCCCTAGGTTTGATGTGGAGGTTTTAAAAGGGCCCCGCGGGGCAAAAAAAATAAATAATAATAACAATCGAACGGCTGAATGGATTTGCACGAAACTTGGTAAAATATTAGGGACTGGTAGCCCGATGTGCGTTTGCTAGGTCTCAATATATGTGCTCCAGTGGATTTTGAGAAATTAACGTTCAAAAAAAGATATATATCTGTAACAGCGCTCCGCTTCGCGTAACGGAGGTTTGCGAAGCTGATTGGTTCTCCGGCGTCTGTAAACATTGCAAACAGTCCGTAGCGGCCGCCATCTTGTCTCTCGGTGGGATCGAGAGACAAGAGGAGGCCAAAGCGAAGGGGCAAATGACCATAAGGGGGCATAGTAGATCCTCCTTGACCTCTTAGGTTTGATGTGGAGGTTTTAAAAGGGCCCCGCGGGGCAAAAAAAAAAATAATAATAATAATCGAACGGCTGAATGGATTTGCACGAAACTTGGCAAAATTGTAGGGACTGGTAGCTCGATGTGCCTTTGCTAGGTCTCAATATATGTGCTTCAGTGGATTTTGAGAAATTAACGTTCAAAAACAAGATATATATTTGTAACAGCGCTCCGCTTCGCGGAGATAAAAATATATCTGTATTACCTAGCTGTTGCTAACACCAGTTAGCGACGGCTAGTAGGAGATAGCGACCATCTTGGGCCCCACTTTGCATGTGAGTGATATTTATCACTAATGACATGCAAAGTGGGCATGCCAAGATGTTAGCGACTGGAAACAGTCGCTAACATCGCTATCTCCTATTATCAACTTTTGGAAATATTCGCGATAAGCGCGAATATCTCCAAAAGCTAGCACCTGCCCTGAGCAGTTCTTAGCCATGTTATCCAATGGGAGGTGGATAACATGGCTAAGAGCATTAGCTCGGTAATGCATGAATATCGCTGAGTTTTCAGCGATATTAATGCTTTGCGGTCATTTTTATCCTATTTGCGATAAACCTTGATAATAGCAAGGTTTATCTGCGATAATTTCTGACGATGCTTAGCGGTAAAAAAATCGTTGCTAAGCATCGTTAGGGATAAATATCGCTTAACTTTGGTAATATGCCCCAACGTCTGTTAACGTTCGATTCGAAGGAAATCAGGAAGTGTTGAAAAACATTGTCTGCGCCATCTTGCATTTTTTCAAATGCCACACTTTTGTCGTGCACGGCAGTCATTTTAGATGCCTTGACCAGACCCACTCTGTGCACGCTGTCGATCCTTAGCATGGCTCCCCACCCTCGCAAGCATCTCCCCCAGGCAGTGGTCACCCCCGCTCTCTGTCTTATGCATGGGTAATAAACCACCCCCCATCTGCGCTGCTCTTCCCTGAGAATCACACCCTGTGCCCGCCCGACACCTCCCTTTCGCCCTATTCACTACCGCACCCTCTGACACTCCTTTTCCTCTGTGTCCGATTGTCCAGGCCGGTCCTAGGGTATCAGCTAGCCCTGCAGATGTAGTTTATGGCCCCAGCTGTAAAGAATCACCCCTCTTCAAAGGAGTTATAGTAGATCAAGGCCCACACTCGATGAGATCCGTCACAGCAGACGCGTTCCTATTATCTGAAAACCATCCTGTATTGTGATTGGGGAGGGGACCGAGCCTGAAGCGGAAGATTCCAGGGATGACTCTTTGTACATCAAAGTTTTTACAATTATGTGTCACATTAAAAATATATAGCACTCCAACAAAGTAGTAAGATTATAAAACTTTAATAACTTATAAATATATACAAGAAAACAAAAACAGTAATAACATATAAACATTTTTAGGGAAAAACAACGAAGTAGCGGTCGGCTGTGCGAATAGTCCCAACGCAGCACAACGTCCAGATTTCTGGCGTGGGGCGTCGCGGGGGGTGGGTCATCAGTAGCAAACTGTTGTGCGAATAGTTCCAAGGCAGCAGAACGATGGCACCAAGGTGATGTCCAGTAAGTTGCCGCACTGGTTTTGGTATCCTACAATGCTGCTCCGAATAACTGCGTGGGGCGCCCCGGGGGATGCGGCGTGAACGGGCCTCTCCAGGTGGAGTCTCGTCTGTTGTAGTGGGGCGCCCCTTTACCGTTTCAGTTGCCATTCCGTCCGTTTTTGGTCCACTGTGTCAAAAGCCGCAATTCAGCTGAGTTGCGCCCACTCTTGCGGTGCAGCGATAGGCGGCTGTCACAGGACTCTCAAAATGGCGGCAGGCTGTTTCCTTTTTGGGCCTGGTCCACTGAAATGGCCCTGGGACACCTTGGAAATCGGACGCTTGTCTGCTAGGTCTTGGACCCCATTCTCGAAAGCGTCCCCTCCGCCTTGAGGATTCATCAAAAGTTTTGGGGGCCCCCGACTCCTGTAGGCTTCTGGTGGGGAGCGGCTGCCATGATTGCTCGCGGAATGACCACGACGGAGCTACGAGATGGTGGTGCTCTCATGCTGACGCCAGCTTCAGTCTGAAACATCCAGAAACAAGGTGGGGCTTTCATCGTTTGGGAAAAAAAAAAAGTTTTCATCCAATGAAAAGTGTTGTTTTTAGGTCATATGATCAAGCCTTCCATCATTAGGAAACCAAAAGTAAAATGAACCAATGAAAAGTTTTATAAACAAGTCACATGACCTGTTATGCGGCATAAGGTATAAAATGCGGAGAAAATACGTTGGCACTTGAGGCGGCGTCAGTAGCGGACCGATGTGCGAATAGGCCGAAGGCAACACAACGCGCCAAGATCCGGATGGCACCGAGGTGGTGTCCAGCAAGTTGCAGCACTGGTGTGGCCATCCTACAATGCTGAAAGTCGGCGTGGGGCGCCCCGTTGGCCTGTGAGTTTGCGTCAGTAGCGGACCGATGTGCGAATAGGCCGAAGGCAGCACAACGCGCCAAGATCCGGATGGCACCGAGGTGATGTCTAGCAAGTTGCTGTACTGGTGTGGCCATCCTACAATGCTTAAAGTCGGCGTGGGGCGCCCCGTTGGCCTGTGAGTTTGCGTCAGTAGCGGACCGATGTGCGAATAGGCCGAAGGCAGCACAACGCGCCAAGATCCGGATGGCACCGAGGTGGTGTCTAGTAAGTTGCCGCACTGGTGTGGCCATCCTACAATGTTGAAAGTCGGCGTGGGGCGCCCCGTTGGCCTGTGAGTTTGCGTCAGTAGCGGACCGATGTGCGAATGGGGCCAAAAGCAGCGCAACAATATTTTCTGACTAGATGACACCACAAGGCGCTGAGATGCCAAGATTCGGATGGCACCGAGGTGGTGTCTAGCAAGTTGTGGTACTGGTGTGGCCATCCTACAATGGTAAAAGTCGGCGTGGGGCGCCCCGTTGGCCTGTGAGATGGCGTCAGTAGCGGACCGATGTGCGAATGGGGCCAAAGGCAGCGCAACAATATTTTCTGTATGGAAGATACCACTAGGCGTTGAGATGCCAAGATCCGGATGGCACCGAGGTGATGTCTAGCAAGTTGCTGTACTGGTGTGGTCATCCTACAATGCTGAAACTCGGCGTGGGGCGCCCCATTAGCCTGTGAGATGGCGTCAGTAGCGGACCGATGTGTGAATAGGCCGGAACCAGCACAAGGCGCCAAGATCCGGATGTCACCGTGGTGGTTTCATAGTTGAGAGGCACTTCATCTGCAGTGGGGCGCCGAGATCCGGATGGCACCGAGGTGATGTCTAGCAAGTTGCTGTACTGGTGTGGTCATCCTACAATGCTGAAACTCGGCGTTGGGCGCCCCATTAGCCTGTGAGATGGCGTCAGTAGCGGACCGATGTGTGACTGGGGCAAAGGTAGCGCAAGAATATTTTCTGAATAGAAGACACCACAAGGCGCTGAGATGCCAAGATCCGGATGGCACCGAGGTGGTGTCTAGCAAGTTGTGGCACTGGTGTGGCCATCCTACAATGGTGAAACTCGGCTTGGGGCGCTCCATTAGCCTGTGAGATGGCGTCAGTAGCGGACCGATGTGCGAATGGGGCCAAAGGCAGCGCAACAATATTTTCTGAATAGAAGACACCACAAGGCGCTGAGATGCCAAGATCCGGATGGCACCGAGGTGGTGTCTAGTAAGGTGCACTGGTGTGGCCATCCTACAATGCTGAAAGTCGGCGTGGGGCGCCCCGTTGGCCTGTGAGATGGCGGCAGTAGCGGACCGATGTGCGAATGGGGCCAAAGGCAGCGCAACAATATTTTTGGAATAGAAGAGACCACAAGGCGCTGAGATTCGGTTAGCACCGAGGTGGTGTCTAGCAAGCTATGCAGCTGAGTTGCGTGCGCACTTGCGGCGAATAGGTCGAAGGCAGCACAACAATGTTTTCTGAATAGAAGACACCACAAGGCGCTGAGATTCGGTTACCACCGAGGTGATGTCTAGCAAGTTGCCGCACTGGTGTGGCCATCCTACAATACTGCTCCGAATAACGGCGTGGGGTGCCCGAAGGGGGGGGGGGGGAGGCGGCGTGAACGGGCCTTCCTAGGTGGAGGCTCGTCTGCTGTAGTGGGGCGCCCCTTTACCGTTTCAGTTGCCATTCAGCTGAGTTTCGGCTGCTCTTGATGGTACAGCGACAGGCGGCTGCAACAGGACTCTCAAAATGGCGGCCTGTTCTTTGGATTTGGGCCTGGTCCACTAAAATGGCCCTGGGACACCTTAGAACTCGGACGCTCGATTTTTTTTTCCTTTCCTGTACATGCAAAAAAAGGTAAATGCCCGGTACGTTACACGCTTCATCTGCCACGATGAACTCTCCAGAGGAACCGAAAAAAAATATAGTTATGGTAACTATACCATGCATCGTCATATGTAGAGGTGGCACCAATTAATTATAGTGCTGCATAAAAGAGAGATTTGGAGGAGAACCCCTGACCTGCTAGTACATTCATCAAAGAAGTGGCACTGACAGCATCAGAGGCAAGGGAAACGGTCCCAAATATTTAGAAGAACTTTGGAAAGATTAAAATGACATGTTTAGATTGTGGCAAATTAATTTCATGTGGACAGATGAGTGTTACTCTAATAAATACAGCATATGAACATCATCATAGTCGATGGTTGGTAGAGACATTTTGACTATATCCTGGACCTGCCCGTCCTCGCCCAAAATGGCGCCGGAATAAATGGGACTCGTAACTCCTTGTTGTGTACTGGTTGCAGAACCTTGAAATCACGAGATACGTATGCAGTTTTGAAGCACATGGCGGGCGGGGACGAGAATTGATTGAATATTTCGACATCCCTATTGATATTAAGTTCTGATGTGTTATTGATTACTGTACTATTGAAAGTTCGAATTAACGTCACCCATGGTACTTGCCCGCAAATGTATATCTAGATAATTTTATTGTAACTGGCCCTGTCGTATTTTAATTATAAAATGTACGTCCACCGATTCCGTAACTGTTAGACACCTTAGTTCTTGCAACCTAATGGCCCGCCCGTTACGTTCCTCTACAGTGTAAATGTCTACTCATCATATACGATTACAGTTTGCTCCGTGGCCGGCCCACGTGGTTATAGGCTCGTATTTGTATAATGAAATTTTCACAATAAAGGTTTTTAAAAGAAAACATGGTAGTAGTATATACATTGGTAAAGTTTTTAATAATAGTCACTGTTTTAGAATCATTAAAAGGCAAGTGAAATAAAGCAGACCAATTACATGAAGGGTAAAAGGTATAATACGAAGGAACGCAGTAAAGATAAATGGTCAAGGGCTGTTGTGTTTTCTACTCCTGCAACATAAAGTGATCGATAAGAATCTCATATTCAGGCGTATCGGCGACTAAGACAGCAGGTCGACCCTCTTTTGCTCAACGGCTCCGTCATGGGACGAAGAAACGCTCTTTTTCTCGAAAAAAGAATATATTTTACTTGCAGGACAGTTGTAAATTTTCCGGGAAAGTACATTAGCCTGGAACATTATAACATATATTTAAGAAAAAATAATGTTCGGAAGTAATAAAAAGCGTAATTTTTAGGTCATATGACCAAGCCTTTCATCATTAGAATAAGAAAAGTAAAATGAACCAATGAAAAGTTTTATTAACAAGTCACATGACTTGTTATGCTTACGTTACGCGCTGCGCGCCCCGGATGACTTCCGGATGCGCTAACGCGGCGCGTCATATGACGCATTACGCGACAACGCAGGTCCAGAATATAGTCAAAATGTCTCCACCAACCAGCGGTCGGAACACAACCCCTTTCAGCAGGCTAAATAGTTCTGTTAAATGACAACAGAAGGGACAGGCAACAAGAACCATCAGTCAAAGAGGGGAGGGCTAGTTCTTCTCTACCGGGTTACATTGGGGCGCTACCGGAACTGATCGAATTGGTAGTCTACAGTGTTTCTGGATGTTTCAGACTGAAGCTGGGGTTAGCATGAGAGCAGCACCATTTCGTAGCTCCGTCGTGGCCATTCCGCAACCAATCATGGCAGCAGCTCTTTATCGTTATTTTGGGCGGGGTGGGTGGCGGAGCCGAGCTGTTTTGCAGCCATCATTGTGTGGAGTTCAGTTCATCTCACTAGTTTTGTATTTGTCATGAGGGGTTGTTCCTAATGTTTCTATTTTAGCGAGGTCAAAAAGAGATCCCATTAGTGGCCTACTGATTTTGCTCGATTCCTTTTCTTTTTTTTTTACACGATTTTTCGTTATCTGCAAAGACTAAACAGAGTATTGCGACTCTGTGTTTGTTTGTAAATAGAGAATGAACCAAAGAGAACCAATTCTAAAACAGTAAATACTTGGATAACAATCAATCAAATGGAGAGAGAAGCAGGCACGACGTATTACAACGGGGGCAAAGGCCTGCGTTAACTACCCTTCACTATGTGCAAAGAGAGAGTACTCCTAATAGAAATGAGGGGGGGGGCACCATTCAAAGCAGATCAGTGTGCATAAACACGAAAATGTTTTCACTTACCACGTACTTGACATTCGACAGCTTATGATATTTGCTATTAAAAAACCATTGAAATTCACTGAAAAAACCATAGGTTATAGACCATATATAGTTAGGAATTAACATTTACAAAACCTTGAAAATTCACTGAAAAAACCATAGGTTATAGACCATATATAGTTAGGAATTAGCATTTAAAAAACCTTATTTTACTCACACAAAACCATTGAAATTCCATATATAGTTAGTTGCACTAACTATATATCGCGCACCCGCAATCCACTGCTGATGATGTCACATATTACATCATTCATGACATGGTCAGTGACATCACTGATGACATCACTGATGACATCTCAAATGACATCACTGATGACATCATCCAGTGACTGTGTGTTTCTGAAAAGTTTAAATATGTTTTACATATTGAAGAATGAGTAGATGTAGAAGTGTCTGGATGAAGGATTTAGTAGGTGCGTGACTGACTGTATGAGTGAGTGATTAAATGTGTCTCACTGAGTGCATGGGTTAGTGACTAAACTGTCTTAATTTGTGCATCATTATGTCTGTTGTTCTGTAAACTGCTGCATATATCAGTAATTTCTAATATCTCCGGGGCCCGGGTCTTATAAAAAATGTTGGGGACCATGAGGGGAGCTACAATGCCCCCACGGTCCCACCGGCTTCCCGCGTTCTTCGGGAGTCGGCATTGCTTTTCCACAAGGGGAGATGCTAACTTGTATGTGGAAATGCAATCTGCTTTTTATTTTGAAAGTGAGAATAGATTTCTCTGCTCTGTCTTTCAAAATGCAAACTAAGTTTGCTATGGGAGGGCGGGAGCAGTGAGACTCCCGCCCTCTCAAAGCAAACTGCAGTGTCCCGGGGGTAGGCATCCCGGGACACTGCATGAGCCAGCCGTTGGGGGTTGCGGTCTCGAGGGCTCTCGAGGGCTCTGGGCATAGGGTCACGCAGTCTGATCCTCACAATTCACAAATTTTCGGGGGTAATGGTTCCCGGATCTTCGGGGGGTCATTAAGGCCCACACACTTCTAATTTTATAGGGGGCTTTGGACGCGAAAGTGGTGCAAGGGGGTTGTCAATATGGTACACAGTGTTTTGTTTTACTTTGCTTTCCTTTTTAGGTCTCGCTGCGAAAAGCTCGCGAAAGTGCACTCTCGCTGAGAGAACTATAGCTGTCGGCTCAGCCGACAACAAGGGGAGACGAGCTGGCCACGCGCGCAGCATTGTCTATGGCAGAGTCGGATTCCGACGCGCGCCTTGGGATTGGGTCGCGCGCGTCGGAATCCGACTCTGCCATGCGCCGTAAGTTTCAGTTTCGTTAGCGCTCGCTGGATTCCTGTTCAGCGAGTGTGTCTCATCGCCGGAGCTGGGAGGTGTGCAGGGGATTTCAGGAGCCACACCCGTGGGCTGGGAGCTGCGGTGTGAGGAGCGCCACAAACACCCAGAGCTTCACCGGAGACCGCTGGCTGCGCACCTGGGACTCGGCGGAGGCAATGGTGAGTGATTGCGGGGCTGGACCGCAGGGGAAGAGAGGTGGGACAGCGCGGGTGGAAGTGTCATGAATGACCAGAAGATTAATTTTCCCAAACAAACCAAATTTAGCGACCAAAGGGCACGATACTTGGTAACTCAGGATGCATCGGAAAGAGAACGTAAAGGTGGAGAGGCAGGGTAGTACTCTAGAAGTGGTAGACAAGTAAAGTGTTAATTTTGTTCCACAAGTAACTGCAACCTGTCGGGGATCTCGTGTTAAAGTGGAGAAACATTCTATTGAAACAGCAGCCAATTAATAAATTTCAAAAATAAAAAAAACTTTTAAGTGCAGTACAATGGCTGTTCGTTTTGCAATGCTGCCGAGCTTATAAACCGACTTTCGTTCCAGCCTTGGTTTATGCTGCTCCTGCCTAGTTCTTAGATAGTGCAATTACTCTAGTCAAAGATAAGGCAGAGATCTGAACCCATGCTCCTTCATTGAGGAAATCAACTCTTTTTGAGCAAATTAAACTAGAGCTTGTCATCTTATCTAGAAATGTTGAAGCACTTATTCCATGTTTCAGTGGGACAAAGGACATTCTGCATGCCACAGATGATCCACTCTTGGGATCACCATGCAAGTGCTGCCACAATAATAATCCTAACATGTGGTCGGTCAATGCACGACACAAAATTAAGCAACTGGTTAGATAAAATAGACCTTGTAATTCTGTTAAATAACAAACCTTTTGAGTAAAATGTTCATCTATTAAAAAGTAATTCCAAGTCAAATGGCCGAGGCTGTATATACCCTAAGGAGTAAAACCACAGGTACCAACTATGTTAAATTTATTGATTTGAAACAGTAATCACAGTGTTTAGTGTGACGGGTGGACGGCAGATGACAGCAGTTAGTGAAAGAACATAGACTTACTTTGGGAGAGTGCTAGAACTAGGAAAAATAATTATTTGAGCGTAGCTTCATTTCTGGTAATTGCAGTGTCTGGATAGGCCCAGTGAAAGAATTCGAGCCCACTGTCCGAGGGCATGCTTCGGTTCCCTCGGGGGACAATTTTATCTTTACAGAAAGAATTCAGGCCCATAGACATATGGCGGGACCCACTGAATGGGCAATATGTATTTTTATCAAATAAAAAGAAAGAAGTCGGGCACGCCACCCAAGGGCATGCGGTTGGACACACTGGGGGCAATATTTAACAAGCATTTGCAATGCAATAAGTTTCACATTTACACAAGTTTAAGCTATTAGCATTGTAAATGACAATGCCTTTAGTTATGTTTTAAAAAACGAAAACAAAAATAAAAGGCATTGTAATTTGCTATGTCAATAGCTCAAACTCTGGTAAATGCTAGACCTATTGCATTGCAAATGCTTGTTGGTCTTTTAGAGGATCCAGGGTTAATATAACGGTTTTTGTACAGCCAGTACCTTTCAACTCTACCCCCAAACGGCTTTCTGCCTGTTACCATAGTAACAGTTCATGGAACACTTAAATGAGCACAGAGGTTACAAGTTCACCACACTATGTTGGTAATGGAAAAAAGTTACTGTGCTGGAGTTTTAAAACTTTTCCATAGGAACCATTAGTCGTAGGTATAGACTCTGGTAAAGATATGGTAAAGAGTTAGCCTCAGAATTATACTTAATATCATTTCTATTGGGGACCGCTTACCCCCCCCAAAAACTTTTATTAAAACAATAAATAACTGGAAATGTAACTTAAAGATTACAATACAATAAATAACTAGAAACATAACTTTAACAAAACAATATAATAAAATGTGATATGGAGTCCAATAGAAGTACGGTAGGTAATCTGCACAACAAAAAAGAAAATTAGTGTTTAAAATTAGATCAATGTGACTAAATGAGGTCAAACATTACAAGTCAAATTAACAGTTGAAGATATTTCCTTCTTTAAACGTGTGCAGTGTGCCGGATACATTTCACTTGTCTTATAGGCTTGCGTTCAAGCGTTGTCTGTATGGAAGAGCCTACTGTGTCAGATTTACATTACATTACATTTACATTACAGATTAACAGGTCTTTAAAATGATTCAGAGATGAGACAGAATTAGGTGAGAGATCAAGTCATTATGCAGGACAATATTCTTTAGTGCTTATTTACAAGACTCTTGCACCAGTTTTGTGTTACTTTTCTCATGTTGAAAGTGACGCAAAAGTGGCGCAATGGGCTTGTAAATAAGGTCTTTCATTTCTAATGCATTTAATCGGAGGCATTGTATATCTAGGTCGCTCTGCTTACCTTGTGTAAACACTGTGGCCAACAGAGTTCACAACTTGAACTCAGCTTTGGTTGGTCACAGCAGAGTGGACAGCAGCGTCCATAACTTTAAAAGAGAAACAGAAATGATGTGAGAGGGAGAGAGAGAAAGAGAGAGAAAACGACATTAAAACTGTGAGAGAGTGGAAGTTATAGATGGAGCAGTTAATAGTGTAGAAAATACTCGTAGCTCACCTTTTGTCTTGGTTGTGTGTCCAAGTATGTGCTGGTTCATAGTGCACCCCCCAGTTTAGTGATCTGAAATATAGTATATAGAGTTAGCCATAGTATAGTACATACAAAAATGGCGTAACAGGCTTGTAGATTTGCCTCTCAGATTGTTGTAATCTATTTATTGTCACTGCTCGGAGGTAATTGTACATTCCTACGCAGTGAAGCTGCTGCACACTACCCACTCTCTCCTTCCACAGATGACTTGTCGTTGTTTCGGAAAGAAACTTTTTGCTCACCTTGTGCCATTGGCGTGATTCAAAGAGGGTGCACCACGTGTCGTAGCAGCCTTCTCAAACGTTGTTACGATGGCCACGTATCATCGCAGAATCCTCGAACGTTGAGTTTTAGAGGTGTTGGGGGATGCCAATTTGTGAAACACACCCTGTAAGATAAAAAGGAAGTTAACATTGTGTGTAATTTTTTATCAAAGGAGAGAGGAAGTGAGAGAGTGACTGCAAAGAATATTCGCGTCTCAACTTTCTGTCACCAGTGTGTTTTTCACCATGTGCTGGGACATAATGCACCCTGAAGCTCTACATCTAAAAGATAGTAAAAGAAAGTGTTACTATCTTCATGTGGAGTTGAATAACATCGGCCTTTCACACACGTTCCCTCTCACATTTAAAAGAACTATTTGTATAGTTTATATTCCGGACGTTTGAGCGATTATAAAAACGTTCCTGCTATTGCAAAAAAAAAATGTACATGTAATTTGATACACTATATAGGACTGCGTTTGTCTAAATCGCTGCATCGATTTTTTTTGTATCCAGTGTGCTACAGCCCTTCGACTCCCTTTGATGCGCACCCAGGCCTCACTACTCACCTTTTCGTGGTAATGACACCTTCTGCATCATGTAGTCCCGATCTGCCACTAAGAATTCTCATATATGGTGCCGAGTCTTGATATCAGTATGGCTAACGACATACTCGTGCTCCCATCATCATCGCAGGTTCCTCACCTACTCAGTGCTTCTGATACCACTAACTCAGTGACCAAAGAGGCCACACACGTAGTGGTGGGCCCCCCTACTCGGTGGTTCGGGCCTACATGAGGCATTTGAATCACTAGGGCGGGCCATCACAGTGCTTGGGATGGGAGCAACTCTAAAATGGCGCAGATCACGCACGCCCCGTCTTTTTTATTGGTACGGTCACATGTGTAGTGACGGATGCTCTGGATGGGTGTGGTGTGGGTGTTTACCAGCCATGAGTGAGTGTGTGTGTGCCGTTCTGACAATTAGACCTGAAACTAAGAAATCACTACACTTAAATCTGGGCAATGTATTGTTCTTATGTTTTCCTGGAAGCGTAAGTGGAGTGGGCTGGCCTGACGTATGCCAGTGCTGCATGAGGCTCTAAACCATGATTCTGGAGCTATGGGTATGGTCCGGTCGTGAGCAGTATGAGAAATCAAGTGATTCGGGTGTCCGTTTTGTAGTGCTGATGTCACCCGGTTCTTAAAAAGAAATGTGTCATTATATCTGTAAATTCCCACAACTTGGCCAATATGGAAGGTATGGGGTATTACTGACTCTATATTCGTTCATAATTGCACACATAAAAGATGGTGGACATGACGCATTTTTGCCATTATGAATGTTTGTTGTACATTCAGTGGAGTGTTGTAGCTGTAATAATACAGGGCTGTGAAAGGTTTAAGTTGCAGTTTTTGGTACATCAAGGGCAGCTAATATATATATACCTATGTGCTTATTCAGGTACACTGTAGAACTTGGTGCTGGCAATCAGTGTTCGAGCCTCGGAGTTGCGTCCACATCCTGTTATTGTAGAGTAATGACGTAATGTACGAGTGCCTGAAAATGCATTAGTTTTGGGTTGATTTTGCGCTATATAAATATGCACAAAAAAAAAGTAATAATAGCCCACACACTGTCAGAGGTAAGATGGTTGCATACGCTATTTATAGCACAATATAATATGGTAGGGCACAGGAGCAGCATTTTACAAACACAATAAATACACAGAGAGATAGATAGTTGAAGTGGGTACGGGCACGTGTGCTCGACTCCATTTTATTACGTTGTTGTTGGTAAGAAGTAGAATAGTAATCATGATATCATATACAGGTATTTAATCATAAACGGTTTATGACTTCTGCTGTACAAAGGTAGGAGCATTGTAAGTTAATTATTACACAGAAGATTCTATCGTAAAGAGTTCATGAGTTGTGGTGGACTGAGATAGGGGCGGTTTGTGTGGAGCCTGCGATGATGCATGGTCCAGGCAGACTTCACTGGTAAAAATGTGTTTTGACTATTAAATTTTGCCTTAACAAGGGCACGTGGCGATTATTTACGGTGTACTGAGTTAGTGTTACGTCTGGTGTTTATCGTGTGCTCACCCTGTAATGATGCGTGGTCTGAACAGGCTGCACTGAAATCATTCACTGTTGCATACTGGATTATATGAACTTTGAGGGGGGAAAAAAAACTAGCATCGATGGTTATCAATTGCTGTGAAAACTAGGTGTACTGATTGCTCCTCATAACAAATTAAACGATTCCTCTTCACGCAGTGCATTGTAACTTTCACAAATTGGGGACGTATGTCTGGTGGCGATGTTGAAGGTGATAGCCGAGAGGTACTTGGTATTGCTGGTGGTGGAGGTACATTTTGGCGTAATCTTGTACATTGTTTGTTATCATAGTTCACATGATGCAGCTATTGAAGGTGCTTGCACATACTATCCGTGCAACAGCACTATTTTTTTCTCTGCTTTAAATAAATCGAGGCTGAATTTAATGCTGTCTGTAGTGTAGATGAAAAGGTAAATTCAAGTTGTGAACCTTACTGTGCACAGTGTACATAGAAGCTAGTAGTCAGTACAGTTATAGAACAATGTTTTTTTTCACTTATTTTAACAAAATCTGAATACATACAGTATAATTGTCTCTGTATTAAATAAATCAAGGTTGAATTACCTACTGTCTATAGTGTAGATGCAAAGGTGAATTCAAGTTGTATACCCTGCTGTCCACAGTGTAGATCTCAGGGTGGAGTTCATCATCTGCAATTATGATTGAAATGGAAGATAGAACATATATGCAGCGTGCATTTTATTATTCAACTAAATGTATAAGTGATATAAAATAAGTTTTTCAATCAAGCATTATAAAGGAATATTGTGTAGGGTTTGATAGGTGTTATACTTAGTTTGGTTTGTACTGAGTTAGTGGTAGCTAAAACAAAAGGTTCTGTGGACCCTGCGATGATGCGTGGTCCGGGCAGGCTGTACTGGTAGTAATGTTCTTTGTGTTGTGAATGGTGCCTTTGTAAGGCCAAGTGATAATTTTTGGTGCACTGAGTTACTAGTACCTTTGGTGCTTAGTGTGTACATATTCTGCGATAATGCGTGGTCTAGGGGTGAGGGGGGCACAGTAATTGGAGTAATGTCTCTTGTCGATTGGATTCTGTATGAATTCCACTTAAAAGTGATAGTATGCCTCATTGCTGACATAAAACTGTTCACTCTTCTTTCCGATGATTTATGGTGCACTGAGTTAGTACTATCTTTGGCGCTGAGCTTGTACGTACCCTGCGATAATGCGTAATGCAGGGGGGCTGTACTGGGAGCAATGTTTTTGCCTAGTGAATTCTGCTTTAATAAGGCTACGGGGAAATGACTTGTGGTGCAATGATTTAGTGGTACCAAAGGAACTCAGCGTGTGTGTACCCTGTGATGATTCGTGGTTCGGGGTGGGGTTGCAGTAGTATAAAGTCTCTTGTCTACTGGAATGCGTCATGTACAATCGTAATTCTATCTGAAAAAATCTGAACACATACAATACAATTGTCTCTGCATTAAATTAATCAAGGTTGAATTCCTTATTGTCCGTAGTATACATGGAAAGGTGACTTCAAGTTGTGAACCCTGCTGTCCGCAGAGTACATCGAGGGCTGTAGTTGACACAAACATTGAGGAATGTTTTTTTTTGTTACATACTTTAATAAAATCTGACGTCACAGTACTATTTTTCTGCCTTAAATAAATCGAGACTGAATTTTATGTTGTCTGTAGTGCTTATGCGCCACTGGTATCAAGTGGTAAACTCTTTTGATCGCAGTGTACATTTGAAAACAGAACTCACTATAGTCATTGAGGAATGTTTTTTGTGGCATCCTTTAACAAAATAATCTTTGCCTTACATAAATCAAGGATATCTTGAATGCTGTCCGTAGTGTAGATGGAAAGCTGAATTCACGTTGTCAACCCTGTTCTATGCAGTGTAGATTTAAGGCAGTAGTCGACACAAAGATCGATGAATGCTATTTTGTCACAGTTAACAGAATCTGAGTACACAGTACAATTGTCGCTGCCTTAAATAAAGCAAGGCTGTATTCAATGCTGTCCGTAGTGTTGATGCAAAACTGAATTCAAGTTGCGAACCCTGTTGTACGCAGTGTAGATTGAAGGCAGTAGTCAACACAAAGATCGATGAATGCTATTTTGTCACAGTTAACAGAATCTGAGGGCACAGTACAATTGTCTCTGCCTTAAATAAAGCAAGGCTGGATTCAATGCTGTCCGTAGTGTTGATGCAAAGCTGAATTCAAGTTGTGAACCCTGTTGTACGCGGTGTAGATTGAAGGCAGTAGTCGACACAAAGATCGATGAATGTTATTTTGTCACAGTTAACAGAATCTGAGGACACAGTACAATTGTCTCTGCCTTAAATAAAGCAAGGCTGGATTCAATGCTGACCAATGAGAGGCATGCTTTTAAACTTACAAATAAAATGGAGCCTCTGAGCAGCACATACTGAGTCGCCTATGATTAAGGGGCAACTGGCCTCGAAACGCGTCAGGCAGGCACCATAACACACCTGTGATTTATCGGGGACAATATCCAGAGAGGCCGGATGGCAGGCTGAACACGAGCTTGTCCTGGAAAGCTTAAGAGCATTTGTGGAATCATATATATATATATATATATATATATATTCCAAGAAGTTCGAAATCAACTCAGCATCCGCTCCGCTGACAACGAAAATTGAGAAAAAAGCCACAAACTCCGTGCTATCGTTTCCAGTGTTGTTTATTCTGTGAATAACAGCCCACCAGTCATATATATATATATATATTTATATATATATATTTATATATATATATATATATATATATATATATATTTATATATATATGGAAAAAGCTAAACCTCTCTGAAGAGCTGTAATGACAGCGAAACACGTGTCAGGGGTTGCTTTTATTCATTTCAGGTTGGCTTGGATGGTATTTTACCAATCCAAAGCTGTAATATTGTGCCTGGAGTGGTAAATTGCTTTTGTCATTTGACAGCTTGGCGTGGATAGCACTGTGCTAATCCTATGCTTAAAGACTTTGCTGTACAAATGGCAAAAGACTTTGTCCATTTCTATCTCGGCGTGGATAGCACTGTGCTAATCCAATGCTTAAAAACTTAGATAGAAAAGCAGACATTTGAGGTGAGCAAATTTATAGTGTCGCTGGTGTTGAGGGTGCTCTATGCAGGAGCTGCCTTCCACCTAAACTTGGGAACTACCCAGAGTTCTCTCCTTCTTTTTTGCTTAATTTATGCGTCACTCTATGCCTGCAAGGGTATTGTTTTGACTTATACTGGGTGCTCTCTTGTGTCTGGACAAAGCTAAACCTCTCTGTAGAGCTGTAATGACAGCGAAACACGTGTCAGGGGTTGCTTTTATTCATTTCAGGTTGGCTTGGATGGTATTTTACCAATCCAAATCTGTAATATTGTGCCTGGAGTGGTAAATGGCTTTTGTCATTTTACAGCTCGGCGTGGATAGCACTGTGCTAATCCTATGCTTTAAGACTTTGCTGCACAAATGGCAAAAGACTTTGTCCATTTCTATCTCTGCGTGGATAGCACTGTGCTAATCCAATGCTTAAAAACTTTGATCGAAAAGCAGACATTTGAGGTGAGCAAATTCAGAGTGTCGCTGGTGTTGAGGGTGCTCTATACAGGAGCTGCCTTCCACCTAAACTTGGGAACTACCCAGAGTTCTCTCCTTCTTTTTTGCATAATTTATGCATCACTATATGCCTGCAAGGGTATTGTTTTGACTTATACTGGGGACTCCCTTGTGTCTGGACAAAGCTAAACCTCTCTGAAGAGCTGTAATGACAGCGAAACACGTGTCAGAGGTTGCTTTTATTCATTCCAGGTTGGCTTGGATGGTATTTTACCAATCCAAAGCTGTAATATTGTGCCTGGAGTGGTAAATGATTTTTGTCATTGTACAGCTCGGCGTGGATCGCACTGTGCTAATCCTATGCTTAAAGACTTTGCTGTACAAATGGCAAAAGACATTGTCCATTTCTATCTCGGCGTGGATAGCACTGTGCTAATCCAATGCTTAAAACTTTGATAGAAAAGCAGACATTTGAGGTGAGCAAATTTAGAGTGTCGCTGGTGTTGAGGGTGCTCTATACAGGAGCTGCCTTCCACCTAAACTTGGGAACTACCCAGAGTTCTCTCCTTTTTTGCATAATTTATATGTCACTCTATGCCTGCAAGGGTATTGTTTTGACTTATACCGGGTGCTCCCTTGTGTCTGGACAAAGCTAAACCTCTCTGAAGAGCTGTAATGACAGCTAAACAAGTGTCAAGGGCAGTGCTTAATTTGTAAAAAAAAAGAAGTGCAGGTGATGAAAATTTTGACAAGGAGGTCACAGCTCACTTCTTCCTCCGGTGAGCCCCACTTTCAACAGTCTCACTGCCTCAGTCTCTATCTTCTAACCTTGATCTGTTGTCTGTCCCCTACATCTTTGCTCTCAGAGTCTATCTTCTCACCTCTCTAATTGTTTTCTATAATCTTGGTCACACATGGTGTGTTACCTTATTCCCTGCATTTCTGATTTGCCCACTAATCATTCTACCACTGCTCTTTTTCCTCTTCACTTTTATCCATGCTCTGCTCTCTCTCCCCTCGATCCTTGCTCTTTACGATCACTCTTCCAGCAGTGATTAGCTGTGTCTCTGTTTTATCATTTGCCTGCTTTTTTTCCTCTGTCCTGTCCTCCACATCCTTTCATTCTATCTTCTCTCTTCTTAATGCTCTCTTCTTCACACCATGGCTGCTTTCTCTTTGTATCTGCTTTTCTCTCCTTTTCTTCTACTTAGCTCCGTCTTATCTCTCTCCTTTCCTGTTGTTTCTTTCTCCTCTTTACTCCTGCTCTCTCTCTCATCTATAACACTGCTGCTGTCTGTGACCCCTGTCGTCAGCCTGTACATGTCCCTGCTATTTTGAGCACTGCGTTTTCCTGTTGTCTTTCCTAAAGAAGAGGAATATGACACATGTTTTACTTTCTTACCTACACCGAGTGCAAAAACAAAATATACACCAAATGAAAATTTTTTTTTTGCATATATTATTCAGTGAAGTATAACTGGGTTATTTTCGGAACAGGTAGCTGCTCGAGCACAGCAGGTGATGTCTCTACTAGTGCTGCCTGTAATTAGTGGGTCCAGGGATGGTGACGGCATTGGCATCCACTGCTCAGCTTGCTGTGACCCTGCCTGCTACAGCACAGGCATTGTCCCCAGTTGTAATGCTGCCAATGCCGGTAAGTATTGCTGTGGTGCCTACTGGACTCACGCACGCTCAGCAATTACCATGCTGGGGTGTAGTGCACAGATTCTACAGGTGACGCCATGGCACACAAAAGTTGTGCTGGGCCACAGCCGCATCGAGAACGTTGAGGATAGTAGCAATGCAGGGCTGCAGGATATGCTACTCTGGCTACACAGCAAGTGGAAAGTCCACACTTACTTTAGTTTATTCTTCCTCAAGAGCCCTCACTCCCAAGTTCCAAAGGCGCTCTTGCAGCTTCCTTGCCTCAACTCCGTCTTGAGCCAGCCCCCAGCTACAATTAACCAATGGGAGGCTTAGGCTCAGGCAGTGGCATGGTGCAGCAGACTCTGGGAATAGAATGCAGGACATAGTTTGTCGATGACTTCTTGGATTTGTCATAAGCGAGATGACAACATCATTAACCTGGTGATACACAATCATGCCTGCTGGGACAGGCGTATGCTGGCCTGTCGATGAACTATTACCAGCCAGAAACCATCCATTGTATGTTGTTCTTTTTATTTTGAATTTGAACAATTAATATTGAGACCACCACCTGTAGGGTCAGAAATTGTAGCCCCGGCCCTGTGAAAGAAGTGCAGGTGCTGAGCACCTGAAAGCTCCTGCTCAAATTAAGCACTGTTACAAAGAAGAGGGGGTCCCAGTATAGACGGACAGTGATTATCACATTTTGCAAAGTTTTAGTGAGTTAATCCATCAACACACAAGTTAGATCTGCCGAGTTTTATTCACTGGAAGATCAAATGCAGTAAATACACAGATAACTTAATAGCTGTATTTGAAGGTTATAAAGTGCCCCGGGAGGGAGTGGGAAGTGATATAAGTGAGGATAAGGTAGTGACGGGATTGTGTGACAGTAAAATCAAACGTTTAAGAATGAGTAAAGCTGTGGTTCTCCTAACAGCAAAAACGGCTAGCAATGACCAAAATCATAGGTAGACATATTCCACGTGGTATATTGAATATACATCGTTCAGGCGTGGAATTGCCGTAGGAAGCACAACAGTCGACGTTTCAACCCTCTTATCAATGCAGGCGAATTAAAAATCCTTGCGAATTAAATTAATTCGCCTGCATTAATTCGCCTGCATTGATAAGAGGGTCGAAACGTCGACTGTTGTGCTCCCTACGGCAATTCCACGCCTGAACGATGTATATTCAATATCTTATCCTCACTTATATCACTTCCCACTCCCTCCCGGGGCACTTTATAACCTTCAAATACAGCTATTAAGTTATCTGTGTATTTACTGCATTTGAACGTTTTTGGCAAATTACCGGCTCCAGGAGGGGTCGTCCGCTTTCACCAGCACCAGCACTGCTCAGCGCCACTGGGTCCCTGACGTTGTGGCCGCCCCCGCCGCTGTGCAGCGCCATCGCACGGCCGCGGAGCGGAGCGGACCACAACTCCCAACGTGCCTTGCTGACCGCCCACTTCCTGCACAAGCGCCAGGAGGCGCTACAAAAGGCGACAGCACCCGCAGGGGAGCGGGGAACGTTTTTGGCAAATTACCGGCTCCAGGAGGGGTCGTCCGCTTTCACCAGCACCAGCACTGCTCAGCGCCACTGGGTCCCTGACGTTGTGGCCGCCCCCGCCGCTGTGCAGCGCCATCGCACGGCCGCGGAGCGGAGCGGACCACAACTCCCAGCGTGCCTTGCTGACCGCCCACTTCCTGCACAAGCGCCAGGAGGCGCTACAAAAGGCGACAGCACCCGCAGGGGAGCGGGGAACGTTTTTGGCAAATTACCGGCTCCAGGAGGGGTCGTCCGCTTTCACCAGCACCAGCACTGCTCAGCGCCACTGGGTCCCTGACGTTGTGGCCGCCCCCGCCGCTGTGCAGCGCCATCGCACGGCCGCGGAGCGGAGCGGACCACAACTCCCAGCGTGCCTTGCTGACCGCCCACTTCCTGCACAAGCGCCAGGAGGCGCTACAAAAGGCGACAGCACCCGCAGGGGAGCGGGGAACGTTTTTGGCAAATTACCGGCTCCAGGAGGGGTCGTCCGCTTTCACCAGCACCAGCACTGCTCAGCGCCACTGGGTCCCTGACGTTGTGGCCGCCCCCGCCGCTGTGCAGCGCCATCGCACGGCCGAGGAGCGGAGCGGACCACAACTCCCAGCGTGCCTTGCTGACCGCCCACTTCCTGCACAAGCGCCAGGAGGCGCTACAAAAGGCGACAGCACCCGCAGGGGAGCGGGGAACGTTTTTGGCAAATTACCGGCTCCAGGAGGGGTCGTCCGCTTTCACCAGCACCAGCACTGCTCAGCGCCACTGGGTCCCTGACGTTGTGGCCGCCCCCGCCGCTGTACAGCGCCATCGCACGGCCGCGGAGCGGAGCGGACCACAACTCCCAGCGTGCCTTGCTGACCGCCCACTTCCTGCACAAGCGCCAGGAGGCGCTACAAAAGGCAACAGCCCCCTCCGCCTCGCGGACGCGCGCGGGCGGCGCCGGGCGGAGCCCGGGCAGAGGGCGGGCCGTCTGTGGCCGTCCGGGGCAGGAGGAGGCAGGGCTGGGCCACCCCATTTCCATCTACCGTGCCGGTTTCAACTTGTGGTGCCGCATTTCAGTATGCCAACACGCTCCGGTAAGGCCTTGAGGGGTTGCGGGGAGAGTACCCCCAGCGGTGCTATGTTTGGCTCAATGGACAAATTCCTGACAAGGGTGGCGGCTGTCATAGACAATGAACTTGCCATATCTGAACGGCGCCTTTCACTTGACTTCCCTCCTGCTAAGAGTCCATCGCCAGCAGTAGTGGTGTCCCCTTTAAATCCTACTTCCCCTGCACTCTTGCTTGGAGATTTACCTGGGGATTCCCTTATTGCACCTCCATTGGGTGGTTTAGAGGGGTTAGAAAGCTCACTGATTGGTGTCCACGGTACCAGCCCATGTGCCGTGCTTATAGATCCTTGCAATGAGCTCTCCTTAGCAGGCTCACCCGGCACTCAGTCCCTACACTGCCCTGAGGTTCCTGTTCTCGCCCCACAAGCCCCGTCCAAAAAACAACCCATCAAGGAGCCTATTAAAAGGAAGGGGAAAAGGGCAAATCACACTCGAAAGGGTTGCCCATCTAAGACTACTAACCATCCCAGGTACCCGCCCCTGAGGGGTCCTTCCCCCCAGAGCACTGCAGGACCGGTATCCTCAGGGACAGCCATTTGCGCTCCAGCTGTTACTGATATAGTGCCACCTTTCTTGTCGGCCCCACCAACGCCTGTTCAGGACAACGTGGGTCACTCTATGGAGGCGTTTGAGAAGATGGTCAAGTCTCTTGTGTTGCCACTTATAGACCAGGTCAAGAGGTTGGGGGAAAGGCTTGACTGTTTTGAGCAGGCTACTAGGGACAATTTCTTTGCCCTAAAGACCCTTCTCAAGCACCAGCCCAAGCCCAGTGAGGATAGGACAGATAGGTTAGAGGAGTCCAATAGGATAGAGGCCCCAGTGAGACCCCCCCTGGGAGACCAGTTGACGCAGCCGCCCAAGCACCCTGCACCTGGGAATACGATCTTGGCTGCTCCTAAGGGTGGTCCTAGACAGACAAAACCGAAGGCTCCCACTTGTGTTGCCCACGTGCATGCTACCCTTCCCCCAGCAGTAATATCCCCGGTGGCTACCCAGGCCCCAAGGCAACACAAGAAGGGAGGGACGGGCCCTATTTCGCAACCTGGGGTTGCCATATCTGATGCAACTGGTGGTGTTGCATCAACTCCTAAGGTTGCATCTATTCCCGTCCCACCCACAAATCGGCCCCCATTGGGTCCTCCTCAGATCAGTAGACGCAAGTGCCCCCCAGTTAACCTCCCCCCTGAGTGCCACCCGTATGTCGTCATCCTTTCGAAAGTCCCCCCTCTTGGGAGTACCCAGCGTGAAAACCATCAGGCATTAAAGAATAAGGTCATCCACTGGCTGAAAGCCAACAGGCCCTTGCCCGCGGGAGTGGATGGAATTATTCTTGGTGTACGCAGGGTGGGTTGGATTGGACACGGGAAAAAATCGCTTGAAGGGGATTGTGTGGTTGTAAATTTCCAAGATGCTAGGGTTGCCCAATTTATATGCTCTCAAGGTCAACCCACGGCTGGTTCGGGTATCGACATAGTCGATTTGACATTCTTTTATCCACGGTCTACTATGACCACCCCCTCCATCCATCTTGGTCAACCCTCCTTCATTGGCAGCCTAGGGGGCCAATTTTTGGTGGAAAACACTGTCCACGGCCTTCTGACCCCGGGAGTTCCTTCCCAGCAGCCATGCCCAGCCTCAGTGATACCAAATTGGGGACCGGGGGGTTGTTGACTCAGTTATGATCCGGGGGAGGACGTTGTGGCCCCAGGCTCTGTCGCTGAGTCAACACCATACCCCAAATCCATTGGCTCCTCCTCCCCACTGCAGACTCTGGCTACGGCCGAGTCTGTAGAGGGGAAGGGGGAGACCGGGGCTCCCCATAATTCTCCGCCTGGTCCCCCTGACGTGGGTTTTGCGGACTTGTCACCCCCTGTCGAGGATTGTAGCATTGCAGCTGTAACGGACCCCCCGATTAGGGTTTTCAGCTGGAATGTTGCGGGCCTCGAAAGGAAGCTGGCGTTGCCGGATTGGAGCGAGCGTGTGGAGCAATACTCCATATGCCTGTTCCAGGAAACATGGAGCCGGGTGCCCCTTCATAAGGCGGGGTATTCCACCCACTTTTTGCCGGCAGTAGAAAGTGCAACTGGTAGGGGCCGCCCCTCTGGCGGTCTGTTAATCTGGGTAGCCACCGAACTTAACTGTAGGGTGGAGGAGAAGGACACTAACTGCCCTGACCTCCTAAATATTTTGCTTAGAAATTCCCAGGGCAGAGTCATCCTAAACATTTTTAACATCTATGCCCGCGGCACTAAGGGGGGAAGAGAATCCCCAGTTATAGCTTGCTTGGAAGCGCAACTCCGCTCATCTCCATACAGGTCTTGTACACTGTTGGCAGGTGACCTGAATTGCACTTTCGAGCCTCTTGATCTGGACATCCTAGCAGATCAAGAGGAATTTGATAATGGGTGGGGGATTCCTCCCCTGGAGCTTGGCCCTGTTAAAAAGTGGACAGAAGTGGCCCTCCAGATTAACTCCCTAGTTATGGAGTTCGGGCTTAGAGCTGCCAATGGCAGGACCAGGTCCGATAAAGTAGGGGCGCACACCTACAATAGGCCAGGACACACGTCACGGATTGATTATTTCCTCCTTGACATACATCTGTGGGGCATGGTGGAGGACATGGTAGTTTTACCTTCTGTGGAGAGTGACCACAATCTACTGTCCCTCACCCTGTCCCACAGGTGCGTCAACAGCACCGTGAGTGGGTCTTCTTGTAACCCCGCTCCAGACCTGTCAGTGGTCACGAATTGTGGGCGTAGGCTAAAGTGGGCGAAGCTAGCTCTTTCGGAGGAGAAAACCTCTGCGATTAGGCAGCTTCTGGTTTCAGCCCTGGCCAATCTTGACTGCCAAGAGGAAGGGCAGATGGAGGTGGCACCTAGGTTTTGTGCCATAATTCAGGCCATTGGTGACCTCTTTGTAGTCCCAGCCCACCCGAGCGGAAGGAAACCCAACCTACGACCGGGTCAGGGCTGGTACAACCAAAAGTGTAGGGAGGCGAAATCACTTCTTATCGAGGCAGTCAAGTCCAAATTACCGCTCAGGACTAGGGAGGCCAGGAGACACTACACACTCTGTCAGAAAAATGCAAGGATGGAATGGGAGGATAATTTCTGGCAGGACCTCCTGGCTGCCAGCCGTGGGAAAGATGCTAAAGGTTTTTGGGACATGGTGGGCAAAAGGAATCGTCCTGACGATTCCCGGAGGACTTGTGCGATTAATGCCCAGACTTGGTTTTCCCATTTCCAAAATCTTTACTCTGTTGTTGAAGGCCCACTTAATGATCCCTTTAAAATTCCATCCTTTATTCTAGACCGAGACCTGGAATTGTTTTCCCCCCTCGATGTAACAAAGCAAATCAAAACCTTGGTCCCCTTGAAAGCAGCTGGCCCGGACGGCCTACCGGGGGACATTCTCCGTGCCTATCCGGAAGAATGGGGGGCTCTAATCTCTGCACTCCTCAATGCAATCATGGGGGGAGGGCTTGTGCCTGACTCCTGGAGAGGTGCGGAGGTGGTGCCCATTTTCAAAAAGGGCAGTCGGGACTCACCAGGGAACTATAGGCCTATAAGCCTAATAGACTCCAGCCAGAAATTGGCCGGGAAAACCATCTTGGGGAGAATTACTCAATGGGTGGACGACAATCACATTCTGTCCGACATGCAGGCTGGGTTCCGTTCGGGTACAGGAACTATTGAACAGGCCTTTAGGCTCTTGTTGTTACACTGGAAGGTGGTGGTGCTGGGCAAAGGCAGTCTCTATCTGGCCTTTATTGACCTTAAGACTGCCTTTGACCTGGTACCTAGGGAGGAACTTTGGAGGGTGCTTGATGGTTTAGGGATGCCCCCGTACCTACTGAACCTCCTCATTAACCTGCACACTAACACCTATGCCCAGGTTAGATGGGGGTTGAATGGGGAAAAGACCGATAAAATCAGGGTCGAGAGGGGAGTAAGACAGGGCTGTGTTTTGGCCCCCACCTTATTCTCCCTCTATATTAACGGGGTGGTAGATCATCTACTGGGCGAACCATCAGACGCTCCTAGCCTGGGTGGAGTAAAAATTCCAACTCTGTTGTTCGCCGACGACACCCTCCTCATCTCCAAAACCCCCCAAGGTCTACAGTCTTTACTGAACCGCTTCCAGGATTTCTGTACCATTAAAGGCCTCGTCATAAACATAGATAAGACCAAGTACCTAGTCATGCACCCACCCCGCAAACTTGGTCGCCCTCCAATTCTGAACTCTATACCCCTAGAAAGAGTGGCGGAATTTGATTATCTGGGGATCCGTCTGAATGATGCAATGAGCTGGACTGCCCACATTGATAAAATGACTCTGGCTCACAAAAGGGTGGGGGGCGCCCTTCTTAAGGAGTACAATAACTCCTCAAAACATTGTGTTGCACCCATACTTGAGATTTACAAAGCCCGTGCAGTCCCTGCTTCTCTCTATGGATCGGAACTGTGGGGCTTGGGCAATGTCGATTCACTGAGTAAGGCCGAAAATAAATTTATCAAGGACCTTCTTGCTATCCCATCGAGCAGCCCGACCATCCCAATGCTCTTGGACACTGGCTGTAAAGCCATAAGGGACCAGGCTCGGCTTCGTTCCCTTCTGCTCTGGGCACGCTTGTGGAGGGTCCCGGAGCTACAATCTTACGCCAATGGGCTGGCAGAAGTGATGCATGCTGATGGTTGGAGTAGCATCAAATGGCTGAAGGACATAAAACATCTTTTAGGGGAACTGGGTCTGGCCTCTTGCTGGCATAGTCACTCCGCTCCACCAAAGAAGATTCTAAAAAAACTTTTCTGGGAGTGGGTTGACGTGAAGCGCTCTAGTAGCCAGCAGCATTGTAAAACCACCGCAGCTTTCCTGTTGTTCAAAGACGTTGTCTTGTATGAGCCATATATGGATATTATAACAGTTGCCATGGATAGGTCCTTGTATATAAAATTTCGGCTAGGAACCTTGCCCTTGGCGGATCTCTGTTCAAGGTGGAATAAAGCCCAGCACACATCACGCCTTTGTGCTTCTTGTCCGGACAAACCAGAGACGGTGCCACACTTCCTTTTCGAATGCCCGGACTATGGTCGCCCCAGATCACGTTGGCTTGCCCCCATTTGCAGAGAACTGGGGACTCGTCAGCACTCTGTTGCCCTTCGGATTCTTTTAACGAACACAGCCCCTCCTATTGTCTGTGCTGTTGCAAAATTTTTAAAATGGGCTTGGTTGATAAGACTTAGAAGACTGTCCATATCAATTTAATTCTTTTTTAGCTAATTTATTCTGACATATTGTGTTTTAATTACCATTCTATTTGTACAGTCCTACTTATTTCGACATGCTGTTTTTATCTTTTTTGTACTGCTTTTATGATATGTGCATATCGAAATAAAGCATCAATCAATCAGAATCAATCATATATATATATATATATATATATATATATGAACTCCGTTTCCCACATGCTGACGCTTCCCCAGACGTGGGGCAAGAACAGACACGGACCACAAAGTAGTAGATGCAAGTTTTATTCGAGTGCTGTCGCCATAACGTTTCTGCTCAAAACGAGCCTTGATCACATGACAACGTGAGAATAGTGCAAGTTTTCTTTTAACGTGCTAGTGCCACTGTCTAATTACATCACATGGGATGGACATGGAAAAAAGACTAGTAAAATACATAGTATATCATCGTGGAAAAAAATTAATTATATACTTTTAAGCAACGTTGATTAAAAGAATGCCTTATTGAGGGGATGTAAATATATGTTAAAATCAATTAAAACATACATTAATATCTACAGTATCAAATCCCTGCATGTTGCAAAAATATATGTGCAATATGAAGCCAAATGTAAACATAAAAACCCTATGGAAACATGTAATTGTCAAGGTTTTCAAATACCAATATTTAAATACTAGTCTGGAGTAAACTCAATAACAGGATAAATCCCTATGTGTAACTACCATCCAAAGTGACGTGTACCCAAGATGTGCTCATAAAATAAAGTGCAAAGTGCATAGTGTTATTGAAAAAACATGAGTCTAAAATTCATTCTGGACTGGTTCCTCTGGATCAGACTGAGCCCAGACTTGATCCCAGAGGGACGGACCTCACTGCTGGTTATTACATCAATAGCAATTGCTAAACAAATTCATGAAGGCAAGAGTTTTCTAATAGGAATTGGAGGAATTTAGTAAAGTTAAACGTATACCTACGTGCTAATTAAATGGCAGCAAGCCGTAAAGGCGAAACGCGTCGTTTTACACTTGCCAGAAGAATAAATTGATTTTTGCAAGTCAACCCGGGTGTCCGAGCTTTATCTCTGCATTGGAGGTAGTCTGGAGAAAAAAAAATATATAAATAAAATATATATATATATATATATATATATATATATATATATATATATACATACAAATAACTCCAGCTCTTCCATCCTCATGAAAAAACACGGACCTCAAGTAAGTACAGATTTTTTGATTTTATTTTAGCAGCATTACACATTTCAGCACTCAAAGTCCCTTGATCACATGATGCGCAATAACGGTCAGGGTCTACTTTTATACACCCATTTTTTTAAAGCTTTTTTGACTTTTTTTCTCTGTTCATCCTTAAAGGGACAGGTGCCCAAAGTTTAGCATAAACATAAACAACATACTATTCAAAATTAATTTCAAATGTTTACAATAATTTATCTGTTCAGGTTTAAATACCTTAAAATCATGTAACGTTACTGTCATGTTGTAGTTTTTGGTTCTTTATGCATCAAGGTTTAAATACCCTGTCGTACATGTTTCAACCATTTGGCAATAGATTACCTAAAGTGCTAGTGCAATCTACAGTACTTATGCAAATCAACATTGATATGTTAAAATATGGCTTTGCTCTACCAAACTTATTTTTATCTAAAACCCGTGGAAATAGTGTAAAAATTGTGTATTAAAAGATTTACTAAGATCCCTTCGAAAAACCCTGTAAAAATGTGTAAAAACTTTTTTTTTATATACAATACAAGTGGGATTTTTCAGCAGTATAACATGTTGACTAGTAACCTTATAGTTGTACAATAATTTTCATGTAATTTCTCTCAGCCAGATTACACCATTAGATCTCCTTCATTCTTTTAACTATACTATTTTTTGATTATACTATTTTTTGAGATTGGGTAATCAGCTAGGTTTTCTTTTGGACCCTTGATTTATTGACAGGTATATAGCTCCTCAGTAATGTTCAGGCCTCCTGGGTGTTTGCTATCAATGTCTAAAATATATCTGGTTTCCAACATTTGGAGTGCCCTTTCCCTATCACCACCCCGTTTGTATGGTGGAATAGCATCAATTAAAAAATATTTGAGTTCTTTAGGGTCGGCATTATGCTTTTCCCCTAAGTGTCTCGCTACGGGGTAGGTTGTGTCCTTGTTTTTAATAGCTCTGATATGTTGTAGTATTTGTTTGTGTCCCTGTAGTATTGTACTCCCTACATATCTAAGGGTACAGGGACACTCCAAGACATATAGTACAAAATCAGATTTGCAGGTTAGAGCTTTCCTTATTGGCCTTTCTATATCACTGAAAGGAGTGTCATATGATGTTTTGTTTATTCCAAATTGGCACGCTCTGCACCTTCCCTATGAAGCCGAGTTGTGCCACCTGTCTTTCAGTACCAGAAAAGTAAGGCTGGAATGAATCTATCTATCTATCTATCTATCTATCTATCTATCTATCTATCTATCTATCTATCTATCTATCTATCTATCTATATATATCTATCTATATATATATACATATATATATATATGTATATATATATAATATCTATATATAATATATATATATAATATATATATATATATATATATATATATATATTATGTATATATATATATATACTATATGTGTATGTGTGTGTATATATATATATATATATATATATATATATATATATATATATATACATTCACTGAAAAAACCATAGGTTATAGACCAGGATACTCCCCAGTAGCAGAGCGCGCTATAAAATGGTTTATAATAATATATAGTTAGGAATTAGCATTTAAAAAACCTTATTTTACTCACACAAAACCATTGAAATTCCATATATAGTTAGTTGCACTAACTATATATCGCGCACCCGCAATCCACTGCTGATGATGTCACATATTACATCATTCATGACATGGTCAGTGACATCACTGATGACATCTCAAATGACATCACTGATGACATCACTGATGACAACATCCAGTGACTGTATGTTTCTATAAAGTTAAAATATGTCTTACATATTGAAGAATGAGTAGATGTATAAGTGTCTGGACGAAGGATTTAGTAGGTGCATGACTGAATGTATGAGTGAGTGATTAAATGTGTCTCACTGAGTGCATGGGTTAGTGACTAAACTGTCTTAATTTGTGCATCATTATGTCTTTTGTTCTGTAAACTGCTGCATGTGTTGATCAGTAGCTATATGACTAACTATATGGGTTATTGATTGATTGTCCAAGTATTTGTATGGGAGACTGAGTGTATGTGTGGCTGGCTGGGAGATGTGTGACTCTGTGCAGCTCAATGTGTTCTTGTATCAATGATTGTATAAGAGAGTAAGTATGTGTTAGTATATGTTTGAAAATGTAAGGTACTCTATGTTTAACTGTATAGATTAGAAAATGGAAGTGTGATTGATTCTTTACAGGACTGACTAGGTGTGTGAGTAACTCCATGGATGAGTGGCAGAGTGTGAGTGTCTGTATAGGTGTATGAGTGCATATGATAGTGTTGTAAAGATGAGTGATTGTATGTATAAATGATTGTATGGGTGAATGAGTGAATGTGTGTGTAGACGTAGGAATCAGTGAGGGCGTATGTAGTAACTAGTATTGGTGTGTCAATGGTTAAAAAAATTATATTCTGTATTTAACACTGGGTGTAACAGAGATTATATGAAAGTGTGAGGAGATGCATTGTATTGTCACATGAATGATATCATCAGTGATGTGACCATTGATGTCAAATGAGATGTCATCAGTGATGTCATCAGTGATGTCATTTGAGATGTCATCAGTGATGTCATCAGTGATGTCATTTGAGATGTTATCAGTGATGTCATCAGTGATGTCATTTGAGATGTCATCAGTGATGTCATCAGTGATGTCACTGACCATGTCATGAATGATGTAATATGTGACATCATCAGCAGTGGATTGCGGGTGCGCGATATATAGTTAGTGCAACTAACTATATATGGAATTTCAATGGTTTTGTGTGAGTAAAATAAGGTTTTTTAAATACTAATTCCTAACTATATATGGTCTATAACCTATGGTTTTTTCAGTGAATTTTCAAGGTTTTGTAAATGCTAATTCCTAACTATATATGGTCTATAACCTATGGTTTTTTCAGTGAATTTCATTGGTTTTTTAAAAGCTAATATCTGTAGCTGTAAAATGTATTCTTCTTTAAATCCAAAAATATATTTGATATGTTTATTAATAATTTTTTTTTTAAATATTTTTTTTTCTTCGCTCCCGCTTCGCGAATCGGGAAGTTTCCCGTTAGGTGACCTTGATGCCGCGAAATAGTCTGCGAACCGGTAAACGTTCCTTTAGCGCAACTGCCGCGTTAGAAAACAACATCGTGACGCCTCGCGTCCGCATGACGTTTCGCGTTGTCGCGTGATACGTCATATGACGTGCTACATTAGCGTACCCGAAAGCGAACCGAGGCGCGAAGCGCAGGTTCACGGAAGCAAACCGGGAGGCGGCGCAAAGCGCGTAACGTAAACACAGCAGGTCATGTGACTTGGTAATAACACTTTTCATTGGTTCATTTCACTTTTGGTTTCCTAATGATGTAAGACTAGGTCATGTAATCTAAAATTAACACTTTTCATTGGTTGAGAACTATTGTTTTTCCCAAATGATGAAAACCCCTCCTTCTTTCCTCACTCTGACTTTCATCTTTGTGAGAGAAAGACCCTTTGTTAGCAGTGAGCAATGGCTTCTTTAGTAGCTTCAGCTGGTGCTTCCCCACCACCTCCACCACATCCAAGGAAGAGAGGACCACCTGCTGAAGTTATAATTCAGCAAGAAGAGGAAGAAGAGGAAGAGGAGGAAGAGCAGGAAGAGAGGCAGTTTTTGCCTGAAGAGCCCAGGAGGTCTCACCGGAAAGAAAACTTCATTTGGCAATTTTTTAAAATTCCCAAAGGCCAGAAAAAAGTAAATGCAAGATACGTAACTTGCCTTATATGTCAAGATAGACTGTCCAGAGGGACCGAGAAGAAATACAGTTACGGAAACTACACAATGCATCGCCATATGACTAGGTGGCATCCTAACAACTACAGTGCTGCACAGTTTCGTAACGATCTAGATAATCCCCCTATTATGGCCAGAAGATCTGTTGTACCGGAAGTGACGGGACCAGAGGGCAGGGAGATGGTGCCAAATATACAAATAAGATTTGGGGAAGTAAAGCAAGTCTGCGTACTTTGCAATGGGTTCATTTGGTAGAGAGAAAGTAGCATCACTCTGTTCAACAGAGCTATTGACAATCATCTTCCAGTTTGTCCGAAACGCCCCAAATAATAAATTCTTTTTTTTTTGTTGCTCCTGTTGAGCCCTTTACAATGAATCGTTTTCGTTTCCCCCCCCAAAAAAACCCAAAAAAATATAAAACCGTTCAGAAAAATTCAAAAAAGTAAAAAAATGTTCAGAAAAATAATAAAAAAAATATAAAACAACAAAAACAATAAAAAAAAAGTTCTTTTCAGAACTACCTCCCCGTTATTAAAAAATTGGTAGAATATTTGGAACTCTGCCAACCTCTATTTCTCTTGGTTCGCTTCCCAGTTCGCTCGCCGGTACGCGAACCAGGAGCGAACCCAAATTTTTTTTTTTTTAAAAAGAACAGTAAGTATAAGGGAAGGAAACAGACAGTTATGTTAAAAGAAAGACAGCTATAGGGGAGTAAACTAGAGATACTATTACCCGTAATCCACTGCTGATGATGTCACATATTACATCATTCATGACATGGTCAGTGACATCATCAGCAGAGGATTACAGGTAACAGTATCCCTAGTTTACTCCCTATAGCTGTCTTTCTTTTAATATAACTGTCTGTTTCCTTCCCTTATACTTACTGTTCTTTTAAAAAAAATTTTTTTAGATCAGTCAGAAACAGTGAAAGTAATAGAGACAGAGTGAGTGACCAAGAGTGAAGAAGTATCAGAAGAGAGGGACTAAGAAAAATAGTGAAGGAGTAGAGTAATTAAGTAATAGAGAAAGGAATGAGGGAAGTAGCAAAGGCAGGAAAGTGATTCTTAAACAAATGAAGCAGTGGAAGTAATAGAAGTTAAATGTGATAGAAATATAACAAAAAGAGTACAAAACATTTACCTTATAATTGTCGGTAACTTAGTCATTTGTTCTTTTTATACTAAAAAATCTGTGAAAGAGAGAACAAACATTTGAAAAATATTAAAACATGTTTTTAATAAATTAGAAAAAACAAGGGAAAAGATTGAAGGACAAATAGTTTTTCAAGAACTTTGACACTTACAGAAGCCTCTGCTTCTCCATGCCCCTACACAGTCCTAAAAATATAAATTTTAAACTAATAGTATCTTGATGCAGATGAAGTGAGTCCTATCTTGCAACATTGTGCATCTTTTGCATGACTGCTGCATCGGTTTCGTGTGGCATTGTTTTTTTACAGCATGACACATCTGCCTAGATTCATCATTTTATAATTTTGTCCCCTCATAGCAAATCTTTTCAACCGCGACTGCGTCACAAAAGTGACGCACAGTGGCGCAAAAGAGGCATACACCTATCATAAATCTGTCCCTAACATGTTAAATAATTGATTCAGGATGACAATAAGGTGTGGCCTATCCAGAGGTTTGTTTAAGGTGAGGCCTACTCAGGGTTGCAGATCAAATTTACACTTATTGAAGAATACAGAGGAGATAATACATGTGAACGCCTACTAATGAAGTAAGTCATGTCCACTTTACTCTTGAACAAAGGCTAGACCTCTTCTGTGTCCGTGGACAGACCTAAACTTCATCTGCACAATGTCATTCGTAAACTTAGGAAACACAGGTGATGTAATTGAAAAATGTGGAGTTTATTTTCCTCATTTCACAATCACATTACCTGTGTTGCCTTTGCTTAGGTATCTCATAGTGGAAATGTAGTCTATCATATGAAAGACTACGTAGAATATGAGCACTGTATGCAACAACTTTGACACTTACAGAAGCCTCACCTTCTCCATGCCTCCTACACAGTTCTACATGTACATCATAAATGCAAACAGAACAGAATTAATTATACATGTTAAATGGTTTATTTTTGCTGTTCTCAGAATGTATCAAATTTCACTAAAAACAGTGACTTGAAGGTATTCATCATATAACAGCGGGGAAAAAAAAACACAATCAAAATGATTGTGTTTAAAAAACCCATACAACATAACAAATCAGAATTCAGAACTCCTTAAAGTTAACTTACTTTCCATGACGGCGAAGGATGTCCTATGAACAGCTTACACTCTGTTGTGCTGTTATTACTTTCAACCCGCCACTTTCTGAAAGAAAACCTCCATCGTTTTCAAAAACATGTTACATACAATAAATGACTTCTCGCTCTCTACCACACGTTTCCATAAGGCCAAATGGTGTCAGAGCCATTTATAACTCTTGGAATTCTTGTAAGCCAATCCCGTCATGTTGTATTTCCGCAACTTTCAGAATTAAAATGTTGAAGATCATTTTCACAATCCTGGATTACTAATATCTTACCTTTCTTGCTCACTCATGTTCTACATTTCCTATGACACTGATACTGCTTACTATAAAGCAGACTTACACTATCTCTATGACTACTACAATTATTAAATTCTCTACATCACTTTTAATCACAAAGCAATATAAAACAGTAGACAGCATTGCAGACTTACATTGCCTCTACTCCATGTTTTGATTGGCTGCTTGAATTTGCTTATAAAAAGAAACAGTTTTTCTGAATTCATTCAAAGTGCAGTTATTTCAACATGACGTCCAGTGTTATGGTAAGAAGTTATGTCTCTGTACTACACTTATCCTCAAGGCCAAATCGTGTAGGAGCCATTAGAACTTCTTGAAATTCCTCGGAGCACATCCCGAGATTCTTTCCCTAAAATTTTGGTTTTAAAAACACCAGGTAAGAGTTTTTAAGGTCATACGGCAATTTTTTTTTGAAAATTAAAACAGAATCATTGCAGAATGACCAGCCGTTTCTAGACTTTAAATAAGCTGTGTAATGTCCTGATGTTATTGAAGGACCGTCATGATATATAATTGCTGCAGTTACAAAAGTCCTTCCTGATATTGACAACTGTGAAGCCACAACATTTTTAATTAAAGTTGTCAATTTTGTTCCATCAGGCCTACATCGTTGGAACATTAAAATAACATACTGGCCATATGTTCGTATAAATAATGTGGACATCATTTCAGATTTACATTGGCTACACTCCATGTTGTGATCAGCTGCTTTTACTAGTTTATTAAAAGAGACTGATTTACTGTCTGGCAAAGTTAAATATATAAATCTTTCTGAGTCTACACTAGTACTACTTGATACCCTACAGTTCTCGCAGTCATGCTGCCATTGATAAGAAAGCCCAAACAGGTGATCTACATCTACACCTTCAGCATGCAATACATCAAGTATATACATTAAAAACTCCTGACAATCTTGCTGAATATTTTGAGAGAATTGTGTTTGGCCTGAACATCTGTCTAACAGATTTCGAATTTCAGACACACTTTCTATTTTTGTTCTATCTGTGCTACATTTCTCTAACACAGAATTTAACAAACTGCAAAATCTTTGATCAGAATTGACCACAATCTCTTCTTTTACATTTTCTAGAGAAAACAAAACATTAACCACTACATTAGCATAGCAGTTGACACCAGAACTGTTTTCAAATTGAAAACCAACAACATCTTCAACAGAATCCTTTTTGTTTCTGCTTATAATTTCAGGTTCATCGACTTTTCGTCTTTTTGCTGCAACCTCCCTAGTATTTGTCACATTTCTTCGTTTCCGGCCTACCACACGTTTCTCAAACAAAGGATATTGAGGCAAATGTGGCGCATACTCTCTTTTTAACCTATTGTATTCCTTAACACAATCTAGATCCGCACAAATGTTTGTGACATCACACTCAATCAAGTACAATCCCGATAAAGTTCTAACTCGTGACAATGCCACATATGCCATACCCTCCTTGAACACAGAACTGCCAATATTCACCAATGCACTGTCTACACTTAAACCTTGCGATTTATGGATTGTCACCGCATATGCCAAGCAAACAGGAAACTGCTTACGGCGAACATATAAGTCTTTTACAAGCAAAAATCTAGCAGAGCAACGACCAATTAGCTGTACTTCCTCAATGCCATCAAATTTAATTTTTAAAAATTCAATTCCATCTCTATTTCTGTATTTCACAAAATCAACAACATTACCCATTGATCCATTTACCAGACCTCTTTCAACATGTAAATTCCTTCTTAAAATTATACGGCAGTTCAAGCACACATTCAGAGTCTTTTCAAACCCTGCAGTTTTAGATATAGTCTTCTCTAATGAATCCAATTTTGATTTCAAATTCTCAGACAAAATAATTGTTGATCCCATATGCTCTACTCTGTCAATAGCTTCTAGTTTCACAATCTCCTGCTTTTCCAAATGCAACATTTTGTTGTTGAATTTGGCACATTCTGCAAGAGTTGGCATCAAACATATTCCAGATTTCTTCTCAGTAATTTTCTGAAAAATATTCTCAGGCACAACATCTTGTTCTGGATATAAATTTGACAGTAATCGTGCATGTAAAGCTTCTTTCCCATGCTCGGTCACTTTTCCAATTCTAACATCTTGTAGAATACTCTTGTAAACTTCATCCTTCGCCTGACGCATATTTTCATGCAGTTCAGCATAATTGAAGTTTAACCATATATTGACGTTGCCAATGCTCCCTAGGCACTTCCTGGTATCTTCATGCGTGAGCATTTTGAACACAGGTTGCCCTTTCACTGGTGTCAGCTGCAGAAGATCTCCGAAAACAATGATGTGTTTGCCACCAAATAACACATCATACTCTGTTTTGAGAACTTCTTGCATTCTCAAATGCACAAACGCAAGCATGACATTGGAAACCATGCTTACTTCGTCAATGATAAGAAGTTTCATTTTCCTCAAGATTCTTGAAACTTCAAAACAAGCATCTACAGATAGCTTGTGATATTGTAATCTGTTGTCATGCTCCACTGGCAGTATCAGTAAACGATGTAAAGTAATCCCTTTAATGTTATGTGCTGCCAGTCCAGTTGGAGCGGTGACAACACAAGACAGCGATGACTCTGTCCTTTCCTGCAAATAGCATGAAATTGCTTTAATAAGGAAACTTTTTCCAGTTCCCGCTTCTCCACTCACGTACAGTCGTACAGGCTTCAACGACGTACATGAACACTCTTTCTTCTCATGACTTAATCCATGATCAATTTGCATGGTAACTTCGTCATATATTTTCCTCTGCTCAACGTTGAGTTGTCTTTCCAACTCTTCTAAGTTAACCGCATCCTCCTGAGCATGTGCCATGGCTCTTTCCACTTCATTCATAGCAGTGGCAGCTTCATTTTCGATAACAGGTCCTCCTAGTGGATCCTGACTCAATGAAGCAGAACTCTGACTGTCCTGAGAACTGTCTCTGGCAATCTCGGCTGCAATCGTTGCTTCCTGCTCAATTTCCGCATTCAACATTTCTACATATTTGGGAAAAGCAGGACATTGTATGGTCTCCTTGGCAGCATTGAAAGAGTCTTCGTAACAGAGGAAATCTCCAAGCAGTTCCTCTTCTGCACGCCAAGGCTTGAAAAGTTGCAAAAGTGCTAAATAGAAAAACTCCTTTTTTTCAGGAGATTCGCCACTCAATTTTCGATGGTTTACCAAGTGGCATTTTCTTTGCTTGACCAGACATCCCTCACTTCCTATTACAGCATACACTCCTTTCTCAGTATCTTCTTTGATGTTCCTCTTGAATATGTAATTTTGAAGAACCTCATACAGACAAACATTGTCGAGGTGTTTGCTTCGATTTGGATAATATGTATCCAACATGTTGGTCTTCAAAATGTCGGTACTGTTTGGCTCCTTTTCCGCCAAATACTCAATTTCCCGCACAGGTTTCAGAACTCGATTACGCGTTGCAGCAAGACCAAGACTCGCCCAAACGATACTCCTGGACTTGGCATAGAGACTTGCTGAAGACAACCGATCAGAGCATTCGTAAGCTCCGATTTCTCGATGCGACAACATCTTCAGACTGAAACTGTACAACTTCTTGCTGAGGCTCTTTTCATGTGAAATGTCCTCCCACATATCCTTCAATTCTGTCTTCTCTTTTTTGGTGATGTAAGATGTCACATACCGAGCCACAGCCATACAGTTATCAGCCACAAACTGTATATCCATGTTAGCATTCCACATGGACAAAATCACCGGGTTGTAGTCGTTGATGTACTTGGACTCTTCGTTCCTCTTCAAATTGTATGTGTTTTTAGGTGATTTCTTCATCACATTATGTCGCAGCGAAGACATCAAACTGTTTACTCTTCCTTTAGAAATCACCGGTCGTGGAAAGCCGAAACGACATTTGGTGTAGAACTTGTCCTTGTTTCGGAATTTACGACGACAGTACTTTCCACATCGATGGCTTTGGAAACGTAGAACTTTTTCTCTTAGGCTTTTCTTCTCCTTTGCGTTTGGAACAGCACACGTAGAATACTGTTGTATGAAGCTCATCACTGACTCTTCTGGATCCGTTCCAAATTTAGGTGCATCCTTGATCCACAGCAGCATATGTATATGAGGAGCACCTCTTGCTTGGTACTCCTTTCTCCAGAAGAAATCCAACACCTCTCCAAGAGGTGGATTCTTCTTATTCATGATGAAAGACATCATAGCTTCAAATCTATGATTGAAGTACCTGCATACATTGACTGGATCCAAAGAGCACAGTTCTCCGGGTGTCTTGAATTCGATGTTTTCGATGTTTGCATTTGCCTCTCGTAGAAATTCAAGTAAGTCTTCCCAGCCATACTCGGCACAGCTCAGAGTGAGGAACCATGTGGGAGTTCCTAAGTTCCTCAGCATACATTTTAAATCACCATGACGACGGTACCAGTACTCATTAGTACCACGCTGACACGCCATGAGATTAATCAGGTGAGAATCCAAAATCCTGTCTTGGACATTGACTTTATCCATAAAGTCACTTGCCGACATGTTTTGCATGTGTATACCACTTTTCAAGATGTGGTTCACTGCATATGACAGTCCAGACAGATCGCTTTCAAACAGGAGATGAAACAAATAGGGAATGCATTGTCGAAACCTAGCATCTCCTGCATACAATCGCAAAGTCCGGTATTCAGAAGCAGGAATTTGATGAGGTCGCTCATCATATCTTCCTCCCTGACCTGTTGGAAAAAGCTGTGGGAAACACAGAGCTTCCAAACTTTCCTCCCAAACACTAATGGGACTCCCTTTGGCTTGTTTCATTTGAAACAACTCAATAGCATTCCCCATGACTTCCTTGGAATGCAAAGGATGAACACTATAATGTTCATATATTTCTTCACTAGTACGGGGTTCTACTTTCTCAATTTGACCAGCACACAAATCGCTATCCTCTTCCTCACTTACTTCCTCTTCTGCAACATATACATTTTTATAGTATTTATTATTTTTTTTCAAATACAATGTTGCCTTTTTGACTTTCCTAACATCCACTAAATCTTGCCATATTTTCTTATTCTTTGTCGGAACCCCATTAACTAAGATAACCAGAGGTTCCTCTTCCACTTTTTCTACTCCAATTGTGTTAATGTTTTTCTACAAATCTAGAGGCAAATAAACAACTCTTCCCTTTAATCCTCTCTGTAAATCTGATGGAGGCAATTTCCCTGTCTTTGGCTCCATTCTTATAATAGCCTGAAAGGGATGGATACTTTGAATCAAAATAGATTCATAAGTATTTAAATCCTTCAATTCAGAAGGAATCTCAACCAATTCCAGATTATTATGAACTGCTCTAGCAGGCATCTGGTTTTGATTTAATTTGTTACAACAATAAGTACACACACGTTGATCCAATCCCAAATCAAAACAATTTTCTACCATCAAGTATGTTGTAAAATCCTTCCATTCACTATTATTTTCCCTTTCACTTTTTGCATATAAATCCACTAACTTAGTCTGATTCTTATAATAAGTGCGTCGACAACACACACAAGTGAAATTTGGCCTCTCACTTGATTTCACCTCAAAGGTTGCAATTTCCCTCTGGAAATTATCTGTACTGGAAACCTGCACACTATCTTCCACATTACTCTCTTCTTCTTGGTCAATTTCAACATTCTCCTCTTTACTTCCAAAGTAACAAAACTCAATTTCTTCACATATATTCTTCACATCTATTTCAGAACCATGCAAAAGAGCAGCGCATAATTGTTTAAGCATAATTGCTGGACTCTTAGCATAATACAACATTCTAAGTAATTTCCTCACTTTATTATGATGCACTGCTAGCATCCTGAAATGATGAAAAACACTCTGGCATACTCTCCTGGAAAGACAAGCCAGTGAATGCCCATGCAAACCTGTCACTTCTCTCACTCTGCAAGGATCTAATTCTTGCAACAACTTCATTTTCTGCTTCAAACTTTTCTTATTAAATGACCGTATAAAATCACAAAGCAAATTGATGGAAACCTGTCGTACACTGCAAATACTACTACACTTCCAGGTGTACACAGGACCCTTAGGACGTCTTCCTAAAACCTCATTACCTAACACCTCTTCTATCTCTGTTGTCACAAGTTTTTCTTTTTCAACTGGACAACCATCTTTCACTTCATAAGCTCGACCACTGGTGTCAACTGCATGCACCAAATCATTATCCTGGAAATAACTCTCCTCATTAAAAAATGCCTCAGAGCTTGAACTATGCATCCATTCTCCAGAAAAAACTTCACAAAAATTACTACGATTAACTATTCTCTTCCATCTACTATTTCTTTTGAAATCATAAATTGCCTTGTTTACCTTCCTAATTCTATTGATTATCAAAATAAATAACTTACGTTTAATTTCAAATGCCTGATCAATGACTTTCTCAACTATTTTTTTTCTCTTATAAAAAACCACTTTCTGTTCACCTTTCTTAATATTTTTTAACAAATTGCCAATTATCCTGTTGCGGAACATTCGTTTACGAATATCCCTAAACTGTTGTTTCCTTCTACTATCATGCACAGAGTTATCTCTTGCTCTAGCAGTAACATTTTCATTGGCCTTTCCTTTCCGTTTGAATTGCTTCTCCTTTTCTGGACTGAAACATTTTCTGTAGTAATATTTTTTTTACTACAGATATTTCTTATGAATGTTTTTGTACTCTTACCCGGTGCTTTCTTGGTGACTTGACAAATATTTTTGTTAGAGGACTGCTGCTTTTTTTCATTAACCTGCTGTCTTTGACGTTTTGCAGCCTTTCTCAGTCTTTCTTTGGTTGGCATGCTGAAATCTTCAAATGATCTGCAGTTGAATCTGTGGTAAAATATAATAAAAAATGTTATTAACCACTGTTACCCAACAGTAAATCAATAACAGTCATCAAAAACTTAACACACTACTTAACATTTTTACATAGAAGATTTTTTAGTGCTTGGTAAATTTAGATTACAGAAATAGCAGAAAAGAAATGGAATTTATATTCATTTTACCTGTGCTGTTTTATATGTGAATCTGATCTAATTTTATGAGCATATTTTAATATTTTATTGAAGACACTACACATAACCTGTTTTTGAAGGTGTCTTTATTTTTAAATTAAACGGTTTACATTTTTACTTTTTATTTGTTATACATTTTTTAAATAAATGTTTATAGTTCCATAGGCTTAAGCACGTCAGCTTCCCATCCTATGTCATACAATTCTGACAAATCTGCATCCTCATCACGTTCTTCTTCATCCTCAGGATTTAAATCATCCAAGGGATCAACATCCACTGATGTTTCAATTACGAGTTCAATGATGAGGTCGAAATCAACTGATTGCTGATTGTCGCTCATGTTGATGTTGTCTTTATCTTTAAAGAAAGATAACAACAATGAGATATTGCAGAGTAAGAGACAAATCTCAGAGATTATAATAGTAAAATTGTTTAACAAGAGTAACATTTTGCAGCTATTATTTAGCCATGTCCAGCGATGCTGAGGAGGTGAAGCCTATGTCCAATTTTTCAGTGAACAGGACTCATCTCTTCTTAACCTTGGATAAGCCTCACCGACTCTGTGTCCCCTGCACATACTTAAATGTAAAGGAGCAGATTGATGTTAACTAGCACATCCCCAGGAATGCACCAGTTAACGTGCACCGCTGCTCTGCCACCCATGGTGTGCCGCATTTACAATCAGATAGGACAAAGCTGCGTCAAAACCCTGCTCCTGGTTGAAGCAGGCATACGTCTTGACGCACGTAGGCTGAAAGCTAAAGCAACAACTAAGTGTCGTGTGCAGAAGTTGCAAAAAAGGAAAAATGGCGTTTAAACCGGTAATGAGCCCATGCTAACTTAACACGGTGTAAAGATATCCAGGATCTACATCAGTTTGGGGTTCACAAACCTGGCAGGTACAAGGCACTGAGGCTTTGCACCGTGCATGTCTCATCCCGAATCATATGTTGTTTCTGAATGAAACAATTTCCCAGACCACATGCTTTGGATTGGCTACTTCTAAAAAATTAAACACCCCTAATATCCCGGAGTTAGAGGAATATGATGGTTGGAGTAATTTTACTCGGTTGTCCATTAGTGATTTACAGGCCCTACGCCGTAATTCTTCCTTTAACATTTCCAGTATAAATCCAAAAGGTTGGCTGCTTTGGCAACGTAGTTCAGATTCTTGCAATTTGCTTGGACTCTTCAAACTCTGAAAAATGGTAAAGTTCCCTGGGGATACATGAACGTTTCTTCTTTATTTGCCCCATTCAATTTGACTAACAAACAACGCTTGCTGTCAATGCGTGATGCTTCCTTTTCAATGTTACATATTGAAAGGTTAGAATCTTTGCCTTTTTCAGTGGCAGAGGCCAATGCTGCAACGTGCCTTATCCACGGTTTAATAACGCTGCGTTTTGCTTTATATAAGTTTTCAAATTGTATGAAATATGTACCAATAGGTCGTTATGAACCTTTAGGTAGTGGTTTTCTTCATGAGGTCTGGTCGCTTCCATACACATACAGATGTTTCAAAGATGACCAAGAAGTTTATCTGAATGGACAGGAATGCACTGAGACGCCACATCATTCACTAATGTGTAGGCACATACAGTTACACGGTTCATACAACAAAGACCAACCAAATATGGCTTGCGTGTTGCAAGGCACGCCAGTTCCTGCTATCATCCCCACATTCAAGTTGTTGGAAAATGGTAGTTATTTGATGCTCAATAATGAAGATTGTTGTGGGTTAATTACAAGTATTCCTTTTATCGTAACAGTAAGTGAACGGGTTATTTGCTGCAGAAATGTTCTATTTCCTCCCACACATGAACATAGGGAGTTTTCAATCTGGCCACAAATACCAACCTTGGGTGCAGATTTCAACGGCATGGCAAGAATAAGGGCTCTTTTGTCTCAGAGAGAGGTGGCCTTGAGTTCGGCCCGTGAAACTTTCGTGCTTCACATAGCGAACACCCGTACAGAGGTGCAGGCCCTTTTAAATACTGATTCGCCTTTGCATTTCACTGAGATGGTTCGGACTATCTTTAACGCGTCCTCCACAAAGGACCTGGCACATTTTTTTAAAGTTGTTAGCAGTGGTCTCGTGACTTCATTTGAGAAAATCTTTGGAGTCATCCCTGCTTTCTTTCATTCTATTTTTTCCACTTTGTTTGGTGGATTCCCAGTTTTACTTGCATTAGCAGCGGGCGCTCTTGTGGTTTTTTACATTTTTAAATATGGATGTCCTTCCTGTGCAAGGTCCCGCCCTGCAGCTGCTGACGCTGTTCCGCAATCGCATGCTTGAATATTATGGCACAATGCCGTTGGCGATATTAAGCACGGCATATGGATTATCTTTTCGATTCTCCTACTTCACCTGTGTCCAGCCTGTATTTCACTGCCTAACCTGTGATTTCGATTGGGCCATTGATTTGTGTCTCTGCGGACCGGTTTCTCCTGACGTCGACTTTAATCAGCTGATGAGTCCTATCATTACTCACGAGTTGGTTTGTCCTGGCGAAAGGATTATGGCTGTGGCATTGATGCATGGACTAATTGGTCCCTGGAATTTACTGGCGGCAACACAGTCTTTCTTTGAACAGAGCTTTCTTGAAAACCCACTGAGCTGTCCTCTGATGGTGATAGAGGATCCGGTGCTGGGAGAGCACGTATGTTCTTTTCCGCTTTTAAGTTGGATGGCTGAACTGTTTTCGGATGAAGACGGTGACTTCCTATTGGAGGCTGTTGCAGCTTATTTTGCATACACAGTTATGTCATAGACCTTTTTCATGTTTGATATGCTGAGTACTAGCATTTCATTGACAATTCATTTACTTATTTGTCAAGTTTTTATTATTTAGCTTGCCTATTGGCTTAAGCCTCGATAAAGTAGTTGGCTGTTTTATTTTTTTTTAGCATTAAATTTTGCTAGTTTTTAATGTTTTACCTTGTGGACCGTGCACATATAAAGTTGCAATCTGCTCTCATGACATGGCACTTCTATTATCTTATTCAGTTCGTTTCCGGATCATGGGGGGGTGTCATGTAGATCCTGGATATCTTTACACCGTGTTAAGTTAGCATGCGCTCATTACCGGTTTAAACGCCATTTTTCCTTTTTTGCAACTTCTGCACACGACACTTAGTTGTTGCTTTAGCTTTCAACCTAGTAGTTCATCGTGGTTTACATGACAATAATATGTTATTGCTCTACTATCTGCTTTGCTTGTTAAACTATATCTGTACAGCGAGTGCTGAAGTTTCAAGAACAACACGATACAGAATTGTTATGAGGTCTGATCTCCACGACTTAATAGTCATAACATAAGTGCAGCTTCTGCCAATTCTGGGCATGAGGCGCGTTTTATATTGCTTTGCCGAACACACATACACAACACTTGATGTGGTTCACATGAAGAGAGAGCTGGTGTATGCTGATGTGATTCCTTCAAATCTAGAACACTAAGGTATGGGCCCGCCCTAAACCAACCCAAAGAGACCTTCTTAACAAATAATATAATATGTGTATTAGGGAGGGTGAAATATAAGTGTTGCTAACTCTTATTCATTTACAGCATGTTAACATACTGTCACCATTCGCTTTTGATGTACTAGTAACTATGCTGGTAATTTTGCTACTGATAATATGTGTACTTGTATTATCTAAGATACTACGCCTGAGAAGACGGCATTAGTAAATAAACATTTCAAATGCACATGTGTTCTTCTTAACTCCATGTTCTCGTTTGTAATGAATATATAACGACCGAGTGTTCATGAGTTCCACGTATCCTGAGGTACTGTAAGTTCATGTTCTGAATTGTCTAAAGATTGGGAGTTTGTTATATCCAATGTGACACTGTACCTAGCTTGTTAGGGGGTTTTTGGGTACTAAGGTCAGTTTTGGGGCACCCTAATTCGCCGAGGTTCCAATCCTCTGTGCTTAGTTCTGTGTGAGAACAGAAACCCTACGACAGGGGCACCCCTGAGCCTTGCTGGAGCTTCATGACACTTGCGATACAACTCCAGCAATGCGCCACCTTTACGGCACAGATGCGTCACGCATCTGTGGTGTTTTTGCCCCATGGTGCGCCGCATTGTAAATGCAGCACACCATGGGTGTCGGAACAGCGACGCAGGATGACTGGCACATCCCTGGTGATGCGCCAGTCATCATAAATCTATCCCTAAGCTTCTTATCTTGTTAGAGATGAACCGCCATATGTATCATCAAAGTTTTTTGCATTTCCTAAATAGCGAACTTTAAGGAATAAATAGCGATTCTTTACCATTCCTAATTTGCGATGAGCAAATTGCTAATTGCAAATTACCCATTCATTTCCATGGAGCAGGAGACCCATAGGAATGAAGGTGCAATTTGCGATTAGCAATTAGCTCATCGCAAATTTGGAATTTTTTCGAGGGTGCAGGGGTCTCTCAAGAACACCCTGCTGCACCCCTGAAAAAGAAATTTGGAGGCATATGGCGCACATAAATTTTAAAAACATTCCTTTACCTCAAAAACGATTTTCAACTCATAATTTCAAAACACTGCCCACGGGGAAATGACTTAAAATGTCCTCAAGACACATGAAAGTGTTTTTTTAAAGCCTTTGCAACTTTTTGGGTCACTTTTAACATGGCTATGTAACTCAAACAGTCAAAATTTAAATTTACCATGCACAGGTGGGAGCATATTTACAAGGAATTTGCTCCACGGGGAAAGGTCTTTTAATTTAATATTGGAAAAATAACTTTAGAGACACTGAAATGCCTTATAAAGAAGCATACACCATTATGTCCTTGTCATAAATTTTAAAAGCATTCCTTTTCCCCAAAAACGATTTTCAAGTCATAATTTAAAAACACTCCACATGGGGAAATGACTTAAAATGTCCTTAAGACACATGAAAGCGTTTTTTGATTGCCTTTGCAGCATGCTTGTGTCACTTTTAACACGGCTATGTAACGCAAACATTCAAAATCTAAATTTGCCATGCACAGGTGGGAGCATATTTACAAGCAATTTGCTCCACAGGGAAAGGTCTTACATTAAAATGGAAAAAACAACATCAGAGACACTCAATTGCCTTATAAAGAAGCATACACCATTATGTCCTTGTCATAAATATTAAAACCATTCCTTTTCCTCAAAAACGTTTTACAAGTCATAATTTGAAAACACTCCACAGCTCCTATGCACATAAAAACCCTGTCAGTACTAATACTTGACATTTTCTCCAATTACAATTTCTCAAAGAAACAAAATCTATTTGTAAAACACTTGACACAAAGCAACATTTTAAAAACACAACTTTCTTCATAATTTTCTCCTTAAAGCACACTATTCTGTATCTAAATTAAAGAAATCTTTTCTCACCTAAGCAAATACTTTGAGTTTCAAAACAGTCTCAGAAACACACCAATTTGTCTTCAGCAGAGCAAAAGGTATGCACTCCAGAGTCTGCAGCTATCAAAAGCACAGAAATGCTGTAATTCTTCACACATATCTCTCATGTCACCCAATCAAAACTCTTCCCTCACTTTTTTTCAAATTAAACCCCTTCCCCCCCCTCTGCCCTCTCTGCTTTTTTTGCATAGCAACCACCTCTTGGAATACCTCTGGTGTTTGCAAGTTCACACAACAATGTTGCAATTGAACTCTGAACTCTCAGTGCACCTGCATATCCAGTGCATTCTTTCATTTAATGATTTTTTCTTCACCACTCAAAATACATCTTTCAAAGAACTCATCCATGCACCCTAACTTTCTGTTTTCAGTAATCAAAATCCACCAATCACTCTTACTGCTTCATTAACACAGAAACTCCACAGTTTTTTTCATTTTACACTCTTATTTTTTCAACTGCCATTTCATTGCCACACTTCATCTGACTGCAGGAGAACCTTCTCTCACCATGTTTTCTGTCTGGATTGTTGGACATAGTTACATCTATTGGGCTCAGAGGTATGCTGAGAACAGGAATTTACCTAACCTCAATTTACAAGATGTGGAAATTAAGTGGTTTGGCCACAGAGGATTAAAATGTCACCAATTGATACCATTGGTGAAAACCTTTATGCATTTGCCAAAACCTGACCTGTTAATTGTGCACTGTGGAGGTAATGATTTGGGCACTTTGACTGGGGTAGGTCTGGAAATGCTTTTAAAGGACACCTTTGAGCAATTGATGGCACTTTTTCCTCAGACTCCCTTGGTATATTCAAATATATGCCAAAGACAAAAATGGAGGTGGTCGAACCAATTTTGTCCACAAATTGAGAAGTCGAGGAAGCATGTAAACAAATCTGTTTCAGCTTACATGAGAGACCATGGAATGGGCTCCTTGTACAACAATAACTTGCGTTACTACATGCAAGATATCTACAGAGGAGATGGAGTTCACTTCTCAGATGAGGGCAACAGAATTTTCATTCTGAATTTAAGAATGTGCATTGGTACCTACTTATAAGTACCTAAATGTACCATAAACCCAAAAGCTCTTCTCAGAGCTACCCTACATCTGATCACTCACAATTATTATTTTACTCTAACTTTTTTCACTAATTTTCAACAAAGTACGCTCCCCAGAACGCTTCCCGGTTCGCAAACCGGACGCTCCCCACGCAAAAAAACTAACATTTTTTTTTTTTTTTTTTTGCCCTGCGGGGCCCTTTTAAAGCCTCCACATCAAACCTAGGGGGTCAGGGAGGATCTACTATGCCCCCTTATGGTCATTTACCCCTTCGCTTTGGCCTCCTCTTTTCTCTCGATCCTACCGAGAGACAAGATGGCGGCCGCTACGGACTGTTTGGAATGTTTACAGACGCCGGAGAACCAATCAGCTTCGCAAAGCTCCGTAACGCGAAAAGTACGCGAAGCGGAGCGCTGTTACAGATATATATCTTTTTTTGAACGTTAATTTCTCAAAATCCACTGGAGCACATATATTGAGACCTAGCAAAGGCACATCGGGCTACCAGTCCCTACAATTTTGCCAAGTTTCGTGCAAATCCATTCAGCCGTTCGATTATTATTATATTTTTTTTTTTTGCCCCGCGGGGCCCTTTTAAAACCTCCACATCAAACCTAGGGGGTCAGGGAGGATCTACTATGGCCCCTTATGGTCATTTGCCCCTTCGCTTTGGCCTCCTCTTGTCTCTCGATCCTACCGAGAGACAAGATGGCGGCCGCTACGGACTGTTTGGAATGTTTACAGACGCCGGAGAACCAATCAGCTTCGCTTCACAAAGCTCCGTAATGCGAAAAGTACGCGAACTGGAGCGCTGCCCGGTCCGCTGTTACAGATATATATCTTTTTTTGAATGTTAATTTCTCAAAATCCACTGGAGCACATATATTGAGACCTAGCAAAGGCACATCGGGCTACCAGTCCCTACAATTTTGCCAAGTTTCGTGCAAATCCATTCAGCCGTTCGGGCTAAAAGTGAGGCCAACCGCCCTATGGAAAACTCAATGTTAAAAACACGTTTTGGGACCCCCCTTTTTTGTCGGCCCCCCCTTGACGAAACCCCCCCAAATTTTCAGGGGCTGCTCAGAAACAAAATGTTCCATTTTCCTGAAAATTTCAGCCAATTCCGTCCACAAACGCCAAAGTTATTAGACATAGAATTTTCAAAAATCCCATAGAGAAAAAATCCTAACTATATATACCTACTGGCGACCGCCAGTAGGTAATATATATATTACCTACTGGCGGTCGCCAGTAGGTATATATAGTTAGGATTTTTTCTCTATGGGTTTTTTGAAAATTCTATGTCTAATAACTTTGGCGTTTGTGGACGGAATCGGCTGAAATTTTCAGGAAAATGGCACATTTTGTTTCTGAGCAGCCCTTGAAAATTTGGGGGGGGTTCGTCCAGTGGGGGCCGAGAAAAAAGGGGGGTCCCAAAACGTGTTTTTAACATTGAGTTTTCCATAGGGCGGTTGGCCTCACTTTTAGCCCGAACGGCTGAATGGATTTGCACGAAACTTGGCAAAATTGTAGGGACTGGTAGCCCGATGTGCCTTTTGTAGGTCTCAATATATGTCCTCCAGTGGATTTTGAGAAATTAACGTTTAAAAAAAGATATATATCTGTAACAGCGGACCGGTTAGCGCTCTGGTTCGCGGACTTTTCGCGCAACGGAGCTTTGTGAAGCGAAGCTGATTGGTTCTCCGGCGTCTGTCAACATTCCAAACAGTCCGTAGCGGCCGCCATCTTGTCTCTCGGTAGGATCGAGAGACAAGAGGAGGTCAAAACAAAGGGGGAAATAACTATAAGGGGGCATAGTAGATCCTCGCTGACCCCCTAGGTTTGATGTGGAGGTTTTAAAAGGGCCCCGCGGGGCAAAAAAAAAAAAAAAAAATAATAATTGAACGGCTGAATGGATTTGCACGAAACTTGGCAAAATATTAGGGACTGGTAGCCCGATGTGCCTTTGCTAGGTCTCAATATATGTGCTCCAGTGGATTTTGAGAAATTAACGTTCAAAAAAAGATATATATCTGTAACAGCGCTCCGCTTCGCGTAACGGAGGTTTGCGAAGCTGATTGGTCATTCTGTCACTGGGCTATAGTTGGGCTACATCTGGCTGATATTTGGGCTACATTTGTTTTTTTGTGTGTCTGGCGGCCATCTTTGGGCTACATTGGGCTACATTGGGCTTCATTGGGCTACATTCGGCTAATTAGCAAATAGCTCATCGCAAACTAGGAATGGTAAAGAATCGCTATTTATTCCTTAAAGTTCGCTATTTAGGAAATGCAAATAACTTTTATGATACATATGGCGGTTCATCTCTAACAAGATAAGAAGCATAGGGATAGATTTATGATGACTGGCGCATCACCAGGGATGTGTTAGTCATTCTGTGCCGCTGTTCCGTCACCTATGGTGTGCTGCATTTACAATGCGGCGCATCATGGGGCAAAAACAGCACAGATGCGTGATGTATCTGTGCCGTAAAGGTGGCGCATTGCTGGAGTTGTATCGCAAGTGTGATGAAGCTCCAGCAAGGGTCGGGGGTGCCCCTGTCGCAGGGTTTCTGTTCTCACACAGAACTGTGGACAGAGGATTGGAACCTCGGCGAATTAGGGTGTCCCAAAACTCACGTTAGTAATCAAAAACTATTTAGCAAGCTAGGTACAGTGTCACATTGGATATAACAAACTCTCAATGTTTAGACAATCCAGAATATGAACTTATAGTACCTCAGGATACGTGGAACTCATGAACAGTCGGTCGTTATATATTTCTTAGAAACCAGAACATGGAGTTAAGAAGAACACATGTGTATTTGAAATGTTTATTTACTAATGCCGTCTTCTCAGGCGTAGTACCTTAGATAATAAAAGTACACATATTATCAGTAGCAAAATTACCAGCATAGTTACTAGTACATAAAAAGTGAATGGTGATAGTATGTTAACATGCTGTAAATGAATAAGAGTTAGCAACACTTATAAGCAGCCGCGGGCCGTGGAGGGAGTTACGGTGAGGCAGGGAGGCGGGGAGGGGGAGAAGCAGGGTGGAGAATACAAGTACACATATTATCAGTAGCAAAATTACCAGCATAGTTACTAGTACATAAAAAGCGAATGGTGACAGTATGTTAACATGCTGTAAATGAATAAGAGTTAGCAACACTTATAAGCAGCCGCGGGCCGTGGAGGGAGTTACGGTGGGGCAGGGAGGCGGGGAGGGGGAGGGGCAAGGTAGAGAGGGCTCCACCCTGCTTCTCCCCCTCCCCGCCTCCCTGCCCCATCGTAACTCCCTCCACGGCCCGCGGCTGCTTATATCTCACCCTCCCTAATACACATATTATATTATTTGCTAAGAAGGTCTCTTTGTGTTGGTTTAGGGCGTGTCCATACTTTAGTGTCTTAGATTTGAAGGAATCACATCAGCATACACCAGCTCTCTCTTCATGTGAACCGCATCAACTGTTGTGTATGTGTGTTCGGCAAAGCAATATAAAACCCGCCTCATGCCCAGAATTGGCAGAAGTTGCACTTATGTTATGAGTATGAAGTCGTGGAGATCAGACCTCATAACAATTCTGTATCGTGTTGTTCTTGAAACTTTAGCACTCGCTGTACAGATATAGTTTAACAAGTAAAGCAGATAGTAGACCAATAACATATTATTCTCATGTAAACCACGATGAACTACTAGGTGGAAAGCTAAAGCAACAACTAAGTGTCGTGTGCAGAAGTTGCAAAAAAGGAAAAATGGCGTTTAAACCGGTAATGAGCCCATGCTAACTTAACACGGTGTAAAGATATCCAGGACCTAGATGACACCTCCTCATGATCCGGAAACGAACTGAATAAGATAATAGAAGTGCCATCTCATGAGAGCAGATTGCAAGTTTATATGTGGACGGTCCGCAAGGTAAAGCATTAAAAACTAGGAAAATTCAATGCTAAAGAAAAATAAAACAGCCAAGTACTTTATCGAGTCTTAAGCCAATAGGCAAGGTAAATAATAAAAACTTGACAAATAAGTCAATGAATTGTCAATGAAATGCTAGTACTCAGCATATCAAACATGAAAAAGGTCTATGACATAACTGTGTATGCAAAATAAGCTGCAACAGCCTCCAATAGGAAGTCACCGTCTTCATCCGAAAACAGTTCAGCCATCCAATTTAAAAGCGGAAAAGAACATACGTGCTCTCCCAGCACCGGATCCTCTATCACCATCAGAGGACAGCTCGGTGGGTTTTCAAGAAAGCTGTGTTCCAAGAAAGACTGTGCTGCCGCCAGTAAATTCCAGGGACCAAGTAGTCCATGCATCAATGCCACAGCCATAATCCTTTCGCCAGGACAAATCAACTCGTGAGTAATGATAGGAGTCATCAGCTGATTAAAGTCGACGTCAGGAGAAACCGGTCCGCAGAGACACAAATCAATGGCCCAATCGAAATCACAGGTCAGGCAGTGAAATACAGGCTGGACACAGGTGAAGTAGGAGAACCGAAAAGATAATCCATATGCCGTGCTTAATATCGCCAACGGCATTGTGCCATAATATTCTAGCATGCGATTGCGGAACAGTGTCAGCAGCTGCAGGGTCGGAGGTTGCATAGGAGGGACATCCATATTTAAAAATGTAAAAAAGCACAAGAGCGTCCGCTGGTAATGCAAGTAAAAATGCAATCCACGAACCAGAGTGGAGAAAATGGAATGAAAGGGAGCAGGGATGACTCCAAAGATTTTCTCAAATGAAGTCACGAGACCACTGGTAACAACTTTAAAAAAGTGTGCCAGGGATTTTGTGGAGGATGCGTTAAAGATAGTCGGAAACATGTTGCTGAAATTGAAAGGCAAACCTGTGTACGGGTGTTCGCTATGTGAAGTACGAAAGTTTCACGGGCCGAACTCAAGGCCACCTCTCTCTGAGACAAAAGAGCTCTTATTCTTGTCATGCCGTTGAAACGTGTCCCAAGGTTGGTATTTGTGGCCAGATTGAAAACTCCCTATGTTCATGTGTGGGAGGAAATAGAACATTTCTGCAGCAAATAACCCGTTCACTTACTGTTACGATAAAAGGAATACTTTTTAATTAACTCAGAACAATCTTCATTATTGAGCATCAAATAACTACCATTTTCCAACAACTTGAACGTGGGGATGATAGCAGGAACTGGCGTGCCTTGCAACACGCAAGCCATATTTGGTCGGTGTTTGTTGCATGAATCGTGTAACTGTATGTGCCTACACATTAGTGAATGATCTGGCGTCTCAGTGCATTCCTCTCCATTCAGATAAACTTCTTGATCATCTTTGAAACATCTGTATGTGTATGGAAGCGACCAGACCTCATGAACAAAAGCACTACCTAAAGGTTCATAAAGACCTATTGGTATATATTTCATACAATTTGAAAACTTATATAAAGCAAAAGGCAGCGTTATTAAACCGTGGATAAGGCATGTTGCCAAAAAACCCGCAATCCTCTGCTGATGATGTCACTGAGCATGTCATGAATGATGTAATATGTGACATCATCAGTAGTGGATTATGGGTAATAGTATCTCTAGTTTACTCCCCTATAGCTGTCTTTCTTTTAACATAAGTGTGTGTTTCCTTCCCTTATACTTACTGTTTTTGGTTCGCTTCCAGTTCGCGTACCAGCGAGCGAACTAGGAAGCGAACTAAGAGAAATAGAGGTTGGCACAGTTCCAAATATTGTACCAATTTTTTAATAACGGGGAGGTAGTTCTGAAAAGAACTTTTTTTTTTATTTTTCTGAACATTTTTTTACTGTTTTTGAATTTTTCGGAACAGTTTTATATTTTTTTGGGTTTTTCTTGGAGGGGGCAATGAAAACGATTCATTGTAAAGGGCTCAACAGGAGCAACAAAACAAAAAAAAGAAGTATTTATTATTTTGGGCGTTTCGGACAAACTTGCATATGATAGTCAATAGCTCTGTTGATCAGAGTGATGCTTCTTTCTCCGTAGGAAATGAATCCATCGCAAAATACGCAGGTGTGTTTTACTTCACCAAATCTCATTTGTATATTTGGCACCATCTCCCTGCCCTCTGGTCCCGTTACTTCCGGTACAACAGATCTTCTGGCCATAATAGGGAGATTATCTAGGTCGTTCCGAAACTGTGCAGCACTGTAGTTGTTAGGATGCCACCTAGTCATATGGCGATGCATTGTGTAGTTTCCGAAACTGTATTTTTTGTCGGTCCCTCTGGACAGTCTATCTTGACATATAAGGCAAGTTACGTATCTTGCATTTACTTTTTTCTGACCTTTGGGAATTTTAAAAAATTGCCAAATGAAGTTTTCTTTCCGGTGAGACGTCTTGGGCTGCTCAGGCAAAAACTGCCTCTCTTCGTGCTCGTCCTCCTGTTCCTCTTCTTCTTCTTCTTGTTGAATTACAACTTGAGCAGGTGGTCCACTCTTCCTTGGATGTGGTGGAGGTGGTGGGGAAGCACCAGCTGAAGCTACTAAAGAAGCCATTGCTCAGTGATCACAAAGGGTCTTTCTCTCACAATGATGAAAGTCAGAGTGAGGAAAGAAGGAGGGATTTTCATCATTTGGGAAAAACAAGAGTTCTCAACCAATCAAAAGTGTTCATTTTAGATTATATGACCTAGTCTTACATCATTAGGAAACCAAAAGTGAAATGAACCAATGAAAAGTGTTATTACCAAGTCACATGACTTGCTGTGTTTACGTTAAGCGCTTTGCAGGGCCTCCCGGTTTGCTTCCAGAAACATGCGCTTTGGCACTCGCTTCGCGTACCAGTTTGCTAACGTAGCACGTCATATGACGTATCAAGCGACAACGTGGAACGTCATGCGGACGGGAGGCGTCACGATGTTGTTTTCTAACGCGGCACTTGCGGTAAAGAAACGTTTACCGGCTCGCGGTCTATTTCGCGGCATCAAGGTCAGCTAACGGGAAGCTTCCCGATTCGCGAAGCGGGAACGAAGAAAAAAAAATATTTAAAAAAAAAATTATTCATAAACATATAAAATATATTTTTGGATTTAAAGAAGAATACATTTTACAGCTACAGATATTAGCTGTTAAAAAACCAATGAAATTCACAGAAAAAACCATAGGTTATAGACCATATATAGTTAGGAATTAGCATTTACAAAACCTTGAAAATTCACTGAAAAAACCATAGGTTATAGACCATATATAGTTAGGAAATAGCATTTAGAAAACCTTATTTTACTCACACAAAACCATTGAAATTCCATATATAGTTAGTTGCACTAACTATATATCGCGCACCTGCAATCCACTGCTGATGATGTCACATATTACATCATTCATGACATGGTCAGTGACATCACTGATGACATCACTGATGACATCTCAAATGACATCACTGATGACATCACTGATGACAACATCCAGTGACTGTATGCTTCTGTAAAGTTAAAATATGTCTTACATATTGAAGAATGAGTGGATGTATAAGTGTCTGGATGAAGGATTTAGTAGGTGCATGACTGACTGTATAAGTGAGTGATTAAATGTGTCTCACTGAGTGCATGGGTTAGTGACTAAACTGTTTTAAATTGTGCATCATTGTGTCTGTTGTTTTGTAATCTGATGCATGTGTTGATCATTAGCTATATGACTAACTATATGGGTTATTGATTAGTTGCCCAAGTATTTGTATGGGAGACTGAGTGTGTGTGTGGGTGTCTGGGAGGTGTATGACTCTGTGCATAGATGTGTGAGCAGTTGATTCACTAGATGTATGGGTTCAAAAGTGCATGTGGAAACATCTGTATGGGCGGTTGACTGTGTGCATGAGTGTATTGGTGAGTGAATGGATATCTCAGTGCTACATGTCAAAGTAAGTACATATGTAAAACACAGTACATGTGATAGTTGACATATATAAATAACTGTGCATAAGAGCCAGTGAATGTGTGAGTGGCTGTATGGATTATTGTGAACTTGTATCAGGGATTGTATAACAGAGTAAATATGTGTTATTATATGTTCCAATAAGTAAGGTGTGTATAACTATATAGTTGAGGAAATCGAGGTGTGATTGATTCTTTGCAAGACTGACTAGGTGTGTGAGTAACTCCATGGATGAGTGACAGTCTGTGAGTGTCTGTTTACACTGAGTGTATCTAAGGTTATATTAGAGTCTGAAGAGGTTCATTGTATCATCACATGAATGATGTCATCAGTGATGTGATCAGTAATGTCAAATGAGATGTCATCAGTGATGTCATCAGTGATGTCATTTGAGATGTCATCAGTGATGTCATCAGTGATGTCACTGACCATGTCATGAATGATGTAATATGTGACATCATCAGCAGTGGATTGCAGGTGCGCGATATATAGTTAGTGCAACTAACTATATATGGAATTTCAATGGTTTTGTGTGAGTAAAATAAGGTTTTCTAAATGCTATTTCCTAACTATATATGGTCTATAACCTATGGTTTTTTCAGTGAATATATATATATATATATATTATATGTATATATATATATATAATATATATTTATATGTATATCCTATTGAGATGCTCCGCTTCGTCAAGTGGACAGTGAATTTTTTGAAAGAGCAAAGGCATCTGAGGAAGGCACTGAGTGCCGAAATGCATCATGCTGCTCGTTTTAAACTGCATTAAAAGGAGTGTGGAAACGCTTACCTGTGTGGGCTCTCGTCTTTCTGTTGGGAAGGTTTATTGGTTTTGGATGTTGTGTGCGCCGTCACTCGCACTCGAGCCCCCACCCTAAAGAGTCTGGCGGACCGTGGCAAAGATGTGGAATGTCCCAAGGAGCTTGGGGAAATGCCGGACCACCAAAAATCACAGCGCTTTTCCAGGCCGGTAAAAACTGGGTTATGACTGCATAATGATGCCTCTGCCCACTGAGGCGAAGGCATTCCGGCGCGCTGGGAGTATTTTAGGTTGGGTGAAGGTCAGCCATTCCAGCCCCTTACACTACGAGATCCACAATGCAGAGGGAGCTGCAGACACCGCCCACTGGGGCAAGGACTTCCATGTGTGTCTCTGCAGCAAGTGAACTCGGGGCAGCGAGTCCGGACAAACATCCCTTTAAAAGGTGTAAGGAGTGTCTCAACCAATCCTATTGAGACGCTCCGCTTCGTCAAGTGGACAGTGAATTTTTGGAAAGAGCAAAGGCATCTGAGGAAGGCACGGCGTGCCGAAATGCATCATGCTGCTCGTTTTAAACTGCAATTAAAGGAGTGTGGAAACGCTTACCTGTGTGGGCTCTCGTCTTTCCGTTGGGAAGGTTCGTTGGTTTTGTATGTATATGTATATGTATATGTATATATATATATAATATATATATATATATATATATATATATATATATATATATATATATATATATATTATATTATATATATATATATACATATATACAGACATATATTACCTACTGGCGGTCGCCAGTAGGTAGTTATAGTTAGGACCTATTATACATAGGAAATTCGTAACATTCTTTTCCCAAAAACGTTGGCACCGGTTGACGAATCTTCGCGAAATTTTCAAAACTCGTGGGGTGCTCTGGTCAGCTCCTATCTTGAAAGTTTCGGGGTGATTCGGCAAGCGGGGGCTGAGAAAGAAGGGGGGCCCCAAAACGTGTTTTCTCAATGTTATTTCTCATAGGAAACTTTAGACACGCTACAGCCCGAACTACTGAACGTAATTACACCAAACTTGGCAAAAAGGTAGCCCTTGGCTCAGAAAGAACTCTTTTTGTTAAATGCTGTAAATCCGTTCAGTAGTTGCTGAGAAAATCAAAATAAAAAATATATTGATATATAGAGGAGCGGTGGATCCGCGCATCCTTCTGATCACGAGCTGCATGCTAATTGGCTGCCAACACTTCAAACCAGGAAGTGTTGGCAGCCATCTTGTGCCTCTGTAGAACTGAGACACAAGAAAAGAGAAAAACTAAGGTGCAAAACAAGAAACACCCAGACCCCCTAGGCCTGCTCAAGGGGTCCCACAAGTACCCCCAGGGCCCAAAAAATTTTTTTTTTTTGTAAAACGGCAAGATGCGCGGAGGATCCGCGGATCCAGCCGCAAAAAATAAAAAAAACAAAGGGCGTTTTTAATTAGCCCCCGGGTGGACCAAGTCCCGGGGGCATCTCAAAAAATATTTGTGGGGGCTCAGGGGGACCGCCACCCCCTTGGCCTTTCTATAAATATTTGCGGGGTCATACAGCCCCCCCCGCAGCCTCGGGGACTGCAACCCCTGGGGCTTCTTTTGTAAATGTATGGGGGCCCTCTAAGGCCCCCAAACCCCTGGGACCGCCCCCCCCAGGGCTCTGATTAATTATGATTGCGGGGAGGCACACTACCCCCCCCCAGCCCCGGGGACCGCCACCCCGGGACTTGTTTTAAAAAGAAATAATATACCTGTGTGTGGGGGGGGCTCGAGCCCCCCCACATGCCCCGGGGACCACCACCTCCCCGGGGCACTAATCTACAAAAAAAATTCCTGGGGACAACCACCTCCTTGAGATGTTGGGAGGGGGGCCGCGCGGCCCCCCTCCTGGAGCCTGTGATGGCCCTGGGAACTGCCACTCCCCAGGGCCGGCTCCTGCAGTGTCCCATGGTGCCCACCCCCGGGACACTGCTGTTTGCTATGAGAGAGTGGGAGCATCACGCTCCCGCCCTGTTATAGCAAACTGGGGTTTGGGTTTTAGAAGAGAGAGCACGAACCCTGCTCTTCCAAAATCCAAACCACATTGCTTTTCCACACGGGAAGCTGCATGTCAGCAGCTTCCCATGTGAAAAAGCAATGCCGGTTCCCGCAGGATGTGGGGTGTCGGCAGGGACCCTGGGGGCATTGGGGCTGCCCCACGGCCCCCAACGGGGTGGCTAGGCCCTGGGGGATGGGGTCGCCGGGCCAGAATTGGCCAGGATGGGCCCACGCGGCCCCCCGCCCCAATAATAACATATATATATTTTTTTAATGTGCAAAGGCTTGTTTAAAAAAAATATATATATATACCTGTGTGGGAGAGCTCAAGCCCACCCACATGCCCCGGGGACCACCACCTCCCCGGGGCACTAATCTTCAAAAATGTGGGGGTCCGTACCGGACCCCCTAGCCCCGGGGACCACCACCTCCCTGGGGCTGTTGAGATGTTGGGAGGGGGGCCTCGCGGCCCCCCTCCTGGAGCCTGTGATGGCCCTGGGGACTGCCATTCCCCAGGGTCGGCTCCTGCAGTTTCCCAGGGTGCCCAGCCCCGGGACACTGCTGTTTGCTATGACAGGGCAGGAGCATCGCGCTCCCGTCCTGTCATAGCAAACTGGGGTTTGGGTTCTGGAAGAGAGAGCAGGAAACCTGCACCACTCTGCAATGCAGATCTGGGGTGCTTACTGGAGGTAAGTGGTGGGCTAGTGACCCCCAGGAACCCTCAGGACTCAAGGGGACTTAATTGCCCAATTTAGAATGCACCAGTGGGTACGTTTGCGCATTGGTGCAGGGAGGGGGCGTGGCCTGATGTTACAAGTGTGCAAACGCGCGCCCTGTGGCGTGTTTTAAGTTGTGGAATCAAGTACCCTTGAATCCTGAGAGTCCCTGGGGGCCAACTAACCCACCAGGTATGTCCAGTAAGTGCCACAGAGTTGCATTGCAGAGAGGTGTAAAATAGGGCATGGCCTCAGACCACCTCTCTGCAACGCAGCTCTGTGGTGCTTACTGGAGGTACATGGTGGGCTAGGTGGACCTAGGGACTCTTAGGATTCAAAGGGACTTAATTCACTAATTTAAAATGTGCTCTGGGGTGCCGTTGCACAGTGGTAAAGGGAGGGGGCAGGGGCAGAGGTGACATGTGCAAACACGCCATGTGGCGCGTTTGAAGTTAGGTAATTAAGTCCCCTTCAATCCTGAGGGCCCCTGGGGGCCAACTAGGCTACCAGGTAACACCAGTAAGTGCAGACCTTCGATGCAACCCCTCCTATGCCAGCTTCAAAAGAAACCTTAAAATTCACTTTCTCACTACATTTTGGGGAAATTAAATCCCTGATCTCCTTTCTGACTATTTCCCCCCCTCCTCCCTTAGGCAACTCCACCTACCCCTCACACTCTCACCCCCCTTCTGACACCCTCCACACCCTCTCCCCCTCACTATACCCACCCACACCCTATTATGTCCACTGAGTCCTCCTTGGCATACTGTAAAATTACCATTTGTAACAACATACTGATTCTTTCAATTGGTTTCTGTGTATCTTATATGCACCCTTCTCACTATGTACTCTCAATGGTTCCTTGTATTTTTGTCTGTCTGCCTGTATAATTTGTTTCATTCATTGCTATTGTTGTTTTTCTTGCTTATAATCATTGCTGATGTAAAGCGCTCTGATACCCTCGGGTGGAGCTAGCGCTATATAAAACCTTCAAAATAAAAATAAAATAAAATATGTAGGTGTTTTGACTGTATTCTAAGTGTTTTTTAGCATAGCACTGGCTCTAGGCCTGGTTTGTCAGAGTCAGTTACCACCAGTACCCTTCTGAAAAAGTTGTGGGCACAGGATGATTTTGCAACAAGGCCTCTTTTTGCTCCTCTGTTTGTTCTTTCTGCACGTCTTGTTTCTTCCTGCACTTTTCTTCGTCTTCGTGGTCTTCTGTTGCTTCTTTCTGCATTTCTTTTGCATCTTCTGTGTGTTTTTTCTTCTTTCTTCACATGTCCTGCCTCTGTAGGCATAGTTAGAAACTAGCATTTAAAAAACCTTAGCAATTCACTTAAAAAATCATTGGTTTCTGGCACGTTATAGTTAGAAATTAGCATTTAAAAAGCCTTAGAAATCCACTGCAAAAACATAGGTTTCAGTGGCGTTATAGTTAGTTTGACATTTCACTCGTACAAAACCATAGACATTCCCCCGTTATAGTTAGTTCAGCTAACTATAACTTGCGCGCCCGCAATGCACAGCTGATGATGTCACATATTACATCACTCATGACATGGTCAGTGACATCACTCATGACATCACTGAGACTGTTTAACACAATCTCCAAGATCCCAGTTTTCTTCATCGAGGCCTCGTTGACACTGTAGTATCGGAGACAGTTCAGTGTCCCTGAACCCATCACTGGCGCAGCTCAGATGGGGCTGTCTTTGTCTTTGAGTATCTTCCGGCTGCTTCTCCGTTGTTGGGCTCTGAGCCACTCCACGTAAATCTGGTAATTGCTCCATTTGTTTATCTCCCGGATGATGTCATTCCTCTTCCAAAGCTAGTAGCTCAGAGCATAGCAGAGGAGACTGTAAATAGTCACTTCCTACTCAGTGTTTGACAAAATAAACCTCTGTTCTGTACTGTGGTGTACAAGTATAGGAAACTCTGGGAAGGTATTAAACTGTTCTACAAGCTGCAGATTATTAACTGGTTCCAAGAATGGAAAATGCATTTTCAACAGGTCTACTGGAAGGTCTAGCCTTAAAGCTTGGTCGTCAATTCCTGGTCGCCAGGGGGTCGCAACTGCGGCCCCTAGGCAAACCATTGCGAACCCTGGTGGCCAGTAACGCATAAATCGGCCTTGTCTCGCCCCTGACAATTATAATAAATATGGACAATAATAAGATTATGCACCTGTGCTGGCCAGCAGTGCTGTCAGCCTTCCCTTTGCCTTAAAATCTGTTGTTGCGTCATGATGAAGATGTCGTTTATGTTAAGTGTTGTAATTTTTACGAACTTCTGCACGTGTTGGCAAGAATGTGCCACTCAAACATACTGACCGTGTTATTCTGGATTTCTCTTTGACAATATATCACAAAATGCCCGTTTTAAAATGCAAACGAGTATCTTGGTAGTTAGACTTTCTCAAGTTTCTGCGACGTCCTAATACTGCTAAACATCACTTATTAGATATATTACTTTTAAATACATTGCGGGATAGTTCTTATTTAACCCTTTCGCTGCAGCGGCAATTACGCCGCAGCGCTAAGGGGCGGGGGGGGGGGGCGCGCGGCGCTCCGACGCTTGTGACGGAACCGCTCCGTCACGCCCCTCGGGTGGGCTGTGCTTGTGACGGATCGGTTCCGTCATGGCCCCGCCCGCTCAATAGAAAGCACCGCGAAGGCTCGAAATCAGCGCCGCGCAGGCACGGCGAGCGGGCCGTAACGGAACCGCTCCTTCACCAGCACAGCACACCCGAGGGGCGTGACGGAGCGGTTCCATCACAAGCGTGGGAGGGGTTAAAATCTTAATGCTTTTATTCTCACACTGTGCCGTTCTTAAGATAGAAGTCAATATAGGACCTTTACACAAAAACACTCTTCTCTTTTTTTCCTTGAGTTTTAAAAAAAAATGAGACCTAATGATTTTATATAAAAATATATATTACATTGTCACTATAAATATGAATATGGGATCTTTTTGATTACAGGTCATTCACCAATAGGACTTCGTCAGTAGTACAAATCTAATTCTGAACATTGGATATTTGGACACAATTAAGGATACTCTTGAAGTATGACTTCACACAAGGATTACTGAGGTATGAACCACTTTTGGCTCACTTGGCACATTGCTCTTTGGTTCCAAAAAAATAAAGGATAATTGTACAGGATTCTCCTAGTAACACTACCCTGATATTCTTAACTCCTTGTAGACCTTTCCTATTAGTTTTACGAATAAATTACGGATGAACAACAGATGCAGCAGTATAGTATGCCCAATTAGGAAGGTTTCTTAATAGAGGCATGTGAACTATGTGACTATACTTGATGTGTATAGCTCTATCTCTATAGACATTGGGACATGTTATCAATAACTTATAAAACGCATGCTAGCTTTACTATATAGAAATATATGTGTGAGAATAATTAATTTACAATTGTATCACATCAAGTAAAACGCGATTGTTATCATGCAAATGAGATACTATAAATATATACTAAACAAAATTCAATCAAGGATAAAATTAAAATTAAGACCTTCGTAGAGATTAGTCCTAAATAATTATGTGTTTAATTTGAAATTGCTATGCTTGGATCACTGTCAGATCTGTATATATAGTAAATAAGTGTTGTATTTATGTATATTTTGGTAGCCCTGAAGAAGTCCGTGAGGATGAAATGCGATGGCTACGGTTTTAAGTCGATTATCAAAGGAAGAAAATGAATAAAGCATTCTCAACATAATACATCTAAAGAATATTGAGTATTGCAAAGAATATGTATTGTATGTGCTGAATATTTGTGAGAAATGTTTTGCTGAACTCCTATTCAAATACAAGTGACATGCTTTTCTCAGGTGCTGAACCGCTATAGATCTACTCAAAATTTGGAGTCTTCTCCACTAGAAGTTGAAAGAGGTTGAACTTCTGATTCACCACACTAAGGGCCCGATTACGATGTACGATGCTGTTCCTATGGCATCGCAATTGGCTGTCCGGATTCCTTTCCGACAGACCCATTTTGGCTCAGAGAGCCCGTCTGCCATTCTGAAAGCCTCCAGTAATCCCTGGGTGGCTCTTTCCGCCCGAGGGATTACGATGGGAGATTCCAACAGCCTTTCTTTGCACAGAAAGGATGTGGGAATCCGACTATCCCCATGGGTGCAAGGCCTCCGGACGGCAGCCTAGGGGGCACCTATGGTGTCCCCCTTCTGATCCCTGCACCCGGTGGCAGGTACCTTGAGATGCAGGGATAAACTGCACCACAGCTCTTTACAGTGGGAGCATGCATTCTGCTCGAAATGTAAAGAATCGGAATGCGACCAAAAAGAGTTTGGGCACATTCTAATTACTGGGTTAGGACAGATGACAGGATTTCGTTCAGTCCCAGTTCCCAAACAATGCCGGATGGACTCCGTCTGACATTGTAATCAGGCCCTAAGTATTTAACTAATTGCCCTCACTGTGATGGCAGGTGCCGTAGCTTATTGCCTCAATCCCATTGAATACTTAACTGATTTTTCAATAATGGCTGTAATAATAACTTTTGAGGTAATGAATGTCAGACAAGCAGTCCAGATACTATGTTTCTGTAGTTTTTTTCATGAAACATATGGCTTTTGTGTGGTGCACACTTTGAATTGTGCTACCACTATGTGTATTTGTAAAAGCTGTGGATAGAGTAAAAACTGATGGCAGAATTTCTCTCAGTGCCTGTCAGTGAGTGATGAAGGTATTGTGATCATAAGCCCAGCCAACCTTTGGCCAAATGTGCAGAGCAATGGCTATGTATGGGTCAATTGTAAATGTGGGAACTTCTGTGAAGGAAGTACACAGCTGTAGAAGCTCCAAAGGAAAAAAATATGCATTGCCAGTAGGTGAACAGCTTTGGGTGTATGCATGACAGTGAAGCCAGCCCCGCCACGTGCCACGTATCTTGTATTAGCCTAATGGTTTTTTAATTATTTGTCCAAATAGCTGCAAGGTGTGAAACTGTGACACAATATTTGGCACTTGGCAGGGCTTCACATGATGTACAATTTTAAATAATTCAACTTACAATGTGTCTTTTGTGTCATGACTCACTGCAGTCTGCATTCGTTCCCGCTGCACCTCTAGCAGCAGTGGTTCCAGCTGAGGCTCAGGAAACAGGTGAAGTGTTTTCCCCCCTAAGTTATACAGCATGGCTGGGGCACTCCCTCTGCCTCTTCGTGATAGATGACTGGCCCTTCCTCCTGTTTGTCCAGTGTGGTTCGGTTATGAATGTGCGTTACACAGTCAACGGGCTTCCCCTAGGACAGGAGGTCAAAATTCAGGACAAAATTCAGGACAGGAGGTCAAAATTCAGGACAAAACTTCAGGACAAAGGCTAAATTTTACAGCCACATCTGAGGAGGTTGCGGAATAGTATATAAGTATATCCAAACATAACCATTTGCAAACCTATCCATCATGTATCTTTCCAACCATCATTTCACTCATCCATCCCTCCATCCACCCTTTCACTCATCCATCCATCATCCCTTTCACCCTATCCATCTGTACACTCATCCATCCACTCTTCCACCCATTCATCCATTTCCCCTTTTACCCATCCAGCCATCCTTTCACTTACTCATCCATCCACCCACCCACCCAGTCACTCATCCTTCCACCCATTCACCCTTTCAGTCTTCATCCATCCTCCCTTTCTCTCTCCATCGACCCATACACTTAGCCATCCTTCCTCCCATCCATTCACCCATCCATCTACTCATCCACTCATGAATCCATCCATTGACCCTATCACTCATCCATCCAACCTTTCACTCCTTCACTCATCTATCCATCCTCATGTCCATCCACCCTCCCATTCCCCCTCCCTTTCACTCACTCATCCATCCTTACATCCACCCTTTCACACATCCGTCCATCTATTCACCCTTTCACTTATCAATTCATCCATCCATCTATCATTTCACTCATCCATCTACCCATTCATGCGCCCATCATCCACCCTTTCACTCATCCAACCATCCTTTCACTTATCCATCCACTATTACCCATCCATCTACCTTTTCACCCATACATCCATCTATTTACCTTTTCTCTCATCCATCCTTCCACTCACTCATCCATCTATTTATCCTTTCTCTCATGATCCATCCATTTACCCTTTCATTTATCCATTCACCAGTTCACTAATCCATCCAGCTATCCATCCATCCATCCCTTCACTTACTCACTCGCCCACCTTTTCATATTAATTATGAGCGGAGCCTTTGTCTGCAGAGTTGCAGACAGAAGAGGCCCATCAAGAATTTCACCCTTGCTTTAGTTCCTAAAGCAAGGGGTGGGGTGGGTGTAGGGTTCACTATGCCCCTGCACATAGGCAATCTGAAAAAGTGGAAGTCACGAGTCATGCATGCTGCACAGTATCTGGACCTGAGGTGACTGTGACATGGTGTTATTTCGAGGGCTTTAAGTGGAATGAAAAAACTGGGGGGTGTCTCCAAAGGGGGTGTTCGATGCAAATAAGGGCGTGGCTTTAAAACACCTAAGCTAAAATGCTGTGCTTCGTATAGTGTGCCACACAACTGGTATTTTGCCTCTTCTGTCATTGTATCCAGATATATAACACAACAAGTAACGTTACACCTACAACAAGCGAGAACTATTGGCTATGTCAATGGTTGTTATTTGCATAAAATATAAAAGCAGCAAGCAAGGCTTCGCTGAATATAATATTGAAAATGCTTAAGTTATAACATGGTGAGACTGTGAAAGAACTCTAGCCCCATCTTTTTAACTTGTTTCACCGTCTTCCGTCTGACAGAATGCCCTGCCCTAGACCGAAGCTGGGGGAGGCCCACCACATGGTATGCAGCCCAGACTGGCCCATTGCCATTCTGTATGTGGCAATCATCAGCCGCATACAGAATGACAAGGGACAACCCTTGACCTTGCCAGGTAGGTCGCTCCCCCCGCTGCAGCTCCACCTGCCTTTGCCTTCTGTTGCCCTTGTGTGCCCTTTTTACTTCTTCTGTGCCCCGCTGCCCGTTTTGCCTTCTCCACCCCGTGCCCCCTGTTGTCCCTGCTCGCCCCCCTCGCCGCTCCCGCCACTGCATCCTTTGCGGTCTGCCCCCCTCCATGCCCATTCACTGCCCCCTGCCACCCGCCTCCTGCCTCCCAGCTGCTCCTCCCAGCTGCTCCTCCCTCCCATCTCCCCCTAAATGGTGGCTGCTGCGTGGTGAGGAAAGCGACCCTTGACCTTGCCAAGTAGGTCGCTCCCCACGCTGCAGCTCCAACTACCTTTGCCTTCTGTTGCCCTTGTGTGCCCTTTTTGCTTCTTCTGTGCCCCGCTGCCCGTTTTGCCTTCTCCACCACGTGCCTCCTGTTGTCCCTGCTCGCCCCCCTCGCCGCTCCTGCCGCTGCATCTCATGCGGCCCAGTCCCCCTCCGTGCCCATTCGCTGCCCCCTGCCACCCGCCTCCCGCCTCCCAGCTACTCCTCCCTCCCACCTCCCCTCAAATGGCGGCCGCTGTGCAGCCGCGCCGCGCCGATTGGCGCGCCTAAGTCAAGCCCATCTGTGCTCGTCCGTGCCTGGACCGCGCCCAGCACCAGAACCCCTGGCCCCCGCACCAGCCATGAAGGCCTCCTCTGGTACAACGCCTGCACCCTCAATGCTCTCAACCCAGGACATACCCTCACCTGCTGCAGGGCCACCCCGAAGCGCACCCACGGTTCCTTCACCTGCCGGAACTGCAGCTTCTCCTGCATCAAAGACGCCGAGACACCCGCCACGACAGAACATAACCAGCTCCGATGCATCCTGATCAACACCCGCTCCGCACGCAAACACGCCATCGAGCTCTGGGACCTACTCACCACGGCATCGCCTTCCTGACCGAGACCTGGATGAACGAAGCCTCCTCTCCAGACATCGCCATAGCCATCCCCGACGGGTACAAGATCGCCCGCAGAGACCGCACCAACGGAGTCGGGGGAGGAATCGCCGTCGTCCACAAGAAGACCATCAGGGTCCCCACAAACACCGACGACACTCTCAGCACCGCCGAACACATGCACTTCCAGATCCACACGGACCCCAAGACCACCCTAAAAGGTACCCTTGTCTACAGACCACCCGGACCCCGACCACAATTCTGCGACACCATCGCCGACTTCATCAGCATGCACGCACTGACCTCCACCGACTACATCCTCCTTGGAAACCTGAACTTCCATCTGGAGAACAACAACGACAGCAACTCCTCCACCCTGATAGACAACCTCGCCACCCTCGGACTGGAACAGCTCGTCGCGACACCGACCCACATCGCCGGACACACCCTCGATGCCATCTTCTCCTATAGCCCCCACGTCTCCTTCAGCCATGTCTCCGAACCCACCTGGACCGACCACCACTACATCCACTTCACCTTCCGGAAACCCGTCGCACATCACCACACCATACAGACCCCCCCGTCGCTGCTGGGGCAAAATCACCAAAGCCGAACTACAGACAAACCTCGCACTCAACCCACCGACCAACCCCTCTAACCCCGATGATGGTGCGCGCTCCCTCAGGTGATGGTTGGTGACTGCGCCAACACCTTAGCCCCACTGAAAAAGAAAACCCTCAAAGACACCAGCAAGAGAGTCAACTGGTTCACCGGTTATTCCGAAGACAACAGCATCCTGGACCCCTCCCAGTCAGGATTCCGCAGCAACCACAGCACCGAGACCGCCCTCATCGCCGCCACAGACGACATCAGGATCCTACTGGACAACGGCGAGACGGTGGCCCTCATCCTTCTGGACCTCTCTGCCACCTTCGACACCGTCTGCCATCGCACACTACGCACACAACTCCACGACGCAGAAATCCGAGACAAGGCCTTGGACTGGACCTCCTACTTCCTCTCCGGCAGAACCCAGAGAGTACGCCTACCCCCGTTCCGATCCGAAGCCTCTGCGATCATCTGCGGCGTCCCGCAAGGATCCTCCCTCAGCCCGGCGCTGTTCAACGACTACATGGCGCCTCTCGCACGCATCGCCCGACATCATGACCTCAACATAATCTCCTACGCCGACAACACACAACTGATCCTCTCCCTCACCAAGGACCTCCTCACCACCAAATCCAACCTCCAGAAATGAAGGGCATCGCCGACTGGATGGAGGATAGCCGCCTTAAGCTGAATACAGACAAGACGGAGATCCTCATCCTTGGACCCAACCATTCAGCAAGGGACGACTCCTGGCGGCCCGCATCGCTGGGGACACCCCCCGCACCTACAAACCAGGGCCGCAACCTGGGAGTCATCCTCGACTCGAAACTCACCATGACCAAACAAGTCAACAGTGTCTCCACCACCTGCTTCAACACCCTCCGTATGCTCAGCAAGATCTACAGATGGATCCCGAAAGACACAAGGAAAACAGTCACCCAGGCCCTAGCCAGCAGCAGACGCGACTACGGAAACTCCCTCTACGCCGGAGCCCCGACCAAGCTCATCAACAGACTGCAAAGAATCCAGAATGCCTCTGCACGCCTGATCCTCGACGTCCCGCGCCGCGACCACATCACCCCCCACCTGAGGAACCTGCTCTGGCTCCCCGTCAACAAAAGAATCTCCTTCAAGCTCCTGATCCACGCACACAAGGCACTCCACAAGACTGGCCCAGCCTATCTCAACAGTCGACTCTCCTTCTACGTACCCAACAGGAATCTCCGCTTCGCAGACCTCTCCCTGGCCACGTCCCACGCATAACCACGTAGAACCACGTAGAACCACAGCCAGAGGCAGATCCTTCTCCCACCATGCCGCCAAGACCTGGAACACCCTTTCACTCAACCTACGACAAACCGAAGACCTTCTAACGTTCAGGAGACGACTCAAGACCTGGCTGTTCGACCAGTAGCAACACCCCCCCCCACTCCTCACCCTCAGTGCCCTGAAACCCTTGCGGGTAAGTAGTGCGCTTTACAAATTATTTGATTGATTGATTGATTGATTGGCAAAGGGCAGGATGGGGCTGTTCTTGTGCTCCAAGGAGGAGTGCGAGGCGGCCCCATCAGGGAGTTGAGGCTTCATGCAGGGGAACAGTGCTGTTTCCTGCAATGCCTAAAATTACGGACAAAAGGTGTCCGTAAAAGGGATCATCACGGATAATGGAAGTGAGATCCAAAATACGGACAGTCCATGAAATTTACGGACAGTTGGTCACCCTATTCACCTACCCAGGCTTGTGGGGGATGGTAGGAACACCTGAAGGGTGGAGCTTCCGCTATAACAACCAAAAGCCACCGATTGTATTGGAGGATCACCTCTGGGCCAAACCATGCCCGCACATGCATAAAGGAGTTAACCTCATGGTCCAGCAATTAAAGTAAGGCATGTTTTCCTAATAGCTGCTTTTTTGTCACCCGTGTTGTTTGCTGCAGTGTAAATATATGAATGAAAAGCGAGCTATACCCCACTAATTTCTAATCACTATATTTCCCGGTGTTTCTACTCTTCAAATCCAAGAAAGGATGTGGTGTGACTGGCAGAGCTGCTGACTTTAAACCTGGGAAGCTAGGTTCTAGTCTTGGCGTCGGATCAACATCATGTGATTCTCCTCGTGCCTAAAACATTAATTTGTCTTTGTGTAATGTTACTGATGCTCATGTAAAAAGGCCCAATCATCAGGGTCGAGTTTTGGCTGTAAAAAAACTGAGGGGTTTATTATTTTTAATCAGTTCAATGATATTTAAAAAAAGCATATTATAAAATGTTTTTGCAGAAATAAACAGACCAGGCACTATTCACGGCATGGATACTTAAAGTTTCGCAGCATAATGCCCCTTGTTAGCTATATAACAACAAAAGATAACAGTTTTGTAGTGGCCTCATTCTCCAACCCTTGAATCCTATGTTCTTCAGGTCACCAACAAGACCCAATCTTTTTTTTTTTTTTACTTTCAATCTTGTAATTTCCACAAAAGTTAGTCAGTCGTGGGAAGAACACTAAGAACAACAGCTGAGATAGCAGTAGCAGTGATTATGGAGAGCATGTGTTGCATGAATGCTCATTGTGTGTAGTGTTGTAGGCCTGTGTGAGGGAGGTGTAGTAGTGCACTTCCTATGATCCTAATTAGGTGTGGAGGTGTCAATGCAGGTCGACAATTGCTCATTCTATCACTTTATTACATTTCCGGGACATAATTGCCTTGTTCTTCTTCAGACAACGTGTCTCTCAAAGTGTTGTGCTTTAAGGCTTGAAATGTCACACATACCCTAAAACCATGAGAATGTCACACATAAGCGAACTGAAAACTTGGCAGCGATGTTTCCCTCATCATCATTGCTTGATTTTGCTCGCGAGAAAATGTCACTCATGTAAATGTAAATGTCGGTGTACTTGTAAAGCGCACTGCGACTCCATGGAGTATCCTGGCGCTGAAGACCGCTGGGGAACCTGTCCTGGTTTTCCCTGTGAGATGGTCCCTTTCTGGGTATCTCCAAGGTGAAGCCAGGCATCCCCGGCGTCTGTGGGGGGCCGTTGTAGAGATGAGGCAAGCTTAATGCCCAGAGTTGCCGAGTGTGTTCCCAGGCGAGAATTATCGAGTCCGTTTTGACCCTGCCGCGTCGGGAATTGAACCCTGGTCCCGGGCCGTTCTCTGCTTACGGGTCTGCCACCTCTAACCAGTGAGCCACACCACTCCACTCATGGTCATTGAGTGTCACTCATAATTACACTGAAATTATGAATATGTTACACATAAGCAATCTGAAACCTTGGCAGCTATGTTCGTCCTGAACATATTCTTTGAGGTAACACTTACATGGATTGCCTTGTCCTGTACTCCTGCTCTAAGGTTAAGTAGTTCTAGGTTTCTTTTTCTAGAGGGTTCTTGTGACCCACTTACTTGACTAGTTTTTGTGCGTTATGCATATTGTATGCCTTTTTTCCTGCTTCCAATTATTGTGAATAATGGAAAAGAGTCAACATGCCCGTAGTTCCAAAGAGGACCAGTGTAATGTGTGACATATGGAGTTTGTGCTGGCTTTTTACCAAATGGCACTTTGCACTCTGGAGCTTGTAGTTTTTCTTTTTCTCATTATAAGGGGCAACAAGTACCAGCATGCACTGTGTTAAAGGCCACTTTTAGAATAAATGCCGGGGATAGCGGAAGATGAGGATGGGTTCTATGTGTAAAAGTGCTGGAAAAGAAATATGGAAAATGCATGACAGACTAGCACGAGTAACCTCGGCCTTGAATAATGCTAGAGATATGGCACAGCGAGGGTGGGAGGAGCAATAAGCTAAAGGCGATAAAGTTACAATTATTGTAAATGAAGCAAACTCTGCCCACGCGTGCTAAGCACCACAGAAGTTTTCAGAGGGGCCTGTTAATGGGGCAGTTAGGGGGGGAGGGAGGGGTCAAGGGCTCTGCGTGACCAGGTTGGGGGAGGTCAGCTGTGGGAGGGGGGAGGGGAATGTTGAGAGTCGATGGAAGGTTGCGGGTCATAGGGAGGGACTGTTGTGGGTTTTGTATACAGTGCATAGTGCAGATACACACAGAAAACGGATATACAAGAAGTATAGTGACGACAGGATGGCAGCGGCTGTCCGCAGTTGCCACAATGCGCAGCTCCTGTGGGGTGGGGATTTCAACCTGGTACATGACCCGGCAATGGACAGATCGTCTGGTCCCACCCGGAGACCCACTGCGGCTGCGCAAATGTTAGACAGCGTTATAACCAGTATGGACCTTGAAGACGTGTGGAGGGTGCGCAACCCGGTTCAGGGTGGTTACACACACTATTCGGCCTACCACAACATTCACACCCATATAGATTACTGGCTGGCATCGGCCTACCTGCTGGTGCAGCTCAGGGACTGCAGGGTCCTCCGGCATACCCTGTCCGATCACTCCCCGTTGCTGTTGGTTCTTACCATTCCGAAGAAAACAATACAACCCTTTGCGTGGCGCTTCCTGCCCTATTCACTCCTGGATCCACTTTTTAGGGGAGAGCTTGTGGAGGCAATCGACATGTACTTTGAGACGAATATAGGCTCTGTGTACAGCTTCCAAACAGTATGGGAGAAGTGTGGCTCAGGGGTTAGAGGCGGCAGACCCGGAATCTGAGATCGGTCCTGGACCAGGGTTCGCTTCCCCGCCCCGGCAGGTCTTGGGCCAAAATTTCTACGGACTCGATAATTCTCGTCCCGGTGCCTCCTCGACTCACGGGTTCCCACTCTGCGACTCTGGGCAATAGCTTGCTTAATCTCCACAATCGGCCCCTCACGGCGGGATGCCTGACTTTCACCTTGTGGATACCCTGCTATCTCACAGGGGAATATCAGGAAGGGTTCCCTAAGCAAGCGCCGGGACACCCACTGCGGGTAGCCGTGCGCTATATAAGCACAATCTACATTTACATTTTACATTTAAGGTTTATGTTAGGGGCATAGCAATGTCTAAACATTTGGGGGTCCTTAAAGCTATTAGAACAAGATTAGATGAATTGGAGAGGCAATTGGGGCAGCTAGAGGAACAGCAGAAGAAGGATTACGACAAGGTTTTAGAGGAAGAGATTAAGACACTGCTTGGAAAGTACCATGAAGAGGTGGACAGGGAGATCAAGCATATGGGGAAGTATGCGTCGGCCCGCACATATGGAGAGGGAGATAGGCCGAGCTCGGTCCTGGCAAGGGTCCTGAAGGGGAAGCAAGGTAAGCCACAGGTAGTGGAGGTGAAATCCGCAGAGGGGGAAATCTTCACTGATGAAGTAGACATTGCACAAAGATTCAGGCAATTTTATTCAGATTTGTACTTGTCCAAATGCGAGGACCTAAAGGAGGAGATTTTGGAATACCTGGAACATATTGAGCTCCCCACACTCAGGAACACGCACAGAGAATTTCTAATGGCTACCATAGAGAAGGATGAAATAGTGGAGGCTCTCGTTAGCATGAAGCCTGGGAGTGCCCGGGGGCGGATGGGCTCACGGTAGGTTTTTTAAAGCGTTTGTGGACTTACTGCTCCCGCACCTGGTGACACTGTTTAATGACCCATATGTGTCAGGATGCATTCCACAGTCGATGAGGGAGGCAATATTGGTGGCTATCCCCAAACCGGGTAAGCCACTGGATGAATGCAGCTCGTACCGACCCCTCTCCTTATTAAATGTGGACACCAAGATATTCGCTAAAGTGCTGGCTAACCGTCTAGGGCTACTTGCTGCGACGTTGGTTGCGCCGGAACAGACAGGATTCATCCCGAACAGGAACCTCACATACAACATTCAAACTGTCTTTGGAACGATGCAGCACGTAAGGCAGGACACTAAAGCAGTGGCAGTATTCCTTGACATGGAGAAGGCCTTCGACTCTGTGGAATGGCCCTTCATGCGGCAGGTGCTAACAAGGATGGGGTTGGGATCGGTGTTTTTGCAAATGATAGACACCTTGTACAATAGACCCATGGCAAGGATGCGCCTGGAAAACCTGGTCACAGATTCCTTTCCTTTATCCAGAGGGACCCGACAGGGCTGCCCACTATCTTCCCTGCTGTACGCCCTAGTGGCAGAGCCATTGGTGTGTGCACTGAGTGAATACCACGGACACGAGGGCATTGGTTTTCCTACCTATAGGATTGTAGTTTCCAGGTACGCAGATGACACATTGTAATACGTCTGAGATCCCAAAAACAATCTATCTGCGGTGCTCCGAGAAGTGGTACACTTTGGTGCACTTTCTGGCCTGAGGGTGAACTGGATGAAGTCCATGGCCTTCCCCCTTACCCCGGCAACGCAGGAATTTGAAATGGAGTTTCGGCTGCAATGGACTACCGACTCGGTTAGATATTTGGGAATCTGGCTACATACGGACTTCGAGATAGTGTTCAGAGAAAACTACGGCGCGGCCATTGGTAAATTAGAGGATGATGTAGAAGCCTGGTGCAGATTCCCACTCTCTTTTCTGGGTCGCATCTCTATTATGAAGATGGGGGTGCTGCCTAGGCTGTTGTTCCTGTTCATGAATCTCCCGATGGTCCTCCCGCGAGTCTTCTTCCAGAGATTGAATCAATTTATGATAAAACTTGTGTAGCGGGAATTCCGTTCTCCTACAGAACTGTGCATAGAGATTCGGAACCTCAGTGAATCAGGGTGCCCCAAAACTCACCTCAGTACCCAAAATCCCCTTACCGAGCTAGCTACAGTGTCTCATTGGTCAGTATGACTTCCCAATGATTAGACAGAACAGAACATGAACTTAGAATACCTCAGGCATCGTGGAACACATGAACACTCTTTCGTTACGCAATCATTACAAACCAGAACATGGAGTAAAAGAGGACACATGCACGTTTGAAATATTTATTTACTAATGCAGGGTTCTCAAGCGCAGTATCTTAGATAATACTAGCAAACATATTATCACAAGCAAAGTTATCAGCATGGTTAACAGTCCATAAAATGCGAAAGGTGATAGCATGCTAATTGGCTTAAATGAATAGGCTTTAGCAACACCTGATTCTCACGCTCCCTAACTAACATAGAATATTATTATTATCTATGAAGGTCTCATTGGGTTTTAGCAGGGCGGGCCCATACCTCAAAATCTCAGTGGCAGAGGATCACATCATCTTCCACCAGCTCTCTGTAAGCGAAGCACCATCAAGTGTCTAACGTTTGCTCTCAGCAAAGCAATATAAAATGCGCGTAAAGCCAGATCTTGGCAGCAGCTGCATTCATGTTATGTCTAGAAAGGTGCGAAGATCAGACCTTACAACAACACTGTGTCGAGTTATCCTGGGAAACTTCAGCACTCACTGTGCAGACATGTTTTACCAAACAAAGCTGATATCAGAGCAATAACATATTATTCTCATCTAAATCACACCGCTCTTCTAGGTTGAAAGCTAAAATAACAATTATGTGTTGTGTGCAAAAGCAGCTAAAGGAAAAAATGGCGTTTAAACACTTTAATAAGCTCATGCTAACTTAACACGGTATATAGGTAAGCAGTATCTATATGACACCCCCCAATGATCCGAGCACGGACAAAATAAGGAATGTAGGCAATGTCGCTGGAAGTTCTTAAGACCAGAATAGGGGACTTCGTGAAAACAGAGTTCAATAATAACTAGTCGGGTCAATTTGTAAAAAATTATGGAAAAAGTAAAAGTTTATTATTAATCAAGTCAATAGGTCTGGGTGTGTAAAAAAATATTGAATTATGAAGGGGCTTTCATCCAAAGTCTCGAATGTTTTTCAGGACAGGACTGAATATGCAAAATATGCAGCAACAGCCTCCAGCATGAAATCACTGTCATCATCCGAAAACAGTTCAGCCATCCAATTCAGTAGCGGGAAAGAACATACATGCTCCTCCAGCACCGGAGCCTCTAGCATCATCAGAGGACAACTCGGTGGGTTCTCGATATAGCTCTGCGCCAAGAAGTCTTGTGCCGCTGCAAGTACGTTCCATTGACCCATTAGTCCATGCATCGCTGCCAAGGCCATAATCCTTTCGCCAGGACAAACCATCTCGTGAGTAACTACGGGACCCATCAGGTGATTAAAGTCGACGTCAGGAGATACCAGTTTGCTGAGACACAAATCAATGGCCCAGTCGAAATCGCAGCTCAGGCAATGTAACACAGGCTGGACACATGTGAAATAGGAAAATCGAAAAGACAATCCAAATGCCGTGCTTAAAGTCGCCAGCGGCAGTGTGCCAAAGTATTTAAGCATCCGGTTGCGAAACAGTGCCAGGTGGGGCTGTGCTTCTTCTAACACACGAGGGGCATCCATTTTTAATAAAACAAAATATCACCAGAACGCCTGCAGCCAGCGCCAGCAAAACAGGAAACCCTCCAAACAAGCTTGAAAAGATACTGTGAAAGAAAGCAGGGATGACCCCAAAAATCTTTTCAAAAGAAGTCACGAGACCACTGCTAACTAATTTAAAAAAATGTGGCAGGCCAGACGTGGAGGAGGCATTAAAGATTTGATGTACCAACTCACTGAAATGCAATGGCAAATCAGTATTCAATAGCGCTTGCACCTCCGTGCGCGTGTTAGCTATGTGAAGGACGAATGTTTCTCGAGCGGAACTCAGGGCCACTTCTTTTTGAGACAAAAGGGCTCTTATTCTACTCATACCATTGAACTCTGTTTTCAAGGTTGGGATACGCGGCCAGAAGAAAACATCCGAATTCCCATGTGTAGGAGGATACAGAACGTTTTTGCAACACACCACACGTTCTGATACGGTTACTACATAACCGACACCTTTAATTAACCCACAACAGTCTTCGTTATTTAAAAGTAAATAACTCCCATTTGCTAGTAATGTGAATGTGGGAACAATTGCGGGAACAGGAGTGCCTTTCAAAACACAGGCTAAATTAGGCCGGTCCTGGTTACATGAACCGTGCAATTGAATGTGTCTACAACTTAATGAATGATCAGGTGATTCTGTACACTCCTCCCCTTTTAGATAAACCTCTTTCTCATCTTTGAGGCAACGGTATGTGAATGGAAGGGACCGTACCTCATGGAGGAAAGAACTGCCCAATGGTTCATATCTACCTATGGCAATATAACGCATACAATTTGTAAATTTATATAAAGCAAATGGCAATGTAATTAAACTGTGGATAAGCCACGTCGCAGCAGTGGCTTCAGCCACAGAAAACGGCAAAGACTCCAACCTCTCAATGTGTAACATGGAAAAGGATGCATCTCTCATGGAAAGCAAGCGCTGCTTATCAGTTAAATTAAAAGGAGCAAAAAGAGAGGAAACATTCATGTAACACCAAGGCACACGCCCAGCCTTCAGTGTTTGCAGGGTCCAGGCAAATTGCATAATTGAACGCAACTGATTTTGACCATGGTATAATACAGACACCTCATCCTGCACAATATCAACAACAGAAGACACAATGTTATTTAAGGTGTAAATGCGGGAAGAAAGCATGTTAATACTATTATCCACGACTGCAAGTACTTTTTCTAAATTTGCTTGATTAATAGCTCTAAGGCGTGTAGCAGCCTCAATTTGTGAAGTCTTCCAGATTTCATTATAAATTGCATATATCATTCTTTTAGATCTACCACCAGCCTGGCCTTTAATGAAATCGTTTAAATCCACATCTTCAGTGAGCTTGGAGAGATGCAGTTTAACCGCAGCCAAGGTAGAATGTTTCAGCCAATTCTGACAAAATGTTCCTACCGAATAAGTGGTGACAGAATGGTCAGTATCAAAGCGGGGGTCAGGTTTGACATGTGTAAACCCATCAGCTAACCCCAGAAAACGACGTTGGCATGAATCTGAACTCCTGTGCCACATCAGCCAACCTTTTGGATCCAAACTGGAAATGTTAAAGGACTCATTTTGCAATAAGGCCTGCAACTCATCAATGAAAAATCGCGTAACATTATTCCAACCGGAATATTCCTCCAAATTAGGGACAGTCGGTGTATTTAATTTTTTAGAAGTAGCCAATCCAAAGCACGTAGTCTGTGAAATACTAGAATTTAAAAACAACATATGATTTGGGATGAGACATGCTCTGTGCAAAGCCTCACTGCCTTGTACCTGCCAACTTTTAGAACCCCAAACTGATTTAATGTCAATTGTTTCCTTCCATAGCTCGTAGCCTTCTACAGCCAAATCGTCTAGAAAGGACTTCGAATACAACAATTTAGTATCGGTAAGTCTAACCTTGGACATGTGCTTCTGTGTCATTTTGAAATAAAAAGACTCGGGATTGGACTGATTAAAGTCGGTAAAATAAGTGTACTTTTTCAAAAAAGTACTTGAACTGCCTTGTATAGGGGCTGGGCAATGTTCCCACTGAGTGTAATTTACAGTATCCCTTCAGGAATTTGCTTTATGTAGATAATGGTTGCCAAAATGTTGGAAGCAAAATAATTCACCATAATTAGCAGAATCTAAGTATAAATCTTCAGCATCAAAGGCAGCATAATATTTCAAATCAGAAAATAACGTTTCAACGGCCTGAACATTCCAATCATCAGACCGTATGTTTTGCTTCACTACATCCCCCATGTTAACTCTCAGTACATTGGGGACATTAACCACTTCAGTAGGGCCATGTATCTGAAATGTAACCGCATCCCACACAATCACATCAAGAACAGGCCAAGCTGTGATGTTTGCAAAATGTAAGTCTCTCTTCAGTCGATGTGCTGCATGGGACGAGGAAAGGGGGGCCAAAGTTCCATTAAGATGTCGAATGCATGTTCTTTCTTCAACATAGTGTCCCTCAATAAGGCGGAAAACATAAAACACAAAACCAACTGACATAAAAAGGTATACAAAAAAAAGCACCAGCCAAATATATGTCCAAGGAGGAATCAGAAAATGTTTTTTAAATAACGTGGCATAAACTGCAAAACGTGAGGGCTTTTTCGAATTTTGTGAAACAGAGTCAAAAGAGAACCTGGATTCTGTGGCCAAACGTGTTTGCAAATCCGGCATTGATAAGTCAGTAGGGTAAGTGTAATCAAGTTCATCAATGTGATCAATTGGTAAAGTACTTAATAAAGGACTGGAAACGGCAGGCATCTCAAGGGCCACCTCAGGCAAAGGATTAGAAGAAGAGGCCACAACAGAATGTCTCGCAATCGAAGGACAGGAGACTGCCGGAGTTATACTATGAAGAATCGGCCACTCTGTGTATCTTGACATTATCAATAGAGATAAACCTGTTTTCCTTACGACCAGGTAGTGGTGGTAAAATGACTGTTCTTGCGCCCTTCACTCCAAGCACAGGAACCGGAGCTCGATATGAAGGACCAAATTCTTTCTTGTTTTCTATCTTCTCACAAACCAGTTCTCCAACTTGGGGTAGCCAGCCAACTACCGGGATCTGCAACGCATCATCCGATGTGGAGGGCAAATGTTCCTTTGCAAGACTGTCTCTGGTTTTTGTAGATCCTGTAAAACATTGAAATGTTCATCTACGTCAAAGGTTGTGGCGCGGGACACGCCGTCTAGACCGTCAAGGTCCGGAACAAACATCTTGATACCAAAGAGCATTTCGTACGGGGTCCGCCCACCCAGATACCTTCTAGGGAGATTATTAAGAGCACGCTGCTCGCCATTGAGGTGGGCTAGCCAGTTTCTGCCAGTGCCTATAATTCGTGCTGTCAAAGATTGCTTTAAGTCACGGTTCATTCGTTCCACTACACTGTTACCCTCAGGTCTGTAGGGAGACGAAAATTTGGCTTGGACCCCCATCGAAGTCATGGCGTCCTTATACGCCTTAGAGGCGAAAGCCGGACCCTGATCCGAATGGAAGGTACCACAGGCAAAAATCCCTACAGACACGCAAATTTCTTATGACAGTCCGTGAATCAGCGCTGCGATGGGGCCATACCCACACAAAGCGTGTGCATGAATCAACTGCTACTAAGATGTACTTATACGCAGTATCAGAAGAAAAAGGACTGCAGTGATCTAAGTAAACACAGCCTAGCGGTTTATTAGATATGTACAACTGCGTCTGTGGCGGACGCGCAGCAGTTGAAGGTTTAATCTGCTGGCAAATGTCACACTGAAGGACATAGTCGCGCGTCTGTTTGTACAGTCCCCGCCACCAGAATCGTAGTTGTAATTGAGTTACAGTGGCCGAAACGCCCGCATGCGCAGATGCCACACCTTCATGCGCCGCTGTAATCAAGCTTGCTCTGCGATCCGAGTTGGGAATCAAACGTTCTCCAACGTCAGGTATTTTCACAAAAGGAACCTTATCAGGACTTAAGTGGTATGTGTACTTCGAAGGGAATCCCGCAGGATGTTTACTTCCCTTCTCAGTGGCAGCTACTGCCGCCAAGATGTCATTATCAATCTTACTTTTGGACCGTGTAACCGCTGCAACTAGATATGTAGATACCGCTGATTTCGACGCTTCATCAGCAAGCGAGTTACCAACAGCGTGAACTCCCACATGCTGATGGCCTAGAGTATGAATCACAAAAACGAGGGGTAAATACTGTTTGAGCTCAGCCACTCGAACCCAGATCAATTTATGTTTTATTGTGCTACCCTTGGAATCACAAAAGTCATTCTGAATCCAAAAGAACAAGTTCTCATTGTAAGACTGGACACAGTAATAGGAATCACTCACAATAAGAGTAGTCACACTCGGATCTGTGTACTCCAACGCTAGTAAAAGAGCACGAAGCTCTGCTAATTGTGCGGTGCAGTCCCCTAGAGTCTGCGTGTGCACGACCCTGGACTTGAACTCATCGTTTACCATGGCACCTGCCACAATGGCGCATGCGGAGACGTAGGCGTGTTTAGAGCCATGCGCAACCTGCGCCGAACCATCAGTGTAAATGATGCAATGGAAATCCTCCAAAGGTCGCATTGCTAAAGGAGCCAGATGAACGAATTCATACTGTAAGTACTCCTGCGACCGTAACGTGGCGTCAAAAATAAACGTGACATCTTGAGATGTCAAGGATGCAGCCCATTGAATCCACCGAGAGTACAAAGCTTTTGAGTTTGGTACACTGGCTTTCGTAACTGCCTCCAAGCAGGACACGGTGTTACAACCAACATGCGTTTTCCCTGTGCCAGGGCACGTTAGAATCGCCATCTGCACAGCCGTTAAAACTTTCTCCACAGTGGAAAATCGCATTTCAGCCGATGTGTACAAGTGTGATTTGTAAGCAATAGGTACTGTGTCTCCTTCATTAAAAGTTAGGTATGTGAAACCCACCGTCCCAGGGATTATTCTCACCACCAGGTTGGTGTGGTTGTCACGAGTCAGTAAGAATTTAGAAGCGAGCAGATCAGCCTGCAAGGATTGCAAAATGGCGGAGTTCTCAGGCAGCCAGCAAGATTTGGAAAAAGTTGGTTTTATCAACGCATACAATGGCTTGATACGCTGGGCATAATCTGGAATGTATGTTCTTCCGAAATTCAAGAAACCCAGTAAAGATTGTAATTTTTTCAGTGTTGTTGGAGCGCGCAGTTGTGCGCATTTCTCCAGGAAGTGAGGTGCCAACCCTCTACCTTCATTGTTGAGCTCGTAGCCCAGGAACAACACTGTGTACTCTGCAATGTGCGATTTTGCAAAGTTAAACTTGTAACCCATGTCTGCAAAGTTACAAATTATGCTGTTTACTCGACACAGATGCTCCCAAATCTCGTCGTCTGTGAGATAAATGTCATCCGCATACGAGCATGCATCTGGGTCGATTCTCTCCAAAAGAGAGACAATACGGGCAGTAAAAATTCCAGGACTATTCTTGTAGCCCATTGGGAGACGCCGAAATTGTTTTGGACCCCGGCACAAGTAAAGCTGGTCCATTGGGAACTAAGACTATCCATTCTGTGGGCATAAAAACCATTAGAAATGTCAAGCATGGTTTTAAAACGCTTACGCACAAGACTATTTACTAATCCAGAGCCGTGAGTATTCTGTACTGCACAGTTACGACAATGTGAGTTTAAATGCCGGTAATCCAACACCAAACGATATGAACCGTCTGGCTTGGTCACAGTAAAAAGAGGGTTATTCATCGGAGACACACACGTTTCAATCACCCCTTGATATTCCAATTGTTCAAGGATGGCCGCGACGGAATATTTTGCTTCACGCCGAATGGGGTATTGAGGTTGAGGCTGCGGCTGAGACCGTAACAGAATTTCGTGGCATGGAGACAATTTATCCCAACCGCATTGGTTGCGGTACAGAGCCGGCGCTAGAGCCTTAGCCCACTCTTCTGCAAAATGCAGCGCATGCTCTTTCGAGACAGTGTTCGCGAAACTGGGTAGGATTACCTCCTCCCCTCGCGGTGCTGCGAGAACAAAAGGTGGGGGCCAGTCAGCCTCCGAAAGCAAAATGTCATACGTAGACGAAAGATTTTCCCAAAATACCCCTTTAATGGTACGTTGTATGTCACCTTCTATTAACAGGACAATTTGATAAAGTCTATCAGGGGGAGCAACTCTTGTATCAGCTGTTTCTATCACAACATAAATGTCAGTCGCTGTCGTACTCAGTAGTGGACGCAGAGCCTCTCTCACTATGGTAATCTCCGCCGCGCTGTCCAGCAAGGTCAGAGCCCAAGTCAGATTCCGAAGCCGCGTTCTCACTATCTGTGGCATATCGGTACGCTGTTAAAGCCGCGACTTTCTTTTTGGCAAACTGTGGTCTCTTCGGCGTTGAGCCGTCTTGTTTTCCTGCACCTTCTTTTTGGTGGGGCTGGTCGTGTCCTTGCTGACCACCTCGACCTCTTCCGCCTCCTCCACCACCGGTCTTCGCGGCCGATGATTCCTGAAAGGAACGAGGAGAGAGTTGATCAGAAACCTGAAACCGATCAGGTGATTTAATCATCGCGCACGTCATAAACTCGTTCTGTTTGCGCAGGCAATTGAGACCCAGGACTAGAATCCTGTGTTTGTAGTTGCTGTTGCTTTCCCTGTTTCTGTTTTTTAGGCCAATTTTGTTTCTTGGACTTGGGCAGAACTTCCGTATCTGAAGTTTGCCCCTGTGGTTGTTTTTTCTCTTTAACAGAAAAAGGTTTCAGACCCTTGCTATTGTGCCCCACGGTTTTATACGCAGCCACAACAATCCTCGCTAACTGTTGGGGTTTATCCGCATCGGGAATCGCTGCCAAAGCATTGGCCACTTGAAATTTCACTGCAACCCCCTTGACATTAGCAAGAATGAGATCGCAAACTATCTCAAAGGAGCCACATAGGCGCATATCCAATTCAACGGCTGCCTCCGGTCCGTGATCGATTTTGGAAAAGGTGATGGACAGAGTTTCTGAATGATGCAGAATACTCTTACCAAGTCAATAGATCATGGTTTTAATCCATCACTGTTTTTTAGCTCACTGCACCATCCCAGCTCAGAACCTGGCTATATGCAAATTAGTCTGTTCCTGTCCCAGTGCATGATGGGAACAGGGCAAACCAAACTACCAAGCCGGTCCGTGATCGTCCTGAACACGTTTAATGATCGTCGGCAGGACAGCCATAGACGGAGTGCCATAACACCTCGCGTAGACTGCCGCAAATGTTCTACCCCAGGTCACACAGTCAGCGAGTTCAGGAGCCAAATCCTTCGGTAAACTAATTGTTAAAATCCTGTGCTTGTCACCAGGAGTTGTATTAGGAAATACTGCTTCCAGCTGGTCAAATTTCTCAGCAAGCCAGAAAGCAAAATCATCCTTGTCCTGGGGACGCTTACCAAATACAGCATTGACCATTACGGGACTGAGATTCAATCCGCCCTGGCCGGCCGGAAGTGCCGCACCACCCGGGGGCCCACCCCGGAAGATGTCGACCTATGTATTGTACCAAAGCACGAATCACGGCAATAGAAACAACATGTAGTCTACGAACTTCCGCCAGGGTACAATTGCTGTGCTGAGGATGAGTAAATCCACCCAAAATAGGCCAATTAGCGCCAGGAATGGATAATGGACCTAACCTCGGAGCGGTTAATGAATGGGGTAGGGCACCACCAAACCAAACTCGATGCTGCCAATGATCAATAGGTACTTCCTGTGCTCTGTACGGCGTATATTCAGCTGGCACTGGCGAGGGAGTGTAATTGTGGAACAAACCAGAGTTAGCGTCCACAGCCGGAAACGTCACCCACGAATAGAACAGTTCGTACGGGTAAGCAGCATCCGCACTCACCACCATTATTACAGCCAAGCCCTCCAAGGGTACCTGGTAAGTATGCAAATGATTGCGCACAGCAACTCGACTATGCTGTGGAATGTCAACTGGTAGAGCCATGACGGCACAGGAACGTAGAAAAACAAAGTAAACTTTGTAGCACAACTGGGTAGTAATTCAAAGAAAACCGTTTTAGAAAGATTCAAGCTTGAAAAGACCTATTTCAAAAATAGGTAGGTTTTTCCGACACCGCCGTTTTCCGGAAACGACAACGAAGGGGTTAAGGATTGAGTGATATACTACTCGAGTGTCATGATATAAGACCGACAACGTTGGGCGCCATGTAGCGGGAATTCCGTTCTCCTACAGAACTGTGCATAGAGATTCGGAACCTCAGTGAATCAGGGTGCCCCAAAACTCACCTCAGTACCCAAAATCCCCTTACCGAGCTAGCTACAGTGTCTCATTGGTCAGTATGACTTCCCAATGATTAGACAGACCAGAACATGAACTTAGAATACCTCAGGCATCGTGGAACACATGAACACTCTTTCGGTATGCAATCATTACAAACCAGAACATGGAGTAAAAGAGGACACGTGCACGTTTGAAATATTTATTTACTAAGGCAGGGTTCTCAAGCGCAGTATCTTAGATAATTCTAGCAATCATATTATCACAAGCAAAGTTATCAGCATGGTTAACAGTCCATAAAATGCGAAAGGTGATAGCATGCTAAGTGGCTTAAATGAATAGGCTTTAGCAACACCTGATTCTCACCCTCCCTAACTAACATAGAATATTATTATTATCTATGAAGGTCTCATTGGGTTTTAGCAGGGCGGGCCCATATCTCAAAATCTCAGTGGCAGAGGATCACATCATCTTCCACCAGCTCTCTGTAAGTGAAGCACCATCAAGTGTCTAACATGTGCTCTCAGCAAAGCAATATAAAACGCGCATAAAGCCAGATCTTGGCAGCAGCTGCATTCATGTTATGTCTAGAAAGGTGCGAAGATCAGACCTTACAACAACACTGTGTCGAGTTATCCTGGGAAACTTCAACACTCACTGTGCAGACATGTTTTACCAAACAAAGCTGATATCAGAGCAATAACATATTATTCTCATCTAAATCACACCGCTCTTCTAGGTTGAAAGGTAAAATAACAATTATGTGTCATGTGCAAAAGCAGCTAAAGGAAAAAATGGCGTTTAAACACATTAATAAGCTCATGCTAACTTAAAACGGTATATAGGTAAGCAGTATCTATATGACACTTGCATGGGCGGGAAAGCAAGCGTGGGTACGATGGCGGGTACTTATGTTACCATACAGTATGGGGGGCCTGGGCACCCCAGACTTCGAGCTTTATTGCAGGGTCGCACAGGGTGCACATATGCATACTTGGATACACGGGGACCCCAATATCCCACATGTTCGGATGGAAAAACTATTTGCAGACCCACTCCCCCTAACAGCAACGATATTCAAAGCAGTTGACCGCAGAAATGGAATCATAGATTCTATCACGGCCACCAATCATGCATGGCACAGCCTACTGCAGCAACAGGGGGGCATTGCTGTACTCGCCAAGTATGCCAATTGACTGGGCCCAATGGCTGACCCCCTGCAGAGATAGGGGAGTGATTCGTGCACTGCACAAAATGAATATTTTGACAGAGGGGGATCTATTCTGAGATGGGAAGGCTAAGACCTGGGAACAGTCTGTGGAGACCGGGGGAGAGGGTTCACCACTACAAAGATTCTAATTTTATAGAGTGCAAAGGGCCCTATTAGAACAGTTGGGGGAGGACCTACATGAACCACCGGAGGTCCCTGAACTCACCTACCTGATCGGGTCGGAATCTCCTTGTAAGTTAGTGACAAATGTCTATAAAACAGCAATGTCCAATAGGGAGAATCAATACACAGCAGCAAGGCTCGCATGGCAAAGGGATTTGCAAATAACGATTGATGACAAGATGTGGCGCTACTGCTGCACGAGCAACAGGTGGATTTCACTACATGGAAGGCACAGGCTTCTTCACTTTAAATATATCAATAGGGTATATTACACCCCAGAACGCCTATGCAGATATGGCTTCCAGGAGGAGGCAGAATGCTAGAGGTGCCATGCACGAGTGGCGAACTTCCTGCACCTGGCATGGTTAGGGAGTTGGGTAGGATAGTGGATGCGGAGCTAGACCCAGACCCCGCGCTTGCGCTATTGGGGTACTCCAAAAAATTACCCAGGGCTATACGCAGACTAGTTGACAGGGGCATGCTAATAGCTAAACGGGTGGTGGCCCTGTGCTGGATGAGAGGACCGACGCCCATGGTTAACCCCTTCCATGCTCATGACGAGCTCAGCTCGTCATGGCATATACCTCCCAGGTGCTCATGACGAGCTCAGCTCGTCATGACCACACCCGTTTTTATTGCTGTCCAGCACAGCAGGGGAAAAACTCTAGCAGCGATGAGGTTAAACGTTGGACGCACGACATGCTGTACTGTTGTACTCAGAAAATTATAGTGAGCTACTGCCACCAAGGAGTCGCCAAAAAAACTCCTGGGAACTGTTCAAGTCGCAGACAAATAGCAGGAATGAGGAGGCAGAGGCTGCGGGGCAGACTTGCCAAGGGGTGGAGGAAACACTACACGAAGACACAACATGATTCCCCAGGGATCTGAAGGATATAACTTGAATTGAATGGAGCCTAAGGAGAGCAACTAGCATGGAGAGTGAATATGTGGGGTGGTGGACATCTGGAGCGAGTCGGGGGGGGGGGGTCAGGGGGTGTTCGGGGGACAGAGCAGGGAGTGGGTAGAGGTAAATCGGAGATATACCGGAGGGACAGTAGAGGGGGTGCAGCAAATACATCAAGGGGTACACATACAGAGCTGACTGGGGGGGATACTCCACTATATTTGAGTGATGGAGACATGAGTATTAAGCGCCGCCTGCCCATTAGTCGGGTTGTTGGCATTAAGGCTGTGTAATTACTGAATGGTAGGCTTCATTCTAACAGCATAGAAGTAATGCACTGTGTTTGGGTATATTGGGGGGGGGGCTCTATATGGTTGTTGTGATTATGAATCATCAAACCTAATATAAATATATTTTTTTAAAGTGCTGGAAAAGAGGGACTGAATTTGTCCGGTGTAATTTGTAGGCAACAGGACACATTCAACAGCACCCGTATCTTCCCCCGCCCCCTGGCCTCCGTTCTCTTACTTCCCTTACTTCTACTCCTCGTATAACTTAAGTGTCTCTGTGACATCTGCTCATCATAGTAGGGTGACCAATCGTCCGTAAATGTCTTGGACCGTCTGTAATTGGGACCTCATGTCCGCTGTCCTTGAGGAGTCCTTTTACGGATGCCTTTTGTCCGTAATTTTGGCCTTCACAGGCAGGGCCGGATTGGGAACCAAAACCGGCCGTGGCAAAGTACTCGCCCCCCTCCCCCCGCCGGGGGTTGTGGGTGCCGCTGAGCTCTTTGCCAGGGCCGGTTTTCGGCCGATTTTGTTACAGGGCGGATTTTGCAAAAACAGCCCTGTAACAAAAACGGCCCCCAGGGGCCCCAAACCGGCCCCCCACCCGTGCGGCGCACCGGGGGATTGCCCAGTGCCCGCTATGGCCAGTCCGGCCATGATCACAGGGAGCAGCACAGCTCCCCTGTGAGAAGCCTTAGCCCCTTGATGGGGGCGCCTCACGCTCCTCCTCAAGCACAAGAGCATCCCCACCCGCCTATTGTCATTCTGTATGCTGCCTGATTGCCACATACAGAATGTCAATGGGGCAGTCTGGGGTGTGACAGCATGTGGTGGCCTCCTCCTGCCTCAGTGTACAGCAGGGCATTCTGTAAGATAAAAGGTAAAACGCCAATGCTGCAACGTTAGAAAACAGTTTACATAAAGAAACCTGTGAATCAAGTTAAAAAGAACAGGTTATGTTCTTTCACTATCTCATCATTTTAGAACTGAAGTATTTTCAATATTGTATTCAACAAAGCCATGGTTACTGCTTTTTTATTTTAAGCAAATAACAACCATTGACAAAGCCAAAAGTTCTGGATTGTTGTTGGTGTAATGATACTTGCTGTATTATATATCTGGATGCAATGACAGAAACAACATAATACCAGTCGCGCAAAACACTATGCTATGCACAGATTTTTAGCCATGGTGTTTTAAACCAGGCCCTTAATTACATCAAACACCCCCTTTGAAGAGACCCCCCCAGTTTTTTTATGCCACTTAAAGCCCTGGAAACAACACCATGTCACAGTCACCTCACATCCTGGCACTGTGCATCATGCATGACTCATGACTTCTAGTTTTCAGATTGCCTATGTGCAGGGCCACCCACCCCACCCCTTGCTTTAGGAACTACAGCAAGGTGAAGTTCTCGATGGGCCTCTTCTGTCCAACTCTGCAGACACAGGCTCAGCTCATAATGTGAAACGGTGGGTGAGTAAATAAGTGAAGGAATGTGTGATGGCTGGATGGATTAGTGAAAGGATGAATGGATGAATGAAAAGGTGAATGGATAGATAATGAAAGAAAGGATGGATGGAGGAGTGAATGAGTGATGTATGGATGAGAGAATAGGTAAATAGATGGATGTATGGGTGGAAGGGTAGATGGATGGGTAAAGGGGGGATAGGTGTGTGAAAGGATGGATGGATGAGTGAAAGGGTAGATGATGGGCGAGTGAATGGGTGAAAGGATGAGTGGATGGATGGATTCATGAATCGATAAGTGAAAGGGTGGATGAATGAAAAAGTTAAAGGGTGGATGTAAGGATTGATGAGTGAAAGGGTGTAGATGGACAAAAGGATGGATAGATGAGTGAAGAAGTGAAAGGGTGGATGGGTGAGAGAACGGATGGATGAGTAATATGGTCAATGGATGGATTCATGAATGTATGAGTAGATGGATGGGTGGAAGGATGGATGGATAAGTGAAAGGGGGTGGAGAGAGAAAGCAAGGATGAATGACTAAAAGGGTAAATTAATGGAAGAATAAGTGACTGGGTGGATGGATAAGTAAGAGAAAGGATGGCTGGATGGATGAAAGGGTAAATGGCATAGATGAGTGAATAGATAGATGGGTAGAAGAGTGGATGGAAGACTTTACGGATGGATGGGGTGAAAGGGTGAGTGGATGAATAATGGATGGATGAGTGAAAGGGTGGATGGAGGGAGGGATGAGTGAAATGATGGCTGGAAGGATACATGATGGATAGGTTTGCAAATGATGGTTGAATATGTTTGGATATAGATGGGCACATAGATGGAAGGACAGAATGAATGGTGAAAGACTGAATGATATATAAAAGAATGCTTACTCCTTGTAGCACCCATTATCTTAAGTAACATTTCCTATACATTGACTTTCACGTTTATATGACTCATTGTCTCTACATAATGTGTATGTGATATAACGCACTCTGACACCCTGCCCTACATACTTGGGATGAGTAACACAATAAAAGAAATTAAATACCCATGAGAGATGGTCTATGTGAAGATGAGGGGCACCATTGGAGGGTGGTAGCAAGGCCGGACTGGCCAACCGGGTATCAGGTGTTTCCCAGGGAGTCTGGAAAGGGGGGGTGAGCGGTTTTGTTACTTGGGGCTGGCACTGCCAAGTTCCTTGTGTAAGAGCGGCCTCACTTATATTCAGGTGTGGTTCACCATCATCTGGTGACTAATGTACCTGCTGGAGCGAGATGTCAGTTTAAAATTGTTTAAGGTAGCAAGCAGCGGCCATACTGAAAAACTGTGAAGTGCACGATTGTCTCAACCTAATATAAACTTATTTTGACTTGTACTTAGGTGGTTGTTTATTTACTTACTTATATACTATTGCACGACCTCCTCTGACGCGTCTGTAAAACTTACCTTTTGTCCCGAAGTTTTGTCCTGAATTTTGACCTTTTGTCCTAGTTGGACATGGCCCTTTTCCCCTGAATCTTTTTGCTCTTGTTGGAATCAACATGTCATGTTGATGAATTTGAAATACAAATGTTAAATGTGATGCAATGGTGTACGCACCTGCAATGCCCCCATTGTAAGAATGCACCTTGGTAAAATGTCACTTTTAAAAGGGATGCCATGGCTGTGTGTTGTGCCACATGACTGAGGTGGGTTATCAGTCTAGTTGTTCGTTTCCCAGCTTTTGGAGGGAAACCTGGCACCCAGAGTGCTCTACTCCTGCCCCCTAGACCAGTTAGAACCAGTTTCCCCAGACGTTCCTAGAAGCTTCTGGCACTGTCTGGTAGGTGGGGTGAGGGTCGTATAAATAAGGGGGGCTGTGCACCATGTGCTCAGTCAGAGTGTGGACCTGAGAGAGAGGGAACCCTCTGCCAGGTGGTACCGCCACCTGGGCCTGTGTGCTGGCTCCTGCGCCCAACTGTAACCCCTCTGCTGTCCACAGGTCTAGTGAGAGCTCCGCTGCCGGAGTAAAGACTGCTGTATCAGGAGGAGTGCCACGTTACAGAGGAGGATGGTTCCTAGGACCTACAGCCCTGTCCTGATGAGTACCCACTGACTGCTGACCTTGCCCAGTAGTGCCTGCTGCTCTGCTACCTGGCGCCTGAAAGGGAGGAGCGCTGTCGCTGCGCTGCCCAGGAGAAGGAAGGGGCACTAAACTGGACTGGTCTGTACTACCAGGAGGTGAGGAGCGCTATCTTGTGTTCCTGAGGCTGCGAGTTGAACCTAGCGCCTCATGAGCGCTCCATGTGGATTGGCTGTGTGTGCTGCGCGGATGTTTTACTCAATGCCCTGGAGTTTGGCCTACCCGCTCCGCACCACGCTACCCCATTTCTAACAGTCCTGAATTTTTGTCCTGAACTTTGACCCCTTGTCCTGAATTTTTACACTCATCGTCCTGAATTTGCACCCATTCCAGTTGGTCACCCTACACGATAGTGATCTCAGACACCTGGGGATCATACAACAAAGCTTCCACAATACTCCATCTCTTACAATCCCACTGAGGTTTATCGCACTATCGTTGTAAACTCTGCATCCACATCATCTACCATAATCCTCATTTTCGTGTCCCCGTATCTAAATTGGAAGATGGTTGTTTCTTACCAAACTTACTAATGTACGTATCTCTTCATTGCCATTTCCTGTGGGTTTTGTCTGTTTTTCGGTTGTAAAACTTCGTTTGTATCACAGAGCCTCTACAATATTGGCCTGTTTGTATGTATTTTCTTGCAAAATGCCAATACAATTTTCTAGAAGAAAAAAAAACACCACCAGTATTTTGTGTCCTTTTTCCCCGAGAGGTAATCTGCAGGCCGTGAAAGGGCTTTCTTGATTTCACTTCCAGTAGAGTCCAAAATAAAGGGCCATCAGCCCTCCTTTTGTGTGATTGTCATCCTGAGTGTCCTGGCTGTGAATTATCTGGAGACTCATTTCAAAAGATTTTATTGAGTTGTAGTGAAGAGATAATAGGTACAATGGCACAAATTACAACCTAGACAGCACATAATCTCTTTTGATTGTAGGGAATATATTCAGATCAATGATTGTCCCAATGTACACAGCAATATCTAGAGCTTGAATGACAGCTTGAGTGGGTTTATGGGATTCACCAGGAGGTTCAATTATTGTTGTGCTGTCACCATTGAACAATGCGATATCAGCATCAATCGTGCTCAAAGAAGCAAACTATCTAAAGGAGTGCATATACCTTTATGAGATAAAAACAGGAACAGAACGCTAGAAGAGAGGAGAGAACAGGAAAAGAAGAGCTTGGATAATGTTGCAGAAAATCAACTGTGTATACTGAATGTGAAACATCGTATATGTAGTAACATGGTTTTCAAAAAAGGCTTTCAGTTCTAAAATATGATCCCTTTGAAATGTTAGTGATCAAGGAGGAACAATTTGTTGCATATATTCATCAAGAGCATTCCAAAGTTTCCTGGAGGAACCAAGCAAGTGGAATTGCTGAACAAAAGTATAAACGTGAACTATCTGGAGTCTGAAACTGAGGTGTAAATGAAATGTAGGGAAACAAAGGTACACTGCTATTACTTCACAAGTACTTGAGAGAAACTATGATTTGGAGGAAGGTTTTTGACTTTTTTTTAAATTCTGGAGATGAGATTTATGCATGCATTATAAGAATGTCAGATGTATCTGTCTATAGGAATAATTACAGAAATAGCTTAAATAGCAATTACTAATCTACTTTTAATTTTTATTTATAGTGCTACTCATCCCAATGTATGGTGTCAGAGTGTGCTACATGGCACGCTCACATTATACAGAGACAATATGTCATTCAAGTGTATAAATCAATGTACAGGTAATAGTACATGAGACTATGAAGACTAAAAGGTGTAGGAGTCACATATCATCCTTATTGTTACTGGTAGGCATTATATGTTAAGAGTGCATGGTTAGGAGAAACACAAATTCAGTATGTTGAACATAATGCCGGCTTTGGGTTTGTCTGTACTAATTAGCAGGGCTGGACTAGGAAAGGAAACCGGCCCTGGCAAACTGTTCGGTGGGTCCCCTGAGGGACAGGGGGTGCGGCCGATATGTTTGCTAGGGCCTGTTTCGGCCGATTTTGTTACAGGGGGGCGATATTGCTGTCCCCCGGTAACAAAAACAGCCTTCAGGGGCCCAAATACGGCCCACCGGGGAAATGCCCGGTGCCCACTACGGCTAGTCCCGCCCTGGTAATTAGATATTATTACTACACAAAGGAACACTTTTTAGCAACCTTAGAATATTGAATAAATTGAGGGGGAAAAACATTCATATTCCAAAACCATGCTTTGAGTATTGCATGCAGCTCCTTGATGCTAGTTTATAGCTCTCTGGGCTATTTCAAAAATTGCAACTTATGAACTGCAAGTAACAAAAGGATCTATGTGTCAAAAGCAGTAACTAATTGACTACATACATGCAAATCTTTGATTGCATGTTAAGCAATGTGCTTTGCAGTAGGCATGTTAACCTTCTATGCTACTTTGAGTCAAAACTGTGACAGGACAAAACACAGATCTCCCCAGCAAGGGCACTAAATCTAAAAGTTATCTTACCAAGCAGTGTCATGAACCCTCACTTTGACAGTTTAACTGGGGTTTGGCATTGGCCGTTGTATTTCACTCAAAACATGAACATCTTTGTTTATTGCTCATTCAACTTTGATCAGAGACTTCTGGCCTTCAAAGACAAGTTCATTTTTTTTTTTGAAAAATAGTTTTTATTGCAGACATTCAGTACAGAAGTTTTATCACAGAATTAACACCTCTTAACTCTTCCATTCTACCATCTCCAATCATTTCTATACACAGCCTGGAGGCCCACAATCCGGAGGTCGGGCGGCGATAAAAGGAAGAATTCTCGAGGCCTGGTAAGGCGCATCAGGTGTAATCCTCTCTCTTGGAAATGTGCTTGTCTGCTTTTCCTCTACTCCCCACTATGGAATCTCCCAACATTTACTAACTGTCCCCAACATCCCATCCCTCCCCCCCTCCCAAATGTCCACCACCTACTCAGAAGTTCTCATCACTATCTCATCTATGGGTGTAATCAGGAGACAGTGTCTAGTATCTACCTAGGCTTGCGATGTCCCCGGTGTGTCGCGGGAGCCGTTCTCGTCCTCGTCTAGGTCAACCTCATCCTCCTGTAGTGTGCTATCTCTTAGGGCTTGAACCAATGCCTCCCAGGCCGCCGCCGTGTCCAAGGCTCTATCGTTCGGTTTACGGCGAGCCATCTGGTACCGGTGCGTACTGTCACATGCGGCCCACCTCAAGAACTCAGTGACCCATCTCCTGTGTGAGGGACCTACTCTCGCCTTCCAATGTCGTGTGATTTCTCTTTTAGCTATGATCAGGCCCATGTCTATAAATTTGCTTGTGATTTTATTTTTGGGCGTGTGCGGAAACCAGTGTAGTAAGCATACTGCTATATCGTATTGCAACGTCCTGTCCGTCACTTCAGTTAAAGTATCACCAATCGCTTGCCAATATTCCCGGAGGCTAGGGCAAGACCACAACATATGTTCCAACTCCGCTCCATCCAAAGCGCATCTCGGGCATGCCGCGTTGGCTGCTCCAAAATACTTCTTGATTTTGCTCGGGGTCATATAAGCCCTATGTAGCACGTAAAAGTGGATCTGCTGAAAGCGCGCGTTTCTCGTGCTATTTTTAGCTTGTCTCACTGACTGAGCCCAAGTCGACTCAGGGATCTCCCTGTTAAGGTCCGTTTCCCATTTGGCCTTTAGCGTCGTCAGTGGCGGCAGGTTTTCCCGGAGCATTCTGGAGTACAAGCATGTCACTGCCTTATAGGTTCCGGCTGCCATCATGGTGTACTAACAATACACAAAAAGGTGTAGGGTCCAACTACTGGTCAGCCTAGACCTCAAATAGTTGCAAAACAGAACAAAATGGCTGATCAGGATAATTAAAGTCAATATTTGAAACTACACAACCAAGACATGCAGTGTAGCCACGGGATTAATTAATACCCAACAAATTAAATGCATTTTCAAAAAATGATTTTGTATTATGACACAAAAAGCACATGACATCAAAGACACTCCATCATAACAGTTAGTGCAAAAACATAGCAAAATATATACAGATATATACAACTATATGGCGGCGGAATAGCCATACAATAAAGGAAAAAGAAATTATCAGAATCTTATGGTGACACCAACAATACTCTATACACTTGGTTGAGTGGCCAATAAATTGCAATTTACACACATTCGTAGCAATTGATAAAAAACAAACAACAAAAGCCAGTCCTTTAGTAACAAAACCTGTGAAACAGGCGGAACTTAGATGGAATAGCCTGCCTGTCACATGACACCTGTGATTAATAGTTTTCAAGAAGTTGCAGACAGGGCCCACGTGAGTGGTCTAAGTGAATCCCTAGCTGCACCCTTTGGTTTTTAGCACAGGCTGGGGGTCAACGCGTTTCGAACCTTATTGAGTCTAGGTTCTCCTCAGGACAAGGACTGGGTAAAGATGTACCTTCTCAGCCTACACAAGGGCTGCGTGGAGAGAAGTCGACAAAACCACTCAGTTGTTTCTGGAATCGGTGTCCGAAATGCCTGTATCCTAGGCGTCCTAGGTAGACTTAATTATCTGTTGCAGCCTCGTATTCTCTTCATCCCGCTTGCTTTAAATGCATGTGTATAAAGGAGGCTGCACTGAAAAATGCACGGTAGGGCGGGGAAGTTAAGTTGGAAGTTTCGGGCGGCTCAGCGGGAATGGATCTCGCGCTGTGAGTAGGAGCCCTCAGTTGCTCAGAAGCAAAGTCGTGCTTGCCTGCCGGTCCGGTCAGCCAGGTCATGGTGTACTGACAGGCCATGGTCGTCGTTGGTTCCGCAAGTCCACCCTTCCAGTGCGTCTGGATGGCCCTAGTCACCGCAGCATGCAGTAGGTATTCCCCTCTAGGTAGCCCAAATTTCTCCTGCAACTCCTGATACTGGACAAGGGCCCCGTCCTCGTAGAGGTCGCCAACCACCTGTATGCCCGTGTCCTCCCAACTCTGCAACTGCGACCAGTCTCCTCCATGAGGGAGTGCTGTTAGCATTCCCAGGGGTATCTCTGGGGCATATGGGTGCTACACCCCCGCGTGACGCTGGGATCGGTTCCAGCACAGCCTGAACGTCCGCTCCTCGGGCGTCAGATCCCTAAGAGCGATTCTCTGCTGCAAAACGATATAGGCCAGAACATGGCGCGGTGTGCCCCCGCCTCTCCCGCTCTCCGGGCCTCGATATACCCTCGCTATCTCCTGCGTAAAGATCTGCAGTTGTGCAGCTAAATAGTAAAGTTCAAAATCAGGGGTCGCCATTCCACCCTCATCTTTCGGGCGGGTGAGGAGTCGCCAGCGCCACTCTACATCTGCCCGTCCCCCATATGTAGGAGGTCATCTGAGATTTCAGTTGGCAAAAGAAGGATCTAGGTATCCAGACAGGGAGGGTGCGAAAGTAATATAGAAGTCGCGGCAGGGCGATCATTTTCAATAAAGAAATGCGCCCAGTGACTGATAGCGGGAGCGTAGCCCAAAAGGCCATACAGCCCTTCAGTGCCCGCATGCAGCGGCCTACATTACCCTCCAACAGATCTGCCGCCGTGTGGTATATATATACTCCCAAATACTTCAAACAAGTGGGCTCCCATCTAACCTCGGATCGGTGGTCGGGCCGTACTGTGTCTCGTCTCAGAGGAAACAAGCAGGTTTTAGACCAGTTAACTTTCAGCCCTTCAAAGACAAGTTCATATATAACACTAAAAGAGGATACTATGTTAAAGCAGTGGGGTGAGGAAACATATAGAACAATAGAGCCTGAAGAAAGGGTGGGAGGCCTGAAATAAGGACGGATTAATGGAACAATGGGTGAATAAGATCAATGGAGAAGGAGATGGATGTATGCAGTGATGCACGGAGAGAGGGGTGGATGGATGATGGATGGATTGAGAGAGGGATGTATGCAGAGAAGAGTAGATAGATGAATAAAGAGAAGTCTAGATGATAGAGGTAAAAAAATGAAGGCAGATGTATATATGTATGGAAGGTAGGCTACACGGATCTTTGGAAGGATGAGAGAAGGATGGATGGATCACAAAGACAAAAAGTAAGATGACAAGGAGGAAGGAATGAAGAATGGATGGATTGATGGATACCAGAACAGACAGGGGTTGAGATTAAGAAGGAAAGAAAAAGAAAAAGATAACTAGCAGACAGCGGAATGACGGAAAGAAAGAAAACTGACTGAAAGTAGGATGGAGGAAAGGATGGAAATTTAATAATTCCTGGAGAAGAAGGGGGCATTCTTGTGAATGACTGCCATGCTTGCACACCTCGTTTAGTCACTATCTGCCATTTGGGATATGATTAAAAAAATCCAAAACCGTATTCAATAATGCACTTCAAAAAGGAATTCCATGGAAATTCTGAGTGATTTGCAGCCTTGTTAGGGGGATGAAGCGCTCTAAAATACAGAGGAAAACAACCAAGCGAACATCTCAGTGTTCCTCTTCAACTGCGGTCTGTGCAAGTAAGAGCGGTGGGGTGGGGCGGGAGCGGTGTGGGGGGAAAGTCAACAGACAACAAAATAGGGAAAATTAAATAAGTAAAAAATTCCGATTCCGTCGAAATCTCCCCCCACCCTACCGCGCTTACCTGCACTTACTGCTGTTCCTCTTTCTTGGTCCTGTTTGGGTGGGGTCAGGGGTTCCTACATGATCCTGTTGGGGTGAATGTGTAGGTTCTTCAATGGCCCAGTCAGGGTGGACATACAGGTGTGGGACGCTAAGCAACAGAAAGGTGGCGCAAGCAGCTACAGTCTGCAGCATCTGTCACATAACCCAGAGATGCACCTTGTATTCCTGGGGGGGGGGGAGGGGGGGGGAGACATGGGAAAACTTCTCAGCAGGTGGACCAACCGGGGTTGGCAGCCCTGGCCTATGCTGCCTTCCCAACACTTTGTGATTGATGCTCACATTTTCCTTGAGTTAGAATTAACGATCTTTGGCATGGATGCCTTTCTGCTGCCGCTTCTAAAGCATTGGATACAATATTACTGCTGCCCTCTCACAGCCGGGAAGCCAAGCTTTAAATGAGAAGGATCACTGGTCCAACTTTGAACTTTATGATGACCAGTCCATCTCTAAAATTCTAGCCTCTTTAAAACTGAACACCCACTTCAACGACCCTCTCCCCGCCAACTGCTTGGCAGTGACCTCCCCACTCATCGTTCCCATCTGGAATACAATTATCAATGCTTCCCTTCTTCAAGGGTCCATACCTGACTCCATGAAATCCAGCCAAGTCATCTCCATCCCAAAAAAAACCCTCTGAACCCAGAAATTCCAGACAGCTTCAGTGCTATTTCGAATATTCCTCTCCTTGCGAAAGTGCTGGAGAAATGTGTGCAGCTGCAACTAAGCCAACACATCGCTGATTTCAATTTACTTGTCGATTTTCAATCTGGGTTCAGGCATGGGCATAGCACTGAAACCACTATTTTTCACATAGACGATGCTCTCCTAGTCCATGACCAAGGCAAAACCTGTCTCTTGATCCTTCTGGATCTCTCATCAGCTTTTGACACAGTCAACCATGAGAAACCTCTTGATTGCCTTGAACACAGGATGGGCCTAGGAGGTACTGTCATCAAATGGTTTGGTTCCTTCCTCCAGAACTGAACCCAGAGATTCTTAGTCAACAACAACATATCTGCTCCTTCCCCGATCTTTATCGGTGTCTCTCGCGGCTCTACTCTGTCCCCTAACCTCTTTAATCTCTACCTTGAACCACTAGCTGAAATTCTTCGCACGACTAACATCTCCTTCCACATGTACACCGATGATACTCAGATATACATCAAAATCTCTTCTCTTGAGGAGATTACCTATCTGAATGATGCCTTGATTCTGACTGTTCAATGGCTCGCCAACAACCAGCTCAAATCGATGGCCAAAACAGCCAAAACTCGCTAGAGAAGATGATATCATCTGTCAAGATGATTCAACTTTCTCAATAATGTGCAGCCTGTAATCCCTGCCCTATACGGTCTGCCTAAAGTCCATAAAGATATGAATAGTCCACCAATGAGACCGATAGTGTCAAGCATTAATTCTCTCACTGAGCCATTGAGTAACTGTTTTTTTTTATTGAGCAGAATTTAAAGTTACAATACATATCCTTAACCGTTCCAACAGATATCGTCAATTTAAATGAATAAAATATGATCTATCCTCTTAACTTATGTCTAAGATCCCTTCCCCTCGTTTCTCTTCTGCTAAAGATTTTACCTCGTGTACCTAACAAGGATGGAGGGATGTAAAAAATAAAGCAATAAAGTGCTGTGCAAAAACATTGTAACATAACCCTCACATTATAGATACATAATAAGATAAAGTGCTGCGCATAATAAGCAAAAGAGTGGTGTGCAAAAACATTGTACCATAACCCCTCACAAAAGTTTTCTCACTTCTAGGGATTGGAGTATTCAATCTTTGTTTTATAAACTCAAATAATGCTATTTCTGGTTCTGGTTTCAGTGTTCTCTGTAAATTCTCATTAACAACAGAGAATACTTCCTCCCAAAACTGAGTTAAAGCCGGACAAGTAAAAAAAAATTTGAGCCAGCCCCCAACCCCGGTTGTTGACAACGAAAAAACGTATCCTCTAACTTGAAATGAAGGAATGGTTCAAGGTATTTTTTCAGGAAAATGAGGGCATGGCGACCCTTTTCTCAATTTGGGGGGTGTTTAAGGCTACAGCAAGGGGCCAGATGATAGCTGTCTCGGCATTACAATCTAAGGTGTGGAGGGACCAAATAATCAAGCTATAACATGCTGTTGATTTAACCTTAATGCAGAGGGATAGTCGCAAGGGAGAACATCGAGAATTGGAACAGCAATTAATAAGAACAAAACAGGAATTAAGGGAGTTTTTTCATTTTGGGGAAATAGCCAGCTCCAGGTCATATCAACAGCGGGTATATGAGGAGAGTCAGTTAGTGGGAAAACTCCGTGCCTGGTCAAGTAAAGCTAAGCAGGAATCAATGTTAATTACAGAATTGATAGAACCAGAAACCGGGGTATTGATTGTAGATAAAGAAAAAATAGCACAAGCATTGCTCGGGCATTACCACAAGCTGTACACAACTGAGTTTACGGTATCTAACGTGGCTATAGCCCAATATTTGGGGAGCATTGAACTTCCATGCATGACAACGAATCAGGGAGTTGAGGTTTACCCGGAAATTGCCTCAAAAGAAATTAAGGAAGCCCTTGTTTCGATGCCGTGAGGCTTGTTCCTTCTACTTTTAAAGAGTCAACAATAATACGTTTTGTTAAAAAAGATAAATGCCCTAACAACGTCAGCTCATACAGGCCAATTAGTTTGTTGAAGGCGGACTATAAAATCCTAATGAAGATTTGGGCAAATCGTTTTTCTCCTACAGTGCAGAAGATTATCCATAAAGGTACTTACCAAAAGGGAGAGACAGTCACACTCCTGCCCAAGACGTCAACCTGACACACATCAAAACCCGCAGAGTATCCTTTACCAAACAATATTATGGATCCATAAAACTGATTAACCCTAGGACTGCACCTCTCTACGAGAGGCGGTAAGTCACCCACAAAATGCATAACGTCTTAATGCGAAAAACCATTTACATAGCAATAGACTGAGAACATATGTTATAGTGATACATAGCAGACTAAGCTCCAGGAGGCGTAATGGTGATCCTGCTGTCGTACCTTCCACATTCTAAATGTTGGGAGAGGGCGTGGGAGAGGGAAGGAGAGAAGGACGGGGGAGGGGCAGGCTCGGGACACGGGAGAAGGGGAGAATGGTAGGATCTCTTTCTAAACCTATCTCTGTTTTTTCCATGCTTTACTTATTCCAACTCGTGCATATCCTGAACCAGATGACCACGCAGGGCACTAGCTCCTTATGTGTCGGGCACAGAAAACAGCCAGTCCATCCCCATGACAATGGCTACCAGTAACTCTATCTCGCTCGCCACAGACCTCAAAATAACCTCGCTAAATGTTAAAGGCCTGAACCATCCCATCAAGCGCAGGAAGATTGTAGAGTACCGAGCTAAATCCAAGAGTGACATTTTCCTATTGCAAGAAACAAAACTCGATGAAGAAAGTTACAAATTAGTCAGGGCAAAATGGATAGCGCAATCGGAGTGCTCACCTGCGACTAAAAAGAGAGGAGGCGTCATGACGCTCATCTCCAAAAACACCAAACTCTCGATAAACTCACACACACACACGACAAAGAAGGCAGACTACTCTTGACTAATATCACAAGAGGGACTGACCAACTCCACGTGACAAATCTGTACGGCCTAACTCAGATGACCTCCCTTACTGGAAAGAAGTAGCAGAAGCCTTATCCAAGGTACCACAAAACGAACTACTAATAGTAGCGGGAGACATCAACATGCCATTAGACCCACTGATAGACAGACAATCCCTATGCCAGTACCACCCAACCTCTCCCACGTAGCACTCCAAAACATATGTGCAAAGTATAACCTCAAAGACGCATGCAGGCTGCTACACCTGACCACGAGAGACTACACTTTCTACTCGAACCCACACAAATCGCACTCAAGAATAGACTACATCCTAATCTCATGGGCTCACACACACACATGATAGAAGAGGCCTCAATCGAACCAAGACTAGTCTCAGATCATTCTGCAATCAGCCTGAAATTGGCTGGCTCTCACAATGAGGCTACCCCCCGAAGATGGAGATTCAGAAGTAACACTACCACAGACCCGGGTCACAAAAAAGAAGTTGTAGATGCCCTAACCGAGTACATAACCAATAATGATAACGGCAAAATTACCATAGACACATTGTGGGACGCTTTAAAATCCACAATCAGGGGAAAATTAATTGACATATCAGCTAGTCTTAATAAGAGGGCGAACTTAAGACTAACAGAACTGGAGGTAGAAATTAAAAATCTAGACCTCGAGCTCCTAAAAGACAACAATGAAAACCCGACCCAACATAAGCTAACAGCCCGCAAATATGAGTACAACAAAATCGTCAGTGAAAGGGCTGGGATCTGGTTCAACAAATGTAAAACCCTAAGCGTATGCGAATCCAACAGAGCAGGGAATCTCCTAGCCTCATACCTGAAATACAACCACAACCAGAGTTCAATCACATCGATCACCGACAAGGACAACAAAACACACACCAAACACAAAGAGATCCTTAGAACTTTTAGACAATTCTACTCAGACCTATATAAGAATGACAAGAAGTTAGACAAAGAAATATGCAAAAAATATCTAGAAAGACTAGGCCTACAGAGACTTGAAAACACAGACAGCACTAATCTTGGACTAGACATCAACGGTACGGAGATAGAAATGGCAGTCAGGACCCTAAAAAAGAACAAAGCCCCCGGTCCAGGCGGACGCACGGCAGACTTTTGCAAATCCTTCCTCCCTCAACAGGCCCCAATCATGGAAAGGGTCTTTAACCACACGGCTACCACAGTTAAAATACCAACATCCATGAGAGCAGCGACTATAACAGTAATACCTAAAGAAGGTAAGGACTCCCAGTTACCGCAAAACTATAGACCAATCTCCCGTATCAATGTAGATTGCAAAATCTATGCAAAAATCCTAGCGGCAAGATCGAACAAGGTATTGCCAAAATTTATAAGCAACACCCAGGTGGGCTTCATAAAAGGCAGAATGGCCAGTGACAACACACGCCTTATATGCCACGTTATACAACAAGCCTCGGAGAGTTCACTCCAAGCGGTAGCCATTGCACTAGACGCTGAGAAAGCCTTCGATAAAGTCTCATGGGCATTCCTAGAGCAAAGCATGCATATATTTAACCTAGGAGAAGGATACGTTAAGATGACAATGGCCCTGTATCAATCACCAATTGCGAGCATCACAATAAACAGGGCACTCTCAGAACCATTCACACTTCAACAAGGAACGAGACAAGGATGCCCCCTCTCGCCCGCGCTTTTCCTCATAGCCCTAGAACCATTAATCCAAGATATAAAACTAAATGAGAAAATAAAGGGGGTGAGCATCGGTCAAACTACTGTAAAAGTTTAAGTTTAAGTTTAAAATATTTGTCAAGCGCAACGTACACCTAGACGGTTTCTTGGCGCTAATGTAGCAGGCAGGCAGCTGAGCAAGAACAGTCGCTAGGACATCAACTGGAGAGGCAGACAGGGCTTATGAGAGAAAAGCCTGAGAAAATAAAAAGGTCTTCAGTGCCTTGCGGAAACTGGAATACTGAGTGAGGGATCTAAGATGGAAGGGGAGAGAATTCCAGAAAATTGGGGCGAGAGTAGAAAATTTGGAGCCACCCTGTTTTTTTTTCCGGTAGCGGGGTACTGCTAAAAGAAGTTGTGCCGAGGAGCGGAGGTCTCTGCCCGGGACATAGGCCTTGATGGCAGAAGATATGAAGAAGGGGGCCAGGCCAGTCCTGGCCTGGAACGCCATACAGCCTAATTTGAATAAGGCGCGTTCCCGCACGGGGAGCCAGTGGAGGGTTTTCAGGAGGGGGGAGGTATGGTGGAATTTGGGGAGACCAAAGGCCAGGCGGGCAGCCTGGTTCTGCACTAATTGCAGTTTACGCAGGCTGTACTGAGGGATGCCATTGAACAGAATGTTCCCGTAGTCCAGGCGGGACAGGACCAGTGCGGACATAATTAGTTTGAGTGCAGAGAAAGAAAAGAAACGAGAGATGGAGCGGATAGTACGAAGAGTAAGAAAGCAAGACGAAACCACCGAACCAATCTGGGAGTGCAAAGTGAGTTTGTCATTTAGCTTGATGCCTAGAGTCTTAACAGAGGAAGCAGGGGTGGGAGGAGAACCAAAGGAGGGGGGCCAAAAGAGAGAATTCCAGGGACTGGAACAACCACCCGTCACCACAAGTTCCGTTTTATCGGGATTGAGTTTCAGGTGGTTGAAATTCATCCAGTCCCTGATGAAAGATAGAATAGATTGGAAATTAGAGATAGAATCAGGGGTAGAAGATAGATTGAAGATGAGCTGGAGGTCATCGGCATAGTTATATACCGTGACCTCCAGCTGCTGTAGGGCAAAGATAAGAGGAGCGATATAAAGATTGAACAGTAAAGGAGAGAGAGAAGAACCCTGAGGAACACCGCACTGGACCTGACAGGGGGTAGCTGAAAACTCCCCGAGGTGGACCGCCTGGGTCCGTTCCCTCAAAAAAGATGAAAGCCAGATAAGGGCTGAGCCTCCTATGCCCGCCGCCTTGACACGGGACAGCAAGATGGAATGATCCACCGTGTCAAAAGCGGCGGACAAGTCAAGGAGGACCAGCGCCTGAGATCTGCCCATGTCCATACCCTCTCGGAGGGTGTCTAATACAGACACCACCACTGACTCAGTCGAGTGCTTCGGCCGAAACCCAGCCTGACACGGAGCCAGCCTCCCATTCTCCTCGGCAAAGGAGCTGAGCACAGATGTAACATGTCGCTCAAGCACCTTCGCCAGGAAGGGGAGAAGGGAGATGGGGCGATAGTTGGCCATCACCGAGGGGTCGGCTCCTGGCTTTTTCAAAATAGGGACAATAGAAGCAGCTTTTAGCGATGGAGTGACAACCCCTCGGGCCAGTGAGTCGTTAAGAAAGCCCAGAGGAGGCAGGGAGCAGACAGTATAGACCTGCCGTAGGATATGTGCCGGGCATATGTCGGAAGGGGAACCGGATTTAATTTTAGGAAGGAGAGACAGAAAAAGTTCTTCCGAAAGGGGAGGAAAGGAATTTAACAAGGCTTGGGCAGGGGGCGGCAGGGGGTCAACAAAAGAAGAAGAAGGGGGGGGGATGTTAGATTTGATTGTCGAAATTTTTTCGACAAAATAAGTGGTGGCATACGCCAACGATATACTAATAATGACCTCGATAGAAGCGCTTATGTCCACAATCAACGACTATGCGGATCTATCGGGGTACACGCTGAATAACAATAAATCAGAGTGTAAACCGCTAAACATTCACTGCGCTAGAGAAGTTCTGGGATCCTCAGGACTCACGTGGCAGACAGGCCACATCAAATACCTAGGTATCTACTTCAGCGCAGACCTGATCTCCACCTTAAGACACAATGAGAAACTCATACCAGACAAAATTAAGAAACAATTAGAGGCCTGGTCACCCAAATTCATGACCTGGTAGGAGGGAGAATCGAAACAATAAAAATGATAATCACCCCCCTAGTAAACTACCTTATGAGCATGCTTCCAATCTTCCTCTCAGACGAATTCCACCAAAAATTAGATAAAATGTGCACCAGATTTCTCTGGCGGGACAAAAAGGCTAGGATAAGCTTGAAGAAACTGAGAAGGCCCAAAAGTCAAGAAGGGGTAAATCTAGCTGACTTTAGAACCTTTCAACTTGCCTTCCTAGCCAAGCAGGGCACACAATGGATCGAGCAATCGACAGGATACTCACCAGTTTGGCTACAGTTAGAAAAGGCAATATTAAAAAACCTGAACTCACTAGATCTCCTCGCGGCCAATACACACCCCCTTGCAAACAACACAATATTTAAAAACACTAAGATAGCGCTCCTAAAGCTAGACAAAAAACATGGAGGTTAGTATTAAGGGCTCCAAATCTGAATCCCTATGGGCAAATAGTGCCATAAAATACAAAGGGAAAAAGCTCAACTTTGAAAACTGGATAGAAAAGGGCATCTCACACCCCTATCAGCTGGAAGCAGACTCCGCGCCACTGTCGCTCGCAAATCTAAAAGCCTCCCACCAACTTGAAGACTCAGACCTCTACAGATTCCTAAAGATCAAAACAGCCATGACAAAATCCAAAATAACAAACACCCGACTATCAATCTTTCAATACGTAACTAGCACAAACAAACTAGGACACCAGGTTTCACTCTTATATAAAACCCTCAGCACACAAAAATCTAGTATCAACGATAAAACGAAAACATACTGGGCCTGCCGCATACACCCTCCCTTGAACGAACGGGAGTGGAACACCCTATGGGCCTCCGCCACACGTAACAAGATCACCCCAGTGCTTGCACAGACCAAACTGTGGCTCCTACATAAAACATTCTGGACCCCAAATCGCCTACACAAAATAGGACTCAGAGACAGCCCACATGCTGGAACTGCAACGCAGCCTAAGGGGACCTAGAACACCTCATTTTTCTGGGCATGACACTCAATGGGTTTTGGGGGAAGGTATTTGACTTCATAGACAAGGAGCTCAACTGTAAAATAATAAGAAACTTGGCCTCAATCACCACTGCTTTCATCCGAACCGAACTCCCCAATGAGGGAGAAAGAGAACTAATGGACCTTTTCCTAACCGCTGCAGTCAAGCTAGTACTCCCGAACTGGAAGGACACCTCTAAAGCATCATACAGTGGATGGTTCAGCTGGATCATCTACCTAAGAGGAGCTGACTCCCTAGCGATACAATTCTCACCCTGGAAAACCTCCTCCAGGAGCCTATGGGAATCACTGGACAAGAGCTTGACCCCATTTGACCCACCATAAAACCTTAATAAATGAACGAATTATCAACCAATGGAATATATGCTACATCCACTACGCTCACTGATGTTATCGGATCTGCCCTGTAATTTCTCTCTCTCTACACTTATTCACACTTTCCTCTTCTCCTATACTATTCTCATCCTACCTCTATTGTATAACCAGCAAAGGGGTGCCATCCAAAATATTTACCAAGTACTACTTACCTTGTACCACACAGGATGGCTACCCATATGAAGATATCCCTCTGCACTGTATGTATATGTACAAAAAACATAAATAAATATATATTTTTTTAAAATGCAAAAAAAAACAAAGGTCGGGTTCCCAATCCATATTACACAAATGCTAGTGAATCTATATCAAGGGGCTCAGGCGCAAGTAATAATAAATTCACAGATAGCAGGAAGAGTGCCTATGAGGCAAGGAACCCGCCAGGGATGTCCTTTATCACCTGCTTTATTTGCTTTTTTTTATAGAACCACTAGCGGCAAAACTTAGAGCCAACTTACAGATCAAAGCGCCACTGGAAGGAATGCCAAAGCTAAAATTATTCGCTGATGACCTTATTCTTTATCTCAGGCCAGAGGAGCAGAATATCAGGGCAACATTAACTGAATTTAAGCAGTTTGAAGCTATCGGAGGTTATAAAAATTAATCATAATAAAATGGAAGTTATATTGCTTAATGCCAGTAGTCAAAATCTCCCAGAGCTTCTGCAACAGCAAGCCCAATCTTCAACGTCAATTTGTTATTTGGGGATCTATGTAACAAAGAGTTATGAGAAACTTTTTAAGTTGATCTACCTAGCTATGTTTATAAAAATTAGAAACGTATTAGATAGATTGACCCTTTTACCACTCACAATAATTGGTAGAGTAGCACTTATTAAAATGTCCATCTTACCATTATTGATATTTTTATTTTCAAATGTTCCTAATAAAATTAACACTATATATTTCAAACAGTTAGATGTTATAATCCATCAATTTATTTGGAATAAAAAAGCATCAAGAGTAAGATTTCCAGTCCTCCAGCTAGATCTCAGACAAGGGGGTCTTGCACTTGCAGAGTTTGTACTTACTACGAGGCAACTCTGCTTGATATATTGGTTAGAATGTTAGAGGGTAAGGAATCTCTGGATAGCTTTCTTATAGATAAGGTGCTTCAGGAAGCTGAAACGTGTACTTCAGTCAGCTAAATTCCGAAAAAGTATCGCTACAAGACCTTGCAGGGGCTAGGAGCAAGAATATGTTTATTCTACCATACTAGGGCGAGTACAGGAATCATGAATTTTTTAACTTATAGAGTGTAAAACTTTGGGCCTTTATATTAGAAATAGTCAGATAAGGTTTTGGGAAAGTAAAGGTTTTATGCAGCTAGGCAATTTTCTGGTTGCATTGAGATCCATAAAATGGGAGGAGATTCAGGCTAGATGTGGGACCAGCTGTAATTTGTATTTTCTGAGCTTTCTTCAGGCTATGAAATTGGTGAAGGAATTCTGTTTCTCATTGAGTACCTCTGCCTCTATTTTGCCAGCTCTTTTTAGAGTTAAATTAAGGGGTGTTGGAAACTGGTATAGATTATTGCGGGATCAACGGGGAAATCCAGTGGTAACGAGGTTTCTAGACAAAGTTCTTCAAGCAACTCAATGTACGTTTTCAGAATCAGAGTGACAAGAGATCTCATTACAGGAGTAAGTATGTTGACATTTTCTTGCAGCCATTAGTCATACAACAGAAAGCATATATCAAGGACACAACAGCAATGATTAGAAAAATTGAGAATCTTCCTTTTGATAGTGATACTCAATGGCTGGTAACCTTAGATATTGAAGCTTTATATTCCAACATTCCTCAAAATGACACTATACAAATGATAAAAGACCTTCTGAGCACAGACGGTGGGGACCTAACAGATCATGCCATTTTCATTATAAACTGTGTAAAAAATTATTTTGAAAAATAACATCTTTTTATTCACAACAGACCTCTATAAACAAACCAAATGGACAATATGGGAGCAACCGGCGCACCCAGTCTGGCATGTCTGAATGTTGCTAGGTTTGAAGATAGACATATTTTTAACCCAATGGCCCCATTCTATGAAAATATAACAGCATGGTCTCGTTATATTGACAAAAACAATTTTCTTTGGAAAGGAAGCAACGAAGGACTGATGGATATTATTGAGTGGCTAACCTAGGAGACGTGAACCTGCTGTTCACATCATCCATTAACAAACAGAATTGTGATTTTTTGGACATTAAGATTAAGAATACAAACCATCAACTTCAGGTCGAATTGTATACAAAGCCCACAGTTAGGAATACCATTTTGCACTATAAAAAAAGCAACCACCCAGCATGCCAGAAAGATAATATCCCCTTTGGTCAATTTTTAAGAATTAGACAAAATTGCAGTAGCATTAATGATTATAATACACATGCCAACAGACTCACTAATAAACTTTTAGAAAGGGGATATCCTAGAAGGGTGACCAGAAGGGCATATAAACGTGCCAAATACTATAACAGAGATTATCTCTTTGAAATAAAACATGTCAATCAAGACCCACGATAATGGCCTTTAATTTTTGTTACGAACTATAGCAATATCAGTAACAAAGTCAAAGATATTATTAATAGAAATTGGCATCTGATTAATACACAAGGGAAAAAAAACTAGACAAACCTATGTTCTCTTTCCGATGCAATAGAACTATTAGATATAGTTTGGTGCACACTTACAGAGACGTGAGCTTGAATAGACAACTTAGCATAACTAACACACCTTTACCCACAGGGACGTTGCCCTGCAGTTCCTGTAACAACTGCACTAACATCTTAAATGGAACAAATATTGTTCAGAATAATGTAACTCACAATTATAAAAATATGGCCAACTGTCGTTCCAAGAATCTCATTTACTTAATCCTATGCCCATGCGGTTTGGGATACATAGGAGAAACATCCAGAGATATCAGAATTAGGATCAATGAGCATAAACCTGCAATTCGTACCAGGAAGAGGAATGCTCCTCTGGTAGAACATTGGCTAAACAAGAGACACAATATTGACCAGCTCAAATGGTGTATTGTGGAGATAATTCAGACAAATGCACGTGGAGGTGACCTAACTATGAAACGAAAAAAACAAGAACAATTTCATATGTCTAAGTTCAAGACCTTTAGACAAGGCCTGAATAGTAAAGAGGATTGGGAAAAACGTATTTAAAAGAGATATCTGCGCAATTTTACTTTGTCCCTCCATGTGTCTGATATCTCTATTCTCATCTGTAATGTCTAACTGACACTCTAACTGTTATGATAGAATCTCTATGCATACTTAAAATATCCTTTATGAAAACTGTCCCACCACGTGTCTGATATCTCTATTTTCATCGGTAATGTCTAACTGGCACTCTAACTGTGAGGATAGAATCTATATGCATACTTAAAATTATGTTTAGAAAACTTTGCAGTAACAATTTTTTATATATCCGCATATCAGTACTATCGAGGTCTTAGCCTTCAGTGAGATCCCCTGATAGTATGTTGATATAGCAATGAACTAGTATAGCAGACAGTCAAAGATGGCCTCCATGGTAAAGGCCCTGTCTCTTGTTTCTTATTTTTAGAACAGCAATTGTTCCTGTATGGGCGGGAATAAATAACGGAGTAATAATAAGAAAAAACTATAAACTTCCGATAATGGATTCAAGAGTTTTCTCGATCATATTGTGTTCTGAGGTAACCACGAACTAGCAAATTGGACATTCAAAGAAAGCCGCTATTGTAAAGGCTCTATTTTCCATTGTTGGAACAGCAATTGTCTCTGTCTGTTCGGAAAAAACAATTGATTAAGAAAACAACAAAATCCTTATTTGAATTATAAATTCTTGATAACATACTTGAGAGCTTTTGTAATAAAAATTTACCATATTCGATTAAAAATCTTAATACAGTATAGCGATCACGTGACCGCGAGCATGGTATATAAGACCACCCCTGGGCCAGCTTCGTTTCGTATCCTGACCCGGAAAGAAGTTTGTAGAGAGCAGAGAAGCCTGAAGCGCTTTATCAGGTAAGAAGGGGGGGGTGTTCAGTTACGCCTTGACATTCGATCCTTCTTCCTTTTTTATAAAACGCAAATTAGGCTATGCCCATTATAACTATTAGTGTTTGTAAAGAGATACAATTATGGGTCTGTGTCCAATATGGAGAAAGTTTGGGAATTTCCTGACTTCGAAGTATTTTTAGTTTTGTTAATTCAATCATTGACAGGCTGAGAGTAAACGACCTAACTGAGCAATACGCAAACCGTACATTGCCGATTCGTATCAGTGCATCAGTCAAGGGAAAGCCTATGCTGGAACTGAAACATATAGAACATTCACACATGCGTGAATGTAGGGGAGTCAAACCAGCATGTTTTAGCCCCTAAACATAATTATCCTAAAGCACACACAATATCATCGAGAGAGTGATACAAAATAACTAGGACTACTAGACTAATAACTTTAGAACATAGATAGGAGTAGTTGAAATAAAACAACAAACAAATCATTCTCAAAGGCTGTTTTTTCTTAAATTGTTACAGATTTTAACCTTTGAGTTGCAATGCCAAGAGAGCAACAAAATCAGGTAATTTTCCAACCTGCATTTCAAAGTATGAGAGTAAATCTAGATTAAAATTGATACTCTAGACGTTTATTAAGTATACTATATTTGTCTCCTAGCATAACTTCCAAAGAGATATATTGGTATACTAGCAAACGAAAGCTTAATCACGGCTCAACTGATTTGTTGCTGAAAGTATACTGTTTTTATTTTAACAGTAAGCCCCTGGAATTCTTTGTTAAAACACCATGCAGATTAACATTAAACATATGCAGAGAAGTTCATATCCAAATTTTTTTATTTTAAAGGACGCTAATATACAGCGATAAACTTTATTGGTGGTTCCTACGAATGTATCATATGAAGGAAGAGTACCACATAAAAAGGTATGCTATAATGAACGTACGATAATATGCTTTTCATAAGGGGCTTTATATATATGAATTTACTTGCTTTCTGTTTAAATTCTATGAATGCAGAGTAAAATGTGATTAACTTTATTTTAGGTTAATCCTTATTTTTACTACAGAGTCTACTGGAAGAATGTGTCCCATCTGAATCACACAGGGGATACATTGATTTAATTTTAAATAGGGAGGTTATGATAAAGAAGGATCATGTGCTGTCTTGTACTCATTTTATACTGTTCAATTTTTATTCTAATTTGGGGAAACAGAACAATGTATAATGTGTATTTTTCCGTCTTAAGTAGGACTGTAGATAGAGACTAATGCTTTGATTTTTTGTAAAAACTTAACGTGGATGTATAAACTAACATATTGTTGTATTGTTGAAAATTACATTTTTTAGAAAACTCTGTCCTGAAGAAGGTGGTTCATCCTAATTGCACCGAAACGCCGCGTTGACTTTGTGTAGTTTTCTTGTTTAGATGATCAACACAAGCATGTTGTAATAATGAATTGGTTTATAATATATATTTTTAATGTATGTTTACTTTGAATATAATGATAAATAAAAACTGACTGGTACATTTTTATCAAAAACTTTGTGTTTTTACATTACTGTCTCCACTATATCTACATGCCACATGCAATTACTGTTTTTTTAATTGATGTATATGTTTTAACGTATTGATATTGTACATGACTACAACACAATACATGATCCAAATATTTGGTTAGGGACTTGTTTTACTTCCTTGGTTTAAATTACCCCGTCCCTATCTTGAACAAAAGAGTATCGCCTCGTTTTTAGTTCCATCTGAGCCACTTGAAAAAACTAAAACCCTTTCTTGATACTGAATACCTAAAAACTGCAGTTCAGCCGTTAATTATCTCCAGAATTTAATACAGCTGCTCCACCCTATCTAGTCTACCAAAGAATTTGACGGCCTGCTAAAAGCTTGCCTCAACGCAGCAGTTAGACTCTTATCTGGCTCAAAACAATTTGACCACATTTCACCACATCTGAAGGCCTTGAACTGGCTTCCTCTTGAAGGCAGGAACCAGCTCAAGCTGGCCTGCATCACTCACAAAGCCTTATACATGAACACCCCAAAGTTTCTCGCCCAGAAAAGTGTGTTATCTGGGAGAACCAGAAACTACCGGTCCACCAGAGACTGTATGCTCCAGCCACCCCGCTTCCGAAATGCAAAAAAATATAGCAGAGCTATCTCTGGGGCAACACCAGTAATCTGGAACTCGCTACCTCCCTCCATCAGAAGAATTCCTACGTTGTTGCGCTTCAAAAAGGAGGCAAAAACCTTCCTAATGAGCAAATTCCTCCATTAACTCTCCTTTATTGCGCTTTCCCCTTCTCATGGCCTATGTTTCTGTGCATAATCTCTGGTATTGCTTGGCCCTCTCCATGCATAAATTGTTCACCTTGTTTTATTGCTGACATGTCGCACGCTGATTTTGGTACTGTACTGTTTATTGTATATAGTTCTGACTTTTATCCTACTGTAGTCATTTCCCTAACCCCATCCTTGTATTTTGCCTATGCCTATACTGTACGCAACATGTTTATCCCTGTAAAGCGCCCTGAAACCCTAACAGGTCATGTTTGCGCTATATAAAACCTCAAATAAAATAAAATTAAAATAAACAATAGCATTCATGCCCTAAATGTGCAGCATTGCCTACAGCGGGAGCAGTTTGACTGTGTGTAAGACAGAGGAACATGATAGTTGGAGGCATTTTAAGGGGATGGAAAGGATGCAGATAGGATCGATAACAGAGAAGGGGATATAGTGTAAGACAGAGGAGCAGGATACTGGGAAATGTTTAACAGAGAAAAAAAACAATAACAAGTATGCGTGAAAAGAAGGGCAGATAGACAGAAGCCAGGCTAGTGACAGAGATGTGTGAAAAGATAGAAAGGAAAGCAGGAGCAAAGCAGCAGAACAGTATGAGATGGAACAGAGTGTAGAAAGGAAGGAAGCAGAACCGTGAAAACAACATGAACACATAGTGGGAGATATGTAAAGGACTGGGGGGGAATTAAAGAACATCTACCTCGTTCGCCCATCTAAACCACTAATTGTCTGTAGCTTGCGCACTTGCATAGTAAACAAACCACTGCAGGTCTTCGGTGCCCGTAAGTTTCGCTGCGGTGCACAGAGAACCTTCATTGCAGCACACACAAGAACAGCAATTAGAGGGAACGTTGATCACAGCGCTCCGAATTGTGTGTCCTGACAAATTTCTAAGAGTCTGAAGTATTTACAATATTCTTGGAATATTACATACGTCATTTAATTGTAATTGTATTCTTTCCCATCCGTTGAAATGTAGTTGCTATTACGTTCGCTGGTGTCATCTATTTTAGCATTTCTTTGGAAACACAATATTGGCGTGTGCTGCCCTCTGTTGGCTTACAATGGAATTGACTAATTATTTCATTTTGCTGTTAACTTATTTTATGAGCGTAATTTTCAACAATCGTTAGGCGCTGGACCTTGTTTTTCATGTTCATTAAACCTGCCTCTAGCCACATCTACAGGAGCCCAACCATCGTTATTAGGAGATCTGTAACTGAATTTAGGATTCGTTTGTTATAACAGTAACGTTTTTGTTTCTTGGGTACCTTTATAGGATTTATTGCAAATATGTTGCATCCTTTTGGTAGCTTTTCATGTGATTATCTTTTCAGCATATACACAATTGTTTGAAGTGTTTTGCATGTGATATTTTGTTGTTTCAACTGTATCATTTTTTCTTCCAATGTATATAAATTGGCAACAACAATTTTTAAAAAAAAGGAAATAAATCATGAATTATACTTCCTGCTGGTAGTCTAGAGAAACACTTGATGTACCTCTAACCCAACTCGTTAGACTTTCATGCACATATGCACATTTCTACAATGAACGATATCACAAGTTCATTAAATGACAAACATTTTTGAAAGAACTGTTTTATCAAACATAGATTGACGTTCTTTTTATATTGGATTAGGTTTTTCTGTAAATCATATAAAGTATGTTTCCGGATTTAGTTGTCTTCTAATAGTCATACAAATCAATTTGCATTTCTATAACATTCATTTTGATGAAGGACAGAATGGTAGCCCTCTCTATATTACTAATTTTGCTTATTTTGGTTAAAAAAAAACTCCACCGGAAAGTTGTTGGCCCCTCTATTCTGTTATTGGTCTGTCTTGATTACATTTTTCGTATGCCTGAATGGAATTTAATTGTGCTGGAGAAATCTCACGTAATTTCGGCATTATGATTTTTATCCGAAATGCTTGCGATTACACCATTATGCCACGTCTTATAATTAAGAGTTCGTTTGGTTAATAATGCGATTGTGGGACCATGGGAAGAACGTGAACAAACTGACTACGAGTGGTAGTTGCTCGTGCCATGTGTGACTTTGTGATTTTTTTTAGCCTGAAATGGGTCCTTTTTTACAAAAAAGGGATGCGAGGATGCATTCAATGCTTCAAAATAGTGGAAAATGCCAAATCCTTCATTGTGCATGATTTCACATAATGTTTTAGCCATCTTGAACATTTTCCAGTGGCCAGCCAGGCCTTCGCCATTCCTGACTTACTTACTCATTTGGAAGATTCAGGTATACACTTGCCTTGTTTGGTATTGCATTTGCTTTTTACCTTGTGTCTCTTGGCTTATTCACAAATGGACAATGGATGGCTGGCACCTGGCCGTAGCTCATATTCACCAGCTGAAGATTTAGCTGCCAAAGAGGGAAATGACCTTAATGGTGTATTTGATTTATTTTTTATGAGGATGATTATTATAATTTCTTACAAAGAATTAACTCTCCCTTTTATATAATCAAGGTAGCATGTTCTAAATGATGTCTGAGTACACAAAGGTGTTCTTTCGAAACCAGGGAATCTTTTGTTTTCAGGTCCGCTATTTATCATATCACAAATTTCTGTTTAATTTTGTCCACATTGAGTTAGTATGTTTCGCGTGCTCATGCAGTTATGACGACTTTATGTCACTTTGAAGTACAATAAAATATATTCGTTGTGTAAATTTACATTCTTAGCAATACTGGGTTACCATAGATAATTAGACTTTAGTCATCCATGTGTTTAGCCATTGAAAAAAGGCTTTGAAAATATAGCTCCCACATATATAAATTACATTTTGTATTCACTTTTTTGTGCCTAGCAACACAATGCATTTCTTGTCATTTAGAATGAGTTAAAAGCTGAATCATCTTAGTTTAAGAAGGGTTGCTGATGAGGACTACATTTGCACCAGGATACATGATCAAAGAATGTAGGTTATGAATTCTGATACTCATTTATAATGCAAGCCCTCTAAGGTTCTAGCAAAATTTGAATTAATTTTCGTTTTATTAAACACCTAAGTAAAAAAAGTAAAATGGGCATTCGTTATAGACATCTGCTGGGCACATTCTTTTCCCTACCTACTAAGTGGACCTACATTTTCAGAATACTGTCATGAAATTTGAAACAAGGTATCTAAACTAGCAGCATGGAATATCAAGTTTTTAATGAGTGGTCATTTTCTATTATTTCCATTGAAGGATTGTGGACCATTTTCAGCGTCCAAACCTGTGCCTTGCAGAAGATGTTGCACCACATTTAGTTACTTTGTTACTTTTGAGCTATGTTAGAATCTCTAGTTGGCATAACCACTCTGAGAAGTCGATACGTTATCTAATGTTCACTTTGCCAAACATTAAACCTGAGCTAATCTTGTTGAATTTATTACAAATGGGGATCCAATGTGCCCCACCATCCCTGGTGCTACTGCAGATTAAAAATATTTCCAAGGGGGCCATTGTTTTAAAAAAATGTATATCATTGTTCCACTTTTGGAACACATTTTAAAAGTATTAATTTTGTGTCTGACATATCTAGTTGAAGAGTGGAAAAAGAAATCAGAGTAAGGTGTCTGTTAGTAGTGAATGAAAATATGGAATTTTATATGGACCGAAAGGATATTGTTTTGCTAAATCAACAAGAGACTGTTGAACGCTTTGGACTGCAATTTAGGTCTTCTGAAATTGGAATTGTAGCAGCATCTTCTGCACTGCAGGTGATGGAGCACCGTGTGAGATTGGGGCTCACTAATTAAGGGTGCGTCAGAGCCAAGTGTATCTAAACGTGGTGCTCCCAGGCAGGGGGAACCACCCAAACCCCTTCAATGCGACCCAAAAGGATCTATCTGTATATATACACTCAACCAGAGCACACACTTTTGTGATAACAAAAAGAATAAAATAAAGACCAAGTAAATCCGATTTGAAATGTGTTCTATTATATGATTGTAATAAGTTGGTAATTGACCTAAGTGTGTGCTCGGTTTGAATGTATATATTGTAGCAGCGTATTACTCTCATCTCCTATTATTCTCTTGACTTTATGCTTGCCTTTGACCATGTACAGCTCTCCTCTAGCTTTTGGCTAAGTTTGCAATATAGAAATACTATAGACATACATATATACAATAGAAAAAGAAATGAACAAACTTATGATTTATTGAGATGACAACTGTATGTGCATGTCTTCTAAGAAAATTATCTCAAAAATAAACGTTTGAAATAGTCTTGAATATAAAGAGTTTGAAATAGTCTTGAATATAAAGAGTGTGGCCTCTTTTTGGTTATTAGTTAGTATGTAAGTTACATTCTTGTTATTTGTTAATTAAGAACCACAATTATCCAATGGTGAATTGTGGAAATCCAAGAAAAGCATCCTTCCATCTGCAACACGCCTCACCAAAGAGCAACTAGACCTCAGCCACAGCACACCAATACTGCTGTAACTACATTAGCTCCATCCTCGAGCCTGCATTATTTCCTATAGGACAGTAACAATGACGTCACCAGCATGCTTGTCATAGAAGCTTGCCATCAACATCAGGAGCCGCTCCCACCTTGGACATCAACACCGGGCGTTCTCCTCCCCATCCAATTTAGGATCGAGTTTGCAATCTACCCCTTCGAGGAACACTTCTACCAGTGTTCACCGATTTAAGGATAAAATCAGACCCTAACCTAGTAAGCATTTTACCCAGCGTTCTGACAACCATGAACAGGTCCCCTCTGCAAATAGCTCTTGATTAGTCGCTGTGGCTCTCAGGACTGTTGCATATATAATACCTTTCCTCCATACTGTACACAACTACTCCACTGGTTTCCAAAGCTATAAATATACTATCTATATACTGAGAATGTATTTAAATAAATAAATAACTAATTATTTGTGAGCTGTTTCTATATGCAGCTCCTCAAGTAAGGTTTTCCTACCTATCTGCAAATTGAAGTGCCTAAATTGTCCTGCTGCACAAATTCTAGCAGGGCCGGGCAGGGCAGAATTTATATTCAGCCAGATTCATCAGGTGTACTACAAATGCAACCTACAGCATCATAGAATACTATGCAGTGGGCTAGGACTTTTGAGAACAATGAAAAATAGTATAGAAGAAAAGTTTATGCTGACAATGCACAGACATTGCACAGTGCAAGTCCAAGAGGGCTAGGCATGCACACCACAGGACTGGGGCCAAGAAAGCCTTGAGTAGTTTGGTTCTGTTCCATAAATAAGATAGCTGAACTATTTGAACAATCTCTGCTGGCAGTTGGTGTGGCCTTCAGGTTGTGAGCTTCAGTCCCAGAAGAGGGTCAGCACAGGTTTTTATCCTCCCGCTAGAAAATAATTGAGTCCCATTAAAGTGGTACCTAAGCACTGAACGTTGGGAGCCTAAATCGGGCAATAACCTGCACTGTTGGTGTTTGCTCCAGCTCGGCCACGTGATGATTGTATGCAATAAAAAAGTTGGTTCAAAATTTGTGTTCTCTTTGCACTTGAGTGTCCATCCTAGTTGGACCTCACCCAGACACTGTCCCTTATTTTCTGCTGATGAGCTGTTTCTTCAGTGCTCCTCTGCACATGTTGCCATCTTTTAAATAGGTCTATACTCCAGTGGGTGCCTTTTCCCATGGGTCTCAAACTTATCAGTATATGACTACAGATTTTAATATTCGATTCCATAGACTGGGTCAGGCCAGGCAGTGCACAACGGGCTTGTCTGACAGGCCAGCTTGTGGGCCATTTATGAAGTCTTGCCTAGGCAGCACTTGCGCTGCCTCTTCAAGACATGCTGTATTCAGGATATGGGCATGAAGCTCTGCCCATCTTTTTAATTGGCTCCTGTCACTGTACTTTGTAAATGGTGGATTTTTATTGGTCAATAGGCTTAGTAGTCCTTCTTTACTACTGCATTTTCTTTTATTGTAACCTCCCATGAGGACTGCCCCTGTTACATGTGTTATCACTCTGGATGTTTTAATTACAGCCTCCAGCACTATTTTTAAAATCCCCTTCTCCTGCCTACTGTTGCAGGCAGGCCACGCTCTACCCCCAATTATTTTGTTTAAATGTATTAATTTAACCAGCGCTGCACGCCTCAGCTCCAATACCAGCGGACACGCTTTTCTTTTATTATTTGCAGCTCGCCATTAGCTGCATGCTTTTTTTTAAGTTTCATTAATTTTCTTACAATGGAGGCACTCCCTGCTTTAGCTTAAACCATCTTAAGCTAAAGGGTGGGTGCCGCGATTGCTTCAAACATAAAGAAATAGAAAAAGAAATGCGTCCCCATGTATTTTTTCTATTTCTTTACTTTTGAAGCAATTGAGGCATCCTCGCTTTAGCTAAAGATATTCAGAGTGGTTACCGCCATTATAACAAGAGTAAATAAATAGAAAAAAAAAGCTTGCGGCTGCCATTTGTTTTCTATTTGTTTACTTTTTTAGCAATGTCTTAAGATGTTCAGAGTGGGTGCCGCCATTATAACAAAAGTAAATAAATAGTCTCCAACACTTTAGCTTTATCCCCTCCCATGCTCGTGACGGAACCGTTCCATCACGAGCCTCGGGTGGGCTGTGCTGGTGACGGAACGGTTCCGTCACGGCCCCGCGCCTGCGCGGCGCTGATTTCACACCTGCGCGGCGCGTTCTATTGAGCTGGCGGGGCCGTAACGGAACCGTTCTGTCACAAGCACAGCTCACCCGCGTGCCGTGACGGAGCGGTTCCGTCAGGAGCACGGGACCGCCGCGCCGCCGCTCCGCCTCCTTAGCTCTGCGGCGGAATAGCCGCCGCAGCGAAGGGGTTAAACATATTAAGCTAAGCATGGGTGGCATGATTGCTTCAAAAATAAAGAAATAGAAAAGAAAATGTTGTAAATTTCTTTACGTTTGAACAAAACGCGGCACTTGCGCTGTGCCTTATGTTTAAAGCTAAAGCGCGGGTGTCGCGATTGATTTGCAATGCAATAGCTCTGGCATTACTGAAAGTTTGAGCTATTGGTGCATTCTTATTAGAAACACCAATAGCTCACACTTTCAGTAATGCGAGACCTATTCATTGCAAATGCTTGTTTGGCTGGTCGTGGGTCTGTTTATGGTCCTCTGAGTCGGTTTTTACTTTTAATTTTCCTGATATTAAAATAAACATTGCCTGTAGCAAGCACACATGCATACAGTCTCTACTTCCTTGCAAAAACACGCATGCAGCATGTCTTTAGTCACAACTGCCCCTATTTGTAAACATGGGGCAGTTTGTTAACCATCTAAGTTACTAATGGGATCCCCCTTAATTTTGGTGGCATGGTATATTTTCTGTCCCAGTCTGACCTTGTACAAATATAGAGTTCTTTCTACTTCTTGTGGAATATGCAGCCTCTTTTAATAGTAATTGTCATTTCTGGTAGGCTCCCGTCAGTGTTCAGGGGGAGGCTGTGGGACAGACTGGCACGGCCATCATTCTTCTCATAGAGCTGTCTCACAGCAGCCCTGGAAATTGGCGTTGGTGCGTGAAATTAAACTTCCGCAGCCCACATGTTGCAAAGATCACACGTATGGCCTGTTATGAGCTGCAAAGTTTAGAGTAAGTTGCACAGTTTCACTTACTAACGAGCGAATCTTCCAAACCCCGTTCTTTGCAGCTGAATGTCTACCCTTATTTGGATAGTTTTCAGCAACATTTCTAAATATTTGCTAGCTTGTGTACTTCGAAGAGATGGCGAAGTGAAAAAAACGACGACGTAGAAGTAGATCTTACAACGTCACACACCTTTAAATTACTGCCGTATTTTGTGACTGCTTTATTAAGTAGAATGTTTGGTAAATACGTGTATAATGCGCCTTATATAAACCATTACAATATAATTCTTGCCACATACTATATAAGGAAATTATTTAACCAATGTTGTAGCAGGTTAACACCCATAACTTTCTGATAATACATATCAACACATAACGTGAAGCTGGAACAACCTTGCGTTCCATTCATGTCTAATAAATAGAGTAAGTAAGTATCCAGACCTTTGAATGGGCCTCCCTTTTGCGCAGAAGATGTACTGCAGCCACTGTAGAGCTCTGAGTGAGGTGTAAAACAGCTGCGAGAGGACGCAGGAGAGGCTGGGCCGCACGGGTGCAGCCGGTGGTCCCAGGCCGGGCCGCAGCCTTCCTCCCTCTCACAATGTCCATTAATTGGCATGCGCGCGGAGGCCTGCGCCGACAGGCCGGGGTTGAATGGGCTCCCAGCGCGTGGCAGGTGGTCCCTGCGGAGTGCGGCGGGGGCACGCTGGACGAGGGAGCGGCTGCAGCTGGTACTCTGCGGTGCCTGCTGTGTGTACAGACGCATCTCAGCCAGAATAACGCAAAGGCAGCTGCCTGCTCCCAAAGAAGGGCTGGGTGAAGTCTGCCTAGGCCCTATCCCAAATGCAAATCCCCATGTTGTTTATCTGTATACAAATAATGGCATTCTGGCCAAACATGTGAAGCGATTTTATTTTGCAATACAATCTCTCTTCGCTTGTTTGCTTGTTGCTACGGTTATCAACAAGCACACCTCTAACATACGGCGCTACATTGTATAAAATGTGACGTACTTTACATATCTTCTTCAATGTTTACTGAAAACGCACACATCGTGACTTCCACGAATGGCTGAGCTTAGGATTTGCAGATGCGCGCGCTGTTCATCACCAGGCGGCGTTCGTGATTTGCAAAAGATCTGCGTACACGAGAGACGCAAACTGCGCAGGATAATTCGATTCACAGAACAGAAACGCCATCCTTGTAAGTGGTTACACATTTCGGGAAGCGTAGTGATTCTGCCGCGCTAAGCAGTGTAATGGCGGAAGAATGCGCGGCAAGGGGTCTTTGTGCTCGGGAGAGCGCAGAGGACCTGCCATAATGACATTGATATAGTGCTAAGAGTCTGTTACTATCTGCGTGTATTCTTCAAGTGTAACAAATACCCCATTCAGGGCCTGCCCCGCGCTTTGCGTTGGGTGACATTCTTGCGGCGGTGTTAATATTGGGTCTATTAAGCCGGCCTCATGCTCCATTAGCCTTTCTTTAGGCCTGACCCAATGAGGCGAGGGGGTCCCGAGCACAGTGTGAGAATGCAAAGGGCTCCATTCTCACCCGGGGAGCTCATTAGGACTGCATAGAAAGACGATCAATGCTCGCCCATTACCAGCCCCTGCACTGAGGGCTGCTCCCAAGGCGAGCAGCCTGGTGTCAGAGGGGCCTTTGTCCCCCCAGGCCTCGGCTGCACAACAACGGTGCAGCCCAACCACAGGAAGTGCTCGTTTGTCAATCCGCACTTCACTGTTTGTGGCATAAAAGCATTAAATCTTTTCTAGGCTTTTAGCCCCAGAAAAGAGAAACTTGGGGGACAGCTCGTGCGAAAAGGAGTTACTGCAATACTGGAGTTTAGGGGATCTGTTATTTGTGGCGTGCTTGTGGGGCCTTTCCCAAACATACAAGTACTCAAAAGTTTTTTCTTGCTCAGGTATACATTGATAATGAAAGTTAGAAAAAACGTTGTCAGCGCATGAAAATTAGAGCATACCCGTGGTTATATGATATTCCAGGTAAGGGCATATTTAAACAAATGTGCAACATGACAACAGGAATGTAAAAATCATTTGATGCTCTAGAGTATTTTGGCTATTGTAGAAGGAGTTTCCGTGAGCCATTTTGTTTTTAACTTGCCTTCCCGGCTCTCCCTCGAGGCAGGGCCCATGTGCCCCTCTCTCAGTGAATTCTGCACTGCTGAGACCCCACTTGGGGTTATCGTATTCTGTAGGAGTCGTGCCTGGTTCACCAGCCTCCTTCAGGCACCTTCGCGGGAACTGCAGGAGACCTTCACTCCCGTTTAACACAAGACAACGCCTACTCTTTATTTCTTTTAAAACATTCAATATAGTGCTTTGAGATCGTGGAGACGGGAGCCCTGTAGGTGAGGACACCTTCTTCCGACGTAAATTTGTCCTGCTTTGGGAGGCATGGCAGTCCCTGACTGGAGAAATAATCAAGCAGGGGGAAAAGAACCTTTGTTTTTTTTCTTTATATCATCAGCATCATCATCAGCGTTGAGGATTTGTTTCAATGGCGTCCTGGGGTTACTGTAGGTCTTACCAGGTAGTGGAGCAAGAACACGTCTCTTGTGGCATGTTTAGTTATAATGTGGGCTGAAGAAAGAGTCTTGGCTTGCAACAAGCGCCGAGACACCCATGGGTAGTTGAACGCTTTATAAATTGCATAAATAAATAAACACGCCTGCTCAGCCTATTATAATACAGACAGGCGCTGCAAAGGAAAAATGATATTTTACCAAGAACACAAAAGAACCTCTCACTCCTCCTGGTCAGGCACACACGCATTTGTCCAAGACAGTGCATTCCCCTCTCAGTAGGGCAGTAGTCGCACCCAAAACATTGAACGAACAAATAAATGAGTTTCGGTCTTCTGGAAACTCACAGTCTGTTCGCCTCCTATTCTTGCAGCAGGTATAGTTTCTGTCAGACAATCTAAAGTGCAGAAAGATTCACAATGCAATTACTCATATTCAGTCTTTCTCATTTTGCATAATTTATTTCAGTAATGTTGTTCTAAGAGGGTCTTGTTTAAACAAAAGTGATGCATAAATAAAATAATATCTATTGGTTATTACACAAAGTGGCTCCGCTGTATGTAAGGTTCCCTTGGACTTTTAAACAACACTTGGCAAATGGCCGTGCACAAGGTACAGTTTTCTTGAGAAAAACTAGAGGGTCCCTGAGTGTAAAAATTTTTTGGGGAGAAGAAGGCAGGGTAAACGGGGTATGTAACAGCAAACACTTCCCCCAAATAAGTAATTTAATATAAGGTAATGCATCCAAGATAAAAAATACAATTATAATTGTCCCACAGACCAATGGTTTTCAAATTTTATTATCAAAAGTATAAATCATTTTTAATTAGTTTTTTCATTGATATCACACATATACATCAAAACAACACACCAACATACTTTAAAGAATCAATGTTTAGCACATCAATTGTTGGGGAGCCCCACTAATATGACGAACAACAAATGACATAATATATAGATCAAATAGTGAAACATTACAGGAGACTGAACAAATTTGTCAAGACAAATGGACAATAAACAAAAACAATAATAAGAAACACACACACACCAAATTACAATATAATGTTGCTCAATAAGTGAAATACTTCATTTATACATATTTAAATAAAAAAAGAGAGAAAGCGAGGTAAAGTTTTCATCATCAGTGCGTGGTGTATTTCTAGTGGCGCGCCTGGACGCACTGGACACACTGAGTTAAACGACCGGAAAGGGAACGAAAAAGCAGCAGGGCTGGGATGTGACATTTTGAATTACTGTTTGAGGACACAATTGCTCTAACAACATCAAATCAGTTTTAATTTGTCTCATGAGGCAGAATGCTCATTGTTTTATGATATTTAATGCAATTACCTATTTCCGTATCAAGATGTCATAAAAAATCTTATGTAGAAACCCTCATATCTGTCAAGATTACGTTAGAGTTATACGTGCTTCTCATTTTTAAAAATTAGCTTTTTCATCTTGCCATTTGTTAGCCTTTGTTGTGATGCAGTGAAACCACTTTTATTAACCCGCACAACAGTACATAAAAAAAAAAAGCATGTGCTAAATGCAGAATTAGGAGTATGTCATCATACTTGAATGTTATAGGCATACTTGTAAATCAAACGCTGGACTAAGTTAGTCTAACTGTCGATGTCATATTAAATGAGAAATAATGTACTGGCCAAGAAAGGCCTGTTTTTCACATTGAATAGTTGTTTGTGCAAGATGCTTTTCTTCTCTTTACTGCAGAATGTTGCAAGTTCGGAAGCCTACTTCTAGTTAGTGAATACACATTTGTTTTGTATTAGACAGCTGATTGTAAGGTCATTCATGGGAAGAAGTTTGGACCTCAAGAAAATAACATAGTACAATTTCCTAGAACTAATGTCTGAAAGTCTATTATGCTTTAGTGAGAACATGGGGAGTGAATCCATTCCAAGGAGTTTGCTCATATTCTACTGGTGGATGAACAAGACGAAAGAAAATTATTTTCTAACATAGAATTTGTGTGTTTATATTAGTGTGTGCTCCTAGAGTAGAGGAGACTTGCTGGCTTACAGAGCGAAGTTTAGACCCCAGAACCAGAGAGACAGATCCTCCTGAATTTTTCTTTCCCCAAACTTTTGACTAGAGATTTAGCTCTGATCTCCTAGACTTCTTTACAGGGGATGTTACTTAGCCTCATATTATATGCCTACTGAATCAAGAGTGATAGTAAATTACTGGTCTGACTTGCAAAAGCTTTATCCTTACGCATTGGTCTTTCCCTTAATCAGAACTCTTTATGGTTTTCTTAACTGACACCTTTCCTTTTATTATCACAGCTTACTTAGAATAGCTGGCATCCTTCATGGAACATGCTTCTTGCACTATTACTAATGTAACTATTATTATAACGAAAATGTGTTCAATTTTGTTATCAAATGTCAATTGATGGATTATATAATCTTCTAATGCTGAAATGTAAGATTAATTGCTAATAAATATATAAATCGATGAAAACCTAAAAAGATTTGAAAATAAAACCCTTTAACTTGCACAAACTCTCTTTAATAGAGCAATAATAAGTCTTTAACAATGTATTGTTTATGTAGAAGATGATTGCTCATCATTTCTCTTCGTCGACCACCAAAGTTCCATAAGACCAGTGGCGGGGGTTATTTAATGATTACACTCAAAGATTGAGATGCAGAAAAACCCGCTGTGACAATTGTGATTTGGATCTTGCAGTGAAAAAAAATGCCGACTAACTACAAAATAATGTAAAAATATAGTCTTTGGGATCAGCATGGGAAATCTTTTCAGTCATTTTTTAAATAGTTCCGCCAGCCCTAACCCATCCAAATTGACAATGGACAGCCTTTGTTCCTGTGCAGCATCCCCTGTACTTCGGTCCTCAGGCCAGGCCCTGTACCCACATTCATCCCATCAAACCAGCTGCACTGGGTGCAGCACCTGGCTTATGGCCAGGTCCTGTGCCAATCCCAATCCCAATACAATACAGTTTATGTAGACTTTTGGTCAAGGGCTGCAGTCTCAGGCCCTGGCCAATGGGAATTTTTTTTGTTTTAAACATAATTTTATTGATTTTCAAAGTTTACATGTAACGTACAGTAGCGAAGTATTGCATAATAATCCCAACAGCCGTCTTGCAGTATTACATACAACAGGCTACAACAGTTCCTGCTCGCTTTTGTAAAAGGACATACTTGATTTTCCTCAATGTTATACACATTTCAATTTCTCTACAGTTTGTCTATTGACAACTCAAATCGTCAATGAAGTAGCATCATGTCAACTTTCCGCATCTGTTCTACACTCCTGTAACTGGTTATAACACCGTCTTATCACAACAAATGATGTACAAACCCACAACTGTACTTTTCCCTCCTCCCACCCTCTAGTCCTAGGTACACACAAAACCTCTAATGTCAGTCTACGGCACTTACATAATTGCATCCTACATCATACGCTTTGCAGTCCGCTTATGTCCAGGTTCGTGTCGGACCGAATCCCAGTTTCAGTCACCTCCTTGCGTGTTATTAGCAGTAGTATCAAAGGCTATATCCAAGGACCTACACGTTTCCAGCATGACATCCCAGTCCATCGCAATCGGGGTCTTTCGTAACCCTCTCGCCGCCTCAACGCAGCACTCTCTGCTCCCCCCAGCACACCAATTGACTGTGCCATGCATACTTAGTGGGCGGCGTTTTTGATTGCCACCGCATGGTGATCGCCCGTACTGCCAGCAGAAGCGCCAAGTTTATAAACATATATTGCACTTTATATTTGGAAGTTCCTTTTCTTAATCTCAGTGTACAGCCCTCGACTGTAGCAGGTATCTCCCTGTGTGTGATCTCCGCCGTATCGCGTCTGACCGAGTTCCAATACCCTCCAATCCGTTGGCATGACCATATCCTGTGCACTAGGTCAGCTCCCTCTAATCTGCATCTGGGGCAGTGTTGTTGTGTGGTTGGGTACATCTTGTCTAGTTTGCGTGGTGAAAGATACGCCCTATGTAAGATCATAGTTTGGATAAACTTCAACCGCACATTCCGGGATACCTTTTTGGGGTGTTCCACTACTCTCTCCCATTCCTTATCCTCAATGGCCCTACCTATGTCTCCCTCCCAGGCATTGTGTAGCGGTGACAGGTCAACTTGTGTGGGAACGCAGCCCTACATATAGCCACTTAATGAGGTGCCGGCCCCTTCCCATGTAATACAGTGTTTTTACTAGATCGTTTGTGGAGGGTTCTTGCCTTTGTGGGGCCCAATGTGCTTGGATATATTGCAATAGTGCTGCATGTGAGAGATATAGAAAAGAACTTGTAACTTTCGAAAGGAGTGTCCTTTCTGCCATCTCAGCTATGGAAAAGCAAAGAAAGTTCGTGAAATTTAATACCACCAAACAGCAGATGACTGCATTAAACAATCTAAAGAATGACACCTCGGTAACGGTCAAACAGGCCGATAAAGGTGGTGCAATAGTGATATGGGATACCAACAATTACACCACCGAAGTAATGAGGCAGCTAGACGACTGTAATTGCTATCGCAAGATAGGTAAAGACCCTACCACAGACCTTCAAAATGAATTGTTTAATATAATCCAAGAAGGATTTGACCTAGGATTTGTCGGTCCCAAGGAGTTGGAATACTTAAAGATCAAGCATCCCAAAACCCCGATGTTCTACGTATTGCCTAAAGTTCATAAAGATCAGAACCATCCGCCAGGCAGGCCCATCGTGGCAGGATGTGGCTCCCTGCTTGAGCCAATTGCAAAATACGTGGACTGTTTCTTAAAAGAATTTATGAGTCAGGTGCGATCCTATTTACAGGATACGACGGACTTCATAAATAAATTGGCCAACATGAATTACCGTGACCACAGTGATATATTAGTCACCTTAGACGTGACATCGCTGTACACACAGATTCCACAGGACGAAGCGGTAGCAGTCCTGTCACACTTCTTGGACCTAAGATCACGTCCTATGCAAGTACCGACTGAATTTTTGATAAAACTTGCATCTTTCGCCCTCAAGAGAAACTACTTTTGTTTCAATGGAGTATTTTATTATCAAATCAAAGGGGTGGCGATGGGCTGCCCCTTTGCGCCGGAGCTAGCAGTTCTCTTCATGTCCATGTATGAGGAAACATACATACATTCCAACAACCCGTTTCATCAATATATCGGAGCTTGGCTCCGATTTATTGATGATGTGTTTATGATCTGGACGGGGGATGAGGATACTTTAACATCTTTCCATCAGTGGTTAAATTCAAGGACCGCTGATATAAAGTTCAGTCTAACCCAGTCCACTAGCAAAATCGCTTTCCTGGACGTTGAGGTCTTTCCACAAGATGGGAAGTTGGCTACTACATTATTTGTAAAATCAACTGACCGCAATAAATCTTTACTGTTCGACAGTAACCATCCCAGAAGTCTCAAAGAAAATCTCCCGTACGGGCAGTTCCTGCGGGTGCGCAGGAACTGCACGTTCAAAGAAGACTTCAACCATCATGCTGGTAATCTAATATCCAAGCTATGCGACAGGGGATACCCTAAAAAACTAGTAAAAAACTGTATGAAAAGAGCACTCTGGACCCCACGTGAGGCTTTACTAGAACGAAGAGAAAAACACAGTATGAAACGTCAGGTATGCGTTACCACCTTTTGCCCCAACGCAAACCAGTTAAAACGAATTATTGGACAAAATTGGCATCTAGTCAAGAATCTAGATGAAAGCCTGAAAGATCTTCCCTTGTTTGCCTTTAAAAAGGAGAACAATATTGCCAATCATATCGTTCGAGCAGCAATGCCCATCTCGAGTCCACCTTCATTGCGCCAAATGATGCGACTACCGCCTATAACTGGCCACCATAAATGCGGCACCTGCCTGTGCTGTGAATCCACGATTGAGGGTTCCCTATTCCAGCATAATGGGATTCACTGGAAACATAACACCTTCAGTAACTGCAAGTCCAAGCAAGTCGTCTATGGTATTTTATGTCCCTGTCTACAGTTGTATATAGGTAAAACTAGCCAAGAGATACGTCAACGTATCTCCCAGCATAAATCGAGACTGAAGAATAAAGTGGAGAACGCCCCTCTAGTCCTACACTGGACAAAAATGCAACATGCAATCAGTGACCTCAAATGGACTGTGATCTCAAGAATTGAGAAGAACCCCCGCGGAGGTGATCTGGATCTACAACTTTCAAAACGAGAAGCCCTTCTAATTGTAAAATTTGACACGGCAATCTCTGGCCTTAATGAATTGAGTGAAATTTTCAAACTGTAAACACACAGTTCTTTCACCATTCCATCTAGATGGAACCTTGACTCTGTGGGAGCACATGGTCTATCTGTAACTGTAGACTTCTGAAATTTGTGGTTTTCACCCTCAGAGGTCGGCAAACAGCTGAGAGATTGGAGCCTGTGTGGTTACTGTAGGTCATTCCCCCGTTCTAGGAAGCGGCATCATTTATTTTTCGAACGTCATCCCTTTAAGAAGGAGGCGACCGTGCACCTGCTTGCCCCTTTAAATACCGGCTAGTGTCCGACCTCAGCATGCTATGCGCATGTCTTTGAAGTTAGTGCCGACTGGAACGCGAGCTGATTTACGTCGTTTGACCCGAGAGCAAAGTAAGTACTGTGAGCCGGCGTCTTATACTTTCATGCTGTTAACTTGATAAAAGTAGATGCGCTAAAATGTGCCTCTCGGTCATTTAATCTAGTAACTGCCGAAGAGCCGCCCGAAGGTCTCCATTGAGCTAGCTGGCCGGAAACCCACATATATTATGGTGAGCATCCACACTAAAGCCATAACTTAGTCGCGTCTTTTGCCGTGTAGTGCTGTTATTTCAAACCACGATTTCATCTTGTTACAGGATTAACAAGGTGACTCAAATTCGGCCCTCAAATTTAATTCATTCTGCCGTGAGAGAACGGATTACAAGCGCGAGCGATCCGGCTCCCGCCCAACTGCCAGCCGCGGCAAATCCGCCCCTGGGTGAGTATAAGCATCTAGCCCAGTCTGGGTAGTAGGGCAACTAGTAGAGTTGCACTCCCCCGCCGGAGGTCGTGACCGACAGCCCGGCTTTAAGCAGTCACGCGGTCTAGTCACATTGCATAAAGGCATGTTAAAACTAAGAAGCTCACTCCCAGTTTTTTGCATTAACAGAGAGCTGCACCCCGAATGCACCCTCCGCGCTGCTCTAACACCACTAGAACAGAGTTAAGAAACGAACTCCCTGCTTCCCTCCGCCCTGGAGCATTCCACCAATTGGTAAGCCCCGGAGTGTGTGTGGGATGGTCAGTCTGGTTGGGGTTCTTGATAAGTGGTCCAAATTAAAATCAAAATTTGACTAAAAGCCAACCCCTGATCTGCTCAAGTTGTTCTTTGTTGTCACACGGTATGTTTGAGTTATTAATTTTTTGTGTTTTTAACCCACGTTTGTGCCCTGTTTAGATACTGCTTAAGGCCCTGAAGAGAATCCTATGAAAACAATCGGGATTCGAAACGCGTAGGCTCCTGGCCACACCTTACCTGCGAAGAACGGCTTGGCTACTTAATTTTTCCAATCCGTCTGTACATTACTAAGAACCTTTACAAGTTTATTTACATAATCATTTGAGACGAATGTACTTGTGTTCAAAAAAACGTTCTGTTTATTGACGTAGTATTTTGCCCGCAGGCTGTGGCTTTTTTGTTCTTTTGTGAAGCTAATGTGCAAATGTATATATATTTTTTAAACAAAATATTTTCTATGCTTCTATAGTCTTTCCCCTGAATGGTATGAAAGTGTGTTGTATGTGTGTGATATGGTTGGAATATTGAATGATTGAAGACAAATGTTCTGCTTTTTCTTAAATTGTTTCTGTCCCTTCTTTGTAAATAGTTTTTCTTATATTATTTGAAAAAATAAAAATTGATCTTTCTAAAAAATATTGCAAATAAAAAGCTATTAACTAGCAATTCCCGTCCTTGAATTGTTTTTTCAGGTTCAGGTTAGCACATTGTTGGTCGAAATTGTGTATATCAGTATTGGCATTCTATTTTCGTTTTTTGATGCATACTTAGTGGGCGGCGTTTTTGATTGCCACCGCATGGTGATCGCCCGTACTGCCAGCAGAAGCGCCAAGTTTATAAACATATATTGCACTTTATATTTGGAAGTTCCTTTTCTTAATCTCAGTGTACAGCCCTCGACTGTAGCAGGTATCTCCCTGTGTGTGATCTCCGCCGTATCGCGTCTGACCGAGTTCCAATACCCTCCAATCCGTTGGCATGACCATATCCTGTGCACTAGGTCAGCTCCCTCTAATCTGCATCTGGGGCAGTGTTGTTGTGTGGTTGGGTACATCTTGTCTAGTTTGCGTGGTGAAAGATACGCCCTATGTAAGATCATAGTTTGGATAAACTTCAACCGCACATTCCGGGATACCTTTTTGGGGTGTTCCACTACTCTCTCCCATTCCTTATCCTCAATGGCCCTACCTATGTCTCCCTCCCAGGCATTGTGTAGCGGTGACAGGTCAACTTGTGTGGGAACGCAGCCCTACATATAGCCACTTAATGAGGTGCCGGCCCCTTCCCATGTAATACAGTGTTTTTACTAGATCGTTTGTGGAGGGTTCTTGCCTTTGTGGGGCCCAATGTGCTTGGATATATTGCAATAGTGCTGCATGTGAGAGATATAGATGGGCCGGCGCTCCCGTTTCTCGCACAAAATTATCGTGGTCCAATAACACCCCATCTCTGAAGAGGTCTGCCACCGTAGTGACCGCCACGCCCAACCAAGGTGCAAGTCTATACGCCCTCAGGCGTCCACCCTGTAAAGGTATACCAAGCAGAGGTATATTCCCGGCGAATGTAGGGGATGCTCTGGTGTACTGTAGAGCCGCCCTCCAGCACTGCAAGCCCTGCGCAAAAGAGGGTAGAGATCCCGTGGGATCTTGCTATGCGGCAGTAAGAGGGTGTGTAGAGCACCTTGTCCTACGTCCTGTTCAGTCACCTCTAGCTCCTGTAAGTTACGTCCCGCTGTCCAGAAGGACAGCTACTGCAGTTGGCAGGCGTAGAAATACGCTCTGAGACCAGGCACTCACATTCCCCCTCCCGACGTGCTGCGTTGTAACTTCTTTAGGCTAATCCTCCGCCTACCCATCCCCCAAATAAGTTTAATTAGTAGTGTGTTCCTTAATTTAAAAGTGGTACCCGGGAGCATAAGTTGTATGTTTGTTAAATAATAGAGTATCCGCGGGAGGACCACCATTTTTGCGATTGCTGCCCTACCCGCCACTGACAGTGGCAGAGTGGTCCAAAAGATGATGCTAGATCGTAGGGCTCTATTCAGGTTGCCCACTAGCATGTCTGCCTGGGTCCGATACACTTGGATGCCTAGATACTTAATCGTATGAGGTGCAACCTTGAACTGTAGTGTGCCAAATTGAAAGTCCATTAAGGGCTTCTGTTCCTTAAAGAAGAATACCTTCGATTTAATTGGGTTGATAGCGAGACCTGATAGCCGTTCAAAGCGTTCAAACATCGTGGCCATGGCGTCCATAGGGGTGCGGAGGTCGCGCAAGTATAGGATAATTTTGTCTGCATATGCCGACAGCAAGTGCGTGGTGTTACCCTCCGTTATCCCCATGTCAACCAGCTCCGCCCTGATTTCAATGCCAAAGGTTCAAGTGTCAGTATGAAAATTAGCAGCAAAAGCGGGCACCCCTACCTCATTCCCCTGTGTATGTGATATTCTGCCGATATGTGCCCTCCCGTCCGCGCTCTAGCCATAGGAGCGTTCTATAGGAGGCGGATCCACCTGACATACTCTTCCTGCAGTCCAAATCTCCCTAGGGCCCTGAATATGTAGTCCTATTTAATGGTGTTAAACGCTTGGTGCATATCTGTGTGAGTAGGTGGTGCAGTTTCCTAGTGTTCAATGACGTACTACGCGCAGGCAGGAAACCCGACTGATCTATATGGATCAGTTTGTGCAGTGTCGGCAGGAGTCTATTAGCCAGGACTTTACTAAGTATTTTATACTCTGTCGTTAATAGTGATAATGGACGGTAGCTAGCCATGTCCCTGGGGTCCATGCTTGGTTTCGGGAGTGACACCACCAGCGCTTGTGCCGTGGTGAGGGGCAGATAGCCCTTCTCCAGTGCTTCTTTATATAAAATTTCCAACTGGGGCACAAGGATATCCGCATAGGTAGCATAAAATTCAGCAGGCAGGCCTTCCATCCCAGGGTTTTTATTTCGGGGGAAACCCTTAATGGCGGTCTTGATTTCTGACTTGTTGATGGGGCCCAGTAACCCTTTCTGTGCGTCTGCTAATAACTGAGGGCATGGTATTGTGGCTAAAAACTCAACTATGTGTGTGCTCACTCCTTCCCCAGGCTCACTATAGAGTATTGCATAGTATTGTCTGAAAGCCTCATTAATATCTCCCTGGGTAGACACTGTATCTCCCACGAGGGTGTTGACCTCATTAATAATGTTAGGGGGGTCATTCCGCAGCAATTTTGCTAACAGGGTCCCCGCCTTGTCTGCCTCTGTGTGACTCAATTGCGTGTATCTCTGATGGTCTATGACACGGAGAGACTCCAGTAATTCAGCGTGTCTGATTCTAGCCTCCTGCAAGGGGGCTCACTTTTCGGCATCCAGCATGGCTTCCTGCTCCAGCCTGTTTAGCCTCTCTTCTATGTCTATAAGGGACTTATGAACCTCTTGTCGTGCACCTACCGTCACCCCTATTGCCTTCCCACGGAGCACCGTTTTAAAGGCGTCCCACTCTATCAATCTAGTAGACGCTGTGTTACTGTTTTCAGTAAAGTAATGCTGGATAGTGTCTGATATAGTAGTGCGGAACACTGAGTCTTCTAGCATTTGGGGCCATAACCGCCATGTTGGCACTGGGGTGGGTACCCTGCCCCACCCGATCACTATTTCCAGTTGGCTGTGATCAGAGAGGGATTTAGCAATGTATGTAGTAGTTATCACCTGCATCGCAATTCTATTTGAACAGTACATCCTATCAATTCTTGTGTGTAACATGTGCACTGGTGCATAGAAGGAGTACTCCCTGTGTGTTGGGTGTCTCATCCGCCACACATCACATAACCCCCATCCCTCTGCACATCCACACAATGCACTTGCCTGTTTACAGACCCCCGTCCCATGGAGGGGAGGATGCGACCTGTAAAGGGCAACATTCATCACGGCGTTACAATCCCCACCGATTATCCATGGGTAACTCTCCCAACCCGCTAGGGCAACAGACACCATACTCAGGAACTTCTCCTGCTCCGAGTTTGGCGCGTATATAGAACCCAGGACTACCGGTTGGCCGTCTAGGGTACCCCGCACCAAAGTGTACCTCCTCTGCAGATCCACTCTTTGCTCCACTGACTTAAAGGGTATTCCATACCTGATCCAAATTATAGCGCCGCGCGCAAACCCCAAACATGTGGTAGAGAAAACCTGCCCCATCCACCTTTTACGAAGCTTCCCAACTTCCAGTTCAACCATATGGGACTCCTGCAGGTACACTATCTGCGCCTTGCGCCTCAGTAGCTGTGCATATATCCTTTGGCATTTCTGAACCGAGCCCAGGCCCGAACATTCCACGTTATTATGGTATATTTATTCTGTATATGCATCGCGTACCTAGATTTTGCCACTATGCGGCCGGTATAACATGTGTGGTGCCATGCCAACCTGAGAATGCGCAACTCAGGACCATTTCCCACCCCAGTAGTACCCAATACTCGGTCCGGTCATAGAACTATACCGAACCACCCAACTAAACACAAAACATAGAAACCTAAATTGCATCCATACGGAGCCTTCGCATTTTGGGGTACGTGCCCATACAGCGCACACTCTTATTCAGGGTTACAATGGTATTTAAACGGCCCCAGGGCCATATTTTCAATCAATTCAATGCCGTTAGAACAATTATAATAATAAGGATATAGCAACCGTGTACATTACTGTTCAGTTCCGGGTTCACAATTCAGTCCATCCCGCTAGGGAATCATCCCATCCGCGGTCTGCGGAGTCACGGAGGGGAACAGAGCTACACTCCCATCGGAGTCAGATCTCTGAGTGTCCACTTCAGAGGTGGTCAAGTCGCCGCTCTGCGCCGAAGTTCGGAAGGAAGAGACTGTGAGGATTGCCGTCTCCTTGCCGCTCAGCATCTGCTGGGTCGTTGGGCGAAGCTGCATATTTCTTTTGCGCAGTCGGCGCGAGCTGCGTTGTCCTGTCGGCCGACCATCACGTGCAGTGGAAGTCGAGGTCTGAGAGGCATTCCTCGATTGCCTCTCCGGTTCCATCACCTCCAGCCATTCCTCTACGTCGCCAGGACTCTCGAAAAAATATGTCTTCCGCTCCTGAATGATCCTTAACCGTGCCGGGAAGAGGAGGGCGTATTGCAGATTCAATTCCCGTAGTTTCCTTTTAACTGACAGGAAGGAGGAGCGTTGCTTATGCACCATGAGTGTGTAGTCTGGATATAACGAGACCATAGTGTTCTCGAAGGTAATTTGGAGCACCTCTCTTGATTTATGCAGCAGCACGTCCCCACGGGCGTAACACAGGCCCCCGCAGCCCCCGCGTTGCGGGGGGGCCCTCGTGCTCCAGGGGCCCCGGACCCCTCACAAGTGCAGGAGCAAGCATTAGCAAGCCTCCTGGTTCCAGAATTAAATGGTGCGCTCAGCGCATGGCCTGCTCCTTAATTAAACAGTGCGTGCAAGCCCCCGGGTTGCGTTGTGGCTGGTGCGTGCTCCAGGCAGGGCCCCCCTCACTCAGCCAGCAAGCCTCTGACTTCATTAATTCAGTGGTGCGCACGTCCGCCAGGCCCCGGGCGGGCCTCCGAGACAGTGAGACTCTTTAATAATTATTGTACGGGTTGTGCAAATGTCTCCGCCTTCCTAGTCCCCACCTGGCTAGCCTTGTCCTTTGTAGTGTCCCGGTGTGGGCCTAAATAACTGAGACACTGGGACACGTGCTGTATAGATGGTGGCTAGTTTCTCGCTGACCACGCCCAGGGCTCTGGGCTATTTATTCACTAGGCAGCGCAACGGCGCTCACGTACGGGGTATACCAACGACCCTGCACGTCCCAGGGGGGGATGCACAGGAAGCAGTGGGAGGGGGCGTGTGCTGCAGTGGTACGCCCCACTGACAGCAACACTACATTCCTCCTTTACCTAGGGGAAAAACAGGAATATACAAAACATTTGGGAGCCACAGTCTATTGTTCACAAACTCTCCGGTCAGCGACCGAGGTAAGGCATGGGAGAGAAAAAAGTCCATACGAAAGTTCACCAACTGTCTCTGGTACAGTCTCTGATCAACCTGCAACATGGTATAACATTCTAACTTCAAAACAGAACAATCTTACTTCAGTTCTCGGCGGGGTCAGCCATCTCGATCACTTCAACGCCAGCATTGTGCCACAAAGTCACGGTACCTCTGGGAAGGCTTTGGGCACGGACGTAGGCTGTATCTGGTCTGACTTCGACTCTCCCCGGTGGCTGCAGGTGATTCTTCCGAATCTCTAGTCTCCTGAGCAGTGGAGTCTTCTACGGGTCTCTGTGTGACTTGGATGCCGGGGTTATTGTTCTCTGCTTGGCTTGCTGCAGCGCTGACATCCGCAGAACTTGAGGGCTGATGAGGAGTGGTCGGGTGCCACTCATCCTGGTCATAGTCTATGTTCTCTTCAGGCACTTGCTTGAAAAACGAGACATTTCTGGTGACAGACTCGCCAGCTCTGGTAGCTGTGATCATTGTTCCATTTACCTCCGTCACTGTCCACGGATCCAGTTCAAAAGGCATGCGGAACTTCCCTCCGGGGTGACGGTCTTTCACCAGAACCCTGTCCCCGACTTGAATCGGACTGTCCGTCGCTCGCCTTCGTCGGGACGCTTCTTGATTGGTTTTGGTGCGCTGTTCCATGGACCGGTTCTGTGGGTGTGGGGCATGTTCCCACGCAGGGTGGTGCGGGATGGTATCTGCCACGACTCTATTGAAGGAAAGTCGGCTTGGGGAGATTCCTGTAGTGCAATGTGGGGTCAAACGGTATTCTCTGAGGAACTGGTAGATTGCTAGCTCCAGACATTGGCCATCGGCAACCGCAATTTGTATAGTCTTGTTCAAAGTCCTCATTAGGCGCTCGACCTCTCCGTTGGCCTGAGGCCACCGGGGGGTGATCCGTCTGTGCTTGATGCCATGGCTTTGGAGGTATTCCGTGAATTCACTGCCGTTAAAGGGGGGTCCGTTGTCGGTGCGGATCTCGTCCACGAGCCCATGGGTGGCCAGTATCTTTTCAAATTTAGGTATTACTTCCCACGTTGCCGTTGACGACACGATCTCCACTTCCGGGTAGCGGGAGAAGTCATCCACCACTACAAGCATGTACTTGCCTCCCGGGAGGCTACCGAAGTCCGCGCTCACTCGCACCCACGGGGATGTGGGGCCATCTTCGGTCACAACTGGCGCCGGAGGGTTTGGGAGGCTCGTCGCTAGACACACTGGGCACCTGTGGATCACTTCCTCAACCGCTTTATCCAGCCCCGGAAACCACACCTTGCTTCGGAGTCTGTTCTTGGACTTGACAATTCCTTGGTGCGATCCGTGTGCCAGGACCGCGGCTTGCTGGGTCAAACTGCTGGGCAGTACTAGGCGAGGGCCTCGCAGGAGGCACCCTTCTGTAGACACGGACAGTTCGTGCCGGACTTGATATAATGCTTTCAGTATGGCTTGGGCCTCAGGTGTGCGGAATGAAGCTGGGCTCTGGAGTGCTTTCCAGTCGCCGCTCTCTATGGCCTGGATCGCGATCTGGAGGCAATCGTCCTCCTTGGTGGCACTTGACACCTCGTCCAGAGACATGGGGCGTGGTCTTGACCTTTCGACGATCAGTCGGACGTACTCCTCGGTGTCTGCCGCTTCGGCCGCTTCGGCCTCCGAGACGGGTCGGGCGTGTCTCGACAAATAGTCCGCCGGGTTGCGCGAACCGGGCCGGTACTCCACTGTGAATTGGAACTCCTGCAGCTGCAGCACCCACTTTTCGATCCGTGGGGGAGGGCGAGAGGAAGAGCCTTGGAAGAGTGGTATCAGGGGCTTGTGATCAGTGACTACTGAAAAAGGGTGTCCATAGAGATATATGTGGAAATGGCGGCACCCCCACAGAATTGCAATAGCCTCCTGCTCTATCTGGGAGTAGCGTTGTTCGGTGGGTGTGAGGGTGCGGCTGGCGTACGCAACGGGGGCCCACTCTCCGCATTGCTGACGCTGTGATAGGACGGCACCCAGGCCAGTGGGGCTGGCATCCACAAGCAGTTGTGATTCGTTCTGAGGGTTGAAGTACACCAGCGTGGTGTCGGCTGAGAGAGCCGCTCTCGTGTTTTCAAACGACTCCTGTTGGTCCGGACCCCAAATCCAGGCGGCATTGGACTTCGTGAGATCCCTGAGTGGTCCAGTGAGATCGGACAGGTCCTTTATGAAACGCCCGCAGTAGGTCACCATGCCTAAGAAACTGCGGACTGCGGTCACTGAGGTGGGAGCGGGCGCGTTGTGGATGTCTTGGACCTTTTCTGGGTCCGGGCCTACTCCTTGGTCGGAGAACTTGTACCCGAAGAAGCTTATGTCTCTTCGCAGGAACTCGCACTTGTCTTTGTGAAGAGTAAGCCCTCTCTCCTTGAGGCGATCGAACACTGCGTGGACGCGCCGGATGTGCTCCTCCAGCGTCGGGGCATGCACCAGGATGTCGTCGCTCACGTTGAGCACCCCGACGAGACCTTGAAGGACGTTGTGTATAATGTTCTGAAACACTTCGGCGGCGCTTGAGATGCCGAAATTGAGCCTCGTGTACCTCCACAGGCCAGCATGGGTCGAGAATGTGGTGATGGGGCGTGAGTCTGGGTGAAGCGGAATCTGGTGGTACCCTGATCTCAGGTCCATTTTGGAGAACCACTTGGACCCTGCGAGTTCCCCGATGATGTCGTCAATGGTCGGCGTTAGGTGACGTTCCCGCTTGATGGCCAGGTTGGGGATTCGCATGTCCACACATATCCGTACCGCGTCGGGCTGTTTCGGTTTTTTCGCCACCACGATGGGGGACACCCACGGGGTGGGCCCGGTCACACGTTCGATGATTCCCGCTTGTTCCAGCATTCTCAGCTCGGCTTCTACCTTGGGTCGGAGGTGGAACGCTATCCGCCGGTGTCGCAGAGCTACCGGGGCCATGGATTGGTCAATGTGGAGCTGGATAGGAGGTCCACGGAGGCATCCGATGCCCTCGAACAGTGAGGAGTGTTCAGTGACCAGATTGTCCAGGCTTTGAGCTTGCACGGTCAGGGCAAAGTGTATGAGTCCAAGTTCACGTGCCGTCTTGCAGCCGAGGAGGAACCCTGACCCCTCTTGGGACACGTAGACTTTGGTCTGCAGCTGCCTGGTGTCATGGGAAATGGTGGTTCTGAATACCCCGCACAGGCGTAGGGGCCGCCGAGTCCCGTAGGCAAACACTTGCACTCTGGTGGGGTGGAGGGCGGGAGCGTCCGCCAGGTCCCGGTATACACTGGCTGCCATGAGGTTTATCGTCGCACCGGTGTCGATGAGAGCTCGGATGGCCTGGTCGTGGACTTGGACGGTGCACATCGGCTCGGACGAGGAAGCAGCCGTCAGGGAGTTGAGCATGCGCACCACGTGGACAGATGCGGCATCTTCGTCGTCGTCGTCCATGTCACTGCCGGGTGACGTATCCGGGAGTGGCGCCACCTGTCGCGCTCTCTTGGGTGGGCCGCTGGGCTTCTTCCGTTGAGACGACAGACAGACACTAGCAAAGTGGTTGGCTTTGCCGCATGCACTGCAGATTTTCCCTTGAGCTGGGCAGGCTCCTTTGTGCGGAGTGGCACCCCCACACCACATGCAGTTTCGATCCCGGGTGGACTGGGAGTGCTGGGGCTGAGGGGTCTTCTGCGGCCTAGACCGGCTATCTGGACGTTGCGTCCGGACGGCGCACACTGGCTCCGATTTGATCTTGACGGCTGGGCCCGGCTCCATGTGGGCTGCCCGGGCTTTGGAGAGTTCCTTGGATCGTCCTAAAGCGAGTATGTCTCGCATGGGCATAGCGTCTGTTTCGAGGACTCTCTCTCTCAGCTTCAGAGATGCGCACCCCTGAATGAACTGTGCGCGAATTTCGTCTTCTGCGTCCGGGAGTGTACACGTGCTCGCCAATTTCTTAAGGCGCGCGTAGAACACATCAACCGACTCCTCGGGGAGTTGGCGCGCTTGTCGGAGCAGGAAGCGTTCGTAGTCTGCGCTGGTGAAGGGTTCGAAATACCTGGTGATGGCATCTCGTAGGGTGGCGTACGTGTGGGGTGGATCGCCTTCCGTGATATCCTTGGAGATGTCGTGGATTCCCTCTCCACCCAGGTGTAGGAGCATCGCCCTGCGTCTCCCCACTGCGACCTCCGCCGCAATAAAGTAGGTCTCCAAACGTTCCACCCACTTTTTCCATCGAGAAGCCTGGGAGGGTGGCGTGCCGGTGATGGAAAAGGGCTCCAGGGGGGGCACATTGGCCATGCTGGCGGCCGGAGGGATGAACGGGACACACTCCTAGCACTTGTGGGCAGCAACAGGTCCCTCAGGGCCACACAGGCACGACAGGAAGAAGCAGGCACCTCCGGTGAACTCGCAGGCCTCACTCCGCCAGATGCGTGAGGAATGGCAACCTCCCGGTTCCGATGACACGCTAGAAGCGTGAGGTAGGGCCGCCGTCGGAACCGCGCATGCGCGGGAACGCCGGGACGACGAGCGGGGCCGGCGGCCGGCAGGGAGCGGACCGCGGGCCTTTGGGCGGCAGGAGAGAGGCGGAGGCAGGGCACAGGGGCAGCCGTGAGGCGCGGCAGGCAGCAGCCCGTACCTGTAGGAGGCCACGTGGATGGGCCGGACGGCGGCGCTGGCAGCCGGTAGGCAGGACGTCACGCTGGAGGCAGGCAAGGCACTTGAACACTCCGCTGGGGCACAGGCGGGCAAGGGGAGGGCGGGAGACGTGGACAAGGCTGCGGGGCGGCCTCGGCAAACAGGGAGGCGCACCGCTGGCAGGAAGCGTGCTGCAGGGCAGCGGGGCCAGGCGTGGGTGACCGGCAGGGTCACGGGTCGGTGATGCACGCGATGAGCGGGGGGCAGACCCCCTCGTCGCCAATGTAGTGTCCCGGTGTGGGCCTAAATAACTGAGACACTGGGACACGTGCTGTATAGATGGTGGCTAGTTTCTCGCTGACCACGCCCAGGGCTCTGGGCTATTTATTCACTAGGCAGCACAACGGCGCTCACGTACGGGGTATACCAACGACCCTGCACGTCCCAGGGGGGGATGCACAGGAAGCAGTGGGAGGGGGCGTGTGCTGCAGTGGTACGCCCCACTGACAGCAACACTACATTCTTGCCCTCTTCTGCTTCCTGCCACCGAAGGAGCTGCATGCTGGGCCTCTCAGGTGAGTCGAGGCAGGAGTGGTGCGAGGGTTTGTGAAATAAAAACTCCGCTTGTAGCATTTTGCGTTAAATCTTCATTTGTCTTGAAAAGCAAGTGAAATCCGGAGCTACACAGAACGGGTCACGTGGTTGGTCTGTTTTCACAAGGTTCCCTATTTAGGGCTCATTAAACCCTGTCCATACCTTGTCATATTGAGAGGTCAGTCTGTGAAAGTCAAAACCAAAGTTGTCTATTACTACACTGAAAAAATAAAGTAATTGACCTTGTGCCACGCGGAGATTTGCTTTTTGTTTATTTTGTGCCTTTATTTCGTACACTAACTCTGTTAAATATTAATGTGTGGTGGGCTTGGTAATGAACTCTTGGCCACACTCCGGATGCAGGCTGAGTGTGATAGGAGTGCAAATGTGATAAAAATATCGAAGAGCGACACTTGCTAGAGTTACAAGACTTTTTTTACAGTCATAATAAAGCTGCATTTTCGGCTCTTTTTGCTATCAATAAGACCGTAAGACTCCTTTTCGCATGTTCCTCCACTGACAATGGCAAGGACAACATAATATAACATAATGTAACAATGATACATTGCCAGATTTCATCAGAAGCAAACCAAGTTTGTGGGCAAGATGTGTGTCTGCCTACATTATGATTGCCCAGCCCTGCCCCTATGGTGTAATGGACCCTAATGTAAGAAAGGGACATGGGCCTGCGCACCATTTGGGTGGTAATATTAAGCCATAAAGGCAGCAGAGAGGCCTGCCTGTCTGCACCCTGTGGCCTGGTACCATTGTAGTAGCTCAGGCGAACCATGTCTATGTTCAGTGCCACCCAGTATTCATTTGATGGAGCGGGGTGATTTTGTGGAGCAGGAACTACTGGAAATATTCACTTCCATCGTTCAATGACTTGTAGGTAGAAGGTGAGTCCTTAGCATGTAGTGCCTTGATGTTTAACTTTCTCGTTAGTTGTCTGCAACACAAGATTGGCAATGCCAGAAGGGCTGATCTGCCAGGTCAGTGTTGAGTAGTTTCTATGGTCTGGTTTGACAGCACAGCTGTCGCCAGGCAATTGTGAGTATCACTAGAAAGGGGCGTAGGCTATTCCCACATCTTGGGAGTGAGGAGTACATTATTTGATTGAGCAGAAGTTGTATGCTTCCACAAAAAAGTGCCTGCCCTCCACGCAGCTATGATCATTATGTTCATTTATCCAGTTGCCTTAGCTTGAACTTTTACGGGCACACATGTGACATTGTAATTCTATTAAAATGTATTTGATAACTAGATAATGTATGTAGTTTTTCTCTGGCAGCAGCACAGATGTGAGGAGGGAAGTCATTAACCTACACAGGTTTTTAGATCTGGTTTCACTGTGCAACTGTCACTTGATGTTTTAACCTACTCCGATATTATTCCACGTTTTTTATTCCGCACAATTATATCACTATTCCAGTAGCGTAATAAAGGCCCCCGCAGTGCAGTACCATGGCTGTGAACTTCCGAGTAAGTGCAGAAGTGGGGCTCTCCATGCACTTTCCAGGGGGAGGCCTTAAGTTTCGTTCTGCTACTGGCTCTGTACTGTGTACACATCGTGAGTTTTTACCATATTTCTTGTTTTAGGCATTATGAAAACAAACGTCGTTTTTAATTTCAGGAGACTGCATGTCCTATGTTTACAAATTAACGATCAGCCCCAGACAGCTCAGTGGAGAACACACACAAAGCATGGTTTACCAGTGTGTGGAGCTTATGTTCAGGTTTCTACCTTGTGACCTGTTGTGTTAATTTGAAGTGGGCGTCTTCACATCAATGTAATATTTAAGTATTTACATAGCCTGTACTAGTTTAATTCTCTCTTGTGTAATATTTGTTAGTCATTGCTTCATCTGCCTCTTGTGATGGAAGAAAGAGCCCTTTAGGACACCCTATTTCCTGCAAATTTCACAGCGATCTTTGCTGTGGGTGTTCAACCAGCTGAGTTATCCTACTAACATGGGTTTGAATATGTTTCTCACGGGCTGTATAAGGGACCTTCTTCTTACATCTTGGTGTGGTGGTGGGCATAAAATAAGGTCTTCAGTAAATGGACCACGAAATCCGAAAAGGCAAGCACTGGCATTATCGGCTAAATAGATGACACAAGAGGAAACAAAATGAAAACAAAACTGATAGGAGCCCTTCTACAGGGGAGGATTGTGGTGCTAATATGTACAGATGCACATTTATTTAAAAAGTTCTTTCACGGGGGATAGTCATATTTCTGGGACCTAGACCCAATGGGCAGTGTAGCACTTGAGACAGAACACAGGATTCTGGACATCACATGTTTGTTACAGATGCAGGGCGGACATTCACAATGCTTGAACACCAGAGCCTAAAGTCTCTGCACTACAGCACTGTACAACTGTCTGTGTCATCAGCAGAGTAACCCTACAGTTCTAACAATTGTGAAGAACGGTTGCAGGAGATGTGTGAAAGGGTTGATGAGCAATTGACCTGTTTTGTCTGGATATTTGGCTTGCCCTTTCCCCTCGTGACAAGTCACGCGCCCAATGCACCACCAGTAAAGGCGTGGAGCACTTCAAAACAGTGGGGTATCAATAACACCCACAGCCCCCTCGGTGCGGGGGGCCCTGGGATCCTGGATGCCCCCTCTGACACTGTGTACAGGTCGCCCTGAGAGTTCCTGACTGGGCCCGAATCGTGGGGGGCCCTTCCATACACTTTGCAGGGGGGCCCCCTCAAGTTTCTTTACGCCACTGCACGTCCCGGTCCCTGTAATTGAGCTGTTAAATTATGACTGGTCGTGGTATTGATCTGAAAGGCCCTCAGAGGTGACATGTTCCTTGAGCCATCCCTCCATATATCGGGCAGCGTCAGTCCCCTCACTTCTCTCCAGCATACCAATTACGTGGAAATAGTTTCTCAGTGCTCTCCCTTCCGCATCCTCCACTCGCTCCATGAGGGTGGCAACTTGGGTCAGTAGTTGTTTATAATGGGCGGTGTTTGGGCTTTGCTGAGGGGATAGGACATCCAGCTCTACCGTGTGGTCCTTCACCTTGTCGGCGAGTTTGGCACGGTCAGACCGGAGCAGCGATAGACCGGTCGTGAGGGCACCAATTTGAGTTTCTATGGCTTTCCTAGAGTCTTGCACTTCCTGAAATATTAAGTCCAGCTTGTCCGTTGTCTCCATTGCATTAGTAGGTGGTATACAGCTGGCCTGTTGGGAGGCATCCATTGATGCTGCAGTATCTGGAACGTGTTCAATGCCCGTATAGCCTTCTTGTTGCTTGCCTTCTCCTCGCCCCATCCCAGAGTTGCCAGGAGCCTTGTCCCCTACGATAACGGTGAATCTGTGCACTCTGTCTCCATGGGACCAGACACACGAACTACCAAACGTCTCTACAAGGTCCCCTGCTGCGCAGCTGTCCCAGCCGGCCCTGTCGTCTGTTCCTAAGTTAACTTGTTGTACTCGCCTTCAATCTCTGTCTTGCGAGTCACTGGCCCTGTCTTCGTTGTGCAGTGCTGTGCTCAGCTCACCCCTCCTGCAGCCATGCAGTGCTGTTTGTCTGTGCAGGTCTAGGCCGTCCCAGGGGGGGTAGGGGGTGGAATCACTCCAGGCTTCCTGTCTTGCATTCTCTCTCTAGGGCAGTCCCCTGATGGCCATGCCACCGCTAGCTCCACACTGCCTCCTGCGCTATGTCCACCCTCCGTGCTCTGGTCTGCTCACCTCCACTGGTCTCGGTGCTGCAGGGGCGGCTCTAGGGTAATGGTGGCCCTGGGCAGGGAGCGTAGGTAGGGGGCCCCAGAAGAGGGGGTCCGGGCGGGGCAGAGCGCGGAGGCCAGTAAAGAGGGGGGGTCAGGGTGTTTAGAAGTGGAACAGAGCTGGAGGCCGCCAAATCCCTGCCAGGGGCCGCCACACAAATATGTATGCATCCTCAGAGGATAATTATATTAAGGATATATATTGGTGCGGTGGCCCCTAGGGTTTGGTGGCCCTGTGCAGGTGCACAGCTTGCACATGCCTAAGGCCGGCCCTGGGTGCTGCCTCAGCTTCACACTATCAGGCGGTTGTCGGGCCATAAGTGGAATCCAGGCTGTTCTATCGCATTGGGAGTCTGCCGACGCATCACCACAGAGTCTGTTCCTCTTCAGGACCCTAGTTGTACCTCCCGCCTGCGGTCCGCTTCTTTCCGCCAGCGGGGTGACTCCGCCTTTCGTTGCCGGGTAGAGTAGGCCCGTGTAGGCTGCGCCGCAGCTCCGGCACTTGTGTGGCCGAGGCCCCGGCCGCGCGCACTGAGCCGGCTGTTGTTCACCTTCTGGGCCGCGCCGGGTCCCAGGCTTCGCTCCGACGTCAGGTATTTTCAGCACCACCAAGGTCTCCTCACCGCGGATCCTCCGTGCACCTCCAGTCCGTGCATGTTGTGTGGCGGGCCGTGCCACAACGCGAGCCCGGCTTACCTCGGTCCCCCACCGTCCTGCAGGCCCTCCAGCAAAGGATCGCACGCTTCTCAGCAGTGGACTCGCGGGAGCGGGATGCGTCTCTGATAGTCGGCACCAGTTGTACACTGCGGCGCCCGGTCCCAGTAGACAGCAATCGCTGCAGGAAACGGCTATTTAACAGGATGTTGACTGCCCGGGTCCAGAGCTCCCTTAAGAGGCGACCACCATGTTCGGCAGTTGGCCACGCCCCCCCTAGCCAAAGGGAAGTTATTCTATCATCTCACCTACACTACCTTGGCCCTGCACACAGTTGTGTACAACTACACTGCATGTTTTCTTTTTATTTCAGGACTCACATCTGAAATAACGTTGTGGATTTCAAATCTGGCACAATTTGTCCACTCATGGAATCAGCAATTCCACGGGCAGTTCCTCGAATCAAGTGTCAAAATGGGCCGAATCTACCCTTACTCTTATGGTCTTCTGATATTTAGGAGAGCCAGGCTTCAATGGCAGGTATCCTGTAATATTTAAAAAAAAAAAAAATCAGCGGTGGCAGCCAACCAGCTCACTGGAGTCCTCCGACCCTACCTGTGTCCTCAAATGTGCATTGGACCAAAGGAAAAAAATTCCATCATCCAATCAGATTCCTTTTTTTAAAATCTTTGAATGATAGGCTTGAAAATCCAACATGACATGTCAACTGTCAAGATATCTAACCCCCAGATTCATCATTGTCCTCTTTTGTGAGTCCTTAATAGCGATTATTAAGGAATCGCTATTAAAGACTCGCAAAACGGGATGCATATAGAGATCGCAATTAATTTTGCGATTTCTACTGCTTCCTTATTTGCGATTCGCTAATTGCTAATCGCAAATAAGGAATGGCTTTCCCATTCATTCCTATGGGCCTCAAGGCCCACAGGAATGAATGGGGAGTCATTTCTTATTTGCGATTAGCAATTAGTGAATCGCAAATAAGGAAGCGATTTCAAGGGTGCCAGGGTGTCCAAAGGACACCCTGTAGCACCCCTGAAATGCAAATGTACACAGGTGTTGCGCAAACACATGTCCAAAGGACATGTGTGTGTGTAACATACAACTTAGAAAAATAGTGCATTTTTCTAAGTTTTCGCTATTTACCACGAAGTTACACTTCGTGGTAAATAGCGGCCCCATATTGAGAATTCGCAATTTTAAAAAGGTTCACGAATAGCATTTAAGGAATCTCTAATTGAGATTCCTTAAATGCGATTCTTCACAATTTAGCGATTTCTGTAACTGCGATTTTTGCATTTGGCATGATGAATCCCAAATGGAAAAATAGCGCTCGCAAAGGGCCGGATTCTCAGAATCTTGCCCTTTGCGAGCCGATTTTACTTTGATGAATCTGGCCGTAAATGTTTTGACCTCATTAGACCCTTAGGGTCTGATTTACATATTAGCAGATAGGTCGTTTTGCCAAGAATGGGACAGAGTACGCTACCAAACTGACAGCCCTCCCATTCTATTTAAAGTTGGGCAAACTGTCATGTTTTCGATGTTTTTGCTCCTGCTGACTCCACTGGCTGAAATTGTACACTGAAGGCACAACAGAGTTGGGGTAATTTGACTAAGTGTATGAGACCATCTATCCCTAGAGAAGCCTGGCAGTCCCAAACAGAAAGAAGTAAAAAAGAACCTGGTCTGGTTTAAAAAAAGGACTGCCTTGATTTTCACCTAACACAAAATGGATATGAGTTATACCTGCACGTTTTGGTGTAAGTGTGACTAAAATGTCCATACTGAAAGTAACAGGAAGCTCAGCACTAGTATTGACCCCTCTAACCTCCCTGACTGATCTTCACAAAATTCTCCAGGATCAAGACAATAGAGATGACTCAAACTTTAAGAATGTTTTGCGCAGTTTCATCAAACTGCACCAAAGTTATTAAAGATAAAAAAAATTGCATTCCAGTGGAGGAAATGATGTAACTGTAATAATAGAATCACTATTGCAAAAAATATGTGTGTTACTTATTAGGTGAATACCATCTCGAAAAAGAAGACTCAAGAAAATGCAATGAAGGTACCCCACCTACACACCCTCTGCCTGGCACCAAGAGTAGACCTTTTTTCCCAGAATCTTCCTGACATACATAGCTATAATAAAGGTCAATCAATCAAGGAAGGTTGGGTGGATCATATTGACTGGGATGAGGATGAGTAGGGCAAGGACTAATACAAATTACCAGTAAGTACTCGACATTACTTTCAAGCAATTAATCCTTGTCCCAGTCATTAGCTATGAGGAATACCACAGTTAAGTCCAGCCTTCAATTAATGGAAATAATTCTCTTCATACTAAGATACTTATTGCAACACGTCAGTCTTTAGAGAAAAAATAGAACAAAACCTAATGACTGAGAGGATATCACTTAGAAATTCAGCCCCTAAGGTCTATAGATCCATCAATCAAATTCTGAACTATAGTGTTGAATAAAGGTGTGTAGTAATTGACAATGTTTATTTTAGATTAGCACTTTAGTATTTATTCTACTTACCTGCTTCCATACCTAGCATTCCAACCTTTCTACATTTCTGGAATGTATATGTTCAAAAGCCAAACACACAAAAGGTGATTGAAGGAATACTTGCAAATAGTGTAAACATTGTCAATCACTCTGCATAGCATTGCAACCCACCATTTGTCTGCCCCATACCACCTTAGATTAGACCCAGCCATATGCAAATCAGTCTTGGTCCTGCTCCAGTACCAACAGTCCAGTGCCAAACCAGGATGAAAAAGAAGGATCCGAACAAGATCTAGTGGTAATGCCACAGAGATAAGGGATGAAAAAGAAATCACTTATACATTGGTATAAGAGTGCATGAAATGGTGGACTAGGGTTGTAATGCATGCAGTCAAATTTGTAGAAAATATAATGTGAGAGGTCACTGTTTCTATATGTGTTGAAGAGGGTCAGGTAATGTGGCAAGATATATTAAATGCGACGAAATTGTCAAGAAGCGCTCCGCAGACCCGACAGACCTCAAGAACTACAGACCCATCTCCCTCCTCCCCTTCGCCGCCAAAGTCACTGAGAAGATCGTCAACCTCCAGCGCATGAACTTCATAGAATCCAACTCAATCCTCAACACTTCTCAATCCAGATTCCACAGCAACCACTGCACCAAGACTGCCCTCCTAGCCACCACGGACAACATCCACTCTCTCCTCGACCAAGGCCACACAGCAGCACTCATCCTACTGGACATCTCAGCAGCCTTTGACACTGTCTCCCACCGCACACTAGCTTCCAGACTCCAGAACCCCGACATACAGGGACCTGTCCTATACTGGATCCGCTCCTTCCTCGCTGACAGAACCCAAAGCATAAGACTCCCGCCCTTCCTCTCCGGACCCACAGAGATCAGATGCGGAGTACCCCAGGGTTCCTTACTCAGCCCCCGATCTTCAACATCTACATGGCCACTCTCGCAGCCATCATCAGGAAACACGGACTCAGCATAGTATCCTACGCCGATGACACCCACCTCATCCTCTTCCTCACTAAGGAACCTGACATCACCAGACACAGCTTCCAGTAAGGAATGAAGGACATCACATCCTGGATGAACAGCAGCTGATTGAAGCTCAGCTCGGAGAAGACAGAAGTCCTTGTCCTCGGGACCACCCCCTCCACATGGGATGACACCTGGTGGCCACACGCCCTTGGCAACCCTCCCACATCCACCGACCACACCAACAACCTCAGCATAATGCTTTATTCCTCCCTCACCATGAGCTGACAGATCCATGCCGTATCTTCCACGTTCTTCAACACCTACTGCATACTCCGCAAGACCTTCACGTGGATCCCCCCCCCAAAGCCAGAAAGACCGTCACCCATGCTCTCGGAATAAGCAAACGGGACTACAGGAACCCCCTTTATGCCGTATTCAACAAATCTCTACTACACTAACTCCAGACCGCCCAGAACGCCGCAGCCAGACTAATCCTCGGCATCCCACGACAAAACCACATCACTTAGCAATTATGAGACCTCCACTGGCTCCCCGTCAAAAAAAGAGTGACTTTCAAGCTACTCACTCATGCCTACAAATCCCTCAACAACACCGGACCCCAATACCTCAACAAAAGAATCTCCTTCCATGCCCCCAAGAGAAACCTCCGCTTCGCCGACCTTGCCCTGGCCAAAATCCCTTGCATCCGGAGAGCTAGAATGGGAGGAAGAACCTCCTCCTACATTGTGATAAGACCTGAAATGTACTACTCCTCAGCATCAGACGAACCCCAACACTGCAAGGATTCAGGAAGAGCCTCAAGACCTGGCTCTTCGGATGACTCGGAGCTGCCCGATATCCCACCCGTGCCTTGAGACCCTCACGGGTGAGTATTGCACTTCACAAATCCCTGATTGATTGATTGTAGTTGAGGGCAAGAATAAAGACAAGGAAGAAGTTGTTAGGGAAGATTTTGTTTTACAGAAAATGTCAATGTTAAAACATTAAAGTTTATAAGTAGACCCACTGTCACTATGCGGTAGGGAGGGCCAAATTATGTGGCAGGCTTGGCTAAATTATGCTGTGAGAAAAGGCAAATTATGTGGCATAATATGACAAATTTTGTGATAGTATTACTTCATTATTTTCTGTTTTTTACACTTGTTGAAGCTGTCTGGGCATAGATTGCACCTGATTAAAACTGGTTTAATGCCCAAATATAGTCATTAGCAAGAGAAAAGTGACCAGTCATTTTTTGCAAAGGGCGTTCCATTGTGCAACAACACATGTTGCTGTGTTTTTAGTAACTTTTGAATTGTTTGTGCTAGAAACAAATTGTTTTGTTAGATTATGCAGATTATAAAGTAGATGGTGGATTATGTAGCTAATGCAGCAAATCCATAATTATGCAAAAATGCCACAGCCGCACAATTGCATAATTCCAGTGGCCCTGGTTATGGCAGATTCTGGTGCATGGTATACAGTGATTGGGGATGATATGGTTCATGTCCCCATACCCCGACTCCCCGTTACAACCCCACTACTCATAACGACTCCCTCCTACTCAACCTACCCTTACCCAACACTATCGATAATTCACACATACCCCACACTGCATCACTACCCACTTCAGTAGCGTTCACAGCTCCCCCCCTACACAATACTGGAACCTACTTTGGGAACCATCATAGCTCTCCATCCCGCTCACACTACCCCCCCACCAATCAGCGTTCCCTCTTCCTCTTCCCCTACTTGCAATAACACCACCAGCAACGAACCCACCCAGACTAGCCAATCCCCCTCTATTCAGTCGCCCTCACTCCACGAGTCTCCCCCTGACCTTTCAAACATCAACAGTACCCCCTCTGAAATCACACCAACATCAACCGCACTTCACACTTCTGCCTACCACCAACCCTCCACACAGCCACCCACATCTACTACCAGCACTCACACGCACTCAAATGCACGCATTAACCCACACACCCCTGCACCAGTCCATACACCCCTCCAGCCCACACTACGGTCCGCACCTCCCTCCCCTATCCCCTCCACATCAGATCCTCGACTAGATGAGATCATGGCCGCACTTCACTCAATCAAAGAGGAGCTCCACGCTTTTAAAGTGATGCTATCACGACAGCCAGGGTTCTTTAAATCCTACAGAACATATGTACCTAGTAAGCCCCCAGCCAACCTTACTTACACCCCCAAACCCTATCCTCCCTGCTGGAAATCTACACCCTCCCACAATCTTTCCTCCCGCCCTATGCGCGCCACCAACCTTTTTTCGGAGATCGATCTTCGTTCTCTTTTACTCTCCTACGAACCCTCTATCACGAGTTCCACCTATCCCAATTACATCCCCATCCCCTCTATCCGCTCCGACCCCAACAGGCCCTCTTCCCTCAACTATAGAGGCATAAATAACAACAATCTTAGCAAAATCGCACTCTTGCAAGACTACACTAGCTCCCTCGCCCCTCCCCGGCTTAAATGCTCGCTCCTAAACTGCAGATCGGCTGCTAAGCATGCAACTAACATAGCTGACCTCATTATCTCCACGGACCTGGATCTGATAATCCTTACTGAAACATGGCTTACAGATTCCTCCTCGCCTATCATTGACATCCTAGTTCCACCTACCTACGACATTATCAGATTGGATAGGAAGGGCAAGACAGGAGGAGGAATTGCATGCATCCACCGCAGCAACATCACCGTAAATAGAACCATATCCCCGGCACTCCCTCGCTGCGATTACCTGTGCCTGGACATCATCAGTAATGGCAAAACTGTCTGTACGTTACACACCTTCTACCACCCACCTGGCGACAACCTCACCTTCACAGAACACCTCATGGACATGGCCACGACCTACATTGGAGGACAAAACACCCAAATTTTTCTGGGTGACTTCAACCTCCATTGGAACGACCTCAACGATACTGTTGTCAACAGTCTCAGAATCTTCCTCAATGCCCTAGACCTTAACCAAATGTGCAACAGCCCTACACACAATAAAGGTGCAACTCTGGACCTAATAATCTCCAAGTGCGATTCCACACTCCTTGAGTCGATCCTCCCCTGTGACAGGTCAGACCATCACATCATCACCTTCTTTATCAATGAAACAGTTAAACTCAATGCGGCTCAACCCACAAAACTCAAAGTTTGGAAAAGAGACTGGAAAAAACTCAACCCAATCTCGCTACCCATTTCCAGCCACAATCTACTCTTACCACCGGTAGGTGCCTCCAACGTACATGATCTCACCAATCATTATCTTAAATCTATGACATCGATAATTAATGAATTTTCTCCCCTCCAACTAAAGAGAGCTCTCACGAAAGATTCAAAACCTTGGTTCAATGGTCCACTTAATGAGGATAGACGCTCGCTCAGTACTGCTGAACGTAACTGGAGATTGGTCCCATCCGCCAAGCTCCTCTTGACACTAAAAAGAAAGAGAACTGCCTACTATCGAAAGATAAGGCGCGCTAAAGCAGACTTCTTCAGTCAACAACTGAACCAAGCAAGAAATTGACCTAAAAAACTCTTCAAACTAATCAAAACCCAATCTAAGGATGGACCTCATCGTTCACAAGTTCTTACTCATCCTCAACCCACTGGAGAAGAATTCTCTAGCTTTTTCAATCTCAAGACTGAGAACATCAAGAAAGATCTCCTCAATGATCTAATCTCTCACTCTGGTCCTCTCCCCAAAACCTCCCCTCTACCCTCAAATGCGGCACCACACCCTCAAAGTATGTTTTAAAAAACGATGCAGATTGGTCATCCTTCAACACCTACTCGGAAGATGCTATAGGCAAGTTACTCAATACCTTGAAGCCTGCCAATCACGTCAATGACTCTCTACCAGCAAATGCGGTTAAAGATCTCTCTCCATTGCTGCTCCCCCTCTGGACCAAAATCATCAAAAGCTCTCTCTTAAAAGGTTGCATCCCTGACTCCCTTAAGGTGGGGCAGGTCTCCCCCATACTTAGGAAACCCACAGCTGACCCTACGGACCTAAACAACTACCGTCCTATATCCAACATTGCCACACTGGCCAAACTCCTGGAAAAATGTGTCCAACATCAATTAACAAAACATACCTCTCGCTTCAACCTTCTCAACATAAATCAATCCGGCTTCCGAGCAGACCACAGCACGGAATCGGCCATGACACACATCATTGATGATGCCCTTCAAATACTGGATCAAAACGGCTCTTGCCTTCTTATCCTTCTAGAACTCTCTTCAGCCTTCGATACACCTAAACACAAGAACCTGATAGATTTGTTGAACTATAGAATGGGCATATCCGGATCGGTGCTTAACTGGTTTACCTCCTTTCTTCAAAAGTGGACCCAAAAATTCAAGATCAATAACTCCCTCTCTAAACCCGTTCCAGTCACGTTAGGAGTCCCACAAGGTTCCTCGCTATCACCAACACTTTTAACTTATTCATGGAACCACTCACCGATCTGCTGCAAGCATCCAACATTCAATTCCACATGTACACTGATGATACCCAACTCTACCTTAAGATCAACATTCTGGAAGACATCCACATGCTTAATACTACCCTTAAGTCCACCCAAAAATGGCTGGCTGAGAATCACCTCAAATTGAATGCCTCAAAAAACAGAATTCCTCCTAATAGCTCCACCTGCCAAAGTCCCCATAATGCAGGATTGGATCAAACACCTTACCGCATTTAACGTCCAACCAACTATTGTAGACTCAGTGAAATCATTGGGTATAACACTTGACTGCAACCTCAATATGCAGAAGCACATTAGTAACGTAACGAAGGGAGCACATTTTCAGATCAATAAACTAAGGAAATTGAAACCCTTCTTACAGGCCAATGACCTCAAGATGGCGGTTCAAGGTCTAGTTTTATCTCGGCTGGACTACGGAAGTGTCTCGCTTTGCGGTCTCCCCAAAGCTACTACAGCTCTCCTAAGAGCTTCTACTAATGCGGCAGCAAGACTCATCACTGGTTCAAAAAGAAGGGCCCACATCTCCCCTGACCTTAAATCTCTAAACTGGCTACCATTTGAAGCCAGAATTCACCTGAAAATAGAATGCATGGCACACAAAGCCATACACTACAAGGCACCCAGCTATCTCACACAGAAACTCACAATTTCCGGCGGGTTAAGATCCACAAGAAGTGCGGAAAACCTCTTGTTGAAACCACAACGATTCAACAAGAAAAAAACGTACAAACGCTCCTTCTCTGGAAAGGCGCCCAAGATTTGGAATGCCCTTCCCCCGGAAACAAGGCTGAACCCCTCCACTGCAGCTTTCAAACTGGAAGTTAAAGGCATTCTTATGGCAAAACTCTCTTAAACACAGACCTTTGATACGGCATGAACATTTTTACTTGGTATCATACTAGTCTATCTTATCAACCTAGTTTTCATTACCTTGTCGTTATGTGCGCTCCTAACAGGTACCTTAATGCTCTGCATTTATCATTTTCAATTATGTTATTTTTATTTGACCTATTTACCTGTCACTGTTTTACCTTCACACATCAGGCCATCTCCTATTGTCTTGTGCTATATTTTCGCTATGTTCTTATATACACCTATCTGACCCTTCCTTGAGGTATGTTACTTTGTATCCCCATGTACTGTAAAGCGCTCTGATACCCGTAAGGGTCTTGTCCGCGCTCTATAAAACTCTAAATAAATAAGTATGAGGAAGAAACACTTGACTTTTTTTTAATGAGCTAATTGTGTATTGAAAGAAACAGACAGAAGCTGTGGGCTGCTTTGATGCATAGATAGAGTTCAAGGGAAGATGCACACTATCCAAAGTGTATGTTGCCAAGGACTGAGGCTGTTTGTTGTTGTGGCCACAGTAAAGACAAGTAGATATCATACTTGATCCGAACCATCCTGATCAAGGTCTATGTGCACAGGAAGATGGTAAAGAGCTCCAACAATAGTAGGGGAAAAAGTACACAAGAGAGGTTTCTGGTATTCTCGGATTACTAAAGTGATTTGGACACAAAATCCTCAAGGAGTTATACCCAATGTATATATGGTCAGGCCAGTTCTGCTAACATTGAGGCTGGAATTGGAAACATTGTGCAGAGAAGAAATAAGAGAAGCCATTAAAGCATCCAAATGTTTATCCCAAGTAGTTCCGGCGAAACAATATGAGGTAACACTCAGATGTGAGTCCCTTGCTCATTGCACCATCAGGATTCAAGCAAGCCGGGCCGACGACGCCTGAAATGGCAGAAACCGGTCCCCGGAAGCTTGTTTCCTTCCCAGTACAAGAATTGGCTTGGTAGTTTGGTTTGCCCTGTTCCCATCATGCACTGGGACAGGATCAGACTAATTTGCATATAGCCAAGTTCTGAGCTGGGATGGTGCAGTGAGCTAAAAAACGGTGATGGATCAAGCCCTGATCTTTGGACTGGGTAAGAGTGGTCTGCTTAATTCAGGCACTCTGTTCATCACCACCCCCTTTTCTGAATCATTTTGTCCACCATAAGCGTGGAAGGGTATACTCAGATGTGAGTCCCTTGCTCATTGCACCATCAGGATTCAAGCAAGCCGGGCCGACGACGCCTGAAATGGCAGAAACCGGTCCCCGGAAGCTTGTTTCCTTCCCAATACAAGAATTGGCTTGGTAGTTTGGTTTGCCCTGTTCCCATCATGCACTGGGACAGGATCAGACTAATTTGCATATAGCCAAGTTCTGAGCTGGGATGGTGCAGTGAGCTAAAAAACGGTGATGGATCAAGCCCTGATCTTTGGACTGGGTAAGAGTGGTCTGCTTAATTCAGGCACTCTGTTCATCACCACCCCCTTTTCTGAATCGTGTTCTGAACATCAGCACTTTCTTCAGTTTACCACCAGATACTTTTAGATGATGGTTCAAAACCTTTGACTTCATTTATAACACCAGAAGGAGCGTACCGTTGGTCTGGCTTTTGCCACAGCAATACTCCAGGGAGCCTTGTAGCAACTTTTCATTAACATCAGGAATGTAACCTACTTCCATGATAATATTCTTTTTATTGGAAAGGAATGAAAAGAGCCTGACAATGTCCTAGTGCAAATGTTGAATAGCCTAATAGAGAGCAATCTAACCATAAAAAAGGAAACATCTGAATTGGGATGTCTGGTGAGGCCTGCTTGGGCCATCACATTGATTGTGATGGTACTAAGCAGAAAGGAACATTCATTGAGATACTTAGGAAGGCACCTAGTCTGCAAAACAAAGATGAGTTGAATTAATTTCTTGGACTTTGCAAAGTTTATGCTCAATTCATTGTGAACTTTGCTGACAACACCAACACCACAAGGATTCTACATAAGAAGAATGCCAGTATGAATCATGTTAGCTATATGAAACTGAGTTTGATGCATTAAAAGAAGAGACATGTAAGACACTTTTTATGAAACCCTATTGTTGTATGGCATTTTAGGATCCGAGTAAATTTTCCTGATTCATGCCCTTATGTAGGTACAATTCACCTTGCCCCAATATAGGCATAGAAATCATTCCCTTATTTAGACATAGCCCATGCAGATCAAATACAGGCGCGGCTACTTCCACCCGTACCAAAGCGTCACAACGATTTCTTGGAAAATCGTCTTAAGCAGTCAGGGACCTCCCCTTGCTTGAATATTGATTTGTCCAAGAACTCATGTACTTTACAAAGAACTACTATTCCCTTGGGGTTCTTTACTAATATTATTATGCCCGACTTTACGTCAAACTAGGTACCTTCAAGGTATAAATATGCCCTCACTTGCCCTAGCAAGACACGGTGGTTTGGAGCAGTTCGAGTATTTTTAGTCATTGTTATTTATGTATGTATTTTTATATGGCTTAGAAACCATACAATGCTCTTACAGTATTATTTTATAATATTGTTCTCACTGTACGCATTATACTTTGCAGCCTGCATTACGATTGTAGCAGTTTATTTCTTTTGCATGAGAAAGAATACTGTTCAATAAAACCTTTTATTTGAAACGCCTGTCTCTCTATTTCTCTGCACCTCTGTAGAAACGAAGCATGCACAATTGGCATATCTATTGTTTCCGCGACTCTAGAGATACATTTCTTATTCTTGGGAAACAAAGTTGTCATGTTTATGCGGTTGTCAGAAACGAATCCCTTCTTGTGAATTCGAGAAAGTATCTAGTGACCTCTGAGCTAGCTGGCACTCACTATTAAGTTTAATATATTCGATAGAGACCTAGTCGACCTTAGTCCTACGTCTAAAACTATAAGATATATTATTCCAATGCGCAGAGCCTATTGGGAATATAGGAACTACACTACATGGCGCCCAATGTTTGGTAAGGCACTAATTTAACGCTAGATACTTAAGTAACTCAGTCGTGCTTTTCCCAGAGACCCCTTTTTCCGGTAAAATACTCCAATAGACGTCTGGAGTGGGTGAAAGGATAAAATATCTGCGATAACTGAGTAGGACAAGAATCCTATGTATTAGTTTTTGGTTTTGTTCAACGTTGAAGGATATAGTGTTCCAAAATATTGTGCACCTTATCTTCGTTTCCTTGAAACTTGCTCTGCAAACTTTCATTAAACAATGTCGCTTAACGGCGACAACAACACAAACGGTGGAGCTGCAGCAGCTGCAGCCTAACCAGGTTTTAACACAACAGGTTTCCAAGAAACCGACGCGGATGCTATAATCATCCCGAAAAATTTAAGGAAAACCATTGCTATAAAACCTATAACAAATGGCCTATCGTCAAGAGGTGGTAGGGTGTTTTTTGTCATAGAGCCACATGAATATCGGCAGACAGAGGTATTCTATTCATGGATTATCTTCCTTGAAGCAAATCCAGTAACACATGTGTTTTACTACTACGAAGAAGAGGAACTTCCAACGGAATACACTCCTTTCGAGGATGTTGAAATTCCACTAACATACCAAGAACATGCGCTCTGGTTTAAAGGCACCCTACAACATCAAAATCACATTACCAGGCTCGGTCCACTAGGTAGACCAGGAGCAACATGGCCAGTATTAGTCAGATATACACCACATCCTGCCATTGAAGAAATGTCAGGTGCAGAACTATTAGTTCAACTAAAACAACTAATCGAAATACATAGACAATTGGTTCAATATGTCATGCGGACTCTAACAGTCCAACCTCCTATAAGGATTCCACAACACACACCTCACCAGGGGAGCACAAATAAAATCACACCACAGACTATACAATCAGTCATTGGTAAATTGCCCGCAAAACGGGAACAAATTCCATTCTGGATAGCTCAAAAAATACTCAAATCGAGGCAGTATTTCCTGATACTACCCCTCATGAGAAACACAGGATTCTAACAATCTGTTTACCAATGGGGATCGCACCACACATGGAGGACTGTGACACTTGGCGGTAATAATAGACGTCCTGAAACAGATTCAAAATGAATACGGGGCAGAGCCTCCTTTAAATCTGGGTATGAAACTACTGAAAGATTTCAAACAGGTCTCAACAATAATATTAGCTAATATTAAAGGTGAGGCAGCATCCGTGGCGATTCGCCAAAAGTTCAGAGAATTTGATGTAACTGAGCAACCATATGAACTGGCCAGAATAATTGAAAAATCCTCTGAAGAACTAGGTAGAGATAGCTTGGGTGGGAAACCAGTTAAACCCCACCTAACTGAAAGTCCTGAAAAGGTCTTTATTAAGAAACACTCTCACTGTTCCTAAAAAGAAGTGGAGAACACTAAACAAACTTCTAAAAAGAAGTGTTCTCAATCCCGAGGTAGGTCTCCTCAAAAGGAGCCCTCTGAAAAGAGGTATAACCTCAGGAACAGGGATAATTTGAGAAAACCTGATAGATATCAAGATACGGATACACGTTCCTCTCGTACCTTTCAGACTTCCTCACAGAAATCTGAAAGAGGACGGTCAGAACAAAAAGAAAAAACTGTGAAGTCCAAAGACGATCAACACGTTCCAAAAAATAAGACAACCCAATTCACCAAAAAGAAGGTAGCAGGTCTAAAAATCAGACATGCCAAGGATCTTGAGGACACAACTGAAAAACGGGGAGTGGGCTCAAACAATGCTGGACAGCGCAGCAGAAGTAACCATAGCTCGCAAGATCTTGAAGGATCATCTGGAGACAGTGGACTTGAATGAGTACATCCAGGTTGAAACTGTTGATACAAGGGTTAGTGTACCCCATAAGCTATAGGGGGATATAACTAGAAAAATAAGGGCACTCTTTTGGGAGAAGCTCTCTAAAGGTTATGACATTCTTCTAGCTGAAAAAGACTGGCCACCTGAATTTGTCAGGGAGTGCTCACATGGCGAAGACATCATTAAGCCAGCCTTCTCAAATCATATTCCAATTCATTTAAAATACACCTATGCCAGAAAATGGCCTGTAGCCCAGGCTCCAGCATTATATAAAAATCATGTAGGATGGGATGAGGATTCCCCTCACCATAAAATCCAGTTAAAAACTCAACCAACTGCACAAAGGCAGTACCCAGTTAAGCAAGAAGCTAAAAACAAGTCAGGGAGATATTAGATCAACTTGAATACCAAGGGGTGATTGAAACATGCACCTCTTCAATGAGCAATCCTTTGTTTCCTGTTTGCAAACCAGACAATACATATCGTCTAGTTTTGGATTACAGACATTTAAACTCTTATTGCAAAACCTTTGCAGTACAAAATGCATACAGTGCAGCACTAATGAATAATATTGTGCGTAAAAAATATAAAACAATATTAGATATTTCTAACGGTTTCTTCTGTCAAAATATTGCACCAGAGAAAATACTACACCGAGTATATTACCCATGCACCACACTGCACAAGCTGGGACACACACCGGACCAACTTTGTCTGCGAGGTTGTGGTCATACTGGAACTTTTTACCACATAATATGGGAATGCCCCAATATACAACGCTATTGGGAAAGGGTGCTAGCGGTAATCTCAGAGGTTGGAGGAGCAGAAGTACCCTGTGATCCAAAATGTTGCCTCCTTAATATCTGGCAACCAGCAGATCTCAACTTAGCCTTACAAAATTGGGCTACATTGGGGATGGTAATTGCAAAGCGGAACATAGCTAAAAACTGGGGATCCGGAGTACTGCCCACACACACACAATGGGAGCGAGACATGGATAACGCCATGATGGCTGAAAGGGCAGTCTACACACACAGGGACTGCCCAAAGAAGTGGACCAAAATATGGGCTAAATGGAAGAATTTCGAGGAAATATCTGTGACCCTCCCCTACAGATCCCATCACCTGGAGGTAGTCCATAACTATAAATTAAATTGCGGACCGGAATGGAAGCTCAATTTCCACACTGTCATGCAATTGCTTCAGGAGAGGGAAGGTATCACCTTTCAAAAAGTACTAAAATGACAACTACAAGTATACTGTTCATGTTATGTACCTTTGCAACATGTTTCGCTTATCTTAATGTATAAGATGTAAATGTATAGCACCCTTTCCCAATAGCGTTGTATATTGGGGCATTCCCATATTATGTGGTAAAAAGTTCCAGTATGATCACATCCTCGCAGACAAAGTTGGTCCGGACCTGCATGTAAGAAAACTGGGCTCTGGGAGGGGGCTGCGCCCTCCCCTTTTTTTGTGGATAATGTTTATTGATTTTTGTTTTAACATACTGGGACAACTGAGCAGATGAGGATGTGCATGAGTACAATTATAACATCTAGTGCAGGATAACAAAGTTACATGTTCGAAGTATATAAACTAATGTTAATTACATTTCATTGAATCACTGTACCAGTATTACACGGGATAAACCTAACCAATAAAAAAAAACAGCTTTTCTTGTTAAAAAATAAAATAAAAAATAAAATATTGCACCAGAAAGTAGGTATTTGACCGCTTTCTCAATCATGAGGACACTGCATCAATTCTGTTGTCTCCCCAGGGATTTAAGAATAGTCCAGGGTTATTTTCAGCCAGAATAACAGAGTTACTACAAACGTATGATGATGAGGCATTATCTTATGTCGATGACATCTATCTAACAGACGAAGACTTGGACAGGCACTTGAACAGAGTGAATACCATTATACTTGGATTCGCCTCTGAAGGGTATAAATTAAATTTTAAGAAATCAAGAATAGCCCACCTCAACGTCCTTTTTCTAGGATATGAGTCATCAAGTGAAGGCAAAAGCCCGGCAGCCAACTTTTTAGAAAAGTGTGCGCTGCTCCAACCTCCAAAAACGCAGAAAATTTTACAGTCAATTCTAGGTTTCCTAAATTTCGGAACAACATACATTCTAAATTACGCAGAAAGGGTTAAACCTCTGTGAATTAATCAAACCTGATTTCAAAACAGTTAATTGGACTAAAAAACACACAGAAATTTTGCGCTCAGTGCAAACAGACATGTTAGCAACAACACATTTACAAAATCACGTAAACGTACGCAACCTTGAAATCCGAATCATTCCAGGAAGATACAGATTCACGTACTTAACCTTTAATGAAGAAGAAAAAGTACCAATAGCTTATAAATCACACTTTTACACACAAGCTGAAATTAAATTCACCTCTTCAGAAAAAAATCTGACAGCGGTTCAAACTGCAGTAGCAAAAGAGAGAGCCCTCGCACAGGTAAAAGGCACAATGGTTGTTACTCCTGTACCTGCCTTAGAGGCAGTGACAAAAGCGAGCATTCCGAATGCAAAGGCTTTACATCCGGGATGGATACAATGGGTTAATTCTCTTGCTGCAACAGACATTGAATACGTTTTTGACCCCTATTTGAAAACACAAGAATTTCTACAATACGAACAAGAATGTCCTCTGCCCACTGAGATTCTGCCTATAGAACAGAACGAATGTATAAGTTAAACAGACGGATCAGCACAGCCTGCAATTGGGGGTAAACAAGCTTTTAGTGCTGCGTGCGATTGTAAATTCTGACCTATGGTCACAAAAACCCAATCTCTCGGAGATTGTACAGCTCAGCAAGCTGAACTACAAGCATTCAAGATGGCGCTTGAAAATACCGATCGTGAATTCTTCACACTCATAGTGTGCGATTCCTAATATTGCGTTCAATCCTACAATGAATACTTGCAGAACTGGATTCAAAACGGTTTCAAAGATGCAAAAGGTGGGACGATCAAGCATAAGTTGCTTTGGGAACAAGTAGTTCAGTTACGAAAAGAACTACAAAAAATTCACGTGATCCACACACTGAGTCATCAACGTGATGGCGTTCACGTTGCAGGGAATTCATTGGCTGTTTAAGCCGAGAAGGTAGCTGTGCAAACGGCTTCCATAGCTGCAATCATTCATTCAAAAACGAAAATAGACGGCGAAATAATGCTAGCTGTCACTGTTTCAAGCAAAGACAGCGGTAAAACATTACCAAAAGGCTTTCCACTCAAATACTCGTATATAACTGATGCAAATAATGTTCAGTTTGCTTGAATCCCTGGAGTGGGGGATAGAGTAATTCCAAACATGGAACATAGATTAGGACTAATTTTTGCAGCACATTAAGGGCTTGCCTTTGCACACGCAGGTGTTTCCACCACAGTATCATTATTAAAACAGAGATACTGGTGGCCACGCATGAGGAAACAGACTAGAAACTATGTTTTGGAATGTGAAATCTGCCCAAAGATGAACGTCTCTACAGTGAAACGTCCTGCGCAGACGCCCCTGTTAATTTCAGATAAACTGTTAGCGTGCGTTTACCTGGACCACTGCGGTCCCTTACAGAGGGATGGTAACTACAAATATATCTTGGTCGCAGTGGATTCATGCTCAAGATTCATTTGGATATGGCCCCAGCGCTCGGCTGACCCCCAAACTGTTATAAAAGATTTGCAAGTCTTTATCGGCACATACGCATTTGACATGCTACATTCTGACCAGGGCCTTGCATTTAGCTCAAAGGCTTACAAGGAGGCCATGGCCAATCTGGGCATTGCGTTGCGGTATTCTAGTCCATTCCACCCTGAGGGAAATTCGGTTGTGGAGAGAAAAAACCGGGACATAAAGCAATCTATAACAGCTGGGGTATTAGGCTCGGGTGACGGGTGGGTGAAACATCTAATAAGTGTCCAACGTAGTCTTAACAAACTGCCAAGAAGTTCTCTGGGTGGAATCACTCCATATGAAATCCTTTTTGGAACTAGAATGATTGTCCAGGACCTTGATCATCACACTTCAGTGGTAGAACAAAAACCTTTTGATATCAAAGACCGTTTGGCTTTTTTGCAGGACCTGAATGAAACAAGGAAAAGTCAAAGCAACACCTTGCTGAAGCCAACGACCACTGAAGGGGAACCACCCGTCCCAGCATGGCCTACCTGGATTCCAAAGATTGGGGATCTGGTCAGAGAAAAGATTGCAGACAAGAAGGAATTTGGGCCTTCTTACAGACAACCAGTACCTGTGCTAGCAATCCACGGATCAAGAACAGTGTTACTGCCGCCCCTTGCTGGAAGAAAGGAGAACAGGTTCATATCAATCGACCTGGTAAAACCACATCATATGGCCAATAATAAGTAGTAGGCCAAGTGGACTATAAAGATGTAGCAGACAACCAAATCTGGCTACTATCCAAGAGGTTCAAACTGAGAGACTCATCACCTTTGAAGACTCTGCAGGGCGAAAAGAAGGGCTAAGCAACAAAGCCATGGAACTTGTGACTCTTGAGACCCAAATAACAGTTCGTCAAGAAACACCTGTCTACAATGATATAGCATCTGACTATACTAATATGATAAGGGATCAAGTAGCTCCAGCGATTTCAAATAATCATGATGCAATACTACAATTGACAGAACTGCCTCTGGCTATTTTATTAACTTTGATACGTTTTCCGAGGATCCCAGTGAGCCTGAAATGACGCCAGCGAAAAGACCTTTGAAAGAACAAGCAACAGAACTTTTTCATCAACTGGAAAAGACTTCACCATGTATTGAAATTTGGATTGTGTGGGTGTACTTTTTCTTCTACTTTGGTTGACTCTTGTATTAACTTTGAGAATGCTGATAAATGGAAAATATAGTAAAAAGGACACAGCAAGTAAGAACATCAACTTACTCCTCAAGCCACACAAATCATCTCATCGTGAACAAACAGACTTGTCATCAGTGAACATCACAGCCGTTCCTATACCTGGTGGTATTGGTTGGGACAGAACTGATTATGACATCTTTGGTCCTGCAGAGCTGTTGAAGATTCTACACCTATTCAAGGTTTCCTTGACTGACTTTGTTTCATTTAGTACCTTTTCTGATGATTGGGACTTTGAGACTGTTAATAATATGATGTCAGACTTAGAAATGTCTGCAAAATTTACAAATCATGAATACTTAGAAGGTTCCTCAGATTATGAACAAATGTACTGTTATAATCACTATGGTCATCATTTCTTGCACAAATCTGCAAATCCTAGAAATGTTTATACTTTAAATCAATGGGAACATTGTCCAACGCCACCAAAGTGTGGCTCAAAAACATTTTATGAAAAATGTCCATACTTCTCAGGTTTTAATGTCTCAAATCCAGAAACATTTTACTTGAGAAATGTTAATAAGACAGGAATGAAAAGTATGTTGACCAATACTAAGCTAATTTATTCTGCGGCCTTTTATGCTCAGCTGTCCACATTAGGTTTTGACTTTTGGAAAGACAACATAGAGACAAAAACTGTCTGGGGCAGGAAAGACTGGCAGGTGCAGGGATTAGAAGCTTTATTTAGAGCCTGCATCATTCCTGAACAAATGTTTTTAAATGACACTGTTCAGCAGACATCTTATCTTGGCCTAGCTAAGATAAAAGACTTAAACAAACCGTCAATACCTACACCTACACCTGACAATAGGAAAACTACAGAGGGGGTGGTCGACGTAAAAACTATTTTACTTAAAAACAGAACAGATCCTGATTGGAAAAAATGGTTAATCTGGCCCACAGACACAAACAACTGTCAATATAGATTCCTGAATAAAAACACCAGGGTTTACATTCACTAGGCCAGATCCAAGATATGTCCAGAGACAACATCCAGGGATAGTAACAACATATAGTGTAGGAAAACTGTACCTTGAGTGGCTACAAAAGTCCACACTAACAGAATTAAAACAACACTTTTCTTTACTTAAAGATGGCGTTGATTTAAGGGACTTCTTGCAAGGACCTGCAAAACCACGTCATAAACGTTTTATATACGCTCGTATCTATGCCATTTATAATGAAGCATGGAAAACAACTGAAGCATAAATTGCAGAATGAATACGAGAAATTGATTGTATTAATTTAGAGAAATCTCTCTCTGTAGTTGACAATGGGTTAACGACACTGTCATCCAGAATTTATTCTTTGGACAGCATAGTATCCTCTGCCATAGACATAATGGAACAGGACTTGGTCATGTTACAGCATGGACAGTCACAGTTGCGTTCTATAATGCTTTTAGGCTGGACGTTACAAAATCTTTGTTCTGGCTATGTGCCATGGCGTCTAATCAACACCACGTCATTGTTTTCTGAATTTAAGCTTACAGATGAACAAATCACTTTCGCACAAAGAGGAGCAGACTGTACGGTGCTGAGCATTGAAAAATTGGAAAGATTACCATTAACTGTTTCTGAGAAGCCAGCAACAGAATGGATAATACACGGAACAATCACTCTGCCTGTCATAATTTTTCATTTTCAGTATTGTTTGAAACATATACCAGCTGGCGTATATGAAAAGTTGGGTAAAGAATACATGAAGACGTCCTGGGATTTACAATATACACACAGATGTTGGAGTAGGGGATAAGAAGTGTTTCTTAGTGGTACAAACTGCAAAAATGCACTAAGCAGTACACTTTTATGTCAGGGTATTAACTTACATGGAGCCTGCGATGGTTCTTCGACCAACTTATCCTGCCACCTGCAAGGTTCTCCAGCTGCAGTGATAGATCCAATTTTTAGGCAGCTGTCTAATGGAAGCAATATTATATTGAATGATCACAGCTGCTGGGGTATGTTGCCAGGAATAGCCTATCTCGTAACTGTGTCAGCCAGGGTCACTTGCTGTATGCAAGTATTGTTTCCTAAAACCAAGACAGACGGGGAGTCGCCGTTATAGCCTCACTGAACATCTCTTTCATCACTTTAAGCAGCATGTAAGCCATTCTTTTGCAAAAAACTGTGCCACTGACCTCGTCCAAAGATACGTATGATCTGCAAGTTGCAAGTACTTCTGCAGAGATACATGCCCTTTTATCCACAAACTGCATTCTCAGAAATGTTAGGTCATATCTTAAACATGTCTGATACCAGTGGTATTGTACATGTATTTAAGACAGCTTTTTCGGGACTGTTAGCACCCTTTGAAGTAGTCCGCGGCATGTTTCCAAACTTCGTGCACTCTATGTTCGGCGGCCTGCATCTCATTTTGGGACTCGTAGCAGGGATACCAGCGACACCCAGATTACCTTTGAGAACACTCTCCTGGCAATGAAGTGTCGTGAGCGCATGATACAGATTCTGGGACCTACTCGTTTAAGAGATTTGAATTCCACATGGTTTCTGTCATTCCGACCAATCTGGCAAGATGGCATCTTACCTGTTCTACGATGCCTGCTTTGTGGAAAAGAATGCGTGCTGGACATCTGTCTGACACTCCCATCAGTCCTGCCAACGAATGTTGATACTTTGCTTGGACCTGTAACGGCTCAGGCACTGTGTTGTCCCCAGCGGCTACCAATCCTGATGACGGCATTCATTGAGATCTCACAGACGCAAACTTCAGACGGTGAGATACGTGGAGCGACAGGCACACAGGTACCATCCACTTCAAACATTGCAAATGTGGCTGACGCTGATGGCGATGCTTCTCATCTTTGTGCAATCGATCTGCTTAACGAGGTAGTCCAACTTTCACCTACAGTAGGAGACAAATTCTTCACCAGCTTAGAAGATTTTGGGCCATATGTATCAAGAAAATTCGCATTCGCAAAGGCCGAAATTCTGCGAATTTCGGCCTTTGCAAATGCGAATTTGCTAAATGGTATGTATAAAGCAAAATCTGGTGCCAAACAAGGAATCGCAAAATTTGCGATTCCTTGTTTTGCAATTGCATTCAAGTCATCGCAAATTTTGCGATTCCTTAACTGCAATGTATGAAGCTAAAAAAAATTGCAAAATGTCTAAGGAATCGCAAATTACCACCAACTTCTAGTTGGTGGTAAGTTGCGAATTCCTTGAAAAATGCAAATTTTTGCATTTTTCAAAGTGCCATGTGACGCACATACATGCCCTTAGGGCATGTGTGTGTGCCACATGTGCACCCATGCATATTTCAGGGGTGCAACAGGGTGTCCTTTGGACACCCCTGCACCCTTGAAATTATTCTCAATTTGCGATTAGCAAATTGCGAATCGCAAATTGAGAATAACTTCCCATTCATTCCTATGGGCCTCCTGGCCCATAGAAATGAATGGGAAAGTATTCCTTAATTGCGATTCGCAATTTGCTAATCGCAATTAAGGAATTTTAAGAAATCGCAAAAAAATGCGATTTTGTACATGCATACCTATTTGCGATTCTCAAATAGCGATTTCTTAAAAATCGCTATTGGAGAATCAAAAATCAGGTTGATGATACATATGGCCCTTGATGTTTTCTCCAAACAATGACACTGGCTTTTGAGGTTAGCACTCTGAAATCGACCTTCACTTTCCAAAACAAACTTCTGGAACTCTATTTTTCCATGATTTGACTTTTTACCACATTTAAAAAAAAAATTTGGCACAAAGTATTCTGCTTAAAGTAGAACTATTCCTAGAGAACAAGAATTCTTTGAATACTCCCAAGAGACAATATTTGACCTTGTCCACAATCAAACGAATTATAAATTATGTCAATGGATGGTCTCAACCTTTTTTTTCTTCTGTATTTAAGAGCCATTTCATGAATGTATTTTCATGATTCATTTGGATAGCATTTCAAATGTCATCTATATGCTATGAATGAAACATAGCTTTTAATGCGTACAGCACAAATGCTCTTTTTCGTGTACAACCAATACCTATGCATTTTTATGTATTTTGGGTGGGTTTTAACACATGTTTAGATTTATTTTATGTGCTTCGAACTTAGTAATGTCGCATATAATAAAGTGGAGTGGGAGTTGTATGGCGTTTTAGGATCCAAACAAATTTTCCCGATTCATGTCCTTATATAGGTACAATTCACATTGCCCCAATATAGGCATAGAAATCATTCCCTTATTTAGACATAGCCCATGCAGACCAAATACAGGCATGGCTACTTCCACCCTTACCAAAACGTCACAACGATTTCTCGGGAAATCGGTATAAGCAGTCAGGGACCTCCACTTGCTTAACCCCTTCCACGCTCATGACGAGCTGGGCTCGTCATGAGGTAGCCTCCTCGCACGCTCATGACGAGCCCAGCTCGTCATGAATAAAGGGAATATGCAAATCTCAGCACAGGAGGGGAATATGCTGAGCATCGATCTGGTTAAGTATTGATTTGTCCAAGAACTCATGTACTTTACAAAGAACTACTATTCCCTTGTGGTTCTTTACTGATGTTATTATGCCCGACTTTACGTCAAACTAGGCACCTTCGAGGTATAAATATACCCTCACTTGCCCTAGCAAGGCACGGTGGTTCGGAGCAGTTCGACTATCTACTTGCCCGACGCAGCTCGCTACAGCAAGTGCCGAAGGAAGCCGACCCTCCAGCTGGCGCACTGATCGAGAAGCTGTCCTTTCTCTTGCTGAGAATCCAGCTTCAGTGTTTCCCAGCTCCCCTTGCGGGGTGTTGGGAAATCGAGTCCCGAGACAGAGATACCAGACCTCCTTCATTCTAAAACTAAGGTATGGAGCTGATTAGAACCTAAGAAAAATCTTGGATAGATTCTTGGCAAAGAAAACAAAAAACCTATGCTACACAACTCATACTTCTTCCCTCGCACTAGACTTAGGTTAGGTACCTTGGGGTAGGCATATTTTAGAAGCACCAGTTGAGTATTTGTATTGTTATTTATGTATGTATTTTTATATGGCTTAGAAACCATACAATGCTCTTACAGTATTATTTTATAATATTGTTCTCGCGGTACGCATTATACTTTGCAGCCTGCATCACAATTGTAGCAGTTCATTTCTTTTGCATGAGAAAGAAGACTGTTCAGTAAAACCTTTTATTGAAAACGCCCATCTCTCTATTTCTCTGCACCTCTGTAGGAACGAAGCATGCACGATTGACTGAGTGAAATACTTATCTATTGTTTCCGCGACTCTAGAGATATACTTCTTATTCTTGAGAAACCAAGTTGTCATGTTTATGCGGTTGTCAGAAACTAATCCCTTCTTGTGAATTCGAGAAAGTTTCTAGTGACCTCTGAGCTAGCTGGCACTCACTATTAAGTTTAATATATTCGATAGAGACCTTATCGACCTCAGTCCTACGTCTAAACTATAGGATATATTATTCCAATGCGCAGAGCCTATTGGGAATATAGGAACTACACTACACTATGATATGAGGAGTAATTTCATGGCTTTAACAGGTGCTCGTAGTTCTTTTGCAGTCTAAGGGTAGTCATTAGGTGACAGTGGAGTATGCATCAAGATCATTCAGCCTAGATGAAACTAGGTTCTTTGTAATTGAGATAGGAGCCCTGGCATGTATGTGTGGGTATTGAAAATTTCTAGTAGTAGGTATGGGGAAATACATTGGCTACAATTACAGACCACAAGCCTTAGGTGGCTCACTTTTCCTACCAAGACAGCAGGCAGAGCAAAACCCCCACATACCCAGGTGACTTATCAGTCTACAAGAGTATAATTTTTAAATACAATATCTGCCTGGTGTTAGAAGTAGCAGACCAGACTTTCTCAGTTACCTTTAAGTCTGGATGAAAACACGGAGGAAGATGAGAAGTATGGGGTTGCTATAGTGTGTGATGTGATGACAAGGGGGTGTCACAAGAACAATTGAAGGAGCAGGTTTTGGAGGTTCAACTGTTAAATAAGTTTGCACAGTATGTAGAGGCAGGATGGCCAAGGAAGGAGTTGCTAAGTGATGTGTAACAGTTACAGAAATGTAGATGAGGCATTGCCATGGCATAAGGGCATTTTGTGAGAGAAGCAAATACTGGTTTTACTCACAGGTCTGAGGGTGTGAATAATGGACATGGCAACTGAATATCGTTCTGGAATGAGTGCCATGAGGAGAAGAGGTAATGCATATTTTTGGTGGCCAGGAATTGATAAAGACATTGCAAACCATGTGACACAATGCATTCCATTTGCATGGAATAATACATCTAAAAAATATTATATACACCACTCAGGATTTAGATAGACTGAATGGCCCATGGGTAAAAATAACTTTGGATGTTTCAGGACCCATCCATACATTAAGTAGTGACACAATGCATGCCCAAGTGGCTATGTACTATTTTTTTTAATTGATCTATAGTTACATTTGTATCTCATGTGGGGGGAGTGTTATCACATAATTCTTGGAGGATGTTTTTGTTAGGGAAGCTGTACTATCTGATATTGTAATGGACAATGGAGTACATTTAGTGTCAGAAGAGATAAAGAGCTTTTTGGGAAAACTGGAGACTCGTCATTCCTGGACTTAGATCTATTATCCTCAAAGTGATGGATTAGTGGAACAGTAGACTACAGTGATGAAAGGAAGGGATACGACAGGTGTTAAATGGAGGAGAGGATTACTGCCCAGATGTAGATGTGGGTGTATCTCACCACTCATAATACAGCTACAGGTGAAAGCACGTATACATTAATGTGTGGAATGGAGTTTTGCTTGTAGTAAAAAAAAAAGCTGATTTTTCAAAAGGAAAGAAGTAAGACCTGTCAGTAATCATACCAAAAGAAATAGTTATTTCAAAATGAATAATTGGGTGCATGTGAAGTTGGGACAGAAGTAAAGGAATTATTTGTCTGGATTTTCCATTGATGACAGGTGTTTGGAATGAGTTTGTTTGTCGTGGAGTTGTTCGATGTTAACATATGGAATATGGGAGTGAAATGGCCGCTCACTGCTGAAGCTCAGCGATTCCCCCAACCTCTGCCTGCCCATAATCCGTCAAATTTATCCGGAATCTCCCAGAAACATAAATATGGAATGGTAATCCCCAGCGGCGTTGAGTCCGAAGAGGGGAATCAGATGGAACGGAAACCAAAAGGGAGGATCGAGCTGAGCGGCTCATGTGTCCTAAAAGCCGCTGACTCCATTGACTGCTGAGGCCGTGCTAGGCCTCCAGTTGTGTTCGGCTCGGAGGTTGAAGCGGTGCGGAGACATACGGCGGGGGAGCGGCGCGTCGTGTGGAGCACCAACGACTTTAACATCCACTGGGCAGTAGATCTAAGAAGGCTTTCCAGCCGCAAAGACCTTGGTGACATAGGCCAGGGTTTGATCTCGGGACGGAGCCAGGATTGGCTTGAGACAGGCGGTGGCCCAATATAATCCGAGCAGCAAGGAGAGAGGACATGGAGCGGCTGATGTGGGTCTCCAGCACAACGCTGTACCGCTAAGAAGGTGAGCGCAGATAACAGAGGCTACAGGTTGGAATTAAGGAGACTATATAGTGGATTAATGGCAGCTGGAAAATTGTCAGGCCTACTGGCCGAGTAAAGGGCGTGGCAGGCAAGAACATTGGGAAGCAGAAAGCCTCATAATCCCCCGTAAGGTGGGATGCGTTAACATCCAGAACAGCTAGGCATTGGGGAGAAGCGAAAAAACAGACATTTTAATAAGGGGACCCGATCCAACGCCGCACAGCTCAATCAGCATGGACCCCTGGGCCAATCGTTCCCAAGAACGCTCCCTGGAGCCCCGACACTCGAAGCTGATCATTGCCACATGTGTACATCATACGGAGAAAGTACAGGGGCAGAGACAAATGATTAACTTCACCCCTGAAATCCCAGCGTTGAGACAAGAGAATTGGTCTATGGGGGAAACACGGACAGTCATGAGTCAGTGCTGGGGCAAAAGTAGAAGCAGATGATAACGTAAAGTGCCTTTGTACCTATTACTGGTGGAACACAGGAACCCTCGGTGGGGACCCCCGAGAGGTCAGTGACATGGTTCACCTCAGGAGCAGGCGGCGGCTGTACCTGCAAGGGCTCTGGCTTGAAGATGTCTGGCACTAAAGGATCAAACAGCATGCCCCAGACTAAATTTGGCAAATTCGCGGCCCCAAAACTGGCTGACACAGAGACGTCGCACAAGGGAAAAGCAGCTTCAGAGATGGGATCAGACAACGGTGATCCAACATTGAACGACATCATGGATGCCATAGCCGGTGTGAACACATCGTTGGAACATAGAATGGACTCCATCACTATTGAAGTTACACTGATGAGAGCAGACCTTCAGAAAAGGTGAGAAAGTCAAGGCCTAGGAGGTGACCACTACTGAGCTTGGTGGCAAAGCACAGCAAATGCGACAGGACATTAGAGAGCTCCAGACCTTGAGCAAAGTAACAGAAAACAAGCTGGAAGCCTACGAGGGTAGATCGAGGTGTAACAACGTCCAAATAATTGGAGTCCCTGAGAAGGCGAAAGGTCAGGCAGCAGACCTTTTTGTCAAAGACCTAATCATCAACCAATTGTGAACGAAGAACCTGTCCAAATTCTTCACAGTAGAAAGAGCGCACAGACTCCCAGGTGGTAGACCAAGACCGGCAGCTCCTCCTTCGTCCGCTGTTGGCACGCCTTTTACATTTCAGAGATCGGGACATTATATCACTATCCGCTCGCTCAGCTCCTCCCATCAAATATGAAAACAGTGAACTTTCCTTCTTTCCGGATTTTCCGATACCGGTGCAACAACAGAGGAGATCCTTTTTGAGTGTCAAGAAACAACTCAGGGAAAAAGGCCTCTGCTACTCTACACTGTTTCCTGCAAAGCTCTGTGTCGAGGCGGAGGGTAAGACTTGGCTCTTCGAAACACCAGAACTGGCACTGGAGTGGCTAGAGTGATGGAGACCGGCGAGGGACCACAATCCACGACGTGGAAAAAATGGTCTCCCCGTAAGACACACGTCCCCAAGTGGAAGGTCGACGAGGCTGGCCAGTGAAGACAAATCTGGGGAATGAAGTGGATACTCAGAGGATACTCTACTGTGATAATGTTGTAGGACAAGGAGGATTGCAAAACCTAAGTGACTGCACCAACACCGTTCGACTTCTAAATACAGATTGGAGATGTATCTATATGCGTAAGCAGGGAGCACTAGGCAAAATGTTCCACCCCCCAATTTCTATCTAGTTTAGTGTTAGGGAAACGGGCACTCTGCAGAGTTGGGTTCATGACTCATGGGCTGTTTTAAGCCCAGAGAGCGGGAGAGCAGGGAGGGGGGACATTGGGTTATGATTGTTGTATTTTGTAAGTTAGAAGAAAGCAATACACCGCACACCATGAGACATGAGAAGGAAGTATTAGACGGGAAGACATTTGGTTGCCTACATAGGATACAGGCTAGATCAATGAAGGGTATGACTTATCCTAACACTGAAGCAGGGAGCTTTGAGGGAACCAAATTCCATAAGCATAAACATGGAGTCATCAAGGGATAAAAGATTTAGGCTCCTGTCTGGGAACGTAAATGGCCTGGGAGACAAACTTAAAAGAGGAATAGAGTTTCAATTTATTAAGAGGCATTCCCCTGAAGTGGTCCTGCTTCAAGAGACTCATTTAGTCGGAAATACCTGTAAGGCACTGACCAGGTGAGGCTACAGCTTGGTTGCACATTCCGGGTTTACTACGAGGTCCAGGGGTGTGGGCCTTATGATCCGATGATCCTTCCCAATGGCGGTTACCCATACCTGGACTGACAATCTGGGATGGTATGCAGCAGTGTCTGGAAGGTTGGAGGGTGTTTCGCTTATCCTGGTGTCTGTATATGTACCCCCTGGAATGCAGGTACTCGTGCTCAGAGATCTGGGAAATCTCATACTAACATCCCCCAAGGGAAAACTGTTAATGGGAGGAGATGTTAACTCTGTGGTGTCGGGTTGTCTCGACTGCTACCCCCAAGACGTACGGTCCTCGCAGATGGTCCTCCCCACTTTCCTGGAGGCGATGGGACTGGTGGATGCCTGGCGGATCCATCACCCCTTAGACACACAGTTCACTGTTCATTCCGGGGCCCATAATAGCTTCTCCTGAATTCACTACATCTTTACCGCAGCAGCTCAAGTGGGGCACATTAAAGAAATTAGACACTTGGCCCGGGGAATATCAGATCATTCCCCGATTTGGACACTGGTGGGGGTTGGGGAGAGACATGTGGGAAGAATAGCACCAATAAATCTCTGGCACCTTCGTATCACTGCTATCAAAGAAAAAATGACACAAACAATAGAGCATTACTTTCAAGGCATTGAGGGATTGGTGGGATCTGCCCAAACACTCTTGGAGGCATTCAAGACAGTTTTTCGGGGCAGGTGATTTCGCAGATAGCTGGTGATAGGAAGGAAAAGAACGCAGAACCGGTGAGGCTAGAAGATGATGAAGTCTGCAAATAGAAGGGAAGCAATCAGGACCCGGGAGCAGGACGTAGCGCATTTGCTCAAATTAAAGAGAGAAGAATAAAAAAGGGTGGCAATGGATATGGCAAAAACACTAAACAGAGATAAACTTGGGAGAATATATGAACTAGGCGACAGAGTAGGGAAATTATTGGCTTGGCTTGACAAAAGAGACTACGCAAACTGTCTGGTTACGCAACTAATAACAGAAACAGGGGACTCAAATACTGACACCCAGGAAATAGCAAACAAGTTTTCCAACTACTATAGGCAACTATGTGACTTACACACTACTCTTCCTAAGGAAAATTCAATGGCCCTGTTATCGGACATGACACTTCCATCAATAACGGAAGAGGATAGGACACTGCTCGAAAATGATTTTCACTAACGAAGAGGTGACACAAACTATAAGGAGTTTGCAGTCTGGGAAGGCGATGGGCCCCAATGGTCTCCCTATAGAGCTTTACAAACTAAAACCTGATACCATCGCCCCATATCTCATAGCCATGTATGTGGAACGTCGAGAGGAGGGTAAACTTCCCCAGGACCAAAGATTGGCCACATTGGTGGCCATACATAAAGAAGGCAAGCCAAAAAGTAGATGCTCCTCATACAGACTAATCTCATTATTGAATGCAGAAGCCAAAATATTGGCAAAGTTGTTGGCCACCTGCCTGGTGGGGTTGTTATCAAAACTGATCCATTCGGATCAATCAGGCTAAATGCCTTCTAATCACATGTCACTTAACCTCCGCCGACTTCACTGGGTTCTGGGACGAGTAGATACACTGTGAGAAGATGCGTTGGTGGTGTCCTTGGATGCCACTATGGTGTTTCATACAATCAAATGGCCTTACCTTTTCGCTGTGCTAGAAAAACTGGGGTTTGGCCCCAACTTTGTTAGTTGGATAAAACACCTATATTCTAACAAGCGCAAGTAGTCATAAACAACAAAAAATTAGAAACTTTTACCCTGTGACAGGGGACACAACAGGGTTGTCCCTTGTCCCCATTGCTGTTTGCGCGTACGCTTGGGCCCCTTGCAGCTTGGATCCGCAGGGACCCCATTGTCAGAGGCTTGAGATGGTCGGAAGAGTGGGAGGATCGCATCTTCGTCTATGCCGATGACATACTGCTATATTTGGCATCGCCTGGGACCTCGATCCATAGGGTCCTTAACGTCTTCACAGATTTAGACAAATACTCTGGATACACTATTAACTGGACCAAATCACTGATACTTGTGTTGAGGGGAGGGGTCCCATCCCTTCCCAGGGACTGCAAAGTGACAGAGGCCACAGAAGGTTTTAAATATCTCGGGATCCATATCACCAAGGATCCCAAGCTATTTCATGCACGTAATCTCTTACCGACTCTGCAAAGACTGCGAAATGATGTAGACCACTGGAAGACTCTCCTGCTTTCACCCCTAGGTGGAGCAGCTCTATTTAAGATGAGGTCTCTGCCCCGCTTTTCATATGTCCTGTCCCCGCATCATATTTCTAGGCCATTGAAAACATGCAAAGGGCGCTGCTCTGTGTGGGTGGGACACCCTGGAAATAATTTTCAAAATTGGTAAGAGGGGGGTATGACGGCGGGATAAGACTTCCAGATATTAAGAAATATTACTAGGCCACACAGCTGGCTGCCATCAATCAAGATATATACCGGCCTTTGGATGATCTGGGGTATAAAATGGACAGGTGGCTTTTGCCGGGGATCCTAAACCCGGGCCCTATACTCCATACCTGGTAAATTGCAATTAACGAGACCCACATCGCACTCGGTCCAGATATGGCATACCACTCATAAAAATGTGCGAGGGGCCGGAAAACTCACACAGGCCCCTCTGTGGGACTCGGGATGGCTGGATAACATGAGGAAATCAAAAGGCTTTGACAAGTGGGACACGATAGGACTGTCTTGGGTGGGGGACCTATGGAAGGTGGGAGGTAGTACCATTTTCTCAACTGCAGCAGGAATATGATCTGGCAAACTCAGAAAGATTTAGATACTTATAGATGTGACACGCCTTACAAACAAATATCCCAGCGGGAGGGGCACTCACGGAGGCCTCGCAGTTGGAAGATAGACTCCTAGACGAATTTATGCCTGCAAAGGAAATATCACTGACCTATCGCAAACTGATCAACCCCACTCTCGACCCCCTTCCCCAGCTCCGCAAGAAATGGGAGATGGATCTAGGGGAACTGGATGAAGAAGACTGGATGGAGGCATTGGCTTCACCCAGGGAGGTCGCAATCACGTCCAGGCTCAAACTGGTACAGTTAAAAAATATTACATAGGATTTATTACTAGGGCCATCGCTGGTCAAAATGGGCTACTCTGACTGTGGGAGAAAGTGTGGTCATAAGGGGACGTTCCTCCACATTCTATGTGGGTGCAGCTATATTAACAGATTTTGCACAGGAGTACTCCGCAGTATGGAAGAAACTCTGGGACAGAAATTGGCCCTCAAGGCTAAACGATGCTTGCTAAATATTTGGGAGCCAACTGATGAAGGTAGCAAGGAGAAAATGTGGGTAACGCTGGGCCAGATGATAGCTGAAATAAATATTATCAGACTATGGGGAGCACAGGAAGTACCAACACTAAGTGCATGGAATAAAGACATGGACTGGTGCATGTTCAGGGAAAAAACTGTATGTATCAAGGGGATGTCCAAAAAATTGGGTGCAAGTGTGGGGAAAATGGAATACATACAGAGGAAATATTTGTGCACAATCCACAAGAGCAAAAAAAATCATTCTGGCTGAAGGAATATGAAATGTTTTGTTACTCATGTGTATGTCTTTATGTATTTTACTTTATAATACTGTGTTATTGTTGGAGATGTCATTAATTCTTACATTCATATTTTCCTCATTGTAATTCACAACTGTGCTGTTATTGGTAATTGTTTTCAATGTTAAGGAAAGGGGATCTGAATAAATGTACAATATTTCATATTAGATCAACGCTCTAGTCTTTATTCCACTGGCCTGTTTCCATTCCTACAATTCCAACCGTCCTAGAGTTCTGGAATTTATATGTTTACAGGTGACAGTTGCATACTGATCTTTCATATAACAAGGTGTGTTGATAGCTCAACAGAATACATCCAAGTTCATCACCAGGAGGTTCCATTGTTTTTCCTGCTACAAGAGAAACATGTGAAAGTGTTAGCAGAAGCCTATTTAGACACTCTATAGGTTTCCAGCAAAGGGGACTTCAAAATTGTGCCCATGAAGCAGGAAGACTGCTATTAGATCTACACAAAGAGGAACCGGAGCTACTAAATAAGCCAATGCAATGCAAGACCTGATGCTAGACTTGATGTTAGACCTGATCCACCATCTAGTAATAATAAGAGAGGCCTTCCAACCATGACTTGCTACCCCAGAGATCACAAATGAATCGATCAATTGATCAACTGTAACTAGACAAACCACAGCTAGTGTGCCACTGTGCAGGACGTTGAGTTCAATCTCTAACTATTGTGGGGAAGAGACAAATACTGGCTACTTATTATGATGATAGTGTCCTTTCAAATTACAATCAATTCTTGGAAATTATTACAAGTGAAATTAGGCATAATACATTGGAGGTAGAGGGCACAGGGCTTTTTTTTCTTACGCCCCAAATTTATGGAAATACAATAAAGCTCTTAGTTTCCCAGTCTGACACACTGAGGTAACTGCTGTTGAAAACACCACCTTCATGACCTTTAAAGTAATAGGGGACATATTACTGGACGGGAGAGAGATACTGTTTTAATAGATGTTCCATTGCCAGTGCTTTTCAACATTAAAAGTGCCAATTGATGGATCAGGCCATGTGTGAGTTCTTAAATACCAGAGCCCTAAGTACAATTGCAATATTTCATATGAACCTAGGGATATCACACTGGAAAATCCACATGAGACAAAGTTCAAATCACATACCATGAAGTTTTTTAAGAAATTCCCAATCATTACAGAATACACGCAGATAATGGCTAGTCAATCAATTAAACATTCTCAAAATGCAATTAATTGTACATCAGTATTTTTAGTGAAAGGTAAGCTCAAATCTAATCAATAGCCAGAGCCAAATAAAGTCTGGCACAAAAAGCATTCAGAAGTAAGGAAAGTGCAGTTCCTAAGGTAGGGGAGGGGAACTGAAAGACATATCTTTTGTCATGTTGCCCTCACACACCCCGAAAGGTGTCATGATTCATCATTGGGCCTTGCTCCTCGTCGGGCCGGCGCTGCAATGCTCGACGGGCTCACCGTTTCCGGGGCTCTTTATCGGAGATCTTTTTAGGAAGCCTTAGGGTGCGTGCGGGTATGGGGGCAGGGAAATTGTGTGTGCACTGGGGTGGTGATTTAAAATAGGTAAGGCAAGTCCTGTACAAAGCTTTAATGTTCATGGTAGTGCCTGCCTAAGTAAAAATGAACGTGGATGTCCAATTGGCATCTAATGTTCCCGGTGGACGATCGCTAGTGGGAGGTCGACATGTTTCGTGCCTTGGTGTTCCAAAAGGAATCAGGTGGCACTTCTTCAGGACCTATGGTAAGTGTGGTGCACTAATAAAGGTAGGTTCCAGATTAGTGGAAGGTAACCTGCCTAGGGGCCCTAGTAGTCCTGTACTGGGCACTTTGGTGACCTAAAGGAGAAAACCAAAAAGGTGGAAAAAAACTAAACAAAACAATTGTTAGAAACGGGGGGGGAGGAGACATGGGAAACATACAAGCACACGCCTTAGCAATGTACAGGTGGTGTGGCTAATGCGTGCTGGAAGTTACATAGAAGGGGGGCCGGAATGACAGTGTCAGGGTGGTGGCCGTGACCATGCAAGCATAAGCAATACGGGTGGATGGTCTTAACAATTCGCCATTTATCATTGTCGGCATTGTGCGATCTGGAGCCTGACCGTGGAGCTTGCAGCATGCGTGGCAAATGTCTTTGAAAACCAGTGTTCGGACGTAGATTAATTAATAGCAGTGCGTTGACTCGTGTCCTGATATTGGTATTTTAGGAAGTGTTACCAGATCTAAGTGATATGCCCCGTAGATCTTGGAGAATGTGTGGCCCTAATCGTATAAAACACACACATACAAACACACAGATATAGTAGATGTGGCCGTTCGCAATAGCCCAGGTAACGGTGATTGTTAACAAAACATTAGCGCATGCACAAATCTCGAAAATCAGAGGTCGTGTGCGATTATAATGTTCAGCCACGATCAGTCGCAGGGGGTTAACCAATTAAAACCTCAAACAACTCAATGATACAAAATACGGTCGCGGCATAAGGCACACTCACCCGAGAGAGAGGAACTACAGCCTGACGGGGGTGAGGTGGAGCATGGTTTTGCTCCACTCCTTTAAGGAATCAAAAAGGGGGGAAAATTGCATTAGGGAATGTCTCGGCATCGGGCGCAGTGCCAAGTGAGCGCTTACCTTCACAACGGTATTGTGTATACTCACGGCTGGGTGACGGCAACTTGCTGTCAGCCTACCCTCGCTCCTGTTCCCCATGGTCTCTCAACCAGGAAATGAAGTATTTCTGCTACGTGAAGCATGGAACACTAGAGCGTCAACTGGTTCAGCCATCTTGAATGGTTGAGTGTTGACGTGAAACTTTATTAGGACACTCATGGGCAACAGTGGGCTGGGTGTATAGAGAAGTTGAAGGAAACTTAATGTAAAATTAGTTTTACTGTGGTGAAGATGTGATGTAATGCTAGTGTCTATAGCATATGGCCTCGGGGAAGGACATTTACAAAGGAACACTCCCGAGTAGTAGAGAGCTAGCTATGAACAGGAGTTCAAGTATGCATACTAGCAGTACTGTGTCCTGCTGTGAGGTGTGTTGGCCATGGGGAGAATAGGGGGGCTATGCGAAGTACCGGCATGTATAGTATTTTTAGGGTATACTCCAGACGTGCAGTGCCAAGCAGGGTGTAGTCAGGCTGTGCGACATACTCATGTAGTTGCATGCGCAGTAAAAGACATTATTCACAGGGAGGACCTTGTTGTACTAGTGGAAAGGTAGGAATGAGCCCAGGTCGCTAGAACCTAAGGTTGGTGGTGGGCCAACAAGTTGTTACTTCAGTTATCCAAGTTAAGAAGGGGGCTGTATAAGAGGTAGCTGAGTCTTTGTAGAGAACAGGGTAGTTAGTGGGACATAGATGCCCACGGGATATCATCATTAAGTCCTTGTGTATGGGTGGACAATTTGAATACCCAACGTTGTTCTTTTTTGAAAAGGGCATTTTTGTCGATGTTTTGGTAATGTTCCAAAATTGTCATAATAGGCTACCAGAGCTAATTTAATTTCTGTTTGGTTTGTACAGTTTGATGGCTTCCCTATATTCAAATTTCTTATTAGAGGAGAAATCCGTCCTCCAGGTTCTTTCTAATTCCTTGCAAGTTTGCTTAAGCGCCCGGAGCTTTAGAGAGTATCATGCCCTTCTGTTGACTCCAGTTTTCATCTTGGTAGATTTTATAGGGAGAACTTGGTCTAAGGAACATTCTATCCACTTATTAAAATTTTCTTTGCCAGTTATGACATCAGGCACTGGTTTTGTTTTTTCTAATTCTAGAATCCATTGATCTGTTGAGAGTTTGTGCCAGGGAAGGGACCTTCTTATAGTTGGCTTAATAGGAGGCATGGCAGAGTTGGGGGACAAAATAAATGGAATAAAGAAATGGTCAGACCAAGTTACTAAGATGGGTTTTCCTCCTGCTAAGTCTTCCAGATTAGAAAAGATGGGATCTAGTAGGTGTCCTTTCATATGTGTTGGAGAGGCAACTTTTTGGAGGAACTGATAGCCTCCCAAATCATTAGTTATCACAGCAGTGGGCGGCTGGGAGAGGTCATCGAAGTGGAGATTAAATTCTCGAAGTAGTGTGAAGTTAGCAGAGGTACTGGCTAAATTAGCAGCTGGACAGAAGCCAAATACTTATTATACAAAATATATGTCATTCTATGTATCATCCATTGCCATCAATGCACGCCGGAATAACATTGTTTGCAAGCTATTCTTGAGTTCATGGTTGTACCAGAGATATTTTCTTGTTCAATTCAATATATTAATCATCATCATATCACTGTATTTCTGATGTTCTGGTACCTGTCCTCATATTTATGCAATTAGTTTCATTATACGTATGCGTTGGTAAGATAGCAGTATGAATTGGACTTGAATGTGAGTGTGTTTATAGATGGGTAGGATGCAACTGGTTTGATGTCTTGTTTTTGCCGTGATTCATTGCGTTGGGGGAATTTTATTCTCATTTGGTCCTGTTGGAACTCTTAAGAATATCATATATCATTGCTTTAATATTATTTGTATTGTTTGAAAATCTAGGTATACATATTTAAAACTAGTATAACTTATGTTTTTTAGAAATTTCATATATGTTAAACAAATTAAACTTATCTCTATTATTTTCTTAAGTTTATCATTTGTCATTCACTGTCTCTGTCTGACACATCTTTTACTTTGCTCCCCTGGCTGAGAACCTACCTCCAGTCCACCAGAGACGCCCAGCGCTCAGATGTATCCCTAAGCAGGTGATTCTCTTCCCCATTGGGGAAGGTTTCTTTGTTCAGTAAATTAGCAGCTATGTCAGGCAGTGATTTACAAAATTGTCCCAAGGGCCCAGTGTGGCAGAGTAGGATCTACTTCCTATGGTTACCCCCACTTTTTGCTGTGTTTCACTGGTTTATCGACTTTAGTCTGGCTGTGGCGGTGCTAATCAGGACCACAGCCTAGCTGTTCTCTCTCTAAATTGGTTACCTGTACATTAGGTACACTCCAGATTGGTTACTGGGTTACCCTTGTGAGTCCCTAATATATGGTACCATAGGTACCAAGGGCATAGGTACCCCAGAGGCCTACCAGGGGCTGAAGCATGTATTATGCCACCCCTGGGAAGCCTTCCAAAATGGCACCACAGGTCTGCACTTGCAGCCTGGGTAAGGTGGTGTAAGCACCCCTCACGTAGATATAGTATACCTATATATATAGACACATATAAGCCTATAAGTCACTCCTATGGCAGGCCTTGACAATCCTGAAGGCAAAGTGCTTGATTTTGTGTGAGAGAGTGCCCTAGCATGAGCTGAGCCCCTCTTCAGCTTTCGGAATCCCTTCCTTATAGCTGTTCTACGATATAGCCATACCATGTACTCCTAAATGCATTATAATCCTTGCGGTTAATGCTAACTTTGGAATGGCTTTATCAAAACATGTTGTGTATGGTGTCAAACACTTTGGAATACTACCCCCCACCAGTTCTGGCGGCGGGGGTAGCATTCTTACCCTCCTACACCCTCCCTCCTACACCTACCTAGATTGTCCTCCCATCATTAGGACAGTGCACCCTCCCTCCTACACCCTCCCTCCTACACCTACCTAGATTGTCCTCCCATCATGGAACCTGTCGGCAACCACACATACAAAATCAACTACCCACCCTCACTCACTAAAAAAGCCGCTAAACGTTTTAAACACAGCTTCCTGAGGTCCCACCCTGAAACTCCTTGTGCAGACACCTACTTCTCACCAGTCAATGGTTCACTGAACATTGATATCATCTTCCACACCACACGCAGAGCCCAATGGAGAAACACGTTCCGCACCTTACTCACCGTCTCCACCTCCAGGAATTTCGCGCATGGCCTAAAACTCTCCATCACTCCATCACAACTCTTCCCGGGCAGAACAACCATATCTATATACAATAACGGGATTATCCTAATTCAATCCACAGACAAGAACCTGGAACTACTAGACAACCTGTTCCCCACGTTCAAACAGCACCTCGCCAGTCATCGGACCCCCACTCATAACACCCGCAGGCCTATCACCCCTGAATTCACAGCCCCCAACCACAACCCTTCTAACCTAGCTCAACCACAAATCGACACGCACCTTCTCTCCACCCCCGGCACCCTAGACGTTCACCCACCTAATGTAGCTACCTCGCACTCCACATTTACAAACATAGATCCCTCACCCACACATTCCAGCGGCACCCGCTCCCCCCCCTACAACCTCACCTTGTCACCCTCCCATACCACACTCATTCCCGTCCCCCCTGACACCACATCCTCAAGCCACATTCACTCTAACCCAGCCCAACGCCAAAACAACATGCACCTCTCCGTTACTCCCGACACCCCAGTCACTCACCCATCTACCCTCTCCCCCCCTACAACGTCACCTTGTCACCCTCCCATACCACACCCATTCCCGTCACCCCTGACACCACAGCCTCAATCCACATCCATTCTAACCCAGCCCAACCCCAAAACAACCTGCACCTATCCTTCACTCCCGACACCCCAGTCACTCACCCATCTACCGTATCTACCTTCCTCCCGTCGAGCACAGACATAGATTACTTACCCTCTTGCACCATCCACCTCACCCCTTCCCCCCACACACCAGCCCTCATCCCCTTCACCACCCCTGATACCACAGCCCCCACCCAAAAAGACATGCATCACCCCTTTACTCCCGGCACCTTAGTCATTCTCCCACCTACCGTAGCTACCCCGCATCCCTCAAGCACAGACATAGATCTCTCTCCCTCTTACAACAACCACCCCACCCCTTCCACCTACACACCAGCCCTCATCCCCGTTCCTATCACCCCCGTCCCTCACACCCCTGATGCCACAGCTCCCTCCCGCAACCGGCCTATTCTAGATCAACAGCAGACCGACACACACAAAGGCAAACCCCACTCTTTACCCCCACCCTTTCTCAGCCCCCACTTCCTCCCACTAACTAATCACACAGAACACGCCACCCCCATCAACTCAACTCGACCCCATCTTCAATCCCACTTCCCCCCCAGGCTCACCCCCCACTACCCAACATCCACCCCCGCCACCACAAATAAATGCCCATCCTCCACCCTGCACTCTACGCCCACCACCAATACTCTCCCCCGCACCAACAACCTCTCCCCTATGTCATCCACGCCTGACCCTCCCATCCCCACCTCCAACACATGTCCCACTGCGGACCACATCACGGCCTCACTCCTCCAACTCAAAGAAGACATGTACATCATCAAACAACAACTACTCTGTCTATCACACTCCAGTCACCCCTCACCCAACACCCTCCACCAGATCAAACAAGACATCCACATCATCAAACAACGGCTCAGCACACACCCCAGACATCACTCACGCGCCTCCACCATCACCTCCCCTCCCAACTGGTCCCCCACCCGGGCGGCGAACTCTCGCACTCGACCCCCACCGCACTGGACCTCAATCCCCGTTCGCAATCGTGAAAACCGCCCCCATCGCTCCTGCAACTCTCTCTCGGACCTAGACACAATCATCCTCCTCCGCTCCTATGACTCAGCTCCCCTTAGCAACACACCCGACACTCTCACTGCCATACCTACGATTCACCCCAATCCCCTTAGACCCCCCACACTGAATAACAGAGTCGCTATACACAGTAACCTGAGTAAAGTCCCCCTCGCTCTAGAACACCCTTCAACCCTCGACACACCCCGTCTCAAATGCACTCTCCTAAACTGCAGATCAGCCGCTAGACACTCCACCGCTATCGCTGATCTCATCCTAAAATTGGATCTTGACTTAATGATCCTGACTGAAACATGGCTAACAGAATCTTCTACACCTATAATGGACATTCTGGTTCCCCCCAACTACCACATCACTAGACTTGACAGGTCTGGCAATAAAAAAGGTGGCGGAATCGCATGTATATACAGGAGCAACCTCTCTGTCCTGAAAGTACCTTCCCCTCCCCTACCCTCCCCAACGTCCTGTGAATACATCAGCCTAGATATTATCAGTGAGGGCAAACCGATCTGCACTCTTCACGGCGTCTACCACCCACCCGGTGACAACCTCACCTTCTCCCAACAAATCATGGACATGATCTCAACCAACTCAGGGCGGCAACTCACACAAATATACCTTGGGGACTTCAACCTCCACTGGAACGATCATAAGGATGCGGTGGTAAAAGGTCTGAAGAACTTCCTTAACGCCCTTGACCTTACACAAATTTGCAACAGCCCAACACACAAGAAAGGCTCTACCCTCGACCTTATCATCTCCAAAGAGGCCTCTATCCAACTCGAATCTATCCAACCCTGTGACTGGTCGGACCATCATATTATCACGTTCTTCATCAATGAAAAAGTTAAATTTAACCCTATTCAATCCGCCAGGCCCAAAGTCTGGAAAAGAGACATGAAAAAGCTAAACTCAAACTCTCTGACCCCCAACTGTTGCAACCTACTACTTCCTCCGGCTGGCGTTAAGGACGTCCAATCCCTGACTGATCACTATCTTAACAATATGACCACAATAATTAATGAAGTTGCACCCTTGCAGCTAAAAAAAGCCGCCACAAAAATCTCCAATCCCTGGTACGACGGGAGTCTCAATGACGATAGACGCACCATGCGAATGGCAGAGCGTTCCTGGAGATCAGCTCCCTCTGCACTGAACTTAAAAAACCTGAAGAAAAAGAGAAATGCCTACTTCAGGAAAATAAAACGATCAAAATCAGTCTTCTTCAGCCGTCAGCTCGACCAAGCCAAAAATCGTCCGAGAAAGCTGTTTGAGCTTATCCGAACACAAACCAAAGAACAACCCCAAGCTCTCAACACTATATGCGAAGCTCCCTCCTGCGAAGACTTCGCCTCTTTCTTTAACCAAAAAACTGACAACATAAAGAATGATCTCCTCATGGACGCAAGCAGCTATCCCAAACCCCACCGCATAACACCCACTAAACCAAAAAACAATGCAACCTGGTCAACCTTTGTCACCTACACGGAAGAAGAAATTGGCAAACTGCTCAGCACTCTGAAACCATCCAATCACTTCACGGACCCCCTTCCTGCTAACGCTGTCAAAGTCCTTACCCCGTCGCTCCTTCCACTCTGGACCAAAATTATCAACAGCTCACTTCAACAAGGGATCATTCCCGACTCCCTCAAAGTCGGACAAGTAACACCCCTGCTAAAGAAACCTACAGCCGACCCCTCTGACCTAAACAACTACCGTCCCATTACCAACATTCCGACTCTGGCCAAACTGCTGGAAAAATGCGCACAAATACAATTGACTAAACACATTACTCAATTTGATCTCCTCAACTCTCATCAATCAGGCTTCCGAGCTAATCACAGTACGGAAACTGCCATGATTCACATAATCGACGACGCCCTCCAAATACTAGATCATAACGACACCTGCCTCCTCATCCTCCTTGATCTCTCCTCCGCATTTGACACCGTCAAACATGAGAGCTTACTCGAACTATTAAACACAAGAATGGGCCTATCTGGAACTGTGCTCAAATGGTTCACTTCCTTTCTGCAAAACAGGTCGCAGAAATTCAAGAGCAACAACCTGATGTCCGCACCAAGACCCGTATCGCTAGGCGTCCCACAAGGATCCTCCCTATCCCCAACTTTGTTCAACCTAGTTATGGAACCCCTCACCACCTTGCTGCAAGAATCCAATGTACACTTCCACATGTATGCTGATGACACCCAACTTTATCTCAAACTACAATCACCCAAAGACATCACGCTCTTGAACTCAACGATCAGAAGCACCCAATCTTGGTTGGCCGCTAACCATCTCAAACTCAATGCCCTAAAAACAGAGTTCCTCCTGATCTCACCTCCAGCGAAGATCACTACTGCACAAATGTGGCTTAATGAACTAACGGCGCTCAATGTCCAACCCACCATCGTGGATTCAGCGAAATCTTTGGGCATAACACTTGACACCAATCTCAGCATGCAGGAACACATCAACAAAGCAACTAAGGGAGCAAACTACCAAATCAACACCCTTAGGAAACTTAAACCTTTCCTTCCAGCCAAAGACTTCCAGACGGCGGTACAATCACTAGTCATACCTCGAATAGAATACGGCAACACCGCCCTCTGCGGTCTCCCCCTAGCTACTACGGCACCCATAAGAGCCTCTCTAAACGCCGCAGCGAGACTTATCACTGGATCAAAAAAACACTCGCACATTTCCCCTGACTTCAAATCATTGAACTGGCTGCCGTTTGAAGCCAGAATACACCTGAAAATAGCTTGTCTGACCCACAAGGCTGTCCACCTGAGCTCACCTAGATACCTCGCTCAGAAGCTGACGATTTCTGGAGGCTCCAGAAACACTAGAGGCACAAACAACCTTCTGCTAAAGCCTAAAAGATTCTGCAAGGAAAAAACCTTTAAACGCTCTTTCTCAGGAATGGCTCCCAGGATTTGGAACTCGCTCCCCCCTGAAACAAGGCTTATCACCTCTACCATACTTTTCAAGAGAGAAGTGAAAGCGATCCTCATGGCTAAATACACTTGAACGACTACTGAGGAAAAACTACAAAGACTCGATACTCATCTGTACTACTTGTTCGAACCCTTGTACTTTTATTTTTGACTTTGAAATTGTCTTACTTCACTGTTTTATGATATCACTTCAATGTACTGTTAACATGATTGATGTATCTGCGTATACATGCTCCCCTCCTCTGTAAAGCGCTCTGATATCTGCGAAGATCTTGTTCGCGCTATATAAAACTTTCAAAATAAATAAATAAATAAATAAATTCCACCCTTCTAGAGGGAGAAGACATGTACACACTTACTTACCCTGTAAATCTTTAAAAGAGCCTCAGCATCACAAAATAAATACTGCTGCCACAGACACAAGCCTGACCTCCTGCTGCTGGACGAAACTCCAGCAGGGGAGGCCTGGACAATAGGTTTTCTGTCCACCTCCCCAGACAGGCTTTAGTGTATTGGGGCAGGGTGGGTAGCATTCAGTAAATGCTTTTCAGACACTGCCTAGGGCACACAAGGTGTTCCATGCATTCCCAGTTCAAACTTGTTGCTGGGCCACTCAGCCCCAGCCCTAGCGCGAAACTGGACAATGGGGAAGGAGTGTTACCACCCCCTCCCCAGGTCCTCCCATAGGTGGGACCCTAGAGTTAGTCCAACCCCTAAACTTAGTATAAGTATAGGAACCCAGTCCCTAGGACTTTAGATTACCCTGGACGAAACTCTGATACAGATATCTTGGAACTTCGACATTCCATATCGACTGGAAGACGGAAGAAATCTCCCTTGAGGTCAAGGAGTGACTCCCCTGTTCAAACAGGCACCAAAGAAGCATCTTGCCGGTCTGCATTTTCAAGGCTCCTGATGGATCCTGAAGAATTTGCGACACAGGAGATGGACTTCCAGACATCTCCGAGGCTGACATGTGTCCCCAGTGAAGCTGAGACCTGTAGCTATCACGAGAGACGTGGAACTCCTGGACATCCTGCACATTTGCTAGTGCATCGACTTCCCAAGCTTTCCCGATGTTGTGCATTGGGCTACTTGTAGTCCAAGCCTGGAGCACCTTTTGCTTTGAAGATTTTGGACCTACACTCCACGAGTGTTCTGTGGGCCCGCTTTAAGCATCTCAGCTCAAGGCGCCTTTGTGATCACTAGTCTGTCGACTGGTGGATCCCCACAAAGGACAATCCTTTGTTTCTTGGGTTTTCCTGGTTGCTCCAGATGTGCCCTGACTCCCCTCCAAAGGGTGAGTCCCTCAGACCTTGCTAGTCTGCACCGAAGCCAATCTTGTCATCTTGTGTGGGTTGCTGTTGCCAAGGCTTGTTGGGTCCAAACCAGATACCGATGCTGCAGCAGTTGACATCCGATGTGGGACAGCTCAAATCCAGCTCCTGGTTGTCATCAACACCTCCTGGACCTCGTGGCTGAAGAGTCAAGCTTTACCTACTTCACTTGAAAGCACCCAACATCGACTGGCATCTTCCTGTCGCAATCCTGGTCACTGGCTAGTGACCCAGACTCTGTCCCCTCTGCTTTCAGGTTCTTCAGATCTCCGATCCACCCTTGGATCCATCCCGACACTCTTCTCCTGGACGCCTGCAGCACTTCTTTGCAGCTCTTGATTGGAATCGACGACGAAACCCGACACGAAAAGACACCTATGCACCCGGCTTCCCTGGGTGAGGTAACACAATTACTTTGGTGCTCCTGTGGGTCTTTTTACTCTCAAAGTGTCCAGTACTGAAAGGGTTTTACCGTAGTCCACTCCTAAGTGTCCTTAAACTGTAACTTTGTAACTTTAACATTCACCATAGATGTCAATGGTGATTCCCGGCTGAGTTTAGACACTGCACACGTCCCCCGTGGGTCTCCTGCGTCCCTACCTTGGGTGGTTACTGGTTGCCCCAGCGTTTCTACAGGCCCTGGGCCTAACTTCTATCTCTCACGTGGTTCTTATACCACTTTCTTAGTGTATGGCTTGTGAGGCCCCTAGGGAAAAACGTATACTGTGCTAATTTACTGTGTTCTATTTAAGTCCTTGTATTGTACTTTTGCCTCTAGCCTCATAAAGAGACTAGAGGGGTTGTGTTTAGAATAAATAAGTATATTTTATATATATATACCTGGTGTGGTGCTCTTTCATTTGATCATTCAAGAGATTATAGACTGGTAAAACAAGCTGCTTTACATTCCTTCAAGACTTAGCCTGAAGGCAGCCATCCACAGCTACCGCTAGGATAACTTTCTATAAAGGTTGTCTAAACCTACCATCAATAAGGGTCATTTGGACTGGTGCAAGGTGCCCACTAGAATAGTGGACATCATATGCCAGGCCAACTTCTCACACCCAGGGGGGGCGATATATTAAAATCCCCGACAGGGTAAGCGTGGGTGAAAAACGTATTGAGAATGCAAGGTTCTGATTTTATAGATAATGGCGATCCAGACACCTTTGCCTGAGGTCCGATCTAACCTCTCATTTATTGTAGTCCAGGTGGAGAGCTTGAATGAGATCAGGATCAGATCCTGCAGGGAACCAGGTTTCTGTTAAAAATAGACCTTCTGGCTCTTCGTCTTCTAGAAAAATTAGGATTTCTGCTGCATGCTTAGGCAGCGACCTGCAATGAAGGAGAAACATTTGATAAGATTTAGGGATAATGGAGTTCGCAAGTAGGGGTGCTGACAGTTTAAAAGGGCAATGTGTACCCTTAGTGGGGCTGCTATCGGGGTCAATGGTATGTAGGAAGTACCCCGTGATAGCTCCCTTTAAATGAAGCAGCTCTTCTGCTTTGTAGTAATGCTTTATTGGGGAAAAAGATGCAGGGGTTCTGGCCCTGGCACCGACCGGATTGGCGCCGGCGGGCCTGACTTTGGCCCGCCTTTGGCGTGCCCGTGCGCACATCCGGGTCAGCTTGGCTCTAAGTTAAAAGTTAAGCCCCCGGAAATGAGGGAGCTGAGGGGAGGAGCGACATCCCTCCGCAACAATCATCCGAAAAGCCGCGGCAGACCAGGGACCGGCATTTTAAAGAAAGTGCAAATGCTTTTAGGTTGTGTTTAAACATCGAATGCCCTGATAGAATTGCAGCGCTAAGGTAGGAATAATTCAAAGTTTCCGTTAAAAACAAGTTATTTGAGTAGCGTTCTGCTTCTAACCGCTGCATGTGCTGTCTCAGCTTGGCTCTTAAGTAAAAAGTTAAGCCCCTGGAAATGAGGGAGCTGAAGGGAGGAGCGACGTCCCTCCTCAACAATTTGCCAAAAAGCCACGGCGGTCCAGGGACCGGCATCTTAAAGAAAGTGCAAATGCTGTTAGGTGAGTTTAAATATTGAATGCCATGATAGAATTGTGGCGCTGAGGTAGGAATAATTAAGAGTTGCAGATAAAAACAAGTTATTCGCAATGTTAAAACACGCTTCTAGAGTAGCGCAATTGTTGCAGAATGTAGCAGCCAGGCTGCTTACAAGTACCCCTAAATTTATATTGGTAAAAAAAGAAATCAGGAGGCTCCATTGGCTGCTAATAAGGCAGCGGGTTAGATTTAAATCTCTTTGCACTGCCTTCAAGGCTCTGCATGGAATTATACCTGATCATCTTAGCCAATATTTTAACTGGTACATCTAAAATAGAACTCTTCGCTCCTTAGGAGCGCAGACTATGATAGTGTCTTTGTTAGAACTGGGGGTCGTTAGTTGGATAAGGTAGCTACCTTAGTTCAAATAGGGACCCTTGCTTTTAGTCACGGTAAGGAGGGACACCCCCTTAGATAACCCCTGTTCACCCCCTGGTAGCTTGGCACGAACAGCCAGGCTTATCTCCAAGGCAATGTGTAAAGTATTTGCAACCACACTCCCAGTAACACAGTGATAACATCACAAATGGACACCACACTGGTTTCATAAAAATAGCGGTATCCTTTATAAAAAGGAATACGATGAGACCAAACAATAGAAATCCAACATTTGCGTATTCGTAATATTTCACTTGGCCGGTTATTAGGCCAGCAATCACTTGTAGGTTCTTGCGGTATTAATGAGCAATTCACGATCTCGAATGCAGTCTCAAAGCAATGCTATGCAGTTCGTAATGCAGTTCGTAATGTAGTAATAAGACACATTGCCTTGGAGATAAGCCTGGCTGCTCATGCCAAGCTACCAGGGTGTGAGCAGGGGTTATCCAAGAGTGTGTCCCTCCTTACCGTCACTAGAAGCAAGGGTCCCTATTTGGACTAACGTACCTACCTCAGCCAACTAGAGACCCCCAGTTGTAACAGTTTTCTTTTAAAAAAGCCAATTGAGGAGGCAGAAGCTTTGTTACCTGCACCTCTAGGGCTTGGAATTAACTTCCATTCCATATTCGAACCTCCCGTGACTTGTCATTTAGAAAAGCAAAACATGGCTATTCCGTAATTAGGTGCTGACCAAGGTCTTCATGGTATCCTGCTATACCGACTGTTTGAGCTAAGTGCTAGGACACCTTCAGGTAACCGCTGCGCTCTATAAATGCATATAACAGAACATACTCCACTGAGTGTCCTCTGTCGAACCTGTAGTCCTCAAAAGGTGTTGATGCACATATCGATATGGAAAGTCCAAATTGTCAGGATTTGCAGATGCCCTGCTGGCTTTGAAAGGGGTGTAGGACCCTAGCCCTCCAAAGCAGGTAGAGAGTAGGATCCTTTAATGCCCTTTACTAATGCCTCGCCTGGGCAAGTAATAAATGCCTGCCATCCACACAAATATCCAGTGCCACTGCTGCGGGCCTCTTCGCCCAGACCTGATCATAGTTCTCAAATGGGTGCATTATGCGGCATATTAAGGCAGACCCTCCAGCATTTCCCAATTTCATGTCTCATGAAAAAATCACGGAATCGGCTAACTAGCGAGATGGCTGCGATATTCCGGACAGCCACGCAGCACACAAGGACGCTGTCCGCAACCACCGCCACCTCATCAGGGCTGCCAAGAAGACCTCCTTCAAAGACCGCCTGGACAACAATGCACACGACAGCAAGGAGCTCTTCAACATCGTGAAGGAACTCGCCAACCCCAGCTCCAACACCAATGACATCCCGCTTTCGCACGCCCTGTGCGACTCCCTCGCCACCTTCTTCCACCGCAAGATAGCAGACATCCACGACAGCTTCAACACCCAGACAGCCCCAACAGACAGCAACACAACAGACCCTCCGCACACCATCGACCACGTCCCCTTGCTAACCTGGACCAGCGTGAACGTCGATGACACCATCAAGACCATGAGCACAATCCACTCCGGCTCTCCGTCAGACCCATCCCGCACCATGACTTCAACAAAGCAAGCAGCTCCATCGTACCCCACCTACGCACCGTCATCAATCTCTCCCTTGAGACTGCGACCTTCCCAGAGAGCTGGAAACACGCCGAGATCAACGCCCTACTCAAAAAACTCAAGGCAGACCCAAGATACCTCAAGAACTTCCAACCCATCTCTCTGCTCCCCTTCCCGGCCAAGGTCATCGAGAAAATCGTTAACAGACAGCTAACCCGATACCACGAAGAGAACAGAATCCTGGATCCTTCCCAGTCAGGGTTCCGCAGCAACCACAGCACCGAGACCCCCCTCATCGCCGCCACCGTCGACATCAGGATCCTGCTAGACAACGGGAAGACTGCAGCACTCATCCTCCTAGACCTCTCCGCCGCCTTCGACACCGTCTGCCACCTCACACTACGCGCATGCCTCCACGCCACAGGGATCCGAGACAAAGTTCTGGAATGGTCCACCTCCTTCCTCTCCGGCGGAACCCAGAGCGTCCCCCTCCCCGTACCATTCCGAAGCCTCCGAGATCATCTGCGGCGTACCCCAAGGATCCTCCCTCAGCCCGACACTGTTCAACATTTACATGGCACCACTCGCACACGTCGCCCGACAGCATGACTTCAACATAATCTCCTACGCCAACAACACTCAACTGATCCTCTCCCTCACCAAGGACCCCATCACCGCCAAAGCCAACCTCCATGAAGGAATGAAGGCCGTCGCCGACTGGATGAAGATCAGCCGTCTGAAGCTGAGCTTGGACAAGATGGAGGTCCTCATGCTCGGCTCCAACCCGTCAGCCTGGGACGACTTTTGGTGGCCAACGGCACTGGGGGCAGCCCCGACCCCCACCGACCACGCACGCAACCTGGGTATCATCTTCGACTCAACGCTCTCAATGACCAAGCAAGTCAACGCTGTCTCCTCCTCCTGCTTCAACACCCTCCGCATGCTCCGCAAGATCTACAGATGGATCCCGACAGGTACAAGAAAGACAGTCACCCAGGCCCTCGTCAGCAGCAGACTCGACTACGGAAACGCCCTCAACGCGGGAGCCCCGACCAAGCTCATCAATCGACTACAACGCATCCAAAATGCCTCAGCACGACTGATCCTCGATGTACCACGACACGGCCACATCACCCCCCACCTGAGAAACCTGCACTGGCTCCCTGTCAACAAGAGGATATCCTTCAAGCTCCTCATCCACGCACACAAGTCACTCCACAAGACCGGCCCAGCCTACCTCAACAGACGGCTCTCCTTCTACACCCCCAACCGCTAGCTACGCTATGCCGACCTCTCGCTCACCACTGTCCCGCGCATCCGAAGAACAACCACCGGCGGGAGATCCTTCTCCCACCTTGCCGCCAAGACATGGAACACCCTCCCACTGAGCCTACGACAGACCCAAGACCTGCTGACCTTCAGGAGGATACTAAAGACAAGGCTGTTCAATCAGCAGGGGCCCCCACCTCCACCCCCAGCATCTTGAGACCCTTGCGGGTATGTAGTGCACTTACCAAATGACTGATTGATTGGCCATGATATTTACATAAAGTAAGAACCGCAACAACAGATACACAGGAAGTGTTGAGTGGTGAAAAAGAGAGTCAAAAGGTGGCATCAACATGAGGCAGCTCTGATATTTGGCTTCTTTGGCGTTTGTCAGCAGAGGTGGCCTGCTCCTGAGAATACCATTGGGCCTATACACTCATTTTTCGACATATTAAGTAATATTCAGTACTATAGCTACAGCACAAAACCTTGCGCTCGAGTTTGCCTCCAGTCCTGTTTTTTCTGACTTTGGGCATAGTCTTGTTTTCATAAGTTGCATGCTGTGAACTCCCTTGTTCACCTTTTTTCATTTTTACCTTTTACTGGTTTACGCCTGGTGAACTGATCAACATGTTGATCAGTTCACCAGGCATAAACCAGTCAATAACAAGCAATTGGACACTGGCACTCTGCCATTCAGTGGCGGTGCATTATATGCAAAGATAAATTCCTGCTGCTTCCCCTTACAACTCACCTGTAACCATTTAGTATTCGGCTGCATCTACTAATGCTTCAATTAGTTACTGGTAATTGCACTACTCCCAGCACATTTTCAACATAATTAATCAAACCCCTCCCTCCCGTCCTGCTTGAGACAGGCCAACTGTATACTATGCTTAAGGGCCAAAAGCGCCGGCCTTGGAGCTGGGGAGCCAGGTTCGAGACTGCCATCCGCTATACTATGATTCTGGGAAAAGGATAGCGGAGGGTTGAATGCACCTGCAGCAAAAATCTGGGTGTGGCAGCCTTTCACCCTTCAGAGAAAGTTAAAAAGCAGAGTTCAGGAATGGCAATGGGAACACTTATAAGCTACAGTGGTAACACCCCGTGGCATATTCTGGACGGGTCCAGGAGGCAGAGGTGCCCAAGCAGGGGTGCATTCATGGGGTGCTAGAACATCCCAGGGAGAAATAGGGCCCCCTCTCATAAGGTGCAGATTGGAGCTGTGCTTCCGTAGAGGTGCAGACACTTTAGAAATGCCTATTTCACAATGGAATACTCTGCTAATTAAGTTTACATTGACTTAAGGCTGAAAAGGAATGATTACGAGTAAAATAAAGTCCCGTAATAATGCTGCTAAATTTCCATTTTTGTGCCGCTAAATTTACAAATCTATGCCGCAATATCCTGGGGGGTGTGTTAAAGGGATACCATAATTTCTTGGCACTACTCAATGCAATGGAAGGAACACCCTGGTTAGATTAAAATGTGCAAGTCTTATTACATGGCCTTTCAGACTATCTGTAATAACAATGTGCATCCAATGCAGAGACGTGTTAAGACGTGCAATCTGTACAATTCCCCAGGGCCCACACTTTCCAAAACTGCTTGCCCACCCCCCCCCCCCCCCCCCCGCCCCCGATCCCCTTCCCCCTGGAAAAGTACACTTCCTATTCATCTAGCTCACCGCTGTCTATTCCCATATCTCAGTCGCTATCCTCTCGGACTGCATCGTGTTATTGACCCCATAAAAAACAATTCAGTACCCCATAAAATCAATTCAGTACAACCCCACAGTATCCCCCTTCAATTAGTGTCATAGGTAGATTTGCGACGTCTCTGCTGGTTTTGTATTTAATTAATAGCGCATATATCTTTAAGCGAGCATACATTTTCAAGCGAGCGTATTTTTTTAATTTGTGCCTAGAATGTAAACCCGAAGAGCGTGTAACCCGCTTTCTATACCAGGGGGCTGGGGCGCCTGACACGTCTCTGGCGCTGACGTGCGTGGGTTATGATACGTGCGCTGTTGTCAGGCCATCGGACGTGGACAGCAGGATTTGACTCTGACGTGCCGTTGTCCACGTCTCAGAATCGCTGATAGGCTGATAGACATCAGTGAAAACCAGATTTATCTTCTTGGAATACATTGTTAAATTACATGGAAGTAATATACTTTTAAGGAATCCTTGACATTTCTTAATTGAAAAGTCTCCCGGCTGCTTCCACGTAAAGCGCAGCTGTGCATCCAGCCGGCTCATTTGCATATTGTACTGATGTAAAAAGCATGAGCAGGCTGTTTTCACACTATATTGTAGCGAGGCAGTGTTGTTACTTTTATGGACAGATGAGCATAAATTGTATATTTTCTCCTTCGTACTTTGTTCCAACATGCACTTGGTATTTGTCGATTACCATTTCAGTCTTGAAAATATTTGACTGCGTCAGCTGTGACATGAATGGTCTTCTCATTAGCCTGCTGCCCGGCATATGCGCTCTTCTGAAATATGATAAACTATAATCATAGTTGATTGTTTAATTTATGGCATGAATTTCTTTAAAAACTCTAAATGACTAGTGTTTTTTAAGCTTACAGACCTAAATGCAGTGAATATTATGGTGCAGCATTGGACACAATTTGAAAGGAGAGACCTAGTAGTTAACAGGGTGGCATACAATATGTAAACAAATAGGTACATCATATTTAGACAGCGCACTTTTATTGTACCATCCTTCGTAGCACTGAGCATGTTTCAGCTTTGTATTAATATTTGTGTATGCTAGTCCTACTTTAAACAAAATATCACAGATGTTTGACTGTGGTTATTCAATTTAAAAAAGCAGAGCTTTTCCGAGGGTTCTGTAATCCATTAACATTACACGTAACCATTTTTATATTCTGCATTTTCGGTTCCATCTTGGTTGGCCTTCCACATTTTTTTCTACTATTTCAAATGTACATCTCCCATCGTCTCCCCTCATAACCGATTCCTGCAATTACCTTCTCCCCTGTGAACTAATCCTGCGAGCTTCATACTTTTCCTGTTTCTTTTTTCCTTTGCTAACCCCCTCCAGCACCCCACCTCCCACTACCTTGCCACCCTCCCCATGAACCCCTGCAGATGGGGAATAGCCCACCATACCCCCTGCCTTCTCCCATTGACTACCCCTCAAACTGGGTGCCAGGTTATTGCACCCTAAGTGGCCCTACCCCTCCCTTACTCTTAATGAAGAAATAAAAACATGCTTTTCTCCTTTCCCCCTCTTTTCCCCTTTCCCTTTTCCCTCCTCTCTAGAAAATAAACGATACAAAAAACAACCAGATTTAATTCTCTATTTTCCCACAGTCATTTTCTGAAGGAGCTCCTGTGCTTCTTCAAGGTTTGCAAACGTATGGAATTTTCCTTTTACAAGAACACGGAGCTTAGATTGCTGGGCTTTGGAAGCCTGAGCCCCTTGTGCCTTAAACAGGTAGAGAAGTTTAACAAATTCTTTCCAGCGGTGGGCCGCTGCTGCAGACATATCAGAAAAGATGCGATAGCTAGGAACTTCTCGAATTGAGATCTGTCTCTTTTGGATAGCCTGAATCAATACCCGTTCTTTAATCCGAAAGTCTTCAAAGTTAACAAGGATTGTTCTGGGTAACTTTGAATTCGGAAATGGCTGAGCTGGATCTCAATGCGCTCCTGCAATGGTAAGATCTTCGGTAAACCCAGGCAGCACATTATCTTTAATAAATGACTCCACCCACTGGAGCATTTGTGTCCCCTCACAACCCTCTGGGACCCAAACCATTCGCAAATTGGAACGTCAGGAATGATTTTCGAATTCTTCGAGCTTACTTTCCCCAAAAAGTTTTTGTTTTTTATCCAGGGTTGCCTGATGCTGGATCACAGTCATCTGATCCTCAAGAAGAGATATTCAAGACTCAGAATCCTACAATCTTATCGGATAGCTGGCGACTGACTCTTCAATTTTTGACAAGCGAAGATGTAGGGCTGCAATCTCATTCACTTGTGTCACTTTCATCTCACGTATCTCATCCAAGATGAGATTCAGCATAGATTTAATGTCACATTGAAAGCTGGCCCCAGTGTCTGAGTGCTGGACCTGGGCGGGCTATTCTGGAGTCGGTTCTTGACTTTCTGCTATGGTCGTTGCATTTACCAGGGAGATCGAAGGCTGATCATCCCTTAGATCCCACTTTGAATGATCCAGGGGTCTTGGAGGTGAAATCGATGGAGAACAGGTAGATATTGGAATATCCAATGGCCCCTGTGCTTGTCTTTTACCTAGAGGTTTTTGTTCTTGTTCTGTACATGGAGGCTGTGTAGGTGGTAGAGATGTTCTGGACTTCAAAAACAAAGGATACTCCTTAGTTTTAGTTTGGTGTGTGCCAGTGAAATCTTCATTTGCAGACTCTTGATTTTGAAACGTTTCTGAATTCGCAGGATTTTCTACTACCTGACTGTCTTCCTGTGAGATGGCCTCTCTTAAAACTAAGTAGCATTGAGCCAGTGCTAATCCCTCAGATGTAAGACCTTCATTAGTCTTTCCTAAAGCAAGGGTCTCAGGGATTTCCAGGGTCTGATCATCGCTATATCCCTTCCAGAGATCTACCAGATCGTCTTCTGAACTTAGTGGGCTTGATATTCTAGCTGACCCTTGACGAGCTTTCTGCAAGCGTTCAGCTCTTACAGTTGCTGAGGCTATTTTCGCTTGAGTTGAACGAGTCTTTGATTTACGCCCACCACTTGTATCAGCATGGGCTAATAGATTGGCAATTTTTAAATGTTTCCTCATCTTGGTAGTAGTAAGCAAATGTCCCAAAGCACACTATTAATTTGCCTTATTGTGAGGTGAACAGACTGTCTTAAATATAAATATAGTAAGAGGTTGGTGCTTTAATTTACAGTTTCCAGTTTTTGAACCCACCGCTGTGAAACAGAGCGGCAGTGGGGAAGGTTATATAGATGTAAAAGTTTCTGAACCAATACTGGTTGATTTGCCAGAGTGCGCAATCTGTGAATAGAAAAACCTTCAGCGAACAGCAACATCTGACAGGACAGCACTGACCCTCTTTCAGCAGTTTAACAGTTCCATTTATTTTTTCAGTGAAAAACTCCGCCTGGGCTTTCTTCCTGATATTTGTACTTAAAGCATATGCCACTTTATAACGGTTATATCCTTGGGCATATTATTCTTCCCTCAAAAGCTTCTTCTTATATTGGGCAACAGTTCAAAAAAAGGAAAAGAGAAAAATAATTTTACTGAACAGTAACAGCAATTAGGTATGTGTCTCAGCTGGCACCATTACCGAGGGGAGGGGCTGAGGGTCACCTGTGGCTACACACAGGCGGAATTCACTGTAGCTTCCCTCTCTCCCAAAATTATTATTCCTACAAGAAACATATCTTAGGTATGACACCCCTAAGATATCACTTCCCAAGATATATGCGCAGGCATATTTTTCGTCCGCTAATTTAGCTGTTAGAGAGGTAGGGATTTTACTATCTAATACACTGGATTGGCAGGTTAAGGATGTCCGTCGAGATGGCAAAGGTAGATAGCTTTGGGCAAAAGTAAAGTTTGAGGAAATAGTGCTGAATTTGGTTAATTGTTACGGCCCTATAGAGGATGATACTGCAGCACTATAGCACATTTATCAATTAGCAGTACGAATGGAAAGCATATTAATTCTGCGCGGTGATTTTAATTTTATGCAGAATTTGGCACTAGATACATCAAATAAGGCAAAACATCAGCTAAAGCCCAAAACTGCAAAATTAATAAGCAGTTTGTCAAAAGACTGCTCCTTAATAGATCCTTGGAGACTAGGGCATCCTGTTACTCTGCAAGATTCAGATCGGGATTAGATTTGTTTTTAGCAGATAAGTTGTTTGCCAACGGTCCAGCAGAAATACTGGCAAATTCATTTTCAGATCACTCTCTAGTTTCATTTACATTAAAACCTATGAATTTCTCCAAAAAAGAGGCCAAGATGGCAGTTCGATAAATCTTTATTACAAGATACCTCTTAGGTGACAGAAACCAGGGTGTTTATCAAGGAGTTTTTCCAGCTTAATGTAAATACTGCCCCAATGTTTATGGTTTGGGAGGCATTCAAAGCGGCTTTCAGAGGCCAGATAATATCATATAAGACAAGAATAAGTAATTTACGGAAACAAAGGATTCTGGAACTACAGACTGCCTTGGAGAAGGCTAGACTACAAGCAACCCTAACAGATATACCAGAGCCTATCATAAAAGCACAACAGCAAGAGTTAGCTAGAGCCACGGAGCAATTGAAGTATTTTTTTTGGTAAAAGAAATTACAGGAAGTAAGGCCTATCAACAAAAACTTTATGAGGAAAGCCAGCAGATTTGAAGATTCCTTGCTTAGTCCACGAAAAGTCAGAAAGCTGCTCAATTAATTAGCCAAGTTAACAATCTATCTACGGGCATGTTAGTAGTTGACAAACAGGCAATTTCTAAGGTGTTCCTTGCACATTTTAATCAAATATATGCAGAAACACAGGCGATAGATGAGGCATAATTGATAGGTTATTTTGAATCACTGGAGCTACCACAGGTATCACAGTAGCTCTCGGAGACATTGAATGGCCCAATAGGAATTTCAGAAGTTCTATCTGTTTTAAAACCCTTATATTTAAAATGGGGCATCAGGTCCTGTTGGGAAGCATCAGCCATGTGTTTTACTTCCTCAGACACTCAAGTACTTGCAAGGACTGGAAAATTTGTGAGACTCTTGGACAACCTTTTTTTACCCTCTTTGGCCCCCGTGCTTCCAGTTCTCCCCTCAAAAAAACTCATCACAGACTTTTTCTGTCCCCTTACTTAGCATTCCTACACTTATCTATTTTACTTTAAGTTCTGCACTGTTTTTTTCGATTATATGGGCACCTAGGAGATTGATTTTTACATGTACAGGATTTCAAATCTTGATTGTTTTTTTTCAGTTTTTGCTTTTTTAAACTGTGCTAATGTTGATATTTTATAGCTATGGTTTTAATTAACTGCGCTAATCCATAAAAACCTGAAACCTATCTGTATTAAAAAGTATGCCCGATGCTAAAGCTAGTGGAATGGACGTGATCCCGGCGGAAGTGTATAAGGCATTTCAAGAAGAACTGCTTCCCTTTTTAGCAAAATTGTTCAATCAAATAACGGAGGGTTTAGATATTCCCAAAAGTTTCAAGGAATCAGTGCTAGTAGTCTTCCTTAAAAAGGATAAAGATCCCAGCGACCCCAACTCTTATCATCCTATTAGCTTGTTAAATAAGGACTACAAATTGCTTATGAAAATCTGGGCAAGAAGGATAGCTACATGTGCACAACAGGTGGTTCATACTGACCAAAATGGTTTTATCCCAGGACGGTTGATGGCATCTAACACATATTTTTTAATACAAGCCATTGATTATTTTTCCACTACTAAGATCAATGTGGTGATTATGATGATGGATCCTGAGGAGGGTTTTGATTTAGTAGACTGGAGTGCTTTATTTTTTATTCTGGATAAGTTTGGTTTTCCGTCACATTTTTACAGTTGCTAAAAGAATTATATAGCTACGCGGAAGGCAAATTTATCAATAACGGATCAGAAGCCGGTAAGCTTAATATCAAGCCTGGTACACGGCAAGGATGTCCGGTATCCCCCCTTCTGTTTTCTTTGTTTATTGAACCCCTAGCTGTTAAAATTCGAAAGAGTTTAAGGATCTTACCTCCCATGGAGAGGATAGCAAAAATCAAGCTATATGCGGATTATATTATTTTATATCTCAAGGCGGGGGCGTCTAATGTACAGAATGCACTCAATGAAATCCAGAAATTTACACAGAATAATAATAATAATGAGCAGATTTATAAAGTGCCTAGTTAGACTAGGCTAGTATGTCCCCGCGCAGCGGTAAAGGCCTAAAGCATCCTTGCTGAAAAAACAAGAAGCATGCCCTGCTCAAGTAAGACCCCCACGACTCTACTCTGAGGGGAAGAGGTAGGTTTTCAGCTGCTTACAGAAGGTCATCTCTGGGAACCCCCACAGGAGTTTGTCCCATTGTTGTGCTGCTACAAGACGAAAAGAGCGACATCCCATCCTTGCTCTCCTGATGATAGGTATGCTGACTCGCCCCTTCCCGCTAGATCTTAACTGACGGGTAGGGGCGTAAGGAGTTAGAAGGTTGTGGAGATGGGTGGGCCCCTTCCTCTGTAGAATCCGATGGCTCACACAGAGTGCTTTGAACAGAATTTGTTCCTTAATCGAAGCCAATGTAAGGTGGCCAGAGCCCTCTTAGAAGGGGCTCTCTTGGGCAGCATCAGAACCAAGCGAGCTGCCGCATTTTGGATGCGTTGTAGCCTCCAAATGCATTTAGCATTAGCACCCAGGTAAAGGACATTCCCATAGTCCAGCCTCGATGTCACCAAGGCATGGGCCATGGTTTTCCTGGATGTGATTGGTAGCAGGTCCAGGGTCTTCCTGAGTCCCTGCAGGACTCCGAAGCAGGTGCCTGCCACCCGTCTTGTGTGATGTTCAAACGAGAGCTTGGTGTTGAGCCACATGCCTAAATTCCTAACCTGTTCACTAGGCGTGGGTGTGGGCCCTGTCTGTGGCCACCATGCCGACGTCCACACCGATGGTGCTCTGCCTATAATCAGCACCTCTGTTTTGTTTCCGTTTAATTTGAGGCAATTGCTAGCCATCCAGGATGCCAATTCCTGGAGACATATTGTAAAATTACTGGCTGCCTTCTCATCTAGTTGTGTGAGCGACACAACCAGTTGCGTGTCATCAGCATAGGACACAACCTTGGCCCCTAAATTTTTCAGTGATCTCAGCCTCCGGTGTAACATAGATTAAATAGAGTCAGACTAAGGGTGGACCCCTGTGGGACCCCCCGTTCAAACTTAATGTCTTTTGACCGGTGGGGTCCCAGTGCTACCTGGAAACTACGATCTTGCAGAAAAGATTCCATCCATTCCCAGGCTTTACCTACCACTCCTCCCTTTCTGAGACACTGTAGCAACGTGTGATGGGCCACAGTGTTGAATGCAGCACTCAAATCTAGAAGAAAATGGGGCCGTCTGTCCCTCGTCCACATATTACCGGATGGTCTCAGTAGACAGTAGAAGAGCTGATTCGGTCGAGTAAGATGCTCAAAAGCTTGATTGGGTCGGGTGGAGCAGACGGTGTTTACTAATATGAGTCGTCAGTTGGGTATTGACTACCTTCTCTGCAATTTTCCCAAAGTAGGGCAATAGTTAGATAGGACGCAGATTATCCAATTGATCCATGCTGACATTGGGTTTCTTCTTCTGGGGTATAACCACAGCCTCCTTCCATTTCTTTGGGATGCTGCCTGAGCTAAAAAAAGAGCTCTAAAAGATGTCTCATGTAGGGCTCTAAAGTCTCAATACTCCATCTCAGCACCTTAGGCGATGCAGGGTCTTTGGGTGAGCCAGACTTAATGTTAGTGGCTATCTTATTTAGGGTGGCCTGAGATGGAACAGTAAAAATATCAAGGCATTCTGATCCCATTATGTTACTGGATATGTTCGCATCCGTGCTCCCTTCCCGAGCCGTAACCGGGAAGGTGGAGTAAATCTTCTCCACCTTCTCTGTGAAGAAGTCTGCCACTCGATTACAAGACTCCACTGAGCCCACCAAAGGTGCAGCAATATTAGACAAAGAGGATATCTCTTTAAAGACATTGAACAACTCCTTGACCGAGTTCTCTGCTGTCCCTATCCTCCGCTTATGGTATGAAGCCTGCGTCTTTCTAATTAGGGCGTGATATCCCTTGAGACTGGCTTTATATTCATTCCTGCTAATACTAGAGAAGCCTTTGCTCCAGCGTCTTTTGAGGCGCTTACAAGCTGCCTTCGCCATTCTCAAATCGACCCCAAACCAGGGGGCGGATTTATTTTGTCTCCCTAACACCTTAGTTGACCAGGGTGCATTGCTATGAAGAGCCTCCGTGATACGTCCATCTAAGGTGGGGGATATCAAGTAAATCAAGCAAAAACTTAAATTCCTACATTTAATTCAATTCCTTCGGATATTCCAGCTTCCATTCAGTTAAGGCCACTGCATCCAGTTAGATATTTGGGGATACATGTTACAAATAATTTTGGGCAATTATTCTCCTTGAATTACAATAGCATGCTCATGACAGTGAAACAACTATTAGATAAATAGTCTCTGCTCCACTTATCATTAATATGAAGGATTTCTATGGTCAAAATGTTAGTGCTCCCTTGGTTTCTGTTTCTTTTCAGCAACCTCCCTGTGAAAGTTCAGAGTTATTATTTTAAGGACTGAGTTATTATTTTAAGGAGTTAGATCAAATGATTAGGAAGTTTGTGTGGAATAATAAACACCCCCGGGTTAAGTTAGCTACATTACTACTAGATGTAGCATCAGGAGGATTGGCACTTCCACATTTTTCAACTTATTATCAGGCTTCCCTAACTAACTTACTTTCACAATTGGGTGAGGAAAATTCAGTTTTTTACAAACTCCCCGTTTTTTTATGTCTGGCGAAACTTCCTAAAAAAACAGATATTAGGTGATACTGACATTAGCAGAAAGAACCCAGCTATTTTTTTAAATCATGAGATATTCCAGATTTTCATGCTTATACCTCTATTCAGGACTGTGCAGTAGGAGGTCTTATATTGTCTAGAGTGCTTTATCAAGCATGGCAAGAAGTAGGTTTTGCTCAGCTTGGGAATTTTTATAACCATGACACATTAATTACCTGGGAAACGGTCCGATCGCAAGCCACTACATTAACTACTGTCCTCCCTTTGAGTTTTCTTCAGCAAGTTAATTTTCTCAAAATGAATTATTCAATAATGGGTGAGGCGGCACGTCAAATCGCCAGGCAGATGGCAAATAAAATGGTGGGGGTTGGATGCTGGTATCGGCTATTATATCAAAAGGCCCATTCCGAAGAGATTTTGACAAAAGAGCTCCAGACAATTCACTTAGAGAAGGGTTGCAAGTTTAATGTTAAAGAATGAAAATAGCTTAGTGAGCTAGCGAATATGCACTTAGAGGAGCTAATTTTTAGAGAAAGAATTTCTTATCTAGATGGTTAGCATATTACATACCCCAGAGATTGCAAGAAATGTTTCAAACGAGCCTGAACCAATGCTTTAGATGTAACAAACAGGGTGATTGAGGATGGGTGCATATATTTTATGAATGTAATAACTTACAGCAATTCTGGGAAGAGGTCTTTGCCAAGATTTCTCTAATGATATCTTTGACAATTGATCCATCAGCTATGTTGGTTTTATTTGGTTCCTCAGGGAAGGTGAAATGCTTAACAAAATACCAGCAGTATTTTATACTAATCTCCATAGCAGTCGCTAGGTCACTTGTCCTTCACAATTGGAGAACCAATAAACAACCCAGTATGGAGCACTGGTTTAACAAAATGCGCAGGACTTGCAGATTTCAGGTAACCTATGCAAAACGTGTAGGAGCAACTGTAAGATTTAGAGCTATTTGGCAGAATTTCTCTTCAATGGGGTGGCGGAGGAAAGGAGATGATAAGAGTTGGGTGCTCTATAGGAGCACGTTTAATAGCGGCTGTTAGCCATATTCGCATTTTCAATATTTCTCGATACTTGATTTGCAAATTATGATGAAGGTATTTTTCAGATATTTGATAAACTTAGCACTTTATAATAATTGCTGCTACCAGCACAATGCACTTTAGATAGTATGCGACCTTCTTTGTCTGCTAGAACATCGGTACATTGCACTTTTTATGGGGTTAGAGGTATATTTGCTAGTAGTCTTATATGCACTTTAAATAGAATGTTTGTCAGTTTGTTGTAGCTATTTTAGATCATAGCTATCATTAACAATTAAGTATGAATATATGCATTTTTGGGAAATCACAGGGTTGAGTAATGCTCAAGCCTGAGTATTTACTAGAGCTTGATGTAGATTATTGAGAACTATGTTATATATTCTCTATATTATATTTTTTATGGAAGGTTTATATAGTTGTCATTAATTCAGATTTATAAATTTTATCGCCATGGAATTTGGTGTTTGTTATTACTTGGACATATATTACCAGCGCTTCTTGTTATTTATTCTGTGATGGCCTACAGTTTTACAGTTTGGTCTTGTTTGCTTGTTTTCCTGTTCTAATAAATAAAATAAATAAAAAAGATGTTTGACTGTGGCATGCTGTGAAAATGCTTGAGACTGGTGGACTTTGATGCTACGTCAAGCACTGCACAGGTCTTTAGGGCTACTATATGAACATAGATTCTCCAAAAGACTAAGAATATGACACCAAATCCCTCTGATCACAATGTCATCATAGGAAGTGACATTATTGACTTTTCATACTTACAACACCGCAGTGAATGGTGTTAGGACGGAAATGTCACCTGAAGGGTGTACAGTTGTGTTCTCCTGAGTGTTCAACTGCAATTATCTGGTGTCCTGGTTTTTGATCATGGCTCACACTAATGTTGTATTACGACAGAGAACTAGGTCTGCCCCTCGACAGGAGTGAGGTCTTGGATGTGCTCTTTTATCTGGGGGGGATACACCAAGCATGCCCTCTTTGCACTGACAGTGAACTCTGAATATTCAAACAATGTTTCCCATGTCCAAAAACAGTCCCAAGGTTCACTGACCAGCCCCACAGAAAGCCCAAATTGGCCAGGCACAGCATCAGTTCCTAAGTACTGACCGAAAAAGCCCAGACACAGCTGTTGAATGCAGAGGCAAAGCCTCGTGTGTTTTGATATAGTCTCTAATCACCTGCTCCCCTGCCACGAGGGGCTCAGTGTCCCAGGGAAACCTGCGCCAAGAGGCGCCCCCGCCAATGCTACAGCCGTGGGAGGAGGCTGACACACCCCCTTGCTATGGGCCCCCACTAATTGCGCAACTCCTAGAAGAACATTGAATGGCTTTTTTTAGATAGCGGTTGATGTCATCAACAGGTAGACCGAGTTGGCTGAATGCAGTTTGGCGTTTTCTTCATCATCCACTTCTTCATTGCCTCCGGGTCTGGGGGCCACAAAGAACATTTCTATTATTGTCTTGAGACCAGGTGTGGACCAAGAATCCGGGGAGGCCGGGTCTTTGGATTGTTCATCAAGGGCCCTGGTAGAATCCCCAGAACAAGCACTGATTGGGGTAATACAGGAGAGGACATCCCATAACGATCAACTGGAAGAGTAAAGCGGCCAAAAGAGAGAGAGCAGATGGTGGGTTAAATCCAAAAAGGAAGTGTTTTTCTGCACCCTCTGTTTCACTGGAGACTGTGACTGAAGATAGGGACAATTCTACAGATATAAGTGACATATGTGATGGCATTGGCAATAATGTTTTGAATAGAGTTTCTGAATAATAAGCTCAACCCCATTTTGGCCCATCTGGGGAATATTCTCAAGAACATGTGATAACCATCGCAAAAGTAACTTAACGCAACTCTCAACATCGCAGTCTTTCACTGGAAAATTACGCTGTGTGAACTAAGTATTCACAACACGGCGGTACCATGCGATAGTCACCAGACAACGGATCAAATGGGTGCATTAAAATCAATGCCACGCCGCAAAAAGCAAAACACGAACGCAAAAAAACTGTGATGACGCCAATTGAGATACAAAAATCCGCAAAAACCAGCGACAGGCCTGCAATTCCCACACGTCAGGCGGGATAATCACCATAAAAGCAGAAAAAAAACAGGCAAACAAATGCCAAACAACAGCGAAGCACAATGAATGTTACCGGAGCAAGTACGGATGAGATCCAGAACCCCACAAGCCCCCCCGAAGGACCTGCCTGGGACCTCTGGGTCAGGGAAGGCCTAGGAGAAGATGAGTAGGAAGAAGGGGTTCAGTCCACAGGAAAACAGGATCCTGATAACAGAGGTGGTAGAACACCATCAACAACTGTTCGTCACCTTCACTGTGTCATTGACAACCAGAAATGGACTATGGCAGTCCATCGTGGACAAGGTGAATGCAGTGGGAGTGCTGAAGAGGACAATGGAAGAGGTCAAGAGGTGCTGGAATGATGTCAAGTGCAAAACAAAGCTGAAACTCACGAACAACCGGAAGGCAGCAATGCAGGTCGGAGGTGGGAGTCCTGCGCCACAGGAGAAGCTGGACGAGATGAAGGAAATGGTGTCCACAGTCATCAGAGGGGAGACGGTGGCTAGAGCCGGGGGACCATACACTGCTCCACATGACAGGACAGAAAAGCAACAGGGTGAGTAACGACCAGGGACTGGTGGGATGGGGGAGATGGGCACAATGGCACACATGCACAATTGAGCTGAGCACATTTGCGGACAAACCATGCCCCAGCCCCCATCACCCACCAAGAGACCAATGTACCCAAGTATGCAACATCTTAGCACTGTAAAAGCACAGAAGTCAAAGGCACACCGCATGAAAGGGGTAAGGGGCAGCAAAATCAGAGCAGCAGGGGCCACTCCCCCAAAATGCAGCACACACACATAACATGGAGAGCGCATCAACATTGATAATGATGTGGCACAAACCGCAACACGTCCACAACAGAACACAGGACACAACTGGTGCCACTGGACAATCACAATTGGCATTGCAGGGAAATGTGAGTTGATAATGTACAATTGCAAACACACACATGTCTGTTGTCGAAATGTCCACTGTCCCCCATCAAATAGGCAGCTCCTCCCAAACAGCCACAATGTTCACAGTCATGCAGTCTGTATGTAAATATGTACAATGCGACAACATACATGTGAACACATTATTAAACTGCATCTCCCCTTCACATTGCAGAGGGAGTATCAACACCTCCTGCAAAGCAACCCGACCCTCTCTTCTCTGATGATAAAGAAGACCACCACAGCTTCGACTCTAACGCCCTCCAAGAGTTAATTGACAGCATCCACAGCCCACCTCCAGGAGCAGGGCAGCCCAGCTGCAACAAGGAGACCCCACCCCCTGCACAGACCACACAGCACCCACCACCACGGCTGCCACAGAGGGCCCCCACGAAGAACACATGGCCTTCCAACGCTGTGTGTTGGGGTACCAGGAGCAGCTGGTTGAACAGGTGCGGGTGGGCTTTGACTGCATTCCAGACAAACTAGATGCCATACGTGGGTGTTTAAGTCCCATCAGGGACCACTCACGATCCCTAACGGACACCCACAGTCCGCTCCATGCTCTTCTACGGACCATGGCTGACATCGCTGGAGCCCTGATTCAGAGAATACAACAACTGTCTAGTCAGAGTGGCTATAGCGATGTCACACAGGAGTTGGGAAACATGCAGAGGTTAATGGAGGTTAATGGAGACCGAATGCGGAAGGAGCGGCTGCCACGGCTGCACACCAGCGAGTTGTAGCTCAGTTCCTCAGTGACCTCAAAACCATCCTCACGGCATTGCTGCCACAAGGCCTGGAGCTGATGCATGCTGCTGCTGCCACTACGTCCACATCTCCGCCCCCTGAAGTGTCAGTGCCACACAGTGTGGCAGATATTCCTCCTCCAGCCCCTGAGATGTCACTGCCACACAGTGCTATAGAAAGGGCACCACCACCCACATGTGAGGCACATGAAACAGCAGAGGACGAAGATGCGGATGACACCGCCTTCGTGGTAAGAAGGATGCAGTAACATTCATCTCCGCCATGTGGCCTGTTTCTGCTTGGTTCTGCCCCCTGCATCATCACCTTCCACTGTCCCCCGATGCACCCTGAGAAACTCACCTATGACCTTGACATGGATTGCCATATACTGTTTGATCACCAACTACACTGCAATCAGACTACGGACTAAACACTTCCTCTACTCCTTTGGACTTGTCATTCCCTGAAGGACTCTGGCTGGCCCTCCACGGGCCAACATTGTCATGTGGGGTTTGCACGGCCCTGTACTGCTCCAGATGCAATACTCCACTGAATGTGCATTAAACATTCCGAATCACACATATGTGACGTGTCTATGGTCTTTCAAGTGTGGAAGTATGGATGAATGTAGGGTCAGGGAATTTCTCTTGCGTCTATGTGGCTCATGTCATTGAACTTGGATCACAGGGTGACACTTTGCCAAATGTTGTCGGGTGGCGCCGATGCAACAACAGGGACACACGCATAAGTTACTTCCTTGTCCAGCCCCGCACAGAACCACGTCTAGTCATTGTTCAAACCCTTATGCTGGACTGGCATACGCCAGGCCAGCCCACTCCGCTTACGCTCACAGAGGGGACAGCAATGCTACATGTCCCAGGTCTGCCCTGTAGTAATCTGCTGATTACAGGTCTAGTTCTCTGCATGCCACAGCCACTCCCTCACGGCTGGTATATACCCACACTACACCCATCTAGCACACGCATCACAGGACATGTGACCCTGAAAATAAAAAGGGTCGGGCACACATGCTTGAGGCCATTTCCAACCTCTCTTGGGGTGTATCCGTGTGGTGTTCATGTAGGTATGTGGGCCCAAGGGCCTGCAACATCAGATTTCACCAGCCTGGGGGTGACATGATGCCGTCCGCACCACGATACCCAATCATAGAGGGTCCATGACTTGGTGGGCACTGACTTGGTGGCACAGGATACACTGCGGCCAGCACAGGCACACCGCCACTGGACGGTGGCTTTCGGTGCACTGAGTGCTGAGCGGGTGTGCAGCCGGCGATGTTGCCACGTCCCGGTAGTCCAGACTGCTCAGGTTTTGTGTGCCCTGCTGGACCGCAGTGTAGGCCCGAGCCAGCAACAGCAGGGACCTACCGCCACGCAGCGTCGCCTCCTGGATCACAGAGTTAGTGGCACCTATGAGGCTGAGCAGGTGTGCAGCCTGCGATGATCCCGGATGCACTGGTTTGTCCTCTGACATCGCGAAATCAAGATCCAGAATCAAAAGTGAGACCTGGTGGCCTGCGGAGTGGGGCTGCATAATGTGGAGGGTGCCATGTCCGCGGACTCCGGGCCTGCACCGGCTCGTGGTGAGCCCTTATTGCACCACGCCAGTGGCGGAAGGTGAGTAGTGAGGCTTGGGTGCGCAGGGGCGGGCATGCACCATTGGGCAGCGGGAGGGGCTGGGTGCATCGGCCTGGGTGCGCAGGGGTGGGCATGCACCACTGGGTGGTGGGAGGGACTGGGGTGCCTCTGCTGGGTGCTCAGGGGCAGGCATGCACCGCTGGGAGGCGGGAGGGGCTAGGGTGCATCTGCCTGGATGCGCAGGGGCCGACGGCAATAATGTTTTGTGCAATTGAATGTACTTTGCCATTCATGTATCTGGACTCTGTTTCAGATGAGGGACCTGTTTCAGATGTGGGACCTGGTGAACTGCACTACATACCGGCATGTGGTTGGAGACACACCGGTGGCAGCAGGTGAACAGTGTGGCCTGGGTGCACATTGTCAGCACTCTCTCTCCCTGTCCAGCTTTTCAGTTATCTATGTCTCTCTCCCCCTCTCTGTCTGTCTATCTCTCGCTCCCCCATCTCTGTCCGTCTTTCTCTCGCTCCCCCTCTCTATCCGTCTTTCTTTCTCTCCCTCTCGTTTTCTCTCTCTGTATCTCTCTCTCCTTTGCTCTCTCTCTGTTCTTTGATGTGCGCAAGACATACCTTCTCATCATGAGTTTTGTCTCGCAGGCTGTGACCTACAGATTGTCCAGAGGGGAGCCGCCATGTGTCTTAATTTCTTTTCTGTGTTTATTTGAACACATTTTCGATTGTTAATTCAAAGGTGAATGTGTGATGCTCTTTTTTGTGAAAACACATGCATGTCACAAAATGTGATTGTGCGACATCAAGCGGAATATTTGATAAATGATTCCGTGTAGATGATGTGTCATGACTTTGGCGGGGGCGGGTGCCCGGGGAGCGGGGTGCTGGGGTGGTAGTGGTGGGTGTTGTGGTCCTGTTGGGGCTCCCAGCTGCATGATCAGTGGCTCCATGGCATCTGTTGCCCTTCAGGTGTGGCTCTGGGCTGGGCTCCCTTTTGTGGTGCAGGCTGTGGTCTGACTTTGCACCAGGTCAGAGCAGGTGTCAATTTCCTGCTGGTAACGCCCCTTATTGCATGTTTTGTGGTCGTATCGCCGATCTGGCTGGTTGTTGAGAATGTTGCGGAGTGGCGTTGTCACAGATTATGACACTGGAACGCCTACTCTGCATCACATTAGCGATAGTTGCGGGGTCATCTGTGGCAATGTTTTTGCGGCTGCTATCGCAGGTAAACTGGTGCTAAGGGCTGTTAGCACCAGCTTGTGAATGAGGTGATACATTTATTGTGACTTTGGCTGCGATAAAGTGCTGTTAACTCGGCGATAACTCCTTGAAAATATGCCCCTCTGTTCTTTGCCCTTCCTATCAGAGCCCCCCGTCTCTACGGGTTTGTCATCACCAACTATGGATGGGTGTAGAGGTTTATGATCAGAGGAAAATGTAGAGGGTAGCCTTGCTTCGTATGTGGTGGATAAAGACCACCTGGATCCTGTGGTAAAAAAAACTTTGCAATGTACCCATGTCTAATAATACTCGTTTGGATCTCTCTACTGACTGTACTCTCCACATAGTAGTTCTGGCCAACGTGCCCCCATTAAAGAGCTCCAGGAAAGACAATTTTGAACAATTAAGAAATAAAGTGACACACTGTCTGAATTCCAAGGGTAAGTTTGATGCAAACATCTGATAGAGTTGAAATCTTATTTCATTTGTAGGGGTGCTTCATAATCATGTGTAGAGCACACTCTCATATAATCATTTGCAGTATTAACATGAAGTGTTAGAATTGTGAAATGTATTAACATGAATACATGACGTATTTTCAGCCATTGACAAGTAACATGGAGAATCAACGTAGAAAGTGAGTGTAACTAGCACAAGACGTTCACATGGAGAATTCATGTTGTGCAACTGACAATTATTTATGTATTAAATGTGCTTATTAATTATGTGATTTCATACATAGATAAATGTATTAGTTGAACTTATATTAATGTTATGTAAATTCGCAAAGCTTATATGATGCTTTCCTTATGTTAGCTGAAAATTGTAGGCCTGAAATGCAAGTCTCTGAAAACTCTTGCTTTAGAATTAACAGTTTGAATTTCAATTGTGCTGTCGAATCTGATCTTCCTCATGTTTTGAGTTGCAGGTGAAGAAGCACTCTTTTAGGCAGAATAATGTCTTTGTTTTACTACTCAGGCAAGTAAAGAAGAAGTTACAAGTGTGTGGTTTGAGTCGATCAAGAAAGGTTGTTACACCTCACACAGGAGAAGGCCTGGGAACCAAGTACAAATTGTTGTAAGGAAACCACACAGTTGAAATTGTGGAAAAATACCCAGGGCTGATGGCGTGATTTGAAATGCACCATGGGAGTGCTACCTGTGGGTAACTGGTTGTTGGAATTAGGGATAGATGGCAACTTCCCCTTGCCTTCAGAGAGAGAGTATCCTATGACGAGCTCTGTCTTTGGTAGCTTTATGCTGCTTGACCCATTTATCGTGGAGAGACTTCTTAGGGAGACTCTACGTGCTTACAAATGATATTCATTCTGAAAATGCTTCAGTAGGGATGTCACCTTTTTGTTAGAGTAGGGATACATTTAATGCTTTCCACTCACCAACCCTCGATGCAGGGAAGTTTGGACTCATGATTCCTGATTTTCTGTATCCTACTTATTGAATTATTAGTGCTGTTTATGCTGCACCGTCTAAACTACATGCGTAGATTCGGCTTCATGCTAATTCCTTTGTATTTCTATACAGTCATGTTGAGGTACCTCTATGTTCAGTTATGTTTGGCTTTGTAACGAACTAACTAACATTACGTAGTTGTCCGTGGGTTATTATGTATCTAAGAGAAGTATTGGTTGATTGATTGTTTCCTAACAATTCTTTTCCCCTTACACTTTCATGCTGCAAAAAAGAACTATCAGAGTGTGACTCTAGAACAGGTCTAGAACTTATGGGCCTGGCCCGTTCACATCCGTGAGCAAATCATTATGGCTCGGAGAATCAGGTGGGTGGGTCAGGCCCAAAAATATTTCAACTTGCGAATCACCCTGTATTCCAGAATCTAGTAATACGGGGAAAAGGAAGACTTACGTACTCCTCACAATGATCTTTGGATCTGAACAGTTGTTACAACTACTGATGGAGGAGAAAACACACTGATCCCTCATGGCGCATCCGCTCCTGGGAGCCCCCCCCCGCACTCCATCATAGCGAAACAACGGAATTATCGTGATCGAGATACAGAACTCAGATTGACACCGAAAATGAAAGATATCACCTATCAGATCAATCATATAGGCTTTTTCTCTGATTTTTTGACAAGAGTTCTTACCTATCAAGAAGCTGTTGCAAAAAGCCGACATCACCTATACAATGCTTTATACAGCATGGCTATGCATCAACTACCAAGGTACACAGAAAATCTTCACGCATCTAAAGGCAGCTAAAGATTACTTAAAAACATCCCCCTGACTTTCTTATTTTTTTCAGGAGACTATGCTCCCCATTCCTATTGTTTTTTTGTTTCTTTCTCCTCTCTATATTTTCCTTCTTTCTTGCAGTTTCCTCTTATTCCTGCTTTTTGTCTAATTTTTTTCTGTATCCTCAATATACGGTACTCTACTGTTTTCCTTCTATTCTTTCTTTGTAGCCAGTTTACACAAGTTCTTCCTTCCTCTATGCACTTTCTTAACTTTTACTTCACTACTTTTCTCTAAGATTTTTCTTCTATCTTTCTTTGGCTTGTTTTTACTTTCAAGCCTATTAACAATTAAACTCTATAGATGATAAGTTTTCGTGTTGTATCCTGGAATGTCAAAGGTATTCGCAATCCTGTTAAGAAGCAACGTATTTTATCTCATTTAGCTAGACTCAAATGTCAGGTTGCATTGTTACAAGAGACACACCTTAAGTCACAAGAATTGTCTTCATTATGTAAACAATGGGTAGGAGAAGTTTTTTGTTCTCCTGCAGTGAACAATAAGAATGGTGTAATAATATTATTTCAAAAATCTTTGAGCGTTCAATTGCAAAATGAGTTTCATGATGATAATGGTAGATGGTTATTTTTAAATGCTATTGTTAATAATACTCAACTTTCGTTTTGTAATATTTATGGTCCGAATGGTATAGACTTTCAATTCTGGAATGATTTTTCCACCTTTCTTTCCTCACATGCTGTGGATGACTTGATCATGGGTGGCGACTGCAATCAACTGATGGATCATTTCCTGGATCGCAAATCACAAACCAAATATGTCTCAACAAAATGCAAAAGCTTTTTCACAAAGCAATCTCACCTAGAGACCTTATCTACTCATGGAGAGTCTCTCACCCTGACACATTGGAATTTTCCTTTTTTTCTCCCATCCACAATTCTCACTCCCGTATTGATTACATCTTTCGCACTCAACATGTACTATAGTTTATGACCAACTCAGAAATTGGTTCCATCCTAATCTCAGTTTATGCCCCTGTCATCCTAGATATGGACTTTCCTTCACCTCCCCCTACTTCCAGTCGATGACACTTTAAATTTTCCAGTTTGTTGAACAATTCACACTTTTTATTGATGATTTCTTTCTCAACAATCTCTCTTCTACTTCTCAATTTTACTCGGTTTGGGATGCCTTTAAAGCCACTGCCAGAGGCTTCATTATTGACTTTGTATCTCGTAAAAAGAAAAAAGCCCTCTCCGATTCTTCTCTTATCCTTAGACAATTCAAATCTCTTGAACATCAATATTTCACCACTAATTATAATGATACTCTTTCCTCTCTCATCAAGGCTAAAATGCAATTTAACAAACATTCATGGGATTCCGCATGCAACAACCTCCTAAAATGTAATGCTAAAATGTATGGTGGACGGAATAAGGCTGGCAAATCTCTGGCTAACTATCTTACAATTAAGAAACAGAAATCTAAAATAATTGCCATTACCGACAACTCTGGCATTCGTCACACCGCTGATGATAAAATACTTGATTGCTTTGTCCAGTATTATACTTCTCTTTACACTCCAGAGTCCACTCCCTCTTCCGTTCAAATTGATTCTTATTTTCAATCTCGCCCTCATGCTCCCAATGTTTCTGTAGATTTTATGTCATTGGATGCTCCTATTTCGGAAAAGGAATTTCTCAATGCTCTTAATCTTTTACCCAAAGATAGAACACCTGGCTCGGACGGTTTTACTGTTCGGTTTTATCTCCAATTAAAAAAATCTCTATTACCTCATTTATTTTCATTGATCAATTATTTTCTTGGTGAAGGGAAATCAACGGGAACTTTCCCCCAAGCTATGATTTATTTAATGCCTAAAAAGGGCAAAGATCCCTCCTTACGCAAAAATTATAGGCCCATTTCGTTAATTAACACTGATTGAAAAATCTTCACCAAAATATTGGCCATCCGTGTCAACAAAGTGGTTCCTGATCTTATTAATATTTATCAATCTGGGCTTATCAAAGGACGGTCTATAACCAACAACTTGAGAACCCTCCTTAAAATCATTCACCTTGCCTCTAAAATGGACACTCCTATTGCTGCCATCACGCTTAACGCTGAAAAAGCATTTGATAGGGTTAGCTGGGACTTTATGTTTGGAGCATTGAGATGGCAAGGTTTTAGCCCCCCATTTATTCGTTATATTCAAGTGCTTTATTCTGAACCCTCTACTTCTATATGGGTTAACCAATTATTTTTCTCTTCATAGAGGAACAAGACAAGGGTGTCCCCTTTCCCCGCTTCAAATTATTCTTGCTTTAGAGCCTTTTCTCGAAAAAATCAGACGTTCCCCTTTATACACTGGTTTCCAATTTTGGAATTTTGACATCAAGTTCACTGCGTATGCAGATGATATTCTGCTTTACATCTCCAATCCTTCTACCGCTTTACCAGCTTTTTTCTCCTTATTACAACAATATTCGTCAGTCTTCGGCTATAAATTGAACTCCTAACATTTACATTTCTTACAGCTACTCGTTTATCTCAACCACTGAAACATCTTTCCACTCCCATTTCTAACCACTCCAAAGCTCTTGCTCTTTCTCTGTTTCGATCTCATCTTTCTCCTAAGGACTTTTTCTTCCAAACGCCCAATATGGTATAATATATTTTTAAAGATTAATAACAGAGCGCTCTTCTGGAAGGAAAGGATCGATAACGGTATCAATACTCTTGATCAATTAATAAAGGACAATTTGCCCAGGGAATTCTCAGACATTCAGGAATCTTTCGGCATCTCTAACACTCACTCTGTTCACTACCCCTCTTGACAGCCTCTCTCATTCAAATTCTTTCTCAATTATGCCCTCCAGCTACTCCTGGCCAGCATGCTTACTCTCTAATTGATTTTTCTATCCCTCTCAGAGCTGCTGCCACCTACAAATTGCTCTCCCGTCCTTTAGCTGATAAATCGAAATCGCCAATAGAACTATTATGGGAGGAAGATTTAACACAAGAATTTTCATTACAGCTTTGGGACTCTGTTTGGTCCAAAATACATACTTCTTCCCGCTATGCTAGCACTACACAAACTCAAATTTTTTTTTACAACTGACTTTTTTTTACCCCTTCTGAATTATACAAATTTAAATTACTTGATTCTAAAAAATGCTGGTCATGTTCATGTGAAGACAGTTACCTTTTCCATATCTTTTTTTATTGTCCATTGATGAAATCTCTTTGGCTTCGTATTTGGTCCAAACGAAATGACATTTTATCCACAAACTTTACTTTTGACATTACACATATATTTTTAGGAGGCTCCTCACCAATTTGAGATGGTCATTGTAATGCACGAAGATTCATAGAATTTATTTATTGCCGTCTCCCTCCAAATTATTACAACCAATTGGAAAGATACTTCCTATTTGGCTTAGTGGAACTTGTTATGTCATCACCACCAACTGGATCGTGCATTGGCTACTTCTGTGCCTTTATTAATTAAAAGGGATTTAGTATGGTCACCTTTTACTGCATACCTTTCTAAACATGTTCTCTGATTGTTTTTGTTTTCTTTTAAAGTACCTTCTTCTTTTCCCATCATCTGTTTACTTTTTTTTCAGTTCATAAAAAGTTTATTGATCAAATAAAGGGTGTCATTACAATGGGGGAAAGCAGTAAAAAAGAAAATGATAACAAGCAGGTACAGCACAACAGTGCAGTAAAACAATAGTTACAGAAAACTCCAAATGAACAAATGAGTTACAAAAATTTGAATACATCAAGTAATAGGAAAAATATAATACAGCGGGTAATGAAGAAAGAGGTATGTATAAGGCAATCAAGGAGGTTTAGCGACTTCCTGCTGAGTAGGGCACAGTTCAAATGAACGTTTAGCACATACATCAAGGTATAAAGTGAGAGGAAGCCAAAGGTCCAAATGTTTTGTTGCCAGATGAATAGAAAATACAAAAGCAGTGTCCAATCTATGATTGTGGCAAACATTATACCACCATGCCCTAAAAGAAATTTTCAAAAAATTCTTCCAATTAGCTGTAATCTGTTGGAAAGCAACAGCTATTAGTAAGTCAACAATCTTAACATTAAGCTCAACATCATCCCAACATGGAGAGGTACTTCCTAAAAAGATGTGGGCAAAGGAAAAGGGAATGTGAGTATGAAAAATCAAGTTGATTTAGGACCAAATTTGTACCCAAAAAGCATGGACAATTTTACAAGAAAATAACATGTGAAATAAAGTAGCTTGTGGGGGAAAAGCAAGACCAACAAACGTCTGAAACTGCGGAAAACCGCTTGCTCAAAGTATGTGGGGTAAAGAGCAATCTATTGTATATGAAGAAAAGAGTTTGAGTTACATTCGCTGCCCTAGATGATTTACGTAGTTTGGTCCAAAGTTTATCCCACAAAGGAATGGGCCAAGAGGTATCGAAAGCAGATTCCCACTGTTCTTCTACCTTGGATCTCGGTCTGACGGAGTCCACAGTATGAAGATGTTTGTAAATGGCAGATGCTTTGGAAGTGGTGTGTAAAAAGGAGTGAAGTTTTGAGGCAGGAGAGAGAGGGGAATGGTGAGACAGAAGTTGTCCGAAGTGAGTGTATGGTGCCATGACTGCCGTGTGAAGTAATGAATACTGTCGAGCAAAAGAAGCAGACAAATTAAAAGAGAGACTAAGAGCTGGGAAGGATAGAAAAGTGGAGTTAGAGAAGAGCTGAGAAATCCAAAGTAAACCCTTCTGCCTCCAGGATTTCCAATAAAAGGGTTTATTGTTAATTAATAGATATTTATTATGCCAAATGGTGGAATTGAGAAACGCAGAGAGTGTAGCAGGAGGATCAGGGGTGGAGGAGAGGAGCAACCTAGTGGTGAATTTGAGTATAGGGGTAGATAATGTGGGCGGTTTCCGTGAGAAGGACAAGTATTCGGCAAAGGAGAAAGGAGAAAGGGAAAGGCGCTCAAGCGAAACCCATAAAGGAGAAGTGTCATCTGGGTCACGCAACCAGAAAGAGGCTTGCCGCAGAAGGAAAGCCTTGTGATATGCGGGGAAGTCTGGAAAATTAACACCCCCTTCTGACTTAGGACGTATTAATCTAAGAATGGACATTCTGGGCTTCTTTTTGCTCCAAAGGAAGGTAGAAAGGATTGAGTTGATCCTTCTAAACATTTTTGCTGGGATGAGAACTGGAGTGTTGGAAATGGTTTATAAAACTATGGGGGACAGCATCATCTTAATGGTATCGAGGCGACCCCACCAGGACAAGTAAAGGGGATGCCATTTTGTGGTTAAATCGGTAAGTTTTTGGATACATTTAGTAAGGCAAAGGGAGACTGTGTCTGCGACTAGAGGAGTAAAATGCAAACCTAAATATTTAATGTGAGAGGGGCTCCAAGTAAAATTGGAGGCATCAAAATCAGGTTTGAAGAGAAATTTTGTTAAGGGTAAAATTTCGCATTTGTCATTATTCAGTTTGTAACCAGAAATCAGAGAATATTTATGGACTTCCTGGAGAAAGGCGGGCACAGAAATAGTAGGGTTAGACATGAAAAGTAAAATGTCATCTGCATAAGCAGCGAGTTTGATATGACAATGAGGAGTCTGAAAAACAGAGATGTCCGGATTTTGACGAAGTTTAGAGAGGAAGGGTTCTAAGGCTAAATCGAAGAGAAATGGGGAAAGGGGGCAGCCCAGACGGACCCCTCTGGCTAAATTAAAAAAAGGAAGAAATTAAACCATTAGCGCAAACTGCGGCCCTGGGGTTAGAATAAAGGAAGGAAATTAGTGAAATAAATTTAGGGCCAAAGCCAAACCATTTTAGTGTGTAAAAGAGGTATGGCCATTCGACCCTATCAAATGCTTTTTCATCATCTAACGCGCTTGCTGCCAAGGAATGTTGAATGCGTGGAGATTTGGATAAAACATTAAAGAAAAGTCTAGTGTTGTCAGATATAAAACATCCTTTAACAAACCCAGACTATTCAAGGCCTAGCAAATCCGGCAAAAATGGGTCTAACCTAGCAGCAAGTGCCTTGGCGAATAGCTTATAATCTATATTAACCAATGATATGGGTCTATAGTTTTTGCAATATCTAGAGTCCCTCCACTCCTTCGGAATAAGACAAATGTATGCATCCGATAAAGTGCCGGAGGAGCTACCTAAGGTGACAAATGAGTCTATAAGGGAGTGTAACTTGGGTAAAAGAAAATTGGAAAATTGAAGGTAAAACTCAACAGTGAAACCGTCGGGTCCGGGAGCTTTGTCTTTTTTGAGAAGTCGCAGGGCTGTAAGTAGTTCATGCTGTGAGATATCAGATTCTAAAGAGGTTAGGTCGAGGGGTAAAGTAGGAGGTTTGCGAATGTCAGTAAAAAAAGTGGACAGGGAGGAAGCAGTGGGATGAGTGTCAGAAGAATAAAGATTAGCATAAAAGTGAGAAAATTCAGACAAAATATCATCATCTTTATGTTTGAGAACAGAGTCATTATCAAAAATAGCTTCAATGTTTAACCTATTGTGCTTAACCTTCAGGTAATTAGCTAAAATTCCCCCTGCCTTGTTCTTGCCCCCATAAAATTTTGCACTAGACTTCAGCAAATATAAGGAAGCATCTTCTGTGGACTGCTTATTGAATTTCATTTTAGCATCTACAAGAGCGGTCTAACTGTCTTGTGAGTGAGAAGTATAATAGCAGTGCTCCAGTCTCTTGATGTTGCGGAGAAGATCCCCAGTATAGGTGCGAGCAAGTTTCCGTCTCTTAGCTACAAAGCTAATTATGAAGTCCCTTGCCGCGGCTTTGAAGGTATCCCAAATAGTGTGTTTGGGGACACCAGGTGTCTCATTCATTTAAAAAAAATTGGCAGAGAAATTGGAAAAGGAAGCAATAAACTTGGGATCCAAAAGAAGGGAATTATTAAAGCGCCACCGTTTGGGCCCCACAGATTTAGGTAAAATATCGATATTAATCGAAACAAGAGCATGGTCAGATAACAAAATGGGTCCAATTTCTGCATTAGTGAGGGATTGGGAGATGTGGTGAGAAACAAAAATATAATTAATCCGGGATTGGGAATGGTGAGAGGGAGAATAAAAGGTAAACTCCCTAGTAGTTGGGTTACATAAACGCCAAGCGTCGACAAGCTTACGTTGTAAAATCGCCTGTGTGAAAGGCTTGTGTGGTTTGTTCGGGACAAAGGGGACCTTGGAGTGTCTGTCCAAAAAAAGGATCAAGAGATTGGTTACAATCGCCAGCCAGGATGAAGTTATCATCCAAGTATTTGGTGATGGATGAGGCCATGGTGTGCCAAAAAGTAGGATCGCCACTTGTGGGAGCATATACATTTAAAAGAGAGAGTGGAACACCCCTTAAAGAGAGTTTAACATAAACCCATCTACCATCAGGATCAGATTCTGTGTTAACTAAAGAAAAAGAGATGGACTTGCGGCACAAAATTATCACACCATTTCGTTTCCCATCCCCAGGAGCATAAAAAATGTCACCCACCCAACCTCTTTTAAGTTTGAGAGATTCAGCCTGAGACAAATGAGTTTCTTGCAAGAACGCAAAATCTACGTTCAATTTAGCAAGATGAGTTAACATTCTTTGACGCTTAATAGGAGAGTGAAGACCTTTAACGTTCCACGTAACAATTTTAACAGACATCAAACAAGAGAAAAACGATACCAATCATGGATACAAAGACCAAATAAGAAAGACAAAAGGGAGTGAAAGAACATAATGATGAAAAGAGAGAAATATTGGAGAGAGAGAGCATAAGGAGAGAAAAAAGAAAACAGGCAAAAGAGTGAACTGCAAGGTGAAAAAAGAAGGAAGAAAGTGTAAAGAAGAGAAAAGGGAAGGTATCGAAGCAGTAAAATAGGAGGAGGAAGAGCATGACCCAAACGACCAGTGTAAAAGGCAAATGATCAGGTGAAAGTAATGATAGAGAGACAGAAGAGAAAGAACAAAGAATGACACCAAGAAAAAAGAAAAATGAGGTAAAAGGAAGATACCAATCAAGACAAAAGAGTGAAGAAGAAAGAGAAAAGAGAAAAAGAGGAATGACACCTGAAAAGTCAAAAATGTAGAACCAAAAGAAGAAACATACCTACATAAAAGGGAGAGACGAAGACAAAGAAGCGGGAACGGAACCAGAAGTAAAGTCAGGAACAGGATCAGGAGTGGAGAGGGAGGGTGGAACCACATGAAGCAGACGTGACCTATGGGAGTAGCGAAACGCACAGCCCGAGAAACACCACGGAACAGGATGCAGAATCTGAAAAAAGAGAAACAAGCGGATGAACAAAGAAAAAACAATATGAAAGGGGGAAGACAAGCATGTTAACGGACACTACATGGATGATGAAAAATACAAAATAGAAACTGAAGACAATAACTATAACAGAGATTATCTATGAGGAATGCTTAACAAGAGATACTAAAAACATAAAGAAGAAAACAGTAGTAAGGAAAATCACATCAGAGTGAAGAAATTCAGGGAGGGAAAGAAGACGAGGGAGTAGACAAATCCATATCAGCCGCTCTGCAGGAGTTCAGGAAACTTTGAAGGCAAACAGGATCTTCGTACGTTGTCGTCTTGTTATTGTAGGTGGCCTTGAATAAGCATGGATGGAAAAGTCCATAATGGGCACCAATGGAACGAAGATCCGCTCTCATATCCAAAAAAGCCTTGCGACGGTTTGCTGTGGCCTTAGCATAGTCTTGTGCAAAGAACAAGGAGGAGCCAGACCAGGTAAGCCGAGGAGACGCTCTAGCCGCAGATAAAACTTTTAGGAGATCCGTGTATTCCAAGAAGTACATGATAACTCCTCGTGGCCTCGATGAAGGAGAAGCTGAAGAAGGGAAACGCCCAAGTCTGTGAGCTCTTTGGATATTAAGCACTGTGTCCTCCGGTAAATGTAGCAATTTAGGCAGAAAGGATTTGAAAAAAGCAATTGGGTCGGTCCCCTCGCAACCTTCCACCAGGCCGTAGATAGGTAAATTATTACGCCTATTTCGGTTTTCAAGTTCCTCCATCTGTCGCTGAAGGGAAGAAACCTGCGTGTGCAGGTGAGAGACTTTGGAAGATGTTTCATGGAATGATGTAACGCTTTGCTCCACTGAAGCGACTCTGGAGTCCATATTTGACCACTTGTCTGTGAGGAATTGAAGCTTGGTATTTGTTTCCTCCATGAAGGGGCGAATAACCCGTATTTCCTCTAACAAAAGTTCCACAGAGACTGACGACAACGACTTGGGTGGAGAAGGAGGATCTTTCTTCAACCTCTTGGAGATGACTTTCCCCTGGACTGACGCCGATGACTCCATCTCTGAGTCTTGAGAGAAGGGTAAATGTGAGGTTTCTAACCGGGCAAGAGCGGAAAATAGCTTGGAATTTTTACTGAAGGTATGCTTAGAGGTAGCAGAAGCAGCACGGCCCTTGATTCTGCCCATATGATGCAAGCAGAAAAAAGACTTCTGTGCGTCAATGAAGAAAAAAGTAGTGGCACAAACACATTAGCTTAGAGCTCTGTAAAAGCAGAGAGGAGGAGACCTGCTGACCAGAGAGAAACAATGTAAAAAGTATGAATGACGTGCCAAAAACAGTGATAAATAACCACAGTCTACTGAAGAGGAGAATAACTACCAACAGGAGACCAAAAACATTATTGCAGCCAAGTGGAGAGAGTTGCGCAGTTAAGTATCAGCTCCAACGAAAGCAAGCAGCATATACAGGGCAGGTGTGTGAGGAACACACAAAATGGCCGACTAGGAAGATCCGAGGTACAGCAACAGCCAGAAAAACATTGCAGAGGGGACAAATCTCATGTATGGCTGGAGGAGGGATAAAACGAAGGAGGACTTACACAGCGGAGCATAATTCAGGAGCCAGCAGAGGGAATCCAGCATCCAGCGTTGCGCGGCGGAAAACAAAATGGCGTCCGTAATTAGCAGTCGGCTGTGGGAGAGTTATTGCGGCTAAAATGAACCCGTAACGACCCCCTCAGATGGTAAAAACATCATGGAGATGTGCCCACCGCATTCTGGTATCAAAATCCGCCATTTGAGAGGAGTGGTGAAAGAGCGAACCACGGGTTCTCGGAGCTATTAGCGGAGCACTCACCCAAAGTCTGTCATACCCCGTGAGCGCCAAGCCACACCCCCCATCTGTTTACTTTTAACTTTTGCATATGTTGCAGATGCTATAGATACTGTCTTGGCATTTCTCCTTTTTGTTACTCCTTCCTTCTTCCCCCTCTATCTTTCATTTTCTTTTTTCTTTCTTTCTTTCTTTCTTTCTTTCTTTCTTTCTTTCTTTCTTTCTTTCTGACTTTTTTCTTTCTTTCTTTCTTTCTTTTTTCTTTCTTTCTTCCTCTCTTCTTTTTTCTTTCTTCTTCTCTCTCTCATTAACATTTAAAACGCTCTTTTTTCTTAGTACAGTTTTATTTCCCAGTTATGGGACTCATTTTGAAAAAATTATAATATAATACTGTTTTTTTTTATTGTACATTATTTACTCTGTAATGATGTTTTACTATGTTTACAATTTGCAATAAAGCTCTTAAAACTTAAAACAAAAAACACCCTGAAACGTGAATCTCAACCTTCCGATGGCGCCAACCAAGACAGCAACTGACATTGCTCCTCAGGGACGGTGATTTCAACTTAAGCAAACTAATGGCATGTACTCTGTGGGACACACAGAGGGTCTGTGGGGACTTTGGTCTCCTTGTGAACCACCAGGCTCAAATTCTCACAAAATTGATGTTTCCCCATCCAAGCCACCTCCTGGTCAACAGGAGTAGTGCTGGGAAGCTGGCGGCATCTAGAGTGAACTTCCAGAGTGTTACAAATGTTTGGTAACTTGTTGAATGAGCTGAAAGCTTCTAAGCATTTTTCATTTTAGATTTCTTCTCTTTTTTAATTGTGGGGATGTCTTTGTCAAGATTAGATGCCGAAGTGGGTGGGTGGGAGGGGGATTGGGTGTTCTAGTCACCATATTGACTCTGTACATCACACATGAGGCACTTGGGGATACAATACGTTACACGCCCACGCTCTGATTAGATGGACCCACCCCAAGGACAAGTTGTCTTACTAACTTGGAACATCTGAGGACTTAATGATCCTCGTAAGGTGCGACAAGTCCAATCCTACTTAGACAGACATCATATACAAGTTGCATTTTTGCAAGAAACGCACCTCAAACGTCAAATGAAACAAGCTATTGAGTCCTCTGGGTGACTTATAGATTGGCTTCTTCCTACTCATCATACTCCAGGGGAGTCAATATTCTGTTAAAAAGAGGGGTGCCCTTCATGATAACACATTCTAGTGTGGATGAACATAGCAGATATATCATAGCCCAGGTACATTTATGTGGCTTATCGGTCACTCTACTAAATACATATGGTCCAAATGTAGATGAGCCTGGATTTTATCTGACAATATGGCACCATATACATACCATACCTCCAACAACCGTTTGGGAGAGGGAGATCCCAACACCTACCTTCACCCCGATCTTGACCTGTTAACTTGGCCAGAGTGGCATGGTAAACACTCTGCCAGAATTATTTGGGACAGCATGACTGAATGTGGGATGGTTGAAATCTGGAGGCTCCGACAGCCGACTGACAGAGAGGGCATGTTTGTATCATCTGTACACTGCTCGTGGTCTCAACTAGACTACTGGCTAGCCACCAGAGAAGTTCGTACATGGGTGACGGAGGTTTTCCAGCTCCCTAAGACGCTGTCTGATCATGCACCTGTGAAGCTACTGTTAACAGTCCCTACTCATTATCCGACCCAGTTTAAGATCCAGGCGATGGCCCTACTAGATTCTATGTTCCACGACAGGTTGCGCTCAGCTATAGCAGAATACTTTGAAAAAATGTTGCCTCTCAGGAGAGTGTGGCTACGCTGTGGGACTTGTTTAAAGTTACAATCAGAAGGGTATGCATTGGGACTCAGGCCCGTTTGTCATGGGCAAGTCCACCCAAATATAACATAAAATGGAGTATCACCATAGGAATCTGAAGAAGATTCTGAATGGGATGTGTTTTAGAACCAAAGGGAGTATTACCCTTTGTTAAGAAACCCCTCACTCACCAACCTGGTTGGTGACATGCTTCATCATCGGGGTCCACCCTGATGACCGAGTGTCACCAGGGTATGCTGCAACACCTGAACTACAGTGGAGTGTGTATTGAGAAATGTTGACAGTGCCTCACGTAAGTAACACCATGGGAGTATGCAGATTGGTTCTCACCTGCATGTTCACTTTTTCATCATCAGCTATTGCCAACTTATAACAGAAAAGTGGAAAAAAGTGAGGAAAAAGAGTGAGGAGAGTGAAGAATAGACAGTGTGCAGTATATAGTAAGTAGTAGAGAGAGTAGTAGGAGCAGTGTCTGTGTAGTATAGAGTAAGTAGTAAAGCATGGTAGTGAGTGTAATATAGTGAGTAGAGAGATTAGTTGAGTTGTAAGTGTTTACTAAGGTGCATGTAGTAGATTTTATGGAGACAGTAGCAGAGGGTGTGTAGTAGAGAGTGAGTACTAGAGAGTGTGTATTTGAGAGTGTAGTTAAATGTGTGTAGTAGTGAGTGTATATTTAAAAGTGTGTTATAGAGTGACTATTAGAAATTAGTTAAGATTAGTAATGTAGGTAATAGAGAGGGAGTACAAGTGAGTAGTAGACAGTGTAATCGAAAGAGTGTGTGGTAGTGAGTGTGTTAGAGAGTGTGTGTTCTAGAGTGTGCGTTAAAGATAGTGCAGTAGAGTGTGCGGTGGAGTCTGCGCGGTGGAGAGTGTGCTGTTGAGAGTGTGTTGTAGAGAGTGAATATTTCAGAGAGAGCAGTTAAATGTGTGCAGTAGAGAGTGTGTATTAAGAAGTGTGGAATATAGAGTGAGTAGTAGTAAATAGTAAATATTAGTAATGTGTGTAATAGAGAGGGAGTAGTAGTGAGTAGTAGCCAGTGTTATACAGAGAGTGTGGTAGATTAAGTTTGGTAGAGAGAGTGTGGTAGAGAGAGTGTGGTAGAAAGAGTGTAATACAGAGAGTGTGTGTTACAGAGTGTATGTTACAGAATGTGTGTTACAGAATGTGTGTATATTTGAGTGTGTGGTAGAGTGTGTGTGGTAGAGTGTGTGTGGTAGAGAGTGTGTGGTAGATAGTGTGTGATAGAGAGTGTGTGTTACTGTGTGTGTTACAGAGTGGGTGTTACAGAGTGTGTGTTACAGAGTGTGTGTATTAACGTGTGTGTATAATTGTGTGTGTGTATATTCGAGTGTGTGTATGAGAGTGTACGGTAGAGAGTGTGTAATAGAGAGTGTGTGGTAGAGAGTGTATAGTAGAGAGTGTGTGGTAGAGAGTGTGTGGTAGAGTGTGTGTGGTAGAGTGTGTGTGGTAGAGAGGGTGTATTAGAGAGTATGTGGTAGAGAGTGTACGGCAGAGAGTGGGTGGTATAGAGTATGTAGGACAGTGTGAGTAGTAGAGGGTGCATAGTAGAGAGTGTTTTGCAGAGTGTGTAGGACAGTGTGTGTAGTAGAGGGTGCATAGTAGAGAGTGTTTTGCAGAGTGTATATTAGAGACTAGTAGAGTGTGTCTAGTAGAGTAAGATGTGCTAACATAAAAAACGTTTTTTGCATTGTGATATGCTAATTAACTTACTGTGTTGTAGTAACCAAAGTAGACCAAATTTAAAGATGTATAGTAGCTGGTGCTGTTTTAAGAAATGGCTGGACTGCTTTCTTTTCCTGTTTAAGTAAAGGAGAGTGTAAAAAAAAGAGAGTTAGTTCAAGGGTTAAGTAAAAAAAAAAATACAAAAAAAAAATACACTTATTATGTAGGCTGCTCGTAAAACTAATGGTAGTGTGTACCTAAATGTCCTTTTTAAGTTGCAAGAGATGTATATAGAAATATTTTACTGAATTGTTTTTATGTGCGAGTTGATTGTATGTGCACGTGTTTTATTAGGAACACAAAAATAAACACAATGTTGAAAATGCAGTGACAGATTTAAAATGACTGTGCGTGTAAAAGGACGGTGGTTGTTGTGTGAGTGTGTTAATTTATTTTTAAATGTAAATAAAAGCTTGATGTAAAATGAGAAGCTGCAAAGTGAACCTAAAAGCTGTTGTGTATCTTAGTAGCATGTGATGCACAAATTAGCGTAGTATTAAAAGACAACATGCAACGTTTTTCAAAATAGAAAGAATAAAGCACCTTGCAGCTATTTCGGTGGTGTGCTGCAAAAAGCTAAGATGAGACAGGTTATCGAGCACACACTGCAACACCCGAGTACTTTAAAGTGCTTAAAATACTTTTTGCTAGCTAATGAGATTTTGATTTTTGAACTGCTTTTAATAGCGTGTGTGTATGACTGTACAGTTGGATGTAAAACTAAGCACAATGTGCAAAGAATAGTTTCCTAAGGAGGAGCGATAAGGAGTTGCTAAATGTAATGTACTACAAAGCGTGATGTCAAAGTAAATTTAGTAAAAAATGTAAAAGTCGCGCCTCAAATGTTTGATGCTAGAAGCATGTGTCTATAGTTTGAAAAGCGCACAATGGCAAAGTAAGGTAAGGATCAAAATTATACAATGATTAAAAAATGCTTAAAGCAATGTGTTAAACCAATTTGCTAGATGTAGTAAAGGTTTGTGCTAACATAAATAGAATACCTTTGAATGCAGTGTTTAAACGTAATAATTACAGAATTGCAATAAGAATAACTCGCCCACCCCCTCCACCTCTTCTTTAAAAACAGCAGGTAAGTGGCTAATCGTAAATGGTGTGTACACGACTGTAAAGTTGTGTAAAACTCAATACAATGTATCAAGAAAAGCTCACTAAGGAGGCGGGAAAAGGAGTTGATAAATCTATTATGCTACAAAGCGTGATGCAAAAAGCAATGTCTTAAAAAACATTTAAAGTTGCGCAGCAAAATAGCCAGACTAGAAGCTAAATTCTATTGTTTGTAAAGCGCGCAATAACAAAATACACAATGAATTTGGAAGCGTGTATATAGTTTGCAAAGCGCAAAATGGCAATGTAAACCTAAGGAGTAAAACTATATAATAATTAGATAATAAATAGAAAAATGCTTAAAGCGGTAAAAGTTAATTAATTTTTAAAACATGGTAAAGGCTTGTGCAAACATAAACATAATACATTTGAATGCCAGAAATGGTATAAGAATAACCTCCCTCCCCTTGTTCTCCTATAAAAATGCAGCTAAGTGCCTAAATGTAAAGAACGTGTACACAACTGTAAAGTTCAATGTAAAAATCAACACAATGTAGCAAGTAAAGCTCCGTAAGGAGGCGAGAAAAGGAGTTGATAAATATATTGGACTGCAAAGCATGACTAAAAGCAATGTATAAAAAACATTAAAAGATGCGCATCAAAATAGCGAGTCTAGAAGCTAAAGTCTATTATTTGTAAAGCGCACAATAAGAAAGTACACATAGGAATCACAGATGTAGACTAATTTCTGCTTTGAACCGAACATGAGATAACAGTTTGTAAATGGAAGACGGCAAACCGTTAAACATTCTAAAACATACTTTGTTACTGCAATGAAAATTGTTTCAAGTTTGTAAAATAACAGTGGCAAGACTTGTGTCAGTAAAAAAATCTGTAACAGATGGAGGATAATTGTTAGAGCTATGGAAACAGTTGCAAGTATTGAAAGCAAGTGAAACAAAACTATACGCATGCAGAGGTAGCTTTACCAAGTATCAAATGTGAAGCAAATGAAAGCTAACTGTTAGATTAATGTAAATGGTAAAAGTGTTGAAAGCAAGACCGCTAAGACTACTTACGCGTTTAGAGTGATATTGTTTTGTAAATTATGTGCAACATATGTAGGTTAATTGATAGTGTTCTAAAATAGTCGAAAGTATGAAAAGCAAGGCCAAGATGATAAACGCGCTTATAGAACTCACAAGCAAAACAGCATTTTAAAGTATTGAGTTTAACCACTTCAGCGCTAATGACAAGGGTAACTCGTCATGGACTTTCCATTGATTTCAATGGAAAGTCAATGGAACCCCTCGCACACCCTTAGCAGCCAAGTGGTTAAGGCCAACTACCTGATAAATCTGTTAATAAAAGTGAAGTTATAAAATAGTTGCAAGTATGGAAAGCAAAGCCAACAAGATGATAAACGCGCTAATAGAACTAACAAGCAAAACAACATTTTAAGATCTTGGGATTAAGGCCAAGTAGACGATAAATCTGACAATAAAAGTGAATATGCATAACGCCATGACATGTTTTTTTTAAAAATAAAAATAATTTCAAAGTGGTGTCGTACAATTGCTGGTTGCAACATAAAAACAGACACATGCTGCAGCTGATAGAAAACAGTGTTCGAAGAATTGTTTTGCTAGCATATGTAAACTTAGATACAAAACAAAATATAAGTTTAAAATTTACTTTTTGTATAACCTATTTTTAAAATACGTTAACATAAATTCTAAAACGGTAATACGAAAGAGTATTTCCATTGCAATGTAATAAGTGTTTTGTAACAGAGATAGGTCAGCTCTCAATGTATACCGGATGCCGTTCTTTCAAGAAATGTTTAGAATGGTTGCTCTTCTAGTTTAAGTACTGTAAAAGGGAAAAAAGGGCATTTATTTTAAATGAATAACAAAAGAGGGCAACACTTAGGGGCCAATTATGATGGCGGGCGGATTGCCCGTGCCAGGCTAGCGGTAGCCACCGCCAGGCTGACAGGGGCAATCCGCCCACCATCCACTCTCGTTTTCCCCCCGCCATATTAGTATGGCGGGGGGGACCTCGGCGGACGGAAAGATCTCTGCCGCTTTTCCACCCCGGTCGCCTTGCGGCAGGGGCGGAAATGGAATAATATGGTGGCGGTGTCTATCAGACCGCCAGCCATATTATGATGGGCATTGTTCAAAGGAAAGGCAGGCGGACTTCACTCTGGGGGCCCCCTGCGGGCCCCCAGAGTGAAGGAGAGTAGGGGGGTGCACACGGCCCCTGCATTTGCATAATCAAAGCGGCAGGCACCACGCGGTGCCTGCCGCTTTGATTATGCAAATGTAAAAGTGCTTTTCCGCCCGCCACAATGCTTAACATGCAGGATGTGCCTGCCACTGTGGCGGGCACATCCTAATACCACCCCCGGGACACCCGCCGTAATGGCAGCCGGTCCCGCATACCGACAGGATGGCGGGCGGGCTTTCCTAATGACCCCCTTGGTGTTTAAGAACAGCATGTAGGTAAGATGCTGTTGTCTAGCCGTATGTTAATGTTTAGGTGCGGGGCTTGCTTGTAAGGATGAAAGGGATGTCTAGGCAGGAGTGTATTTAATTGTCAGTGAGGATGTGCGAATTACGTGTAAGGTGAATGTGAAAGCGTGCATATAACACATGGTGTTGCAGTGAAAAGCAATGTGGCTCCAAGTTGTCTGCCTTTGCTACAAAGTCGTGTTTTAATAAAAATGAAACGCAAGTATGGTATAAAGTTTAAAAAAAGCACGCACTTTAAATACAAGCATGTTGATAAAATAAATAATTAGTTTTACCTTTGGGTGTTTTTTAACGGCGTACTAACCTATATCTGAACCACAGTCTTCAATTTACCAACACGGGCGACATACCACCTTGAAAAGAACCAAACAAAATTAGAATCACAAAATTCAACAAACATTGCTTGCCTTACATTGTGTGATATCATTACATACAAAGAAGCTAAAGCACTTAGTGTACGCCATTCTGTCTGTCGAACACAGGCTGCGGTGCGACTGTTTACGTAAAAGTAAAAATAAATAAAAAGCCAGCCAACATTGCTTACCTTAAATCTACAAGCATAGCCGCATGCATCTAGGAGGAAGCAGTCACTCGACGATGCTGTGTGTTTCTAACATGGGCTACACTCTGCCTGCACAACAAAAAATGAATTTATTCAAATTTGCAATTTAATAAGTACGTATTTTAAATAAATATAAAATCTTACCTTTTTGTTGTTTATAACGGCATACTTTTTGTGCATAATATTAGGAGATATTGAAGTATAGGTAAAGTCTAATCTTAGATACTACCTGTTTTTTATTGAATAAAGCGTTGTTTAAACTTTAACCTACATCTCCATCACAGTTTTCAATTTACTAACACGAGCGACGGTCCACCTTGAAAATATTATATACTAAATATTAGAAACACAAAATCCAAGTAAAATCGCTTACCTTAAATTTCCTGATATCGCTGCATACATACAGGCACAAGTATTTATTTCACAACACCATGTCCGTATAACTCGGGCTGCGGTACACCTGTGGGAAACAAACAAAACATTAGAAAAACAAACGAAGCTAACATCGCTCACCTCACATCTGCTGGCATGAACACATGCATACCAGGGAAAGAATTCACTCCAAATGCTGTGTTCTTCCAACACAGGCTACAATCTACCTGCAAACGAAAACATTTTATTAAATTTAAATGTACAATAAAATATAAGCGTACAAGTAACCGAAAGAAGGAAAAATAAGGAAGCATACTTTTAGTGAATCTGTTAGTTTATTTAAGGAGATATTTTAGTATCTATGAACAAAGTGCAAAGAACATTTTGTAAAAAAACAATTGTTTCTTTACCTTTCCATTGTGGAGCTTCGCACGTAGGATGTAGCTGTCTAGCCGTATCTTAATTTTGGTTGGGAGCATGTTTCTAACGATGAAAAAATTGTGTAGGGGGGAGTTTTTTGGATTGTTAGTGGGGATGTGCGACTTAAGTCTAAACAGAATGACAAAGCATAGTGTTAGTGTCAAAACAATGTGGCTCCAATTTGTCTGCCTTTTAGAAAAAACATGTCGTTTTATTATAATCTAAACGCAAGTATAATGTATATATGGGAAAAAAAGCATGTAAGTAAAAAATACAACACCATATGTAAAAGAATTAAGGAGTCTTACCTTAAGTGTATAATAACGAATCCACCCTGAAATTTTTTTTAACAGATAGCAAAATGGTTGCAATATGTTACAACGAAACGCATATCTTAGAATTGCAAAAAACGTAACATACAAAACAAAGATTACCTGTAAACAGTGTAAACTATTTTGTGATTGTGGTACTACCTATAAAATAATAGTGTGTGTGATGTACGACAAAGAAATTGTTTAATATATTAAGTACAAGAGTTTTATACAAAGGAAACATACAGATAATATGTAAAAAATCAATGTGAAGAAAAACCAAGCAAAGGCGGTCTGAAGACATAAACAAGCAATGATTAACAATCCCGCAATAGTAAATGTGCAAATCAAATACATAGACGGGAAAAAGGCACATATCGGAAACGTTCACCTTATAGTAGCTGCCTCCTGCTTGCCCATAGAAAAACAAATAGATTAATAATGTACACAAAAAATTTGCATTAAACTAAATATATATAAACCTCACACAAATATAACACTTACCTTAATGTAGCTGCATCATATCCTGCCGTACCGTTAATTTCTCAAAACTAAATACATATAAACAGCACACAAATATTACACTGACCTTAATGTAGCTGAGTCACACCTTGCCGTACCGTTAATTCTGAATCTGGAAATCTACCGAACATACCAATGTCTGCCGATTCAATGAAAATGACCCACCCTGCCGTAGTCAAATAAGAGACTTTCCTCAAAATACTAATGACAGCAGATTCCTCAAAAACAACCTAGATTAGCAATACCCTAAAACATTATCAATATATTAAAAGGAACCCAATAACTATTACAAAAAAGCTAACTAAAAATTGGAAAAATATAGAAGAAAACACAAATAAATTTTACTTCAAATTATTTATTAACTCGAAAAAATAAATACATCACAATACCGATTGGACTTACCTTAAAGTAGCTGCACTAAAGCGAACAAGACAATGGCAAAATATAAACTAACACAGGGAATAATACATCAAACCAAAAAGCAAGCACTTAAAAAAATAAATATATACATTTGAAAATAGATTACACTTACCTTTAAGTAGCGTTATCCCGACGTCTGTACAGTTAGCTCTAAAGTAAAAAAAAAACTTGCCAAACACATATTATTGTAATTTAAACTTGTACCTGTGTCTCCATGTGTTGTAACCGATTGCTTCCTAGTGATACATTCCAAACGAACTGCCTTTTGACTGCAAAAGAAAAAAACACATTAATAAACGTAAAAAGGCAACATAAAGCTATTACATTGGAAAAAAAAGCAGAATACAGAAAAGCCAATGAATTCATAATGTTAACAAAATTCCTAAACTAAATACATATAAACATTACCAAAAATATTATACTTACCTTAATGTAGCGGCATCACACCCTGCCGTACCCTTAGTTCTGGAACTCTACCGAACATATCAATAGCCGCCGATTCAACGAAAAACGTGCCCCTCCCTGCCGTAGTCAAATGAGGAACTTTCCACAAAATACGAATAATGACAGATTTGCCAAAAAGAACGTAGATTAGTGTTGGAACTGGCCCCATTTTGCAGGGTTATCCCCAAACTTTTTTGCTTCTTTCTCCCTTATTTCTCCTGCCCCGTGGCTGTTGGCAATAGGACTCTGCGCACTTTACCACTGCTGATCAGTGCTAAAGTGCATATGCTCTCTGTATAAATTGTTATTGTGATTGAATATACATGATTGGCATATTTGTATCACCATGAAGTCCCTAGTAAAGTGCACTGGGTGTGCCAGGGCTGGTGATAACAAATACTACTAGTGGGCCTGCAGCACTGATTGTGCCACCCACATGAGTAGCCCTAAAATGGTGTCACAGGCCTGCCACCGCAGTGGCTGTGTGCAGTCTGTGAACTGCCATGTCCTCCTGGTCAGTGTCCCCACTGACCAGGCCTAACCCTTCCCTTTCTGTGCACATTGGTCACCCCTATGGAAGGCCCAAGGTACCCCCTTGGGCAGGGTGCAGTGTATGTGAAAGGTAGAGCATGTACTTGTGCAGGTGACATGCTCTGGTAATGAATTACAGCCATTTTCGTTTTTCACTGCTGCAAGGCTATCTTGCTCCATAGGCTATCGTGGGGGATGCTGGCTACAGTGGCTATCAGCATATCTTCCCATAGGAACAAGATTGGACATAAAAGTCTGGTATCCCTAAACTCAGAATTTAATAACACATCTTTTAGGAAAGGTGTTTTTTAACTCCTGTGTTTGAGAATAGCACTTTTAGAAAGTTGCTGTTCTCTTGTCTGACCTTTCTGTGTGCCTTGTCCTGTTTGTGGATTGACTGTCTGGTTTGAGAGTGACAGGGGCTGGGGATTCCCCAGGAGGCTGGCTGAGTCAGCCCTAGGCTGAATGACTGCATTTGCAACTTGAGTGGTGGGAGGAGATAGCACCTGGGCCTGAATAGGGCTGTGCCTGCCTTCCACAATGCTGGCTCCACCTCCTGCTGGGCGGCTGACGACCCTGCCTCTCACTCTGAAAGGAAAGGAGAAGCCAGGAAAACAAAGTGCTCCAGGAACACCCAGAACTGGTTCAGACTGGGCTCAGAGCCCTCTTGCACAAAGGGAACAAAGACTTTTAGGGGTACAAGTACAGGACCCCTGACAACAGAAAATTAGATCATCCTGGAATCAAAAGGAACCTCTGCCAAGGAGAAAGCTGAAACTGAAGAAGGAAGATTGTCCAGCTGTTGCTCTGCTGGATTGCCCTGCTGTTGCTTTGCTGCCAAGGAGAGGGGAAGGACTTTGCTTTGTCCTGTTTCCCCTTGCTTGAAGGAATCTCCAAGGGCCTGAGAAGAGCTGGCTCACTGTTTTTGAAGTCCCAGGAATAAAAGGACTTCACCCCCAGCTTCCCCTGAGCTCTACTGAGAGAGTTATGTCCTTCCTGAAGTGAGTGGCCCATGTGTGGTGCCCCTGGAAGTTGGACCTGTGGTGGGAAGCTGTAAATCAAGCTTTAAAGACTTTGCTAAGGAAAAGTTATCGCATCGCTCGCTGCGGAGCGCATCCCCGACAGTGCGAGGAAATTCCCGCCGCTACGAAGGCCGAGATCGTCGCAGCGCCTGTTGCCGCTGCTAGAGCCGTCACATCCTTCGTTTGTGGGATGCACCAGACCGGTGCGGGAAGACTAACATCGATGCGAGTGTCGTCGCAGAGCCTGCCGCCGCTGGGTTAGATCGCCGCACCGCTTGCTTGCGGACCACATCATGTCGCTGCGAACATCGTCGCAGAGCCATCGCATCGAGGAGCTGCGAGAGAGCGATCGTCGCTGGATCGCGCACCGTCGCCCTGGAGATCGTCGCAGCCCCTACGGGATCATCACATCGTGCCTTTGCGTGAACAAACTTCCTACGGAACCTACGCACCGGAATCCATACAAGTGGCCTTCCTCCCCATACAGACCGGTTTCGTCGCAACACGCCCACTGCTGCAGCGGGGCTGTCACAGCGCCTCCCCAAGGTCTCAGGAGCAATGCATCGCTTGTTTTCCACCGCACCAGCTTCTGCTTTTGGAACTTTGTCGCATCTAAAGGTACTGTTGGCTAAATGTTACGCAACTGTGAACTTTTCACGCAACTGTGGATTATTTTTATCGCAACCTTAAGATCTCTTTTGAAACCATATTCTTCAACTGTGTATGTTGGATTTTTGTTGTTTTGGTCTTGTGTAGTTTAGATTAAATACCTTTATTTTTCTAAACTGTTGTGGAGTCAGTTTGTGGTGTTTTCACTGTGTTACTGTGAGTGTTGGTACAAATGCTTTACACATTGCCTTCTGATTAGCCTTGACTGCTCGTGCCAAGCTACCTAGAGGGTGAGCAGGGGTTATCTCAAAGGGTTTCCTCCTTACCCTGACTAGAAGCAAGGGTCCCTATTTGGACAGTGGTACCTACCTCTGCCAACTAGAGACCCCCAGTTCTAACAATTAGCAATACCCTAAAACATTATCTATATATTGAAATAAACCTAATAACTATTACAAAAAAGCTAACTAAAAACTGAAAAAAATATAGAATTAAACACAAATACATTTTTTAGAAAATTATTTATTAGCTCAAAAAACTGCAAAAGAAACAACACATTAATAAACGTGAAAAGGCAACATAAAGCAATTACAATGAAACAAAAAGTAGCAGAATACAGAAAAGCCAATGACAAAACACCTACCGTATTTTCCGGCGTATAAGACGACCTTTTGACCCCTTAAAATGTTCTGGAAAGTCGGGGGTCGTCTTATACGCCGGGTGCCAAATTTTAGGGTATTTATTCATGCGCTTTTATATAGCGCGGACTTTACCCGAAGGTATCAGACCGCTTCACAATAGGAAATGGTGCTTTACAGGAGGAAAAAGTGACGTGTGTGCAAGAAGAGGACTTAGTGCTGGTCTATCCCCGCTCTGTTCTAGACTTTGGTACAGCAGGACTTCACAAGGACAAAAACTGTTTAAACTGCCTAAAACCTCTCTCACTGCGCCGCCTCCATACAGTGTGGCAGGGCCCCTTGGTTCTTTCTAATGTGCTGTTCACATGTGCCAGAAGTGCTTAGTGGCTTTCACATACACTGACAACCCCTTGCCTCACATTGGCCGCAAATTGTTCTCACAGCCTCAGATTGCCTGCACAGCAGTTGGCTCTCGAGCTGTGGGCGTATTGTATACTACTCACCAAACCGGCAGACTCCTACAGCCACTGACTGCTTCTCACAGGTGCTGACTTACACAGCACTCACTCACTAGCATTGGCATCAACTCCCTCTTGTGTCCTCTCACAGCCACCGCCTGACTCACATGGGCATTCAATGCTGCTAAGTGCCTGTAACAGAAACAGACCGGCAGTCACTGCATCACCTGGTCAACAAGTGAATGAATATTGACACTTGCGGTGAGTTTTTTGAAGAAATGGCTATGCAGGACTGCGTGGACTGCGTTGGAAGTGGGGGTAGTCTTATACGGCGAGTATAGCACGAAACCTACATTTTATCAAGAAAAGTAGGGGGTCGTCTTATACGCCGGGTCGTCTTATACGCCGGAAAATACGGTAAACTAAATAAATATAAACATTACACAAATATTACACTTACCTTAATGTAGCTGCGTCACACCCTGCCGTACCGTTAATTCTAGAACTCTACCGAACATATCAATGGCCGCCGATTCAATAAAAACTTATCCCGCCCTGCCGTAGTCAGATGAGGGACTTTCCACAAAATACGAATAACAGCAGTTTCGTCAAAAACAACGTCGATTAGCAATACCTTAAAACATTACCTATACATTGAAATAAACCCAATAACAATTACAAAAAAGCAAACTAAAAACTTGACAAAATATAGAATAAAACAAAAACACATTTTCCGAAAAATTATTTACATCACAATACCGATTGGACTTTCCTTAAAGTAGCTGCAGTAAAGGGAACAAAACAATAGCAAAATATAAACTACCACAGGGAATAATACATCAAACAAAAAAACAAGCACTAAAAATAATAAATACATAAATTCGAAAATAAATTACACTTACCTTTAAGTAGCGTTATCACGACGTTTGTACAGTTAGCTATAAAGTAAAGAAAAAAAAAGGCAAACACAAACACATATTATTGTAATTAAAACTTGTACCTGTGTGCCCATATGTTGTAACCGATTGCTTCCTAGTGATACACTCAAAACGAAGTGCCTTTCGACTGGAAAAAAAAAAACATTAATAATCGTAAAAAAGGTAACATAAAGGAATTTCAATCAAACAAAAAGTAGCAGAATACAGAAAAGCCAATAGATTCATAATGTTAACAAAATAATTTTTTTAACTAAATACATATAAACATTAGACAAATATTGCACTTACCTTAAAGTAGCTGCGTCACACCGTGCCGTACCGTTCATTCTGGAACTCGACAGAACATACCAATAGCCGCCAATTCAATGAAAACCGTGACCCGCCCTGCCGTAGTCAAATGAGGGACTTTCAACAAAATAGCAATGACAGCAGTTTCGTCAAAAACAACGTAGATTACCAATACCCTAAAACATTATTATTTATTTATTTAAAACCCAATAACTATTACAAAAAAGCTAACTAAAACTAGAAAAATATAGAATAAAACACGAATACATGAATCTAAAAATTATCTTAAAATAGAGAAACTTACCTTAAAGTAACTGGTAACTTTTCTGGCAAAAGCAGCGGTCTGGCTGCAAAACACAAAAAAACATTAGTAAACAAACAAAAAATATTAAGCAACACTTTTCTAGCAAAGGCGGCGGTCTGGCTGCAAAACACAAAAAAAACATTAGTAAACAAACAAAAAATATTAAGCAAATACACATTTAAAAAAAAAGGTACAAGTCAAAAAACCATACAATTTAATAATGTAAACAGTAAGACAATTTCTAAATGGAATATATAATAAACACTTAGAATATATAATATACACTTACCTCTAAGTGGCTGCATCCTGACCTGCTGTACGGTTAATTCTAGAACAGATTCGACACCAAAAACACAAAAATGTAACATTTTACAGAAGCATATTCTACGTATTTAAAAATGCAAATAACATAAAAACATACAAATTTAAAACGTAAACAGAATTTCTAAACAGAATATATACAAACATTAAACATTAAATAAACTTACCTGAAACTGCCCACGACCTTACCGACAGTCCAATTCCTGCTCGAATTTTCGTAAATATAGCAGTATCGCCGAATCGATTAAAAAAAACGGAAATTAACAGCTCAAAAAAGAATATTCTACACCTCAAAAAACACAAATTTAGTTATAGAAAAGTATTTAAAAAAAAGAAACATAAGTAAAAAAAACAACACAGGCCTAGCAAAACAGGCTAACTTAACTTGACACTCCGCTACACGATCACAAAACATACTGACGAACAAAAGTAACATTAAGCAATGACACTTATTTAAAAAAAGGCCAAATATATAAAAGCATACAAATGTATAATGTAAACAAAAACATAATTTCTAACCAGAATATATAGAAACATTAAACATTAAATAGACTTACCTGAAACTTGCTGCGGCCCGACCGGCAGTACAATTCCTTCCCGAATTTTCAAAAAGATAGCAGTATTGCCGATTTGACAAAAAAAAAAAACAGCTAACAAAGCAATATTCGACACATCAAAATACACAAATTTAAGTTAAAAAAAGATTTTCTTTAAAAGAAACATGAGTAAAAAACTAAAAGAAAACAAACCGAGAAAGACAAGATAACTAACCTAAACACGCTGCAACAGGATCACGAGACGGGCCGGGGTAAACATATAAAAAAAACACAAAAATACATTAGATGAGCAAGAAAATAAAGATGGCTTACCTGAGACCAGAAACAACAGCATACATACCGGAAAAAGCACTTCGTGGACGCCGCTGTACAATGTCGACCTGGGTCGGCGTACACCTAGAAAAGAAACACAAAAATACATTAGAATAGCTAGAAAGACAATGGCTTACCTGAGACCTGCAAACAACAGCATACAAACCAGGGAAAGCACTCCACGGATGCCGCTGCACGAGGACGACACAGGGACACGGACCAAGGTAGACCTGGAAAAGAAACACAGAAATACATTAGATGAGCAAGAAAGACAAGATGGCTTACCTGAGGCCCGCAACCAGCAGCATACATACCGGGCAAAGCACTCCATACACGCCGCTGCACGAGGATGACACGAGCCGGGGTAGACCTGGAAAAGAAACAGAAAAATGCATTAGATGAGCAAGAGAGACAAGATGGCTTACCTGAGACCTGCAACCAGCAGCATACATACCGGGCAAAGCACTCCATACACGCCGCTGCACGAAGACGACATGGGCCAGGGTACACCTGGAAAAGAAATACAAAGAAATACAAAGAAACAAAAATAAATACAATAAAATACCAAAAAAAGAGAAGATGGCTTACCTGAGACCCGCAAACATCAGCATACATACCGGGGAAAGCACTCCATACATACCGCAGCACGAAGACGACACGGGCCGGGGTCGACCTGAAAAGAAACACAAAAATGCATTCGATGAGCAAGAAAGACAAGATGGCTTACCTGAGACCCGCAAACAACAGCATAGATACCGGGGAAAGCACTCCATACACGCCGCTGCACGAAGACGACACGGGCCGGGGTACACCTGAAAAAGAAAAACAAAGAAACACAAAAATACATTAACATAATTTCAAACCAGAATATATACAAACATTAAACATTAAATAAACTTACCTGAAACTGCCCGCGGCCAGACCAACAATATAATTCCTTCTGGAATTTCTGAAAATATATTAGTATCGACCAAAAAAAAATCAAATTAACAGGTCACAAAAGAATATTCGACACATCTAAAAACACAAATTAGTTTAAAAAAAGATTTAAACGAAAAGTAACATAAGTAATAAAAAACACAACACAGACCGAGAAAGGCAAGATAGCTTACCATAACACGCCACAACACAATCACAAAACGGACCAGTGTACACCTGAAAGAGAAACACAAAGAAACATAAAAATACATACAAATAGCAAGAAAGACACAATAGCGTACCTGCAAGAAAGACACAATAGCGTACCTGAGATCCGCAGACAACAGCATCCATACCAGCGAAAGCAATCCATGCACGCCGCTGCACGAAGACGATGCGAGTCGGGGTAGACCTGAAAAAGAAACACAAAAATGCATTAGATGAGCAAAAAAGACAAGATGGCTTACCTGAGACACGCAAACAGCAGCATACATACCGGGCAAAGCACTCCATGGATGCTGCTGCACGAAGACAACACGAGCCGGGGTAGACCTGGAAAAGAAACACAAAAAGGCATGAGATGAGCAAGAAAGACAAGATGGCTTACCTGAGACACGCAAACAGCAGCATACATACCGGGCAAAGCACTCCATGCACGCCGCTGCAGGAAGATGACACGAGCCGGGGTACACCTGGAAAAGAAACACAAAAATGCATTAGATGAGCAAAAAAGACAAGATGGCTTACCTGAGACACGCAAACAGCAGCATACATACCGGGCAAAGCACTCCATGGATGCCGCTGCACGAAGACGACGCGAGCCGGGGTAGACCTGGAAAAGAAACACAAAAAATGCATTAGATGAGCAGAAAGACAAGACGGCTTACCTGAGACACGCAAACAGCAGCATACATACCGGGCAAAGCACTCCATGCATGCCGCTGCACGAAGACGACACGAGCCGGGGTAGACCGGGAAAAGAAGCACAAAAATGCATTAGATGAGCAAAAAAGACAAGATGGCTTACCTGAGACACACAAACAGCAGCATATATACCGGGCAAAGCACTACATGGATGCCGCTGCACGAAGACGACATGAGCCGGAGTAGACCTGGAAAAGAAACACAAAAATGCATGAGATGAGCAAGAAAGACAAGATGGCTTACCGGAGACACGCAAACAGCAGCATACATACCGGGCAAAGCACTCCATGCACGCCGCTGCAGGAAGATGACACGAGCCGGGGTACACCTGGAAAAGAAACACAAAAATGCATTAGATGAGCAAGAAAGACAAGTTGACTTACCGAGACACGCAAACCGCAGCATACATACCGGGCAAAGCACTCCATGAATACCGCTGCGCGAAGACGACACGAGCCGGGGTAGACCTGGAAAAGAAACACAAAAATGCATTTGATGAGCAAGAAAGACAAGATGGCTTACCTGAGACACGCAAACAGCAGCATACATACGGGGCAAAGCACTCCATGCACCCCGATGCACGAAGACGACACGAGCCGGGGTAGACCTGGAAAAAAAACACAAAAATGCATTAGATGAGTAAGAAAGACAAGATGGCTTACCAGAGACACGCAAACAGCAGCATACATACTGGTCAAAGCACTCCATACACGCCGCAGCACGAAGACGACACGAGCCGGGTTCGACCTGGAAAAGAAACACAAAAATGCCTTAGATGAGCAAGAAAGACAAGATGACTTACCTGAGACATGCAAACAGCAGTATACATACCGGGCAAAGCACTCCATGCACGCCGCTGCACAAAGACAACACGAGCCGGGGTAGACCTGGAAAAGAAACACAAAAAAGCATTATATCAGCAAGAAAGACACGATGTCTTACCTGAGACCCGCAAGACCTGAGACCCGCAAACAGCAGCATACATACCGGGCAAAGCACTCCACGCACGCCGCTGCACGAAGATGACACGAGCCGGAGTAGACCTGGAAAAGAAACACAAAAATGCATTAGATGAGCAAAAAAGACAAGATGGCTTACCTGAGACATGCAAACAGCAGCAAACATATCGGGCATAGCACAGGGTAGACCTGGAAAAGAAACACAAAAATGCATTAGAAGAGCAAAAAAGACAAGATGGCTTACCTGAGACACGCAAACAGCAGCATACATACCGGGCAAAGAACTCCACGCACGCCGCTCCACGAAGACGACACACAGCCGGGGTAGACCTGGAAAAGAAACACAAAAATGTATTAAATGAAAAAAAAAAGACAATGAGACACGAAAACAGCAGCATATGTACCGGGCAAAGCACTCCATGCAAGCCTCTGCAGGAAGATGACACGAGCCGGGGTACACCTGTAAAAGAAACACAAAAATGCTTTAGATGAGAAAGAAAGACAAGATGGCATAGCTGAGACACGCAAACAGCAGCATACATACCAGGCAAAGCACTCCATGCACGCAAACGACACGAACCGGGGTTGACCTGGTAAAGAAACACAAAAATGCATTAGATGAGCAAGAAAGATAAGATGGCTTACCTGAGACACGCAAACAGCAGCATACATACCGGGCAAAGCACTCCATGCATGCCGCTGCATGAAGACGACACGAGCCGGGGTAGACGTGGAAAAGAAACACAAAAATGCATTAGATGAGTAAGAAAGACAAGATGGCTTACCTGAGACACGCAAACAGCAGCATACATACGGGGCAAAGCACTCCATGCACCCCGATGCACGAAGACGACACGAGCCGGGGTAGACCTGGAAAAGAAACACAAAAATGCCTTAGATGAGCAAGAAAGACAAGATGACTTACCTGAGACATGCAAACAGCAGCATACATACCGGGCAAAGCACTCCATGCACGCCGCTGCACAAAGACGACACGAGCCGGGGTAGACCTGGAAAAGAAACACAAAAAAGCATTATATCAGCAAGAAAGACACGATGTCTTACCTGAGACCCGCAAGACCTGAGACCCGCAAACAGCAGCATACATACCGGGCAAAGCACTCCACGCACGCCGCTGCACGAAGATGACACGAGCCGGAGTAGACCTGGAAAAGAAACACAAAAATGCATTAGATGAGCAAAAAAGACAAGATGGCTTACCTGAGACATGCAAACAGCAGCAAACATATCGGGCATAGCACGGGGTAGACCTGGAAAAGAAACACAAAAATGCTTTAGAAGAGCAAAAAAGACAAGATGGCTTACCTGAGACACGCAAACAGCAGCATACATACCGGGCAAAGAACTCCACGCACGCCGCTCCACGAAGACGACACACAGCCGGGGTAGACCTGGAAAAGAAACACAAAAATGTATTAAATGAACAAAAAAGACAATGAGACACGAAAACAGCAGCATATGTACCGGGCAAAGCACTCCATGCAAGCCTCTGCAGGAAGATGACACGAGCCGGGGTACACCTGTAAAAGAAACACAAAAATGCATTAGATGAGAAAGAAAGACAAGATGGCATAGCTGAGACACGCAAACAGCAGCATACATACCAGGCAAAGCACTCCATGCACGCAAACGACACGAACCGGGGTTGACCTGGTAAAGAAACACAAAAATGCATTAGATGAGCAAGAAAGACAAGATGGCTTACCTGAGACACGCAAACAGCAGCATACATACCGGGCAAAGCACTCCATGCACGCCGCTGCATGAAGACGACGCGAGCCGGGGTAGACGTGGAAAAGAAACACAAAAATGCATTAGATGAGCAAGAAAGACAAGGTGGCTTACCAGAGACACGCAAACAGCAGCATACATACCGGGCAAAGCACTCATACACGCCGCTGCATGAAGATGACACGAGCCGTGGTCGACATGGAAAAGAAACACAAAAATGCATTAGATGAGTAAGAAAGACAAGATGGCTTACCTGAGACACGCACACAGCAGCATACATACCGGGCAAAGCACTCCATACACTCCGCTGCACGAAGACGATTCGAGCGGGGTAGACCTGGAAAAAAAACACAAAAATGCATTAGATGAGCAAGAAAGACAAGATGGCTTACCTGAGATGAGCAAACAGCAGCATATATACCGGGGAAAGCACTCCATACATACCGCAGCATGAAGACGACACGGGCCGGGGTCGACCTGGAAAAGAAACACAAAAATGCATTCGATGAGCAAGAAAGACAAGATGGCTTACCTGAGACCCGCAAACAACAGCATAGATACCGGGGAAAGCACTCCATACATACCGCAGCACGAAGACGACACGGGCAAGGGTCGACCTGGAAAAGAAACACAAAAATGCATTCGATGAGCAAGAAAGACAAGATGGCTTACCTGAGACCCGCAAACAACAGCATAGATACCGGGGAAAGCACTCCATACACGCCGCTGCACGAAGACGACACGGGCCGGGGTACACCTGAAAAAGAAAAACAAAGAAACACAAAAATACATTAACATAATTTTAAACCAGAATATATACAAACATTAAACATTAAATAAACTTACCTGAAACTGCCCGCGGCCAGACCAACAATATAATTCCTTCTGGAATTTCTGAAAATATATTAGTATCAACAACAAAAAAAAGCAAATTCACAGGTCACAAAAGAATATTCGACACATCTAAAAACACAAATTAGTTTAAAAAAAGATTTAAACGAAAAGTAACATAAGTAATAAAAAACAACACAGACCGAGAAAGGCAAGATAGCTTACCTTAACACGCCACAACACAATCACAAAACGGACCAGTGTACACCTGAAAGAGAAACACAAAGAAACATAAAAATACATACAAATAGCAAGAAAGACACAATAGCGTACCTGCAAGAAAGACACAATAGCGTACCTGAGATCCGCAGACAACAGCATCCATACCAGCGAAAGCAATCCATGCACGCCGCTGCACGAAGACGACGCGAGTCGGGATAAACCTGGAAAAGAAACACAAAAAATGCATTAGATGAGCAAAAAAGACAAGACGGCTTACCTGAGACACGCAAACAGCAGCATACATACCGGGCAAAGCACTCCATGCATGCCGCTGCACGAAGACGACACGAGCCGGGGTAGACCTGGAAAAGAAACACAAAAAAGCATTATATCAGCAAGAAAGACAAGATGTCTTACCTGAGACTCGCAAGACCTGAGACCCGCAAACAGCAGCATACATACCGGGCAAAGCACTCCACGCACGCCGCTGCACGAAGATGACACGAGCCGGAGTAGACCTGGAAAAGAAACATAAAAATGCATTAGATGAGCAAAAAAGACAAGATGGCTTACCTGAGACATGCAAACAGCAGCAAACATATCGGGCATAGCACGGGGTAGACCTGGAAAAGAAACACAAAAATGCATTAGAAGAGCAAAAAAGACAAGATGGCTTACCTGAGACACGCAAACAGCAGCATACATACCGGGCAAAGAACTCCACGCACGCCGCTCCACGAAGACGACACACAGCCGGGGTAGACCTGGAAAAGAAACACAAAAATGTATTAAATGAACAAAAAAGACAATGAGACACGAAAACAGCAGCATATGTACCGGGCAAAGCACTCCATGCAAGCCTCTGCAGGAAGATGACACGAGCCGGGGTACACCTGTAAAAGAAACACAAAAATGCATTAGATGAGAAAGAAAGACAAGATGGCTTACCAGAGACACGCAAACAGCAGCATACATACCGGGCAAAGCACTCATACACGCCGCTGCACGAAGATGACACGAGCCGTGGTCGACATGGAAAAGAAACACAAAAATGCATTAGATGAGTAAGAAAGACAAGATGGCTTACCTGAGACACGCAAACAGCAGCATACATACGGGGCAAAGCACTCCATGCACCCCGATGCACGAAGACGACACGAGCCGGGGTAGACCTGGAAAAGAAACACAAAAATGCATTAGATGAGTAAGAAAGACAAGATGGCTTACCAGAGACACGCAAACAGCAGCATACATTTTGGTCAAAGCACTCCATACACGCCGCAGCACGAAGACGACACGAGCCGGGTTCGACCTGGAAAAGAAACACAAAAATGCCTTAGATGAGCAAGAAAGACAAGATGACTTACCTGAGACATGCAAACAGCAGCATACATACCGGGCAAAGCACTCCATGCACGCCGCTGCACAAAGACGACACGAGCCGGGGTAGACATGGAAAAGAAACACAAAAAAGCATTATATCAGCAAGAAAGACACGATGTCTTACCTGAGACCCGCAAGACCTGAGACCCGCAAACAGCAGCATACATACCGGGCAAAGCACTCCACGCACGCCGCTGCACGAAGATGACACGAGCCGGAGTAGACCTGGAAAAGAAACACAAAAATGCATTAGATGAGCAAAAAAGACAAGATGGCTTACCTGAGACATGCAAACAGCAGCAAACATATCGGGCATAGCACGGGGTAGACCTGGAAAAGAAACACAAAAATGCATTAGAAGAGCAAAAAAGACAAGATGGCTTACCTGAGACACGCAAACAGCAGCATACATACCGGGCAAAGAACTCCACGCACGCCGCTCCACGAAGACGACACACAGCCGGGGTAGACCTGGAAAAGAAACACAAAAATGTATTAAATGAACAAAAAAGACAATGAGACACGAAAACAGCAGCATATGTACCGGGCAAAGCACTCCATGCAAGCCTCTGCAGGAAGATGACACGAGCCGGGGTACACCTGTAAAAGAAACACAAAAATGCATTAGATGAGAAAGAAAGACAAGATGGCATAGCTGAGACACGCAAACAGCAGCATACATACCAGGCAAAGCACTCCATGCACGCAAACGACATGAACCGGGGTTGACCTGGTAAAGAAACACAAAAATGCATTAGATGAGCAAGAAAGACAAGATGGCTTACCTGAGACACGCAAACAGCAGCATACATACCGGGAAAAGCACTCCATGCATGCCGCTGCATGAAGACGACGCGAGCCGGGGTAGACGTGGAAAAGAAACACAAAAATGCATTATATGAGCAAGAAAGACAAGGTGGCTTACCAGAGACACGCAAACAGCAGCATACATACCGGGCAAAGCACTCATACACGCCGCTGCACGAAGATGACACGAGCCGTGGTCGACATGGAAAAGAAACACAAAAATGCATTAGATGAGTAAGAAAGACAAGATGGCTTACCTAAGACACGCACACAGCAGCATACATACCGGGCAAAGCACTCCATACACTCCGCTGCACGAAGACGATTCGAGCGGGGTAGACCTGGAAAAAAAACACAAAAATGCATTAGATGAGCAAGAAAGACAAGATGGCTTACCTGAGATGAGCAAACAGCAGCATATATACCGGGGAAAGCACTCCATACATACCGCAGCATGAAGACGACACGGGCCGGGGTCGACCTGGAAAAGAAACACAAAAATGCATTCGATGAGCAAGAAAGACAAGATGGCTTACCTGAGACCCGCAAACAACAGCATAGATACCGGGGAAAGCACTCCATACATACCGCAGCACGAAGACGAAACGGGCCGGGGTCGACCTGGAAAAGAAACACAAAAATGCATTCGATGAGCAAGAAAGACAAGATGGCTTACCTGAGACCCGCAAACAACAGCATAGATACCGGGGAAAGCACTCCATACACGCCGCTGCACGAAGACGACACGGGCCGGGGTACACCTGAAAAAGAAAAACAAAGAAACACAAAAATACATTAACATAATTTCAAACCAGAATATATACAAACATTAAACATTAAATAAACTTACCTGAAACTGCCCGCGGCCAGACCAACAATATAATTCCTTCTGGAATTTCTGAAAATATATTAGTATCAACAACAAAAAAAAGCAAATTCACAGGTCACAAAAGAATATTCGACACATCTAAAAACACAAATTAGTTTAAAAAAAGATTTAAACGAAAAGTAACATAAGTAATAAAAAAACAACACAGACCGAGAAAGGCAAGATAGCTTACCTTAACACGCCACAACACAATCACAAAACGGACCAGTGTACACCTGAAAGAGAAACACAAAGAAACATAAAAATACATACAAATAGCAAGAAAGACACAATAGCGTACCTGCAAGAAAGACACAATAGCGTACCTGAGATCCGCAGACAACAGCATCCATACCAGCGAAAGCAATCCATGCACGCCGCTGCACGAAGACGACGCGAGTCGGGATAAACCTGGAAAAGAAACACAATAAATGCATTAGATGAGCAAAAAAGACAAGACGGCTTACCTGAGACACGCAAACAGCAGCATACATACCGGGCAAAGCACTCCATGCATGCCGCTGCACGAAGACGACACAAGCCGGGGTAGACCTGGAAAAGAAACACAAAAAAGCATTATATCAGCAAGAAAGACAAGATGTCTTACCTGAGACTCGCAAGACCTGAGACCCGCAAACAGCAGCATACATACCGGGCAAAGCACTCCACGCACGCCGCTGCACGAAGATGACATGAGCCGGAGTAGACCTGGAAAAGAAACATAAAAATGCATTAGATGAGCAAAAAAGACAAGATGGCTTACCTGAGACATGCAAACAGCAGCAAACATATCGGGCATAGCACGGGGTAGACCTGGAAAAGAAACACAAAAATGCATTAGATGAGCAAAAAAGACAAGACGGCTTACCTGAGACACGCAAACAGCAGCATACATACCGGGCAAAGCACTCCATGCATGCCGCTGCACGAAGACGACACGAGCCGGGGTAGACCGGGAAAAGAAACACAAAAATGCATTAGATGAGCAAAAAAGACATGTGGCTTACCTGAGACACGCAAACAGCAGCATATATACCGGGCAAAGCACTACATGGATGCCGCTGCACGAAGACGACATGAGCCGGAGTAGACCTGGAAAAGAAACACAAAAATGCATGAGATGAGCAAGAAAGACAAGATGGCTTACCTGAGACACGCAAACAGCAGCATACATACCGGGCAAAGCACTCCATGCACGCCGCTGCAGGAAGATGACACGAGCCGGGGTACACCTGGAAAAGAAACACAAAAATGCATTAGATGAGCAAGAAAGACAAGTTGACTTACCGAGACACGCAAACCGCAGCATACATACCGGGCAAAGCACTCCATGAATACCGCTGCACGAAGATGACTCGAGCCGGAGTAGACCTGGAAAAGAAACACAAAAATGCATTAGATGAGCAAAAAAGACAAGATGGCTTACCTGAGACACGCAAACAGCAGCAAACATATCGGGCATAGCACGGGGTAGACCTGGAAAAGAAACACAACAATGCATTAGATGAGCAAAAAAGACAAGATGGCTTACCTGAGACACGCAAACAGCAGCATACATACCGGGCAAAGAACTCCACGCACGCCGCTCCACGAAGACGACACCCAGCCGGGGTAGACCTGGAAAAGAAACACAAAAATGCATTAAATGAACAAAAAAGACAATGAGACACGAAAACAGCAGCATATGTACCGGGCAAAGCACTCCATGCAAGCCTCTGCAGGAAGATGACACGAGCCGGGGTACACCTGTAAAAGAAACACAAAAATGCATTAGATGAGAAAGAAAGACAACATGGCTTACCTGAGACACGCAAACAGCAGCATACATACCAGGCAAAGCACTCCATGCACGCAAACGACACAAACCGGGGTTGACCTGGTAAAGAAACACAAAAATGCATTAGATGAGCAAGAAAGACAAGATGGCTTACTGAGACACGCAAACAGCAGCATACATACCGGGCAAAGCACTCCATGTACGCCGCTGCATGAAGACGACGCGAGCCGGGGTAGACGTGGAAAAGAAACACAAAAATGCATTAGATGAGCAAGAAAGACAAGATTGCTTACCTGAGATGAGCAAACAGCAGCATATATACCAGGCAAAGCACTCCCTACACGCCGCTGCACGAAGACGACAAGAGCCGGGGTAAACCTGGAAAAGAAACACAAAAATGGATTAGATGAGCAAGAAATACAAGATGGCTTACCTGAGACACGCAAACAGCAGCATACATACCGGGCAAAGCACTAATACACGCCGCTGCACGAAGATGACACGAGCCGTGGTCGACATGGAAAAGAAACACAAAAATGCATTAGATGAGCAAGAAAGACAAGATGGCTTACCTGAGACACGCACACAGCAGCATACATAACGGGCAAAGCACCCCATACACTCCGCTGCACGAAGACGACACGAGCCGGGGTGGACCTGGAAAAAAAACACAAAAATGCATTCGATGAGCAAGAAAGACAAGATTGCTTACCTGAGATGAGCAAACAGCAGCATATATACCAGGCAAAGCACTCCCTACACGCCGCTGCACGAAGACGACACGAGCCGGGGTAAACCTGGAAAAGAAACACAAAAATGGATTAGATGAGCAAGAAATACAAGATGGCTTACCTGAGACACGCAAACAGCAGCATACATACCGGGCAAAGCACTAATACACGCCGCTGCACGAAGATGACACGAGCCGTGGTCGACATGGAAAAGAAACACAAAAATGCATTAGATGAGCAAGAAAGACAAGATGGCTTACCTGAGACACGCACACAGCAGCATACATAACGGGCAAAGCACCCCATACACTCCGCTGCACGAAGACGACACGAGCCGGGGTGGACCTGGAAAAAAAACACAAAAATGCATTCGATGAGCAAGAAAGACAAGATTGCTTACCTGAGATGAGCAAACAGCAGCATATATACCAGGCAAAGCACTCCCTACACGCCGCTGCACGAAGACGACACAAGCCGGGGTAGACCTGGAAAAGAAACACAAAAATGGATTAGATGTGCAAGAAATACAAGATGGCTTACCTGAGACACGCAAACAGCAGCATACATACCGGGCAAAGCACTCCATACACGCCGCTGCACGAAGACGACACGAGCCGGGGTAGACCTGGAAAAGAAACACAAAAATGGATTAGATGAGCAAGAAATACAAGATGGCTTACCTGAGACACGCAAACAGCAGCATACATACCGGGCAAAGCACTCCATGCACGCTGCTGCACATAGCTGACACGAGCCGGGGTAGACCTGGAAAAGAAACACAAAAAAGGATTAGATGAGCAAGAAAGACAAGAGGGCTTACCTGAGACCCGCAAGACCTGAGACCCGCAAACAGCAGCATACATACCGGGCAAAGCACTCCACGCACGCCGCTGCACGAAGATGACATGAGCCGGAGTAGACCTGGAAAAGAAACACAAAAATGCATTAGATGAGCAAAAAAGAAAAGATGGCTTACCTGAGACACGCAAACAGCAGCATACATACCGGGCAAAGAACTACGCGCACGCCGCTCCACGAAGACGACACACAGCCGGGGTAGACCTGGAAAAGAAACACAAAAATGCATTAGATGAGGAAAAAAGACAAGTAGGCTTACCTGAGACACGCAAACAGCAGCATATGTACCGGGCAAAGCACTCCATGCAAGCCTCTGCTGGAAGATGACACGAGCCAGGGTACACCTGTAAAAGAAACACAAAAATGCATTAGATGAGAAAGAAAGACAAGATGGCTTACCTGAGACACGCAAACAGCAGCATACATACCAGGCAAAGCACTCCATGCACGCAAACAACACGAACCGGGGTTGACCTGGTAAAGAAACACTAAAATGCATTAGATGAGCAAGAAAGACAAGATGGCTTACCTGAGACACGCAAATAGCAGCATACATGCCGGGCAAAGCACTCCATGCACGCCGCTGCATGAAGACAACGCGAGCCGGGGTAGACCTGGAAAAGAAACACAAAATGCATTAGATGAGCAAGAAAGACAAGATGGCTTACCTGAGACGAGCAAACAGCAGCATATATACCAGGTAAAGCACTCCCTACATGCCGCTGCACGAAGACGACACGAGCCGGGGTAGACCTGGAAAAGAAACACAAAAATGCATTAGATGAGCAAGAAATACAAGATGGCTTACCTGAGACACGCAAACAGCAGCATACATACCGGGCAAAGCACTCCATACACGCTGCTGCAGGAAGACAACACGAGCCGGGGTAGACCTGGAAAAGAAACACAAAAATGCATTAGTTGAGCAAGAAAGACAAGATGGCTTACCTGAGACACGCAAACAGCAGCAGACATACCAGGCAAAGCACTCCATGCACACCGCTGCACGAAGATGACACGAGCCGGGGTAGACCTGGAAAAGAAACACAAAATGCATTAGATGAGCAAGAAAGACAAGATGGCTTACCTGAGACACGCAAACAGCAGCATACATACCGGGCAAAGCACTCCATACACGCCGCTGCACGAAGACGACATGAGCCTGGGTAGACCTGGAAAAGAAACACAAAAATGCATTAGATGAGCAAGAAAGACTAGATGGCTTACCTGAGACACGCAAACAGTAGCATGCATACCGGGCAAAGCACTCCATACACGCCGCTGCACAAAGACGACACGAGCCGGGGTAGACCTGGAAAAGAAACACAAAAATGCATTTGATGAGCAAGAAAGGCAAGATGGCTTACCTGAGACAGGCAAATAGCAGCATACATACTGAGCAAAGCACTCCACGCACGCCGCTGCACGAAGATGACACACAGCCGGGGTAGAACTGGAAAAGAAACACAAAAATGCATTAGATGAGCAAAAAAGACAAGTAGGCTTACCTGAGACACGCAAACAGCAGCATATATACCGGGCAAAGCATTCCATGCACGCCGATGCACGAAGACGACACAAGCTGGTGTTGACCTGATAAAGAAACACAAAAATGCATTAGATGAGCAAGAAAGAGAAGATGGCTTACCTGAGACACGCAAACAGCAGAATACATACCGAGCAAAGCACTCCATGCACGCTGCTGCATGAAGACGACGCAAACCGGGGTAGACCTGGAAAAGAAACACGAAAATGCATTCGATGAGCAAGAAAGACAAGATGGCTTACCTGAGACACGCACACAGCAGCATACATACCGGGCAAAGCACTCCATGGATGCCGCTGCACGAAGACGACACGAGCTGGGGTAGACCTGGAAAAGAAACACAAAAATGCATGAGATGAGCAAAAAAGACAAGTTGACTTACCTGAGACACGCAAACCGCAGCATACATACCGGGCAAAGCAATCCATGCACGCCGCTGCAGGAAGATGACACGAGCCGGGGTACACCTGGAAAAGAAAAACAAAAATGCATTTGATGAGCAAGAAAGACAAGATGGCTCACCTGAGACACGCAAACAGCAGCATACATACCAGGCAAAGCACTCCATGCACTCCGCTGCACGAAGACGACACGAGCCGGGGTAGACCTGGAAAAAACCACACAAAAATGCATTAGATGAGCAAGAAAGACAAGATGGCTTACCTGAGACACCCAAACAGGAGCATACATACCGGGCAAAGCACTCCTTACACGCCGCTGCACGAAGATGACGATTCAGAAAAGGGGGTGGTGATGAACAGAGTGTCTGAATTAAGCAGACCACTCTTACCCAGTCCAAAGATCAGGGCTTGATCCATCACCGTTATTTATCTCACTGCCCCATCCCAGCTCAGAACCTGGCTATATGCAAATTAGTCTGTCCCTGGCCCAGTGCATCATGGGAACAGGGCAGACCAAACTACCAAGCCAATTCTTCACCAGAAAGGAGACAAGCTACCGGGGACCGGTTTCTGGCATTTAAGCCTCTTCGGCCCGGCTTGCTTGAATCCTGATGGAGCAGTGAGAAAGGGACTCATGTCTGAGTATACCCTGCCACACCTATAGTGGCCAAAAACGATTCAGAAAAGGGGGTGGTGATGAACAGAGTGTCTGAATTAAGCAGACCACTCTTACCCAGTCCAAAGATCAGGGCTTGATCCATCACCGTTATTTATCTCACTGCCCCATCCCAGCTCAGAACCTGGCTATATGCAAATTAGTCTGTCCCTGGCCCAGTGCATCATGGGAACAGGGCAGACCAAACTACCAAGCCAATTCTTCACCAGAAAGGAGACAAGCTACCGGGGACCGGTTTCTGGCATTTCAGCCTCTTCGGCCCGGCTTGCTTGAATCCTGATGGAGCAGTGAGAAAGGGACTCATGTCATGAAGATGACACGAGCAGTGGTCGACCTGGAAAAGAAACACAAAAATGCATTAGATGAGCAAGAAAGACAAGATGGCTTACCTGAGACACGCACACAGCAGCATACATACCGGGCAAAGCACTCCATACACGCCGCTGCACGAAGACGACACAAGCCTGGGTAGACCTGGAAAAGAAACACAAAAATGCATGAGATGAGCAAGAAAGACAAGATGGCTTACCTGAGACACGCAAACAGCCGCATACATACCGGGCAAAGCATTCCATGCACGCCGCTGCAGGAAAATGACACGAGCCGGGGTACACCTGGAAAAGAAACACAAAAATGCATTAGATGAGCAAGAAAGACAGGTTGACTTACCTGAGACACGCAAACCGCAGCATACATGCCGGGCAAAGCACTCCATGAATGCCACTGCACGAAGACGACACGAGCCGGGGTAGACCTGGAAAAGAAACACAAAAATGCATTTGATGAGCAAGAAAGACAAGATGGCTCACCTGAGACACGCAAACAGCAGCATACATACCAGGCAAAGCACTCCATGCACTCCGCTGCACGAAGACGACACGAGCCGGGGTAGACCTGGAAAAAAACCCACAAAAATGCATTAGATGAGCAAGAAAGACAAGATGGCTTACCTGAGACACGCAAACAGCAGCATACATACCAGGCAAAGTACTCCCTACACGCCGCTGCACGAAGTCGACATGAGCCGGGGTAGACCTGGAAAAGAAACACAAAAATGCATTAGATGAGCAAGAAAGACAAGATGGCTTACATGAGACATGCAAACAGCAGCATACATAACGGGCAAAGCACTCCATACATGCTGCTGCACAAAGACGACACAAGCCGGCGATAACGACACAGGGACACAGACCGGGGTAGACCTGGAAAAGAAACACAAAAATACATTAGATGAGCAAGAAAGATAAGGTGGCTTACCTGAAACTCGCAAACAGCAGCATACATACCGGGCAAAGCACTCCATACATGCCGCTGCACGAAGACGACACAAGCCTTGGTAGACCTGGAAAAGAAACACAAAAATGCATTAGATGAGCAAAAAAGACAAGATGGCTTACCTGAGACTCGCAAACAGCGGTATACATACCGGGCAAAGCACTCCATGCACGCCGCTGCACAAAGACGACACGAGCCGGGGTAGACCTGGAATAGAAACACAAAAAAGCATTAAATGAGCAAGAAAGACAAGATGGCTTACCTGAGACGAGCAAACAGCAGCATATATACCAGGTAAAGCACTCCCTACACGCCGCTGCACGAAGACGACACGAGCCGGGGTAGACCTGGAAAAGAAACACAAAAATGCATTAGATGAGCAAGAAAGACAAGATGGCTTACCTGAGACACGCAAACAGCAGCATACATACCAGGCAAAGTACTCCCTACACGCCGCTGCACGAAGTCGACATGAGACGGGGTAGACCTGGAAAAGAAACACAAAAATGCATTAGATGAGCAAGAAAGACAAGATGGCTTACCTGAGACATGCAAACAGCAGCATACATAACGGGCAAAGCACTCCATACATGCTGCTGCACTAAGACGACACAAGCAGGCGATAACGACACAGGGACACAGACCGGGGTAGACCTGGAAAAGAAACACAAAAACTACATTAGATGAGCAAGATTGACTAGATGGCTTACCTGAGACAAGCAAACAGTAGCATACATACCGGGCGAAGCACTCCATACACGCCGCTGCACAAAGACGACACGAGCCGGGGTCGACCTGGAAAAGAAACACAAAAATGGATTCGATGAGCAAGAAATACAAGATGGCTTACCTGAGACACGCAAACAGCAGCATACATACCGGGCAAAGCACTCCATACACGCTGCTGCACGAAGACAAAACGAGCCGGGGTAGACCTGATAAAGAAACACAAAAATGCATTAGTTGAGCAAGAAAGACAAGATGGCTTACCTGAGACACGCAAACAGCAGCATACATACCAGGCAAAGCACTCCATGCATGCCGCTGCACGAAGATGACACGAGCCGGGGTCGACCTGGAAAAAAAACACAAAATTGCATCAGATGAGAAAGAAAGACAAGATGGCTTACCTGAGACACGCAAACAGCAGCATACATACCGGGCAAAGCACTCCATGCACGCTGCTGCACAAAGCTGATACGAGCCGGGGTAGACCTGGAAAAGAAACACAAAAAAGCATTAGATGAGCAAGAAAGACAAGAGGGCTTACCTGAGACCCGCAAGACCTGAGACCCGCAAACAGCAGCATACATACCGGGCAAAGCACTCCACGCACGCCGCTGCACGAAGATGACATGAGCCGGAGTAGACCTGGAAAAGAAACACAAAAATGCATTAGATGAGCAAAAAAGACAAGATGGCTTACCTGAGACACGCACACAGCAGCATACATACCGGGCAACGAACTACGCGCACGCCGCTCCACGAAGACGACACACAGCCGGGGTAGACCTGGAAAAGAAACACAAAAATGCATTAGATGAGGAAAAAAGACAAGTAGGCTTACCTGAGACACGCAAACAGCAGCATATGTACCGGGCAAAGCACTCCATGAATGCCACTGCACGAAGACGACACGAGCCGGGGTAGACCTGGAAAAGAAACACAAAAATGCATTTGATGAGCAAGAAAGACAAGATGGCTCACCTGAGACACGCAAACAGCAGCATACATACCAGGCAAAGCACTCCATGCACTCCGCTGCACGAAGACGACACGAGCCGGGGTAGACCTGGAAAAAAAACCACAAAAATGCATTAGATGAGCAAGAAAGACAAGATGGCTTACCTGAGACACGCAAACAGCAGCATACATACCAGGCAAAGCACTCCATGCACTCCGCTGCACGAAGACGACATGAGCCGGGGTAGACCTGGAAAAGAAACACAAAAATGCATTAGATGAGCAAGAAAGACAAGATGGCTTACATGAGACATGCAAACAGCAGCATACATAACGGGCAAAGCACTCCATACATGCTGCTGCACAAAGACGACACAAGCCGGCGATAACGACACAGGGACACAGACCGGGGTAGACCTGGAAAAGAAACACAAAAATACATTAGATGAGCAAGAAAGATAAGGTGGCTTACCTGAAACTCGCAAACAGCAGCATACATACCGGGCAAAGCACTCCATACATGCCGCTGCACGAAGACGACACAAGCCTTGGTAGACCTGGAAAAGAAACACAAAAATGCATTAGATGAGCAAAAAAGACAAGATGGCTTACCTGAGACTCGCAAACAGCGGTATACATACCGGGCAAAGCACTCCATGCACGCCGCTGCACAAAGACGACACGAGCCGGGGTAGACCTGGAATAGAAACACAAAAAAGCATTAAATGAGCAAGAAAGACAAGATGGCTTACCTGAGACGAGCAAACAGCAGCATATATACCAGGTAAAGCACTCCCTACACGCCGCTGCACGAAGACGACACGAGCCGGGGTAGACCTGGAAAAGAAACACAAAAATGCATTAGATGAGCAAGAAAGACAAGATGGCTTACCTGAGACACGCAAACAGCAGCATACATACCAGGCAAAGTACTCCCTACACGCCGCTGCACGAAGTCGACATGAGACGGGGTAGACCTGGAAAAGAAACACAAAAATGCATTAGATGAGCAAGAAAGACAAGATGGCTTACCTGAGACATGCAAACAGCAGCATACATAACGGGCAAAGCACTCCATACATGCTGCTGCACTAAGACGACACAAGCAGGCGATAACGACACAGGGACACAGACCGGGGTAGACCTGGAAAAGAAACACAAAAACTACATTAGATGAGCAAGAAAGATAAGATGGCTTACCTGAGACTCGCAAACAGCAGCATACATACCGGGAAAAGCACTCCATACATGCCGCTGCACGAAGACGACACAAGCCGGGGTAGACCTGGAAAAGAAACACAAAAATGCATTAGATGAGCAAAAAAGACAAGATGGCTTACCTGAGACTCGCAAACAGCAGCATACATACCGGGCAAAGCACTCCATGCACGCCTCTGCACAAAGACGACACGAGCCGGGGTAGACCTGGAAAAGAAACACAAAAATACATTAGATGAGCAAGAAAGAAAAGGTGGCTTACCTGAAACTCGCAAACAGCAGCATACATACCGGGCAAAGCACTCCATACATGCCGCTGCACGAAGACGACACAAGCCTTGGTAGACCTGGAAAAGAAACACAAAAATGCATTAGATGAGCAAAAAAGACAAGATGGCTTACCTGAGACTCGCAAACAGCGGTATACATACCGGGCAAAGCACTCCATGCACGCCGCTGCACAAAGACGACACGAGCCGGGGTAGACCTGGAATAGAAACACAAAAAAGCATTAAATGAGCAAGAAAGACAAGATGGCTTACCTGAGACGAGCAAACAGCAGCATATATACCAGGTAAAGCACTCCCTACACGCCGCTGCACGAAGACGACACGAGCCGGGGTAGACCTGGAAAAGAAACACAAAAATGCATTAGATGAGCAAGAAAGACAAGATGGCTTACCTGAGACACGCAAACAGCAGCATACATACCAGGCAAAGTACTCCCTACACGCCGCTGCACGAAGTCGACATGAGACGGGGTAGACCTGGAAAAGAAACACAAAAATGCATTAGATGAGCAAGAAAGACAAGATGGCTTACCTGAGACATGCAAACAGCAGCATACATAACGGGCAAAGCACTCCATACATGCTGCTGCACTAAGACGACACAAGCAGGCGATAACGACACAGGGACACAGACCGGGGTAGACCTGGAAAAGAAACACAAAAACTACATTAGATGAGCAAGATTGACTAGATGGCTTACCTGAGACAAGCAAACAGTAGCATACATACCGGGCGAAGCACTCCATACACGCCGCTGCACAAAGACGACACGAGCCGGGGTCGACCTGGAAAAGAAACACAAAAATGGATTCGATGAGCAAGAAATACAAGATGGCTTACCTGAGACACGCAAACAGCAGCATACATACCGGGCAAAGCACTCCATACACGCTGCTGCACGAAGACAAAACGAGCCGGGGTAGACCTGATAAAGAAACACAAAAATGCATTAGTTGAGCAAGAAAGACAAGATGGCTTACCTGAGACACGCAAACAGCAGCATACATACCAGGCAAAGCACTCCATGCATGCCGCTGCACGAAGATGACACGAGCCGGGGTCGACCTGGAAAAAAAACACAAAATTGCATCAGATGAGAAAGAAAGACAAGATGGCTTACCTGAGACACGCAAACAGCAGCATACATACCGGGCAAAGCACTCCATGCACGCTGCTGCACAAAGCTGATACGAGCCGGGGTAGACCTGGAAAAGAAACACAAAAAAGCATTAGATGAGCAAGAAAGACAAGAGGGCTTACCTGAGACCCGCAAGACCTGAGACCCGCAAACAGCAGCATACATACCGGGCAAAGCACTCCACGCACGCCGCTGCACGAAGATGACATGAGCCGGAGTAGACCTGGAAAAGAAACACAAAAATGCATTAGATGAGCAAAAAAGACAAGATGGCTTACCTGAGACACGCACACAGCAGCATACATACCGGGCAACGAACTACGCGCACGCCGCTCCACGAAGACGACACACAGCCGGGGTAGACCTGGAAAAGAAACACAAAAATGCATTAGATGAGGAAAAAAGACAAGTAGGCTTACCTGAGACACGCAAACAGCAGCATATGTACCGGGCAAAGCACTCCATGAATGCCACTGCACGAAGACGACACGAGCCGGGGTAGACCTGGAAAAGAAACACAAAAATGCATTTGATGAGCAAGAAAGACAAGATGGCTCACCTGAGACACGCAAACAGCAGCATACATACCAGGCAAAGCACTCCATGCACTCCGCTGCACGAAGACGACACGAGCCGGGGTAGACCTGGAAAAAAAACCACAAAAATGCATTAGATGAGCAAGAAAGACAAGATGGCTTACCTGAGACACGCAAACAGCAGCATACATACCAGGCAAAGCACTCCATGCACTCCGCTGCACGAAGACGACATGAGCCGGGGTAGACCTGGAAAAGAAACACAAAAATGCATTAGATGAGCAAGAAAGACAAGATGGCTTACATGAGACATGCAAACAGCAGCATACATAACGGGCAAAGCACTCCATACATGCTGCTGCACAAAGACGACACAAGCCGGCGATAACGACACAGGGACACAGACCGGGGTAGACCTGGAAAAGAAACACAAAAATACATTAGATGAGCAAGAAAGATAAGGTGGCTTACCTGAAACTCGCAAACAGCAGCATACATACCGGGCAAAGCACTCCATACATGCCGCTGCACGAAGACGACACAAGCCTTGGTAGACCTGGAAAAGAAACACAAAAATGCATTAGATGAGCAAAAAAGACAAGATGGCTTACCTGAGACTCGCAAACAGCGGTATACATACCGGGCAAAGCACTCCATGCACGCCGCTGCACAAAGACGACACGAGCCGGGGTAGACCTGGAATAGAAACACAAAAAAGCATTAAATGAGCAAGAAAGACAAGATGGCTTACCTGAGACGAGCAAACAGCAGCATATATACCAGGTAAAGCACTCCCTACACGCCGCTGCACGAAGACGACACGAGCCGGGGTAGACCTGGAAAAGAAACACAAAAATGCATTAGATGAGCAAGAAAGACAAGATGGCTTACCTGAGACACGCAAACAGCAGCATACATACCAGGCAAAGTACTCCCTACACGCCGCTGCACGAAGTCGACATGAGACGGGGTAGACCTGGAAAAGAAACACAAAAATGCATTAGATGAGCAAGAAAGACAAGATGGCTTACCTGAGACATGCAAACAGCAGCATACATAACGGGCAAAGCACTCCATACATGCTGCTGCACTAAGACGACACAAGCAGGCGATAACGACACAGGGACACAGACCGGGGTAGACCTGGAAAAGAAACACAAAAACTACATTAGATGAGCAAGAAAGATAAGATGGCTTACCTGAGACTCGCAAACAGCAGCATACATACCGGGAAAAGCACTCCATACATGCCGCTGCACGAAGACGACACAAGCCGGGGTAGACCTGGAAAAGAAACACAAAAATGCATTAGATGAGCAAAAAAGACAAGATGGCTTACCTGAGACTCGCAAACAGCAGCATACATACCGGGCAAAGCACTCCATGCACGCCTCTGCACAAAGACGACACGAGCCGGGGTAGACCTGGAAAAGAAACACAAAAAAGCATTAAATAATCAAGAAAGAAAAGATGGCTTACCTGAGACGAGCAAACAGCAGCATATATTTCAGGTAAAGCACTCCCTACACGCCGCTGCACGAAGACGACACGAGCCGGGGTAGACCTGGAAAAGAAACACAAAAACGCATTAGATGAGCAAGAAAGACAAGATGGCTTATCTGAGACACGCAAACAGCAGCATACATACCGGGCAAAGCACTCCATACACGCTGCTGCACGAAGACAACACGAGCCGGGGTAGACCTGGAAAAGAAACACAAAAATGCATTAGTTGAGCAAGAAAGACAAGATGGCTTACCTGAGACATGCAAACAGCAGCATACATACCAAGCAAAGCACTCCATACACGCCGCTGCACGAAGACGACACAAGCCTGGGTAGACCTGGAAAAAAAACACAAAAATGCATTAGATGAGCAAGATTGACTAGATGGCTTACCTGAGACAAGCAAACAGTAGCATACATACCGGGCGAAGCACTCCATACACGCCGCTGCACAAAGACGACACGAGCCGGGGTCGACCTGGAAAAGAAACACAAAAATGGATTAGATGAGCAAGAAATACAAGATGGCTTACCTGAGACACGCAAACAGCAGCATACATACCGGGCAAAGCACTCCATACACGCTGCTGCACGAAGACAAAACGAGCCGGGGTAGACCTGATAAAGAAACACAAAAATGCATTAGTTGAGCAAGAAAGACAAGATGGCTTACCTGAGACACGCAAACAGCAGCATACATACCAGGCAAAGCACTCCATGCATGCCGCTGCACGAAGATGACACGAGCCGGGGTCGACCTGGAAAAAAAACACAAAATTGCATCAGATGAGAAAGAAAGACAAGATGGCTTACCTGAGACACGCAAACAGCAGCATACATACCGGGCAAAGCACTCCATGCACGCTGCTGCACAAAGCTGATACGAGCCGGGGTAGACCTGGAAAAGAAACACAAAAAAGCATTAGATGAGCAAGAAAGACAAGAGGGCTTACCTGAGACCCGCAAGACCTGAGACCCGCAAACAGCAGCATACATACCGGGCAAAGCACTCCACGCACGCTGCTGCACGAAGATGACATGAGCCGGAGTAGACCTGGAAAAGAAACACAAAAATGCATTAGATGAGCAAAAAAGACAAGATGGCTTACCTGAGACACGCAAACAGCAGCATACATACCGGGCAACGAACTACGCGCACGCCGCTCCACGAAGACGACACACAGCCGGGGTAGACCTGGAAAAGAAACACAAAAATGCATTAGATGAGGAAAAAAGACAAGTAGGCTTACCTGAGACACGCAAACAGCAGCATATGTACCGGGCAAAGCACTCCATGCAAGCCTCTGCAGGAAGATGACACGAGCCAGGGTACACCTGTAAAAGAAACACAAAAATGCATTAGATGAGAAAGAAAGACAAGATGGCTTACCTGAGACACGCAAACAGCAGCATACATACCAGGCAAAGCACTCCATGCACGCAAACGACACGAACCGGGGTTGACCTGGTAAAGAAACACTAAAATGCATTAGATGAGCAAGAAAGACAAGATGGCTTATCTGAGACACGCAAATAGCAGCATACATGCCGGGCAAAGCACTCCATGCACGCCGCTGCATGAAGACAACGCGAGCCGGGGTAGACCTGGAAAAGAAACACAAAATGAGTTAGATGATCAAGAAAGACAAGATGGCTTACCTGAGACGAGCAAACAGCAGCATATATACCAGGTAAAGCACTCCCTACATGCCGCTGCACGAAGACGACACGAGCCGGGGTAGACCTGGAAAAGAAACACAAAAATGCATTAGATGAGCAAGAAATACAAGATGGCTTACCTGAGACACGCAAACAACAGCATACATACCGGGCAAAGCACTCCATACACGCTGCTGCAGGAAGACAACACGAGCCGGGGTAGACCTGGAAAAGAAACACAAAAATGCATTAGTTGAGCAAGAAAGACAAGATGGCTTACCTGAGACACGCAAACAGCAGCAGACATACCAGGCAAAGCACTCCATGCACACCGCTGCACGAAGATGACACGAGCCGGGGTAGACGTGGAAAAGAAACACAAAATGCATTAGATGAGCAAGAAAGACAAGATGGCTTACCTGAGACACGCAAACAGCAGCATACATACCGGGCAAAGCACTCCATACACGCCGCTGCACGAAGACGACATGAGCCTGGGTAGACCTGGAAAAGAAACACAAAAATGCATTAGATGAGCAAGAAAGACTAGATGGCTTACCTGAGACACGCAAACAGTAGCATACATACCGGGCAAAGCACTCCATACACGCCGCTGCACAAAGACGACACGAGCCGGGGTAGACCTGGAAAAGAAACACAAAAATGCATTAGATGAGCAAGAAAGGCAAGATGGCTTACCTGAGACACGCAAACAGCAGCATACATACTGAGCAAAGCACTCCACGCACGCCGCTGCACGAAGATGACACACAGCCGGGGTAGACCTGGAAAAGAAACACAAAAATGCATTAGATTAGCAAAAAAGACAAGTAGGCTTACCTGAGACACGCAAACAGCAGCATATATACCGGGCAAAGCATTCCATGCACGCCGATGCACGAAGACGACACAAGCTGGTGTTGACCTGATAAAGAAACACAAAAATGCATTAGATGAGCAAGAAAGAGAAGATGGCTTACCTGAGACACGCAAACAGCAGAATACATACCGGGCAAAGCACTCCATGCACGCCGCTGCATGAAGACGACGCAAGCCGGGGTAGACCTGGAAAAGAAACACGAAAATGCATTCGATGAGCAAGAAAGACAAGATGGCTTACCTGAGACACGCACACAGCAGCATACATACCGGGCAAAGCACTCCATACACGCCGCTGCACGAAGACGACACAAGCCGGGGTAGACCTGGAAAAGAGACACAAAAATGCATTCGATGAGCAAGAAAGACAAGATGGCTTACCTGAGACACGCAAACAGCAGCATACATACCGGGCAAAGCACTCCATGGATGCCGCTGCATGAAGACGACACGAGCTGGGGTAGACCTGGAAAAGAAACACAAAAATGCATGAGATGAGCAAAAAAGACAAGTTGACTTACCTGAGACACGCAAACCGCAGCACACATACCGGGCAAAGCAATCCATGCACGCCGCTGCAGGAAGATGACACGAGCCGGGGTACACCTGGAAAAGAAAAACAAAAATGCATTTGATGAGCAAGAAAGACAAGATGGCTCACCTGAGACACGCAAACAGCAGCATACATACCAGGCAAAGCACTCCATGCACTCCGCTGCACGAAGACGACACGAGCCGGGGTGGACCTGGAAAAAAACACACAAAAATGCATTAGATGAGCAAGAAAGACAAGATGGCTTACCTGAGACACCCAAACAGGAGCATACATACCGGGCAAAGCACTCCATACACGCCGCTGCACGAAGATGACACGAGCAGTGGTCGACCTGGAAAAGAAACACAAAAATGCATTAGATGAGCAAGAAAGACAAGATGGCTTACCTGAGACACGCAAACAGCAGTATACATACCGGGCAAAGCACTCCATACACGCTGCTGCAGGAAGACAACACGAGCCGGGGTAGACCTGGAAAAGAAACACAAAAATGCATTAGTTGAGCAAGAAAGACAAGATGGCTTACCTGAGACACGCAAACAGCAGCAGACATACCAGGCAAAGCACTCCATGCACACCGCTGCACGAAGATGACACGAGCCGGGGTAGACCTGGAAAAGAAACACAAAATGCATTAGATGTGCAAGAAAGACAAGATGGCTTACCTGAGACACGCAAACAGCAGCATACATACCGGGCAAAGCACTCCATACACGCCGCTGCACGAAGACGACATGAGCCTAGGTAGACCTGGAAAAGAAACACAAAAATGCATTAGATGAGCAAGAAAGACTAGATTGCTTACCTGAGACGAGCAAACAGCAGCATATATACCAGGTAAAGCACTCCCTACATGCCGCTGCACGAAGACGACACGAGCCGGGGTAGACCTGGAAAAGAAACACAAAAATGCATTAGATGAGCAAGAAATACAAGATGGCTTACCTGAGACACGCAAACAGCAGCATACATACCGGGCAAAGCACTCCATTCACGCTGCTGCAGGAAGACAACACGAGCCGGGGTAGACCTGGAAAAGAAACACAAAAATGCATTAGTTGAGCAAGAAAGACAAGATGGCTTACCTGAGACACGCAAACAGCAGCAGACATACCAGGCAAAGCACTCCATGCACACCACTGCACGAAGATGACACGAGCTGGGGTAGACCTGGAAAAGAAACACAAAATGCATTAGATGAGCAAGAAAGACAAGATGGCTTACCTGAGACACGCAAACAGCAGCATACATACCGGGCAAAGCACTCCATACACGCCGCTGCACGAAGACGACATGAGCCTGGGTAGACCTGGAAAAGAAACACAAAAATGCATTAGATGAGCAAGAAAGACTAGATGGCTCACCTGAGACACGCAAACAGTAGCATACATACCGGGCAAAGCACTCCATACACGCCGCTGCACAAAGACGACACGAGCCGGGGTAGACCTGGAAAAGAAACACAAAAATGCATTAGATGAGCAAGAAAGGCAAGATGGCTTACCTGAGACACGCAAACAGCAGCATACATACTGAGCAAAGCACTCCACGCACGCCGCTGCACAGAGATGACACACAGCCGGGGTAGACCTGGAAAAGAAACACAAAAATGCATTAGATGAGCAAAAAAGACAAGTAGGCTTACCTGAGACACGCAAACAGCAGCATATATACCGGGCAAAGCATTCCATGCACGCCGATGCACGAAGACGACACAAGCTGGTGTTGACCTGATAAAGAAACACAAAAATGCATTAGATGAGCAAGAAAGAGAAGATGGCTTACCTGAGACACGCAAACAGCAGAATACATACCGGGCAAAGCACTCCATGCACGCCGCTGCATGAAGACGACGCAAGCCGGGGTAGACCTGGAAAAGAAACACGAAAATGCATTCGATGAGCAAGAAAGACAAGATGGCTTACCTGAGACACGCACACAGCAGCATACATACCGGGCAAAGCACTCCATACACGCCGCTGCACGAAGACGACACAAGCCGGGGTAGACCTGGAAAAGAGACACAAAAATGCATTCGATGAGCAAGAAAGACAAGATGGCTTACCTGAGACACGCAAACAGCAGCATACATACCGGGCAAAGCACTCCATGGATGCCGCTGCACGAAGACGACTCGAGCTGGGGTAGACCTGGAAAAGAAACACAAAAATGCATGAGATGAGCAAAAAAGACAAGTTGACTTACCTGAGACACGCAAACCGCAGCATACATACCGGGCAAAGCAATCCATGCACGCCGCTGCAGGAAGATGACACGAGCCGGGGTACACCTGGAAAAGAAAAACAAAAATGCATTTGATGAGCAAGAAAGACAAGATGGCTCACCTGAGACACGCAAACAGCAGCATACATACCAGGCAAAGCACTCCATGCACTCCGCTGCACGAAGACGACACGAGCAGGGGTAGACCTGGAAAAAAACACACAAAAATGCATTAGATGAGCAAGAAAGACAAGATGGCTTACCTGAGACACCCAAACAGGAGCATACATACCGGGCAAAGCACTCCATACACGCCGCTGCACGAAGATGACACGAGCAGTGGTCGACCTGGAAAAGAAACACAAAAATGCATTAGATGAGCAAAAAAGACAAGATGGCTTACCTGAGACTCGCAAACAGCAGCATACATACCGGGCAAAGCACTCCATGCACGCCTCTGCACAAAGAGGACACGAGCCGGGGTAGACCTGGAAAAGAAACACAAAAAAGCATTAAATAATCAAGAAAGAAAAGATGGCTTACCTGAGACGAGCAAACAGCAGCATATATACCAGGTAAAGCACTCCATACACGCCGCTGCACGAAGACGACATGAGCCTGGGTAGACCTGGAAAAGAAACACAAAAATGCATTAGATGAGCAAGAAAGACTAGATGGCTTACCTGAGACACGCAAACAGTAGCATACATACCGGGCAAAGCACTCCATACACGCCGCTGCACAAAGACGACACGAGCCGGGGTAGACCTGGAAAAGAAACACAAAAATGCATTAGATGAGCAAGAAAGGCAAGATGGCTTACCTGAGACACGCAAACAGCAGCATACATACTGAGCAAAGCACTCCACGCACGCCGCTGCACGAAGATGACACACAGCCGGGGTAGACCTGGAAAAGAAACACAAAAATGCATTAGATTAGCAAAAAAGACAAGTAGGCTTACCTGAGACACGCAAACAGCAGCATATATACCGGGCAAAGCATTCCATGCACGCCGATGCACGAAGACGACACAAGCTGGTGTTGACCTGATAAAGAAACACAAAAATGCATTAGATGAGCAAGAAAGAGAAGATGGCTTACCTGAGACACGCAAACAGCAGAATACATACCGGGCAAAGCACTCCATGCACGCCGCTGCATGAAGACGACGCAAGCCGGGGTAGACCTGGAAAAGAAACACGAAAATGCATTCGATGAGCAAGAAAGACAAGATGGCTTACCTGAGACACGCACACAGCAGCATACATACCGGGCAAAGCACTCCATACACGCCGCTGCACGAAGACGACACAAGCCGGGGTAGACCTGGAAAAGAGACACAAAAATGCATTCGATGAGCAAGAAAGACAAGATGGCTTACCTGAGACACGCAAACAGCAGCATACATACCGGGCAAAGCACTCCATGGATGCCGCTGCATGAAGACGACACGAGCTGGGGTAGACCTGGAAAAGAAACACAAAAATGCATGAGATGAGCAAAAAAGACAAGTTGACTTACCTGAGACACGCAAACCGCAGCACACATACCGGGCAAAGCAATCCATGCACGCCGCTGCAGGAAGATGACACGAGCCGGGGTACACCTGGAAAAGAAAAACAAAAATGCATTTGATGAGCAAGAAAGACAAGATGGCTCACCTGAGACACGCAAACAGCAGCATACATACCAGGCAAAGCACTCCATGCACTCCGCTGCACGAAGACGACACGAGCCGGGGTGGACCTGGAAAAAAACACACAAAAATGCATTAGATGAGCAAGAAAGACAAGATGGCTTACCTGAGACACCCAAACAGGAGCATACATACCGGGCAAAGCACTCCATACACGCCGCTGCACGAAGATGACACGAGCAGTGGTCGACCTGGAAAAGAAACACAAAAATGCATTAGATGAGCAAGAAAGACAAGATGGCTTACCTGAGACACGCAAACAGCAGTATACATACCGGGCAAAGCACTCCATACACGCTGCTGCAGGAAGACAACACGAGCCGGGGTAGACCTGGAAAAGAAACACAAAAATGCATTAGTTGAGCAAGAAAGACAAGATGGCTTACCTGAGACACGCAAACAGCAGCAGACATACCAGGCAAAGCACTCCATGCACACCGCTGCACGAAGATGACACGAGCCGGGGTAGACCTGGAAAAGAAACACAAAATGCATTAGATGTGCAAGAAAGACAAGATGGCTTACCTGAGACACGCAAACAGCAGCATACATACCGGGCAAAGCACTCCATACACGCCGCTGCACGAAGACGACATGAGCCTAGGTAGACCTGGAAAAGAAACACAAAAATGCATTAGATGAGCAAGAAAGACTAGATTGCTTACCTGAGACGAGCAAACAGCAGCATATATACCAGGTAAAGCACTCCCTACATGCCGCTGCACGAAGACGACACGAGCCGGGGTAGACCTGGAAAAGAAACACAAAAATGCATTAGATGAGCAAGAAATACAAGATGGCTTACCTGAGACACGCAAACAGCAGCATACATACCGGGCAAAGCACTCCATTCACGCTGCTGCAGGAAGACAACACGAGCCGGGGTAGACCTGGAAAAGAAACACAAAAATGCATTAGTTGAGCAAGAAAGACAAGATGGCTTACCTGAGACACGCAAACAGCAGCAGACATACCAGGCAAAGCACTCCATGCACACCACTGCACGAAGATGACACGAGCTGGGGTAGACCTGGAAAAGAAACACAAAATGCATTAGATGAGCAAGAAAGACAAGATGGCTTACCTGAGACACGCAAACAGCAGCATACATACCGGGCAAAGCACTCCATACACGCCGCTGCACGAAGACGACATGAGCCTGGGTAGACCTGGAAAAGAAACACAAAAATGCATTAGATGAGCAAGAAAGACTAGATGGCTCACCTGAGACACGCAAACAGTAGCATACATACCGGGCAAAGCACTCCATACACGCCGCTGCACAAAGACGACACGAGCCGGGGTAGACCTGGAAAAGAAACACAAAAATGCATTAGATGAGCAAGAAAGGCAAGATGGCTTACCTGAGACACGCAAACAGCAGCATACATACTGAGCAAAGCACTCCACGCACGCCGCTGCACAGAGATGACACACAGCCGGGGTAGACCTGGAAAAGAAACACAAAAATGCATTAGATGAGCAAAAAAGACAAGTAGGCTTACCTGAGACACGCAAACAGCAGCATATATACCGGGCAAAGCATTCCATGCACGCCGATGCACGAAGACGACACAAGCTGGTGTTGACCTGATAAAGAAACACAAAAATGCATTAGATGAGCAAGAAAGAGAAGATGGCTTACCTGAGACACGCAAACAGCAGAATACATACCGGGCAAAGCACTCCATGCACGCCGCTGCATGAAGACGACGCAAGCCGGGGTAGACCTGGAAAAGAAACACGAAAATGCATTCGATGAGCAAGAAAGACAAGATGGCTTACCTGAGACACGCACACAGCAGCATACATACCGGGCAAAGCACTCCATACACGCCGCTGCACGAAGACGACACAAGCCGGGGTAGACCTGGAAAAGAGACACAAAAATGCATTCGATGAGCAAGAAAGACAAGATGGCTTACCTGAGACACGCAAACAGCAGCATACATACCGGGCAAAGCACTCCATGGATGCCGCTGCACGAAGACGACTCGAGCTGGGGTAGACCTGGAAAAGAAACACAAAAATGCATGAGATGAGCAAAAAAGACAAGTTGACTTACCTGAGACACGCAAACCGCAGCATACATACCGGGCAAAGCAATCCATGCACGCCGCTGCAGGAAGATGACACGAGCCGGGGTACACCTGGAAAAGAAAAACAAAAATGCATTTGATGAGCAAGAAAGACAAGATGGCTCACCTGAGACACGCAAACAGCAGCATACATACCAGGCAAAGCACTCCATGCACTCCGCTGCACGAAGACGACACGAGCAGGGGTAGACCTGGAAAAAAACACACAAAAATGCATTAGATGAGCAAGAAAGACAAGATGGCTTACCTGAGACACCCAAACAGGAGCATACATACCGGGCAAAGCACTCCATACACGCCGCTGCACGAAGATGACACGAGCAGTGGTCGACCTGGAAAAGAAACACAAAAATGCATTAGATGAGCAAAAAAGACAAGATGGCTTACCTGAGACTCGCAAACAGCAGCATACATACCGGGCAAAGCACTCCATGCACGCCTCTGCACAAAGAGGACACGAGCCGGGGTAGACCTGGAAAAGAAACACAAAAAAGCATTAAATAATCAAGAAAGAAAAGATGGCTTACCTGAGACGAGCAAACAGCAGCATATATACCAGGTAAAGCACTCCCTACACGCCGCTGCACGAAGACGACACGAGCCGGGGTAGACCTGGAAAAGAAACACAAAAACGCATTAGATGAGCAAGAATGACAAGATGGCTTATCTGAGACACGCAAACAGCAGCATACATACCGGGCAAAGCACTCCATACATGCTGCTGCACGAAGACAACACGAGCCGGGGTAGACCTGGAAAAGAAACACAAAAATGCATTAGATGAGCAAGAAAGACTAGATGGCTTACCTGAGACAAGCAAACAGTAGCATACATACCGGGCAAAGCACTCCATACACGCCGCTGCACAAAGACGACACGAGCCGGGGTAGACCTGGAAAAGAAACACAAAAATGGATTAGATGAGCAAGAAATACAAGATGGCTTACCTGAGACACGCAAACAGCAGCATACATACCGGGCAAAGCACTCCATACACGCTGCTGCACGAAGACAAAACGAGCCGGGGTAGACCTGATAAAGAAACACAAAAATGCATTCGTTGAGCAAGAAAGACAAGATGGCTTACCTGAGACACGCAAACAGCAGCATACATACCAGGCAAAGCACTCCATGCATGCCGCTGCACGAAGATGACACGAGCCGGGGTCGACCTGGAAAAAAAACACAAAATTGCATCAGATGAGAAAGAAAGACAAGATGGCTTACCTGAGACACGCAAACAGCAGCATACATACCGGGCAAAGCACTCCATGCACGCTGCTGCACAAAGCTGACACGAGCCGGGGTAGACCTGGAAAAGAAACACAAAAAAGCATTAGATGAGCAAGAAAGACAAGAGGGCTTACCTGAGACCCGCAAGACCTGAGACCCGCAAACAGCAGCATACATACCGGGCAAAGCACTCCACGCACGCCGCTGCACGAAGATGAAATGAGCCGGAGTAGACCTGGAAAAGAAACACAAAAATGCATTAGATGAGCAAAAAAGACAAGATGGCTTCCCTGAGACACGCAAACAGCAGCATACATACCGGGCAAAGAACTACGCGCACGCCGCTCCACGAAGACGACACACAGCCGGGGTAGACCTGGAAAAGAAACACAAAAATGCATTAGATGAGGAAAAAAGACAAGTAGGCTTACCTGAGACACGCAAACAGCAGCATATGTACCGGGCAAAGCACTCCATGCAAGCCTCTGCAGGAAGATGACACGAGCCAGGGTACACCTGTAAAAGAAACACAAAAATGCATTAGATGAGAAAGAAAGACAAGATGGCTTACCTGAGACACGCAAACAGCAGCATACATACCAGGCAAAGCACTCCATGCACGCAAACGACACGAACCGGGGTTGACCTGGTAAAGAAACACTAAAATGCATTAGATGAGCAAGAAAGACAAGATGGCTTACCTGAGACACGCAAATAGCAGCATACATGCTGGGCAAAGCACTCCATGCACGCCGCTGCATGAAGACAACGCGAGCCGGGGTAGACCTGGAAAAGAAACACAAAATGCATTAGATGAGCAAGAAAGACAAGATGGCTTACCTGAGACGAGCAAACAGCAGCATATATACCAGGTAAAGCACTCCCTACATGCCGCTGCACGAAGACGACACGAGCCGGGGTAGACCTGGAAAAGAAACACAAAAATGCATTAAATGAGCAAGAAATACAAGATGGCTTACCTGAGACACGCAAACAGCAGCATACATACCGGGCAAAGCACTCCATACACGCTGCTGCAGAAAACAACACGAGCCGGGGTAGACCTGGAAAAGAAACACAAAAATGCATTAGTTTAGCAAGAAAGACAAGATGGCTTACCTGAGACACGCAAACAGCAGCAGACATACCAGGCAAAGCACTCCATGCACACCGCTGCACGAAGATGACACGAGCCGTGGTCGACATGGAAAAGAAACACAAAAATGCATTAGATGAGTAAGAAAGACAAGATGGCTTACCTGAGACACGCACACAGCAGCATACATACCGGGCAAAGCACTCCATACACTCCGCTGCACGAAGACGATTCGAGCGGGGTAGACCTGGAAAAAAAACACAAAAATGCATTAGATGAGCAAGAAAGACAAGATGGCTTACCTGAGATGAGCAAACAGCAGCATATATACCGGGGAAAGCACTCCATACATACCGCAGCATGAAGACGACACGGGCCAGGGTCGACCTGGAAAAGAAACACAAAAATGCATTCGATGAGCAAGAAAGACAAGATGGCTTACCTGAGACCCGCAAACAACAGCATAGATACCGGGGAAAGCACTCCATACATACCGCAGCACGAAGACGAAACGGGCCGGGGTCGACCTGGAAAAGAAACACAAAAATGCATTCGATGAGCAAGAAAGACAAGATGGCTTACCTGAGACCCGCAAACAACAGCATAGATACCGGGGAAAGCACTCCATACACGCCGCTGCACGAAGACGACACGGGCCGGGGTACACCTGAAAAAGAAAAACAAAGAAACACAAAAATACATTAACATAATTTCAAACCAGAATATATACAAACATTAAACATTAAATAAACTTACCTGAAACTGCCCACGGCCAGACCAACAATATAATTCCTTCTGGAATTTCTGAAAATATATTAGTATCAACAACAAAAAAAAGCAAATTCACAGGTCACAAAAGAATATTCGACACATCTAAAAACACAAATTAGTTTAAAAAAAGATTTAAACGAAAAGTAACATAAGTAATAAAAAAACAACACAGACCGAGAAAGGCAAGATAGCTTACCTTAACACGCCACAACACAATCACAAAACGGACCAGTGTACACCTGAAAGAGAAACACAAAGAAACATAAAAATACATACAAATAGCAAGAAAGACACAATAGCGTACCTGCAAGAAAGACACAATAGCGTACCTGAGATCCGCAGACAACAGCATCCATACCAGCGAAAGCAATCCATGCACGCCGCTGCACGAAGACGACGCGAGTCGGGATAAACCTGGAAAAGAAACACAATAAATGCATTAGATGAGCAAAAAAGACAAGACGGCTTACCTGAGACACGCAAACAGCAGCATACATACCGGGCAAAGCACTCCATGCATGCCGCTGCACGAAGACGACACAAGCCGGGGTAGACCTGGAAAAGAAACACAAAAAAGCATTATATCAGCAAGAAAGACAAGATGTCTTACCTGAGACTCGCAAGACCTGAGACCCGCAAACAGCAGCATACATACCGGGCAAAGCACTCCACGCACGCCGCTGCACGAAGATGACACGAGCCGGAGTAGACCTGGAAAAGAAACATAAAAATGCATTAGATGAGCAAAAAAGACAAGATGGCTTACCTGAGACATGCAAACAGCAGCAAACATATCAGGCATAGCACGGGGTAGACCTGGAAAAGAAACACAAAAATGCATTAGAAGAGCAAAAAAGACAAGATGGCTTACCTGAGACACGCAAACAGCAGCATACATACCGGGCAAAGAACTCCACGCACGCCGCTCCACGAAGACGACACACAGCCGGGGTAGACCTGGAAAAGAAACACAAAAATGTATTAAATGAACAAAAAAGACAATGAGACACGAAAACAGCAGCATATGTACCGGGCAAAGCACTCCATGCAAGCCTCTGCAGGAAGATGACACGAGCCGGGGTACACCTGTAAAAGAAACACAAAAATGCATTAGATGAGAAAGAAAGACAAGATGGCTTACCTGAGACACGCAAACAGCAGCATACATACCAGGCAAAGCACTCCATGCACGCAAACGACACGAACCGGGGTTGACCTGGTAAAGAAACACAAAAATGCATTAGATGAGCAAGAAAGACAAGATGGCTTACCTGAGACACGCAAACAGCAGCTTACATACCGGGCAAAGCACTCCATGCACGCCGCTGCATGAAGACGACGCGAGCCGGGGTAGACGTGGAAAAGAAACACAAAAATGCATTAGATGAGCAAGAAAGACAAGGTGGCTTACCAGAGACACGCAAACAGCAGCATACATACCGGGCAAAGCACTCATACACGCCGCTGCACGAAGATGACACGAGCCGTGGTCGACATGGAAAAGAAACACAAAAATGCATTAGATGAGTAAGAAAGACAAGATGGCTTACCTGAGACACGCACACAGCAGCATACATACCGGGCAAAGCACTCCATACACTCCGCTGCACGAAGACGACTTGAGCGCGGTAGACCTGGAAAAAAAACACAAAAATGCATTAGATGAGCAAGAAAGACAAGATGGCTTACCTGAGATGAGCAAACAGCAGCATATATACCGGGGAAAGCACTCCATACATACCGCAGCATGAAGACGACACGGGCCGGGGTCGACCTGGAAAAGAAACACAAAAATGCATTCGATGAGCAAGAAAGACAAGATGGCTTACCTGAGACCCGCAAACAACAGCATAGATACCGGGGAAAGCACTCCATACATACCGCAGCACGAAGACGACACGGGCCGGGGTCGACCTGGAAAAGAAACACAAAAATGCATTCGATGAGCAAGAAAGACAAGATGGCTTACCTGAGACCCGCAAACAACAGCATAGATACCGGGGAAAGCACTCCATACACGTCGCTGCACGAAGACGACACGGGCCGGGGTACACCTGAAAAAGAAAAACAAAGAAACACAAAAATACATTAACATAATTTCAAACCAGAATATATACAAACATTAAACATTAAATAAACTTACCTGAAACTGCCCGCGGCCAGACCAACAATATAATTCCTTCTGGAATTTCTGAAAATATATTAGTATCAACAACAAAAAAAAGCAAATTCACAGGTCACAAAAGAATATTCGACACATCTAAAAACACAAATTAGTTTAAAAAAAGATTTAAACGAAAAGTAACATAAGTAATAAAAAAACAACACAGACCGAGAAAGGCAAGATAGCTTACCTTAACACGCCACAACACAATCACAAAACGGACCAGTGTACACCTGAAAGAGAAACACAAAGAAACATAAAAATACATACAAATAGCAAGAAAGACACAATAGCGTACCTGCAAGAAAGACACAATAGCGTACCTGAGATCCGCAGACAACAGCGAGAGCAATCCATGCACGCCGCTGCACGAAGACGACGCGAGTCGGGGTAGACCTGGAAAAGAAACACAAAAAATGCATTAGATGAGCAAAAAAGACAAGACGGCTTACCTGAGACACGCAAACAGCAGCATACATACCGGGCAAAGCACTCCATGCATGCCGCTGCACGAAGACGACACGAGCCAGGGTAGACCGGGAAAAGAAACACAAAAATGCATTAGATGAGCAAAAAAGACATGTGGCTTACCTGAGACACGCAAACAGCAGCATATATACCGGGCAAAGCACTACATGGATGCCGCTGCACGAAGACGACATGAGCCGGAGTAGACCTGGAAAAGAAACACAAAAATGCATGAGATTAGCAAGAAAGACAAGATGGCTTACCTGAGACACGCAAACAGCAGCATACATACCGGGCAAAGCACTCCATGCACGCCGCTGCAGGAAGATGACACGAGCCGGGGTACACCTGGAAAAGAAACACAAAAATGCATTAGATGAGCAAGAAAGACAAGTTGACTTACCGAGACACGCAAACCGCAGCATACATACCGGGCAAAGCACTCCATGAATACCGCTGCACGAAGATGACACGAGCCGGAGTAGACCTGGAAAAGAAACACAAAAATGCATTAGATGAGCAAAAAAGACAAGATGGCTTACCTGAGACACGCAAACAGCAGCAAACATATCGGGCATAGCACGGGGTAGACCTGGAAAAGAAACACAACAATGCATTAGATGAGCAAAAAAGACAAGATGGCTTACCTGAGACACGCAAACAGCAGCATACATACCGGGCAAAGAACTCCACGCACGCCGCTCCACGAAGACGACACCCAGCCGGGGTAGACCTGGAAAAGAAACACAAAAATGCATTAAATGAACAAAAAAGACAATGAGACACGAAAACAGCAGCATATGTACCGGGCAAAGCACTCCATGCAAGCCTCTGCAGGAAGATGACACGAGCCGGGGTACACCTGTAAAAGAAACACAAAAATGCATTAGATGAGAAAGAAAGACAACATGGCTTACCTGAGACACGCAAACAGCAGCATACATACCAGGCAAAGCACTCCATGCACGCAAACGACACAAACCGGGGTTGACCTGGTAAAGAAACACAAAAATGCATTAGATGAGCAAGAAAGACAAGATGGCTTACTGAGACACGCAAACAGCAGCATACATACCGGGCAAAGCACTCCATGTACGCCGCTGCATGAAGACGACGCGAGCCGGGGTAGACGTGGAAAAGAAACACAAAAATGCATTAGATGAGCAAGAAAGACAAGATTGCTTACCTGAGATGAGCAAACAGCAGCATATATACCAGGCAAAGCACTCCCTACACGCCGCTGCACGAAGACGACACGAGCCGGGGTAAACCTGGAAAAGAAACACAAAAATGGATTAGATGAGCAAGAAATACAAGATGGCTTACCTGAGACACGCAAACAGCAGCATACATACCGGGCAAAGCACTAATACACGCCGCTGCACGAAGATGACACGAGCCGTGGTCGACATGGAAAAGAAACACAAAAATGCATTAGATGAGCAAGAAAGACAAGATGGCTTACCTGAGACACGCACACAGCAGCATACATAACGGGCAAAGCACCCCATACACTCCGCTGCACGAAGACGACACGAGCCGGGGTGGACCTGGAAAAAAAACACAAAAATGCATTAGATGAGCAAGAATGACAAGATGGCTTATCTGAGACACGCAAACAGCAGCATACATACCGGGCAAAGCACTCCATACATGCTGCTGCACGAAGACAACACGAGCCGGGGTAGACCTGGAAAAGAAACACAAAAATGCATTAGATGAGCAAGAAAGACTAGATGGCTTACCTGAGACAAGCAAACAGTAGCATACATACCGGGCAAAGCACTCCATACACGCCGCTGCACAAAGACGACACGAGCCGGGGTAGACCTGGAAAAGAAACACAAAAATGGATTAGATGAGCAAGAAATACAAGATGGCTTACCTGAGACACGCAAACAGCAGCATACATACCGGGCAAAGCACTCCATACACGCTGCTGCACGAAGACAAAACGAGCCGGGGTAGACCTGATAAAGAAACACAAAAATGCATTCGTTGAGCAAGAAAGACAAGATGGCTTACCTGAGACACGCAAACAGCAGCATACATACCAGGCAAAGCACTCCATGCATGCCGCTGCACGAAGATGACACGAGCCGGGGTCGACCTGGAAAAAAAACACAAAATTGCATCAGATGAGAAAGAAAGACAAGATGGCTTACCTGAGACACGCAAACAGCAGCATACATACCGGGCAAAGCACTCCATGCACGCTGCTGCACAAAGCTGACACGAGCCGGGGTAGACCTGGAAAAGAAACACAAAAAAGCATTAGATGAGCAAGAAAGACAAGAGGGCTTACCTGAGACCCGCAAGACCTGAGACCCGCAAACAGCAGCATACATACCGGGCAAAGCACTCCACGCACGCCGCTGCACGAAGATGAAATGAGCCGGAGTAGACCTGGAAAAGAAACACAAAAATGCATTAGATGAGCAAAAAAGACAAGATGGCTTCCCTGAGACACGCAAACAGCAGCATACATACCGGGCAAAGAACTACGCGCACGCCGCTCCACGAAGACGACACACAGCCGGGGTAGACCTGGAAAAGAAACACAAAAATGCATTAGATGAGGAAAAAAGACAAGTAGGCTTACCTGAGACACGCAAACAGCAGCATATGTACCGGGCAAAGCACTCCATGCAAGCCTCTGCAGGAAGATGACACGAGCCAGGGTACACCTGTAAAAGAAACACAAAAATGCATTAGATGAGAAAGAAAGACAAGATGGCTTACCTGAGACACGCAAACAGCAGCATACATACCAGGCAAAGCACTCCATGCACGCAAACGACACGAACCGGGGTTGACCTGGTAAAGAAACACTAAAATGCATTAGATGAGCAAGAAAGACAAGATGGCTTACCTGAGACACGCAAATAGCAGCATACATGCTGGGCAAAGCACTCCATGCACGCCGCTGCATGAAGACAACGCGAGCCGGGGTAGACCTGGAAAAGAAACACAAAATGCATTAGATGAGCAAGAAAGACAAGATGGCTTACCTGAGACGAGCAAACAGCAGCATATATACCAGGTAAAGCACTCCCTACATGCCGCTGCACGAAGACGACACGAGCCGGGGTAGACCTGGAAAAGAAACACAAAAATGCATTAAATGAGCAAGAAATACAAGATGGCTTACCTGAGACACGCAAACAGCAGCATACATACCGGGCAAAGCACTCCATACACGCTGCTGCAGAAAACAACACGAGCCGGGGTAGACCTGGAAAAGAAACACAAAAATGCATTAGTTTAGCAAGAAAGACAAGATGGCTTACCTGAGACACGCAAACAGCAGCAGACATACCAGGCAAAGCACTCCATGCACACCGCTGCACGAAGATGACACGAGCCGTGGTCGACATGGAAAAGAAACACAAAAATGCATTAGATGAGTAAGAAAGACAAGATGGCTTACCTGAGACACGCACACAGCAGCATACATACCGGGCAAAGCACTCCATACACTCCGCTGCACGAAGACGATTCGAGCGGGGTAGACCTGGAAAAAAAACACAAAAATGCATTAGATGAGCAAGAAAGACAAGATGGCTTACCTGAGATGAGCAAACAGCAGCATATATACCGGGGAAAGCACTCCATACATACCGCAGCATGAAGACGACACGGGCCAGGGTCGACCTGGAAAAGAAACACAAAAATGCATTCGATGAGCAAGAAAGACAAGATGGCTTACCTGAGACCCGCAAACAACAGCATAGATACCGGGGAAAGCACTCCATACATACCGCAGCACGAAGACGAAACGGGCCGGGGTCGACCTGGAAAAGAAACACAAAAATGCATTCGATGAGCAAGAAAGACAAGATGGCTTACCTGAGACCCGCAAACAACAGCATAGATACCGGGGAAAGCACTCCATACACGCCGCTGCACGAAGACGACACGGGCCGGGGTACACCTGAAAAAGAAAAACAAAGAAACACAAAAATACATTAACATAATTTCAAACCAGAATATATACAAACATTAAACATTAAATAAACTTACCTGAAACTGCCCGCGGCCAGACCAACAATATAATTCCTTCTGGAATTTCTGAAAATATATTAGTATCAACAACAAAAAAAAGCAAATTCACAGGTCACAAAAGAATATTCGACACATCTAAAAACACAAATTAGTTTAAAAAAAGATTTAAACGAAAAGTAACATAAGTAATAAAAAAACAACACAGACCGAGAAAGGCAAGATAGCTTACCTTAACACGCCACAACACAATCACAAAACGGACCAGTGTACACCTGAAAGAGAAACACAAAGAAACATAAAAATACATACAAATAGCAAGAAAGACACAATAGCGTACCTGCAAGAAAGACACAATAGCGTACCTGAGATCCGCAGACAACAGCATCCATACCAGCGAAAGCAATCCATGCACGCCGCTGCACGAAGACGACGCGAGTCGGGATAAACCTGGAAAAGAAACACAATAAATGCATTAGATGAGCAAAAAAGACAAGACGGCTTACCTGAGACACGCAAACAGCAGCATACATACCGGGCAAAGCACTCCATGCATGCCGCTGCACGAAGACGACACAAGCCGGGGTAGACCTGGAAAAGAAACACAAAAAAGCATTATATCAGCAAGAAAGACAAGATGTCTTACCTGAGACTCGCAAGACCTGAGACCCGCAAACAGCAGCATACATACCGGGCAAAGCACTCCACGCACGCCGCTGCACGAAGATGACACGAGCCGGAGTAGACCTGGAAAAGAAACATAAAAATGCATTAGATGAGCAAAAAAGACAAGATGGCTTACCTGAGACATGCAAACAGCAGCAAACATATCAGGCATAGCACGGGGTAGACCTGGAAAAGAAACACAAAAATGCATTAGAAGAGCAAAAAAGACAAGATGGCTTACCTGAGACACGCAAACAGCAGCATACATACCGGGCAAAGAACTCCACGCACGCCGCTCCACGAAGACGACACACAGCCGGGGTAGACCTGGAAAAGAAACACAAAAATGTATTAAATGAACAAAAAAGACAATGAGACACGAAAACAGCAGCATATGTACCGGGCAAAGCACTCCATGCAAGCCTCTGCAGGAAGATGACACGAGCCGGGGTACACCTGTAAAAGAAACACAAAAATGCATTAGATGAGAAAGAAAGACAAGATGGCTTACCTGAGACACGCAAACAGCAGCATACATACCAGGCAAAGCACTCCATGCACGCAAACGACACGAACCGGGGTTGACCTGGTAAAGAAACACAAAAATGCATTAGATGAGCAAGAAAGACAAGATGGCTTACCTGAGACACGCAAACAGCAGCTTACATACCGGGCAAAGCACTCCATGCACGCCGCTGCATGAAGACGACGCGAGCCGGGGTAGACGTGGAAAAGAAACACAAAAATGCATTAGATGAGCAAGAAAGACAAGGTGGCTTACCAGAGACACGCAAACAGCAGCATACATACCGGGCAAAGCACTCATACACGCCGCTGCACGAAGATGACACGAGCCGTGGTCGACATGGAAAAGAAACACAAAAATGCATTAGATGAGTAAGAAAGACAAGATGGCTTACCTGAGACACGCACACAGCAGCATACATACCGGGCAAAGCACTCCATACACTCCGCTGCACGAAGACGACTTGAGCGCGGTAGACCTGGAAAAAAAACACAAAAATGCATTAGATGAGCAAGAAAGACAAGATGGCTTACCTGAGATGAGCAAACAGCAGCATATATACCGGGGAAAGCACTCCATACATACCGCAGCATGAAGACGACACGGGCCGGGGTCGACCTGGAAAAGAAACACAAAAATGCATTCGATGAGCAAGAAAGACAAGATGGCTTACCTGAGACCCGCAAACAACAGCATAGATACCGGGGAAAGCACTCCATACATACCGCAGCACGAAGACGACACGGGCCGGGGTCGACCTGGAAAAGAAACACAAAAATGCATTCGATGAGCAAGAAAGACAAGATGGCTTACCTGAGACCCGCAAACAACAGCATAGATACCGGGGAAAGCACTCCATACACGTCGCTGCACGAAGACGACACGGGCCGGGGTACACCTGAAAAAGAAAAACAAAGAAACACAAAAATACATTAACATAATTTCAAACCAGAATATATACAAACATTAAACATTAAATAAACTTACCTGAAACTGCCCGCGGCCAGACCAACAATATAATTCCTTCTGGAATTTCTGAAAATATATTAGTATCAACAACAAAAAAAAGCAAATTCACAGGTCACAAAAGAATATTCGACACATCTAAAAACACAAATTAGTTTAAAAAAAGATTTAAACGAAAAGTAACATAAGTAATAAAAAACAACACAGACCGAGAAAGGCAAGATAGCTTACCTTAACACGCCACAACACAATCACAAAACGGACCAGTGTACACCTGAAAGAGAAACACAAAGAAACATAAAAATACATACAAATAGCAAGAAAGACACAATAGCGTACCTGCAAGAAAGACACAATAGCGTACCTGAGATCCGCAGACAACAGCGAGAGCAATCCATGCACGCCGCTGCACGAAGACGACGCGAGTCGGGGTAGACCTGGAAAAGAAACACAAAAAATGCATTAGATGAGCAAAAAAGACAAGACGGCTTACCTGAGACACGCAAACAGCAGCATACATACCGGGCAAAGCACTCCATGCATGCCGCTGCACGAAGACGACACGAGCCGGGGTAGACCGGGAAAAGAAACACAAAAATGCATTAGATGAGCAAAAAAGACATGTGGCTTACCTGAGACACGCAAACAGCAGCATATATACCGGGCAAAGCACTACATGGATGCCGCTGCACGAAGACGACATGAGCCGGAGTAGACCTGGAAAAGAAACACAAAAATGCATGAGATTAGCAAGAAAGACAAGATGGCTTACCTGAGACACGCAAACAGCAGCATACATACCGGGCAAAGCACTCCATGCACGCCGCTGCAGGAAGATGACACGAGCCGGGGTACACCTGGAAAAGAAACACAAAAATGCATTAGATGAGCAAGAAAGACAAGTTGACTTACCGAGACACGCAAACCGCAGCATACATACCGGGCAAAGCACTCCATGAATACCGCTGCACGAAGATGACACGAGCCGGAGTAGACCTGGAAAAGAAACACAAAAATGCATTAGATGAGCAAAAAAGACAAGATGGCTTACCTGAGACACGCAAACAGCAGCAAACATATCGGGCATAGCACGGGGTAGACCTGGAAAAGAAACACAACAATGCATTAGATGAGCAAAAAAGACAAGATGGCTTACCTGAGACACGCAAACAGCAGCATACATACCGGGCAAAGAACTCCACGCACGCCGCTCCACGAAGACGACACCCAGCCGGGGTAGACCTGGAAAAGAAACACAAAAATGCATTAAATGAACAAAAAAGACAATGAGACACGAAAACAGCAGCATATGTACCGGGCAAAGCACTCCATGCAAGCCTCTGCAGGAAGATGACACGAGCCGGGGTACACCTGTAAAAGAAACACAAAAATGCATTAGATGAGAAAGAAAGACAACATGGCTTACCTGAGACACGCAAACAGCAGCATACATACCAGGCAAAGCACTCCATGCACGCAAACGACACAAACCGGGGTTGACCTGGTAAAGAAACACAAAAATGCATTAGATGAGCAAGAAAGACAAGATGGCTTACTGAGACACGCAAACAGCAGCATACATACCGGGCAAAGCACTCCATGTACGCCGCTGCATGAAGACGACGCGAGCCGGGGTAGACGTGGAAAAGAAACACAAAAATGCATTAGATGAGCAAGAAAGACAAGATTGCTTACCTGAGATGAGCAAACAGCAGCATATATACCAGGCAAAGCACTCCCTACACGCCGCTGCACGAAGACGACACGAGCCGGGGTAAACCTGGAAAAGAAACACAAAAATGGATTAGATGAGCAAGAAATACAAGATGGCTTACCTGAGACACGCAAACAGCAGCATACATACCGGGCAAAGCACTAATACACGCCGCTGCACGAAGATGACACGAGCCGTGGTCGACATGGAAAAGAAACACAAAAATGCATTAGATGAGCAAGAAAGACAAGATGGCTTACCTGAGACACGCACACAGCAGCATACATAACGGGCAAAGCACCCCATACACTCCGCTGCACGAAGACGACACGAGCCGGGGTGGACCTGGAAAAAAAACACAAAAATGCATTCGATGAGCAAGAAAGACAAGATTGCTTACCTGAGATGAGCAAACAGCAGCATATATACCAGGCAAAGCACTCCCTACACGCCGCTGCACGAAGACGACACGAGCCGGGGTAAACCTGGAAAAGAAACACAAAAATGGATTAGATGAGCAAGAAATACAAGATGGCTTACCTGAGACACGCAAACAGCAGCATACATACCGGGCAAAGCACTAATACACGCCGCTGCACGAAGATGACACGAGCCGTGGTCGACATGGAAAAGAAACACAAAAATGCATTAGATGAGCAAGAAAGACAAGATGGCTTACCTGAGACACGCACACAGCAGCATACATAACGGGCAAAGCACCCCATACACTCCGCTGCACGAAGACGACACGAGCCGGGGTGGACCTGGAAAAAAAACACAAAAATGCATTCGATGAGCAAGAAAGACAAGATTGCTTACCTGAGATGAGCAAACAGCAGCATATATACCAGGCAAAGCACTCCCTACACGCCGCTGCACGAAGACGACACAAGCCGGGGTAGACCTGGAAAAGAAACACAAAAATGGATTAGATGTGCAAGAAATACAAGATGGCTTACCTGAGACACGCAAACAGCAGCATACATACCGGGCAAAGCACTCCATACACGCCGCTGCACGAAGACGACACGAGCCGGGGTAGACCTGGAAAAGAAACACAAAAATGGATTAGATGAGCAAGAAATACAAGATGGCTTACCTGAGACACGCAAACAGCAGCATACATACCGGGCAAAGCACTCCATGCACGCTGCTGCACATAGCTGACACGAGCCGGGGTAGACCTGGAAAAGAAACACAAAAAAGGATTAGATGAGCAAGAAAGACAAGAGGGCTTACCTGAGACCCGCAAGACCTGAGACCCGCAAACAGCAGCATACATACCGGGCAAAGCACTCCACGCACGCCGCTGCACGAAGATGACATGAGCCGGAGTAGACCTGGAAAAGAAACACAAAAATGCATTAGATGAGCAAAAAAGAAAAGATGGCTTACCTGAGACACGCAAACAGCAGCATACATACCGGGCAAAGAACTACGCGCACGCCGCTCCACGAAGACGACACACAGCCGGGGTAGACCTGGAAAAGAAACACAAAAATGCATTAGATGAGGAAAAAAGACAAGTAGGCTTACCTGAGACACGCAAACAGCAGCATATGTACCGGGCAAAGCACTCCATGCAAGCCTCTGCAGGAAGGTGACACGAGCCAGGGTACACCTGTAAAAGAAACACAAAAATGCATTAGATGAGAAAGAAAGACAAGATGGCTTACCTGAGACACGCAAACAGCAGCATACATACCAGGCAAAGCACTCCATGCACGCAAACAACACGAACCGGGGTTGACCTGGTAAAGAAACACTAAAATGCATTAGATGAGCAAGAAAGACAAGATGGCTTACCTGAGACACGCAAATAGCAGCATACATGCCGGGCAAAGCACTCCATGCACGCCGCTGCATGAAGACAACGCGAGCCGGGGTAGACCTGGAAAAGAAACACAAAATGCATTAGATGAGCAAGAAAGACAAGATGGCTTACCTGAGACGAGCAAACAGCAGCATATATACCAGGTAAAGCACTCCCTACATGCCGCTGCACGAAGACGACACGAGCCGGGGTAGACCTGGAAAAGAAACACAAAAATGCATTAGATGAGCAAGAAATACAAGATGGCTTACCTGAGACACGCAAACAGCAGCATACATACCGGGCAAAGCACTCCATACACGCTGCTGCAGGAAGACAACACGAGCCGGGGTAGACCTGGAAAAGAAACACAAAAATGCATTAGTTGAGCAAGAAAGACAAGATGGCTTACCTGAGACACGCAAACAGCAGCAGACATACCAGGCAAAGCACTCCATGCACACCGCTGCACGAAGATGACACGAGCCGGGGTAGACCTGGAAAAGAAACACAAAATGCATTAGATGAGCAAGAAAGACAAGATGGCTTACCTGAGACACGCAAACAGCAGCATACATACCGGGCAAAGCACTCCATACACGCCGCTGCACGAAGACGACATGAGCCTGGGTAGACCTGGAAAAGAAACACAAAAATGCATTAGATGAGCAAGAAAGACTAGATGGCTTACCTGAGAAACGCAAACAGTAGCATGCATACCGGGCAAAGCACTCCATACACGCCGCTGCACAAAGACGACACGAGCCGGGGTAGACCTGGAAAAGAAACACAAAAATGCATTTGATGAGCAAGAAAGGCAAGATGGCTTACCTGAGACAGGCAAATAGCAGCATACATACTGAGCAAAGCACTCCACGCACGCCGCTGCACGAAGATGACACACAGCCGGGGTAGAACTGGAAAAGAAACACAAAAATGCATTAGATGAGCAAAAAAGACAAGTAGGCTTACCTGAGACACGCAAACAGCAGCATATATACCGGGCAAAGCATTCCATGCACGCCGATGCACGAAGACGACACAAGCTGGTGTTGACCTGATAAAGAAACACAAAAATGCATTAGATGAGCAAGAAAGAGAAGATGGCTTACCTGAGACACGCAAACAGCAGAATACATACCGAGCAAAGCACTCCATGCACGCTGCTGCATGAAGACGACGCAAACCGGGGTAGACCTGGAAAAGAAACACGAAAATGCATTCGATGAGCAAGAAAGACAAGATGGCTTACCTGAGACACGCACACAGCAGCATACATACCGGGCAAAGCACTCCATGGATGCCGCTGCACGAAGACGACACGAGCTGGGGTAGACCTGGAAAAGAAACACAAAAATGCATGAGATGAGCAAAAAAGACAAGTTGACTTACCTGAGACACGCAAACCGCAGCATACATACCGGGCAAAGCAATCCATGCACGCCGCTGCAGGAAGATGACACGAGCCGGGGTACACCTGGAAAAGAAAAACAAAAATGTATTTGATGAGCAAGAAAGACAAGATGGCTCACCTGAGACACGCAAACAGCAGCATACATACCAGGCAAAGCACTCCATGCACTCCGCTGCACGAAGACGACACGAGCCGGGGTAGACCTGGAAAAAAACACACAAAAATGCATTAGATGAGCAAGAAAGACAAGATGGCTTACCTGAGACACCCAAACAGGAGCATACATACCGGGCAAAGCACTGCTTACACGCCGCTGCACGAAGATGACGATTCAGAAAAGGGGGTGGTGATGAACAGAGTGTCTGAATTAAGCAGACCACTCTTACCCAGTCCAAAGATCAGGGCTTGATCCATCACCGTTATTTATCTCACTGCCCCATCCCAGCTCAGAACCTGGCTATATGCAAATTAGTCTGTCCCTGGCCCAGTGCATCATGGGAACAGGGCAGACCAAACTACCAAGCCAATTCTTCACCAGAAAGGAGACAAGCTACCGGGGACCGGTTTCTGGCATTTAAGCCTCTTCGGCCCGGCTTGCTTGAATCCTGATGGAGCAGTGAGAAAGGGACTCATGTCTGAGTATACCCTGCCACACCTATAGTGGCCAAAAACGATTCAGAAAAGGGGGTGGTGATGAACAGAGTGTCTGAATTAAGCAGACCACTCTTACCCAGTCCAAAGATCAGGGCTTGATCCATCACCGTTATTTATCTCACTGCCCCATCCCAGCTCAGAACCTGGCTATATGCAAATTAGTCTGTCCCTGGCCCAGTGCATCATGGGAACAGGGCAGACCAAACTACCAAGCCAATTCTTCACCAGAAAGGAGACAAGCTACCGGGGACCGGTTTCTGGCATTTCAGCCTCTTCGGCCCGGCTTGCTTGAATCCTGATGGAGCAGTGAGAAAGGGACTCATGTCATGAAGATGACACGAGCAGTGGTCGACCTGGAAAAGAAACACAAAAATGCATTAGATGAGCAAGAAAGACAAGATGGCTTACCTGAGACACGCACACAGCAGCATACATACCGGGCAAAGCACTCCATACACGCCGCTGCACGAAGACGACACAAGCCTGGGTATACCTGGAAAAGAAACACAAAAATGCATGAGATGAGCAAGAAAGACAAGATGGCTTACCTGAGACACGCAAACAGCCGCATACATACCGGGCAAAGCATTCCATGCACGCCGCTGCAGGAAAATGACACGAGCCGGGGTACACCTGGAAAAGAAACACAAAAATGCATTAGATGAGCAAGAAAGACAGGTTGACTTACCTGAGACACGCAAACCGCAGCATACATGCCGGGCAAAGCACTCCATGAATGCCACTGCACGAAGACGACACGAGCCGGGGTAGACCTGGAAAAGAAACACAAAAATGCATTTGATGAGCAAGAAAGACAAGATGGCTCACCTGAGACACGCAAACAGCAGCATACATACCAGGCAAAGCACTCCATGCACTCCGCTGCACGAAGACGACACGAGCCGGGGTAGACCTGGAAAAAAAAACACAAAAATGCATTAGATGAGCAAGAAAGACAAGATGGCTTACCTGAGACACGCAAACAGCAGCATACATACCAGGCAAAGTACTCCCTACACGCCGCTGCACGAAGTCGACATGAGCCGGGGTAGACCTGGAAAAGAAACACAAAAATGCATTAGATGAGCAAGAAAGACAAGATGGCTTACATGAGACATGCAAACAGCAGCATACATAACGGGCAAAGCACTCCATACATGCTGCTGCACAAAGACGACACAAGCCGGCGATAACGACACAGGGACACAGACCGGGGTAGACCTGGAAAAGAAACACAAAAATACATTAGATGAGCAAGAAAGATAAGATGGCTTACCTGAAACTCGCAAACAGCAGCATACATACCGGGCAAAGCACTCCATACATGCCGCTGCACGAAGACGACACAAGCCTTGGTAGACCTGGAAAAGAAACACAAAAATGCATTAGATGAGCAAAAAAGACAAGATGGCTTACCTGAGACTCGCAAACAGCGGTATACATACCGGGCAAAGCACTCCATGCACGCCGCTGCACAAAGACGACACGAGCCGGGGTAGACCTGGAATAGAAACACAAAAAAGCATTAAATGAGCAAGAAAGACAAGATGGCTTACCTGAGACGAGCAAACAGCAGCATATATACCAGGTAAAGCACTCCCTACACGCCGCTGCACGAAGACGACACGAGCCGGGGTAGACCTGGAAAAGAAACACAAAAATGCATTAGATGAGCAAGAAAGACAAGATGGCTTACCTGAGACACGCAAACAGCAGCATACATACCAGGCAAAGTACTCCCTACACGCCGCTGCACGAAGTCGACATGAGACGGGGTAGACCTGGAAAAGAAACACAAAAATGCATTAGATGAGCAAGAAAGACAAGATGGCTTACCTGAGACATGCAAACAGCAGCATACATAACGGGCAAAGCACTCCATACATGCTGCTGCACTAAGACGACACAAGCCGGCGATAACGACACAGGGACACAGACCGGGGTAGACCTGGAAAAGAAACACAAAAACTACATTAGATGAGCAAGAAAGATAAGATGGCTTACCTGAGACTCGCAAACAGCAGCATACATACCTGGAAAAGCACTCCATAAATGCCGCTGCACGAAGACGACACAAGCCGGGGTAGACCTGGAAAAGAAACACAAAAATGCATTAGATGAGCAAAAAAGACAAGATGGCTTACCTGAGACTCGCAAACAGCAGCATACATACCGGGCAAAGCACTCCATGCACGCCTCTGCACAAAGACGACACGAGCCGGGGTAGACCTGGAAAAGAAACACAAAAAAGCATTAAATAATCAAGAAAGAAAAGATGGCTTACCTGAGACGAGCAAACAGCAGCATATATACCAGGTAAAGCACTCCCTACACGCCGCTGCACGAAGACGACACGAGCCGGGGTAGACCTGGAAAAGAAACACAAAAACGCATTAGATGAGCAAGAAAGACAAGATGGCTTATCTGAGACACGCAAACAGCAGCATACATACCGGGCAAAGCACTCCATACACGCTGCTGCACGAAGACAACACGAGCCGGGGTAGACCTGGAAAAGAAACACAAAAATGCATTAGTTGAGCAAGAAAGACAAGATGGCTTACCTGAGACATGCAAACAGCAGCATACATACCAAGCAAAGCACTCCATACACGCCGCTGCACGAAGACGACACAAGCCTGGGTAGACCTGGAAAAAAAACACAAAAATGCATTAGATGAGCAAGATTGACTAGATGGCTTACCTGAGACAAGCAAACAGTAGCATACATACCGGGCGAAGCACTCCATACACGCCGCTGCACAAAGACGACACGAGCCGGGGTCGACCTGGAAAAGAAACACAAAAATGGATTAGATGAGCAAGAAATACAAGATGGCTTACCTGAGACACGCAAACAGCAGCATACATACCGGGCAAAGCACTCCATACACGCTGCTGCACGAAGACAAAACGAGCCGGGGTAGACCTGATAAAGAAACACAAAAATGCATTAGTTGAGCAAGAAAGACAAGATGGCTTACCTGAGACACGCAAACAGCAGCATACATACCAGGCAAAGCACTCCATGCATGCCGCTGCACGAAGATGACACGAGCCGGGGTCGACCTGGAAAAAAAACACAAAATTGCATCAGATGAGAAAGAAAGACAAGATGGCTTACCTGAGACACGCAAACAGCAGCATACATACCGGGCAAAGCACTCCATGCACGCTGCTGCACAAAGCTGATACGAGCCGGGGTAGACCTGGAAAAGAAACACAAAAAAGCATTAGATGAGCAAGAAAGACAAGAGGGCTTACCTGAGACCCGCAAGACCTGAGACCCGCAAACAGCAGCATACATACCGGGCAAAGCACTCCACGCACGCCGCTGCACGAAGATGACATGAGCCGGAGTAGACCTGGAAAAGAAACACAAAAATGCATTAGATGAGCAAAAAAGACAAGATGGCTTACCTGAGACATGCAAACAGCAGCATACATACCGGGCAACGAACTACGCGCACGCCGCTCCACGAAGACGACACACAGCCGGGGTAGACCTGGAAAAGAAACACAAAAATGCATTAGATGAGGAAAAAAGACAAGTAGGCTTACCTGAGACACGCAAACAGCAGCATATGTACCGGGCAAAGCACTCCATGCAAGCCTCTGCAGGAAGATGACACGAGCCAGGGTACACCTGTAAAAGAAACACAAAAATGCATTAGATGAGAAAGAAAGACAAGATGGCTTACCTGAGACACGCAAACAGCAGCATACATACCAGGCAAAGCACTCCATGCACGCAAACGACACGAACCGGGGTTGACCTGGTAAAGAAACACTAAAATGCATTAGATGAGCAAGAAAGACAAGATGGCTTATCTGAGACACGCAAATAGCAGCATACATGCCGGGCAAAGCACTCCATGCACGCCGCTGCATGAAGACAACGCGAGCCGGGGTAGACCTGGAAAAGAAACACAAAATGCGTTAGATGATCAAGAAAGACAAGATGGCTTACCTGAGACGAGCAAACAGCAGCATATATACCAGGTAAAGCACTCCCTACATGCCGCTGCACGAAGACGACACGAGCCGGGGTAGACCTGGAAAAGAAACACAAAAATGCATTAGATGAGCAAGAAATACAAGATGGCTTACCTGAGACACGCAAACAGCAGCATACATACCGGGCAAAGCACTCCATACACGCTGCTGCAGGAAGACAACACGAGCCGGGGTAGACCTGGAAAAGAAACACAAAAATGCATTAGTTGAGCAAGAAAGACAAGATGGCTTACCTGAGACACGCAAACAGCAGCAGACATACCAGGCAAAGCACTCCATGCACACCGCTGCACGAAGATGACACGAGCCGGGGTAGACCTGGAAAAGAAACACAAAATGCATTAGATGAGCAAGAAAGACAAGATGGCTTACCTGAGACACGCAAACAGCAGCATACATACCGGGCAAAGCACTCCATACACGCCGCTGCACGAAGACGACATGAGCCTGGGTAGACCTGGAAAAGAAACACAAAAATGCATTAGATGAGCAAGAAAGACTAGATGGCTTACCTGAGACACGCAAACAGTAGCATACATACCGGGCAAAGCACTCCATACACGCCGCTGCACAAAGACGACACGAGCCGGGGTAGACCTGGAAAAGAAACACAAAAATGCATTAGATGAGCAAGAAAGGCAAGATGGCTTACCTGAGACACGCAAACAGCAGCATACATACTGAGCAAAGCACTCCACGCACGCCGCTGCACGAAGATGACACACAGCCGGGGTAGACCTGGAAAAGAAACACAAAAATGCATTAGATGAGCAAAAAAGACAAGTAGGCTTACCTGAGACACGCAAACAGCAGCATATATACCGGGCAAAGCATTCCATGCACGCCGATGCACGAAGACGACACAAGCTGGTGTTGACCTGATAAAGAAACACAAAAATGCATTAGATGAGCAAGAAAGAGAAGATGGCTTACCTGAGACACGCAAACAGCAGAATACATACCGGGCAAAGCACTCCATGCACGCCGCTGCATGAAGACGACGCAAGCCGGGGTAGACCTGGAAAAGAAACACGAAAATGCATTCGATGAGCAAGAAAGACAAGATGGCTTACCTGAGACACGCACACAGCAGCATACATACCGGGCAAAGCACTCCATACACGCCGCTGCACGAAGACGACACAAGCCGGGGTAGACCTGGAAAAGAGACACAAAAATGCATTCGATGAGCAAGAAAGACAAGATGGCTTACCTGAGACACGCAAACAGCAGCATACATACCGGGCAAAGCACTCCATGGATGCCGCTGCATGAAGACGACACGAGCTGGGGTAGACCTGGAAAAGAAACACAAAAATGCATGAGATGAGCAAAAAAGACAAGTTGACTTACCTGAGACACGCAAACCGCAGCACACATACCGGGCAAAGCAATCCATGCACGCCGCTGCAGGAAGATGACACGAGCCGGGGTAAACCTGGAAAAGAAAAACAAAAATGCATTTGATGAGCAAGAAAGACAAGATGGCTCACCTGAGACACGCAAACAGCAGCATACATACCAGGCAAAGCACTCCATGCACTCCGCTGCACGAAGACGACACGAGCCGGGGTGGACCTGGAAAAAAACACACAAAAATGCATTAGATGAGCAAGAAAGACAAGATGGCTTACCTGAGACACCCAAACAGGAGCATACATACCGGGCAAAGCACTCCATACACGCCGCTGCACGAAGATGACACGAGCAGTGGTCGACCTGGAAAAGAAACACAAAAATGCATTAGATGAGCAAGAAAGACAAGATGGCTTACCTGAGACACGCAAACAGCAGTATACATACCGGGCAAAGCACTCCATACACGCTGCTGCAGGAAGACAACACGAGCCGGGGTAGACCTGGAAAAGAAACACAAAAATGCATTAGTTGAGCAAGAAAGACAAGATGGCTTACCTGAGACACGCAAACAGCAGCAGACATACCAGGCAAAGCACTCCATGCACACCGCTGCACGAAGATGACACGAGCCGGGGTAGACCTGGAAAAGAAACACAAAATGCATTAGATGTGCAAGAAAGACAAGATGGCTTACCTGAGACACGCAAACAGCAGCATACATACCGGGCAAAGCACTCCATACACGCCGCTGCACGAAGACGACATGAGCCTGGGTAGACCTGGAAAAGAAACACAAAAATGCATTAGATGAGCAAGAAAGACTAGATTGCTTACCTGAGACGAGCAAACAGCAGCATATATACCAGGTAAAGCACTCCCTACATGCCGCTGCACGAAGACGACACGAGCCGGGGTAGACCTGGAAAAGAAACACAAAAATGCATTAGATGAGCAAGAAATACAAGATGGCTTACCTGAGACACGCAAACAGCAGCATACATACCGGGCAAAGCACTCCATTCACACTGCTGCAGGAAGACAACACGAGCCGGGGTAGACCTGGAAAAGAAACACAAAAATGCAATAGTTGAGCAAGAAAGACAAGATGGCTTACCTGAGACACGCAAACAGCAGCAGACATACCAGGCAAAGCACTCCATGCACACCGCTGCACGAAGATGACACGAGCTGGGGTAGACCTGGAAAAGAAACACAAAATGCATTAGATGAGCAAGAAAGACAAGATGGCTTACCTGAGACACGCAAACAGCAGCATACATACCGGGCAAAGCACTCCATACACGCCGCTGCACGAAGATGACACGAGCAGTGGTTGACCTGGAAAAGAAACACAAAAATGCATTAGATGAGCAAAAAAGACAAGATGGCTTACCTGAGACTCGCAAACAGCAGCATACATACCGGGCAAAGCACTCCATGCACGCCTCTGCACAAAGAGGACACGAGCCGGGGTAGACCTGGAAAAGAAACACAAAAAAGCATTAAATAATCAAGAAAGAAAAGATGGCTTACCTGAGACGAGCAAACAGCAGCATATATACCAGGTAAAGCACTCCCTACACGCCGCTGCACGAAGACGACACGAGCCGGGGTAGACCTGGAAAAGAAACACAAAAACGCATTAGATGAGCAAGAATGACAAGATGGCTTATCTGAGACACGCAAACAGCAGCATACATACCGGGCAAAGCACTCCATACATGCTGCTGCACGAAGACAACACGAGCCGGGGTAGACCTGGAAAAGAAACACAAAAATGCATTAGATGAGCAAGAAAGACTAGATGGCTTACCTGAGACAAGCAAACAGTAGCATACATACCGGGCGAAGCACTCCATACACGCCGCTGCACAAAGACGACACGAGCCGGGGTAGACCTGGAAAAGAAACACAAAAATGGATTAGATGAGCAAGAAATACAAGATGGCTTACCTGAGACACGCAAACAGCAGCATACATACCGGGCAAAGCACTCCATACACGCTGCTGCACGAAGACAAAACGAGCCGGGGTAGACCTGATAAAGAAACACAAAAATGCATTCGTTGAGCAAGAAAGACAAGATGGCTTACCTGAGACACGCAAACAGCAGCATACATACCAGGCAAAGCACTCCATGCATGCCGCTGCACGAAGATGACACGAGCCGGGGTCGACCTGGAAAAAAAACACAAAATTGCATCAGATGAGAAAGAAAGACAAGATGGCTTACCTGAGACACGCAAACAGCAGCATACATACCGGGCAAAGCACTCCATGCACGCTGCTGCACAAAGCTGACACGAGCCGGGGTAGACCTGGAAAAGAAACACAAAAAAGAATTAGATGAGCAAGAAAGACAAGAGGGCTTACCTGAGACCCGCAAGACCTGAGACCCGCAAACAGCAGCATACATACCGGGCAAAGCACTCCACGCACGCCGCTGCACGAAGATGACATGAGCCGGAGTAGACCTGGAAAAGAAACACAAAAATGCATTAGATGAGCAAAAAAGACAAGATGGCTTCCCTGAGACACGCAAACAGCAGCATACATACCGGGCAAAGAACTACGCGCACGCCGCTCCACGAAGACGACACACAGCCGGGGTAGACCTGGAAAAGAAACACAAAAATGCATTAGATGAGGAAAAAAGACAAGTAGGCTTACCTGAGACACGCAAACAGCAGCATATGTACCGGGCAAAGCACTCCATGCAAGCCTCTGCAGGAAGATGACACGAGCCAGGGTACACCTGTAAAAGAAACACAAAAATGCATTAGATGAGAAAGAAAGACAAGATGGCTTACCTGAGACACGCAAACAGCAGCATACATACCAGGCAAAGCACTCCATGCACGCAAACGACACGAACCGGGGTTGACCTGGTAAAGAAACACTAAAATGCATTAGATGAGCAAGAAAGACAAGATGGCTTACCTGAGACACGCAAATAGCAGCATACATGCTGGGCAAAGCACTCCATGCACGCCGCTGCATGAAGACAACGCGAGCCGGGGTAGACCTGGAAAAGAAACACAAAATGCATTAGATGAGCAAGAAAGACAAGATGGCTTACCTGACACGAGCAAACAGCAGCATATATACCAGGTAAAGCACTCCCTACATGCCGCTGCACGAAGACGACACGAGCCGGGGTAGACCTGGAAAAGAAACACAAAAATGCATTAGATGAGCAAGAAATACAAGATGGCTTACCTGAGACACGCAAACAGCAGCATACATACCGGGCAAAGCACTCCATACACGCTGCTGCAGAAAACAACACGAGCCGGGGTAGACCTGGAAAAGAAACACAAAAATGCATTAGTTTAGCAAGAAAGACAAGATGGCTTACCTGAGACACGCAAACAGCAGCAGACATACCAGGCAAAGCACTCCATGCACACCGCTGCACGAAGATGACACGAGCCGGGGTAGACCTGGAAAAGAAACACAAAATGCATTAGATGAGCAAGAAATACAAGATGGCTTACCTGAGACACGCAAACAGCAGCATACATACCGGGCAAAGCACTCCATACACGCTGCTGCACGAAGACAAAACGAGCCGGGGTAGACCTGATAAAGAAACACAAAAATGCATTAGTTGAGCAAGAAAGACAAGATGGCTTACCTGAGACACGCAAACAGCAGCATACATACCAGGCAAAGCACTCCATGCATGCCGCTGCACGAAGATGACACGAGCCGGGGTCGACCTGGAAAAAAACCACAAAATTGCATCAGATGAGAAAGAAAGACAAGATGGCTTACCTGAGACACGCAAACAGCAGCATACATACCGGGCAAAGCACTCCATGCACGCTGCTGCACAAAGCTGATACGAGCCGGGGTAGACCTGGAAAAGAAACACAAAAAAGCATTAGATGAGCAAGAAAGACAAGAGGGCTTACCTGAGACCCGCAAGACCTGAGACCCGCAAACAGCAGCATACATACCGGGCAAAGCACTCCACGCACGCCGCTGCACGAAGATGACATGAGCCGGAGTAGACCTGGAAAAGAAACACAAAAATGCATTAGATGAGCAAAAAAGACAAGATGGCTTACCTGAGACACGCAAACAGCAGCATACATACCGGGCAAAGAACTACACGCACGCCGCTCCACGAAGACGACACACAGCCGGGGTAGACCTGGAAAAGAAACACAAAAATGCATTAGATGAGGAAAAAAGACAAGTAGGCTTACCTGAGACACGCAAACAGCAGCATATGTACCGGGCAAAGCACTCCATGCAAGCCTCTGCAGGAAGATGACACGAGCCAGGGTACACCTGTAAAAGAAACACAAAAATGCATTAGATGAGAAAGAAAGACAAGATGGCTTACCTGAGACACGCAAACAGCAGCATACATACCAGGCAAAGCACTCCATGCACGCAAACGACACGAACCGGGGTTGACCTGGTAAAGAAACACTAAAATGCATTAGATGAGCAAGAAAGACAAGATGGCTTATCTGAGACACGCAAATAGCAGCATACATGCCGGGCAAAGCACTCCATGCACGCCGCTGCATGAAGACAACGCGAGCCGGGGTAGACCTGGAAAAGAAACACAAAATGCATTAGATGATCAAGAAAGACAAGATGGCTTACCTGAGACGAGCAAACAGCAGCATATATACCAGGTAAAGCACTCCCTACATGCCGCTGCACGAAGACGACACGAGCCGGGGTAGACCTGGAAAAGAAACACAAAAATGCATTAGATGAGCAAGAAATACAAGATGGCTTACCTGAGACACGCAAACAGCAGCATACATACCGGGCAAAGCACTCCATACACGCTGCTGCAGGAAGACAACACGAGCCGGGGTAGACCTGGAAAAGAAACACAAAAATGCATTAGTTGAGCAAGAAAGACAAGATGGCTTACCTGAGACACGCAAACAGCAGCAGACATACCAGGCAAAGCACTCCATGCACACCGCTGCACGAAGATGACACGAGCCGGGGTAGACCTGGAAAAGAAACACAAAATGCATTAGATGAGCAAGAAAGACAAGATGGCTTACCTGAGACACGCAAACAGCAGCATACATACCGGGCAAAGCACTCCATACACGCCGCTGCACAAAGACGACACGAGCCGGGGTAGACCTGGAAAAGAAACACAAAAATGCATTAGATGAGCAAGAAAGGCAAGATGGCTTACCTGAGACACGCAAACAGCAGCATACATACTGAGCAAAGCACTCCACGCACGCCGCTGCACGAAGATGACACACAGCAGGGGTAGACCTGGAAAAGAAACACAAAAATGCATTAGATGAGCAAAAAAGACAAGTAGGCTTACCTGAGACACGCAAACAGCAGCATATATACCGGGCAAAGCATTCCATGCACGCCGATGCACGAAGACGACACAAGCTGGTGTTGACCTGATAAAGAAACACAAAAATGCATTAGATGAGCAAGAAAGAGAAGATGGCTTACCTGAGACACGCAAACAGCAGAATACATACCGGGCAAAGCACTCCATGCACGCCGCTGCATGAAGACGACGCAAGCCGGGGTAGACCAGGAAAAGAAACACGAAAATGCATTCGATGAGCAAGAAAGACAAGATGGCTTACCTGAGACACGCACACAGCAGCATACATACCGGGCAAAGCACTCCATACACGCCGCTGCACAAAGACGACACAAGCCGGGGTAGACCTGGAAAAGAGACACAAAAATGCATTCGATGAGCAAGAAAGACAAGATGGCTTACCTGAGACACGCAAACAGCAGCATACATACCGGGCAAAGCACTCCATGGATGCCGCTGCACGAAGACGACACGAGCTGGGGTAGACCTGGAAAAGAAACACAAAAATGCATGAGATGAGCAAAAAAGACAAGTTGACTTACCTGAGACACGCAAACCGCAGCACACATACCGGGCAAAGCAATCCATGCACGCCGCTGCAGGAAGATGACACGAGCCGGGGTACACCTGGAAAAGAAAAACAAAAATGCATTTGATGAGCAAGAAAGACAATATGGCTCACCTGAGACACGCAAACAGCAGCATACATACCAGGCAAAGCACTCCATGCACTCCGCTGCACGAAGACGACACGAGCCGGGGTGGACCTGGAAAAAAACACACAAAAATGCATTAGATGAGCAAGAAAGACAAGATGGCTTACCTGAGACACCCAAACAGGAGCATACATACCGGGCAAAGCACTCCATACACGCCGCTGCACGAAGATGACACGAGCAGTGGTCGACCTGGAAAAGAAACACAAAAATGCATTAGATGAGCAAGAAAGACAAGATGGCTTACCTGAGACACGCAAACAGCAGCAGACATACCAGGCAAAGCACTCCATGCACACCGCTGCACGAAGATGACACGAGCCGGGGTAGACCTGGAAAAGAAACACAAAATGCATTAGATGTGCAAGAAAGACAAGATGGCTTACCTGAGACACGCAAACAGCAGCATACATACCGGGCAAAGCACTCCATACACGCTGCTGCACGAAGACGACATGAGCCTGGGTAGACCTGGAAAAGAAACACAAAAATGCATTAGATGAGCAAGAAAGACTAGATTGCTTACCTGAGACGAGCAAACAGCAGCATATATACCAGGTAAAGCACTCCCTACATGCCGCTGCACGAAGACGACACGAGCCGGGGTAGACCTGGAAAAGAAACACAAAAATGCATTAGATGAGCAAGAAATACAAGATGGCTTACCTGAGACACGCAAACAGCAGCATACATACCGGGCAAAGCACTCCATTCACGCTGCTGCAGGAAGACAACACGAGCCGGGGTAGACCTGGAAAAGAAACACAAAAATGCATTAGTTGAGCAAGAAAGACAAGATGGCTTACCTGAGACACGCAAACAGCAGCAGACATACCAGGCAAAGCACTCATACACGCCGCTGCACGAAGACGACATGAGCCTGGGTAGACCTGGAAAAGAAACACAAAAATGCATTAGATGAGCAAGAAAGACTAGATGGCTCACCTGAGACACGCAAACAGTAGCATACATACCGGGCAAAGCACTCCATACACGCCGCTGCACAAAGACGACACGAGCCGGGGTAGACCTGGAAAAGAAACACAAAAATGCATTAGATGAGCAAGAAAGGCAAGATGGCTTACCTGAGACACGCAAACAGCAGCATACATACCGGGCAAAGCACTCATACACGCCGCTGCACGAAGACGACATGAGCCTGGGTAGACCTGGAAAAGAAACACAAAAATGCATTAGATGAGCAAGAAAGACTAGATGGCTCACCTGAGACACGCAAACAGTAGCATACATACCGGGCAAAGCACTCCATACACGCCGCTGCACAAAGACGACACGAGCCGGGGTAGACCTGGAAAAGAAACACAAAAATGCATTAGATGAGCAAGAAAGGCAAGATGGCTTACCTGAGACACGCAAACAGCAGCATACATACTGAGCAAAGCACTCCACGCACGCCGCTGCACGAAGATGACACACAGCCGGGGTAGACCTGGAAAAGAAACACAAAAATGCATTAGATGAGCAAAAAAGACAAGTAGGCTTACCTGAGACACGCAAACAGCAGCATATATACCGGGCAAAGCATTCCATGCACGCCGATGCACGAAGACGACACAAGCTGGTGTTGACCTGATAAAGAAACACAAAAATGCATTAGATGAGCAAGAAAGAGAAGATGGCTTACCTGAGACACGCAAACAGCAGAATACATACCGGGCAAAGCACTCCATGCACGCCGCTGCATGAAGACGACGCAAGCCGGGGTAGACCTGGAAAAGAAACACGAAAATGCATTCGATGAGCAAGAAAGACAAGATGGCTTACCTGAGACACGCACACAGCAGCATACATACCGGGCAAAGCACTCCATACACGCCGCTGCACGAAGACGACACAAGCCGGGGTAGACCTGGAAAAGAGACACAAAAATGCATTCGATGAGCAAGAAAGACAAGATGGCTTACCTGAGACACGCAAACAGCAGCATACATACCGGGCAAAGCACTCCATGGATGCCGCTGCACGAAGACGACACGAGCTGGGGTAGACCTGGAAAAGAAACACAAAAATGCATGAGATGAGCAAATCAAGACAAGTTGACTTACCTGAGACACGCAAACCGCAGCATACATACCGGGCAAAGCAATCCATGCACGCCGCTGCAGGAAGATGACACGAGCCGGGGTACACCTGGAAAAGAAAAACAAAAATGCATTTGATGAGCAAGAAAGACAAGATGGCTCACCTGAGACACGCAAACAGCAGCATACATACCAGGCAAAGCACTCCATGCACTCCGCTGCACGAAGACGACACGAGCAGGGGTAGACCTGGAAAAAAACACACAAAAATGCATTCGATGAGCAAGAAAGACAAGATGGCTTACCTGAGACACCCAAACAGGAGCATACATACCGGGCAAAGCACTCCATACATGCCGCTGCACGAAGATGACACGAGCAGTGGTCGACCTGGAAAAGAAACACAAAAATGCATTAGATGAGCAAAAAAGACAAGATGGCTTACCTGAGACTCGCAAACAGCAGCATACATACCGGGCAAAGCACTCCATGCACGCCTCTGCACAAAGACGTCACGAGCCGGGGTAGCCCTGGAAAAGAAACACAAAAAAGCATTAAATAATCAAGAAAGAAAAGATGGCTTACCTGAGACGAGCAAACAGCAGCATATATACCAGGTAAAGCACTCCCTACACGCCGCTGCACGAAGACGACACGAGCCGGGGTAGACCTGGAAAAGAAACACAAAAACGCATTAGATGAGCAAGAAAGACAAGATGGCTTATCTGAGACACGCAAACAGCAGCATACATACCGGGCAAAGCACTCCATACATGCTGCTGCACGAAGACAACACGAGCCGGGGTAGACCTGGAAAAGAAACACAAAAATGCATTAGATGAGCAAGAAAGACTAGATGGCTTACCTGAGACAAGCAAACAGTAGCATACATAACGGGCGAAGCACTCCATACACGCCGCTGCACAAAGACGACACGAGCCGGGGTAGACCTGGAAAAGAAACACAAAAATGGATTAGATGAGCAAGAAATACAAGATGGCTTATCTGAGACACGCAAACAGCAGCATACATACCGGGCAAAGCACTCCATACACGCTGCTGCACGAAGACAAAACGAGCCGGGGTAGACCTGATAAAGGAACACAAAAATGCATTCGTTGAGCAAGAAAGACAAGATGGCTTACCTGAGACACGCAAACAGCAGCATACATACCAGGCAAAGCACTCCATGCATGCCGCTGCACGAAGATGACACGAGCCGGGGTCGACCTGGAAAAAAAACACAAAATTGCATCAGATGAGCAAGAAAGACAAGATGGCTTACCTGAGACACGCAAACAGCAGCATACATACCGGGCAAAGCACTCCATGCACGCTGCTGCACAAAGCTGACACGAGCCGGGGTAGACCTGGAAAAGAAACACAAAAAAGCATTAGATGAGCAAGAAAGACAAGAGGGCTTACCTGAGACCCGCAAGACCTGAGACCCGCAAACAGCAGCATACATACCGGGCAAAGCACTCCACGCACGCCGCTGCACGAAGATGACATGAGCCGGAGTAGACCTGGAAAAGAAACACAAAAATGCATTAGATGAGCAAAAAAGACAAGATGGCTTACCTGAGACACGCAAACAGCAGCATACATACCGGGCAAAGAACTACGCGCACGCCGCTCCACGAAGACGACACACAGCCGGGGTAGACCTGGAAAAGAAACACAAAAATGCATTAGATGAGGAAAAAGACAAGTAGGCTTACCTGAGACACGCAAACAGCAGCATATGTACCGGGCAAAGCACTCCATGCAAGCCTCTGCAGGAAGATGACACGAGCCAGGGTACACCTGTAAAAGAAACACAAAAATGCATTAGATGAGAAAGAAAGACAAGATGGCTTACCTGAGACACGCAAACAGCAGCATACATACCAGGCAAAGCACTCCATGCACGCAAACGACACGAACCGGGGTTGACCTGGTAAAGAAACACTAAAATGCATTAGATGAGCAAGAAAGACAAGATGGCTTACCTGAGACACGCAAATAGCAGCATACATGCCGGGCAAAGCACTCCATGCACGCCGCTGCAGGAAGATGACACGAGCCGGGGTACACCTGGAAAAGAAAAACAAAAATGCATTTGATGAGCAAGAAAGACAAGATGGCTCACCTGAGACACACAAACAGCAGCAGACATACCAGGCAAAGCACTCCATGCACTCCGCTGCACGAAGACGACACGAGCCGGGGTAGACCTGGAAAAAAACACACAAAAATGCATTAGATGAGCAAGAAAGACAAGATGGCTTACCTGAGACACCCAAACAGGAGCATACATACCGGGCAAAGCACTCCTTACACGCCGCTGCACGAAGATGACGATTCAGAAAAGGGGGTGGTGATGAACAGAGTGTCTGAATTAAGCAGACCACTCTTACCCAGTCCAAAGATCAGGGCTTGATCCATCACCGTTATTTATCTCACTGCCCCATCCCAGCTCAGAACCTGGCTATATGCAAATTAGTCTGTCCCTGGCCCAGTGCATCATGGGAACAGGGCAGACCAAACTACCAAGCCAATTCTTCACCAGAAAGGAGACAAGCTACCGGGGACCGGTTTCTGGCATTTCAGCCTCTTCGGCCCGGCTTGCTTGAATCCTGATGGAGCAGTGAGAAAGGGACTCATGTCTGAGTATACCCTGCCACACCTATAGTGGCCAAAAACGATTCAGAAAAGGGGGTGGTGATGAACAGAGTGTCTGAATTAAGCAGACCACTCTTACCCAGTCCAAAGATCAGGGCTTGATCCATCACCGTTATTTATCTCACTGCCCCATCCCAGCTCAGAACCTGGCTATATGCAAATTAGTCTGTCCCTGGCCCAGTGCATCATGGGAACAGGGCAGACCAAACTACCAAGCCAATTCTTCACCAGAAAGGAGACAAGCTACCGGGGACCGGTTTCTGGCATTTCAGCCTCTTCGGCCCGGCTTGCTTGAATCCTGATGGAGCAGTGAGAAAGGGACTCATGTCATGAAGATGACACGAGCAGTGGTCGACCTGGAAAAGAAACACAAAAATGCATTAGATGAGCAAGAAAGACAAGATGGCTTACCTGAGACACGCACACAGCAGCATACATACCGGGCAAAGCACTCCATACACGCCGCTGCACGAAGACGACACAAGCCTGGGTAGACCTGGAAAAGAAACACAAAAATGCATGAGATGAGCAAGAAAGACAAGATGGCTTACCTGAGACACGCAAACAGCCGCATACATACCGGGCAAAGCATTCCATGCACGCCGCTGCAGGAAAATGACACGAGCCGGGGTACACCTGGAAAAGAAACACAAAAATGCATTAGATGAGCAAGAAAGACAGGTTGACTTACCTGAGACACGCAAACCGCAGCATACATGCCGGGCAAAGCACTCCATGAATGCCACTGCACGAAGACGACACGAGCCGGGGTAGACCTGGAAAAGAAACACAAAAATGCATTTGATGAGCAAGAAAGACAAGATGGCTCACCTGAGACACGCAAACAGCAGCATACATACCAGGCAAAGCACTCCATGCACTCCGCTGCACGAAGACGACACGAGCCGGGGTAGACCTGGAAAAAAAAACCCAAAAATGCATTAGATGAGCAAGAAAGACAAGATGGCTTACCTGAGACACGCAAACAGCAGCATACATACCAGGCAAAGTACTCCCTACACGCCGCTGCACGAAGTCGACATGAGCCGGGGTAGACCTGGAAAAGAAACACAAAAATGCATTAGATGAGCAAGAAAGACAAGATGGCTTACATGAGACATGCAAACAGCAGCATACATAACGGGCAAAGCACTCCATACATGCTGCTGCACAAAGACGACACAAGCCGGCGATAACGACACAGGGACACAGACCGGGGTAGACCTGGAAAAGAAACACAAAAATACATTAGATGAGCAAGAAAGATAAGATGGCTTACCTGAGACTCGCAAACAGCAGCATACATACCGGGCAAAGCACTCCATACATGCCGCTGCACGAAGACGACACAAGCCTTGGTAGACCTGGAAAAGAAACACAAAAATGCATTAGATGAGCAAAAAAGACAAGATGGCTTACCTGAGACTCGCAAACAGCGGTATACATACCGGGCAAAGCACTCCATGCACGCCGCTGCACAAAGACGACACGAGCCGGGGTAGACCTGGAATAGAAACACAAAAAAGCATTAAATGAGCAAGAAAGACAAGATGGCTTACCTGAGACGAGCAAACAGCAGCATATATACCAGGTAAAGCACTCCCTACACGCCGCTGCACGAAGTCGACATGAGACGGGGTAGACCTGGAAAAGAAACACAAAAATGCATTAGATGAGCAAGAAAGACAAGATGGCTTACCTGAGACACGCAAACAGCAGCATACATACCGGGCAAAGCACTCCATACACGCTGCTGCACGAAGACAAAACGAGCCGGGGTAGACCTGATAAAGGAACACAAAAATGCATTCGTTGAGCAAGAAAGACAAGATGGCTTACCTGAGACACGCAAACAGCAGCATACATACCAGGCAAAGCACTCCATGCATGCCGCTGCACGAAGATGACACGAGCCGGGGTCGACCTGGAAAAAAAACACAAAATTGCATCAGATGAGCAAGAAAGACAAGATGGCTTACCTGAGACACGCAAACAGCAGCATACATACCGGGCAAAACACTCCATGCACGCTGCTGCACAAAGCTGACACGAGCCGGGGTAGACCTGGAAAAGAAACACAAAAAAGCATTAGATGAGCAAGAAAGACAAGAGGGCTTACCTGAGACCCGCAAGACCTGAGACCCGCAAACAGCAGCATACATACCGGGCAAAGCACTCCACGCACGCCGCTGCACGAAGATGACATGAGCCGGAGTAGACCTGGAAAAGAAACACAAAAATGCATTAGATGAGCAAAAAAGACAAGATGGCTTACCTGAGACACGCAAACAGCAGCATACATACCGGGCAAAGAACTACGCGCACGCCGCTCCACGAAGACGACACACAGCCGGGGTAGACCTGGAAAAGAAACACAAAAATGCATTAGATGAGGAAAAAAGACAAGTAGGCTTACCTGAGACACGCAAACAGCAGCATACATACCAGGCAAAGCACTCCATGCACGCAAACGACACGAACCGGGGTTGACCTGGTAAAGAAACACTAAAATGCATTAGATGAGCAAGAAAGACAAGATGGCTTACCTGAGACACGCAAATAGCAGCATACATGCCGGGCAAAGCACTCCATGCACGCCGCTGCAGGAAGATGACACGAGCCGGGGTACACCTGGAAAAGAAAAACAAAAATGCATTTGATGAGCAAGAAAGACAAGATGGCTCACCTGAGACACACAAACAGCAGCAGACATACCAGGCAAAGCACTCCATGCACTCCGCTGCACGAAGACGACACGAGCCGGGGTAGACCTGGAAAAAAACACACAAAAATGCATTAGATGAGCAAGAAAGACAAGATGGCTTACCTGAGACACCCAAACAGGAGCATACATACCGGGCAAAGCACTCCTTACACGCCGCTGCACGAAGATGACGATTCAGAAAAGGGGGTGGTGATGAACAGAGTGTCTGAATTAAGCAGACCACTCCTACCCAGTCCAAAGATCAGGGCTTGATCCATCACCGTTATTTATCTCACTGCCCCATCCCAGCTCAGAACCTGGCTGTTGGACTTGGCCCGCAGGGCAGGTTCGCCCCTAAACTTTTTGCCTTATGTGTGACCCTGTGTCAGTGATCTTTGGGTCTCTGCGCACTTTCCCCTGGGTCCCAGAGTGAAAGTGCGTGCGTGTAGTATGGCTGGCCTGCCCTCCCATAGGAATGCATGGGGAATGTGTGTGTCCCTGGTAGTTCCTGATGCGTGGGGAGTGCAGGCTCGAGTTTAGTATGTGTAAACTCGTGAGAGTGAATGCTGCGAGATGGTGTCTGCGGCATGTATGTGTCTAGAAGGGAAGTGTTACTTCTGGACATTGAGATATGTGTGCATGTGCTGTGAGGGTGATAGAGCGTGATTGGCTGGAGCTGGCTGGCATGCCAGGCTCCAGGAAGTCTGGATGGGTTTGCCCGGTGGTGAGTGGGAGATTAGCATGAGTGATGTGTGGGAGGAGTGTACCTGTGTCCTGGATGGGCTGGGTTTTCCCCACACAATGCTGGCTCCGCCCCCCTGTGGTGTGTCTAACGACCCTAGCCTCCCCAGTGAAAGAAATGGGTGGTTGAGCCATCAAGAGTGCTCCAAAGCCAGCTGAAACTGGTTTTCCCCCCACCCTGCATCTCAGACAAAGGGAAATACTGTATAAAAATGGGGCTGTGTCCCCACTGAAGTTGTTCTCTTCCAGGATCCTGAGGGGGCTGTTGCTGCCGCTGGGCCAGAGGACCGCCACTTGGGGTGTCTCCCTGCCTGGAGACCCAGTGTGCTGGCTCTGGGCCCAGCCTTGCCCCCTGCCTTGCTGAAGGACTCTGCTGGACCTCTATTTTACTTATAGCGCCTGGGAGCGCTCTATTTTGGTCCTCTAGCGCTTGGGAGCGCTTGATTTTGTCCCAGCGCTGGGAGCGCTGTATTTTGCCCCCGCAAGCGCCTGTGAGCGCTTTAATGGTGTCCTAGCGAGGGAGCGCTTTATTTTCCACATATAGCGCTTGGAGCGCTTTAGGTTTGCCTGGCGCCGCCTTGATTGCTTCGGCCGGTGCCCACCCGGCATTGATCGCCCCGTTGTGGATCAACTCGAGGGAGCCAACCCCTTGGTTGAATCATCGTCTGCTTACACCCCGCCTGCCTGCCTGAATCGGGCCGCCGCGCTGCCCGCGGTGACCCGGAAGTGAAGGGCCGGCCGGCCAATCCCTACGCGGCCTGACCGGGAGAAGGACCGGAAGTCCCGCCCCCGGCGCCGCACCGTGAGAAGGGGAGAAAGGGTGGCGCTGCTCGCGGGGCTCCCGTGAGGAGAAGAGAGCCCCGCATCGGAAGAAGCCCCGGAGAGGGAGAGGAGCCCGCCCGCGGCACCAGAGCCGCCGCCAGACAGACAGCCGGTGAGTGCGGGAGCAGTGGTGCCTTCTCCCCAGAGCGGCCCCGGTTGCTAGGGGCCCGCCCCGACGAGAGGGGCATTGCGTGTTTTGGAGCCCGAGGCTCCTGGGGGGCAGATTTGTTGAGCCTTGCGAGGCTCCCCGCCCAAGATTGTTGTCTGAGCCCACGAGAGGCTCGAGAGCGCCCCCATTGTTGTCTGAGCCCACGAGAGGCTCGAGGCGCCCTAGTTGTGGTACGAGGCCCACGGGGGCCCCGGGGGCACCGGTGTTGTTGAGCCCGGAGAGGCTCTGGAGACGGCGCATTTTTGTGTTGAGCCCTGAGAGGCTCAGAGGAGGCATCTTCTTTCCGAGCCAGGAGGCTCAAAGGGGCCAGTCATTTGTTAAGAGCCCAGAGAGGCTCCTTGGGGCAATCTGCGTATTTCGAGTCCCCAGGAGGGGGGCTCCAACGAAGGGGCATATTCGTTTTGAGAGGCTCTGGGGTGCCACAGTAATTTCTCTAGAGCCCAGCGAGGCTCCCACATTGGCCCCACCGTTGCTCTTGAGCCCTGAGAGGCTCCCCCGCCCAGATGTTGTTTCACGAGCCCTGAGAGGCTCAGGGGCATAATTGATGTTCAGAGCCCAGTGAGGCTCTTGAGAGACAGTCAGTTGGGCAGAGCCTGCGAGGCTCCAGCGTTGGCCCATTATTGATGATTCAGCTGCCCAGCACTTTGTGGGCAGCTGCCACGTTTAGGCCCTGACATTTGGACACAGAGACAGTCACAGGTGGTGACTTGTGAGTTGGCGCCATTGTTATTGTTCTGCACCTCTGAATGTGTTTTTATGCGTCATGTGCCTTACACCTCTGAATGTATTGTTGATGCATCATGTGTTTTATTTCCCTACACCGCTGAATGTTAATGTATCATGTGTTTTGTTCTTACACCCCTACAGGTATTATGATATGTAGGTGGTTGTTTTCTCCCTAGTACAGGTGGTGCTAGTGAGGTCCTGTTACCAGTGATTACTGGTTGTGTGCTCTATTTTTATATTGTGTGCTACACTGATTTTTCTTTCTACAAGTGCTAAGTTCTAAAAGTGCTGATACCCCTGACAGTGGTCCAAGTGGCCCTGTCCTGTGCAATATCCCTTGTAAATTCCGCCCGTGCCTGTTGGCACAGTGTAACAAGATGTGTGTTTTATCTGATGTATATTTATTATAATACAAAGGCTATTTTTACATAACCTTGTGTGGAGTTTCCTTTGTGGTGGGCCTTTGGTTGTTGTTGCTGGGGTGCGTGCGCAAATACTTAACCTACATCGCCTCCAAGTTTAGCCTTGCTGCTCGCGCCACGTTACCTAGAGGGTGAGTAGGGGTTATCTTGGCGTGTAACTTCCTTGCCCTGACTTGGGTGTGGTGGTCTCTGACTGACTTTGGCGAAAGCCCTGGCCAGCCGGGGATCCCATTTCCAACATTGGCGGCAAGCGGTGGGATAAGGATTTGTGTTTGCGTTGTACCACAGTAGCAGCTGGCCGCACTTCAAAGCTCTACATTTGTTAGATAACCACATTTTGGGGATTATTGTTTTTGGTGAAATTCCATTGTTTCTTCTCCTGAAGAGTGTCATTTGATAATTGTGTCCTGTACATTTGTCCCCCGCCCTGCTTCCAGAGTTTGGTACCTGTGTCGCTTTTGGTCAGGTTGAGAAGTCAGGGGTGGTAGAAACTGCCTTACCGATCCGAGGGGAGGGTGTGTGTGGATGAATGGTGTGTTTTCCTGGACGCATGAGTGAGTTCTTTTTTAAGGAGAGTGTGGAAGTTTTGGAATTGTGTACTCCTACTTCAGATTGCAAGGTCCCTTGTGTTGCACGTGTCTGTGAGCATCCTGTCAAGATGGAATCGCCTTTTAACCTTTGTGGCCTGTTTAAGTACAGTGTGCATGAGTTGGTACGGTTATGTAAGGAGAGAGACATCCCAGTGAGTGAGTCAGACACCCAGTCCAAGCTTAGGGATAACATGATCCTGTGGCAGAAGAGTGACTGGGAGCGTGAGCACAGAGAGAGAGAGAGGGCCCGGGCCGCACACCAGGAGGGTGGTGGGCCTGAGGGGAGCCCTGAAGAGTCTGATGTGGAGAGTGAGTTTGACAGTGGGTGGGCGCCAGCAGAGAGCGAGTATCCCCTAGATAGGGAGTCCCTTGCTGGGTCCAGTGTCAGATGTAGCACCCCATCCCTTTCCCTGTCCCCAGAGGTGTGGTTGGATAGGAGAGAAGAGAGGGAGCACCAGCTGGCCATGGAAAAGCTCAGGTTAGAGCATGCCAGAGAGATGGCGCAGTTGGGTGTGAATGAGCGGATTGCAGAGGCTGAGAGGGCCTTTGCCAGAGAGAGAGTAGCTCGGGAGGGTAGATTATCCCCTGACCGCAGTCATAATGTTCTGGATCCCCCAGGGAGGGTTGAGTCCAGTGGTGGCAGCTATTTAGATTCCAGTATAGGAAATCCCAGTCCCAGCTCCCCCAGTCTGGTACCTGTTTCCCCAGAGGAGGAGTATAGGTTGAGATTCAGGGGCAGTATGAAACTGTCTCACCAGTCTTGGGGAGAGTTTGTGGATGAATGTCAAGATGCACTGTCTGATTGGTCATCGGTTCACACAGAAGGTGATTTTGTAAAACTGTTTGATCTGGTTCTCAGAGAGCAGGTGCTCAGTAGTTGTTTGCCAGGGTTGCGACAACACCTGTTGGACTATGGGTTGACTGATCCAGACACGCTTGCTGAGGAAGCAGAGCGATGGGAAAGTGCTAGAGGTTCGCTAGAGTCAGTGGTGAGTGACTCCGAAAGTAGTGGGTCAGGGATCTCCCAGCCCAGCGTGGTGGAAGAGGCTCCGTGTAGCCCAGCTAGGTCCCAGTATAGTGAGAAGGGTGGAGGGGCTGACTACCTGGCTCAGTGGAGCAGGAGTCAGTGGGTGGCTGAGAGCCCCCAGAGGCCCGAAGCCCTGTCTCAGAACCTGGGTGGTTTCTTGAGGGAACACCAGGTTGGAGACCTAGGCTGTCCTGTTAGCCCATTTGAGGAGGATCTCCTAGTGAGTAGAGGACCTGGAGCGTCTGTAACCAGAGCTCCTGTGGTTCTAGAGGCTGGCAGTACCGCTCCGGTAGGGAGGGTACAGGAGTCCAGCGTGAGGAGTGATTGGGGGATGAGTTTCCCAGTGGATGCACCAGTGGACCAGAGACTAGCCAGTTGGGCTAGATCTTCTTGGAGGGACCCGGGTGGCACCACTTCTGGTCTGGGGGATCGTCCCGCACTGTCAGGTGGACAGAGGGCGGGAGATCTGCGCCAGACAGACAGTCACACAACAGATGTGTCATTTGTTAACCTCAGGGGGATTGCGTGTGAATCCCCAGAAGTCCTGGAGTGCCAGGCAATTGTTCCACCAAAGGTTTTAGACCGGAGGTTGGATGGCCAGGTTCAGGATCAGCCTGATCTGAAGGGTAGGACGACTGTAACCAGTGTCCTGACCGGTTCTTCTTCCAGAGGAACTTCTCCAGTTGGGAGAGGGCAGACCTCTGGAAGGGGGTGCAGAGGGTGGGAGAGCCCACCTCTGACCCCGGTGCAACCTGAGGGGTTAAACCCTGGGTTGGAATGGCGTTCTAGGTGTCCCCCTCGCACGGGGAGGAGGAACCCTAAAAGAAGAGGTAAGGGGAGGAGAGCCTTCCCTGAGACTCCTGGTCCACCTGAGGTTGTAGACCCTAGGCTGGAGAACCAGTGGCAGTCTAGCCCTGTATTGAAGACAGGAGGAGTGGAGAATGGCTACTATGTGCCAGGGGTTACTACCCCCCACTTCGTGAGTAGGCAGGAACCAGTGGCACCTGGGTGGCCTAGGGCCTGGTCCTGGCCGCAAACAGCTGAGGAGTACCAGTGGGGTAGCCCAGCTGGTCCTTAAGGTAGCTTTAGAAGGAACCCTAGGGGTTCACCGTGGCATAGAACAGGAGGGTGTCCCGGCAGTGGCGGGCCTGCGTCCGTGTTCTATCGCCCCAAGCAGGGAAGTCCATCACGGTGGTGATTGTTCTCCCCTGCGTTTTGGCTGGAAGGGGGTTGTGTTGGACTTGGCCCGCAGGGCAGGTTCGCCCCTAAACTTTTTGCCTTATGTGTGACCCTGTGTCAGTGATTTTTGGGTCTCTGCGCACTTTCCCCTTGGTCCCAGAGTGAAAGTGCGTGCGTGTAGTATGGCTGGCCTGTCCTCCCATAGGAATGCATGGGGAATGTGTGTGTCCCTGGTAGTTCCTGATGCGTGGGGAGTGCAGGCTCGAGTTTAGTATGTGTAAACTCGTGAGAGTGAATGCTGCGAGATGGTGTCTGCGGCATGTATGTGTCTAGAAGGGAAGTGTTACTTCTGGACATTGAGATATGTGTGCATGTGCTGTGAGGGTGATGGAGCGTGATTGGCTGGAGCTGGCTGGCATGCCAGGCTCCAGGAAGTCTGGATGGGTTTGCCCGGTGGTGAGTGGGAGATTAGCATGAGTGATGTGTGGGAGGAGTGTACCTGTGTCCTGGATGGGCTGGGTTTTCCCCACACAATGCTGGCTCCGCCCCCCTGTGGTGTGTCTAACGACCCTAGCCTCCCCAGTGAAAGAAATGGGTGGTTGAGCCATCAAGAGTGCTCCAAAGCCAGCTGAAACTGGTTTTCCCCCCACCCTGCATCTCAGACAAAGGGAAATACTGTATAAAAATGGGGCTGTGTCCCCACTGAAGTTGTTCTCTTCCAGGATCCTGAGGGGGCTGTTGCTGCCGCTGGGCCAGAGGACCGCCACTTGGGGTGTCTCCCTGCCTGGAGACCCAGTGTGCTGGCTCTGGGCCCAGCCTTGCCCCCTGCCTTGCTGAAGGACTCTGCTGGACCTCTATTTTACTTATAGCGCCTGGGAGCGCTCTATTTTGGTCCTCTAGCGCTTGGGAGCGCTTGATTTTGTCCCAGCGCTGGGAGCGCTGTATTTTGCCCCCGCAAGCGCCTGTGAGCGCTTTAATGGTGTCCTAGCGAGGGAGCGCTTTATTTTCCACATATAGCGCTTGGAGCGCTTTAGGTTTGCCTGGCGCCGCCTTGATTGCTTCGGCCGGTGCCCACCCGGCATTGATCGCCCCGTTGTGGATCAACTCGAGGGAGCCAACCCCTTGGTTGAATCATCGTCTGCTTACACCCCGCCTGCCTGCCTGAATCGGGCCGCCGCGCTGCCCGCGGTGACCCGGAAGTGAAGGGCCGGCCGGCCAATCCCTACGCGGCCTGACCGGGAGAAGGACCGGAAGTCCCGCCCCCGGCGCCGCACCGTGAGAAGGGGAGAAAGGGTGGCGCTGCTCGCGGGGCTCCCGTGAGGAGAAGAGAGCCCCGCATCGGAAGAAGCCCCGGAGAGGGAGAGGAGCCCGCCCGCGGCACCAGAGCCGCCGCCAGACAGACAGCCGGTGAGTGCGGGAGCAGTGGTGCCTTCTCCCCAGAGCGGCCCCGGTTGCTAGGGGCCCGCCCCGACGAGAGGGGCATTGCGTGTTTTGGAGCCCGAGGCTCCTGGGGGGCAGATTTGTTGAGCCTTGCGAGGCTCCCCGCCCAAGATTGTTGTCTGAGCCCACGAGAGGCTCGAGAGCGCCCCCATTGTTGTCTGAGCCCACGAGAGGCTCGAGGCGCCCTAGTTGTGGTACGAGGCCCACGGGGGCCCCGGGGGCACCGGTGTTGTTGAGCCCGGAGAGGCTCTGGAGACGGCGCATTTTTGTGTTGAGCCCTGAGAGGCTCAGAGGAGGCATCTTCTTTCCGAGCCAGGAGGCTCAAAGGGGCCAGTCATTTGTTAAGAGCCCAGAGAGGCTCCTTGGGGCAATCTGCGTATTTCGAGTCCCCAGGAGGGGGGCTCCAACGAAGGGGCATATTCGTTTTGAGAGGCTCTGGGGTGCCACAGTAATTTCTCTAGAGCCCAGCGAGGCTCCCACATTGGCCCCACCGTTGCTCTTGAGCCCTGAGAGGCTCCCCCGCCCAGATGTTGTTTCACGAGCCCTGAGAGGCTCAGGGGCATAATTGATGTTCAGAGCCCAGTGAGGCTCTTGAGAGACAGTCAGTTGGGCAGAGCCTGCGAGGCTCCAGCGTTGGCCCATTATTGATGATTCAGCTGCCCAGCACTTTGTGGGCAGCTGCCACGTTTAGGCCCTGACATTTGGACACAGAGACAGTCACAGGTGGTGACTTGTGAGTTGGCGCCATTGTTATTGTTCTGCACCTCTGAATGTGTTTTTATGCGTCATGTGCCTTACACCTCTGAATGTATTGTTGATGCATCATGTGTTTTATTTCCCTACACCGCTGAATGTTAATGTATCATGTGTTTTGTTCTTACACCCCTACAGGTATTATGATATGTAGGTGGTTGTTTTCTCCCTAGTACAGGTGGTGCTAGTGAGGTCCTGTTACCAGTGATTACTGGTTGTGTGCTCTATTTTTATATTGTGTGCTACACTGATTTTTCTTTCTACAAGTGCTAAGTTCTAAAAGTGCTGATACCCCTGACAGTGGTCCAAGTGGCCCTGTCCTGTGCAATATCCCTTGTAAATTCCGCCCGTGCCTGTTGGCACAGTGTAACAAGATGTGTGTTTTATCTGATGTATATTTATTATAATACAAAGGCTATTTTTACATAACCTTGTGTGGAGTTTCCTTTGTGGTGGGCCTTTGGTTGTTGTTGCTGGGGTGCGTGCGCAAATACTTAACCTACATCGCCTCCAAGTTTAGCCTTGCTGCTCGCGCCACGTTACCTAGAGGGTGAGTAGGGGTTATCTTGGCGTGTAACTTCCTTGCCCTGACTTGGGTGTGGTGGTCTCTGACTGACTTTGGCGAAAGCCCTGGCCAGCCGGGGATCCCATTTCCAACACTGGCTATATGCAAATTAGTCTGTCCCTGGCCCAGTGCATCATGGGAACAGGGCAGACCAAACTACCAAGCCAATTCTTCACCAGAAAGGAGACAAGCTACCGGGGACCGGTTTCTGGCATTTCAGCCTCTTCGGCCTGGCTTGCTTGAATCCTGATGGAGCAGTGAGAAAGGGACTCATGTCTGAGTATACCCTGCCACACCTATAGTGGCCAAAAACGATTCAGAAAAGGGGGTGGTGATGAACAGAGTGTCTGAATTAAGCAGACCACTCTTACCCAGTCCAAAGATCAGGGCTTGATCCATCACCGTTATTTATCTCACTGCCCCATCCCAGCTCAGAACCTGGCTATATGCAAATTAGTCTGTCCCTGGCCCAGTGCATCATGGGAACAGGGCAGACCAAACTACCAAGCCAATTCTTCACCAGAAAGGAGACAAGCTACCGGGGACCGGTTTCTGGCATTTCAGCCTCTTCGGCCCGGCTTGCTTGAATCCTGATGGAGCAGTGAGAAAGGGACTCATGTCATGAAGATGACACGAGCAGTGGTCGACCTGGAAAAGAAACACAAAAATGCATTAGATGAGCAAGAAAGACAAGATGGCTTACCTGAGACACGCACACAGCAGCATACATACCGGGCAAAGCACTCCATACACGCCGCTGCACGAAGACGACACAAGCCTGGGTAGACCTGGAAAAGAAACACAATAATGCATGAGATGAGCAAGAAAGACAAGATGGCTTACCTGAGACACGCAAACAGCCGCATACATACCGGGCAAAGCATTCCATGCACGCCGCTGCAGGAAAATGACACGAGCCGGGGTACACCTGGAAAAGAAACACAAAAATGCATTAGATGAGCAAGAAAGACAGGTTGACTTACCTGAGACACGCAAACCGCAGCATACATGCCGGGCAAAGCACTCCATGAATGCCACTGCACGAAGACGACACGAGCCGGGGTAGACCTGGAAAAGAAACACAAAAATGCATTTGATGAGCAAGAAAGACAAGATGGCTCACCTGAGACACGCAAACAGCAGCATACATACCAGGCAAAGCACTCCATGCACTCCGCTGCACGAAGACGACACGAGCCGGGGTAGACCTGGAAAAAAAAACACAAAAATGCATTAGATGAGCAAGAAAGACAAGATGGCTTACCTGAGACACGCAAACAGCAGCATACATACCAGGCAAAGTACTCCCTACACGCCGCTGCACGAAGTCGACATGAGCCGGGGTAGACCTGGAAAAGAAACACAAAAATGCATTAGATGAGCAAGAAAGACAAGATGGCTTACATGAGACATGCAAACAGCAGCATACATAACGGGCAAAGCACTCCATACATGCTGCTGCACAAAGACGACACAAGCCGGCGATAACGACACAGGGACACAGACCGGGGTAGACCTGGAAAAGAAACACAAAAATACATTAGATGAGCAAGAAAGATAAGATGGCTTACCTGAGACTCGCAAACAGCAGCATACATACCGGGCAAAGCACTCCATACATGCCGCTGCACGAAGACGACACAAGCCTTGGTAGACCTGGAAAAGAAACACAAAAATGCATTAGATGAGCAAAAAAGACAAGATGGCTTACCTGAGACTCGCAAACAGCGGTATACATACCGGGCAAAGCACTCCATGCACGCCGCTGCACAAAGACGACACGAGCCGGGGTAGACCTGGAATAGAAACACAAAAAAGCATTAAATGAGCAAGAAAGACAAGATGGCTTACCTGAGACGAGCAAACAGCAGCATATATACCAGGTAAAGCACTCCCTACACGCCGCTGCACGAAGACGACACGAGCCGGGGTAGACCTGGAAAAGAAACACAAAAATGCATTAGATTAGCAAGAAAGACAAGATGGCTTACCTGAGACACGCAAACAGCAGCATACATACCAGGCAAAGTACTCCCTACACGCCGCTGCACGAAGTCGACATGAGACGGGGTAGACCTGGAAAAGAAACACAAAAATGCATTAGATGAGCAAGAAAGACAAGATGGCTTACCTGAGACATGCAAACAGCAGCATACATAACGAGCAAAGCACTCCATACATGCTGCTGCACTAAGACGACACAAGCCGGCGATAACGACACAGGGACACAGACCGGGGTAGACCTGGAAAAGAAACACAAAAACTACATTAGATGAGCAAGAAAGATAAGATGGCTTACCTGAGACTCGCAAACAGCAGCATACATACCGGGAAAAGCACTCCATACATGCCGCTGCACGAAGACGACACAAGCCGGGGTAGACCTGGAAAAGAAACACAAAAATGCATTAGATGAGCAAAAAAGACAAGATGGCTTACCTGAGACTCGCAAACAGCAGCATACATACCGGGCAAAGCACTCCATGCACGCCTCTGCACAAAGACGACACGAGCCGGGGTAGACCTGGAAAAGAAACACAAAAAAGTATTAAATAATCAAGAAAGAAAAGATGGCTTACCTGAGACGAGCAAACAGCAGCATATATACCAGGTAAAGCACTCCCTACACGCCGCTGCACGAAGACGACACGAGCCGGGGTAGACCTGGAAAAGAAACACAAAAACGCATTAGATGAGCAAGAAAGACAAGATGGCTTATCTGAGACACGCAAACAGCAGCATACATACCGGGCAAAGCACTCCATACACGCTGCTGCACGAAGACAACACGAGCCGGGGTAGACCTGGAAAAGAAACACAAAAATGCATTAGTTGAGCAAGAAAGACAAGATGGCTTACCTGAGACATGCAAACAGCAGCATACATACCAAGCAAAGCACTCCATACACGCCGCTGCACGAAGACGACACAAGCCTGGGTAGACCTGGAAAAGAAACACAAAAATGCATTAGATGAGCAAGATTGACTAGATGGCTTACCTGAGACAAGCAAACAGTAGCATACATACCGGGCGAAGCACTCCATACACGCCGCTGCACAAAGACGACACGAGCCGGGGTAGACCTGGAAAAGAAACACAAAAATGGATTAGATGAGCAAGAAATACAAGATGGCTTACCTGAGACACGCAAACAGCAGCATACATACCGGGCAAAGCACTCCATACACGCTTCTGCACGAAGACAAAACGAGCCGGGGTAGACCTGATAAAGAAACACAAAAATGCATTAGTTGAGCAAGAAAGACAAGATGGCTTACCTGAGACACGCAAACAGCAGCATACATACCAGGCAAAGCACTCCATGCATGCCGCTGCACGAAGATGACACGAGCCGGGGTCGACCTGGAAAAAAAACACAAAATTGCATCAGATGAGAAAGAAAGACAAGATGGCTTACCTGAGACACGCAAACAGCAGCATACATACCGGGCAAAGCACTCCATGCACGCTGCTGCACAAAGCTGATACGAGCCGGGGTAGACCTGGAAAAGAAACACAAAAAAGCATTAGATGAGCAAGAAAGACAAGAGGGCTTACCTGAGACCCGCAAGACCTGAGACCCGCAAACAGCAGCATACATACCGGGCAAAGCACTCCACGCACGCCGCTGCACGAAGATGACATGAGCCGGAGTAGACCTGGAAAAGAAACACAAAAATGCATTAGATGAGCAAAAAAGACAAGATGGCTTACCTGAGACACGCAAACAGCAGCATACATACCGGGCAAAGAACTACGCGCACGCCGCTCCACGAAGACGACACACAGCCGGGGTAGACCTGGAAAAGAAACACAAAAATGCATTAGATGAGGAAAAAAGACAAGTAGGCTTACCTGAGACACGCAAACAGCAGCATATGTACCGGGCAAAGCACTCCATGCAAGCCTCTGCAGGAAGATGACACGAGCCAGGGTACACCTGTAAAAGAAACACAAAAATGCATTAGATGAGAAAGAAAGACAAGATGGCTTACCTGAGACACGCAAACAGCAGCATACATACCAGGCAAAGCACTCCATGCACGCAAACGACACGAACCGGGGTTGACCTGGTAAAGAAACACTAAAATGCATTAGATGAGCAAGAAAGACAAGATGGCTTATCTGAGACACGCAAATAGCAGCATACATGCCGGGCAAAGCACTCCATGCACGCCGCTGCATGAAGACAACGCGAGCCGGGGTAGACCTGGAAAAGAAACACAAAATGCATTAGATGATCAAGAAAGACAAGATGGCTTACCTGAGACGAGCAAACAGCAGCATATATACCAGGTAAAGCACTCCCTACATGCCGCTGCACGAAGACGACACGAGCCGGGGTAGACCTGGAAAAGAAACACAAAAATGCATTAGATGGAAATACAAGATGGCTTACCTGAGACACGCAAACAGCAGCATACATACCGGGCAAAGCACTCCATACACGCTGCTGCAGGAAGACAACACGAGCCGGGGTAGACCTGGAAAAGAAACACAAAAATGCATTAGTTGAGCAAGAAAGACAAGATGGCTTACCTGAGACACGCAAACAGCAGCAGACATACCAGGCAAAGCACTCCATGCACACCGCTGCACGAAGATGACACGAGCCGGGGTAGACCTGGAAAAGAAACACAAAATGCATTAGATGAGCAAGAAAGACAAGATGGCTTACCTGAGACACGCAAACAGCAGCATACATACCGGGCAAAGCACTCCATACACGCCACTGCACGAAGACGACACGAGCCGGGGTAGACCTGGAAAAGAAACACAAAAATGCATTAGATGAGCAAGAAAGGCAAGATGGCTTACCTGAGACACGCAAACAGCAGCATACATACTGAGCAAAGCACTCCACGCACGCCGCTGCACGAAGATGACACACAGCCGGGGTAGACCTGCAAAAGAAACACAAAAATGCATTAGATGAGCAAAAAAGACAAGTAGGCTTACCTGAGACACGCAAACAGCAGCATATATACCGGGCAAAGCATTCCATGCACGCCGATGCACGAAGACGACACAAGCTGGTGTTGACCTGATAAAGAAACACAAAAATGCATTAGATGAGCAAGAAAGAGAAGATGGCTTACCTGAGACACGCAAACAGCAGAATACATACCGGGCAAAGCACTCCATGCACGCCGCTGCATGAAGACGACGCAAGCCGGGGTAGACCTGGAAAAGAAACACGAAAATGCATTCGATGAGCAAGAAAGACAAGATGGCTTACCTGAGACACGCACACAGCAGCATACATACCGGGCAAAGCACTCCATACACGCCGCTGCACGAAGACGACACAAGCCGGGGTAGACCTGGAAAAGAGACACAAAAATGCATTCGATGAACAAGAAAGACAAGATGGCTTACCTGAGACACGCAAACAGCAGCATACATACCGGGCAAAGCACTCCATGGATGCCGCTGCATGAAGACGACACGAGCTGGGGTAGACCTGGAAAAGAAACACAAAAATGCATGAGATGAGCAAAAAAGACAAGTTGACTTACCTGAGACACGCAAACCGCAGCACACATACCGGGCAAAGCAATCCATGCACGCCGCTGCAGGAAGATGACACGAGCCGGGGTACACCTGGAAAAGAAAAACAAAAATGCATTTGATGAGCAAGAAAGACAAGATGGCTCACCTGAGACACGCAAACAGCAGCATACATACCAGGCAAAGCACTCCATGCACTCCGCTGCACGAAGACGACACGAGCCGGGGTGGACCTGGAAAAAAACACACAAAAATGCATTAGATGAGCAAGAAAGACAAGATGGCTTACCTGAGACACCCAAACAGGAGCATACATACCGGGCAAAGCACTCCATACACGCCGCTGCACGAAGATGACACGAGCAGTGGTCGACCTGGAAAAGAAACACAAAAATGCATTAGATGAGCAAGAAAGACAAGATGGCTTACCTGAGACACGCAAACAGCAGCATACATACCGGGCAAAGCACTCCATACACGCTGCTGCAGGAAGACAACACGAGCCGGGGTAGACCTGGAAAAGAAACACAAAAATGCATTAGTTGAGCAAGAAAGACAAGATGGCTTACCTGAGACACGCAAACAGCAGCAGACATACCAGGCAAAGCACTCCATGCACACCGCTGCACGAAGATGACACGAGCCGGGGTAGACCTGGAAAAGAAACACAAAATGCATTAGATGTGCAAGAAAGACAAGATGGCTTACCTGAGACACGCAAACAGCAGCATACATACCGGGCAAAGCACTCCATACACGCCGCTGCACGAAGACGACATGAGCCTGGGTAGACCTGGAAAAGAAACACAAAAATGCATTAGATGAGCAAGAAAGACTAGATTGCTTACCTGAGACGAGCAAACAGCAGCATATATACCAGGTAAAGCACTCCCTACATGCCGCTGCACGAAGACGACACGAGCCGGGGTAGACCTGGAAAAGAAACACAAAAATGCATTAGATGAGCAAGAAATACAAGATGGCTTACCTGAGACACGCAAACAGCAGCAGACATACCAGGCAAAGCACTCCATGCACACCGCTGCACGAAGATGACACGAGCTGGGGTAGTCCTGGAAAAGAAACACAAAATGCATTAGATGAGCAAGAAAGACAAGATGGCTTACCTGAGACACGCAAACAGCAGCATACATACCGGGCAAAGCATTCCATACACGCCGCTGCACGAAGACGACATGAGCCTGGGTAGACCTGGAAAAGAAACACAAAAATGCATTAGATGAGCAAGAAAGACTAGAAGGCTCACCTGAGACACGCAAACAGTAGCATACATACCGGGCAAAGCACTCCATACACGCCGCTGCACAAAGACGACATGAGCCGGGGTAGACCTGGAAAAGAAACACAAAAATGCATTAGATGAGCAAGAAAGGCAAGATGGCTTACCTGAGACACGCAAACAGCAGCATACATACTGAGCAAAGCACTCCACGCACGCCGCTGCACGAAGATGACACACAGCCGGGGTAGACCTGGAAAAGAAACACAAAAATGCATTAGATGAGCAAAAAAGACAAGTAGGCTTACCTGAGACACGCAACCAGCAGCATATATACCGGGCAAAGCATTCCATGCACGCCGATGCACGAAGACGACACAAGCTGGTGTTGACCTGATAAAGAAACACAAAAATGCATTAGATGAGCAAGAAAGAGAAGATGGCTTACCTGAGACACGCAAACAGCAGAATACATACCGGGCAAAGCACTCCATGCACGCCGCTGCATGAAGACGACGCAAGCCGGGGTAGACCTGGAAAAGAAACACGAAAATGCATTCGATGAGCAAGAAAGACAAGATGGCTTACCTGAGACACGCACACAGCAGCATACATACCGGGCAAAGCACTCCATACACGCCGCTGCACGAAGACGACACAAGCTGGGGTAGACCTGGAAAAGAGACACAAAAATGCATTCGATGAGCAAGAAAGACAAGATGGCTTACCTGAGACACGCAAACAGCAGCATACATACCGGGCAAAGCACTCCATGGATGCCGCTGCACGAAGACGACTCGAGCTGGGGTAGACCTGGAAAAGAAACACAAAAATGCATGAGATGAGCACAAAAGACAAGTTGACTTACCTGAGACACGCAAACCGCTGCATACATACCGGGCAAAGCAATCCATGCACGCCGCTGCAGGAAGATGACACGAGCCGGGGTACACCTGGAAAAGAAAAACAAAAATGCATTTGATGAGCAAGAAAGACAAGATTGCTCACCTGAGACACGCAAACAGCAGCATACATACCAGGCAAAGCACTCCATGCACTCCGCTGCACGAAGACGACACGAGCAGGGGTAGACCTGGAAAAAAACACACAAAAATGCATTAGATGAGCAAGAAAGACAAGATGGCTTACCTGAGACACCCAAACAGGAGCATACATACCGGGCAAAGCACTCCATACACGCCGCTGCACGAAGATGACACGAGCAGTGGTCGACCTGGAAAAGAAACACAAAAATGCATTAGATGAGCAAAAAAGACAAGATGGCTTACCTGAGACTCGCAAACAGCAGCATACATACCGGGCAAAGCACTCCATGCACGCCTCTGCACAAAGACGACACGAGCCGGGGTAGACCTGGAAAAGAAACACATAATGCATTAGATGAGCAAGAAAGACAAGATGGCTTACCTGAGACGAGCAAACAGCAGCATATATACCAGGTAAAGCACTCCCTACATGCCGCTGCACGAAGACGACACGAGCCGGGGTAGACCTGGAAAAGAAACACAAAAATGCATTAGATGAGCAAGAAATACAAGATGGCTTACCTGAGACACGCAAACAGCAGCATACATACCGGGCAAAACACTCCATACACGCTGCTGCAGAAAACCACACGAGCCGGGGTAGACCTGGAAAAGAAACACAAAAATGCATTAGTTTAGCAAGAAAGACAGGATGGCTTACCTGAGACACGCAAACAGCAGCAGACATACCAGGCAAAGCACTCCATGCACACCGCTGCACGAAGATGACACGAGCCGGGGTAGACCTGGAAAAGAAACACAAAATGCATTAGATGAGCAAGAAATACAAGATGGCTTACCTGAGACACGCAAACAGCAGCATACATACCGGGCAAAGCACTCCATACACGCTGCTGCACGAAGACAAAACGAGCCGGGGTAGACCTGATAAAGAAACACAAAAATGCATTAGTTGAGCAAGAAAGACAAGATGGCTTACCTGAGACACGCAAACAGCAGCATACATACCAGGCAAAGCACTCCATGCATGCCGCTGCACGAAGATGACACGAGCCGGGGTCGACCTGGAAAAAAAACACAAAATTGCATCAGATGAGAAAGAAAGACAAGATGGCTTACCTGAGACACGCAAACAGCAGCATACATACCGGGCAAAGCACTCCATGCACGCTGCTGCACAAAGCTGATACGAGCCGGGGTAGACCTGGAAAAGAAACACAAAAAAGCATTAGATGAGCAAGAAAGACAAGAGGGCTTACCTGAGACCCGCAAGACCTGAGACCCGCAAACAGCAGCATACATACCGGGCAAAGCACTCCACGCACGCCGCTGCACGAAGATGACATGAGCCGGAGTAGACCTGGAAAAGAAACACAAAAATGCATTAGATGAGCAAAAAAGACAAGATGGCTTACCTGAGACACGCAAACAGCAGCATACATACCGGGCAAAGAACTACACGCACGCCGCTCCACGAAGACGAGACACAGCCGGGGTAGACCTGGAAAAGAAACACAAAAATGCATTAGATGAGGAAAAAAGACAAGTAGGCTTACCTGAGACACGCAAACAGCAGCATATGTACCGGGCAAAGCACTCCATGCAAGCCTCTGCAGGAAGATGACACGAGCCAGGGTACACCTGTAAAAGAAACACAAAAATGCATTAGATGAGAAAGAAAGACAAGATGGCTTACCTGAGACACGCAAACAGCAGCATACATACCAGGCAAAGCACTCCATGCACGCAAACGACACGAACCGGGGTTGACCTGGTAAAGAAACACTAAAATGCATTAGATGAGCATGAAAGACAAGATGGCTTATCTGAGACACGCAAATAGCAGCATACATGTCGGGCAAAGCACTCCATGCACGCCGCTGCATGAAGACAACGCGAGCCGGGGTAGACCTGGAAAAGAAACACAAAATGCATTAGATGATCAAGAAAGACAAGATGGCTTACCTGAGACGAGCAGACAGCAGCATATATACCAGGTAAAGCACTCCCTACATGCCGCTGCACGAAGACGACACGAGCCGGGGTAGACCTGGAAAAGAAACACAAAAATGCATTAGATGAGCAAGAAATACAAGATGGCTTACCTGAGACACGCAAACAGCAGCATACATACCGGGCAAAGCACTCCATACACGCTGCTGCAGGAAGACAACACGAGCCGGGGTAGACCTGGAAAAGAAACACAAAAATGCATTAGTTGAGCAAGAAAGACAAGATGGCTTACCTGAGACACGCAAACAGCAGCAGACATACCAGGCAAAGCACTCCATGCACACCGCTGCACGAAGATGACACGAGCCGGGGTAGACCTGGAAAAGAAACACAAAATGCATTAGATGAGCAAGAAAGACAAGATGGCTTACCTGAGACACGCAAACAGCAGCATACATACCGGGCAAAGCACTCCATACACGCCGCTGCACGAAGACGACATGAGCCTGGGTAGACCTGGAAAAGAAACACAAAAATGCATTAGATGAGCAAGAAAGACTAGATGGCTTACCTGAGACACGCAAACAGTAGCATACATACCGGGCAAAGCACTCCATACACGCCGCTGCACAAAGACGACACGAGCCGGGGTAGACCTGGAAAAGAAACACAAAAATGCATTAGATGAGCAAGAAAGGCAAGATGGCTTACCTGAGACACGCAAACAGCAGCATACATACTGAGCAAAGCACTCCACGCACGCCGCTGCACGAAGATGACACACAGCCGGGGTAGACCTGGAAAAGAAACACAAAAATGCATTAGATGAGCAAAAAAGACAAGTAGGCTTACCTGAGACACGCAAACAGCAGCATATATACCGGGCAAAGCATTCCATGCACGCCGATGCACGAAGACGACACAAGCTGGTGTTGACCTGATAAAGAAACACAAAAATGCATTAGATGAGCAAGAAAGAGAAGATGGCTTACCTGAGACACGCAAACAGCAGAATACATACCGGGCAAAGCACTCCATGCACGCCGCTGCATGAAGACGACGCAAGCCGGGGTAGACCTGGAAAAGAAACACGAAAATGCATTCGATGAGCAAGAAAGACAAGATGGCTTACCTGAGACACGCACACAGCAGCATACATACCGGGCAAAGCACTCCATACACGCCGCTGCACGAAGACGACACAAGCCGGGGTAGACCTGGAAAAGAGACACAAAAATGCATTCGATGAGCAAGAAAGACAAGATGGCTTACCTGAGACACGCAAACAGCAGCATACATACCGGGCAAAGCACTCCATGGATGCCGCTGCACGAAGACGACACGAGCTGGGGTAGACCTGGAAAAGAAACACAAAAATGCATGAGATGAGCAAAAAAGACAAGTTGACTTACCTGAGACACGCAAACCGCAGCACACATACCGGGCAAAGCAATCCATGCACGCCGCTGCAGGAAGATGACACGAGCCGGGGTACACCTGGAAAAGAAAAACAAAAATGCATTTGATGAGCAAGAAAGACAAGATGACTCACCTGAGACACGCAAACAGCAGCATACATACCAGGCAAAGCACTCCATGCACTCCGCTGCACGAAGACGACACGAGCCGGGGTGGACCTGGAAAAAAACACACAAAAATGCATTAGATGAGCAAGAAAGACAAGATGGCTTACCTGAGACACCCAAACAGGAGCATACATACCGGGCAAAGCACTCCATACATGCCGCTGCACGAAGATGACACGAGCAGTGGTCGACCTGGAAAAGAAACACAAAAATGCATTAGATGAGCAAAAAAGACAAGATGGCTTACCTGAGACTCGCAAACAGCAGCATACATACCGGGCAAAGCACTCCATGCACGCCTCTGCACAAAGACGTCACGAGCCGGGGTAGACCTGGAAAAGAAACACAAAAAAGCATTAAATAATCAAGAAAGAAAAGATGGCTTACCTGAGACGAGCAAACAGCAGCATATATACCAGGTAAAGCACTCCCTACACGCCGCTGCACGAAGACGACACGAGCCGGGGTAGACCTGGAAAAGAAACACAAAAACGCATTAGATGAGCAAGAAAGACAAGATGGCTTATCTGAGACACGCAAACAGCAGCATACATACCGGGCAAAGCACTCCATACATGCTGCTGCACGAAGACAACACGAGCCGGGGTAGACCTGGAAAAGAAACACAAAAATGGATTAGATGAGCAAGAAATACAAGATGGCTTACCTGAGACACGCAAACAGCAGCATACATACCGGGCAAAGCACTCCATACACGCTGCTGCACGAAGACAAAACGAGCCGGGGTAGACCTGATAAAGGAACACAAAAATGCATTCGTTGAGCAAGAAAGACAAGATGGCTTACCTGAGACACGCAAACAGCAGCATACATACCAGGCAAAGCACTCCATGCATGCCGCTGCACGAAGATGACACGAGCCGGGGTCGACCTGGAAAAAAAACACAAAATTGCATCAGATGAGCAAGAAAGACAAGATGGCTTACCTGAGACACGCAAACAGCAGCATACATACCGGGCAAAGCACTCCATGCACGCTGCTGCACAAAGCTGACACGAGCCGGGGTAGACCTGGAAAAGAAACACAAAAAAGCATTAGATGAGCAAGAAAGACAAGAGGGCTTACCTGAGACCCGCAAGACCTGAGACCCGCAAACAGCAGCATACATACTGGGCAAAGCACTCCACGCACGCCGCTGCACGAAGATGACATGAGCCGGAGTAGACCTGGAAAAGAAACACAAAAATGCATTAGATGAGCAAAAAAGACAAGATGGCTTACCTGAGACACGCAAACAGCAGCATACATACCGGGCAAAGAACTACGCGCACGCCGCTCCACGAAGACGACACACAGCCGGGGTAGACCTGGAAAAGAAACACAAAAATGCATTAGATGAGGAAAAAAGACAAGTAGGCTTACCTGAGACACGCAAACAGCAGCATATGTACCGGGCAAAGCACTCCATGCAAGCCTCTGCAGGAAGATGACACGAGCCAGGGTACACCTGTAAAAGAAACACAAAAATGCATTAGATGAGAAAGAAAGACAAGATGGCTTACCTGAGACACGCAAACAGCAGCATACATACCAGGCAAAGCACTCCATGCACGCAAACGACACGAACCGGGGTTGACCTGGTAAAGAAACACTAAAATGCATTAGATGAGCAAGAAAGACAAGATGGCTTACCTGAGACACGCAAATAGCAGCATACATGCCGGGCAAAGCACTCCATGCACGCCGCTGCATGAAGACAACGCGAGCCGGGGTAGACCTGGAAAAGAAACACATAATGCATTAGATGAGCAAGAAAGACAAGATGGCTTACCTGAGACGAGCAAACAGCAGCATATATACCAGGTAAAGCACTCCCTACATGCCGCTGCACGAAGACGACACGAGCCGGGGTAGACCTGGAAAAGAAACACAAAAATGCATTAGATGAGCAAGAAATACAAGATGGCTTACCTGAGACACGCAAACAGCAGCATACATACCGGGCAAAGCACTCCATACACGCTGCTGCAGAAAACAACACGAGCCGGGGTAGACCTGGAAAAGAAACACAAAAATGCATTAGTTTATCAAAAAAGACAAGATGGCTTACCTGAGACACGCAAACAGCAGCAGACATACCAGGCAAAGCACTCCATGCACACCGCTGCACGAAGATGACACGAGCCGGGGTAGACCTGGAAAAGAAACACAAAATGCATTAGATGAGCAAGAAAGACAAGATGGCTTACCTGAGACACGCAAACAGCAGCATACATACTGGGCAAAGCACTCCATACACGCCGCTGCACGAAGACGACATGAGCCTGGGTAGACCTGGAAAAGAAACACAAAAATGCATTAGATGAGCAAGAAAGACTAGATGGCTTACCTGAGACACGCAAACAGTAGCATACATACCGGGCAAAGCACTCCATACACGCCGCTCCACAAAGACGACACGAGCAGGGGTAGACCTGGAAAAGAAACACAAAAATGCATTAGATGAGCAAGAAAGGCAAGATGGCTTACCTGAGACACGCAAACAGCAGCATACATACTGAGCAAAGCACTCCACGCACGCCGCTGCACGAAGATGACACACAGCCGGGGTAGACCTGGAAAAGAAACACAAAAATGCATTAGATGAGCAAAAAAGACAAGTATGCTTACCTGAGACACGCAAACAGCAGCATATATACCGGGCAAAGCATTCCATGCACGCCGATGCACGAAGACGACACAAGCTGGTGTTGACCTGATAAAGAAACACAAAAATGCATTAGATGAGCAAGAAAGAGAAGATGGCTTACCTGAGACACGCAAACAGCAGAATACATACCGGGCAAAGCACTCCATGCACGCCGCTGCATGAAGACGACGCAAGCCGGGGTAGACCTGGAAAAGAAACACGAAAATGTTATCGATGAGCAAGAAAGACAAGATGGCTTACCTGAGACACGCACACAGCAGCATACATACCGGGCAAAGCACTCCATACACGCCGCTGCACGAAGACGACACAAGCCGGGGTAGACCTGGAAAAGAGACACAAAAATGCATTCGATGAGCAAGAAAGACAAGATGGCTTACCTGAGACACGCAAACAGCAGCATACATACCGGGCAAAGCACTCCATGGATGCCGCTGCACGAAGACGACACGAGCTGGGGTAGACCTGGAAAAGAAACACAAAAATGCATGAGATGAGCAAAAAAGACAAGTTGACTTACCTGAGACACGCAAACCGCAGCATACATACCGGGCAAAGCAATCCATGCACGCCGCTGCAGGAAGATGACACGAGCCGGGGTACACCTGGAAAAGAAAAACAAAAATGCATTTGATGAGCAAGAAAGACAAGATGGCTCACCTGAGACACGCAAACAGCAGCATACATACCAGGCAAAGCACTCCATGCACTCCGCTGCACGAAGACGACACGAGCAGGGGTAGACCTGGAAAAAAACACACAAAAATGCATTAAATGAGCAAGAAAGACAAGATGGCTTACCTGAGACACCCAAACAGGAGCATACATACCGGGCAAAGCACTCCATACACGCCGCTGCACGAAGATGACACGAGCAGTGGTCGACCTGGAAAAGAAACACAAAAATGCATTAGATGAGCAAAAAAGACAAGATGGCTTACCTGAGACTCGCAAACAGCAGCATACATACCGGGCAAAGCACTCCATGCACGCCTCTGCACAAAGATGACACGAGCCGGGGTCGACCTGGAAAAGAAACACAAAAAAGCATTAAATAATCAAGAAAGAAAAGATGGCTTACCTGAGACGAGCAAACAGCAGCATATATACCAGGTAAAGCACTCCCTACACGCCGCTGCACGAAGACGACACGAGCCGGGGTAGACCTGGAAAAGAAACACAAAAACGCATTAGATGAGCAAGAAAGACAAGATGGATTATCTGAGACACGCAAACAGCAGCATACATACCGGGCAAAGCACTCCATACACGCTGCTGCACGAAGACAACACGAGCCGGGGTAGACCTGGAAAAGAAACACAAAAATGCATTAGATGAGCAAGAAAGACTAGATGGCTTACCTGAGACAAGCAAACAGTAGCATACATACCGGGCGAAGCACTCCATACACGCCGCTGCACAAAGACGACACGAGCCGGGGTAGACCTGGAAAAGAAACACAAAAATGGATTAGATGAGCAAGAAATACAAGATGGCTTACCTGAGACACGCAAACAGCAGCATACATACCGGGCAAAGCACTCTATACACGCTGCTGCACGAAGACAAAACGAGCCGGGGTAGACCTGATAAAGAAACAAAAAAATGCATTTGTTGAGCAAGAAAGACAAGATGGCTTACCTGAGAGACGCAAACAGCAGCATACATACCAGGCAAAGCACTCCATGCATGCCGCTGCACGAAGATGACACGAGCCGGGGTAGACCTGGAAAAAAAACACAAAATTGCATCAGATGAGCAAGAAAGACAAGATGGCTTACCTGAGACACGCAAACAGCAGCATACATACCGGGCAAAGCACTCCATGCACGCTGCTGCACAAAGCTGACACGAGCTGGGGTAGACCTGGAAAAGAAACACAAAAAAGCATTAGATAAGCAAGAAAGACAAGAGGGCTTACCTGAGACCCGCAAGACCTGAGACCCGCAAACAGCAGCATACATACCGGGCAAAGCACTCCACGCACGCCGCTGCACGAAGATGACATGAGCCGGAGTAGACCTGGAAAAGAAACACAAAAATGCATTAGATGAGCAAAAAAGACAAGATGGCTTACCTGAGACACGCAAACAGCAGCATACAAACCGGGCAAAGAACTACGCGCACGCCGCTCCACGAAGACGACACACAGCCGGGGTAGACCTGGAAAAGAAACACAAAAATGCATTAGATGAGGAAAAAAGACATGTAGGCTTACCTGAGACACGCAAACAGCAGCAGACATACCAGGCAAAGCACTCCATGCACACCGCTGCACGAAGATGACACGAGCTGGGGTAGACCTGGAAAAGAAACACAAAATGCATTAGATGAGCAAGAAAGACAAGATGGCTTACCTGAGACACGCAAACAGCAGCATACATACCGGGCAAAGCATTCCATACACGCCGCTGCACGAAGACGACATGAGCCTGGGTAGACCTGGAAAAGAAACACAAAAATGCATTAGATCAGCAAGAAAGACTAGATGGCTTACCTGAGACACGCAAACAGTAGCATACATACCGGGCAAAGCACTCCATACACGCTGCTGCACAAAGACGACACGAGCCGGGGTAGACCTGGAAAAGAAACACAAAAATGCATTAGATGAGCAAGAAAGGCAAGATGGCTTACCTGAGACACTCAAACATCAGCATACATACTGAGCAAAGCACTCATCGCACGCCGCTGCACGAAGATGACACACAGCCGGGGTAGACCTGGAAAAGAAACACAAAAATGCATTAGATGAGCAAAAAAGACAAGTAGGCTTACCTGAGACACGCAAACAGCAGCATATATACCGGGCAAAGCATTCCATGCACGCCAATGCACGAAGACGACACAAGCTGGTGTTGACCTGATAAAGAACCACAAAAATGCATTAGATGAGCAAGAAAGAGAAGATGGCTTACATGAGACACGCAAACAGCAGAATACATACCGGGCAAAGCACTCCATGCACGCCGCTGCATGAAGACGACGCAAGCCGGGGTAGACCAGGAAAAGAAACACGAAAATGCATTCGATGAGCAAGAAAGACAAGATGGCTTACCTGAGACACGCACACAGCAGCATACATACCGGGCAAAGCACTCCATACACGCCGCTGCACGAAGACGACACAAGCCGGGGTAGACCTGGAAAAGAGACACAAAAATGCATTCGATGAGCAAGAAAGACAAGATGGCTTACCTGAGACACGCAAACAGCAGCATACATACCGGACAAAGCACTCCATGGATGCCGCTGCACGAAGACGACACAAGCTGGGGTAGACCTGGAAAAGAAACACAAAAATGCATGAGATGAGCAAAAAAGACAAGTTGACTTACCAGAGACACGCAAACCACAGCATACATACCGGGCAAAGCAATCCATGCACGCCGCTGCAGGAAGATGACACGAGCCGGGGTACACCTGGAAAAGAAAAACAAAAATGCATTTGATGAGCAAGAAAGACAAGATGGCTCACCTGAGACACGCAAACAGCAGCATACATACCAGCAAAGCACTCCATGCACTCCGCTGCACGAAGACGACACGAGCCGGGGTGGACCTGGAAAAAAACACACAAAAATGCATTAGATGAGCAAGAAAGACAAGATGGCTTACCTGAGACACCGAAACAGGAGCATACATACCGGGCAAAGCACTCCATACACGCCGCTGCACGAAGATGACACGAGCAGGGGTCGACCTGGAAAAGAAACACAAAAATGCATTAGATGAGCAAGAAAGACAAGATGGCTTACCTGAGACACGCAAACAGCAGCATACATACCGGGCAAAGCACTCCATACACGCTGCTGCAGGAAGACAACACGAGCCGGGGTAGACCTGGAAAAGAAACACAAAAATGCATTAGTTGAGCAAGAAAGACAAGATGGCTTACCTGAGACATGCAAACAGCAGCAGACATACCAGGCAAAGCACTCCATGCACACCGCTGCACGAAGATGACACGAGCCGGGGTAGACCTGGAAAAGAAACACAAAATGCATTAGATGTGCAAGAAAGACAAGATGGCTTACCTGAGACACGCAAACAGCAGCATACATACCGGGCAAAGCACTCCATACACGCCGCTGCACGAAGACGACATGAGCCTGGGTAGACCTGGAACAGAAACACAAAAATGCATTAGATGAGCAAGAAAGACTAGATGGCTTACCTGAGACACGCAAACAGTAGCATACATACCGGGCAAAGCACTCCATACACGCCGCTGCACAAAGACGACACGAGCCGGGGTAGACCTGGAAAAGAAACACAAAAATGCATTAGATGAGCAAGAAAGGCAAGATGGCTTACCTGAGACACGCAAACAGCAGCATACATACTGAGCAAAGCACTCCACGCACGCCGCTGCACGAAGATGACACACAGCCGGGGTAGACCTGGAAAAGAAACACAAAAATGCATTAGATGAGCAAAAAAGACAAGTAGGCTTACCTGAGACACGCAAACAGCAGCATATATACCGGGCAAAACATTCCATGCACGCCGATGCACGAAGACGACACAAGCTGGTGTTGACCTGATAAAGAAACACAAAAATGCATTAGATGAGCAAGAAAGAGAAGATGGCTTACCTGAGACACGCAAACAGCAGAATACATACCGGGCAAAGCACTCCATGCACGCCGCTGCATGAAGACGACGCAAGCCGGGGTAGACCTGGAAAAGAAACACGAAAATGCATTCGATGAGCAAGAAAGACAAGATGGCTTACCTGAGACACGCACACAGCAGCATACATACCGGGCAAAGCACTCCATACACGCCGCTGCACGAAGACGACACAAGCCGGGGTAGACCTGGAAAAGAGACACAAAAATGCATTCGATGAGCAAGAAAGACAAGATGGCTTACCTGAGACACGCAAACAGCAGCATACATACCGGGCAAAGCACTCCATGGATGCCGCTGCACGAAGACGACACGAGCTGGGGTAGACCTGGAAAATAAACACAAAAATGCATGAGATGAGCAAAAAAGACAAGTTGACTTACCTGAGACACGCAAACCGCAGCATACATATCGGGCAAAGCAATCCATGCACGCCACTGCAGGAAGATGACACGAGCCGGGGTACACCTGGAAAAGAAAAACAAAAATGCATTTGATGAGCAAGAAAGACAAGATGGCTCACCTGAGACACGCAAACAGCAGCATACATACCAGGCAAAGCACTCCATGCACTCCGCTGCACGAAGACGACACGAGCAGGGGTAGACCTGGAAAAAAACACACAAAAATGCATTAGATGAGCAAGAAAGACAAGATGGCTTACCTGAGACACCCAAACAGGAGCATACATACCGGGCAAAGCACTCCATACACGCCGCTGCACGAAGATGACACGAGCAGTGGTCGACCTGGAAAAGAAACACAAAAATGCATTAGATGAGCAAAAAAGACAAGATGGCTTACCTGAGACTCGCAAACAGCAGCATACATACCGGGCAAAGCACTCCATGCACGCCTCTGCACAAAGACGACACGAGCCGGGGTAGACCTGGAAAAGAAACACAAAAAAGCATTAAATAATCAAGAAAGAAAAGATGGCTTACCTGAGACGAGCAAACAGCAGCATATATACCAGGTAAAGCACTTCCCACACGCCGCTGCACGAAGACGACACGAGCCGGGGTAGACCTGGAAAAGAAACACAAAAACGCATTAGATGAGCAAGAAAGACAAGATGGCTTATCTGAGACACGCAAACAGCAGCATACATACCGGGCAAAGCACTCCATACATGCTGCTGCACGAAGACAACACGAGCCGGGGTAGACCTGGAAAAGAAACACAAAAATGCATTAGATGAGCAAGAAAGACTAGATGGCTTACCTGAGACAAGCAAACAGTAGCATACATACCGGGCGAAGCACTCCATACACGCCGCTGCACAAAGAGGACACGAGCCGGGGTAGACCTGGAAAAGAAACACAAAAATGGATTAGATGAGCAAGAAATACAAGATGGCTTACCTGAGACACGCAAACAGCAGCATACATACCGGGCAAAGCACTCCATACACGCTGCTGCACGAAGACAAAACGAGCCGGGGTAGACCTGATAAAGAAACACAAAAATGCATTTGTTGAGCAAGAAAGACAAGATGGCTTACCTGAGACACGCAAACAGCAGCATACATACCAGGCAAAGCACTCCATGCATGCCGCTGCACGAAGATGACACGAGCCGGGGTCGACCTGGAAAAAAAACACAAAATTGCATCAGATGAGCAAGAAAGACAAGATGGCTTACCTGAGACACGCAAACAGCAGCATACATACCGGGCAAAGCACTCCATGCACGCTGCTGCACAAAGCTGACACGAGCCGGGGTAGACCTGGAAAAGAAACACAAAAAAGCATTAGATGAGCAAGAAAGACAAGAGGGCTTACCTGAGACCCGCAAGACCTGAGACCCGCAAACAGCAGCATACATACCGGGCAAAGCACTCCACGCACGCCGCTGCACGAAGATGACATGAGCCGGAGTAGACCTGGAAAAGAAACACAAAAATGCATTAGATGAGCAAAAAAGACAAGATGGCTTACCTGAGACACGCAAACAGCAGCATACATACCGGGCAAAGAACTACGCGCACGCCGCTCCACGAAGACGACACACAGCCGGGGTAGACCTGGAAAAGAAACACAAAAATGCATTAGATGAGGAAAAAAGACAAGTAGGCTTACCTGAGACACGCAAACAGCAGCATATGTACCGGGCAAAGCACTCCATGCAAGCCTCTGCAGGAAGATGACACGAGCCAGGGTACACCTGTAAAAGAAACACAAAAATGCATTAGATGAGAAAGAAAGACAAGATGGCTTACCTGAGACACGCAAACAGCAGCATACATACCAGGCAAAGCACTCCATGCACGCAAACGACACGAACCGGGGTTGACCTGGTAAAGAAACACTAAAATGCATTAGATGAGCAAGAAAGACAAGATGGCTTACCTGAGACACGCAAATAGCAGCATACATGCCGGGCAAAGCACTCCATGCACGCCGCTGCATGAAGACAACGCGAGCCGGTTGTAGACCTGGAAAAGAAACACAAAATGCATTAGATGAGCAAGAAAGACAAGATGGCTTACCTGAGACGAGCAAACAGCAGCATATATACCAGGTAAAGCACTCCCTACATGCCGCTGCACGAAGACGACACGAGCCGGGGTAGACCTGGAAAAGAAACACAAAAATGCATTAGATGAGCAAGAAATACAAGATGGCTTACCTGAGACACGCAAACAGCAGCATACATACCGGGCAAAGCACTCCATACACGCTGCTGCAGAAAACAACACGAGCCGGGGTAGACCTGGAAAAGAAACACAAAAATGCATTAGTTTAGCAAGAAAGACAAGATGGCTTACCTGAGACACGCAAACAGCAGCAGACATACCAGGCAAAGCACTCCATGCACACCGCTGCACGAAGATGACACGAGCCGGGGTAGACCTGGAAAAGAAACACAAAATGCATTAGATGAGCAAGAAAGACAAGATGGCTTACCTGAGACACGCAAACAGCAGCATACATACTGGGCAAAGCACTCCATACACGCCGCTGCACGAAGACGACATGAGCCTGGGTAGACCTGGAAAAGAAACACAAAAATGCATTAGATGAGCAAGAAAGACTAGATGGCTTACCTGAGACACGCAAACAGTAGCATACATACCGGGCAAAGCACTCCATACACGCCGCTGCACAAAGACGACACGAGCCGGGGTAGACCTGGAAAAGAAACACAAAAATGCATTAGATGAGCAAGAAAGGCAAGATGGCTTACCTGAGACACGCAAACAGCAGCATACATACTGAGCAAAGCACTCCACGCACGCCGCTGCACGAAGATGACACACAGCCGGGGTAGACCTGGAAAAGAAACACAAAAATGCATTAGATGAGCAAAAAAGACAAGTAGGCTTACCTGAGACACGCAAACAGCAGCATATATACCAGGCAAAGCATTCCATGCACGCCGATGCATGAAGACGACACAAGCTGGTGTTGACCTGATAAAGAAACACAAAAATGCATTAGATGAGCAAGAAAGAGAAGATGGCTTACCTGAGACACGCAAACAGCAGAATACATACCGGGCAAAGCACTCCATGCACGCCGCTGCATGAAGACGATGCAAGCCGGGGTAGACCTGGAAAAGAAACACGAAAATGCATTCGATGAGCAAGAAAGACAAGATGGCTTACCTGAGACACGCACACAGCAGCATACATACCGGGCAAAGCACTCCATACACGCCGCTGCACGAAGACGACACAAGCCGGGGTAGACCTGGAAAAGAGACACAAAAATGCATTCGATGAGCAAGAAAGACAAGATGGCTTACCTGAGACACGCAAACAGCAGCATACATACCGGGCAAAGCACTCCATGGATGCCGCTGCACGAAGACGACACGAGCTGGGGTAGACCTGGAAAAGAAACACAAAAATGCATGAGATGAGCAAAAAAGACAAGTTGACTTACCTGAGACACGCAAACCGCAGCATACATACCGGGCAAAGCAATCCATGCACGCCGCTGCAGGAAGATGACACGAGCCGGGGTACACCTGGAAAAGAAAAACAAAAATGCATTTGATGAGCAAGAAAGACAAGATGGCTCACCTGAGACACGCAAACAGCAGCATACATACCAGGCAAAGCACTCCATGCACTCCGCTGCACGAAGACGACACGAGCAGGGGTAGACCTGGAAAAAAACACACAAAAATGCATTAGATGAGCAAGAAAGACAAGATGGCTTACCTGAGACAGCCAAACAGGAGCATACATACCGGGCAAAGCACTCCATACACGCCGCTGCACGAAGATGACACGAGCAGTGGTCGACCTGGAAAAGAAACACAAAAATGCATTAGATGAGCAAAAAAGACAAGATGTCTTACCTGAGACTCGCAAACAGCAGCATACATACCGGGCAAAGCACTCCATGCACGCCTCTGCACAAAGATGACACGAGCAGGGGTCGACCTGGAAAAGAAACACAAAAAAGCATTAAATAATCAAGAAAGAAAAGATGGCTTACCTGAGACGAGCAAACAGCAGCATATATACCAGGTAAAGCACTCCCTACACGCCGCTGCACGAAGACGACACGAGCCGGGGTAGACCTGGAAAAGAAACACAAAAACGCATTAGATGAGCAAGAAAGACAAGATGGCTTATCTGAGACACGCAAACAGCAGCATACATACCGGGCAAAGCACTCCATACACGCTGCTGCACGAAGACAACACGAGCCGGGGTAGACCTGGAAAAGAAACACAAAAATGCATTAGATGAGCAAGAAAGACTAGATGGCTTACCTGGGACAAGCAAACAGTAGCATACATACCGGGCGAAGCACTCCATACATGCCGCTGCACAAAGACGACACGAGCCGGGGTAGACCTGGAAAAGAAACACAAAAATGGATTAGATGAGCAAGAAATACAAGATGGCTTACCTGAGACACGCAAACAGCAGCATACATACCGGGCAAAGCACTCTATACACGCTGCTGCACGAAGACAAAACGAGCCGGGGTAGACCTGATAAAGAAACACAAAAATGCATTTGTTGAGCAAGTAAGACAAGATGACTTACCTGAGACACGCAAACAGCAGCATACATACCAGGCAAAGCACTCCATGCATGCCGCTGCACGAAGATGACACGAGCCGGGGTCGACCTGGAAAAAAAAACAAAATTGCATCAGATGAGCAAGAAAGACAAGATGGCTTACCTGAGACACGCAAACAGCAGCATACATACCGGGCAAAGCACTCCATGCACGCTGCTGCACAAAGCTGACACGAGCCGGGGTAGACCTGGAAAAGAAACACAAAAAAGCATTAGATAAGCAAGAAAGACAAGAGGGCTTACCTGAGACCCGCAAGACCTGAGACCCGCAAACAGCAGCATACATACCGGGCAAAGCACTCCACGCACGCCGCTGCACGAAGATGACATGAGCCGGAGTAGACCTGGAAAAGAAACACAAAAATGCATTAGATGAGCAAAAAAGACAAGATGGCTTACCTGAGACACGCAAACAGCAGCATACATACCGGGCAAAGAACTACGCGCACGCCGCTCCACGAAGATGACACACAGCCGGGGTAGACCTGGAAAAGAAACACAAAAATGCATTAGATGAGGAAAAAAGACATGGAGGCTTACCTGAGACACGCAAACAGCAGCAGACATACCAGGCAAAGCACTCCATGCACACCGCTGCACGAAGATGACACGAGCCGGGGTAGACCTGGAAAAGAAACACAAAATGCATTAGATGAGCAAGAAAGACAAGATGGCTTACCTGAGACACGCAAACAGCAGCATACATACCGGGCAAAGCATTCCATACACGCCGCTGCACGAAGACGACATGAGCCTGGGTAGACCTGGAAAAGAAACACAAAAATGCATTAGATCAGCAAGAAAGACTAGATGGCTTACCTGAGACACGCAAACAGTAGCATACATACCGGGCAAAGCACTCCATACACGCCGCTGCACAAAGACGACACGAGCCGGGGTAGACCTGGAAAAGAAACACAAAAATGCATTAGATGAGCAAGAAAGGCAAGATGGCTTACCTGAGACACTCAAACAGCAGCATACATACTGAGCAAAGCACTCCACGCACGCCGCTGCACGAAGATGACACACAGCCGGGGTAGACCTGGAAAAGAAACACAAAAATGCATTAGATGAGCAAAAAAGACAAGTAGGCTTACCTGAGACACGCAAACAGCAGCATATATACCGGGCAAAGCATTCCATGCACGCCAATGCACGAAGACGACACAAGCTGGTGTTGACCTGATAAAGAAACACAAAAATGCATTAGATGAGCAAGAAAGAGAAGATGGCTTACATGAGACACGCAAACAGCAGAATACATACCGGGCAAAGCACTCCATGCACGCCGCTGCATGAAGACGACGCAAGCCGGGGTAGACCTGGAAAAGAAACACGAAAATGCATTCGATGAGCAAGAAAGACAAGATGGCTTACCTGAGACACGCACACAGCAGCATACATACTGGGCAAAGCACTCCATACACGCCGCTGCACGAAGACGACACAAGCCGGGGTAGACCTGGAAAAGAGACACAAAAATGCATTCGATGAGCAAGAAAGACAAGATGGCTTACCTGAGACACGCAAACAGCAGCATACATACCGGGCAAAGCACTCCATGGATGCCGCTGCACGAAGACGACACGAGCTGGGGTAGACCTGGAAAAGAAACACAAAAATGCATGAGATGAGCAAAAAAGACAAGTTGACTTACCTGAGACACGCAAACCGCAGCATACATACCGGGCAAAGCAATCCATGCACGCCGCTGCAGGAAGATGACACGAGCCGGGGTACACCTGGAAAAGAAAAACAAAAATGCATTTGATGAGCAAGAAAGACAAGATGGCTCACCTGATACACGCAAACAGCAGCATACATACCAGCAAAGCACTCCATGCACTCCGCTGCACGAAGACGACACGAGCCGGGGTGGACCTGGAAAAAAACACACAAAAATGCATTAGATGAGCAAGAAAGACAAGATGGCTTACCTGAGACACCGAAACAGGAGCATACATACCGGGCAAAGCACTCCATACACGCCGCTGCACGAAGATGACACGAGCAGGGGTCGACCTGGAAAAGAAACACAAAAATGCATTAGATGAGCAAGAAAGACAAGATGGCTTACCTGAGACACGCAAACAGCAGCATACATACCGGGCAAAGCACTCCATACACGCTGCTGCAGGAAGACAACACGAGCCGGGGTAGACCTGGAAAAGAAACACAAAAATGCATTAGTTGAGCAAGAAAGACAAGATGGCTTACCTGAGACATGCAAACAGCAGCAGACATACCAGGCAAAGCACTCCATGCACACCGCTGCACGAAGATGACACGAGCCGGGGTAGACCTGGAAAAGAAACACAAAATGCATTAGATGTGCAAGAAAGACAAGATGGCTTACCTGAGACACGCAAACAGCAGCATACATACCGGGCAAAGCACTCCATACACGCCGCTGCACGAAGACGACATGAGCCTGGGTAGACCTGGAACAGAAACACAAAAATGCATTAGATGAGCAAGAAAGACTAGATGGCTTACCTGAGACACGCAAACAGTAGCATACATACCGGGCAAAGCACTCCATACACGCCGCTGCACAAAGACGACACGAGCCAGGGTAGACCTGGAAAAGAAACACAAAAATGCATTAGATGAGCAAGAAAGGCAAGATGGCTTACCTGAGACACGCAAACAGCAGCATACATACTGAGCAAAGCACTCCACGCACGCCTCTGCACGAAGATGACACACAGCCGGGGTAGACCTGGAAAAGAAACACAAAAATGCATTAGATGAGCAAAAAAGACAAGTAGGCTTACCTGAGACACGCAAACAGCAGCATATATACCGGGCAAAACATTCCATGCACGCCGATGCACGAAGACGACACAAGCTGGTGTTGACCTGATAAAGAAACACAAAAATGCATTAAATGAGCAAGAAAGAGAAGTTGGCTTACCTGAGACACGCAAACAGCAGAATACATACCGGACAAAGCACTCCATGCACGCCGCTGCATGAAGACGACGCAAGCCGGGGTAGACCTGGAAAAGAAACACGAAAATGCATTCGATGAGCAAGAAAGACAAGATGGCTTACCTGAGACACGCACACAGCAGCATACATACCGGGCAAAGCACTCCATACACGCCGCTGCACGAAGACGACACAAGCCGGGGTAGACCTGGAAAAGAGACACAAAAATGCATTCGATGAGCAAGAAAGACAAGATGGCTTACCTGAGACACGCAAACAGCAGCATACATACCGGGCAAAGCACTCCATGGATGCCGCTGCACGAAGACGACACGAGCTGGGGTAGACCTGGAAAAGAAACACAAAAATGCATGAGATGAGCAAAAAAGACAAGTTGACTTACCTGAGACACGCAAACCGCAGCATACATACCGGGCAAAGCAATCCATGCACGCCGCTGCAGGAAGATGACACGAGCCGGGGTACACCTGGAAAAGAAAAACAAAAATGCATTTGATGAGCAAGAAAGACAAGATGGCTCACCTGAGACACGCAAACAGCAGCATACATACCAGGCAAAGCACTCCATGCCCTCCGCTGCACGAAGACGACACGAGCCGGGGTAGACCTGGAAAAAAACCACACAAAAATGCATTAGATGAGCAAGAAAGACAAGATGGCTTACCTGAGACACCCAAACAGGAGCATACATACCGGGCAAAGCACTCCATACACGCCGCTGCACGAAGATGACACGAGCAGTGGTCGACCTGGAAAAGAAACACAAAAATGCATTAGATGAGCAAGAAAGACAAGATGGCTTACCTGAGACACGCACACAGCAGCATACATACCGGGCAAAGCACTCCATACACGCCGCTGCACGAAGACGACACAAGCCTGGGTAGACCTGGAAAAGAAACACAAAAATGCATGAGATGAGCAAGAAAGACAAGATGGCTTACCTGAGACACGCAAACAGCCGCATACATACCGGTCAAAGCATTCCATGCACGCCGCTGCAGGAAAATGACACGAGCCGGGGTACACCGGGAAAAGAAACACAAAAATGCATTAGATGAGCAAGAAAGACAAGTTGACTTACCTGAGACACGCAAACCGCAGCATACATGCCGGGCAAAGCACTCCATGAATGCCACTGCACGAAGACGACACGAGCCGGGGTAGACCTGGAAAAGAAACACAAAAATGCATTTGATGAGCAAGAAAGACAAGATGGCTCACCTGAGACACGCAAACAGCAGCATACATACCAGGCAAAGCACTCCATGCACTCCGCTGCACGAAGACGACACGAGCCGGGGTAGACCTGGAAAAGAAACACAAAAATGCATTAGATGAGCAAGAAAGACAAGATGGCTCACCTGAGACACGCAAACAGCAGCATACATACCAGGCAAAGTACTCCCTACAAGCCGCTGCACGAAGTCGACATGAGCCGGGGTAGACCTGGAAAAGAAACACAAAAATGCATTAGATGAGCAAGAAAGACAAGATGGCTTACATGAGACATGCAAACAGCAGCATACATAACGGGCAAAGCACTCCATACATGCTGCTGCACAAAGACGACACAAGCCGGCGATAACGACACAGGGACACAGACCGGGGTAGACCTGGAAAAGAAACACAAAAATACATTAGATGAGCAAGAAAGATAAGATGGCTTACCTGAGACTCGCAAACAGCAGCATACATACCGGGCAAAGCACTCCATACATGCCGCTGCACGAAGACGACACAAGCCGGGGTAGACCTGGAAAAGAAACACAAAAATGCATTAGATGAGCAAAAAAGACAAGATGGCTTACCTGAGACTCACAAACAGCAGCATGCATACCGGGCAAAGCACTCCATGCACGCGGCTGCACAAAGACGACACGAGCCGGGGTAGACCTGGAAAAGAAACACAAAAAAGCATTAAATAATCAAGAAAGAAAAGATGGCTTACCTGAGACGAGCAAACAGCAGCATATATACCAGGTAAAGCACTCCCTACACGCCGCTGCACGAAGACGACACGAGCCGGGGTAGACCTGGAAAAGAAACACAAAAACGCATTAGATGAGCAAGAAAGACAAGATGGCTTATCTGAGACACGCAAACAGCAGCATACATACCGGGCAAAGCACTCCATACACGCTGCTGCACGAAGACAACACGAGCCGGGGTAGAACTGGAAAAGAAACACAAAAATGCATTAGTTGAGCAAGAAAGACAAGATGGCTTACCTGAGACATGCAAACAGCAGCATACATACCAAGCAAAGCACTCCATACACGCCGCTGCACGAAGACGACACAAGCCTGGGTAGACCTGGAAAAGAAACACAAAAATGCATTAGATGAGCAAGAAAGACTAGATGGCTTACCTGAGACAAGCAAACAGTAGCATACATACCGGGCGAAGTACTCCATACACGCCGCTGCACAAAGACGACACAAGCCGGGGTAGACCTGGAAAAGAAACACAAAAATGCATTAGATGAGCAAGAAAGACAAGATGGCTTACCTGCGACACGCAAACAGCAGCATACATACCGAGCAAAGCACTCCACGCACGCCGCTGCACGAAGACGACACACAGCCGGGGTAGACCTGGAAAAGAAACACAAAAATGCATTAGATGAGCAAAAAAGACAAGTAGGCTTACCTGAGAAACGCAAACAGCAGCATGCGTACCGGGCAAAGCACTCCATGCAAGCCTCTGCAGGAAGATGACACGAGCCGGGGTACACCTGTAAAAGAAACACAAAAATGCATTAGATGAGCAAGAAAGACAAGATGGCTTACCTGAGACACGCAAACAGCAGCATATATACCGGGCAAAGCACTCCATGCACGCCGATGCACGAAGATGACACGAGCCGTGGTTGACCTGGTAAAGAAACACAAAAATGCATTAAATGAGCAAGAAAGACAAGATGGCTTACCTGAGACACGCAAACAGCAGCATACATACCGGGCAAAGCACTCCATGCACGCCGCTGCATGAAGACGACGCAAGCCGGGGTAGACCTGGGAAAGAAACACAAAAATGCATTAGATGAGCAAGAAAGACAAGATGGCTTACCTGAGACACCCAAACAGCAGCATACATACCGTGCAAAGCACTCCATACACGCCGCTCACGAAGATGACACGAGCCGTGGTCGACCTGGAAAAGAAACACAAAAATGCATTAGATGAGCAAGAAAGACAAGATGGCTTACCTGAGACACGCACACAGCAGCATACATACCGGGCAAAGCACTCCATACACGCCGCTGCACGAAGACGACACAAGCCGGGGTAGACCTGGAAAAGAGACACAAAAATGCATTAGATGAGCAAGAAAGACAAGATGGCTTACCTGAGACACGCAAACAGCAGCATACATACCGGGCAAAGAACTCCATGCACGTCACTGCACGAAGACGACACGAGCCGGGGTGGACCTGGAAAAGAAACACAAAAATGCATTAGATGAGCAAAACAGACAAGATGGCTTACCTGAGACACGCAAACAGCAGCATACATACCGGGCAAAGCACTCCATGGATGCCGCTGCACGAAGACGACACGAGCCGGGGTAGACCTGGAAAAGAAACACAAAGATGCATGAGATGAGCAAGAAAGACAAGATGGCTTACCTGAGACACGCAAATAGCAGCATACATACCGGGCAAAGCACTCCATGCACGCCGCTGCAGGAAGATGACACGAGCCGGGGTACACCTGGAAAAGAAACACAAAAATGCATTGGATGAGCAAGAAAGACAAGTTGACTTACCTGAGTCACGCAAACCGCAGCATACATACCAAGCAAAGCACTCCACGCACGCTGCTGCACGAAGACGACACACAGCCGGGGTAGACCTGGAAAAGAAACACAAAAATGCATTAGATGAGCAAAAAAGACAAGTAGGCTTACCTGAGACACGCAAACAGCAGCATACATACCGGGCAAAGAACTCCATGCACGTCACTGCACGAAGACGACACGAGCCGGGGTAGACCTGGAAAAGAAACACAAAAATGCATTAGATGAGCAAAACAGACAAGATGGCTTACCTGAGACACGCAAACAGCAGCATACATACCGGGCAAAGCACTCCATGCAAGCCTCTACAGGAAGATGACACGAGCCGGGGTACACCTGTAAAAGAAACACAAAAATGCATTAGATGAGCAAGAAAGACAAGATGGCTTACCTGAGACACGCAAACAGCAGCATACATACCGGGCAAAGCACTCCATGCACGCCGATGCACGAAGACGACACGAGCCGGGGTTGACCTGGAAAAGAAACACAAAAATGCATTAGATGAGCAAGAAAGACAAGATGGCTTACCTGAGACACCCAAACAGGAGCATACATACCGGGCAAAGCACTCCATACACGCCGCTGCACGAAGATGACACGAGCTGTGGTCGACCTAGAAAAGAAACACAAAAATGCATCAGAGGAGCAAGAAAGACAAGATGGCTTACCTGAGACACGCACACAGCAGCATACATACCGGGCAAAGCACTCCATACACGCCGCTGCACGAAGATGACACAAGACGGGGTAGACCTGGAAAAGAGACATAAAAATGCATTAGATGAGCAAGAAAGACAAGATGGCTTACCTGAGACACGCAAACAGCAGCATACATACAGGGCAAAGCACTCCATGCACGCCGCTGCACGAAGACGACACGAGCCGGGGTAGACCTGGAAAAGAAACACAAAAATGCATTAGATGAGCAAAAAAGACAAGATGACTTACCTGAGACACGCAAACAGCAGCATACATACCGGGCAAAGCACTCCATGGATGCCGCTGCACGAAGACGACACGAGCCGGGGTAGACCTGGAAAAGAAACACAAAAATGCATGAGATGAGCAAGAAAGACAAGATGGCTTACCTGAGACACGCAAACAGCAGCATACATACCGGACAAAGCACTCCATGCACGCCGCTGCAGGAAGATGACACGAGCCGGGGTACACCTGGAAAAGAAACACAAAAATGCATGAGATGAGCAAGAAAGACAAGATGGCTTACCTGAGACACGCAAACAGCAGCATACATACCGGGCAAAGCACTCCATGCACGCCGCTGCACAAAGACGACACGAGCCGGGGTAGACCTGGAAAAGAAACACAATAAAGCATTAAATGAGCAAGAAAGACAAGATGGCTTACCTGAGACGAGCAAACAGCAGCATATATACCAGGTAAAGCACTCCCTACACGCCGCTGCACGAAGACGACACGAGCCGGGGTAGACCTGGAAAAGAAACACAAAAATGCATTAGATGAGCAAGAAAGACAAGATGGCTTACCTGATACATGCAAACAGCAGCATACATAACGGGCAAAGCACTCCATACATGCTGCTGCACAAAGACGACACAAGCCGGCGATAACGACACAGGGACACAGACCGGGGTAGACCTGGAAAAGAAACACAAAAACTACATTAGATGAGCAAGAAAGAGAAGATGGCTTACCTGAGACTCGCAAACAGCAGCATACATACAGGGCAAAGCACTTCATACATGCCGCTGCACGAAGACGACACAAGCCGGGGTAGACCTGGAAAAGAAACACAAAAATGCATTAGATGAGCAAAAAAGACAAGATGGCTTACCTGAGACTCGCAAACAGCAGCATACATACCGGGCAAAGCACTCCATGCACGCCGCTGCACAAAGACGACACGAGCCGGGGTAGACCTGGAAAAGAAACACAAAAATGCATTAGTTGAGCAAGAAAGACAAGATGGCTTACCTGAGACATGCAAACAGCAGCATACATACCAGGCAAAGCACTCCATACACGCCGCTGCACGAAGACGACACACGCCTGGGTAGACCTGGAAAAGAAACACAAAAATGCATTAGATGAGCAAGAAAGACTAGATGGCTTACCTGAGACAAGCAAACAGTAGCATACATACCGGGCAAAGCACTCCATACACGCCGCTGCACAAAGACGACACGAGCCGGGGTAGACCTGGAAAAGAAACACAAAAATGCATTAGGTGAGCAAGAAAGACAAGATGGCTTACCTGCGACACGCAAACAGCAGCATACATACCGAGCAAAGCACTCCACGCACGCTGCTGCACGAAGACGACACACAGCCGGGGTAGACCTGGAAAAGAAACACAAAAATGCATTAGATGAGCAAAAAAGACAAGTAGGCTTACCTGAGAAACGCAAACAGCAGCATGCGTACCGGGCAAAGCACTCCATGCAAGCCTCTGCAGGAAGATGACACGAGCCGGGGTACACCTGTAAAAGAAACACAAAAATGCATTAGATGAGCAAGAAAGACATGATGGCTTACCTGAGACACGCAAACAGCAGCATACATACCGGGCAAAGCACTCCATGCACGCCGATGCACGAAGATGACTCGAGCCGGGGTTGACCTGGTAGAGAAACACAAAAATGCATTAAATGAGCAAGAAAGACAAGATGGCTTACCTGAGACACGCAAACAGCAGCATACATACCGGACAAAGCACTCCATGCACGCCGCTGCATGAAGACGACGCAAGCCGGGGTAGACCTGGGAAAGAAACACAAAAATGCATTAGATGAGCAAGAAAGACAAGATGGCTTACCTGAGACACCCAAACAGCAGCATACATACCGTGCAAAGCACTCCATACACGCCGCTCACGAAGATGACACGAGCCGTGGTCGACCTGGAAAAGAAACACAAAAATGCATTAGATGAGCAAGAAAGACAAGATGGCTTACCTGAGACACGCACACAGCAGCATACATACCGGGCAAAGCACTCCATACACGCCGCTGCACGAAGACGACACAAGCCCGGGTAGACCTGGAAAAGAGACACAAAAATGCATTAGATGAGCAAGAAAGACAAGATGGCTTACCTGAGACACGCAAACAGCAGCATACATACCGGGCAAAGAACTCCATGCACGTCACTGCACGAAGATGACACGAGCCGGGGTAGACCTGGAAAAGAAGCACAAAAATGCATTAGATGAGCAAAAAAGACAAGATGGCTTACCTGAGACACGCAAACAGCAGCATACATACCGGGCAAATCACTCCATGGATGCCGCTGCACGAAGACGACACGAGCCGGGGTAGACCTGGAAAAGAAACACAAAGATGCATGAGATGAGCAAGAAATACAAGATGGCTTACCTGAGACACGCAAACCGCAGCATACATACCAGGCAAAGCACTCCATGAATGCCACTGCACGAAGACGACACGAGCCGGGGTAGACCTGGAAAAGAAACGCAAAAATCCATTTGATGAGCAAGAAAGACAAGATGGCTCACCTGAGACACGCAAACAGCAGCATACATACCAGGCAAAGCACTCCATGCACTCCGCTGCACGAAGACGACACGAGCCGGGGTAGACCTGGAAAAAAAAACACAAAAATGCATTAGATGAGCAAGAAAGACAAGATGGCTTACCTGAGACACGCAAACAGCAGCATACATACCAGGCAAAGTACTCCCTACACGCCGCTGCACGAAGTCGACATGAGCCGGGGTAGACCTGGAAAAGAAACACAAAAATGCATTAGATGAGCAAGAAAGACAAGATGGCTTACATGAGACATGCAAACAGCAGCATACATAACGGGCAAAGCACTCCATATATGCTGCTGCACAAAGACGACACAAGCCGGCGATAACGACACAGGGACACAGACCGGGGTAGACCTGGAAAAGAAACACAAAAATACATTAGATGAGCAAGAAAGATAAGATGGCTTACCTGAGACTCGCAAACAGCAGCATACATACCGGGCAAAGCACTCCATACATGCCGCTGCACGAAGACGACACAAGCCGGGGTAGACCTGGAAAAGAAACACAAAAATGCATTAGATGAGCAAAAAAGACAAGATGGCTTACCTGAGACTCGCAAACAGCAGCATACATACCGGGCAAAGCACTCCATGCACGCCGCTGCACAAAGACGACACGAGCCGGGGTAGACCTGGAAAAGAAACACAAAAAAGCATTAAATAATCAAGAAAGAAAAGATGGCTTACCTGAGACGAGCAAACAGCAGCATATATACCAGGTAAAGCACTCCCTACACGCCGCTGCACGAAGACGACACGAGCCGGGGTAGACCTGGAAAAGAAACACAAAAACGCATTAGATGAGCAAGAAAGACAAGATGGCTTATCTGAGACACGCAAACAGCAGCATACATACCGGGCAAAGCACTCCATACACGCTGCTGCACGAAGACAACACGAGCCGGGGTAGACCTGGAAAAGAAACACAAAAATGCATTAGTTGAGCAAGAAAGACAAGATGGCTTACCTGAGACATGCAAACAGCAGCATACATACCAAAGCAAAGCACTCCATACACGCCGCTGCACAAAGACGACACAAGCCTGGGTAGACCTGGAAAAGAAACACAAAAATGCATTAGATGAGCAAGAAAGACTAGATGGCTTACCTGAGACAAGCAAACAGTAGCATACATACCGGGCGCAGTACTCCATACACGCCGCTGCACAAAGACGACACGAGCCGGGGTAGACCTGGAAAAGAAACACAAAAATGCATTAGATGAGCAAGAAAGACAAGATGGCTTACCTGCGACACGCAAACAGCAGCATACATACCGAGCAAAGCACTCCACGCACGCCGCTGCACGAAGACGACACACAGCCGGGGTAGACCTGGAAAAGAAACACAAAAATGCATTAGATGAGCAAAAAAGACAAGTAGGCTTACCTGAGAAACGCAAACAGCAGCATGCGTACCGGGCAAAGCACTCCATGCAAGCCTCTGCAGGAAGATGACACGAGCCGGGGTACACCTGTAAAAGAAACACAAAAATGCATTAGATGAGCAAGAAAGACAAGATGGCTTACCTGAGACACGCAAACAGCAGCATACATACCGGGCAAAGCACTCCATGCACGCCGATGCATGAAGATGACACGAGCCGTGGTCGACCTAGAAAAGAAACACAAAAATGCATCAGAGGAGCAAGAAAGACAAGATGGCTTACCTGAGACACGCACACAGCAGCATACATACCGGGCAAAGCACTCCATACACGCCGCTGCACGAAGATGACACAAGACGGGGTAGACCTGGAAAAGAGACATAAAAATGCATTAGATGAGCAAGAAAGACAAGATGGCTTACCTGAGACACGCAAACAGCAGCATACATACAGGGCAAAGCACTCCATGCACGCCGCTGCCCGAAGACGACACGAGCCGGGGTAGACCTGGAAAAGAAACACAAAAATGCATTAGATGAGCAAAAAAGACAAGATGACTTACATGAGACACGCAAACAGCAGCATACATACCGGGCAAAGCACTCCATGGATGCCGCTGCACGAAGACGACACGAGCCGGGGTAGACCTGGAAAAGAAACACAAAAATGCATGAGATGAGCAAGAAAGACAAGATGGCTTACCTGAGACACGCAAACAGCAGCATACATACCGGAAAAAGCACTCCATGCTCGCGGCGGATTTTTTGCTTGGTTGCGGCGCGCGGCGTGGTGCACGGCGTTCACTTTCCGTCATTTTAGCGTTTGCCGAGTTGTTTTTCTTTGCGAGTGACGCGCCATTTTAGATCTTGCTGCGTGTTCCCGCGGGAGTTTGTCGCCCGCGAATACGTACTCGCGGCTTGCCACCTTGCACAGCACACCTCGCGAGAGTTCGCAATTGCGAACATGTAGTTGCGGCGGAAAGGAACAATCTCGCACTTGCGAAATAGAGATTTTGCAATTTCGCACAAGAAAATCACCAGCAAACAGGATAAACCTTCAGAAAATTATGATTTTTATCAGAATCACTCCTCAGGTTGACATTTGCATGGCCTTTTTTTTTGCAAGGAGTCCATTTTGGGGGGGGGGGGAGGAAGGAAGTGCCCCACAGTCTCCAACTTCCTGTTCCTGTCCAGCAGGCTCCTCCCAGTGCTTTGTCCATCTCCTGGTCACTTTCATTTGGATCTGGAGCTGGAAGGATTACTTTTTGTGGGTGCTGCTGGATATTTGGATTTGAGGCCTTTTTGACTGTCTTTGGATCACTTTTGGATTAGAAATCAACTTTCACAAGTAAGTTTGTTTGGGGCATTACAGTTGCTGCAAGTACAATTTTGGAACTTTTTCAGAAAATTAAATAAATTATATTGTGGGTAGCCACAGTATCCAGTAGGACCAGGGTTGGTTATGGGTGCATGATACAACTGTTTTGTTGAATTTAAACACCATTGAGGCCATGGATGGGCTGGGATTGTGCAGATTTTATTGTTTTTTGTCGTTTTTTTGGGCCTGCTGGTGTGGCCCTTTGCCCAGGGGTGGTGAGTGTTGCATGGGCCTAGTCTTTCTGTGGGGTGTCTTCTTGAATTTAAACATAATTGAGGCCATGGATGGGCTGGGATTGTGCTTATTTTATTGTTTTTTGTCGTTTTTGGGGGGCTGCTGGTGTGGCCTTTTGCTTGCCCAGGGGTGGTGGTGGTGCATGGACTGAGTGTGCCTGTGGTGTTGTCTCACTCTCTTTGATGTAAACATCATGGATGGCATTGGATTGTGGTGATTTCTGGCTGTTTTTCTGTTTTTTGGGGGTGTACTGTTGATGTGGTCTGGCCATGTGGGTGGTGGTGGTGGCCATCTTGAGTGCTGGCTGGTACAGGCAACATGTGCTTGGGGTGTAAGGGGGCCATTTTGAGGAGAGGCAGTGTCTGAGGCCTGCACTTATTTTGCCTACTTTTCATCCCTTATGCCCAGGGGTAGTGAGTGTTGCATGGGCCTAGTGTTTCTGAGGGGTGTCTTCTTGAATTTAAACACCATTGAGGCCATGGATGGGCTGGGATTGTGCAGATTTTATTGTTTTTTGTCGTTTTTTTGGGCCTGCTGGTGTGGCCCTTTGCCCAGGGGTGGTGAGTGTTGCATGGGCCTAGTCTTTCTGTGGGGTGTCTTCTTGAATTTAAACACCATTGAGGCCATGGATGGGCTGGGATTGTGCAGATTTTATTGTTTTTTGTCGTTTTTTTGGGCCTGCTGGTGTGGCCCTTTGCCCAGGGGTGGTGAGTGTTGCATGGGCCTAGTCTTTCTGTGGGGTGTCTTCTTGAATTTAAACATAATTGAGGCCATGGATGGGCTGGGATTGTGCTTATTTTATTGTTTTTTGTCGTTTTTGGGGGGCTGCTGGTGTGGCCTTTTGCTTGCCCAGGGGTGGTGGTGGTGCATGGACTGAGTGTGCCTGTGGTGTTGTCTCACTCTCTTTGATGTAAACATCATGGATGGCATTGGATTGTGGTGATTTCTGGCTGTTTTTCTGTTTTTTGGGGGTGTACTGTTGATGTGGACTGGCCATGTGGGTGGTGGTGGTGGCCATCTTGAGTGCTGGCTGGTACAGGCAACATGTGCTTGGGGTGTAAGGGGGCCATTTTGAGGAGAGGCAGTGTCTGAGGCCTGCACTTATTTTGCCTACTTTTCATCCCTTATGCCCAGGGGTAGTGAGTGTTGCATGGGCCTAGTGTTTCTGAGGGGTGTCTTCTTGAATTTAAACACCATTGAGGCCATGGATGGGCTGGGATTGTGCAGATTTTATTGTTTTTTGTCGTTTTTTTGGGCCTGCTGGTGTGGCCCTTTGCCCAGGGGTGGTGAGTGTTGCATGGGCCTAGTCTTTCTGTGGGGTGTCTTCTTGAATTTAAACACCATTGAGGCCATGGATGGGCTGGGATTGTGCAGATTTTATTGTTTTTTGTCGTTTTTTTGGGCCTGCTGGTGTGGCCCTTTGCCCAGGGGTGGTGAGTGTTGCATGGGCCTAGTCTTTCTGTGGGGTGTCTTCTTGAATTTAAACACCATTGAGGCCATGGATGGGCTGGGATTGTGCAGATTTTATTGTTTTTTGTCGTTTTTTTGGGCCTGCTGGTGTGGCCCTTTGCCCAGGGGTGGTGAGTGTTGCATGGGCCTAGTCTTTCTGTGGGGTGTCTTCTTGAATTTAAACATAATTGAGGCCATGGATGGGCTGGGATTGTGCTTATTTTATTGTTTTTTGTCGTTTTTGGGGGGCTGCTGGTGTGGCCTTTTGCTTGCCCAGGGGTGGTGGTGGTGCATGGACTGAGTGTGCCTGTGGTGTTGTCTCACTCTTTTTGATGTAAACATCATGGATGGCATTGGATTGTGGTGATTTCTGGCAGTTTTTCTGTTTTTTGGGGGTGTACTGTTGATGTGGACTGGCCATGTGGGTGGTGGTGGTGGCCATCTTGAGTGCTGGCTGGTACAGGCAACATGTGCTTGGGGTGTAAGGGGGCCATTTTGAGGAGAGGCAGTGTCTGAGGCCTGCACTTATTTTGCCTACTTTTCATCCCTTATGCCCAGGGGTAGTGAGTGTTGCATGGGCCTAGTGTTTCTGAGGGGTGTCTTCTTGAATTTAAACACCATTGAGGCCATGGATGGGCTGGGATTGTGCAGATTTTATTGTTTTTTGTCGTTTTTTTGGGCCTGCTGGTGTGGCCCTTTGCCCAGGGGTGGTGAGTGTTGCATGGGCCTAGTCTTTCTGTGGGGTGTCTTCTTGAATTTAAACACCATTGAGGCCATGGATGGGCTGGGATTGTGCAGATTTTATTGTTTTTTGTCGTTTTTTTGGGCCTGCTGGTGTGGCCCTTTGCCCAGGGGTGGTGAGTGTTGCATGGGCCTAGTCTTTCTGTGGGGTGTCTTCTTGAATTTAAACACCATTGAGGCCATGGATGGGCTGGGATTGTGCAGATTTTATTGTTTTTTGTCGTTTTTTTGGGCCTGCTGGTGTGGCCCTTTGCCCAGGGGTGGTGAGTGTTGCATGGGCCTAGTCTTTCTGTGGGGTGTCTTCTTGAATTTAAACATAATTGAGGCCATGGATGGGCTGGGATTGTGCTTATTTTATTGTTTTTTGTCGTTTTTGGGGGGCTGCTGGTGTGGCCTTTTGCTTGCCCAGGGGTGGTGGTGGTGCATGGACTGAGTGTGCCTGTGGTGTTGTCTCACTCTCTTTGATGTAAACATCATGGATGGCATTGGATTGTGGTGATTTCTGGCAGTTTTTCTGTTTTTTGGGGGTGTACTGTTGATGTGGACTGGCCATGTGGGTGGTGGTGGTGGCCATCTTGAGTGCTGGCTGGTACAGGCAACATGTGCTTGGGGTGTAAGGGGGCCATTTTGAGGAGAGGCAGTGTCTGAGGCCTGCACTTATTTTGCCTACTTTTCATCCCTTATGCCCAGGGGTAGTGAGTGTTGCATACTTGCATGTCCCTAGTCTTTCTGTGGGGTGTCTTCAATGTAAACATCATGGATGGCATGGGATTGTGCTCATTTTTCTGTGTTTTGTCGATTTTTTGGGGTGTATAACTGAACTGATGTTCCTCTGTCTTCCATTGCTTTTAGGTGCACAAGAAGACTCAATAGAACCACCAGTGCCAGGAAGAAGTCCTGCAGCGGTGTGTGCAGCATAACGTCACGCGACGTCACGTCTGGACACAGAACCCTCTGCAACTCGTGCAACTGCTGCCTGCTGACCTGCTCTGAAGAAGATGGCCCCAAAAAAAGTAACCCGTAGCTCCTCTAGCAAGAAAGGTGCCAGTAAGGAGCAGAAGAAGCAAGTTACCAAGGACACTGGTGTGCCGCCCGCCCCTTTTTTTGTGAGTAAAAAAAAAAGTATGCCTGCAGCAGCTGCAGCGGGATCTGCTGGGGACCAAGCTGGCAGCAGCACCCCCGCTCCATTGGGCTCAGTGCCACCACCACCACCACGCCAACTTAAGTCCAAGCCCTTGAGTGCTGCAGAGGCAGCCAGTATACTTCTTCAATCACCATCGACCAGTGATGTTGGCTCATCGCAAGAAAGCAGCAGCAATGTCCCTCAATCAACACAGGTTGTTGTAGCTCATCTGACGAGTGTTGAACAACCACAGCGGCAACAACAATCACATGTGCAAGTACAAGCCCAAGTACATGTGGAAGGAGAGGCAGCGCAAGGAGATGCGCATGCAGAGGTGCATGGAGGGTCACAACAAGTGCCCACAATAGTTGTTCCTCCCGAAGTAGGGGCACATCAGGAAATCGACAATCAAGGCGAGGTATCATTTGAGGAAGCCACTCCTCCTGATGATCCTTCATTGTCTTCCACAACCCTAGCAAGGAAGAGATCAAGGGTGGTGTCTACATCCTCTTCAAGCACACCTCCTTCTGATGATACGGATCAAACTTGGGAACCAGCACCACAGCCGTCTGAGAGTGAGGCACACCATGATCCAACAAAGGTACTTAAGCGTAAAAGGAAGCTCGTCCAAAGTCTCAGACTTATGGAGTGTGATGAGGCTCAACAAGAAGTGGCGGATACTGCTGCTGATGAAGACTCTGCCAACGACGACCCAGTCATCATAAAGGTCACTGCAGCCCCAGCGGGCATGCAGCAAACAGACATTTTGACCCTAGCCCGAAGAGCTGCTGCGCGTGATGATGATGATGATGATGTTGTCGATGAGGAGGCAGTGGAAACACCACAATCATTGGAGTTAAGTAGTACACCAACTCGTCCCGCTTCCATATTTCTTTCTGGCAAGAAGAGACCTGCGTCAACCTCGACCTTAATTAGTGGCGGTGAAAGTGGAAAACGTACAAAAGTTGGCCAATCCAGATCCTCCACTTCATCTGGCATTAGCTTCATGACCACCACCACCACCAGTATCGCCGCCTCCTCCAGGTCCCACAGACACTTCAAGTCCCCAGTTTGGGACTTCTTTACTGTTTGTCCCAAAAATCCAAGGTTTGCCATTTGTACCCTTTGTAAGCTTGCAGTTAGTCGTGGTAAGCCAGGTAGCAACTATGGTACCGGCGGCCAGAGTGGTCATCTTGACAGAAAGCACGGTGTCCAATGGTTTGCGCACCTAGCTGCGATCAAGAAAGGCCAAAATCAAGGAAACGTTGATGTTTCATCTGATGTTGACGAGCAGGAAGAAGACGTGTCAAACACTTCCCTTACACCCAGTACCCCTCTCAGCAGCACACCCAATGTGAGGCACACTAAGAGTGTTGGAGCGAGTGAGACACCAACGCACAAAAGTTCACCAGCGAGCAAAATTGGGTCAACGAAGTCATTATCAGCCCGTAAATGCTTGGTCCAGGCCAACATTAGAACAATGTTTACTTCAGACGTGCCATATGAACGCAACCACCCACTGACGCATCTGTATAACACTAAGCTGGCTAAAATGCTAGCTGTGGACCTTCTACCTTTTTCTTTTGTAGAAGCGGTAGGTTTTCTTGAATTAGTTGCAACGCTCTGCCCTAAATGGAAGGTTCCGAGCCGGTTCTATTTTGCCAGAGTTGCGGTTCCAGCACTACATGAAGATGTGCTGCAGGCGATTGGGGCAGCTTTGCAGAAGAGTGCTGTTCACACAATACATCTGACAACAGACATGTGGACCAGTGGCCCAGGCGATGATTACATGTGCATCACTGCACACTGGGTCTCTTTTTCAGGTGTTATAGCAAAGCTAAACGCAGGTGTTGACCCGGACCAAGTTTTCAAAGCTGCTCGGAAACATGCAACACTAGCCATGTTTGCCTTGGAGAAAAGTCACACAGCAGAAAACCTTTTGGAAGAGTTTGACAAAAAGGTGTTGTCAATGCTATCCCCCCTAAAACGCAAGATTGGTTATGTTTCCACGGATAATGGCGCCAATGTAGTTAAGGCCATGTCACAGGGTCACCATGTTAGAGTGCCGTGTTTGGCGCACTGTATCAACCTGGTAGTTCAAAAATTCTTGAGTGATAAAGAGAGTCCAGCGTTCGAGGTAATGGCCACCTGCCGCAAAATGTGCAACCATTTCAGCCATTCTTTTAAGGCCCGGAAGCATCTGCGGAGACTGCTACTTCAACGTGGAATGCCAGTGAAAGCACTCATCCAGGAGGTGGCAACACGTTGGAACTCAACCTTCTACATGCTTGAGCGTCTGCATGAGCAGTATACGGTACTCGATCACTATTTCTTGACAGAGGCTACATCTCAGAAGGAGGACCTGCGGATGAGTAAGGCGCAATGGGCCATAGTTAAAAGCCTGACAGACATGCTTCGTCCTTTTGAGTTCTTCACGCGTGCAGTCAGCCAGGAGGACTGTAATTTGGGAAAAGCTATCCCATTGTTGTGCATACTGGAGCACCAACTGATGGCGGTTTCTTCTGAGTTTGAAAAAGATGAAAAAAAAAAAAACCATTTCATTTTGTCTGAGAAATTATTACATCGCCTACGTGGTGATGAACGTCTTAAAAACATCAACTCAGATCAGCATTACATTTGTGCTACTATTCTGGATCCACGCTACAAAAAGGCGCTGGCAGACAACGCATTCTTTCCTTTCGCTGATGCAGATGTTCAAAAGTACAAACATTGGTTAGCCTGGTCAGCCAAGAGGTTTGAAAAAGAACGGCAGGTTATTGAAGGAGAAGCCAGTACATCAGCATCAGCATCAGCAGGCCATCCGCAGTCACAAGAATCCACTTCTGCACCTGTGGCTGGGGCACAAGTGACCTCTCAGCCGTTAAAGACACCGGCAACTGGATCATCTGCACCACACACAATGACAACACTAACAGTGGCTGGGGAGGAGGATTGGCTAAGTTTGATGGGGTATGGTTCTCTAAAAAATGTCACAGGCACAGCAAAAAGTAAGCAAAGTGGAGGAACAGTTGATGACCTTGAGTCGATGGTGCAGGACTATCTGAATGACTCAACAGTGGTCTTTCTTAATGAGGAGCCATTGCAGTATTGGCATGGCAAAAAACAATTGTGGCCACAGCTCTACAACCTGGCTATAAACTATTTGTCTTGCCCACTCGCAAGTGTGTCTTCTGAACGTGTTTTCAGTGCTGCTGGTGGCATTGTAACTGCCAAACGGAGCCGCCTATCGCCCAAAAATGTGGAGCGGCTGACAATGATCAAGATGAATCAGCACCTCATACCACCAGATTACAAAGTGCGAGAAAGCACGCCACATGAAGACGATGAGGACAGCAACGTAGATGAGGGGATTTTTTCTCTGTTCGGTGCCACTGACCTCATCCAGCCTGAATTCGCAGAGTATGATGATGAAATCTTGTTCTTATTCCCTGACACCGAGCCCTGAAAATGAGACAATCAATCAAGAACTTTCTTTTTCGTCCTTATTCACTTTTATTCCTGTGTGCTTTGTGTCTCTCTTTCTTTGTTTTGCACAGTTAATTTAATTCAAACTTTAATCACCTAATCCCAAAAACAAGACCATCATCAGAACTGTCTTCACTTGTTTGCTTATTGATTTGAAGGTGCCGCAGTCTACATTCCTCAGGTTCACAAGTTCTGAAGAACATGCTCCTCTATCCTCCTCCTCCAGACTGCGATTTCCCTCCAAGCAGAGTGCTGGATTACGCACAATGAAGAAAGACTCAGCACTTGTGGGGGTGTTGTACTTCTTTGCGGGTGAGTTGACGGTTTTGGGCCCATTGCTGTGAAGCTCTAATAATGGACAAAAGTGTTTTGGACCAAATATGAGGTGGAAATTTCTTGCCGTTTTTGCTGACTTGCTTGCCTTTGAGGTGCTCTTTGGCGGGGTTCCGGGGGTTTGTGTGTAATTTTTGGTGTCTGTCGAAGCACTGCTGCGACAGTCTAATCTTGATTGCATTTGCTTTTCAGGAAATCCGTGGTGGAAAACAGGAGTTATGATGATTGATGATGACCTAGCTGCACAGCGCGTTACTTTGGACCGAAGGCCGAGAGATATTGTAAGTATGAGATTTAGCTTTTTCGCTGTTTGGGGGTGTTGTCGGGTGTTTTTTTGCGGGTGGGTTGGCGCCGGCGGGTCTTGCCTGGGGCATTCCTGGGAAGGTCTAATACCGGATACAAGTGTTTTGGACAAAATCCATAAGGAACAGCCTTTTTTTTGCCATTTCTTCAGACATCTTGCTCAATGTAGCCTTTTGGGGGGCTTCCTGCTGTTCGTGGGTGGGTTGCGGCCGGGGTCTCTGTCGAAGCACTGCTGCGACAGTCTAATCTTGATTGCATTTGCTTTTCAGGAAATCCGTGGTGGAAAACAGGAGTTATGATGATTGATGATGATGACGACCTAGCTGCACAGCGCCGCGTTTGGACCGAAGGCCGAGAGACATTGTAAGTATGAGATTTAGCTTTTTCGCTGTTTGGTGGTGTTGTGTCGCGTGTTTTTTTGCGGGTGGGTTGGCGCCGGCGGGTCTTGCCTGGGGCATTCCTGGGAAGGTCTAATACCGGATACAAGTGTTTTGGACAAAATCCATAAGGAACAGCCTTTTTTTTGCCATTTCTTCAGACATCTTGCTCAATGTAGCGTTTTGGGGGGCTTCCTGCTGTTCGTGGGTGGGTTGCGGCCGGGGTCTCTGTCGAAGCACTGCTGCGACAGTCTAATCTTGATTGCATTTGCTTTTCAGGAAATCCGTGGTGGAAAACAGGAGTTATGATGATTGATGATGATGATGACGACCTAGTTGCACAGCGCCGCGTTTGGACCGAAGGCCGAGAGACATTGTAAGTATGAGATTTAGCTTTTTCGCTGTTTGGTGGTGTTGTGTCGGGTGTTTTTTTGCGGGTGGGTTGGCGGGTCTTGCCTGGGGCATTCCTGGGAAGGTCTAATACCGGCTAGAAGTTAGTTGGACAAAATCCATAAGGAAACACCAGTTTTGGCACTTTTTGTAAGTTAGGGTTCGTTAGGGTTAGCCCTAGCAGCAGGATTGCATGTGTTTAGGGGGGTTCTATTGCAACGCGGTTCTGTTGTTGTAGAGCACTGTTGGAGCGATGCTGGCTATGGATACTTTTGCTTGCAGGCAAGTGGTTTGAATACAATCCACGGTCTGTATTTGGGTCTACTGTTACTTTCAAAGTACGTTTTGTAACCATTTTTCTGCTAGGCATCGTTTTTGGAGATATGATTGGGTTCTTCTACATTTTTGCGACTGGCTTTAGTAAGGGTCTTGGTGGGAGCATTGCTGGGAAGGTCAAATTTTGTTCTAAAACACAGTAGTACACCCACCTTGAGGGGAAAGATCCGCTATAATATTTTGGCCATACTTATTGATCCTTAAAAAGGTGACTCAGACAGAGCACGCAATTTCAAAAATATTGTACTGTCTATTAGGGAAATCAAAGTGTGACTTTTTGAACCACACAGCGTACATACCTTTTATTTATTTATCAGTGGTATTGTAATAGCACTTCCTGTTTTCCGTTCAATAATTACAGGCCGGGTTTCAGTCAACATCCGCCAGGCAGGCAGTGGACAGGGTGTCTCTTCTGTCAGTGGTCACCACCACATTGATGGACGAAGCGTCAGCTGGAATGGAGGAGTGCCGCCAATAAGAGGAATTGTTTGCTGCATGCAACTTACTTACCAATTTCAACAGGACAACTCCAACAACATACGCAATACAGATACAGTATCCATTGTTGTCTTTTATTCTATGAGTGTGACTGCATGTGCTTACCTTTACTTTGTAACCAAAGATTGTCTGTAAACTCTGTATCTTCAATTATTGTTTGTCCATGCTCTGCTTTTTTTTTCTTCTCTCAACAAAACCTACCCAAAAAGAAACCCCCATTCCCATCCATTTTACAAACCCTAACCCTCTTCCCCCGGGCTGTGTTGTTTTGCTTGATGTCTGACTAAAATGACATCAATAATTCCACACACTTGCTGGGGAGGATAAGGTGATAGCAGCAACAGGCTGGTGAAGGAATACGAGGATATCTTCTAGACTTACTCAGCTTCAGTACTATATCTTCTAGTAGTAGTAGCCAATGTCAAATAAATTCAACGCAAGTACTAGTTATACTTGCAATACTTTACCATTTGTTAGGCTACATTATGGCACTGTTCTAGTGTACTGTCACCTGCTATTTTCTCGATCGTACCGTAACCGTTGTAATGCTACAGTAAGGAGTACAAACAAGGTTTCGTTTTCTTTTTTTCCATAGGCATGCAACTGCCACTGTGTCACACCACTAGTAACACCGCAATGAGGAAATGTCACCCGCCCAGGAATGACAACGTTAATCCCCATTTCACCTGGAGCCAGCCCTGGGCCTAGCCCTAATTTCTAACACAAATTACAGGTAAGATAAGCGTTTGGTGGGAGGTAGTATAATGGAGTATTATTTCGGAGTAGACAAGAGTTTGACGGTTGTACTACTAAAGTCCTACGACTGTTCAGGAAAACAAAGTTACTGTTACACCCCCGCCCCCCACCCACCAGACTGAAAAGCAGTAAAAAACAGGTATGGTCAGATAAAGTAGTTGAAAAATATATTTATTTATCCCTAACAAAATAATCTCCCTCACCCACCCTAACCCCAACGATTGTCTCTGAAACGTCCCAAAACGATCCCAACTCCCAAATCCCACCCCCCAAAAGTCTATAAAAAAAGGGCAAGGGACACTCCACTACTGGAGGGTGCTGGTGCTGGTGCATGATGCGGCATGGGCATCATACTCCTTGCGGAGGGTGGCAAGCTCGGAGCGGAGGCCCTTAACCAAGGTCTTATACCTCAGGACCTCCTGCTCCAGGTTGGACATGCGGACTCGTAGGCGGTGTTGGCGTTCCTTGCAGCTCCTGTGGGGGGCAGCTGGTGTTTCGGGTGCTTGGCGGTGGCGGTCGGCTTTCTTAGCCCGGCTCGGTCCCGCTGGTTTAGTCACGGAGGAGGATGCAGTGGTCACAGTCGAAGATGTTGCCCCGCTCGACTGCGTGTCCTCCTCCTCCTCCAGGGCCACCAGCCGCCGATACTCGGCGACTGTGGCCTCCAGCCTCCGTTGCCGGGCCAATCTAGCCTGCTCCCTCCTTGTTGTTGATTTGGAAGGAGCAACTATATGAAGAAAGAAAGACATAGTCTGTAACCAATGCTCCTTATTAATAACACAAAGTGATTGAGCCGAAAGTTGGGTCACAGAGTACAAGTAGCAAATTGAAAGCACAGTACATAACTATTGAGGACAGTATCTATGTAACCCTCCCACTTCTGCATCCTTGCTCTAACAGTAGTGGTAGTTTAATGAACTAATTCTACGACCACTATGGACTTCCATTACAGTCGACTATGACAGTACACCAGTCTTATTCTTCTTCTTCTCTCTTGTTTAGGGAAATGGGTACGTTATCTTATGCAAGCCGGCAGAATGACATGGACACAGCACAGTGAAGTTGCACCCGAGAAAAAAAGTTGCACACCATGATGATGGAGACAGACTTGCGTTACTGTACCGGTCCAGTACATGCAGGTGGTGAAGCTATTACTTTTCTATTACGGGTGGCACTGAGAATACTCTGTTACAAGGGCTACTGCTTAATTAATTTACCTTTCACCCTACAGTGCAAATGAGTACTAGAAAAGGAAACTGAAGAAGCTAACTAATTTGATTATCTATCACTTCACATGGGACGTATTTAATGACAGATGAGATGACTTTAGGTGCTTTGCTTAATATTGAGTGAACACAGTGATACACCCACACATGAATGACGTACTACAAGTAAACTAAAGTTATTAAGAGAGGTACGGAGTGTCCACCGTAATAACCAGATATATGCTGTGAATGCAAACGCAATACAAAGTACTGCTACTATTCATGGTAGTATTGGACACATTTACAATTTCTTTTCCTTGCCTTCCCTGCACTGGGACGGACGTGCGGGTGCGGTGGTACATGCTCTTCAAGGTAACACTTACTTCACCTGGCGACCATCTACTCTCTCTAGATACACATTTGCTATGTAAGAGTCAGAGAATACCATGCTCCAGGCATCCATTCATTCAAAGTATACGCACACATACAGTTTCTGTTTCACCCACCCAGGCTGCTGTCCTTCCACCCATCCTTGCTTCATCATTGACCCAGCCATGCACCATACCATATTCTTTCCTTCCCAGCCACCTCTGGGTCCAAGCAAACACATATCGTTCTTCTTTGCCAGCCATCATACAAGTTCGCGTCCCACTTACTTACACCCTTCTTTCGCTTTTCGTTCATCCCATCCATCACGTTCGTCTAAGAACTTATTGGGATTCTTCTCACCAAAAACTTCACAGCTAAGTCGAAGTACATTTCGAGGAGGCTACTACCTGGTTGATTTGTAATTGTAATACACCCGTGCAGAAAGCACACTATGCAGTCTTCAATCTCAATAAGTAAGGAATATATAGCTTACCTGTTTCCGCCACCACCGTTTGATCCCCCACAGGAACGGCCACCATGGGAGCATTGCTGGGAAGGTCAAATTTTGTTCTAAAACACAGTAGTACACCCACCTTGAGGGGAAAGATCCGCTATAATATTTTGGCCATACTTATTGATCCTTAAAAAGGTGACTCAGACAGAGCACGCAATTTCAAAAATATTGTACTGTCTATTAGGGAAATCAAAGTGTGACTTTTTGAACCACACAGCGTACATACCTTTTATTTATTTATCAGTGGTATTGTAATAGCACTTCCTGTTTTCCGTTCAATAATTACAGGCCGGGTTTCAGTCAACATCCGCCAGGCAGGCAGTGGACAGGGTGTCTCTTCTGTCAGTGGTCACCACCACATTGATGGACGAAGCGTCAGCTGGAATGGAGGAGTGCCGCCAATAAGAGGAATTGTTTGCTGCATGCAACTTACTTACCAATTTCAACAGGACAACTCCAACAACATACGCAATACAGATACAGTATCCATTGTTGTCTTTTATTCTATGAGTGTGACTGCATGTGCTTACCTTTACTTTGTAACCAAAGATTGTCTGTAAACTCTGTATCTTCAATTATTGTTTGTCCATGCTCTGCTTTTTTTTTCTTCTCTCAACAAAACCTACCCAAAAAGAAACCCCCATTCCCATCCATTTTACAAACCCTAACCCTCTTCCCCCGGGCTGTGTTGTTTTGCTTGATGTCTGACTAAAATGACATCAATAATTCCACACACTTGCTGGGGAGGATAAGGTGATAGCAGCAACAGGCTGGTGAAGGAATACGAGGATATCTTCTAGACTTACTCAGCTTCAGTACTATATCTTCTAGTAGTAGTAGCCAATGTCAAATAAATTCAACGCAAGTACTAGTTATACTTGCAATACTTTACCATTTGTTAGGCTACATTATGGCACTGTTCTAGTGTACTGTCACCTGCTATTTTCTCGATCGTACCGTAACCGTTGTAATGCTACAGTAAGGAGTACAAACAAGGTTTCGTTTTCTTTTTTTCCATAGGCATGCAACTGCCACTGTGTCACACCACTAGTAACACCGCAATGAGGAAATGTCACCCGCCCAGGAATGACAACGTTAATCCCCATTTCACCTGGAGCCAGCCCTGGGCCTAGCCCTAATTTCTAACACAAATTACAGGTAAGATAAGCGTTTGGTGGGAGGTAGTATAATGGAGTATTATTTCGGAGTAGACAAGAGTTTGACGGTTGTACTACTAAAGTCCTACGACTGTTCAGGAAAACAAAGTTACTGTTACACCCCCGCCCCCCACCCACCAGACTGAAAAGCAGTAAAAAACAGGTATGGTCAGATAAAGTAGTTGAAAAATATATTTATTTATCCCTAACAAAATAATCTCCCTCACCCACCCTAACCCCAACGATTGTCTCTGAAACGTCCCAAAACGATCCCAACTCCCAAATCCCACCCCCCAAAAGTCTATAAAAAAAGGGCAAGGGACACTCCACTACTGGAGGGTGCTGGTGCTGGTGCATGATGCGGCATGGGCATCATACTCCTTGCGGAGGGTGGCAAGCTCGGAGCGGAGGCCCTTAACCAAGGTCTTATACCTCAGGACCTCCTGCTCCAGGTTGGACATGCGGACTCGTAGGCGGTGTTGGCGTTCCTTGCAGCTCCTGTGGGGGGCAGCTGGTGTTTCGGGTGCTTGGCGGTGGCGGTCGGCTTTCTTAGCCCGGCTCGGTCCCGCTGGTTTAGTCACGGAGGAGGATGCAGTGGTCACAGTCGAAGATGTTGCCCCGCTCGACTGCGTGTCCTCCTCCTCCTCCAGGGCCACCAGCCGCCGATACTCGGCGACTGTGGCCTCCAGCCTCCGTTGCCGGGCCAATCTAGCCTGCTCCCTCCTTGTTGTTGATTTGGAAGGAGCAACTATATGAAGAAAGAAAGACATAGTCTGTAACCAATGCTCCTTATTAATAACACAAAGTGATTGAGCCGAAAGTTGGGTCACAGAGTACAAGTAGCAAATTGAAAGCACAGTACATAACTATTGAGGACAGTATCTATGTAACCCTCCCACTTCTGCATCCTTGCTCTAACAGTAGTGGTAGTTTAATGAACTAATTCTACGACCACTATGGACTTCCATTACAGTCGACTATGACAGTACACCAGTCTTATTCTTCTTCTTCTCTCTTGTTTAGGGAAATGGGTACGTTATCTTATGCAAGCCGGCAGAATGACATGGACACAGCACAGTGAAGTTGCACCCGAGAAAAAAAGTTGCACACCATGATGATGGAGACAGACTTGCGTTACTGTACCGGTCCAGTACATGCAGGTGGTGAAGCTATTACTTTTCTATTACGGGTGGCACTGAGAATACTCTGTTACAAGGGCTACTGCTTAATTAATTTACCTTTCACCCTACAGTGCAAATGAGTACTAGAAAAGGAAACTGAAGAAGCTAACTAATTTGATTATCTATCACTTCACATGGGACGTATTTAATGACAGATGAGATGACTTTAGGTGCTTTGCTTAATATTGAGTGAACACAGTGATACACCCACACATGAATGACGTACTACAAGTAAACTAAAGTTATTAAGAGAGGTACGGAGTGTCCACCGTAATAACCAGATATATGCTGTGAATGCAAACGCAATACAAAGTACTGCTACTATTCATGGTAGTATTGGACACATTTACAATTTCTTTTCCTTGCCTTCCCTGCACTGGGACGGACGTGCGGGTGCGGTGGTACATGCTCTTCAAGGTAACACTTACTTCACCTGGCGACCATCTACTCTCTCTAGATACACATTTGCTATGTAAGAGTCAGAGAATACCATGCTCCAGGCATCCATTCATTCAAAGTATACGCACACATACAGTTTCTGTTTCACCCACCCAGGCTGCTGTCCTTCCACCCATCCTTGCTTCATCATTGACCCAGCCATGCACCATACCATATTCTTTCCTTCCCAGCCACCTCTGGGTCCAAGCAAACACATATCGTTCTTCTTTGCCAGCCATCATACAAGTTCGCGTCCCACTTACTTACACCCTTCTTTCGCTTTTCGTTCATCCCATCCATCACGTTCGTCTAAGAACTTATTGGGATTCTTCTCACCAAAAACTTCACAGCTAAGTCGAAGTACATTTCGAGGAGGCTACTACCTGGTTGATTTGTAATTGTAATACACCCGTGCAGAAAGCACACTATGCAGTCTTCAATCTCAATAAGTAAGGAATATATAGCTTACCTGTTTCCGCCACCACCGTTTGATCCCCCACAGGAACGGCCACCATGGGAGCATTGCTGGGAAGGTCAAATTTTGTTCTAAAACACAGTAGTACACCCACCTTGAGGGGAAAGATCCGCTATAATATTTTGGCCATACTTATTGATCCTTAAAAAGGTGACTCAGACAGAGCACGCAATTTCAAAAATATTGTACTGTCTATTAGGGAAATCAAAGTGTGACTTTTTGAACCACACAGCGTACATACCTTTTATTTATTTATCAGTGGTATTGTAATAGCACTTCCTGTTTTCCGTTCAATAATTACAGGCCGGGTTTCAGTCAACATCCGCCAGGCAGGCAGTGGACAGGGTGTCTCTTCTGTCAGTGGTCACCACCACATTGATGGACGAAGCGTCAGCTGGAATGGAGGAGTGCCGCCAATAAGAGGAATTGTTTGCTGCATGCAACTTACTTACCAATTTCAACAGGACAACTCCAACAACATACGCAATACAGATACAGTATCCATTGTTGTCTTTTATTCTATGAGTGTGACTGCATGTGCTTACCTTTACTTTGTAACCAAAGATTGTCTGTAAACTCTGTATCTTCAATTATTGTTTGTCCATGCTCTGCTTTTTTTTTCTTCTCTCAACAAAACCTACCCAAAAAGAAACCCCCATTCCCATCCATTTTACAAACCCTAACCCTCTTCCCCCGGGCTGTGTTGTTTTGCTTGATGTCTGACTAAAATGACATCAATAATTCCACACACTTGCTGGGGAGGATAAGGTGATAGCAGCAACAGGCTGGTGAAGGAATACGAGGATATCTTCTAGACTTACTCAGCTTCAGTACTATATCTTCTAGTAGTAGTAGCCAATGTCAAATAAATTCAACGCAAGTACTAGTTATACTTGCAATACTTTACCATTTGTTAGGCTACATTATGGCACTGTTCTAGTGTACTGTCACCTGCTATTTTCTCGATCGTACCGTAACCGTTGTAATGCTACAGTAAGGAGTACAAACAAGGTTTCGTTTTCTTTTTTTCCATAGGCATGCAACTGCCACTGTGTCACACCACTAGTAACACCGCAATGAGGAAATGTCACCCGCCCAGGAATGACAACGTTAATCCCCATTTCACCTGGAGCCAGCCCTGGGCCTAGCCCTAATTTCTAACACAAATTACAGGTAAGATAAGCGTTTGGTGGGAGGTAGTATAATGGAGTATTATTTCGGAGTAGACAAGAGTTTGACGGTTGTACTACTAAAGTCCTACGACTGTTCAGGAAAACAAAGTTACTGTTACACCCCCGCCCCCCACCCACCAGACTGAAAAGCAGTAAAAAACAGGTATGGTCAGATAAAGTAGTTGAAAAATATATTTATTTATCCCTAACAAAATAATCTCCCTCACCCACCCTAACCCCAACGATTGTCTCTGAAACGTCCCAAAACGATCCCAACTCCCAAATCCCACCCCCCAAAAGTCTATAAAAAAAGGGCAAGGGACACTCCACTACTGGAGGGTGCTGGTGCTGGTGCATGATGCGGCATGGGCATCATACTCCTTGCGGAGGGTGGCAAGCTCGGAGCGGAGGCCCTTAACCAAGGTCTTATACCTCAGGACCTCCTGCTCCAGGTTGGACATGCGGACTCGTAGGCGGTGTTGGCGTTCCTTGCAGCTCCTGTGGGGGGCAGCTGGTGTTTCGGGTGCTTGGCGGTGGCGGTCGGCTTTCTTAGCCCGGCTCGGTCCCGCTGGTTTAGTCACGGAGGAGGATGCAGTGGTCACAGTCGAAGATGTTGCCCCGCTCGACTGCGTGTCCTCCTCCTCCTCCAGGGCCACCAGCCGCCGATACTCGGCGACTGTGGCCTCCAGCCTCCGTTGCCGGGCCAATCTAGCCTGCTCCCTCCTTGTTGTTGATTTGGAAGGAGCAACTATATGAAGAAAGAAAGACATAGTCTGTAACCAATGCTCCTTATTAATAACACAAAGTGATTGAGCCGAAAGTTGGGTCACAGAGTACAAGTAGCAAATTGAAAGCACAGTACATAACTATTGAGGACAGTATCTATGTAACCCTCCCACTTCTGCATCCTTGCTCTAACAGTAGTGGTAGTTTAATGAACTAATTCTACGACCACTATGGACTTCCATTACAGTCGACTATGACAGTACACCAGTCTTATTCTTCTTCTTCTCTCTTGTTTAGGGAAATGGGTACGTTATCTTATGCAAGCCGGCAGAATGACATGGACACAGCACAGTGAAGTTGCACCCGAGAAAAAAAGTTGCACACCATGATGATGGAGACAGACTTGCGTTACTGTACCGGTCCAGTACATGCAGGTGGTGAAGCTATTACTTTTCTATTACGGGTGGCACTGAGAATACTCTGTTACAAGGGCTACTGCTTAATTAATTTACCTTTCACCCTACAGTGCAAATGAGTACTAGAAAAGGAAACTGAAGAAGCTAACTAATTTGATTATCTATCACTTCACATGGGACGTATTTAATGACAGATGAGATGACTTTAGGTGCTTTGCTTAATATTGAGTGAACACAGTGATACACCCACACATGAATGACGTACTACAAGTAAACTAAAGTTATTAAGAGAGGTACGGAGTGTCCACCGTAATAACCAGATATATGCTGTGAATGCAAACGCAATACAAAGTACTGCTACTATTCATGGTAGTATTGGACACATTTACAATTTCTTTTCCTTGCCTTCCCTGCACTGGGACGGACGTGCGGGTGCGGTGGTACATGCTCTTCAAGGTAACACTTACTTCACCTGGCGACCATCTACTCTCTCTAGATACACATTTGCTATGTAAGAGTCAGAGAATACCATGCTCCAGGCATCCATTCATTCAAAGTATACGCACACATACAGTTTCTGTTTCACCCACCCAGGCTGCTGTCCTTCCACCCATCCTTGCTTCATCATTGACCCAGCCATGCACCATACCATATTCTTTCCTTCCCAGCCACCTCTGGGTCCAAGCAAACACATATCGTTCTTCTTTGCCAGCCATCATACAAGTTCGCGTCCCACTTACTTACACCCTTCTTTCGCTTTTCGTTCATCCCATCCATCACGTTCGTCTAAGAACTTATTGGGATTCTTCTCACCAAAAACTTCACAGCTAAGTCGAAGTACATTTCGAGGAGGCTACTACCTGGTTGATTTGTAATTGTAATACACCCGTGCAGAAAGCACACTATGCAGTCTTCAATCTCAATAAGTAAGGAATATATAGCTTACCTGTTTCCGCCACCACCGTTTGATCCCCCACAGGAACGGCCACCAGCTCTTCTACCGCCGCATCCTCCCCAGAGGCCTCCGAGTCCAAGTCCAACACATCAGCCACCTCCGCGCTGGCCCCGTCACCAGATGTTACACCTACAAAGTACATTTAAGAAAGTTAGAATACACCACTCACTACTATATAATATTTGGTCTAGGAGAAATGTTAAAAAAACAGAATACAATGTAATAATTTGTGACTGTCTACTCCATAGTAAAAATGTCCCATTTTCCAGGGAAGGCTGTTGTCTTGCTGCACTTTTATGCACAACTGATGAATGCTTGCTTTTGATTTTTAACACGCACCACTTTTTCTCCTAACAGACAGAAGCTTGACTCCTGAGTCCTAAGAACACGACCAGGATCAAGTTCAAAGTAGGTGAGAGTTCGGCTCGACCACAAGAAATGTGTCCAATTAATCGTCAGCACTAACCACTTTTCCGTTTACAGTTAAATAGTTTTATGACAAAGTAGATTTCAATAAATGTGTTTACTTTTAATAAAGCTTTTACACTTAAATAGACTCTGTGGTTTTTGTTCCTCTAGACTAGAGTGGATGAGCTAAAGGTTTTGGAATTTTTGCAAGCATGAGTGCCTCTGACACTTCTTGACTGTGCTGTGACTCCGTACTACTCTCTTGTCCTGCGTACGATAATCTAGAGATCATTGGGGATCTATAATCGGTGACTTCGGGAGCTGAATGACTCTGCCACACTATCTAGTCAGTAAGGAGACAGTGCATAGAGGTATTGCTGAATATAATGGGAGTCCAATGGAATTGCCAAATGTCCAATCTTAGTTAGCTACACAGACAGACTAATAAGAATAGTCTAGTAATACCACAGGGAGTCATATTCGAGGCAGGATAAGAATTTATATCCAGTCTACAAGAAGATCAAAGACGATTTAGAAAAAATCGAATGAGGAACGCTAGGAAAAAATAGGTACTGTTTAGTAAAATGTAAACTTACTGGGGCCAGCAAAGGAGCCCTCGCCTGCCCGATCCTGGCCTGCATCCTCAGCACCCTCCTCCTGTGTCCTCTTGCCCTTGGGGGGAGCTGATGTACAACATGAAAGAAAGAAAAACCATAAAACATGGATGAGATTTTTCAACCAAATCAAACATTTCAAAAGAACAATAACAACATATTTTGGAAAAATAGCAAATAGATAGACAACTATTCCACGGGATCTATCTCATGTGGTATACTACGTTATTCGTATTGCCTGATTTGCGGAACGTTGACTTAGAAAGTTCCTATGTAACTCAATAAACAGACTACTAAAGAGGTTTGCCTAGGCCTGGCACTGCAGGCAGTAGTGCACAACACGTGACAGACAAAGTCCATCCTGCTTGCAGATCAGTGAATACTCAAACTATCAATCCACCCGCCACCACCGCCACTATTTCTTCTGATAGCCATGTGACTGTCTAAAGGAAGGACACTGGACTTCAGTCTGTTGGGGCTGATTTATAAGTCCCTTGCGGAAGTTGCGGCTGATTTTCCTCCATTGTTGCGTGCCTTTTCTGACGCAGCGGCAGAACAAAAGACTCGCCATGGTGTTGGTGCGGCGTATATATTAAAAAAAAAAACACATATGGGCATATGGGCGATGCATCACGTTGTAAAGCCCTGCGCCATCAGGGGGCGTTCCGGCGCAAGGGAGGGCGTACCTGCGCAGGAACGAATCCTAAAAGTGGCTGAGGGAAATCTACAAGATGTCAATCAGTCATTTTTATGACAATGATGCATGACTCAAACCCTGCGCGCTTGAAGCCGACGTACGGCTTGATGCAGCATTGGGGAGATAGGGTACCCCAGAGCATTGCTGGAGCTGCGCCATCGTTGGCACGCAACTCCAGCAATGCGCTGCCTTTACGGCACAGATGCGTAAGGCTTCTGTGACGTTTTGGGCCAATGGGTGGTGGTGGCATGGCACACAATTACTGCCGCATCCCTGCTACTTTGCAGGGATGCGCCGGTAATTGAAAATATGACCCTTACTGTCTAGCATTACGCAGTTCTTTTCTTTACAGTACACTGATACATAATTTCTCAGGCCAATGAAATGCTTCTGAACACAACATACAAAACAAAGAAGCATAGTAGCAAGCAAGGCTACTGAGAAGGAGAGCAGTGCACCTGAAAATGAAATGCATAGAAGATTTTGAAATATAATTTACCTCAATGTAATCGGCAGCATTATTGCTCTTGGTAAAGAACAAAGATTTGCAAATAACAGAGCAGGATAAAACAGAGTAGTAAATGTACTACTACTACTACTCACCAAGCCCGGGGACCTCTACGCCGAGCGCGTCCAGCAAGTCCCGCTCCCGGTCCATGACATCGGTCCAGCGGTGGGTGGCCTGGTTATATGTGCGCCGGACCCCAGAGATCTTGTACATGGCCCGGCACACCTTCTCCCACCGCTGGCGGCGCTCCCGGATGCCATAGCCGGTCGCGATCTTGCCGCCTCCCAGGATCGTCTTGGGGAGGCGGCGCTGGACATGGAAGATCAGTGCCGCCACTTCCTCCGCGCTAAAGATCTCCCTCGGGACCACTTGCTCCCCCCTTAAACGCCCGCACGGGAGCCGGGCACGGGGTGCGGGACCCTTCCCCTTCTCAGGGTGCTTCCCGGCTCCCTTTACCATGGTCTGGGCAGAAATAAACTTAAATGATAAAGAAGAAATAGAATAGTGAAGAAGAAAATAAAAGAGTTTAAAAAAGTAGTTTAAAAGTAACTAAAAGCTGCAGAAAACACAAAAATATAGAGCTAGAAAAATAGAGGGTTAGATAATAAGTAAAATTAGATCAAAAAAACTTCAAACAAGCAAAGGATGGCAGAGATTGAGAGAGGATAGAGAAAGCATGCCCAGAACCATAGCAATGAATGAGAAACAAGATGGCCGCGCCCGTTCACGACCGCGTGGGTAAGTTCGCGCGAGATTTTCCTTGCGAGTACGCGCGAACTTGTACTCGCGAGCAGCACACTTTGCGAGATTACACATAGCGGGCGGAAACGGAATTACGTCACGCCAACAAGATGGCCGCGCCCGTGTACGACCGATAGGGTAACTTGGCAAACGAATAGCTAGAAGCGCCTCGCGAACACGCGCAAGATCACGCGAATATACACGTCGCAACAAAAACAATTTTGTATTCGCACGTATTCGCGGCTTCCGAAATCGATCTCGCACGGATTCGCGCCCCAAATAACGCGCGAAATTGCAAAAAAAACGATTTTAGCTAAAATGAAAGCAATGAGCAGGTGCAAAAGTTCAAACTTAACATTAGTAACATTCAAGGTAGTGCTTCCTGATGGGCCCCTCCAGAGTTTGCAACAATTCTATGACCCTGCTATGACCCAAACAGCAGGCTCATAGAATAGCACCATAAAGGTCCTGTAAAAAAAAAATTTCACTGCAACAAAAAGCAAATTACAGATAAGGAAGGAAGCAGGTGCCAGCCAGACTGGAACTTTCAAAATTACTGACACATTAATGAAACACAAATTAATTGATGGCAGTTGAAGAAGGGCAGGTGTGCTAGCTTTTTTCAACCACCATAATCTACAGTAATAAATAAACCTAATAGGTGCCTGTGAGGATGTACTAGAGGGTGGCATGGGTGTCCCAGAGGGTGGCAGTGGTGAAACAGAGGGTGCTGTGAACCTGTGATGATAAACCAGACGTAGAAACAACATAGTCGCGGCCGTTGCAAGCCGAAAAGTAAGTTCGCAATTGCGAACTTGTCCCAAAATCGGCGCGAACACGCGCCAACACAAAAAACGGAAAAATCCGCAAGTCCGCTAGAGTTCGCGGATCTTCGCGGATTGCGAATCCGTAAATACGCAAGTTCGCGGATTGCCAATCCGCAAAATCCGCCCATGCTTCAAGAAAGACAAGATGGCTTACCTGAGACACGCAAACAGCAGCATACATACCGGGCAAAGCACTCCATGCACGCCGCTGCACAAAGACGACACGAGCCGGGGTAGACCTGGAAAAGAAACACAATAAAGCATTAAATGAGCAAGAAAGACAAGATGGCTTACCTGAGACGAGCAAACAGCAGCATATATACCAGGTAAAGCACTCCCTACACGCCGCTGCACGAAGACGACACGAGCCGGGGTAGACCTGGAAAAGAAACACAAAAATGCATTAGATGAGCAAGAAAGACAAGATGGCTTACCTGATACATGCAAACAGCAGCATACATAACGGGCAAAGCACTCCATACATGCTGCTGCACAAAGACGACACAAGCCGGCGATAACGACACAGGGACACAGACCGGGGTAGACCTGGAAAAGAAACACAAAAACTACATTAGATGAGCAAGAAAGAGAAGATGGCTTACCTGAGACTCGCAAACAGCAGCATACATACAGGGCAAAGCACTCCATACATGCCGCTGCACGAAGACGACACAAGCCGGGGTAGACCTGGAAAAGAAACACAAAAATGCATTAGATGAGCAAAAAAGACAAGATGGCTTACCTGAGACTCGCAAACAGCAGCATACATACCGGGCAAAGCACTCCATGCACGCCGCTGCACAAAGACGACACGAGCCGGGGTAGACCTGGAAAAGAAACACAAAAATGCATTAGTTGAGCAAGAAAGACAAGATGGCTTACCTGAGACATGCAAACAGCAGCATACATACCAGGCAAAGCACTCCATACACGCCGCTGCACGAAGACGACACACGCCTGGGTAGACCTGGAAAAGAAACACAAAAATGCATTAGATGAGCAAGAAAGACTAGATGGCTTACCTGAGACAAGCAAACAGTAGCATACATACCGGGCAAAGCACTCCATACACGCCGCTGCACAAAGACGACACGAGCCGGGGTAGACCTGGAAAAGAAACACAAAAATGCATTAGGTGAGCAAGAAAGACAAGATGGCTTACCTGCGACACGCAAACAGCAGCATACATACCGAGCAAAGCACTCCACGCACGCTGCTGCACGAAGACGACACACAGCCGGGGTAGACCTGGAAAAGAAACACAAAAATGCATTAGATGAGCAAAAAAGACAAGTAGGCTTACCTGAGAAACGCAAACAGCAGCATGCGTACCGGGCAAAGCACTCCATGCAAGCCTCTGCAGGAAGATGACACGAGCCGGGGTACACCTGTAAAAGAAACACAAAAATGCATTAGATGAGCAAGAAAGACATGATGGCTTACCTGAGACACGCAAACAGCAGCATACATACCGGGCAAAGCACTCCATGCACGCCGATGCACGAAGATGACTCGAGCCGGGGTTGACCTGGTAGAGAAACACAAAAATGCATTAAATGAGCAAGAAAGACAAGATGGCTTACCTGAGACACGCAAACAGCAGCATACATACCGGACAAAGCACTCCATGCACGCCGCTGCATGAAGACGACGCAAGCCGGGGTAGACCTGGGAAAGAAACACAAAAATGCATTAGATGAGCAAGAAAGACAAGATGGCTTACCTGAGACACCCAAACAGCAGCATACATACCGTGCAAAGCACTCCATACACGCCGCTCACGAAGATGACACGAGCCGTGGTCGACCTGGAAAAGAAACACAAAAATGCATTAGATGAGCAAGAAAGACAAGATGGCTTACCTGAGACACGCACACAGCAGCATACATACCGGGCAAAGCACTCCATACACGCCGCTGCACGAAGACGACACAAGCCGGGGTAGACCTGGAAAAGAGACACAAAAATGCATTAGATGAGCAAGAAAGACAAGATGGCTTACCTGAGACACGCAAACAGCAGCATACATACCGGGCAAAGAACTCCATGCACGTCACTGCACGAAGATGACACGAGCCGGGGTAGACCTGGAAAAGAAGCACAAAAATGCATTAGATGAGCAAAAAAGACAAGATGGCTTACCTGAGACACGCAAACAGCAGCATACATACCGGGCAAATCACTCCATGGATGCCGCTGCACGAAGACGACACGAGCCGGGGTAGACCTGGAAAAGAAACACAAAGATGCATGAGATGAGCAAGAAAGACAAGATGGCTTACCTGAGACACGCAAACCGCAGCATACATACCAGGCAAAGCACTCCATGAATGCCACTGCACGAAGACGACACGAGCCGGGGTAGACCTGGAAAAGAAACACAAAAATCCATTTGATGAGCAAGAAAGACAAGATGGCTCACCTGAGACACGCAAACAGCAGCATACATACCAGGCAAAGCACTCCATGCACTCCGCTGCACGAAGACGACACGAGCCGGGGTAGACCTGGAAAAAAAAACACAAAAATGCATTAGATGAGCAAGAAAGACAAGATGGCTTACCTGAGACACGCAAACAGCAGCATACATACCAGGCAAAGTACTCCCTACACGCCGCTGCACGAAGTCGACATGAGCCGGGGTAGACCTGGAAAAGAAACACAAAAATGCATTAGATGAGCAAGAAAGACAAGATGGCTTACATGAGACATGCAAACAGCAGCATACATAACGGGCAAAGCACTCCATACATGCTGCTGCACAAAGACGACACAAGCCGGCGATAACGACACAGGGACACAGACCGGGGTAGACCTGGAAAAGAAACACAAAAATACATTAGATGAGCAAGAAAGATACGATGGCTTACCTGAGACTCGCAAACAGCAGCATACATACCGGGCAAAGCACTCCATACATGCCGCTGCACGAAGACGACACAAGCCGGGGTAGACCTGGAAAAGAAACACAAAAATGCATTAGATGAGCAAAAAAGACAAGATGGCTTACCTGAGACTCGCAAACAGCAGCATACATACCGGGCAAAGCACTCCATGCACGCCGCTGCACAAAGACGACACGAGCCGGGGTAGACCTGGAAAAGAAACACAAAAAAGCATTAAATAATCAAGAAAGAAAAGATGGCTTACCTGAGACGAGCAAACAGCAGCATATATACCAGGTAAAGCACTCCCTACACGCCGCTGCACGAAGACGACACGAGCCGGGGTAGACCTGGAAAAGAAACACAAAAACGCATTAGATGAGCAAGAAAGACAAGATGGCTTATCTGAGACACGCACACAGCAGCATACATACCGGGCAAAGCACTCCATACACGCTGCTGCACGAAGACAACACGAGCCGGGGTAGACCTGGAAAAGAAACACAAAAATGCATTAGTTGAGCAAGAAAGACAAGATGGCTTACCTGAGACATGCAAACAGCAGCATACATACCAAGCAAAGCACTCCATACACGCCGCTGCACAAAGACGACACAAGCCTGGGTAGACCTGGAAAAGAAACACAAAAATGCATTAGATGAGCAAGAAAGACTAGATGGCTTACCTGAGACAAGCAAACAGTAGCATACATACCGGGCGCAGTACTCCATACACGCCGCTGCACAAAGACGACACGAGCCGGGGTAGACCTGGAAAAGAAACACAAAAATGCATTAGATGAGCAAGAAAGACAAGATGGCTTACCTGCGACACGCAAACAGCAGCATACATACCGAGCAAAGCACTCCACGCACGCCGCTGCACGAAGACGACACACAGCCGGGGTCGACCTGGAAAAGAAACACAAAAATGCATTAGATGAGCAAAAAAGACAACTAGGCTTACCTGAGAAACGCAAACAGCAGCATGCGTACCGGGCAAAGCACTCCATGCAAGCCTCTGCAGGAAGATGACACGAGCCGGGGTACACCTGTAAAAGAAACACAAAAATGCATTAGATGAGCAAGAAAGACAAGATGGCTTACCTGAGACACGCAAACAGCAGCATACATACCGGGCAAAGCACTCCATGCACGCCGATGCATGAAGATGACACGAGCCGGGGTTGACAGTGGTAAAGAAACTCAAAAATGCATTAAATGAGCAAGAAAGACAAGATGGCTTACCTGAGACACGCAAACAGCAGCATACATACCGGGCAAAGCACTCCATGCACGCCGCTGCATGAAGACGACGCAAGCCGGGGTAGACCTGGGAAAGAAACACAAAAATGCATTAGATGAGCAAGAAAGACAAGATGGCTTACCTGAGACACCCAAACAGCAGCATACATACCGTGCAAAGCACTCCATACACGCCGCTCACGAAGATGACACGAGCCGTGGTCGACCTGGAAAAGAAACACAAAAATGCATTAGATGAGCAAGAAAGACAAGATGGCTTACCTGAGACACGCACACAGCAGCATACATACCGGGCAAAGCACTCCATACACGCCGCTGCACGAAGACGACCCAAGCCGGGGTAGACCTGGAAAAGAGACACAAAAATGCATTAGATGAGCAAGAAAGACAAGATGGCTTACCTGAGACACGCAAACAGCAGCATACATACCGGGCAAAGAACTCCATGCACATCACTGCACGAAGACGACACGAGCCGGGGTAGACCTGGAAAAGAAACACAAAAATGCATTAGATGAGCAAAACAGACAAGATGGCTTACCTGAGACACGCAAACGGCAGCATACATACCGGGCAAAGCACTCCATGGATGCCGCTGCACGAAGACGACACGAGCCGGGGTAGACCTGGAAAAGAAACACAAAGATGCATGAGATGAGCAAGAAAGACAAGATGGCTTACCTGAGACACGCAAATAGCAGCATACATACCGGGCAAAGTACTCCATGCACGCCGCTGCAGGAAGATGACACGAGCCGGGGTACACCTGTAAAAGAAACACAAAAATGCATTAGATGAGCAAGAAAGGCAAGATAGCTTACCTGAGACACGCAAACAGCAGCATACATACCGGGCAAAGCACTCCATGCACGCCGATGCACGAAGACGACACGAGCCGGGGTTGACCTGGAAAAGAAACACAAAAATGCATTAGATGAGCAAGAAAGACAAGATGGCTTACCTGAGACACCCAAACAGGAGCATACATACCGGGCAAAGCACTCCATACACGCCGCTGCACGAAGATGACACGAGCCGTGGTCGACCTAGAAAAGAAACACAAAAATGCATCAGAGGAGCAAGAAAGACAAGATGGCTTACCTGAGACACGCACACAGCAGCATACATACCGGGCAAAGCACTCCATACACGCCGCTGCACGAAGATGACACAAGCCGGGGTAGACCTGGAAAAGAGACACAAAAATGCATTAGATGAGCAAGAAAGACAAGATGGCTTACCTGAGACACGCAAACAGCAGCATACATACAGGGCAAAGCACTCCATGCACGCCGCTGCACGAAGACGACACGAGCCGGGGTAGACCTGGAAAAGAAACACAAAAATGCATTAGATGAGCAAAAAAGACAAGATGACTTACCTGAGACACGCAAACAGCAGCATACATACCGGGCAAAGCACTCCATGGATGCCGCTGCACGAAGACGACACGAGCCGGGGTAGACCTGGAAAAGAAACACAAAAATGCATGAGATGAGCAAGAAAGACAAGATGGCTTACCTGAGACACGCAAACAGCAGCATACATACCGGGCAAAGCACTCCATGCACGCCGCTGCACAAAGACGACACGAGCCGGGGTAGACCTGGAAAAGAAACACAAAAAAGCATTAAATGAGCAAGAAAGACAAGATGGCTTACCTGAGACGAGCAAACAGCAGCATTTATACCAGGTAAAGCACTCCCTACACGCCGCTGCACGAAGACGACACGAGCCGGGGTAGACCTGGAAAAGAAACACAAAAATGCATTAGATGAGCAAGAAAGACAAGATGGCTTACCTGAGACACGCAAACAGCAGCATACATACCAGGCAAAGTACTCCCTACACGCCGCTGCACGAAGTCGACATGAGACGGGGTAGACCTGGAAAAGAAACACAAAAATGCATTAGATGAGCAAGAAAGACAAGATGGCTTACCTGATACATGCAAACAGCAGCATACATAACGGGCAAAGCACTCCATACATGCTGCTGCACAAAGACGACACAAGCCGGCGATAACGACACAGGGACACAGACCGGGGTAGACCTGGAAAAGAAATACAAAAACTACATTAGATGAGCAAGAAAGAGAAGATGGCTTACCTGAGACTCGCAAACAGCAGCATACATACAGGGCAAAGCACTCCATACATGCCGCTGCACGAAGACGACACAAGCCGGGGTAGACCTGGAAAAGAAACACAAAAATGCATTAGATGAGCAAAAAAGACAAGATGGCTTACCTGAGACTCGCAAACAGCAGCATACATACCGGGCAAAGCACTCCATGCACGCCGCTGCACAAAGACGACACGAGCCGGGGTAGACCTGGAAAAGAAACACAAAAATGCATTAGTTGAGCAAGAAAGACAAGATGGCTTACCTGAGACATGCAAACAGCAGCATACATACCAGGCAAAGCACTCCATACACGCCGCTGCACGAAGACGACACAAGCCTGGGTAGACCTGGAAAAGAAACACAAAAATGCATTAGATGAGCAAGAAAGACTAGATGGCTTACCTGAGACAAGCAAACAGTAGCATACATACCGGGCAAAGCACTCCATACACGCCGCTGCACAAAGACGACACGAGCCGGGGTAGACCTGGAAAAGAAACACAAAAATGCATTAGGTGAGCAAGAAAGACAAGATGGCTTACCTGCGACACGCAAACAGCAGCATACATACCGAGCAAAGCACTCCACGCACGCCGCTGCACGAAGACGACACACAGCCGGGGTAGACTTGGAAAAGAAACACAAAAATGCATTAGATGAGCAAAAAAGACAAGTAGGCTTACCTGAGAAACGCAAACAGTAGCATGCGTACCGGGCAAAGCACTCCATGCAAGCCTCTGCAGGAAGATGACACGAGCTGGGGTACACCTGTAAAAGAAACACAAAAATGCATTAGATGAGCAAGAAAGACAAGATGGCTTACCTGAGACACGCAAACAGCAGCATACATACCGGGCAAAGCACTCCATGCACGCCGATGCACGAAGATGACACGAGCCGGGGTTGACCTGGTAGAGAAACACAAAAATGCATTAAATGAGCGAGAAAGACAAGATGGCTTACCTGAGACACGCAAACAGCAGCATACATACCGGGCAAAGCACTCCATGCACGCCGCTGCATGAAGACGACGCAAGCCGGGGTAGACCTGGGAAAGAAACACAAAAATGCATTACATGAGCAAGAAAGACAAGATGGCTTACCTGAGACACCCAAACAGCAGCATACATACCGTGCAAAGCACTCCATACACGCCGCTCACGAAGATGACACGAGCCGTGGTCGACCTGGAAAAGAAACACAAAAATACATTAGATGAGCAAGAAAGACAAGATGGCTTACCTGAGACACGCACACAGCAGCATACATACCGGGCAAAGCACTCCATACACGCCGCTGCACGAAGACGACACAAGCCGGGGTAGACCTGGAAAAGAAACACAAAAATGCATTAGATGAGCAAGAAAGACAAGATGGCTTACCTGAGACACGCAAACAGCAGCATACATACCGGGCAAAGAACTCCATGCACGTCACTGCACGAAGATGACACGAGCCGGGGTAGACCTGGAAAAGAAGCACAAAAATGCATTAGATGAGCAAAAAAGACAAGATGGCTTACCTGAGACACGCAAACAGCAGCATACATACTGGGCAAATCACTCCATGGATGCCGCTGCACGAAGACGACACGAGCCGGGGTAGACCTGGAAAAGAAACACAAAGATGCATGAGATGAGCAAGAAAGACAAGATGGCTTACCTGAGACACGCAAACCGCAGCATACATACCGAGCAAAGCACTCCACGCACGCTGCTGCATGAAGACGACACACAGCCGGGGTAGACCTGGAAAAGAAACACAAAAATGCATTAGATGAGCAAAAAAGACAAGTAGGCTTACCTGAGACACGCAAACAGCAGCATACGTACCGGGCAAAGCACTCCATGCACGCCGATGCACGAAGACGACACGAGCCGGGGTTGACCTGGAAAAGAAACACAAAAATGCATTAGATGAGCAAGAAAGACAAGATGGCTTACCTGAGACACCCAAACAGGAGCATACATACCGGGCAAAGCACTCCATACACGCCGCTGCACGAAGATGACACGAGCCGTGGTCGACCTAGAAAAGAAACACAAAAATGCATTAGAGGAGCAAGAAAGACAAGATGGCTTACCTGAGACACGCACACAGCAGCATACATACCGGGCAAAGCACTCCATACACGCCGCTGCACGAAGATGACACAAGCCGGGGTAGACCTGGAAAAGAGACACAAAAATGCATTAGATGAGCAAGAAAGACAAGATGGCTTACCTGAGACACGCAAACAGCAGCATACATACAGGGCAAAGCACTCCATGCACGCCGCTGCACGAAGACGACACAAGCCGGGGTAGACCTGGAAAAGAAACACAAAAATGCATTAGATGAGCAAAAACGACAAGATGGCTTACCTGAGACACGCAAACAGCAGCATACATACCGGGCAAAGCACTCCATGGATGCCGCTGCACGAAGATGACACGAGCCGGGGTAGACCTGGAAAAGAAACACAAAAATGCATGAGATGAGCAAGAAAGACAAGATGGCTTACCTGAGACACGCAAACAGCAGCATACATACCGGACAAAGCACTCCATGCACGCCGCTGCAGGAAGATGACACGAGCCGGGGTACACCTGGAAAAGAAACACAAAAATGCATTAGATGAGCAAGAAAGACAAGTTGACTTACCTGAGACACGCAAACCGCAGCATACATGCCGGGCAAAGCACTCCACACACGCTGCTACACGAATACGACACACAGCCGGGGTAGACCTGGAAAAGAAACACAAAAATGCATTAGATGAGCAAAAAAGACAAGTAGGCTTACCTGAGACACTTAAACAGCAGCATACGTACCGGGCGAAGCACTCCATGCAAGCCTCTGCAGGAAGATGACCCGAGCCGGGGTACACCTGTAAAAGAAACACAAAAATGCATTAGATGAGCAAGAAAGACAAGATGGCTTACCTGAGACACGCAAACAGCAGCATACATACCGGGCAAAGCACTCCATGCACGCCGATGCACGAAGACGACACGAGCCGGGGTTGACCTGGTAAAGAAACACAAAAATGCATTAGATGAGCAAGAAAGACAAGATGGCTTACCTGAGACACCAAACAGCAGCATACATACCGGGCAAAGCACTCGATGCAAGCATCTGCAGGAAGATGACACGAGCCGTGGTACACCTGTAAAAGAAACACAAAAATGCATTAGATGAGCAAGAAAGACAAGATGGCTTACCTGAGACACGCAAACAGCAGCATACATACCGGGCAAAGCACTCCATGCACGCCGATGCACGAAGATGACACGAGCCGGGGTTGACCTGGTAAAGAAACACAAAAATGCATTAAATGAGCAAGAAAGACAAGATGGCTTACCTGAGACACGCACACAGCAGCATACATACCGGGCAAAGCACTCCATACACGCCGCTGCACGAAGATGACACAAGCCGGGGTAGACCTGGAAAAGAGACACAAAAATGCATTAGATGAGCAAGAAAGACAAGATGGCTTACCTGAGACACGCAAACAGCAGCATACATACAGGGCAAAGCACTCCATGCACGCCGCTGCACGAAGACGACACAAGCCGGGGTAGACCTGGAAAAGAAACACAAAAATGCATTAGATGAGCAAAAACGACAAGATGGCTTACCTGAGACACGCAAACAGCAGCATACATACCGGGCAAAGCACTCCATGGATGCCGCTGCACGAAGATGACACGAGCCGGGGTAGACCTGGAAAAGAAACACAAAAATGCATGAGATGAGCAAGAAAGACAAGATGGCTTACCTGAGACACGCAAACAGCAGCATACATACCGGACAAAGCACTCCATGCACGCCGCTGCAGGAAGATGACACGAGCCGGGGTACACCTGGAAAAGAAACACAAAAATGCATTAGATGAGCAAGAAAGACAAGTTGACTTACCTGAGACACGCAAACCGCAGCATACATGCCGGGCAAAGCACTCCACACACGCTGCTACACGAATACGACACACAGCCGGGGTAGACCTGGAAAAGAAACACAAAAATGCATTAGATGAGCAAAAAAGACAAGTAGGCTTACCTGAGACACTTAAACAGCAGCATACGTACCGGGCGAAGCACTCCATGCAAGCCTCTGCAGGAAGATAACCCGAGCCGGGGTACACCTGTAAAAGAAACACAAAAATGCATTAGATGAGCAAGAAAGACAAGATGGCTTACCTGAGACACGCAAACAGCAGCATACATACCGGGCAAAGCACTCCATGCACGCCGATGCACGAAGACGACACGAGCCGGGGTTGACCTGGTAAAGAAACACAAAAATGCATTAGATGAGCAAGAAAGACAAGATGGCTTACCTGAGACACCAAACAGCAGCATACATACCGGGCAAAGCACTCCATGCAAGCCTCTGCAGGAAGATGACACGAGCCGTGGTACACCTGTAAAAGAAACACAAAAATGCATTAGATGAGCAAGAAAGACAAGATGGCTTACCTGAGACACGCAAACAGCAGCATACATACCGGGCAAAGCACTCCATGCACGCCGATGCACGAAGATGACACGAGCCGGGGTTGACCTGGTAAAGAAACACAAAAATGCATTAAATGAGCAAGAAAGACAAGATGGCTTACCTGAGACACGCAAACAGCAGCATACTTACCGGGCAAAGCACTCCATGCACGCCGCTGCATGAAGACGACGCAAGCCGGGGTAGACCTGGGAAAGAAACACAAAAATGCATTAGATGAGCAAGAAAGACAAGATGGCTTACCTGAGACACCCAAACAGCAGCATACATACCGTGCAAAGCACTCCATACACGCCGCTCACGAAGATGACACGAGCCGTGGTCGACCTGGAAAAGAAACACAAAAATGCATTAGATGAGCAAGAAAGACAAGATGGCTTACCTGAGACACGCACACAGCAGCATACATACCGGGCAAAGCACTCCATACACGCCGCTGCACGAAGACGACACAAGCCGGGGTAGACCTGGAAAAGAGACACAAAAATGCATTAGATGAGCAAGAAAGACAAGATGGCTTACCTGAGACACGCAAACAGCAGCATACATACCAGGCAAAGAACTCCATGCACGTCACAGCACGAAGACGACACGAGCCGGGGTAGACCTGGAAAAGAAACACAAAAATGCATTAGATGAGCAAAACAGACAAGATGGCTTACCTGAGACACGCAAACAGCAGCATACATACCGGGCAAAGCACTCCATGGATGCCGCTGCACGAAGACGACACGAGCCGGGGTAGACCTGGAAAAGAAACACAAAGATGCATGAGATGAGCAAGAAAGACAAGATGGCTTACCTGAGACACGCAAATAGCAGCATACATACCGGGCAAAGCACTCCATGCACGCCGCTGCAGGAAGATGACACGAGCCGGGGTACACCTGGAAAAGAAACACAAAAATGCATTAGATGAGCAAGAAAGACAAGTTGACTTACCTGAGTCACGCAAACCGCAGCATACATACCAAGCAAAGCACTCCACGCACGCTGCTGCACGAAGACGACACACAGCCAGGGTAGACCTGGAAAAGAAACACAAAAATGCATTAGATGAGCAAAAAAGACAAGTAGGCTTACCTGAGACACGCAAACAGCAGCATACGTACCGGGCAAAGCACTCCATGCAAGCCTCTGCAGGAAGATGACACGAGCCGGGGTACACCTGTAAAAGAAACACAAAAATGAATTAGATGAGCAAGAAAGACAAGATGGCTTACCTGAGACACGCAAACTGCAGCATACATACCGGGCAAAGCAATCCATGCACGCCGATGCACGAAGACGACACGAGCAGGGGTTGACCTGGAAAAGAAACACAAAAATGCATTAGATGAGCAAGAAAGACAAGATGGCTTACCTGAGACACCCAAACAGGAGCATACATACCGGGCAAAGCACTCCATACACGCCGCTGCACGAAGATGACACGAGCCGTGGTCGACCTAGAAAAGAAACACAAAAATGCATCAGAGGAGCAAGAAAGACAAGATGGCTTACCTGAGACACGCACACAGCAGCATACATACCGGGCAAAGCACTCCATACACGCCGCTGCACGAAGATGACACAAGCCGGGGTAGACCTGGAAAAGAGACACAAAAATGCATTAGATGAGCAAGAAAGACAAGATGGCTTACCTGAGACACGCAAACAGCAGCATGCATACAGGGCAAAGCACTCCATGCACGCCGCTGCACGAAGACGACACGAGCCGGGGTAGACCTGGAAAAGAAACACAAAAATGCATTAGATGAGCAAAAAAGACAAGATGACTTACCTGAGACACGCAAACAGCAGCATACATACTGGGCAAAGCACTCCATGGATGCCGCTGCACGAAGACGACACGAGCCGGGGTAGACCTGGAAAAGAAACACAAAAATGCATGAGATGAGCAAGAAAGACAAGATGGCTTACCTGAGACACGCAAACAGCAGCATACGTACCGGGCAAAGCACTCCATGCAAGCCTCTGCAGGAAGATGACACGAGCCGGGGTACACCTGTAAAAGAAACACAAAAATGCATTAGATGAGCAAGAAAGACAAGATGGCTTACCTGAGACACGCAAACAGCAGCATACATACCTGGCAAAGCACTCCATGCACGCCGAGGCACGAAGACGACACGAGCAGGGGTTGACCTGGAAAAGAAACACAAAAATGCATTAGATGAGCAAGAAAGACAAGATGGCTTACCTGAGACACCCAAACAGGAGCATACATACCGGGCAAAGCTTTCCATACACGCCGCTGCACGAAGATGACACGAGCCGTGGTCGACCTAGAAAAGAAACACAAAAATGCATCAGAGGAGCAAGAAAGACAAGATGGCTTACCTGAGACACGCACACAGCAGCATACATACCGGGCAAAGCACTCCATACACGCCGCTGCACGAAGATGACACAAGCCGGGGTAGACCTGGAAAAGAGACACAAAAATGCATTAGATGAGCAAGAAAGACAAGATGGCTTACCTGAGACACGCAAACAGCAGCATGCATACAGGGCAAAGCACTCCATGCACGCCGCTGCACGAAGACGACACGAGCCGGGGTAGACCTGGAAAAGAAACACAAAAATGCATTAGATGAGCAAAAAAGACAAGATGACTTACCTGAGACACGCAAACAGCAGCATACATACCGGGCAAAGCACTCCATGGATGCCGCTGCACGAAGACGACACGAGCCGGGGTAGACCTGGAAAAGAAACACAAAAATGCATGAGATGAGCAAGAAAGACAAGATGGCTTACCTGAGACACGCAAACAGCAGCATACATACCGGGCAAAGCACTCCATGCACGCCGCTGCACAAAGACGACACGAGCCGGGGTAGACCTGGAAAAGAAACACAAAAAAGCATTAAATGAGCAAGAAAGACAAGATGGCTTACCTGAGACGAGCAAACAGCAGCATATATACCAGGTAAAGCACTCCCTACACGCCGCTGCACGAAGACGACACGAGCCGGGGTAGACCTGGAAAAGAAACACAAAAATGCATTAGATGAGCAAGAAAGACAAGATGGCTTACCTGAGACACGCAAACAGCAGCATACATACCAGGCAAAGTACTCCCTACACGCCGCTGCACGAAGTCGACATGAGACGGGGTAGACCTGGAAAAGAAACACAAAAATGCATTAGATGAGCAAGAAAGACAAGATGGCTTACCTGAGACACGCAAACAACAGCATACATACCGGGCAAAGCACTCCATGCACGCCGATGCACGAAGATGACACGAGCCGGGGTTGACCTGGTAGAGAAACACAAAAATGCATTAAATGAGCAAGAAAGACAAGATGGCTTACCTGAGACACGCAAACAGCAGCATACATACCGGGCAAAGCACTCCATGCACGCCGCTGCATGAAGACGACGCAAGCCGGGGTAGACCTGGGAAAAAAACACAAAAATGCATTAGATGAGCAAGAAAGACAAGATGGCTTACCTGATACATGCAAACAGCAGCATACATAACGGGCAAAGCACTCCATACATGCTGCTGCACAAAGACGACACAAGCCGGCGATAACGACACAGGGACACAGACCGGGGTAGACCTGGAAAAGAAACACAAAAATGCATTAGATGAGCAAAAAAGACAAGTAGGCTTACCTGAGAAACGCAAACAGCAGCATGCGTACCGGGCAAAGCACTCCATGCAAGCCTCTGCAGGAAGATGACACGAGCCGGGGTACACCTGTAAAAGAAACACAAAAATGCATTAGATGAGCAAGAAAGACAAGATGGCTTACCTGAGACACGCAAACAACAGCATACATACCGGGCAAAGCACTCCATGCACGCCGATGCACGAAGATGACACGAGCAGGGGTTGACCTGGTAGAGAAACACAAAAATGCATTAAATGAGCAAGAAAGACAAGATGGCTTACCTGAGACACGCAAACAGCAGCATACATACCAGGCAAAGTACTCCCTACACGCCGCTGCACGAAGTCGACATGAGACGGGGTAGACCTGGAAAAGAAACACAAAAATGCATTAGATGAGCAAGAAAGACAAGATGGCTTACCTGAGACACGCAAACAACAGCATACATACCGGGCAAAGCACTCCATGCACGCCGATGCACGAAGATGACACGAGCCGGGGTTGACCTGGTAGAGAAACACAAAAATGCATTAAATGAGCAAGAAAGACAAGATGGCTTACCTGAGACACGCAAACAGCAGCATACATACCGGGCAAAGCACTCCATGCACGCCGCTGCATGAAGACGACGCAAGCCGGGGTAGACCTGGGAAAAAAACACAAAAATGCATTAGATGAGCAAGAAAGACAAGATGGCTTACCTGAGACACCCAAACAGCAGCATACATACCGTGCAAAGCACTCCATACACGCCGCTCACGAAGATGACACGAGCCGTGGTCGACCTGGAAAAGAAACACAAAAATGCATTAGATGAGCAAGAAAGACAAGATGGCTTACCTGAGACACGCACACAGCAGCATACATACCGGGCAAAGCACTCCATACACGCCGCTGCACGAAGACGACACAAGCCGGGGTAGACCTGGAAAAGAGACACAAAAAAGCATTAGATGAGCAAGAAAGACAAGATGGCTTACCTGAGACACGCAAACAGCAGCATACATACCGGGCAAAGCATTCCATGCACGCCGATGCACGAAGACGACACGAGCCGGGGTTGACCTGGTAAAGAAACACAAAAATGCATTAGATGAGCAAGAAAGACAAGATGGCTTACCTGAGACACCAAACAGCAGCATACATACCGGGCAAAGCACTCCATGCACGCCGCTGCAGGAAGATGACACGAGCCGGGGTACACCTGGAAAAGAAACACAAAAATGCATTAGATGAGCAAGAAAGACAAGTTGACTTACCGAGACACGCAAACCGCAGCATACATACCGGGCAAAGCACTCCATGAATACCGCTGCGCGAAGACGACACGAGCCGGGGTAGACCTGGAAAAGAAACACAAAAATGCATTTGATGAGCAAGAAAGACAAGATGGCTTACCTGAGACACGCAAACAGCAGCATACATACCAGGCAAAGTACTCCCTACACGCCGCTGCACGAAGTCGACATGAGCCGGGGTAGACCTGGAAAAGAAACACAAAAATGCATTAGATGAGCAAGAAAGACAAGATGGCTTACATGAGACATGCAAACAGCAGCATACATAACGGGCAAAGCACTCCATACATGCTGCTGCACAAAGACGACACAAGCCGGCGATAACGACACAGGGACACAGACCGGGGTAGACCTGGAAAAGAAACACAAAAATACATTACATGAGCAAGAAAGATAAGATGGCTTACCTGAGACTCGCAAACAGCAGCATACATACCGGGAAAAGCACTCCATACATGCCGCTGCACGAAGACGACACAAGCCGGGGTAGACCTGGAAAAGAAACACAAAAATGCATTAGATGAGCAAAAAAGACAAGATGGCTTACCTGAGACTCGCAAACAGCGGTATACATACCGGGCAAAGCACTCCATGCATGCCGCTGCACAAAGACGACACGAGCCGGGGTAGACCTGGAATAGAAACACAAAAAAGCATTAAATGAGCAAGAAAGACAAGATGGCTTACCTGAGACGAGCAAACAGCAGCATATATACCAGGTAAAGCACTCCCTACACGCCGCTGCACGAAGACGACACGAGCCGGGGTAGACCTGGAAAAGAAACACAAAAATGCATTAGATGAGCAAGAAAGACAAGATGGCTTACCTGAGACACGCAAACAGCAGCATACATAAAAGGCAAAGTACTCCCTACACGCCGCTGCACGAAGTCGACATGAGACGGGGTGGACCTGGAAAAGAAACACAAAAATGCATTAGATGAGCAAGAAAGACAAGATGGCTTACCTGAGACATGCAAACAGCAGCATGCATAACGGGCAAAGCACTCCATACATGCTGCTGCACAAAGACGACACAAGCCGGCGATAACGACACAGGGACACAGACCGGGGTAGACCTGGAAAAGAAACACAAAAACTACATTAGATGAGCAAGAAAGATAAGATGGCTTACCTGAGACTCGCAAACAGCAGCATACATACCGGGCAAAACACTCCATACATGCCGCTGCACGAAGACGACACAAGCCGGGGTAGAGCTGGAAAAGAAACACAAAAATGCATTAGATGAGCAAAAAAGACAAGATGGCTTACCTGAGACTCGCAAACAGCAGCATACATACCGGGCAAAGCACTCCATGCACGCCGCTGCACAAAGACGACACGAGCCGGGGTAGACCTGGAAAAGAAACACAAAAAAGCATTAAATAATCAAGAAAGAAAAGATGGCTTACCTGAGACGAGCAAACAGCAGCATATATACCAGGTAAAGCACTCCCTACACGCCGCTGCATGAAGACGACACGAGCCGGGGTAGACCTGGAAAAGAAACACAAAAACGCATTAGATGAGCAAGAAAGACAAGATGGCTTATCTGAGACACGCAAACAGCAGCATACATACCGGGCAAAGCACTCCATACACGCTGCTGCACGAAGACAACACGAGCCGGGGTAGACCTGGAAAAGAAACACAAAAATGCATTAGTTGAGCAAGAAAGACAAGATGGCTTACCTGAGACATGCAAACAGCAGCATACATACCAAGCAAAGCACTCCATACACGCCGCTGCACGAAGACGACACAAGCCTGGGTAGACCTGGAAAAGAAACACAAAAATGCATTAGATGAGCAAGAAAGACTAGATGGCTTACCTGAGACAAGCAAACAGTAGCATACATACCGGGCAAAGCACTCCATACACGCCGCTGCACAAAGACGACACGAGCCGGGGTAGACCTGGAAAAGAAACACAAAAATGCATTAGATGAGCAAGAAAGACAAGATGGCTTACCTGCGACACGCAAACAGCAGCATACATACCGAGCAAAGCACTCCACGCACGCCGCTGCACGAAGACGACACACAGCCGGGGTAGACCTGGAAAAGAAACACAAAAATGCATTAGATGAGCAAAAAAGACAAGTAGGCTTACCTGAGAAACGCAAACAGCAGCATGCGCACCGGGCAAAGCACTCCATGCAAGCCTCTGCAGGAAGATGACACGAGCCGGGGTACACCTGTAAAAGAAACACAAAAATGCATTAGATGAGCAAGAAAGACAAGATGGCTTACCTGAGACACGCAAACAGCAGCATACATACCGGGCAAAGCACTCCATGCACGCCGATGCACGAAGATGACACGAGCCGGGGTTGACCTGGTAAAGAAACACAAAAATGCATTAAATGAGCAAGAAAGACAAGATGGCTTACCTGAGACACGCAAACAGCAGCATACATACCGGGCAAAGCACTCCATGCACGCCGCTGCATGAAGACGACGCAAGCCGGGGTAGACCTGGGAAAGAAACACAAAAATGCATTAGATGAGCAAGAAAGAAAAGATGGCTTACCTGAGACACCCAAACAGCAGCATACATACCATGCAAAGCACTCCATACACGCCGCTCACGAAGATGACACGAGCCGTGGTCGACCTGGAAAAGAAACACAAAAATGCATTAGATGAGCAAGAAAGACAAGATGGCTTACCTGAGACACGCACACAGCAGCATACATACCGGGCAAAGCACTCCATACACGCCGCTGCACAAAGACGACACAAGCCGGGGTAGACCTGGAAAAGAGACACAAAAATGCATTAGATGAGCAAGAAAGACAAGATGGCTTACCTGAGACACGCAAACAGCAGCATACATACCGGGCAAAGAACTCCATGCACGTCACTGCACGAAGACGACACGAGCCGGGGTAGACCTGGAAAAGAAACACAAAAATGCATCAGATGAGCAAAAAAGACAAGATGGCTTACCTGAGACACGCAAACAGCAGCATACATACCGGGCAAAGCACTCCATGGATGCCGCTGCACGAAGACGACACGAGCCGGGGTAGACCTGGAAAAGAAACACAAAGATGCATGAGATGAGCAAGAAAGACAAGATGGATTACCTGAGACACGCAAATAGCAGCATACATACCGGGCAAAGCACTCCATGCACGCCGCTGCAGGAAGATGACACGAGCCGGGGTACACCTGGAAAAGAAACACAAAAATGCATTAGATGAGCAAGAAAGACAAGTTGACTTACCTGAGACACGCAAACCGCAGCATACATACCAAGCAAAGCACTCCACGCACGCTGCTGCACGAAGACGACACACAGCCGGGTTAGACCTGGAAAAGAAACACAAAATTGCATTAGATGAGCAAAAAGACAAGTAGGCTTACCTGAGACACGCAAACAGCAGCATACGTACCGGGCAAAGCACTCCATGCAAGCCTCTGCAGGAAGATGACACGAGCCGGGGTACACCTGTAAAAGAAACACAAAAATGCATTAGATGAGCAAGAAAGACAAGATGGCTTACCTGAGACACGCAAACAGCAGCATACATACCGGGCAAAGCACTCCATGCACGCCGATGCACGAAGACGACACGAGCCGGGGTTGACCTGGAAAAGAAACACAAAAATGCATTAGATGAGCAAGAAAGACAAGATGGCTTACCTGAGACACCCAAACAGGAGCATACATACCGGGCAAAGCACTCCATACACGCCGCTGCACGAAGATGACACGAGCTGTGGTCGACCTCGAAAAGAAACACAAAAATGCATTAGAGGAGCAAGAAAGACAAGATGGCTTACCTGAGACACGCACACAGCAGCATACATACCGGGCAAAGCACTCCATACACGCCGCTGCACGAAGATGACACAAGCCGGGGTAGACCTGGAAAAGAGACACAAAAATGCATTAGATGAGCAAGAAAGACAAGATGGCTTACCTGAGACACGCAAACAGCAGCATACATACAGGGCAAAGCACTCCCTACACGCTGCTGCACGAAGGCGACATGAGACGGGGTAGACCTGGAAAAGAAACACAAAAATGCATTAGATGAGCAAGAAAGACAAGATGGCTTACCTGATACATGCAAACAGCAGCATACATAACGGGCAAAGCACTCCATACATGCTGCTGCACAAAGACGACACAAGCCGGCGATAACGACACAGGGACACAGACCGGGGTAGACCTGGAAAAGAAATACAAAAACTACATTAGATGAGCAAGAAAGAGAAGATGGCTTACCTGAGACTCGCAAACAGCAGCATACATACAGGGCAAAGCACTCCATACATGCCGCTGCACGAAGACGACACAAGCCGGGGTAGAGCTGGAAAAGAAACACAAAAATGCATTAGATGAGCAAAAAAGACAAGATGGCTTACCTGAGACTCGCAAACAGCAGCATACATACCGGGCAAAGCACTCCATGCACGCCGCTGCACAAAGACGACACGAGCCGGGGTAGACCTGGAAAAGAAACACAAAAATGCATTAGTTGAGCAAGAAAGACAAGATGGCTTACCTGAGACATGCAAACAGCAGCATACATACCAGGCAAAGCACTCCATACACGCCGCTGCACGAAGACGACACAAGCCTGGGTAGACCTGGAAAAGAAACACAAAAATGCATTAGATGAGCAAAAAAGACAAGATGGCTTACCTGAGACTCGCAAACAGCGGTATACATACCGGGCAAAGCACTCCATGCATGCCGCTGCACAAAGACGACACGAGCCGGGGTAGACCTGGAATAGAAACACAAAAAAGCATTAAATGAGCAAGAAAGACAAGATGGCTTACCTGAGACGAGCAAACAGCAGCATATATACCAGGTAAAGCACTCCCTACACGCCGCTGCACGAAGACGACACGAGCCGGGGTAGACCTGGAAAAGAAACACAAAAATGCATTAGATGAGCAAGAAAGACAAGATGGCTTACCTGAGACACGCAAACAGCAGCATACATAAAAGGCAAAGTACTCCCTACACGCCGCTGCACGAAGTCGACATGAGACGGGGTGGACCTGGAAAAGAAACACAAAAATGCATTAGATGAGCAAGAAAGACAAGATGGCTTACCTGAGACATGCAAACAGCAGCATGCATAACGGGCAAAGCACTCCATACATGCTGCTGCACAAAGACGACACAAGCCGGCGATAACGACACAGGGACACAGACCGGGGTAGACCTGGAAAAGAAACACAAAAACTACATTAGATGAGCAAGAAAGATAAGATGGCTTACCTGAGACTCGCAAACAGCAGCATACATACCGGGCAAAACACTCCATACATGCCGCTGCACGAAGACGACACAAGCCGGGGTAGACCTGGAAAAGAAACACAAAAATGCATTAGATGAGCAAAAAAGACAAGATGGCTTACCTGAGACTCGCAAACAGCAGCATACATACCGGGCAAAGCACTCCATGCACGCCGCTGCACAAAGACGACACGAGCCGGGGTAGACCTGGAAAAGAAACACAAAAAAGCATTAAATAATCAAGAAAGAAAAGATGGCTTACCTGAGACGAGCAAACAGCAGCATATATACCAGGTAAAGCACTCCCTACACGCCGCTGCATGAAGACGACACGAGCCGGGGTAGACCTGGAAAAGAAACACAAAAACGCATTAGATGAGCAAGAAAGACAAGATGGCTTATCTGAGACACGCAAACAGCAGCATACATACCGGGCAAAGCACTCCATACACGCTGCTGCACGAAGACAACACGAGCCGGGGTAGACCTGGAAAAGAAACACAAAAATGCATTAGTTGAGCAAGAAAGACAAGATGGCTTACCTGAGACATGCAAACAGCAGCATACATACCAAGCAAAGCACTCCATACACGCCGCTGCATGAAGACGACACAAGCCTGGGTAGACCTGGAAAAGAAACACAAAAATGCATTAGATGAGCAAGAAAGACTAGATGGCTTACCTGAGACAAGCAAACAGTAGCATACATACCGGGCAAAGCACTCCATACACGCCGCTGCACAAAGACGACACGAGCCGGGGTAGACCTGGAAAAGAAACACAAAAATGCATTAGATGAGCAAGAAAGACAAGATGGCTTACCTGCGACACGCAAACAGCAGCATACATACCGAGCAAAGCACTCCACGCACGCCGCTGCACGAAGACGACACACAGCCGGGGTAGACCTGGAAAAGAAACACAAAAATGCATTAGATGAGCAAAAAAGACAAGTAGGCTTACCTGAGAAACGCAAACAGCAGCATGCGCACCGGGCAAAGCACTCCATGCAAGCCTCTGCAGGAAGATGACACGAGCCGGGGTACACCTGTAAAAGAAACACAAAAATGCATTAGATGAGCAAGAAAGACAAGATGGCTTACCTGAGACACGCAAACAGCAGCATACATACCGGGCAAAGCACTCCATGCACGCCGATGCACGAAGATGACACTAGCCGGGGTTGACCTGGTAAAGAAACACAAAAATGCATTAAATGAGCAAGAAAGACAAGATGGCTTACCTGAGACACGCAAACAGCAGCATACATACCGGGCAAAGCACTCCATGCACGCCGCTGCATGAAGACGACGCAAGCCGGGGTAGACCTGGGAAAGAAACACAAAAATGCATTAGATGAGCAAGAAAGAAAAGATGGCTTACCTGAGACACCCAAACAGCAGCATACATACCATGCAAAGCACTCCATACACGCCGCTCACGAAGATGACACGAGCCGTGGTCGACCTGGAAAAGAAACACAAAAATGCATTAGATGAGCAAGAAAGACAAGATGGCTTACCTGAGACACGCACACAGCAGCATACATACCGGGCAAAGCACTCCATACACGCCGCTGCACAAAGACGACACAAGCCGGGGTAGACCTGGAAAAGAGACACAAAAATGCATTAGATGAGCAAGAAAGACAAGATGGCTTACCTGAGACACGCAAACAGCAGCATACATACCGGGCAAAGAACTCCATGCACGTCACTGCACGAAGACGACACGAGCCGGGGTAGACCTGGAAAAGAAACACAAAAATGCATCAGATGAGCAAAAAAGACAAGATGGCTTACCTGAGACACGCAAACAGCAGCATACATACCGGGCAAAGCACTCCATGGATGCCGCTGCACGAAGACGACACGAGCCGGGGTAGACCTGGAAAAGAAACACAAAGATGCATGAGATGAGCAAGAAAGACAAGATGGATTACCTGAGACACGCAAATAGCAGCATACATACCGGGCAAAGCACTCCATGCACGCCGCTGCAGGAAGATGACACGAGCCGGGGTACACCTGGAAAAGAAACACAAAAATGCATTAGATGAGCAAGAAAGACAAGTTGACTTACCTGAGACACGCAAACCGCAGCATACATACCAAGCAAAGCACTCCACGCACGCTGCTGCACGAAGACGACACACAGCCGGGTTAGACCTGGAAAAGAAACACAAAATTGCATTAGATGAGCAAAAAGACAAGTAGGCTTACCTGAGACACGCAAACAGCAGCATACGTACCGGGCAAAGCACTCCATGCAAGCCTCTGCAGGAAGATGACACGAGCCGGGGTACACCTGTAAAAGAAACACAAAAATGCATTAGATGAGCAAGAAAGACAAGATGGCTTACCTGAGACACGCAAACAGCAGCATACATACCGGGCAAAGCACTCCATGCACGCCGATGCACGAAGACGACACGAGCCGGGGTTGACCTGGAAAAGAAACACAAAAATGCATTAGATGAGCAAGAAAGACAAGATGGCTTACCTGAGACACCCAAACAGGAGCATACATACCGGGCAAAGCACTCCATACACGCCGCTGCACGAAGATGACACGAGCTGTGGTCGACCTCGAAAAGAAACACAAAAATGCATTAGAGGAGCAAGAAAGACAAGATGGCTTACCTGAGACACGCACACAGCAGCATACATACCGGGCAAAGCACTCCATACACGCCGCTGCACGAAGATGACACAAGCCGGGGTAGACCTGGAAAAGAGACACAAAAATGCATTAGATGAGCAAGAAAGACAAGATGGCTTACCTGAGACACGCAAACAGCAGCATACATACAGGGCAAAGCACTCCCTACACGCTGCTGCACGAAGGCGACATGAGACGGGGTAGACCTGGAAAAGAAACACAAAAATGCATTAGATGAGCAAGAAAGACAAGATGGCTTACCTGATACATGCAAACAGCAGCATACATAACGGGCAAAGCACTCCATACATGCTGCTGCACAAAGACGACACAAGCCGGCGATAACGACACAGGGACACAGACCGGGGTAGACCTGGAAAAGAAATACAAAAACTACATTAGATGAGCAAGAAAGAGAAGATGGCTTACCTGAGACTCGCAAACAGCAGCATACATACAGGGCAAAGCACTCCATACATGCCGCTGCACGAAGACGACACAAGCCGGGGTAGAGCTGGAAAAGAAACACAAAAATGCATTAGATGAGCAAAAAAGACAAGATGGCTTACCTGAGACTCGCAAACAGCAGCATACATACCGGGCAAAGCACTCCATGCACGCCGCTGCACAAAGACGACACGAGCCGGGGTAGACCTGGAAAAGAAACACAAAAATGCATTAGTTGAGCAAGAAAGACAAGATGGCTTACCTGAGACATGCAAACAGCAGCATACATACCAGGCAAAGCACTCCATACACGCCGCTGCACGAAGACGACACAAGCCTGGGTAGACCTGGAAAAGAAACACAAAAATGCATTAGATGAGCAAGAAAGACTAGATGGCTTACCTGAGACAAGCAAACAGTAGCATACATACCGGGCAAAGCACTCCATACACGCCGCTGCACAAAGACGACACGAGCCGGGGTAGACCTGGAAAAGAAACACAAAAATGCATTAGGTGAGCAAGAAAGACAAGATGGCTTACCTGCGACACGCAAACAGCAGCATACATACCGAGCAAAGCACTCCACGCACGCCGCTGCACGAAGACGACACTCAGCCGGGGTAGACTTGGAAAAGAAACACAAAAATGCATTAGATGAGCAAAAAAGACAAGTAGGCTTACCTGAGAAACGCAAACAGTAGCATGCGTACCGGGCAAAGCACTCCATGCAAGCCTCTGCAGGAAGATGACACGAGCCGGGGTACACCTGTAAAAGAAACACAAAAATGCATTAGATGAGCAAGAAAGACAAGATGGCTTACCTGAGACACGCAAACAGCAGCATACATACCGGGCAAAGCACTCCATGCACGCCGATGCACGAAGATGACACGAGCCGGGGTTGACCTGGTAGAGAAACACAAAAATGCATTAAATGAGCAAGAAAGACAAGATGGCTTACCTGAGACACGCAAACAGCAGCATACATACCGGGCAAAGCACTCCATGCACGCCGCTGCATGAAGACGACGCAAGCCGGGGTAGACCTGGGAAAGAAACACAAAAATGCATTAGATGAGCAAGAAAGACAAGATGGCTTACCTGAGACACCCAAACAGCAGCATACATACCGTGCAAAGCACTCCATACACGCCGCTGCACGAAGACGACACAAGCCGGGGTAGACCTGGAAAAGAGACACAAAAATGCATTAGATGAGCAAGAAAGACAAGATGGCTTACCTGAGACACGCACACAGCAGCATACATACCGGGCAAAGCACTCCATACACGCCGCTGCACGAAGACGACACAAGCCGGGGTAGACCTGGAAAAGAGACACAAAAATGCATTAGATGAGCAAGAAAGACAAGATGGCTTACCTGAGACACGCAAACAGCAGCATACATACCGGGCAAAGAACTCCATGCACGTCACTGCACGAAGATGACACGAGCCGGGGTAGACCTGGAAAAGAAGCACAAAAATGCATTAGATGAGCAAAAAAGACAAGATGGCTTACCTGAGACATGCAAACAGCAGCATACATACCGGGCAAATCACTCCATGGATGCCGCTGCACGAAGACGACACGAGCCGGGGTAGACCTGGAAAAGAAACACAAAGATGCATGAGATGAGCAAGAAAGACAAGATGGCTTACCTGAGACACGCAAATAGCAGCATACATACCGGGCAAAGCACTCCATGCACGCCGCTGCAGGAAGATGACACGAGCCGGGGTACACCTGGAAAAGAAACACAAAAATGCATTAGATGAGCAAGAAAGACAAGTTGACTTACCGGAGACACGCAAACCGCAGCATACATACCGAGCAAAGCACTCCACGCACGCTGCTGCATGAAGACGACACACAGCCGGGGTAGACCTGGAAAAGAAACACAAAAATGCATTAGATGAGCAAAAAAGACAAGTAGGCTTACCTGAGACACGCAAACAGCAGCATACGTACCGGGCAAAGCACTCCATGCACGCCGATGCACGAAGACGACACGAGCCGGGGTTGACCTGGAAAAGAAACACAAAAATGCATTAGATGAGCAAGAAAGACAAGATGGCTTACCTGAGACACCCAAACAGGAGCATACATACCGCGCAAAGCACTCCATACACGCCGCTGCACGAAGATGACACGAGCCGTGGTCGACCTAGAAAAGAAACACAAAAATGCATTAGAGGAGCAAGAAAGACAAGATGGCTTACCTGAGACACACACACAGCAGCATACATACCGGGCAAAGCACTCCATACACGCCGCTGCACGAAGATGACACAAGCCGGGGTAGACCTGGAAAAGAGACACAAAAATGCATTAGATGAGCAAGAAAGACAAGATGGCTTACCTGAGACACGCAAACAGCAGCATACATACAGGGCAAAGCACTCCATGCACGCCGCTGCACGAAGACGACACGAGCCGGGGTAGACCTAGAAAAGAAACACAAAAATGCATTAGATGAGCAAAAAAGACAAGATGGCTTACCTGAGACACGCAAACAGCAGCATACATACCGGGCAAAGCACTCCATGGATGCCGCTGCACGAAGATGACACGAGCCGGGGTAGACCTGGAAAAGAAACACAAAAATGCATGAGATGAGCAAGAAAGACAAGATGGCTTACCTGAGACACGCAAACAGCAGCATACATACTGGACAAAGCACTCCATGCACGCCGCTGCAGGAAGATGACACGAGCCGGGGTACACCTGGAAAAGAAACACAAAAATGCATTAGATGAGCAAGAAAGACAAGTTGACTTACCTGAGACACGCAAACCGCAGCATACATGCCGGGCAAAGCACTCCACGCACGCTGCTACACGAATACAACACACAGCCGGGGTAGACCTGGAAAAGAAACACAAAAATGCATTAGATGAGCAAAAAAGACAAGTAGGCTTACCTGAGACACTTAAACAGCAGCATACGTACCGGGCGAAGCACTCCATGCAAGCCTCTGCAGGAAGATGACCCGAGCCGGGGTACACCTGTAAAAGAAACACAAAAATGCATTAGATGAGCAAGAAAGACAAGATGGCTTACCTGAGACATGCAAACAGCAGCATACATACCGGGCAAAGCACTCCATGCACGCCGATGCACGAAGACGACACGAGCCGGGGTTGACCTGGTAAAGAAACACAAAAATGCATTAGATGAGCAAGAAAGACAAGATGGCTTACCTGAGACACCAAACAGCAGCATACATACCGGGCAAAGCACTCCATGCAAGCCTCTGCAGGAAGATGACACGAGCCGTGGTACACCTGTAAAAGAAACACAAAAATGCATTAGATGAGCAAGAAAGACAAGATGGCTTACCTGAGACACGCAAACAGCAGCATACATACCGGGCAAAGCACTCCATGCACGCCGATGCACGAAGATGACACGAGCCGGGGTTGACCTGGTAAAGAAACACAAAAATGCATTAAATGAGCAAGAAAGACAAGATGGCTTACCTGAGACACGCAAACAGCAGCATACTTACCGGGCAAAGCACTCCATGCACGCAGCTGCATGAAGACGACGCAAGCCGGGGTAGACCTGGGAAAGAAACACAAAAATGCATTAGATGAGCAAGAAAGACAAGATGGCTTACCTGAGACACCCAAACAGCAGCATACATACCGGGCAAAGCACTCCATGCACGCCGATGCACGAAGATGACACGAGCCGGGGTTGACCTGGTAAAGAAACACAAAAATGCATTAAATGAGCAAGAAAGACAAGATGGCTTACCTGAGACACCCAAACAGCAGCATACATACCGTGCAAAGCACTCCATACACGCCGCTGCACGAACACGACACAAGCCGGGGTAGACCTGGAAAAGAGACACAAAAATGCATTAGATGAGCAAGAAAGACAAGATGGCTTACCTGAGACACGCAAACAGCAGCATACATACCGGGCAAAGAACTCCATGCACGTCACTGCACGAAGACGACACGAGCCGGGGTAGACCTGGAAAAGAAACACAAAAATGCATTAGATGAGCAAAACAGACAAGATGGCTTACCTGAGACACGCAAACAGCAGCATACATACCGGGCAAAGCACTCCATGGATGCCGCTGCACGAAGACGACACGAGCCGGGGTAGACCTGGAAAAGAAACACAAAGATGCATGAGATGAGCAAGAAAGACAAGATGGCTTACCTGAGACACGCAAATAGCAGCATACATACCGGGCAAAGCACTCCATGCACGCCGCTGCAGGAAGATGACACGAGCCGGGGTACACCTGGAAAAGAAACACAAAAATGCATTAGATGAGCAAGAAAGACAAGTTGACTTACCTGAGTCACGCAAACCGCAGCATACATACCAAGCAAAGCACTCCACGCACGCTGCTGCACGAAGACGACACACAGCCGGGGTAGACCTGGAAAAGAAACACAAAAATGCATTAGATGAGCAAAAAAGACAAGTAGGCTTACCTGAGACACGCAAACAGCAGCATACGTACCGGGCAAAGCACTCCATGCAAGCCTCTGCAGGAAGATGACACGAGCCGGGGTACACCTGTAAAAGAAACACAAAAATGCATTAGATGAGCAAGAAAGACAAGATGGCTTACCTGAGACACGCAAACAGCAGCATACATACCGGGCAAAGCACTCCATGCACGCCGATGCACGAAGACGACACGAGCAGGGGTTGACCTGGAAAAGAAACACAAAAATGCATTAGATGAGCAAGAAAGACAAGATGGCTTACCTGAGACACGCAAACAGCAGCATACTTACCGGGCAAAGCACTCCATGCACGCCGCTGCATGAAGACGACGCAAGCCGGGGTAGACCTGGGAAAGAAACACAAAAATGCATTAGATGAGCAAGAAAGACAAGATGGCTTACCTGAGACACCCAAACAGCAGCATACATACCGTGCAAAGCACTCCATACACGCCGCTCACGAAGATGACACGAGCCGTGGTCGACCTGGAAAAGAAACACAAAAATGCATTAGATGAGCAAGAAAGACAAGATGGCTTACCTGAGACACGCACACAGCAGCATACATACCGGGCAAAGCACTCCATACACGCCGCTGCACGAACACGACACAAGCCGGGGTAGACCTGGAAAAGAGACACAAAAATGCATTAGATGAGCAAGAAAGACAAGATGGCTTACCTGAGACACGCAAACAGCAGCATACATACCGGGCAAAGAACTCCATGCACGTCACTGCACGAAGACGACACGAGCCGGGGTAGACCTGGAAAAGAAACACAAAAATGCATTAGATGAGCAAAACAGACAAGATGGCTTACCTGAGACACGCAAACAGCAGCATACATACCGGGCAAAGAACTCCATGCACGTCACTGCACGAAGACATACATACCGGACAAAGCACTCCATGCACGCCGCTGCAGGAAGATGACACGAGCCGGGGTACACCTGGAAAAGAAACACAAAAATGCATTAGATGAGCAAGAAAGACAAGTTGACTTACCTGAGTCACGCAAACCGCAGCATACATACCAAGCAAAGCACTCCACGCACGCTGCTGCACGAAGACGACACACAGCCAGGGTAGACCTGATAAAGAAACACAAAAATGCATTAGATGAGCAAAAAAGACAAGTAGGCTTACCTGAGACACGCAAACAGCAGCATACGTACCGGGCAAAGCACTCCATGCAAGCCTCTGCAGGAAGATGACACGAGCCGGGGTACACCTGTAAAAGAAACACAAAAATGAATTAGATGAGCAAGAAAGACAAGATGGCTTACCTGAGACACGCAAACTGCAGCATACATACCGGGCAAAGCAATCCATGCACGCCGATGCACGAAGACGACACGAGCAGGGGTTGACCTGGAAAAGAAACACAAAAATGCATCAGAGGAGCAAGAAAGACAAGATGGCTTACCTGAGACACGCAAACTGCAGCATACATACCGGGCAAAGCACTCCATACACGCCGCTGCACGAAGATGACACGAGCCGTGGTCGACCTAGAAAAGAAACACAAAAATGCATCAGAGGAGCAAGAAAGACAAGATGGCTTACCTGAGACACGCACACAGCAGCATACATACCGGGCAAAGCACTCCATACACGCCCCTGCACGAAGATGACACAAGCCGGGGTACACCTGGAAAAGAGACACAAAAATGCATTAGATGAGCAAGAAAGACAAGATGGCTTACCTGAGACACGCAAACAGCAGCATGCATACAGGGCAAAGCACTCCATGCACGCCGCTGCACGAAGACGACACGAGCCGGGGTAGACCTGGAAAAGAAACACAAAAATGCATTAGATGAGCAAAAAAGACAAGATGACTTACCTGAGACACGCAAACAGCAGCATACATACTGGGCAAAGCACTCCATGGATGCCGCTGCACGAAGACGACACGAGCCGGGGTAGACCTGGAAAAGAAACACAAAAATGCATGAGATGAGCAAGAAAGACAAGATGGCTTACCTGAGACACGCAAACAGCAGCATACGTACCGGGCAAAGACAAGATGGCTTACCTGAGACACGCACACAGCAGCATACATACCGGGCAAAGCACTCCATACACGCCGCTGCACAAAGACGACACAAGCCGGGGTAGACCTAGAAAAGAGACACAAAAATGCATTAGATGAGCAAGAAAGACAAGATGGCTTACCTGAGACACGCAAACAGCAGCATACATACCGGGCAAAGCACTCCATGCACGCCGATGCACGAAGACGACACGAGCAGGGGTTGACCTGGAAAAGAAACACAAAAATGCATTAGATGAGCAAGAAAGACAAGATGGCTTACCTGAGACACCCAAACAGGAGCATACATACCGGGCAAAGCACTCCATACACGCCGCTGCACGAAGATGACACGAGCCGTGGTCGACCTAGAAAAGAAACACAAAAATGCATCAGAGGAGCAAGAAAGACAAGATGGCTTACCTGAGACACGCACACAGCAGCATACATACCGGGCAAAGCACTCCATACACGCCGCTGCACGAAGATGACACAAGCCGGGGTAGACCTGGAAAAGAGACACAAAAATGCATTAGATGAGCAAGAAAGACAAGATGGCTTACCTGAGACACGCAAACAGCAGCATACATACCGGACAAAGCACTCCATGCACGCCGCTGCAGGAAGATGACACGAGCCGGGGTACACCTGGAAAAGAAACACAAAAATGCATGAGATGAGCAAGAAAGACAAGATGACTTACCTGAGACACGCAAACAGCAGCATACATACCGGGCAAAGCACTCCATGGATGCCGCTGCACGAAGACGACACGAGCCGGGGTAGACCTGGAAAAGAAACACAAAAATGCATGAGATGAGCAAGAAAGACAAGATGGCTTACCTGAGACACGCAAACAGCAGCATACATACCGGACAAAGCACTCCATGCACGCCGCTGCAGGAAGATGACACGAGCCGGGGTACACCTGGAAAAGAAACACAAAAATGCATGAGATGAGCAAGAAAGACAAGATGGCTTACCTGAGACACGCAAACAGCAGCATACATACCGGGCAAAGCACTCCATGCACGCCGCTGCACAAAGACGACACGAGCCGGGGTAGACCTGGAAAAGAAACACAAAAAAGCATTAAATGAGCAAGAAAGACAAGATGGCTTACCTGAGACGAGCAAACAGCAGCATATATACCAGGTAAAGCACTCCCTACACGCCGCTGCACGAAGACGACACGAGCCGGGGTAGACCTGGAAAAGAAACACAAAAATGCATTAGATGAGCAAGAAAGACAAGATGGCTTACCTGAGACACGCAAACAGCAGCATACATACCAGGCAAAGTACTCCCTACACGCCGCTGCACGAAGTCGACATGAGACGGGGTAGACCTGGAAAAGAAACACAAAAATGCATTAGATGAGCAAGAAAGACAAGATGGCTTACCTGATACATGCAAACAGCAGCATACATAACGGGCAAAGCACTCCATACATGCTGCTGCACAAAGACGACACAAGCCGGCGATAACGACACAGGGACACAGACCGGGGTAGACCTGTAAAAGAAACACAAAAATGCATTAGATGAGCAAAAAAGACAAGTAGGCTTACCTGAGAAACGCAAACAGCAGCATGCGTACCGGGCAAAGCACTCCATGCAAGCCTCTGCAGGAAGATGACACGAGCCGGGGTACACCTGTAAAAGAAACACAAAAATGCATTAGATGAGCAAGAAAGACAAGATGGCTTACCTGAGACACGCAAACAACAGCATACATACCGGGCAAAGCACTCCATGCACGCCGATGCACGAAGATGACACGAGCCGGGGTTGACCTGGTAGAGAAACACAAAAATGCATTAAATGAGCAAGAAAGACAAGATGGCTTACCTGAGACACGCAAACAGCAGCATACATACCGGGCAAAGCACTCCATGCACGCCGCTGCATGAAGACGACGCAAGCCGGGGTAGACCTGGGAAAAAAACACAAAAATGCATTAGATGAGCAAGAAAGACAAGATGGCTTACCTGAGACACCCAAACAGCAGCATACATACCGTGCAAAGCACTCCATACACGCCGCTCACGAAGATGACACGAGCCGTGGTCGACCTGGAAAAGAAACACAAAAATGCATTAGATGAGCAAGAAAGACAAGATGGCTTACCTGAGACACGCACACAGCAGCATACATACCGGGCAAAGCACTCCATACACGCCGCTGCACGAAGACGACACAAGCCGGGGTAGACCTGGAAAAGAGACACAAAAATGCATTAGATGAGCAAGAAAGACAAGATGGCTTACCTGAGACACGCAAACAGCAGCATACATACCGGGCAAAGCACTCCATGCACGCCGATGCACGAAGACGACACGAGCCGGGGTTGACCTGGTAAAGAAACACAAAAATGCATTAGATGAGCAAGAAAGACAAGATGGCTTACCTGAGACACCAAACAGCAGCATACATACCGGGCAAAGCACTCCATGCACGCCGCTGCAGGAAGATGACACGAGCCGGGGTACACCTGGAAAAGAAACACAAAAATGCATTAGATGAGCAAGAAAGACAAGTTGACTTACCGAGACACGCAAACCGCAGCATACATACCGGGCAAAGCACTCCATGAATACCGCTGCGCGAAGACGACACGAGCCGGGGTAGACCTGGAAAAGAAACACAAAAATGCATTTGATGAGCAAGAAAGACAAGATGGCTTACCTGAGACACGCAAACAGCAGCATACATACCGGGCAAAGCACTCCATGCACGCCGATGCACGAAGATGACACGAGCCGGGGTTGACCTGGTAAAGAAACACAAAAATGCATTAAATGAGCAAGAAAGACAAGATGGCTTACCTGAGACACGCAAACAGCAGCATACATACCGGGCAAAGCACTCCATGCACGCCGCTGCATGAAGACGACGCAAGCCGGGGTAGACCTGGGAAAGAAACACAAAAATGCATTAGATGAGCAAGAAAGACAAGATGGCTTACCTGAGACACCCAAACAGCAGCATACATACCGTGCAAAGCACTCCATACACGCCGCTCACGAAGATGACACGAGCCGTGGTCGACCTGGAAAAGAAACACAAAAATGCATTAGATGAGCAAGAAAGACAAGATGGCTTACCTGAGACACGCACACAGCAGCATACATACCGGGCAAAGCACTCCATACACGCCGCTGCACAAAGACGACACAAGCCGGGGTAGACCTAGAAAAGAGACACAAAAATGCATTAGATGAGCAAGAAAGACAAGATGGCTTACCTGAGACACGCAAACAGCAGCATACATACCGGGCAAAGCACTCCATGCACGCCGATGCACGAAGACGACACGAGCAGGGGTTGACCTGGAAAAGAAACACAAAAATGCATTAGATGAGCAAGAAAGACAAGATGGCTTACCTGAGACACCCAAACAGGAGCATACATACCGGGCAAAGCACTCCATACACGCCGCTGCACGAAGATGACACGAGCCGTGGTCGACCTAGAAAAGAAACACAAAAATGCATCAGAGGAGCAAGAAAGACAAGATGGCTTACCTGAGACACGCACACAGCAGCATACATACCGGGCAAAGCACTCCATACACGCCGCTGCACGAAGATGACACAAGCCGGGGTAGACCTGGAAAAGAGACACAAAAATGCATTAGATGAGCAAGAAAGACAAGATGGCTTACCTGAGACACGCAAACAGCAGCATACATACCGGACAAAGCACTCCATGCACGCCGCTGCAGGAAGATGACACGAGCCGGGGTACACCTGGAAAAGAAACACAAAAATGCATGAGATGAGCAAGAAAGACAAGATGACTTACCTGAGACACGCAAACAGCAGCATACATACCGGGCAAAGCACTCCATGGATGCCGCTGCACGAAGACGACACGAGCCGGGGTAGACCTGGAAAAGAAACACAAAAATGCATGAGATGAGCAAGAAAGACAAGATGGCTTACCTGAGACACGCAAACAGCAGCATACATACCGGACAAAGCACTCCATGCACGCCGCTGCAGGAAGATGACACGAGCCGGGGTACACCTGGAAAAGAAACACAAAAATGCATGAGATGAGCAAGAAAGACAAGATGGCTTACCTGAGACACGCAAACAGCAGCATACATACCGGGCAAAGCACTCCATGCACGCCGCTGCACAAAGACGACACGAGCCGGGGTAGACCTGGAAAAGAAACACAAAAAAGCATTAAATGAGCAAGAAAGACAAGATGGCTTACCTGAGACGAGCAAACAGCAGCATATATACCAGGTAAAGCACTCCCTACACGCCGCTGCACGAAGACGACACGAGCCGGGGTAGACCTGGAAAAGAAACACAAAAATGCATTAGATGAGCAAGAAAGACAAGATGGCTTACCTGAGACACGCAAACAGCAGCATACATACCAGGCAAAGTACTCCCTACACGCCGCTGCACGAAGTCGACATGAGACGGGGTAGACCTGGAAAAGAAACACAAAAATGCATTAGATGAGCAAGAAAGACAAGATGGCTTACCTGATACATGCAAACAGCAGCATACATAACGGGCAAAGCACTCCATACATGCTGCTGCACAAAGACGACACAAGCCGGCGATAACGACACAGGGACACAGACCGGGGTAGACCTGTAAAAGAAACACAAAAATGCATTAGATGAGCAAAAAAGACAAGTAGGCTTACCTGAGAAACGCAAACAGCAGCATGCGTACCGGGCAAAGCACTCCATGCAAGCCTCTGCAGGAAGATGACACGAGCCGGGGTACACCTGTAAAAGAAACACAAAAATGCATTAGATGAGCAAGAAAGACAAGATGGCTTACCTGAGACACGCAAACAACAGCATACATACCGGGCAAAGCACTCCATGCACGCCGATGCACGAAGATGACACGAGCCGGGGTTGACCTGGTAGAGAAACACAAAAATGCATTAAATGAGCAAGAAAGACAAGATGGCTTACCTGAGACACGCAAACAGCAGCATACATACCGGGCAAAGCACTCCATGCACGCCGCTGCATGAAGACGACGCAAGCCGGGGTAGACCTGGGAAAAAAACACAAAAATGCATTAGATGAGCAAGAAAGACAAGATGGCTTACCTGAGACACCCAAACAGCAGCATACATACCGTGCAAAGCACTCCATACACGCCGCTCACGAAGATGACACGAGCCGTGGTCGACCTGGAAAAGAAACACAAAAATGCATTAGATGAGCAAGAAAGACAAGATGGCTTACCTGAGACACGCACACAGCAGCATACATACCGGGCAAAGCACTCCATACACGCCGCTGCACGAAGACGACACAAGCCGGGGTAGACCTGGAAAAGAGACACAAAAATGCATTAGATGAGCAAGAAAGACAAGATGGCTTACCTGAGACACGCAAACAGCAGCATACATACCGGGCAAAGCACTCCATGCACGCCGATGCACGAAGACGACACGAGCCGGGGTTGACCTGGTAAAGAAACACAAAAATGCATTAGATGAGCAAGAAAGACAAGATGGCTTACCTGAGACACCAAACAGCAGCATACATACCGGGCAAAGCACTCCATGCACGCCGCTGCAGGAAGATGACACGAGCCGGGGTACACCTGGAAAAGAAACACAAAAATGCATTAGATGAGCAAGAAAGACAAGTTGACTTACCGAGACACGCAAACCGCAGCATACATACCGGGCAAAGCACTCCATGAATACCGCTGCGCGAAGACGACACGAGCCGGGGTAGACCTGGAAAAGAAACACAAAAATGCATTTGATGAGCAAGAAAGACAAGATGGCTTACCTGAGACACGCAAACAGCAGCATACATACCAGGCAAAGTACTCCCTACACGCCGCTGCACGAAGTCGACATGAGCCGGGGTAGACCTGGAAAAGAAACACAAAAATGCATTAGATGAGCAAGAAAGACAAGATGGCTTACATGAGACATGCAAACAGCAGCATACATAACGGGCAAAGCACTCCATACATGCTGCTGCACAAAGACGACACAAGCCGGCGATAACGACACAGGGACACAGAGCGGGGTAGACCTGGAAAAGAAACACAAAAATACATTAGATGAGCAAGAAAGATAAGATGGCTTACCTGAGACTCGCAAACAGCAGCATACATACCGGGAAAAGCACTCCATACATGCCGCTGCACGAAGACGACACAAGCCGGGGTAGACCTGGAAAAGAAACACAAAAATGCATTAGATGAGCAAAAAAGACAAGATGGCTTACCTGAGACTCGCAAACAGCGGTATACATACCGGGCAAAGCACTCCATGCATGCCGCTGCACAAAGACGACACGAGCCGGGGTAGACCTGGAATAGAAACACAAAAAAGCATTAAATGAGCAAGAAAGACAAGATGGCTTACCTGAGACGAGCAAACAGCAGCATATATACCAGGTAAAGCACTCCCTACACGCCGCTGCACGAAGACGACACGAGCCGGGGTAGACCTGGAAAAGAAACACAAAAATGCATTAGATGAGCAAGAAAGACAAGATGGCTTACCTGAGACACGCAAACAGCAGCATACATACCAGGCAAAGTACTCCCTACACGCCGCTGCACGAAGTCGACATGAGACGGGGTGGACCTGGAAAAGAAACACAAAAATGCATTAGATGAGCAAGAAAGACAAGATGGCTTACCTGAGACATGCAAACAGCAGCATGCATAACGGGCAAAGCACTCCATACATGTTGCTGCACAAAGACGACACAAGCCGGCGATAACGACACAGGGACACAGACCGGGGTAGACCTGGAAAAGAAACACAAAAACTACATTAGATGAGCAAGAAAGATAAGATGGCTTACCTGAGACTCGCAAACAGCAGCATACATACCGGGCAAAACACTCCATACATGCCGCTGCACGAAGACGACACAAGCCGGGGTAGACCTGGAAAAGAAACACAAAAATGCATTAGATGAGCAAAAAAGACAAGATGGCTTACCTGAGACTCGCAAACAGCAGCATACATACCGGGCAAAGCACTCCATGCACGCCGCTGCACAAAGACGACACGAGCCGGGGTAGACCTGGAAAAGAAACACAAAAAAGCATTAAATAATCAAGAAAGAAAAGATGGCTTACCTGAGACGAGCAAACAGCAGCATATATACCAGGTAAAGCACTCCCTACACGCCGCTGCACGAAGACGACACGAGCCGGGGTAGACCTGGAAAAGAAACACAAAAACGCATTAGATGAGCAAGAAAGACAAGATGGCTTATCTGAGACACGCAAACAGCAGCATACATACCGGGCAAAGCACTCCATACACGCTGCTGCACGAAGACAACACGAGCCGGGGTAGACCTGGAAAAGAAACACAAAAATGCATTAGTTGAGCAAGAAAGACAAGATGGCTTACCTGAGACATGCAAACAGCAGCATACATACCAAGCAAAGCACTCCATACACGCCGCTGCACGAAGACGACACAAGCCTGGGTAGACCTGGAAAAGAAACACAAAAATGCATTAGATGAGCAAGAAAGACTAGATGGCTTACCTGAGACAAGCAAACAGTAGCATACATACCGGGCAAAGCATTCCATACACGCCGCTGCACAAAGACGACACGAGCCGGGGTAGACCTGGAAAAGAAACACAAAAATGCATTAGATGAGCAAGAAAGACAAGATGGCTTACCTGCGACACGCAAACAGCAGCATACATACCGAGCAAAGCACTCCACGCACGCCGCTGCACGAAGACGACACACAGCCGGGGTAGACCTGGAAAAGAAACACAAAAATGCATTAGATGAGCAAAAAAGACAAGTAGGCTTACCTGAGAAACGCAAACAGCAGCATGCGTACCGGGCAAAGCACTCCATGCAAGCCTCTGCAGGAAGATGACACGAGCCGGGGTACACCTGTAAAAGAAACACAAAAATGCATTAGATGAGCAAGAAAGACAAGATGGCTTACCTGAGACACGCAAACAGCAGCATACATACCGGGCAAAGCACTCCATGCACGCCGATGCACGAAGATGACACGAGCCGGGGTTGACCTGGTAAAGAAACACAAAAATGCATTAAATGAGCAAGAAAGACAAGATGGCTTACCTGAGACACGCAAACAGCAGCATACATACCGGGCAAAGCACTCCATGCACGCCGCTGCATGAAGACGACGCAAGCCGGGGTAGACCTGGGAAAGAAACACAAAAATGCATTAGATGAGCAAGAAAGACAAGATGGCTTACCTGAGACACCCAAACAGCAGCATACATACCGTGCAAAGCACTCCATACACGCCGCTCACGAAGATGACACGAGCCGTGGTCGACCTGGAAAAGAAACACAAAAATGCATTAGATGAGCAAGAAAGACAAGATGGCTTACCTGAGACACGCACACAGCAGCATACATACCGGGCAAAGCACTCCATACACGCCGCTGCACAAAGACGACACAAGCCGGGGTAGACCTAGAAAAGAGACACAAAAATGCATTAGATGAGCAAGAAAGACAAGATGGCTTACCTGAGACACGCAAACAGCAGCATACATACCGGGCAAATAACTCCATGCACGTCACTGCACGAAGACGACACGAGCCGGGGTAGACCTGGAAAAGAAACACAAAAATGCATCAGATGAGCAAAAAAGACAAGATGGCTTACCTGAGACACGCAAACAGCAGCATACATACCGGGCAAAGCACTCCATGGATGCCGCTGCACGAAGACGACACGAGCCGGGGTAGACCTGGAAAAGAAACACAAAGATGCATGAGATGAGCAAGAAAGACAAGATGGATTACCTGAGACACGCAAATAGCAGCATACATACCGGGCAAAGCACTCCATGCACGCCGCTGCAGGAAGATGACACGAGCCGGGGTACACCTGGAAAAGAAACACAAAAATGCATTAGATGAGCAAGAAAGACAAGTTGACTTACCTGAGACACGCAAACCGCAGCATACATACCAAGCAAAGCACTCCACGCACGCTGCTGCACGAAGACGACACACAGCCGGGGTAGACCTGGAAAAGAAACACAAAATTGCATTAGATGAGCAAAAAGACAAGTAGGCTTACCTGAGACACGCAAACAGCAGCATACGTACCGGGCAAAGCACTCCATGCAAGCCTCTGCAGGAAGATGACACGAGCCGGGGTACACCTGTAAAAGAAACACAAAAATGCATTAGATGAGCAAGAAAGACAAGATGGCTTACCTGAGACACGCAAACAGCAGCATACATACCGGGCAAAGCACTCCATGCACGCCGATGCACGAAGACGACACGAGCCGGGGTTGACCTGGAAAAGAAACACAAAAATGCATTAGATGAGCAAGAAAGACAAGATGGCTTACCTGAGACACCCAAACAGGAGCATACATACCGGGCAAAGCACTCCATACACGCCGCTGCACGAAGATGACACGAGCCGTGGTCGACCTCGAAAAGAAACACAAAAATGCATTAGAGGAGCAAGAAAGACAAGATGGCTTACCTGAGACACGCACACAGCAGCATACATACCGGGCAAAGCACTCCATACACGCCGCTGCACGAAGATGACACAAGCCGGGGTAGACCTGGAAAAGAGACACAAAAATGCATTAGATGAGCAAGAAAGACAAGATGGCTTACCTGAGACACGCAAACAGCAGCATACATACAGGGCAAAGCACTCCCTACACGCCGCTGCACGAAGGCGACATGAGACGGGGTAGACCTGGAAAAGAAACACAAAAATGCATTAGATGAGCAAGAAAGACAAGATGGCTTACCTGATACATGCAAACAGCAGCATACATAACGGGCAAAGCACTCCATACATGCTGCTGCACAAAGACGACACAAGCCGGCGATAACGACACAGGGACACAGACCGGGGTAGACCTGGAAAAGAAATACAAAAACTACATTAGATGAGCAAGAAAGAGAAGATGGCTTACCTGAGACTCGCAAACAGCAGCATACATACAGGGCAAAGCACTCCATACATGCCGCTGCACAAAGACGACACAAGCCGGGGTAGAGCTTGAAAAGAAACACAAAAATGCATTAGATGAGCAAAAAAGACAAGATGGCTTACCTGAGACTCGCAAACAGCAGCATACATACCGGGCAAAGCACTCCATGCACGCCGCTGCACAAAGACGACACGAGCCGGGGTAGACCTGGAAAAGAAACACAAAAATGCATTAGTTGAGCAAGAAAGACAAGATGGCTTACCTGAGACATGCAAACAGCAGCATACATACCAGGCAAAGCACTCCATACACGCCGCTGCATGAAGACGACACAAGCCTGGGTAGACCTGGAAAAGAAACACAAAAATGCATTAGATGAGCAAGAAAGACTAGATGGCTTACCTGAGACAAGCAAACAGTAGCATACATACCGGGCAAAGCACTCCATACACGCCACTGCACAAAGACGACACGAGCCGGGGTAGACCTGGAAAAGAAACACAAAAATGCATTAGGTGAGAAAGAAAGACAAGATGGCTTACCTGCGACACGCAAACAGCAGCATACATACCGAGCAAAGCACTCCACGCACGCCGCTGCACGAAGACGACACTCAGCCGGGGTAGACTTGGAAAAGAAACACAAAAATGCATTAGATGAGCAAAAAAGACAAGTAGGCTTACCTGAGAAACGCAAACAGTAGCATGCGTACCGGGCAAAGCACTCCATGCAAGCCTCTGCAGGAAGATGACACGAGCCGGGGTACACCTGTAAAAGAAACACAAAAATGCATTAGATGAGCAAGAAAGACAAGATGGCTTACCTGAGACACGCAAACAGCAGCATACATACCGGGCAAAGCACTCCATGCACGCCGATGCACGAAGATGACACGAGCCGGGGTTGACCTGGTAGAGAAACACAAAAATGCATTAAATGAGCAAGAAAGACAAGATGGCTTACCTGAGACACGCAAACAGCAGCATACATACCGGGCAAAGCACTCCATACACGCCGCTCACGAAGATGACACGAGCCGTGGTCGACCTGGAAAAGAAACACAAAAATGCATTAGATGAGCAAGAAAGACAAGATGGCTTACCTGAGACACGCACACAGCAGCATACATACCGGGCAAAGCACTCCATACACGCCGCTGCACAAAGACGACACAAGCCGGGGTAGACCTGGAAAAGAGACACAAAAATGCATTAGATGAGCAAGAAAGACAAGATGGCTTACCTGAGACACGCAAACAGCAGCATACATACCGGGCAAAGAACTCCATGCACGTCACTGCACGAAGACGACACGAGCCGGGGTAGACCTGGAAAAGAAACACAAAAATGCATCAGATGAGCAAAAAAGACAAGATGGCTTACCTGAGACACGCAAACAGCAGCATACATACCGGGCAAAGCACTCCATGGATGCCGCTGCACGAAGACGACACGAGCCGGGGTAGACCTGGAAAAGAAACACAAAGATGCATGAGATGAGCAAGAAAGACAAGATGGATTACCTGAGACACGCAAATAGCAGCATACATACCGGGCAAAGCACTCCATGCACGCCGCTGCAGGAAGATGACACGAGCCGGGGTACACCTGGAAAAGAAACACAAAAATGCATTAGATGAGCAAGAAAGACAAGTTGACTTACCTGAGACACGCAAACCGCAGCATACATACCAAGCAAAGCACTCCACGCACGCTGCTGCACGAAGACGGCACACAGCCGGGGTAGACCTGGAAAAGAAACACAAAATTGCATTAGATGAGCAAAAAGACAAGTAGGCTTACCTGAGACACGCAAACAGCAGCATACGTACCGGGCAAAGCACTCCATGCAAGCCTCTGCAGGAAGATGACACGAGCCGGGGTACACCTGTAAAAGAAACACAAAATTGCATTAGATGAGCAAGAAAGACAAGATGGCTTACCTGAGACACGCAAACAGCAGCATACATACCGGGCAAAGCACTCCATGCACGCCGATGCACGAAGACGACACGAGCCGGGGTTGACCTGGAAAAGAAACACAAAAATGCATTAGATGAGCAAGAAAGACAAGATGGCTTACCTGAGACACCCAAACAGGAGCATACATACCGGGCAAAGCACTCCATACACGCCGCTGCACGAAGATGACACGAGCCGTGGTCGACCTCGAAAAGAAACACAAAAATGCATTAGAGGAGCAAGAAAGACAAGATGGCTTACCTGAGACACGCACACAGCAGCATACATACCGGGCAAAGCACTCCATACACGCCGCTGCACGAAGATGACACAAGCCGGGGTAGACCTGGAAAAGAGACACAAAAATGCATTAGATGAGCAAGAAAGACAAGATGGCTTACCTGAGACACGCAAACAGCAGCATACATACAGGGCAAAGCACTCCCTACACGCCGCTGCACGAAGGCGACATGAGACGGGGTAGACCTGGAAAAGAAACACAAAAATGCATTAGATGAGCAAGAAAGACAAGATGGCTTACCTGATACATGCAAACAGCAGCATACATAACGGGCAAAGCACTCCATACATGCTGCTGCACAAAGACGACACAAGCCGGCGATAACGACACAGGGACACAGACCGGGGTAGACCTGGAAAAGAAATACAAAAACTACATTAGATGAGCAAGAAAGAGAAGATGGCTTACCTGAGACTCGCAAACAGCAGCATACATACAGGGCAAAGCACTCCATACATGCCGCTGCACGAAGACGACACAAGCCGGGGTAGAGCTGGAAAAGAAACACAAAAATGCATTAGATGAGCAAAAAAGACAAGATGGCTTACCTGAGACTCGCAAACAGCAGCATACATACCGGGCAAAGCACTCCATGCACGCCGCTGCACAAAGACGACACGAGCCGGGGTAGACCTGGAAAAGAAACACAAAAATGCATTAGTTGAGCAAGAAAGACAAGATGGCTTACCTGAGACATGCAAACAGCAGCATACATACGAGGCAAAGCACTCCATACACGCCGCTGCACGAAGACGACACAAGCCTGGGTAGACCTGGAAAAGAAACACAAAAATGCATTAGATGAGCAAGAAAGACTAGATGGCTTACCTGAGACAAGCAAACAGTAGCATACATACCGGGCAAAGCACTCCATACACGCCGCTGCACAAAGACGACACGAGCCGGGGTAGACCTGGAAAAGAAACACAAAAATGCATTAGGTGAGCAAGAAAGACAAGATGGCTTACCTGCGACACGCAAACAGCAGCATACATACCGAGCAAAGCACTCCACGCACGCCGCTGCACGAAGACGACACTCAGCCGGGGTAGACTTGGAAAAGAAACACAAAAATGCATTAGATGAGCAAAAAAGACAAGTAGGCTTACCTGAGAAACGCAAACAGTAGCATGCGTACCGGGCAAAGCACTCCATGCAAGCCTCTGCAGGAAGATGACACGAGCCGGGGTACACCTGTAAACGAAACACAAAAATGCATTAGATGAGCAAGAAAGACAAGATGGCTTACCTGAGACAGGCAAACAGCAGCATACATACCGGGCAAAGCACTCCATGCACGCCGATGCACGAAGATGACACGAGCCGGGGTTGACCTGGTAGAGAAACACAAAAATCCATTAAATGAGCAAGAAAGACAAGATGGCTTACCTGAGACACGCAAACAGCAGCATACATACCGGGCAAAGCACTCCATGCACGCCGCTGCATGAAGACGACGCAAGCCGGGGTAGACCTGGGAAAGAAACACAAAAATGCATTAGATGAGCAAGAAAGACAAGATGGCTTACCCGAGACACCCAAACAGCAGCATACATACCGTGCAAAGCACTCCATACACGCCGCTGCACGAAGACGACACAAGCCGGGGTAGACCTGGAAAAGAAACACAAAAATGCATTAGGTGAGCAAGAAAGACAAGATGGCTTACCTGCGACACGCAAACAGCAGCATACATACCGAGCAAAGCACTCCACGCACGCCGCTGCACGAAGACGACACTCAGCCGGGGTAGACTTGGAAAAGAAACACAAAAATGCATTAGATGAGCAAAAAAGACAAGTAGGCTTACCTGAGAAACGCAAACAGTAGCATGCGTACCGGGCAAAGCACTCCATGCAAGCCTCTGCAGGAAGATGACACGAGCCGGGGTACACCTGTAAACGAAACACAAAAATGCATTAGATGAGCAAGAAAGACAAGATGGCTTACCTGAGACAGGCAAACAGCAGCATACATACCGGGCAAAGCACTCCATGCACGCCGATGCACGAAGATGACACGAGCCGGGGTTGACCTGGTAGAGAAACACAAAAATCCATTAAATGAGCAAGAAAGACAAGATGGCTTACCTGAGACACGCAAACAGCAGCATACATACCGGGCAAAGCACTCCATGCACGCCGCTGCATGAAGACGACGCAAGCCGGGGTAGACCTGGGAAAGAAACACAAAAATGCATTAGATGAGCAAGAAAGACAAGATGGCTTACCCGAGACACCCAAACAGCAGCATACATACCGTGCAAAGCACTCCATACACGCCGCTGCACGAAGACGACACAAGCCGGGGTAGACCTGGAAAAGAGACACAAAAATGCATTAGATGAGCAAGAAAGACAAGATGGCTTACCTGAGACACGCACACAGCAGCATACATACCGGGCAAAGCACTCCATACACGCCGCTGCACGAAGACGACACAAGCCGGGGTAGACCTGGAAAAGAGACACAAAAATGCATTAGATGAGCAAGAAAGACAAGATGGCTTACCTGAGACACGCAAACAGCAGCATACATACCGGGCAAAGAACTCCATGCACGTCACTGCACGAAGATGACACGAGCCGGGGTAGACCTGGAAAAGAAGCACAAAAATGCATTAGATGAGCAAAAAAGACAAGATGGCTTACCTGAGACATGCAAACAGCAGCATACATACCGGGCAAATCACTCCATGGATGCCGCTGCACGAAGACGACACGAGCCGGGGTAGACCTGGAAAAGAAACACAAAGATGCATGAGATGAGCAAGAAAGACAAGATGGCTTACCTGAGACACGCAAATAGCAGCATACATACCGGGCAAAGCACTCCATGCACGCCGCTGCAGGAAGATGACACGAGCCGGGGTACACCTGGAAAAGAAACACAAAAATGCATTAGATGAGCAAGAAAGACAAGTTGACTTACCGGAGACACGCAAACCGCAGCATACATACCGAGCAAAGCACTCCACGCACGCTGCTGCATGAAGACGACACACAGCCGGGGTAGACCTGGAAAAGAAACACAAAAATGCATTAGATGAGCAAAAAAGACAAGTAGGCTTACCTGAGACACGCAAACAGCAGCATACGTACCGGGCAAAGCACTCCATGCACGCCGATGCACGAAGACGACACGAGCCGGGGTTGACCTGGAAAAGAAACACAAAAATGCATTAGATGAGCAAGAAAGACAAGATGGCTTACCTGAGACACCCAAACAGGAGCATACATACCGCGCAAAGCACTCCATACACGCCGCTGCACGAAGATGACACGAGCCGTGGTCGACCTAGAAAAGAAACACAAAAATGCATTAGAGGAGCAAGAAAGACAAGATGGCTTACCTGAGACACACACACAGCAGCATACATACCGGGCAAAGCACTCCATACATGCTGCTGCACGAAGATGACACAAGCCGGGGTAGACCTGGAAAAGAGACACAAAAATGCATTAGATGAGCAAGAAAGACAAGATGGCTTACCTGAGACACGCAAACAGCAGCATACATACAGGGCAAAGCACTCCATGCACGCCGCTGCACGAAGACGACACGAGCCGGGGTAGACCTAGAAAAGAAACACAAAAATGCATTAGATGAGCAAAAAAGACAAGATGGCTTACCTGAGACACGCAAACAGCAGCATACATACCGGGCAAAGCACTCCATGGATGCCGCTGCACGAAGATGACACGAGCCGGGGTAGACCTGGAAAAGAAACACAAAAATGCATGAGATGAGCAAGAAAGACAAGATGGCTTACCTGAGACACGCAAACAGCAGCATACATACCGGGCAAAGAACTCCATGCACGTCACTGCACGAAGACGACACGAGCCGGGGTAGACCTGGAAAAGAAACACAAAAATGCATTAGATGAGCAAAACAGACAAGATGGCTTACCTGAGACACGCAAACAGCAGCATACATACCGCGCAAAGCACTCCATGCACGCCGCTGCAGGAAGATGACACGAGCCGGGGTACACCTGGAAAAGAAACACAAAAATGCATTAGATGAGCAAGAAAGACAAGTTGACTTACCGGAGACACGCAAACCGCAGCATACATACCGAGCAAAGCACTCCACGCACGCTGCTGCATGAAGACGACACACAGCCGGGGTAGACCTGGAAAAGAAACACAAAAATGCATTAGATGAGCAAAAAAGACAAGTAGGCTTACCTGAGACACGCAAACAGCAGCATACGTACCGGGCAAAGCACTCCATGCACGCCTATGCACGAAGACGACACGAGCCGGGGTTGACCTGGAAAAGAAACACAAAAATGCATTAGATGAGCAAGAAAGACAAGATGGCTTACCTGAGACACCCAAACAGGAGCATACATACCGCGCAAAGCACTCCATACACGCCGCTGCACGAAGATGACACGAGCCGTGGTCGACCTAGAAAAGAAACACAAAAATGCATTAGAGGAGCAAGAAAGACAAGATGGCTTACCTGAGACACACACACAGCAGCATACATACCGGGCAAAGCACTCCATACATGCCGCTGCACGAAGATGACACAAGCCGGGGTAGACCTGGAAAAGAGACACAAAAATGCATTAGATGAGCAAGAAAGACAAGATGGCTTACCTGAGACACGCAAACAGCAGCATACATACAGGGCAAAGCACTCCATGCACGCCGCTGCACGAAGACGACACGAGCCGGGGTAGACCTAGAAAAGAAACACAAAAATGCATTAGATGAGCAAAAAAGACAAGATGGCTTACCTGAGACACGCAAACAGCAGCATACATACCGGGCAAAGCACTCCATGGATGCCGCTGCACGAAGATGACACGAGCCGGGGTAGACCTGGAAAAGAAACACAAAAATGCATGAGATGAGCAAGAAAGACAAGATGGCTTACCTGAGACACGCAAACAGCAGCATACATACCGGACAAAGCACTCCATGCACGCCGCTGCAGGAAGATGACACGAGCCGGGGTACACCTGGAAAAGAAACACAAAAATGCATTAGATGAGCAAGAAAGACAAGTTGACTTACCTGAGACACGCAAACCGCAGCATACATGCCGGGCAAAGCACTCCACGCACGCTGCTACACGAATACAACACACAGCCGGGGTAGACCTGGAAAAGAAACACAAAAATGCATTAGATGAGCAAAAAAGACAAGTAGGCTTACCTGAGACACTTAAACAGCAGCATACGTACCGGGCGAAGCACTCCATGCAAGCCTCTGCAGGAAGATGACCCGAGCCGGGGTACACCTGTAAAAGAAACACAAAAATGCATTAGATGAGCAAGAAAGACAAGATGGCTTACCTGAGACATGCAAACAGCAGCATACATACCGGGCAAAGCACTCCATGCACGCCGATGCACGAAGACGACACGAGCCGGGGTTGACCTGGTAAAGAAACACAAAAATGCATTAGATGAGCAAGAAAGACAAGATGGCTTACCTGAGACACCAAACAGCATCATACATACCGGGCAAAGCACTCCATGCAAGCCTCTGCAGGAAGATGACACGAGCCGTGGTACACCTGTAAAAGAAACACAAAAATGCATTAGATGAGCAAGAAAGACAAGATGGCTTACCTGAGACACGCAAACAGCAGCATACATACCGGGCAAAGCACTCCATGCACGCCGATGCACGAAGATGACACGAGCCGGGGTTGACCTGGTAAAGAAACACAAAAATGCATTAAATGAGCAAGAAAGACAAGATGGCTTACCTGAGACACGCAAACAGCAGCATACTTACCGGGCAAAGCACTCCATGCACGCCGCTGCATGAAGACGACGCAAGCCGGGGTAGACCTGGGAAAGAAACACAAAAATGCATTAGATGAGCAAGAAAGACAAGATGGCTTACCTGAGACACCCAAACAGCAGCATACATACCGGGCAAAGCACTCCATGCACGCCGATGCACGAAGATGACACGAGCCGGGGTTGACCTGGTAAAGAAACACAAAAATGCATTAAATGAGCAAGAAAGACAAGATGGCTTACCTGAGACACCCAAACAGCAGCATACATACCGTGCAAAGCACTCCATACACGCCGCTGCACGAACACGACACAAGCCGGGGTAGACCTGGAAAAGAGACACAAAAATGCATTAGATGAGCAAGAAAGACAAGATGGCTTACCTGAGACACGCAAACAGCAGCATACATACCGGGCAAAGAACTCCATGCACGTCACTGCACGAAGACGACACGAGCCGGGGTAGACCTGGAAAAGAAACACAAAAATGCATTAGATGAGCAAAACAGACAAGATGGCTTACCTGAGACACGCAAACAGCAGCATACATACCGGGCAAAGCACTCCATGGATGCCGCTGCACGAAGACGACACGAGCCGGGGTAGACCTGGAAAAGAAACACAAAGATGCATGAGATGAGCAAGAAAGACAAGATGGCTTACCTGAGACACGCAAATAGCAGCATACATACCGGGCAAAGCACTCCATGCACGCCGCTGCAGGAAGATGACACGAGCCGGGGTACACCTGGAAAAGAAACACAAAAATGCATTAGATGAGCAAGAAAGACAAGTTGACTTACCTGAGTCACGCAAACCGCAGCATACATACCAAGCAAAGCACTCCACGCACGCTGCTGCACGAAGACGACACACAGCCGGGGTAGACCTGGAAAAGAAACACAAAAATGCATTAGATGAGCAAAAAAGACAAGTAGGCTTACCTGAGACACGCAAACAGCAGCATACGTACCGGGCAAAGCACTCCATGCAAGCCTCTGCAGGAAGATGACACGAGCCGGGGTACACCTGTAAAAGAAACACAAAAATGCATTAGATGAGCAAGAAAGACAAGATGGCTTACCTGAGACACGCAAACAGCAGCATACATACCGGGCAAAGCACTCCATGCACGCCGATGCACGAAGACGACACGAGCAGGGGTTGACCTGGAAAAGAAACACAAAAATGCATTAGATGAGCAAGAAAGACAAGATGGCTTACCTGAGACACCCAAACAGGAGCATACATACCGGGCAAAGCACTCCATACACGCCGCTGCACGAAGATGACACGAGCCGTGGTCGACCTAGAAAAGAAACACAAAAATGCATCAGAGGAGCAAGAAAGACAAGATGGCTTACCTGAGACACGCACACAGCAGCATACATACCGGGCAAAGCACTCCATACACGCCGCTGCACGAAGATGACACAAGCCGGGGTAGACCTGGAAAAGAGACACAAAAATGCATTAGATGAGCAAGAAAGACAAGATGGCTTACCTGAGACACGCAAACAGCAGCATGCATACAGGGCAAAGCACTCCATGCACGCCGCTGCACGAAGACGACACGAGCCGGGGTAGACCTGGAAAAGAAACACAAAAATGCATTAGATGAGCAAAAAAGACAAGATGACTTACCTGAGACACGCAAACAGCAGCATACATACTGGGCAAAGCACTCCATGGATGCCGCTGCACGAAGACGACACGAGCCGGGGTAGACCTGGAAAAGAAACACAAAAATGCATGAGATGAGCAAGAAAGACAAGATGGCTTACCTGAGACACGCAAACAGCAGCATACGTACCGGGCAAAGCACTCCATGCAAGCCTCTGCAGGAAGATGACACGAGCCGGGGTACACCTGTAAAAGAAACACAAAAATGCATTAGATGAGCAAGAAAGACAAGATGGCTTACCTGAGACACGCAAACAGCAGCATACATACCGGGCAAAGCACTCCATGCACGCCGATGCACGAAGACGACACGAGCAGGGGTTGACCTGGAAAAGAAACACAAAAATGCATTAGATGAGCAAGAAAGACAAGATGGCTTACCTGAGACACCCAAACAGGAGCATACATACCGGGCAAAGCACTCCATACACGCCGCTGCACGAAGATGACACGAGCCGTGGTCGACCTAGAAAAGAAACACAAAAATGCATCAGAGGAGCAAGAAAGACAAGATGGCTTACCTGAGACACGCACACAGCAGCATACATACCGGGCAAAGCACTCCATACACGCCGCTGCACGAAGATGACACAAGCCGGGGTAGACCTGGAAAAGAGACACAAAAATGCATTAGATGAGCAAGAAAGACAAGATGGCTTACCTGAGACACGCAAACAGCAGCATGCATACAGGGCAAAGCACTCCATGCACGCCGCTGCACGAAGACGACACGAGCCGGGGTAGACCTGGAAAAGAAACACAAAAATGCATTAGATGAGCAAAAAAGACAAGATGACTTACCTGAGACACGCAAACAGCAGCATACATACCGGGCAAAGCACTCCATGGATGCCGCTGCACGAAGACGACACGAGCCGGGGTAGACCTGGAAAAGAAACACAAAAATGCATGAGATGAGCAAGAAAGACAAGATGGCTTACCTGAGACACGCAAACAGCAGCATACATACCGGACAAAGCACTCCATGCACGCCGCTGCAGGAAGATGACACGAGCCGGGGTACACCTGGAAAAGAAACACAAAAATGCATGAGATGAGCAAGAAAGACAAGATGGCTTACCTGAGACACGCAAACAGCAGCATAAATACCGGGCAAAGCACTCCATGCACGCCGCTGCACAAAGACGACACGAGCCGGGGTAGACCTGGAAAAGAAACACAAAAAAGCATTAAATGAGCAAGAAAGACAAGATGGCTTACCTGAGACGAGCAAACAGCAGCATATATACCAGGTAAAGCACTCCCCACACGCCGCTGCACGAAGACGACACGAGCCGGGGTAGACCTGGAAAAGAAACACAAAAATGCATTAGATGAGCAAGAAAGACAAGATGGCTTACCTGAGACACGCAAACAGCAGCATACATACCAGGCAAAGTACTCCCTACACGCCGCTGCACGAAGTCGACATGAGACGGGGTAGACCTGGAAAAGAAACACAAAAATGCATTAGATGAGCAAGAAAGACAAGATGGCTTACCTGATACATGCAAACAGCAGCATACATAACGGGCAAAGCACTCCATACATGCTGCTGCACAAAGACGACACAAGCCGGCGATAACGACACAGGGACACAGACCGGGGTAGACCTGGAAAAGAAACACAAAAACTACATTAGATGAGCAAGAAAGAGAAGATGGCTTACCTGGAACTCGCAAACAGCAGCATACATACAGGGCAAAGCACTCCATACATGCCGCTGCACGAAGACGACACAAGCCGGGGTAGACCTGGAAAAGAAACACAAAAATGCATTAGATGAGCAAAAAAGACAAGATGGCTTACCTGAGACTCGCAAACAGCAGCATACATACCGGGCAAAGCACTCCATGCACGCCGCTGCACAAAGACGACACGAGCCGGGGTAGACCAGGAAAAGAAACACAAAAATGAATTAGTTGAGCAAGAAAGACAAGATGGCTTACCTGAGACATGCAAACAGCAGCATACATACCAGGCAAAACACTCCATACACGCCGCTGCACGAAGACGACACAAGCCTGGGTAGACCTGGAAAAGAAACACAAAAATGCATTAGATGAGCAAGAAAGACTAGATGGCTTACGTGCGACACGCAAACAGCAGCATACATACCGAGCAAAGCACTCCACGCACGCCGCTGCACGAAGACGACACACAGCCGGGGTAGACCTGGAAAAGAAACACAAAAATGCATTAGATGAGCAAAAAAGACAAGTAGGCTTACCTGAGAAACGCAAACAGCAGCATGCGTACCGGGCAAAGCACTCCATGCAAGCCTCTGCAGGAAGATGACACGAGCCGGGGTACACCTGTAAAAGAAACACAAAAAGCATTAGATGAGCAAGAAAGACAAGATGGCTTACCTGAGACACGCAAACAACAGCATACATACCGGGCAAAGCACTCCATGCACGCCGATGCACGAAGATGACACGAGCCGGGGTTGACCTGGTAGAGAAACACAAAAATGCATTAAATGAGCAAGAAAGACAAGATGGCTTACCTGAGACACGCAAACAGCAGCATACATACCGGGCAAAGCACTCCATGCACGCCGCTGCATGAAGACGACGCAAGCCGGGGTAGACCTGGGAAAGAAACACAAAAATGCATTAGATGAGCAAGAAAGACAAGATGGCTTACCTGAGACACCCAAACAGCAGCATACATACCGTGCAAAGCACTCCATACACGCCGCTCACGAAGATGACATGAGCCGTGGTCGACCTGGAAAAGAAACACAAAAATGCATTAGATGAACAAGAAAGACAAGATGGCTTACCTGAGACACGCACACAGCAGCATACATACCGGGCAAAGCACTCCATGCACGCCGATGCACGAAGATGACACGAGCCGGGGTTGACCTGGTAGAGAAACACAAAAATGCATTAAATGAGCAAGAAAGACAAGATGGCTTACCTGAGACACGCAAACAGCAGCATACATACCGGGCAAAGCACTCCATACACGCCGCTGCACGAAGATGACACGAGCCGTGGTCGACCTAGAAAAGAAACACAAAAATGCATCAGAGGAGCAAGAAAGACAAGATGGCTTACCTGAGACACGCACACAGCAGCATACATACCGGGCAAAGCACTCCATACACGCCGCTGCACGAAGATGACACAAGCCGGGGTAGACCTGGAAAAGAGACACAAAAATGCATTAGATGAGCAAGAAAGACAAGATGGCTTACCTGAGACACGCAAACAGCAGCATGCATACAGGGCAAAGCACTCCATGCACGCCGCTGCACGAAGACGACACGAGCCGGGGTAGACCTGGAAAAGAAACACAAAAATGCATTAGATGAGCAAAAAAGACAAGATGACTTACCTGAGACACGCAAACAGCAGCATACATACCGGGCAAAGCACTCCATGGATGCCGCTGCACGAAGACGACACGAGCCGGGGTAGACCTGGAAAAGAAACACAAAAATGCATGAGATGAGCAAGAAAGACAAGATGGCTTACCTGAGACACGCAAACAGCAGCATACATACCGGACAAAGCACTCCATGCACGCCGCTGCAGGAAGATGACACGAGCCGGGGTACACCTGGAAAAGAAACACAAAAATGCATGAGATGAGCAAGAAAGACAAGATGGCTTACCTGAGACACGCAAACAGCAGCATAAATACCGGGCAAAGCACTCCATGCACGCCGCTGCACAAAGACGACACGAGCCGGGGTAGACCTGGAAAAGAAACACAAAAAAGCATTAAATGAGCAAGAAAGACAAGATGGCTTACCTGAGACGAGCAAACAGCAGCATATATACCAGGTAAAGCACTCCCCACACGCCGCTGCACGAAGACGACACGAGCCGGGGTAGACCTGGAAAAGAAACACAAAAATGCATTAGATGAGCAAGAAAGACAAGATGGCTTACCTGAGACACGCAAACAGCAGCATACATACCAGGCAAAGTACTCCCTACACGCCGCTGCACGAAGTCGACATGAGACGGGGTAGACCTGGAAAAGAAACACAAAAATGCATTAGATGAGCAAGAAAGACAAGATGGCTTACCTGATACATGCAAACAGCAGCATACATAACGGGCAAAGCACTCCATACATGCTGCTGCACAAAGACGACACAAGCCGGCGATAACGACACAGGGACACAGACCGGGGTAGACCTGGAAAAGAAACACAAAAACTACATTAGATGAGCAAGAAAGAGAAGATGGCTTACCTGGAACTCGCAAACAGCAGCATACATACAGGGCAAAGCACTCCATACATGCCGCTGCACGAAGACGACACAAGCCGGGGTAGACCTGGAAAAGAAACACAAAAATGCATTAGATGAGCAAAAAAGACAAGATGGCTTACCTGAGACTCGCAAACAGCAGCATACATACCGGGCAAAGCACTCCATGCACGCCGCTGCACAAAGACGACACGAGCCGGGGTAGACCAGGAAAAGAAACACAAAAATGAATTAGTTGAGCAAGAAAGACAAGATGGCTTACCTGAGACATGCAAACAGCAGCATACATACCAGGCAAAGCACTCCATACACGCCGCTGCACGAAGACGACACAAGCCTGGGTAGACCTGGAAAAGAAACACAAAAATGCATTAGATGAGCAAGAAAGACTAGATGGCTTACGTGCGACACGCAAACAGCAGCATACATACCGAGCAAAGCACTCCACGCACGCCGCTGCACGAAGACGACACACAGCCGGGGTAGACCTGGAAAAGAAACACAAAAATGCATTAGATGAGCAAAAAAGACAAGTAGGCTTACCTGAGAAACGCAAACAGCAGCATGCGTACCGGGCAAAGCACTCCATGCAAGCCTCTGCAGGAAGATGACACGAGCCGGGGTACACCTGTAAAAGAAACACAAAAAGCATTAGATGAGCAAGAAAGACAAGATGGCTTACCTGAGACACGCAAACAACAGCATACATACCGGGCAAAGCACTCCATGCACGCCGATGCACGAAGATGACACGAGCCGGGGTTGACCTGGTAGAGAAACACAAAAATGCATTAAATGAGCAAGAAAGACAAGATGGCTTACCTGAGACACGCAAACAGCAGCATACATACCGGGCAAAGCACTCCATGCACGCCGCTGCATGAAGACGACGCAAGCCGGGGTAGACCTGGGAAAGAAACACAAAAATGCATTAGATGAGCAAGAAAGACAAGATGGCTTACCTGAGACACCCAAACAGCAGCATACATACCGTGCAAAGCACTCCATACACGCCGCTCACGAAGATGACATGAGCCGTGGTCGACCTGGAAAAGAAACACAAAAATGCATTAGATGAACAAGAAAGACAAGATGGCTTACCTGAGACACGCACACAGCAGCATACATACCGGGCAAAGCACTCCATACACGCCGCTGCACGAAGACGACACAAGCCGGGGTAGACCTGGAAAAGAAGCACAAAAATGCATTAGATGAGCAAAAAAGACAAGATGGCTTACCTGAGACACGCAAACAGCAGCATACATACCGGGCAAATCACTCCATGGATGCCGCTGCACGAAGACGACACGAGCCGGAGTAGACCTGGAAAAGAAACACAAAGATGCATGAGATGAGCAAGAAAGACAAGATGGCTTACCTGAGACACGCAAATAGCAGCATACATACCGGGCAAAGCACTCCATGCACGCCGCTGCAGGAAGATGACACGAGCCGGGGTACACCTGGAAAAGAAACACAAAAATGCATTACATGAGCAAAAAAGACAAGATGGCTTACCTGAGACACGCAAACAGCAGCATACATACCGGGCAAATCACTCCATGGATGCCGCTGCACGAAGACGACACGAGCCGGGGTAGACCTGGAAAAGAAACACAAAAATGCATTAGATGAGCAAGAAAGACAAGTTGATTTACCGGAGACACGCAAACCGCAGCATACATACCGAGCAAAGCACTCCACGCACGCTGCTGCATGAAGACGACACACAGCCGGGGTAGACCTGGAAAAGAAACACAAAAATGCATTACATGAGCAAAAAAGACAAGTAGGCTTACCTGAGACACGCAAACAGCAGCATACGTACCGGGCAAAGCACTCCATGCACGCCGATGCACGAAGACGACACAAGCCGGGGTTGACCTGGAAAAGAAACACAAAAATGCATTAGATGAGCAAGAAAGACAAGATGGCTTACCTGAGACACCCAAACAGGAGCATACATACCGGGCAAAGCACTCCATACACGCCGCTGCACGAAGATGACACGAGCCGTGGTCGACCTAGAAAAGAAACACAAAAATGCATTAGAGGAGCAAGAAAGACAAGATGGCTTACCTGAGACACGCACACAGCAGCATACATACCGGGCAAAGCACTCCATACACGCCGCTGCACGAAGATGACACAAGCCGGGGTAGACCTGGAAAAGAGACACAAAAATGCATTAGATGAGCAAGAAAGACAAGATGGCTTACCTGAGACACGCAAACAGCAGCATACATACAGGGCAAAGCACTCCATGCACGCCGCTGCACGAAGACGACACGAGCCGGGGTAGACCTGGAAAAGAAACACAAAAATGCATTAGATGAGCAAAAAAGACAAGATGGCTTACCTGAGACACGCAAACAGCAGCATACATACCGGGCAAAGCACTCCATGGATGCCGCTGCACAAAGATGACACGAGCCGGGGTAGACCTGGAAAAGAAACACAAAAATGCATGAGATGAGCAAGAAAGACAAGATGGCTTACCTGAGACACGCAAACAGCAGCATACATACCGGACAAAGCACTCCATGCACGCCGCTGCAGGAAGATGACACGAGCCGGGGTACACCTGGAAAAGAAACACAAAAATGCATTAGATGAGCAAGAAAGACAAGTTGACTTACCTGAGACACGCAAACCGCAGCATACATGCCGGGCAAAGCACTCCACGCACGCTGCTACACGAATACGACACACAGCCGGGGTAGACCTGGAAAAGAAACACAAAAATGCATTAGATGAGCAAAAAAGACAAGTAGGCTTACCTGAGACACTTAAACAGCAGCATACGTACCGGGCGAAGCCCTCCATGCAAGCCTCTGCAGGAAGATGACCCGAGCCGGGGTACACCTGTAAAAGAAACACAAAAATGCATTAGATGAGCAAGAAAGACAAGATGGCTTACCTGAGACACGCAAACAGCAGCATACATACCGGGCAAAGCACTCCATGCACGCCGATGCACGAAGACGACACGAGCCGGGGTTGACCTGGTAAAGAAACACAAAAATGCATTAGATGAGCAAGAAAGACAAGATGGCTTACCTGAGACACCAAACAGCAGCATACATACCGGGCAAAGCACTCCATGCACGCCGATGCACGAAGACGACACGAGCCGGGGTTGACCTGGTAAAGAAACACAAAAATGCATTAGATGAGCAAGAAAGACAAGTTGACTTACCGAGACACGCAAACCGCAGCATACATACCGGGCAAAGCACTCCATGAATACCGCTGCGCGAAGACGACACGAGCCGGGGTAGACCTGGAAAAGAAACACAAAAATGCATTTGATGAGCAAGAAAGACAAGATGGCTTACCTGAGACACGCAAACAGCAGCATACATACCAGGCAAAGTACTCCCTACACGCCGCTGCACGAAGTCGACATGAGCCGGGGTTGACCTGGTAAAGAAACACAAAAATGCATTAGATGAGCAAGAAAGACAAGATGGCTTACCTGAGACACCAAACAGCAGCATACATACCGGGCAAAGCACTCCATGCACGCCGATGCACGAAGACGACACGAGCCGGGGTTGACCTGGTAAAGAAACACAAAAATGCATTAGATGAGCAAGAAAGACAAGTTGACTTACCGAGACACGCAAACCGCAGCATACATACCGGGCAAAGCACTCCATGAATACCGCTGCGCGAAGACGACACGAGCCGGGGTAGACCTGGAAAAGAAACACAAAAATGCATTTGATGAGCAAGAAAGACAAGATGGCTTACCTGAGACACGCAAACAGCAGCATACATACCAGGCAAAGTACTCCCTACACGCCGCTGCACGAAGTCGACATGAGCCGGGGTAGACCTGGAAAAGAAACACAAAAATGCATTACATGAGCAAGAAAGACAAGATGGCTTACATGAGACATGCAAATAGCAGCATACATAACGGGCAAAGCACTCCATACATGCTGCTGCACAAAGACGACACAAGCCGGCGATAACGACACAGGGACACAGACCGGGGTAGACCTGGAAAAGAAACACAAAAATACATTAGATGAGCAAGAAAGATAAGATGGCTTACCTGAGACTCGCAAACAGCAGCATACATACCGGGAAAAGCACTCCATACATGCCGCTGCACGAAGACGACACAAGCCGGGGTAGACCTGGAAAAGAAACACAAAAATGCATTAGATGAGCAAAAAAGACAAGATGGCTTACCTGAGACTCGCAAACAGCGGTATACATACCGGGCAAAGCACTCCATGCATGCCGCTGCACAAAGACGACACGAGCCGGGGTAGACCTGGAATAGAAACACAAAAAAGCATTAAATGAGCAAGAAAGACAAGATGGCTTACCTGAGACGAGCAAACAGCAGCATATATACCAGGTAAAGCACTCCCTACACGCCGCTGCACGAAGACGACACGAGCCGGGGTAGACCTGGAAAAGAAACACAAAAATGCATTAGATGAGCAAGAAAGACAAGATGGCTTACCTGAGACACGCAAACAGCAGCATACATACCAGGCAAAGTACTCCCTACACGCCGCTGCACGAAGTCGACATGAGACGGGGTGGACCTGGAAAAGAAACACAAAAATGCATTAGATGAGCAAGAAAGACAAGATGGCTTACCTGAGACATGCAAACAGCAGCATACATAACGGGCAAAGCACTCCATACATGCTGCTGCACAAAGACGACACAAGCCGGCGATAACGACACAGGGACACAGACCGGGGTAGACCTGGAAAAGAAACACAAAAACTACATTAGATGAGCAAGAAAGATAAGATGGCTTACCTGAGACTCGCAAACAGCAGCATACATACCGGGCAAAACACTCCATACATGCCGCTGCACGAAGACGACACAAGCCGGGGTAGACCTGGAAAAGAAACACAAAAATGCCTTAGATGAGCAAAAAAGACAAGATGGCTTACCTGAGACTCGCAAACAGCAGCATACATACCGGGCAAAGCACTCCATGCACGCCGCTGCACAAAGACGACACGAGCCGGGGTAGACCTGGAAAAGAAACACAAAAAAGCATTAAATAATCAAGAAAGAAAAGATGGCTTACCTGAGACGAGCAAACAGCAGCATATATACCAGGTAAAGCACTCCCTACACGCCGCTGCACGAAGACGACACGAGCCGGGGTAGACCTGGAAAAGAAACACAAAAACGCATTAGATGAGCAAGAAAGACAAGATGGCTTATCTGAGACACGCAAACAGCAGCATACATACCGGGCAAAGCATTCCATACACGCTGCTGCACGAAGACAACACGAGCCGGGGTAGACCTGGAAAAGAAACACAAAAATGCATTAGTTGAGCAAGAAAGACAAGATGGCTTACCTGAGACATGCAAACAGCAGCATACATACCAAGCAAAGCACTCCATACACGCCACTGCACGAAGACGACACAAGCCTGGGTAGACCTGGAAAAGAAACACAAAAATGCATTAGATGAGCAAGAAAGACTAGATGGCTTACCTGCGACACGCAAACAGCAGCATACATACCGAGCAAAGTACTCCACGCACGCCGCTGCACGAAGACGACACACAGCCGGGGTAGACCTGGAAAAGAAACACAAAAATGCATTAGATGAGCAAAAAAGACAAGTAGGCTTACCTGAGAAACGCAAACAGCAGCATGCGTACCGGGCAAAGCACTCCATGCAAGCCTCTGCAGGAAGATGACACGAGCCGGGGTACACCTGTAAAAGAAACACAAAAATGCATTAGATGAGCAAGAAAGACAAGATGGCTTACCTGAGACACGCAAACAGCAGCATACATACCGGGCAAAGCACTCCATGCACGCCGATGCACGAAGATGACACGAGCCGGGGTTGACCTGGTAAAGAAACACAAAAATGCATTAAATGAGCAAGAAAGACAAGATGGCTTACCTGAGACACGCAAACAGCAGCATACATACCGGGCAAAGCACTCCATGCACGCCGCTGCATGAAAACGACGCAAGCCGGGGTAGACCTGGGAAAGAAACACAAAAATGCATTAGATGAGCAAGAAAGACAAGATGGCTTACCTGAGACACCCAAACAGCAGCATACATACCGTGCAAAGCACTCCATACACGCCGCTCACGGAGATGACACGAGCCGTGGTCAACCTGGAAAAGAAACACAAAAATGCGTTAGATGAGCAAGAAAGACAAGATGGCTTACCTGAGACACGCACACAGCAGCATACATACCGGGCAAAGCACTCCATACACGCCGCTGCACGAAGACGACACAAGCCGGGGTAGACCAGGAAAAGAGACACAAAAATGCATTAGATGAGCAAGAAAGACAAGATGGCTTACCTGAGACACGCAAACAGCAGCATACATACCGGGCAAAGAACTCCATGCACGTCACTGCACGAAGACGACACGAGCCGGGGTAGACCTGGAAAAGAAACACAAAAATGCATCAGATGAGCAAAAAAGACAAGATGGCTTCCCTGAGACACGCAAACAGCAGCATACATACCGGGCAAAGCACTCCATGGATGCCGCTGCACGAAGACGACACGAGCCGGGGTAGACCTGGAAAAGAAACACAAAGATGCATGAGATGAGCAAGAAAGACAAGATGGATTACCTGAGACACGCAAATAGCAGCATACATACCGGGCAAAGCACTCCATGCACGCCGCTGCAGGAAGATGACACGAGCCGGGGTACACCTGGAAAAGAAACACAAAAATGCATTAGATGAGCAAGAAAGACAAGTTGACTTACCTGAGACACGCAAACCGCAGCATACATACCAAGCAAAGCACTCCACGCACGCTGCTGCACGAAGACGACACACAGCCGGGGTAGACCTGGAAAAGTAACACAAAATTGCATTAGATGAGCAAAAAAGACAAGTAGGCTTACCTGAGACACGCAAACAGCAGCATACGTACCGGGCAAAGCACTCCATGCAAGACTCTGCAGGAAGATGACACGAGCCGGGGTACACCTGTAAAAGAAACACAAAAATGCATTAGATGAGCAAGAAAGACAAGATGGCTTACCTGAGACACGCAAACAGCAGCATACATACCGGGCAAAGCACTCCATGCACGCCGATGCACGAAGACGACACGAGCCGGGGTTGACCTGGAAAAGAAACACAAAAATGCATTAGATGAGCAAGAAAGACAAGATGGCTTACCTGAGACACCCAAACAGGAGCATACATACCGGGCAAAGCACTCCATACACGCCGCTGCACGAAGATGACACGAGCCGTGGTCGACCTCGAAAAGAAACACAAAAATGCATTAGAGGAGCAAGAAAGACAAGATGGCTTACCTGAGACACGCACACAGCAGCATACATACCGGGCAAAGCACTCCATACACGCCGCTGCACGAAGATGACACAAGCCGGGGTAGACCTGGAAAAGAGACACAAAAATGCATTAGATGAGCAAGAAAGACAAGATGGCTTACCTGAGACATGCAAACAGCAGCATACATACAGGGCAAAGCACTCCATGCACGCCGCTGCACGAAGACGACACGAGCCGGGGTAGACCTGGAAAAGAAACACAAAAATGCATTAGATGAGCAAAAAAGACAAGATGACTTACCTGAGACACGCAAACAGCAGCATACATACCGGGCAAAGCACTCCATGGATGCCGCTGCACGAAGACGACACGAGCCGGGGTAGACCTGGAAAAGAAACACAAAAATGCATGAGATGAGCAAGAAAGACAAGATGGCTTACCTGAGACACGCAAACAGCAGCATACATACCGGACAAAGCACTCCATGCACGCCGCTGCAGGAAGATGACACGAGCCGGGGTACACCTGGAAAAGAAACACAAAAATGCATTAGATGAGCAAGAAAGACAAGATGGCTTACCTGATACGAGCAAACAGCAGCATACATACCAGGCAAAGCACTCCATACACACCGTTGCACGAAGACGACACAAGCCTGGGTAGACCTGGAAAAGAAACACAAAAATGCATTAGATGAGCAAGAAAGACTAGATGGCTTACCTGAGACAAGCAAACAGTAGCATACATACCGGGCAAAGCACTGCATACACGCCGCTGCACAAAGACGACACGAGTCGGGGTAGACCTGGAAAAGAAACACAAAAATGCATTAGGTGAGCAAGAAAGACAAGATGGCTTACCTGCGACACGCAAACAGCAGCATACATACCGAGCAAAGCACTCCACGCACGCCGCTGCACGAAGACGACACACAGCCGGGGTAGACCTGGAAAAGAAACACAAAAATGCATTAGATGAGCAAAAAAGACAAGTAGGCTTACCTGAGAAACGCAAACAGCAGCATGCGTACCGGGCAAAGCACTCCATGCAAGCCTCTGCAGGAAGATGACACGAGCCGGGGTACACCTGTAAAAGAAACACAAAAATGCATTAGATGAGCAAGAAAGACAAGATGGCTTACCTGAGACACGCAAACAGCAGCATACATACCGGGCAAAGCACTCCATGCACGCCGATGCAAGAAGATGACACGAGCCGGGGTTGACCTGGTAGAGAAACACAAAAATGCATTAAATGAGCAAGAAAGACAAGATGGCTTACCTGAGACACGCAAACAAAAGCATAATACCGGGCAAAGCACTCCATGCACGCCGCTGCATGAAGACGACGCAAGCCGGGGTAGACCTGGGAAAGAAACACAAAAATGCATTAGATGAGCAAGAAAGACAAGATGGCTTACCTGAGACACCCAAACAGCAGCATACATACCGTGCAAAGCACTCCATACACGCCGCTCACGAAGATGACACGAGCCGTGGTCGACCTGGAAAAGAAACACAAAAATGCATTAGATGAGCAAGAAAGACAAGATGGCTTACCTGAGACACGCACACAGCAGCATACATACCGGGCAAAGCACTCCATACACGCCGCTGCACGAAGACGACACAAGCCGGGGTAGACCTGGAAAAGAGACACAAAAATGCATTAGATGAGCAAGAAAGACAAGATGGCTTACCTGAGACACGCAAACAGCAGCATACATACCGGGCAAAGAACTCCATGCACGTCACTGCACGAAGATGACACGAGCCGGGGTAGACCTGGAAAAGAAGCACAAAAATGCATTAGATGAGCAAAAAAGACAAGATGGCTTACCTGAGACACGCAAACAGCAGCATACATACCGGGCAAAGCACTCCATGGATGCCGCTGCACGAAGATGACACGAGCCGGGGTAGACCTGGAAAAGAAACACAAAGATGCATGAGATGAGCAAGAAAGACAAGATGGCTTACCTGAGACTTGCAAATAGCAGCATACATACCGGGCAAAGCACTCCATGCACGCCGCTGCAGGAAGATGACACGAGCCGGGGTACACCTGGAAAAGAAACACAAAAATGCATTAGATGAGCAAGAAAGACAAGTTGACTTACCGGAGACACGCAAACCGCAGCATACATACCGAGCAAAGCACTCCACGCACGCTGCTGCATGAAGACGACACACAGCCGGGGTAGACCTGGAAAATAAACACAAAAATGCATTAGATGAGCAAAAAAGACAAGTAGGCTTACCTGAGACACGCAAACAGCAGCATACGTACCGGGCAAAGCACTCCATGCACGCCGATGCACGAAGACGACACGAGCCGGGGTTGACCTGGAAAAGAAACACAAAAATGCATTAGATGAGCAAGAAAGACAAGATGGCTTACCTGAGACACCCAAACAGGAGCATACATACCGGGCAAAGCACTCCATACACGCTGCTGCACGAAGATGACACGAGCCGTGGTCGACCTAGAAAAGAAACACAAAAATGCATTAGAGGAGCAAGAAAGACAAGATGGCTTACCTGAGACACGCACACAGCAGCATACATACCGGGCAAAGCACTCCATACATGCCGCTGCACGAAGATGACACAAGCCGGGGTAGACCTGGAAAAGAGACACAAAAATGCATTAGATGAGCAAGAAAGACAAGATGGCTTACCTGAGACACGCAAACAGCAGCATACATACAGGGCAAAGCACTCCATGCACGCCGCTGCACGAAGACGACACGAGCCAGGGTAGACCTGGAAAAGAAACACAAAAATGCATTAGATGAGCAAAAAAGACAAGATGGCTTACCTGAGACACGCAAACAGCAGCATACATACCGGGCAAAGCACTCCATGGATGCCGCTGCACGAAGATGACACGAGCCGGGGTAGACCTGGAAAAGAAACACAAAAATGCATGAGATGAGCAAGAAAGACAAGATGGCTTACCTGAGACACGCAAACAGCAGCATACATACCGGACAAAGCACTCCACGCACGCTGCTGCACGAAGACGACACACAGCCGGGGTAGACCTGGAAAAGAAACACAAAAATACATTAGATGAGCAAAAAAGACAAGTAGGCTTACCTGAGACACTTAAACAGCAGCATACGTACCGGGCGAAGCACTCCATGCAAGCCTCTGCAGGAAGATGACCCGAGCCGGGGTACACCTGTAAAAGAAACACAAAAATGCATTAGATGAGCAAGAAAGACAAGATGGCTTACCTGAGACACGCAAACAGCAGCATACATACCGGGCAAAGCACTCCATGCACGCCGATGCACGAAGACGACACGAGCCGGGGTTGACCTGGTAAAGAAACACAAAAATGCATTAGATGAGCAAGAAAGACAAGATGGCTTACCTGAGACACCAAACAGCAGCATACATACCGGGCAAAGCACTCCATGCACGCCGCTGCAGGAAGATGACACGAGCCGGGGTACACCTGGAAAAGAAACACAAAAATGCATTAGATGAGCAAGAAAGACAAGTTGACTTACCGAGACACGCAAACCGCAGCATACATACCGGGCAAAGCACTCCATGAATACCGCTGCGCGAAGACGACACGAGCCGGGGTAGACCTGGAAAAGAAACACAAAAATGCATTTGATGAGCAAGAAAGACAAGATGGCTTACCTGAGACACGCAAACAGCAGCATACATACCAGGCAAAGTACTGCCTACACGCCGATGCACGAAGATGACACGAGCCGTGGTCGACCTGGAAAAGAAACACAAAAATGCATTAGATGAGCAAGAAAGACAAGATGGCTTACCTGAGACACGCACACAGCAGCATACATACCGGGCAAAGCACTCCATACACGCCGCTGCACGAAGACGACACAAGCCGGGGTAGACCTGGAAAAGAGACACAAAAATGCATTAGATGAGCAAGAAAGACAAGATGGCTTACCTGAGACACGCAAACAGCAGCATACATACCGGGCAAAGAACTCCATGCACGTCACTGCACGAAGACATACATACCGGACAAAGCACTCCATGCACGCCGCTGCAGGAAGATGACACGAGCCGGGGTACACCTGGAAAAGAAACACAAAAATGCATGAGATGAGCAAGAAAGACTAGATGGCTTACCTGAGACACGCAAACAGCAGCATACATACCGGGCAAAGCACTCCATGCACGCCACTGCACAAAGACGACACGAGCCGGGGTAGACCTGGAAAAGAAACACAAAAAAGCATTAAATGAGCAAGAAAGGCAAGATGGCTTACCTGAGACGAGCAAACAGCAGCATACATACCAGGCAAAGCACTCCATACACGCCGCTGCACGAAGACGACACAAGCCTGGGTAGACCTGGAAAAGAAACACAAAAATGCATTAGATGAGCAAGAAAGACTAGATGGCTTACCTGAGACAAGCAAACAGTAGCATACATACCGGGTAAAGCACTGCATACACGCCGCTGCACAAAGACGACACGAGCCGGGGTAGACCTGGAAAAGAAACACAAAAATGCATTAGGTGAGCAAGAAAGACAAGATGGCTTACCTGCGACACGCAAACAGCAGCATACATACCGAGCAAAGCACTCCACGTACGCCGCTGCACGAAGACGACACACAGCCGGGGTAGACCTGGAAAAGAAACACAAAAATGCATTAGATGAGCAAAAAAGACAAGTAGGCGTACCTGAGAAACGCAAACAGCAGCATGCGTACCGGGCAAAGCACTCCATGCAAGCCTCTGTAGGAAGATGACACGAGCCGGGGTACACCTGTAAAAGAAACACAAAAATGCATTAGATGAGCAAGAAAGACAAGATGGCTTACCTGAGACACGCAAACAGCAGCATACATACCGGGCAAAGCACTCCATGCATGCCGATGCACGAAGATGACACGAGCCGGGGTTGACCTGGTAGAGAAACACAAAAATGCATTAAATGAGCAAGAAAGACAAGATGGCTTACCTGAGACACGCAAACAGCAGCATACATACCGGGCAAAGCACTCCATGCACGCCGATGCACGAAGACGACACGAGCCGGGGTTGACCTGGAAAAGAAACACAAAAATACATTAGATGAGCAAGAAAGACAAGATGGCTTACCTGAGACACCCAAACAGGAGCATACATACCGGGCAAAGCACTCCATACACGCTGCTGCACGAAGATGACACGAGCCGTGGTCGACCTAGAAAAGAAACACAAAAATGCATTAGAGGAGCAAGAAAGACAAGATGGCTTACCTGAGACACGCACACAGCAGCATACATACCGGGCAAAGCACTCCATACATGCCGCTGCACGAAGATGACACAAGCCGGGGTAGACCTGGAAAAGAGACACAAAAATGCATTAGATGAGCAAGAAAGACAAGATGGCTTACCTGAGACACGCAAACAGCAGCATACATACAGGGCAAAGCACTCCATGCACGCCGCTGCACGAAGACGACACGAGCCAGGGTAGACCTGGAAAAGAAACACAAAAATGCATTAGATGAGCAAAAAAGACAAGATGGCTTACCTGAGACACGCAAACAGCAGCATACATACCGGGCAAAGCACTCCATGGATGCCGCTGCACGAAGATGACACGAGCCGGGGTAGACCTGGAAAAGAAACACAAAAATGCATGAGATGAGCAAGAAAGACAAGATGGCTTACCTGAGACACGCAAACAGCAGCATACATACCGGACAAAGCACTCCATGCACGCCGCTGCAGGAAGATGACACGAGCCGGGGTACACCTGGAAAAGAAACACAAAAATGCATTAGATGAGCAAGAAAGACAAGTTGACTTACCTGAGACACGCAAACCGCAGCATACATGCCGGGCAAAGCACTCCACGCACGCTGCTGCACGAAGACGACACACAGCCGGGGTAGACCTGGAAAAGAAACACAAAAATACATTAGATGAGCAAAAAAGACAAGTAGGCTTACCTGAGACACTTAAACAGCAGCATACGTACCGGGCGAAGCACTCCATGCAAGCCTCTGCAGGAAGATGACCCGAGCCGGGGTACACCTGTAAAAGAAACACAAAAATGCATTAGATGAGCAAGAAAGACAAGATGGCTTACCTGAGACACGCAAACAGCAGCATACATACCGGGCAAAGCACTCCATGCACGCCGATGCACGAAGACGACACGAGCCGGGGTTGACCTGGTAAAGAAACACAAAAATGCATTAGATGAGCAAGAAAGACAAGATGGCTTACCTGAGACACCAAACAGCAGCATACATACCGGGCAAAGCACTCCACGCACGCCGCTGCAGGAAGATGACACGAGCCGGGGTACACCTGGAAAAGAAACACAAAAATGCATTAGATGAGCAAGAAAGACAAGTTGACTTACCGAGACACGCAAACCGCAGCATACATACCGGGCAAAGCACTCCATGAATACCGCTGCGCGAAGACGACACGAGCCGGGGTAGACCTGGAAAAGAAACACAAAAATGCATTTGATGAGCAAGAAAGACAAGATGGCTTACCTGAGACACGCAAACAGCAGCATACATACCAGGCAAAGTATTGCCTACACGCCGATGCACGAAGATGACACGAGCCGTGGTCGACCTGGAAAAGAAACACAAAAATGCATTAGATGAGCAAGAAAGACAAGATGGCTTACCTGAGACACGCACACAGCAGCATACATACCGGGCAAAGCACTCCATACACGCCGCTGCACGAAGACGACACAAGCCGGGGTAGACCTGGAAAAGAGACACAAAAATGCATTAGATGAGCAAGAAAGACAAGATGGCTTACCTGAGACACGCAAACAGCAGCATACATACCGGGCAAAGAACTCCATGCACGTCACTGCACGAAGACATACATACCGGACAAAGCACTCCATGCACGCCGCTGCAGGAAGATGACACGAGCCGGGGTACACCTGGAAAAGAAACACAAAAATGCATGAGATGAGGAAGAAAGACTAGATGGCTTACCTGAGACACGCAAACAGCAGCATACATACCGGGCAAAGCACTCCATGCACGCCACTGCACAAAGACGACACGAGCCGGGGTAGACCTGGAAAAGAAACACAAAAAAGCATTAAATGAGCAAGAAAGGCAAGATGGCTTACCTGAGACGAGCAAACAGCAGCATACATACCAGGCAAAGCACTCCATACACGCCGCTGCACGAAGACGACACAAGCCTGGGTAGACCTGGAAAAGAAACACAAAAATGCATTAGATGAGCAAGAAAGACTAGATGGCTTACCTGAGACAAGCAAACAGTAGCATACATACCGGGTAAAGCACTGCATACACGCCGCTGCACAAAGACGACACGAGCCGGGGTAGACCTGGAAAAGAAACACAAAAATGCATTAGGTGAGCAAGAAAGACAAGATGGCTTACCTGCGACACGCAAACAGCAGCATACATACCGAGCAAAGCACTCCACGTACGCCGCTGCACGAAGACGACACACAGCCGGGGTAGACCTGGAAAAGAAACACAAAAATGCATTAGATGAGCAAAAAAGACAAGTAGGCTTACCTGAGAAACGCAAACAGCAGCATGCGTACCGGGCAAAGCACTCCATGCAAGCCTCTGTAGGAAGATGACACGAGCCGGGGTACACCTGTAAAAGAAACACAAAAATGCATTAGATGAGCAAGAAAGACAAGATGGCTTACCTGAGACACGCAAACAGCAGCATACATACCGGGCAAAGCACTCCATGCATGCCGATGCACGAAGATGACACGAGCCGGGGTTGACCTGGTAGAGAAACACAAAAATGCATTAAATGAGCAAGAAAGACAAGATGGCTTACCTGAGACACGCAAACAGCAGCATACATACCGGGCAAAGCACTCCATGCACGCCGCTGCATGAAGACGACGCAAGCCGGGGTAGACCTGGGAAAGAAACACAAAAATGCATTAGATGAGCAAGAAAGACAAGATGGCTTACCTGAGACACCCAAACAGCAGCATACATACCGTGCAAAGCACTCCATACACGCCGCTCACGAAGATGACACGAGCCGTGCTCGACCTGGAAAAGAAACACAAAAATGCATTAGATGAGCAAGAAAGACAAGATGGCTTACCTGAGACACGCACACAGCAGCATACATATCGGGCAAAGCACTCCATACACGCCGCTGCACGAAGACGACACAAGCCGGGGTAGACCTGGAAAAGAGACACAAAAATGCATTAGATGAGCAAGAAAGACAAGATTTCTTACCTGAGACACGCAAACAGCAGCATATATACCGGGCAAAGAACTCCATGCACGTCACTGCACGAAGATGACACGAGCCGGGGTAGACCTGGAAAAGAAGCACAAAAATGCATTAGATGAGCAAAAAAGACAAGATGGCTTACCTGAGACACGCAAACAGCAGCATACATACCGGGCAAAGCACTCCATGGATGCCGCTGCACGAAGACGACACGAGCCGGGGTAGACCTGGAAAAGAAACACAAAGATGCATGAGATGAGCAAGAAAGACAAGATGGCTTACCTGAGACACGCAAATAGCAGCATACATACCGGGCAAAGCACTCCATGCACGCCGCTGCAGGAAGATGACACGAGCCGGGGTACACCTGGAAAAGAAACACAAAAATGCATTAGATGAGCAAGGAAGACAAGTTGACTTACCGGAGACACGCAAACCGCAGCATACATACCGAGCAAAGCACTCCACGCACGCTGCTGCATGAAGACGACACACAGCCGGGGTAGACCTGGAAAAGAAACACAAAAATGCATTAGATGAGCAAAAAAGACAAGTAGGCTTACCTGAGACACGCAAACAGCAGCATACGTACCGGGCAAAGCACTCCATGCACGAAGACGACACGAGCCGGGGTTGACCTGGAAAAGAAACACAAAAATGCATTAGATGAGCAAGAAAGACAAGATGGCTTACCTGAGACACCCAAACAGGAGCATACATACCGGGCAAAGCACTCCATACACGCCGCTGCACGAAGATGACACGAGCCGTGGTCGACCTAGAAAAGAAACACAAAAATGCATTAGAGGAGCAAGAAAGACAAGATGGCTTACCTGAGACACGCACACAGTAGCATACATACCGGGCAAAGCACTCCATACACGCCGCTGCACGAAGATGACACAAGCCGGGGTAGACTTGGAAAAGAGACACAAAAATGCATTAGATGAGCAAGAAAGACAAGATGACTTACCTGAGACACGCAAACAGCAGCATACATACAGGGCAAAGCACTCCATGCACGCCGCTGCACGAAGACGACACGAGCCGGGGTAGACCTGGAAAAGAAACACAAAAATGCATTAGATGAGCAAAAAAGACAAGATGGCTTACCTGAGACACGCAAACAGCAGCATACATACCGGGCAAAGCACTCCATGGATGCCGCTGCACGAAGATGACACGAGCCGGGGTAGACCTGGAAAAGAAACACAAAAATGCATGAGATGAGCAAGAAAGACAAGATGGCTTACCTGAGACACGCAAACAGCAGCATACATACCGGACAAAGCACTCCATGCACGCCGCTGCAGGAAGATGACACGAGCCGGGGTACACCTGGAAAAGAAACACAAAAATGCATTATATGAGCAAGAAAGACAAGTTGACTTACCTGAGACACGCAAACCGCAGCATACATGCCGGGCAAAGCACTCCACGCACGCTGCTGCACGATGACGACACACAGCCGGGGTAGACCTGGAAAAGAAACACAAAAATGCATTAGATGAGCAAAAAAGACAAGTAGGCTTACCTGAGACACTTAAACAGCAGCATACGTACCGGGCGAAGCACTCCATGCAAGCCTCTGCAGGAAGATGACCCGAGCCGGGGTACACCTGTAAAAGAAACACAAAAATGCATTAGATGAGCAAGAAAGACAAGATGGCTTACCTGAGACACGCAAACAGCAGCATACATACCGGGCAAAGCACTCCATGCACGCCGATGCACGAAGACGACACGAGCCGGGGTTGACCTGGTAAAGAAACACAAAAATGCATTAGATGAGCAAGAAAGACAAGATGGCTTACCTGAGACACCAAACAGCAGCATACATACCGAGCAAAGCACTCCACGCACGCCGCTGCACGAAGACGACACACAGCCGGGGTAGACCTGGAAAAGAAACACAAAAATGCATTAGATGAGCAAAAAAGACAAGTAGGCTTACCTGAGAAACGCAAACGGCAGCATGCGTACCGGGCAAAGCACTCCATGCAAGCCTCTGCAGGAAGATGACACGAGCCGGGGTACACCTGTAAAAGAAACACAAAAATGCATTAGATGAGCAAGAAAGACAAGATGGCTTACCTGAGACACGCAAACAGCAGCATACATACCGGGCAAAGCACTCCATGCACGCCGATGCACGAAGATGACACGAGCCGGGGTTGACCTGGTAGAGAAACACAAAAATGCATTAAATGAGCAAGAAAGACAAGATGGCTTACCTGAGACAAGCAAACAGTAGCATACATACCGGGCAAAGCACTGCATACACGCCGCTGCACAAAGACGACACGAGCCGGGGTAGACCTGGAAAAGAAACACAAAAATGCATTAGGTGAGCAAGAAAGACAAGATGGCTTACCTGCGACACGCAAACAGCAGCATACATACCGAGCAAAGCACTCCACGCACGCCGCTGCACGAAGACGACACACAGCCGGGGTAGACCTGGAAAAGAAACACAAAAATGCATTAGATGAGCAAAAAAGACAAGTAGGCTTACCTGAGAAACGCAAACAGCAGCATGCGTACCGGGCAAAGCACTCCATGCAAGCCTCTGCAGGAAGATGACACGAGCCGGGGTACACCTGTAAAAGAAACACAAAAATGCATTAGATGAGCAAGAAAGACAAGATGGCTTACCTGAGACACGCAAACAGCAGCATACATACCGGGCAAAGCACTCCATGCACGCCGATGCACGAAGATGACACGAGCCGGGGTTGACCTGGTAGAGAAACACAAAAATGCATTAAATGAGCAAGAAAGACAAGATGGCTTACCTGAGACACGCAAACAAAAGCATAATACCGGGCAAAGCACTCCATGCACGCCGCTGCATGAAGACGACGCAAGCCGGGGTAGACCTGGGAAAGAAACACAAAAATGCATTAGATGAGCAAGAAAGACAAGATGGCTTACCTGAGACACCCAAACAGCAGCATACATACCGTGCAAAGCACTCCATACACGCCGCTCACGAAGATGACACGAGCCGTGGTCGACCTGGAAAAGAAACACAAAAATGCATTAGATGAGCAAGAAAGACAAGATGGCTTACCTGAGACACGCACACAGCAGCATACATACCGGGCAAAGCACTCCATACACGCCGCTGCACGAAGACGACACAAGCCAGGGTAGACCTGGAAAAGAGACACAAAAATGCATTAGATGAGCAAGAAAGACAAGATGGCTTACCTGAGACACGCAAACAGCAGCATACATACCGGGCAAAGAACTCCATGCACGTCACTGCACGAAGATGACACGAGCCGGGGTAGACCTGGAAAAGAAGCACAAAAATGCATTAGATGAGCAAAAAAGACAAGATGGCTTACCTGAGACACGCAAACAGCAGCATACATACCGGGCAAAGCACTCCATGGATGCCGCTGCACGAAGATGACACGAGCCGGGGTAGACCTGGAAAAGAAACACAAAGATGCATGAGATGAGCAAGAAAGACAAGATGGCTTACCTGAGACACGCAAATAGCAGCATACATACCGGGCAAAGCACTCCATGCACGCCGCTGCAGGAAGATGACACGAGCCGGGGTACACCTGGAAAAGAAACACAAAAATGCATTAGATGAGCAAGAAAGACAAGTTGACTTACCGGAGACACGCAAACCGCAGCATACATACCGAGCAAAGCACTCCACGCACGCTGCTGCATGAAGACGACACACAGCCGGGGTAGACCTGGAAAATAAACACAAAAATGCATTAGATGAGCAAAAAAGACAAGTAGGCTTACCTGAGACACGCAAACAGCAGCATACGTACCGGGCAAAGCACTCCATGCACGCCGATGCACGAAGACGACACGAGCCGGGGTTGACCTGGAAAAGAAACACAAAAATGCATTAGATGAGCAAGAAAGACAAGATGGCTTACCTGAGACACCCAAACAGGAGCATACATACCGGGCAAAGCACTCCATACACGCTGCTGCACGAAGATGACACGAGCCGTGGTCGACCTAGAAAAGAAACACAAAAATGCATTAGAGGAGCAAGAAAGACAAGATGGCTTACCTGAGACACGCACACAGCAGCATACATACCGGGCAAAGCACTCCATACATGCCGCTGCACGAAGATGACACAAGCCGGGGTAGACCTGGAAAAGAGACACAAAAATGCATTAGATGAGCAAGAAAGACAAGATGGCTTACCTGAGACACGCAAACAGCAGCATACATACAGGGCAAAGCACTCCATGCACGCCGCTGCACGAAGACGACACGAGCCAGGGTAGACCTGGAAAAGAAACACAAAAATGCATTAGATGAGCAAAAAAGACAAGATGGCTTACCTGAGACACGCAAACAGCAGCATACATACCGGGCAAAGCACTCCATGGATGCCGCTGCACGAAGATGACACGAGCCGGGGTAGACCTGGAAAAGAAACACAAAAATGCATGAGATGAGCAAGAAAGACAAGATGGCTTACCTGAGACACGCAAACAGCAGCATACATACCGGACAAAGCACTCCATGCACGCCGCTGCAGGAAGATGACACGAGCCGGGGTACACCTGGAAAAGAAACACAAAAATGCATTAGATGAGCAAGAAAGACAAGTTGACTTACCTGAGACACGCAAACCGCAGCATACATGCCGGGCAAAGCACTCCACGCACGCTGCTGCATGAAGACGACACACAGCCGGGGTAGACCTGGAAAAGAAACACAAAAATACATTAGATGAGCAAAAAAGACAAGTAGGCTTACCTGAGACACTTAAACAGCAGCATACGTACCGGGCGAAGCACTCCATGCAAGCCTCTGCAGGAAGATGACCCGAGCCGGGGTACACCTGTAAAAGAAACACAAAAATGCATTAGATGAGCAAGAAAGACAAGATGGCTTACCTGAGACACGCAAACAGCAGCATACATACCGGGCAAAGCACTCCATGCACGCCGATGCACGAAGACGACACGAGCCGGGGTTGACCTGGTAAAGAAACACAAAAATGCATTAGATGAGCAAGAAAGACAAGATGGCTTACCTGAGACACCAAACAGCAGCATACATACCGGGCAAAGCACTCCATGCACGCCGCTGCAGGAAGATGACACGAGCCGGGGTACACCTGGAAAAGAAACACAAAAATGCATTAGATGAGCAAGAAAGACAAGTTGACTTACCGAGACACGCAAACCGCAGCATACATACCGGGCAAAGCACTCCATGAATACCGCTGCGCGAAGATGACACGAGCCGGGGTAGACCTGGAAAAGAAACACAAAAATGCATTTGATGAGCAAGAAAGACAAGATGGCTTACCTGAGACACGCAAACAGCAGCATACATACCAGGCAAAGTACTGCCTACACGCCGATGCACGAAGATGACACGAGCCGTGGTCGACCTGGAAAAGAAACACAAAAATGCATTAGATGAGCAAGAAAGACAAGATGGCTTACCTGAGACACGCACACAGCAGCATACATACCGGGCAAAGCACTCCATACACGCCGCTGCACGAAGACGACACAAGCCGGGGTAGACCTGGAAAAGAGACACAAAAATGCATTAGATGAGCAAGAAAGACAAGATGGCTTACCTGAGACACGCAAACAGCAGCATACATACCGGGCAAAGAACTCCATGCACGTCACTGCACGAAGACATACATACCGGACAAAGCACTCCATGCACGCCGCTGCAGGAAGATGACACGAGCCGGGGTACACCTGGAAAAGAAACACAAAAATGCATGAGATGAGCAAGAAAGACTAGATGGCTTACCTGAGACACGCAAACAGCAGCATACATACCGGGCAAAGCACTCCATGCACGCCACTGCACAAAGACGACACGAGCCGGGGTAGACCTGGAAAAGAAACACAAAAAAGCATTAAATGAGCAAGAAAGGCAAGATGGCTTACCTGAGACGAGCAAACAGCAGCATACATACCAGGCAAAGCACTCCATACACGCCGCTGCACGAAGACGACACAAGCCTGGGTAGACCTGGAAAAGAAACACAAAAATGCATTAGATGAGCAAGAAAGACTAGATGGCTTACCTGAGACAAGCAAACAGTAGCATACATACCGGGTAAAGCACTGCATACACGCCGCTGCACAAAGACGACACGAGCCGGGGTAGACCTGGAAAAGAAACACAAAAATGCATTAGGTGAGCAAGAAAGACAAGATGGCTTACCTGCGACACGCAAACAGCAGCACACATACCGAGCAAAGCACTCCACGTACGCCGCTGCACGAAGACGACACACAGCCGGGGTAGACCTGGAAAAGAAACACAAAAATGCATTAGATGAGCAAAAAAGACAAGTAGGCTTACCTGAGTAACGCAAACAGCAGCATGCGTACCGGGCAAAGCACTCCATGCAAGCCTCTGTAGGAAGATGACACGAGCCGGGGTACACCTGTAAAAGAAACACAAAAATGCATTAGATGAGCAAGAAAGACAAGATGGCTTACCTGAGACACGCAAACAGCAGCATACATACCGGGCAAAGCACTCCATGCATGCCGATGCACGAAGATGACACGAGCCGGGGTTGACCTGGTAGAGAAACACAAAAATGCATTAAATGAGCAAGAAAGACAAGATGGCTTACCTGAGACACGCAAACAGCAGCATACATACCGGGCAAAGCACTCCATGCACGCCGCTGCATGAAGACGACGCAAGCCGGGGTAGACCTGGGAAAGAAACACAAAAATGCATTAGATGAGCAAGAAAGACAAGATGGCTTACCTGAGACACCCAAACAGCAGCATACATACCGTGCAAAGCACTCCATACACGCCGCTCACGAAGATGACACGAGCCGTGGTCGACCTGGAAAAGAAACACAAAAATGCATTAGATGAGCAAGAAAGACAAGATGGCTTACCTGAGACACGCACACAGCAGCATACATATCGGGCAAAGCACTCCATACACGCCGCTGCACGAAGACGACACAAGCCGGGGTAGACCTGGAAAAGAGACACAAAAATACATTAGATGAGCAAGAAAGACAAGATTTCTTACCTGAGACACGCAAACAGCAGCATACATACCGGGCAAAGAACTCCATGCACGTCACTGCACGAAGATGACACGAGCCGGGGTAGACCTGGAAAAGAAGCACAAAAATGCATTAGATGAGCAAAAAAGACAAGATGGCTTACCTGAGACACGCAAACAGCAGCATACATACCGGGCAAAGCACTCCATGGATGCCGCTGCACGAAGACGACACGAGCCGGGGTAGACCTGGAAAAGAAACACAAAGATGCATGAGATGAGCAAGAAAGACAAGATGGCTTACCTGAGACACGCAAATAGCAGCATACATACCGGGCAAAGCACTCCATGCACGCCGCTGCAGGAAGATGACACGAGCCGGGGTACACCTGGAAAAGAAACACAAAAATGCATTAGATGAGCAAGAAAGACAAGTTGACTTACCGGAGACACGCAAACCGCAGCATACATACCGAGCAAAGCACTCCACGCACGCTGCTGCATGAAGACGACACACAGCCGGGGTAGACCTGGAAAAGAAACACAAAAATGCATTAGATGAGCAAAAAAGACAAGTAGGCTTACCTGAGACACGCAAACAGCAGCATACGTACCGGGCAAAGCACTCCATGCACGAAGACGACACGAGCCGGGGTTGACCTGGAAAAGAAACACAAAAATGCATTAGATGAGCAAGAAAGACAAGATGGCTTACCTGAGACACCCAAACAGGAGCATACATACCGGGCAAAGCACTCCATACACGCCGCTGCACGAAGATGACACGAGCCGTGGTCGACCTAGAAAAGAAACACAAAAATGCATTAGAGGAGCAAGAAAGACAAGATGGCTTACCTGAGACACGCACACAGCAGCATACATACCGGGCAAAGCACTCCATACACGCCGCTGCACGAAGATGACACAAGCCGGGGTAGACTTGGAAAAGAGACACAAAAATGCATTAGATGAGCAAGAAAGACAAGATGACTTACCTGAGACACGCAAACAGCAGCATACATACAGGGCAAAGCACTCCATGCACGCCGCTGCACGAAGACGACACGAGCCGGGGTAGACCTGGAAAAGAAACACAAAAATGCATTAGATGAGCAAAAAAGACAAGATGGCTTACCTGAGACACGCAAACAGCAGCATACATACCGGGCAAAGCACTCCATGGATGCCGCTGCACGAAGATGACACGAGCCGGGGTAGACCTGGAAAAGAAACACAAAAATGCATGAGATGAGCAAGAAAGACAAGATGGCTTACCTGAGACACGCAAACAGCAGCATACATACCGGACAAAGCACTCCATGCACGCCGCTGCAGGAAGATGACACGAGCCGGGGTACACCTGGAAAAGAAACACAAAAATGCATTAGATGAGCAAGAAAGACAAGTTGACTTACCTGAGACACGCAAACCGCAGCATACATGCCGGGCAAAGCACTCCACGCACGCTGCTGCACGATGACGACACACAGCCGGGGTATACCTGGAAAAGAAACACAAAAATGCATTAGATGAGCAAAAAAGACAAGTAGGCTTACCTGAGACACTTAAACAGCAGCATACGTACCGGGCGAAGCACTCCATGCAAGCCTCTGCAGGAAGATGACCCGAGCCGGGGTACACCTGTAAAAGAAACACAAAAATGCATTAGATGAGCAAGAAAGACAAGATGGCTTACCTGAGACACGCAAACAGCAGCATACATACCGGGCAAAGCACTCCATGCACGCCGATGCACGAAGACGACACGAGCCGGGGTTGACCTGGTAAAGAAACACAAAAATGCATTAGATGAGCAAGAAAGACAAGATGGCTTACCTGAGACACCAAACAGCAGCATACATACCGGGCAAAGCACTCCATGCACGCCGCTGCAGGAAGATGACACGAGCAGGGGTACACCTGGAAAAGAAACACAAAAATGCATTAGATGAGCAAGAAAGACAAGTTGACTTACCGAGACACGCAAACCGCAGCATACATACCGGGCAAAGCACTCCATGAATACCGCTGCGCGAAGACGACACGAGCCGGGGTAGACCTGGAAAAGAAACACAAAAATGCATTTGATGAGCAAGAAAGACAAGATGGCTTACCTGAGACACGCAAACAGCAGCATACATACCAGGCAAAGTACTCCCTACACGCCGCGGCACGAAGATGACACGAGCCGTGGTCGACCTGGAAAAGAAACACAAAAATGCATTAGATGAGCAAGAAAGACAAGATGGCTTACCTGAGACACGCACACAGCAGCATACATACCGGGCAAAGCACTCCATACACGCCGCTGCACGAAGACGACACAAGCCGGGGTAGACCTGGAAAAGAGACACAAAAATGCATTAGATGAGCAAGAAAGACAAGATGGCTTACCTGAGACACGCAAACAGCAGCATACATACCGGGCAAAGAACTCCATGCACGTCACTGCACGAAGACGACACGAGCCAGGGTAGACCTGGAAAAGAAACACAAAAAAACATTAGATGAGCAAAAAAGACAAGATGGCTTACCTGAGACACGCAAACAGCAGCATACATACCGGGCAAAGCACTCCATGGATGCCGCTGCACGAAGACGACACGAGCCGGGGTAGACCTGGAAAAGAAACACAAAGATGCATGAGATGAGCAAGAAAGACAAGATGGCTTACCTGAGACACGCAAATAGCAGCATACATACCGGGCAAAGCACTCCATGCACGCCGCTGCAGGAAGATGACACGAGCCGGGGTACACCTGGAAAAGAAACACAAAAATGCATTAGATGAGCAAAAAAGACAAGTAGGCTTACCTGAGACACGCAAACAGCAGCATACGTACCGGGCAAAGCACTCCATGCAAGCCTCTGCAGGAAGATGACACGAGCCGGGGTACACCTGTAAAAGAAACACAAAAATGCATTAGATGAGCAAGAAAGACAAGATGGCTTACCTGAGACACGCAAACAGCAGCATACATACCGGGCAAAGCACTCCATGCACGCCGATGCACGAAGACGACACGAGCCGGGGTTGACCTGGAAAAGAAACACAAAAATGCATTAGAGGAGCAAGAAAGACAAGATGGCTTACCTGAGACACGCACACAGCAGCATACATACCGGGCAAAGCACTCCATACACGCCGCTGCACGAAGATGACACAAGCCGGGGTAGACCTGGAAAAGAGACACAAAAATGCATTAGATGAGCAAGAAAGACAAGATGGCTTACCTGAGACACGCAAACAGCAGCATACATACAGGGCAAAGCACTCCATGCACGCCGCTGCACGAAGACGACACGAGCCGGGGTAGACCTGGAAAAGAAACACAAAAATGCATGAGATGAGCAAGAAAGACAAGATGGCTTACCTGAGACACGCAAACAGCAGCATACATACCGGACAAAGCACTCCATGCACGCCGCTGCAGGAAGATGACACGAGCCGGGGTACACCTGGAAAAGAAACACAAAAATGCATGAGATGAGCAAGAAAGACTAGATGGCTTACCTGAGACACGCAAAAAGCAGCATACATACCGGGCAAAGCACTCCATGCACGCCACTGCACAAAGACGACACGAGCCGGGGTAGACCTGGAAAAGAAACACAAAAAAGCATTAAATGAGCAAGAAAGACAAGATGGCTTACCTGAGACGAGCAAACAGCAGCATACATACCAGGCAAAGCACTCCATACACGCCGCTGCACGAAGACGACACAAGCCTGGGTAGACCTGGAAAAGAAACACAAAAATGCATTAGATGAGCAAGAAAGACTAGATGGCTTACCTGAGACAAGCAAACAGTAGCATACATACCGGGCAAAGCACTGCATACACGCCGCTGCATAAAGACGACACGAGCCGGGGTAGACCTGGAAAAGAAACACAAAAATGCATTAGGTGAGCAAGAAAGACAAGATGGCTTACCTGCGACACGCAAACAGCAGCATACATACCGAGCAAAGCACTCCACGTACGCCGCTGCACGAAGACGACACACAGCCGGGGTAGACCTGGAAAAGAAACACAAAAATGCATTAGATGAGCAAAAAAGACAAGTAGGCTTACCTGAGAAACGCAAACAGCAGCATGCGTACCGGGCAAAGCACTCCATGCAAGCCTCTGCAGGAAGATGACACGAGCCGGGGTACACCTGTAAAAGAAACACAAAAATGCATTAGATGAGCAAGAAAGACAAGATGGCTTACCTGAGACACGCAAACAGCAGCATACATACCGGGCAAAGCACTCCATGCATGCCGATGCACGAAGATGACACGAGCCGGGGTTGACCTGGTAGAGAAACACAAAAATGCATTAAATGAGCAAGAAAGACAAGATGGCTTACCTGAGACACGCAAACAGCAGCATACATACCGGGCAAAGCACTCCATGCACGCCGCTGCATGAAGACGACGCAAGCCGGGGTAGACCTGGGAAAGAAACACAAAAATGCATTAGATGAGCAAGAAAGACAAGATGGCTTACCTGAGACACCCAAACAGCAGCATACATACCGTGCAAAGCACTCCATACACGCCGCTCACGAAGATGACACGAGCCGTGGTCGACCTGGAAAAGAAACACAAAAATGCATTAGATGAGCAAGAAAGACAAGATGGCTTACCTGAGACACGCACACAGCAGCATACATACCGGGCAAAGCACTCCATACACGCCGCTGCACGAAGACGACACAAGCCGGGGTAGACCTGGAAAAGAGACACAAAAATGCATTAGATGAGCAAGAAAGACAAGATTTCTTACCTGAGACACGCAAACAGCAGCATACATATTGGGCAAAGAACTCCATGCACGTCACTGCACGAAGATGACACGAGCCGGGGTAGACCTGGAAAAGAAGCACAAAAATGCATTAGATGAGCAAAAAAGACAAGATGGCTTACCTGAGACACGCAAACAGCAGCATACATACCGGGCAAAGCACTCCATGGATGCCGCTGCACGAAGACGACACGAGCCGGGGTAGACCTGGAAAAGAAACACAAAGATGCATGAGATGAGCAAGAAAGACAAGATGGCTTACCTGAGACACGCAAATAGCAGCATACATACCGGGCAAAGCACTCCATACACGCCGCTGCAGGAAGATGACACGAGCCGGGGTACACCTGGAAAAGAAACACAAAAATGCATTAGATGAGCAAGAAAGACAAGTTGACTTACCGGAGACACGCAAACCGCAGCATACATACCGAGCAAAGCACTCCACGCACGCTGCTGCATGAAGACGACACACAGCCGGGGTAGACCTTGAAAAGAAACACAAAAATGCATTAGATGAGCAAAAAAGACAAGTAGGCTTACCTGAGACACGCAAACAGCAGCATACGTACCGGGCAAAGCACTCCATGCACGCCGATGCACGAAGACGACATGAGCCGGGGTTGACCTGGAAAAGAAACACAAAAATGCATTAGATGAGCAAGAAAGACAAGATGGCTTACCTGAGACACCCAAACAGGAGCATACATACCGGGCAAAGCACTCCATACACGCCGCTGCACGAAGATGACACGAGCCGTGGTCGACCTAGAAAAGAAACACAAAAATGCATTAGAGGAGCAAGAAAGACAAGATGGCTTACCTGAGACACGCACACAGCAGCATACATACCGGGCAAAGCACTCCATACACGCCGCTGCACGAAGATGACACAAGCCGGGGTAGACTTGGAAAAGAGACACAAAAATGCATTAGATGAGCAAGAAAGACAAGATGACTTACCTGAGACACGCAAACAGCAGCATACATACAGGGCAAAGCACTCCATGCACGCCGCTGCACGAAGACGACACGAGCCGGGGTAGACCTGGAAAAGAAACACAAAAATGCATTAGATGAGCAAAAAAGACAAGATGGCTTACCTGAGACACGCAAACAGCAGCATACATACCGGGCAAAGCACTCCATGGATGCCGCTGCACGAAGATGACACGAGCCGGGGTAGACCTGGAAAAGAAACACAAAAATGCATGAGATGAGCAAGAAAGACAAGATGGCTTACCTGAGACACGCAAACAGCAGCATACATACCGGACAAAGCACTCCATGCACGCCGCTGCAGGAAGATGACACGAGCCGGGGTACACCTGGAAAAGAAACACAAAAATGCATTAGATGAGCAAGAAAGACAAGTTGACTTACCTGAGACACGCAAACCGCAGCATACATGCCGGGCAAAGCACTCCACGCACGCTGCTGCACGAAGACGACACACAGCCGGGGTAGACCTGGAAAAGAAACACAAAAATGCATTAGATGAGCAAAAAAGACAAGTAGGCTTACCTGAGACACTTAAACAGCAGCATACGTACCGGGCGAAGCACTCCATGCAAGCCTCTGCAGGAAGATGACCCGAGCCGGGGTACACCTGTAAAAGAAACACAAAAATGCATTAGATGAGCAAGAAAGACAAGATGGCTTACCTGAGACACGCAAACAGCAGCATACATACCGGGCAAAGCACTCCATGCACGCCGATGCACGAAGACGACACGAGCCGGGGTTGACCTGGTAAAGAAACACAAAAATGCATTAGATGAGCAAGAAAGACAAGATGGCTTACCTGAGACACCAAACAGCAGCATACATACCGGGCAAAGCACTCCATGCACGCCGCTGCAGGAAGATGACACGAGCCGGGGTACACCTGGAAAAGAAACACAAAAATGCATTAGATGAGCAAGAAAGACAAGTTGACTTACCGAGACACGCAAACCGCAGCATACATACCGGGCAAAGCACTCCATTAATACCGCTGCGCGAAGACGACACGAGCCGGGGTAGACCTGGAAAAGAAACACAAAAATGCATTTGATGAGCAAGAAAGACAAGATGGCTTACCTGAGACACGCAAACAGCAGCATACATACCAGGCAAAGTACTCCCTACACGCCGCGGCACGAAGATGACACGAGCCGTGGTCGACCTGGAAAAGAAACACAAAATTGCATTAGATGAGCAAGAAAGACAAGATGGCTTACCTGAGACACGCACACAGCAGCATACATACCGGGCAAAGCACTCCATACACGCCGCTGCACGAAGACGACACAAGCCGGGGTAGACCTGGAAAAGAGACACAAAAATGCATTAGATGAGCAAGAAAGACAAGATGGCTTACCTGAGACACGCAAACAGCAGCATACATACCGGGCAAAGAACTCCATGCACGTCACTGCATGAAGACGACACGAGCCAGGGTAGACCTGGAAAAGAAACACAAAAATACATTAGATGAGCAAAAAAGACAAGATGGCTTACCTGAGACACGCAAACAGCAGCATACATACCGGGCAAAGCACTCCATGGATGCCGCTGCACGAAGACGACACGAGCCGGGGTAGACCTGGAAAAGAAACACAAAGATGCATGAGATGAGCAAGAAAGACAAGATGGCTTACCTGAGACACGCAAATAGCAGCATACATACCGGGCAAAGCACTCCATGCACGCCGCTGCAGGAAGATGACACGAGCCGGGGTACACCTGGAAAAGAAACACAAAAATGCATTAGATGAGCAAGAAAGACAAGTTGACTTACCTGAGACACGCAAACCGCAGCATACATACCAAGCAAAGCACTCCACGCACGCTGCTGCACGAAGACGACACACAGCCGGGGTAGACCTGGAAAAGAAACACAAAAATGCATTAGATGAGCAAAAAAGACAAGTAGGCTTACCTGAGACACGCAAACAGCAGCATGCGTACCGGGCAAAGCACTCCATGCAAGCCTCTGCAGGAAGATGACACGAGCCGGGGTACACCTGTAAAAGAAACACAAAAATGCATTAGATGAGCAAGAAAGACAAGATGGCTTACCTGAGACACGCAAACAGCAGCATACATACCGGGCAAAGCACTCCATGCACGCCGATGCACGAAGACGACACGAACCGGGGTTGACCTGGAAAAGAAACACAAAAATGCATTAGATGAGCAAGAAAGACAAGATGGCTTACCTGAGACACCCAAACAGGAGCATACATACCGGGCAAAGCACTCCATACACGCCGCTGCACGAAGATGACACGAGCCGTGGTCGACCTAGAAAAGAAACACAAAAATGCATTAGAGGAGCAAGAAAGACAAGATGGCTTACCTGAGACACGCACACAGCAGCATACATACCGGGCAAAGCACTCCATACACGCCGCTGCACGAAGATGACACAAGCCGGGGTAGACCTGGAAAAGAGACACAAAAATGCATTAGATGAGCAAGAAAGACAAGATGGCTTACCTGAGACACGCAAACAGCAGCATACATACAGGGCAAAGCACTCCATGCACGCCGCTGCACGAAGACGACACGAGCCGGGGTAGACCTGGAAAAGAAACACAAAAATGCATTAGATGAGCAAAAAAGACAAGATGACTTACCTGAGACACGCAAACAGCAGCATACATACCGGGCAAAGCACTCCATGGATGCCGCTGCACGAAGACGACACGAGCCGGGGTAGACCTGGAAAAGAAACACAAAAATGCATGAGATGAGCAAGAAAGACAAGATGGCTTACCTGAGACACGCAAACAGCAGCATACATACCGGACAAAGCACTCCATGCACGCCGCTGCAGGAAGATGACACAAGCCGGGGTACACCTGGAAAAGAAACACAAAAATGCATGAGATGAGCAAGAAAGACTAGATGGCTTACCTGAGACACGCAAACAGCAGCATACATACCGGGCAAAGCACTCCATGCCCGCCGCTGCACAAAGACGACACGAGCCGGGGTAGACCTGGAAAAGAAACACAAAAAAGCATTAAATGAGCAAGAAAGACAAGATGGCTTACCTGAGACGAGCAAACAGCAGCATACATACCAGGCAAAGCACTCCATACACGCCGCTGCACGAAGACGACACAAGCCTGGGTAGACCTGGAAAAGAAACACAAAAATGCATTAGATGAGCAAGAAAGACTAGATGGCTTACCTGAGACAAGCAAACAGTAGCATACATACCGGGCAAAGCACTGCATACACGCCGCTGCACAAAGACGACACGAGCCGGGGTAGACCTGGAAAAGAAACACAAAAATGCATTAGGTGAGCAAGAAAGACAAGATGGCTTACCTGCGACACGCAAACAGCAGCATACATACCGAGCAACGCACTCCACGCACGCCGCTGCACGAAGACAACACACAGCCGGGGTAGACCTGGAAAAGAAACACAAAAATGCATTAGATGAGCAAAAAAGACAAGTAGGCTTACCTGAGAAACGCAAACAGCAGCATGCGTACCGGGCAAAGCACTCCATGCAAGCCTCTGCAGGAAGATGACACGAGCCGGGGTACACCTGTAAAAGAAACACAAAAATGCATTAGATGAGCAAGAAAGACAAGATGGCTTACCTGAGACACGCAAACAGCAGCCTACATACCGGGCAAAGCACTCCATGCACGCCGATGCACGAAGATGACACGAGCCGGGGTTGACCTGGTAGAGAAACACAAAAATGCATTAAATGAGCAAGAAAGACAAGATGGCTTACCTGAGACACGCAAATAGCAGCATACATACCGGGCAAAGCACTCCATGCACGCCGCTGCATGAAGACGACGCAAGCCGGGGTAGACCTGGGAAAGAAACACAAAAATGCATTAGATGAGCAAGAAAGACAAGATGGCTTACCTGAGACACCCAAACAGCAGCATTCATACCGTGCAAAGCACTCCATACACGCCGCTCACGAAGATGACACGAGCCGTGGTCGACCTGGAAAAGAAACACAAAAATGCATTAGATGAGCAAGAAAGACAAGATGGCTTACCTGAGACACGCACACAGCAGCATACATACCGGGCAAAGCACTCCATACACGCCGCTGCACGAAGACGACACAAGCCGGGGTAGACCTGGAAAAGAGACACAAAAATGCATTAGATGAGCAAGAAAGACAAGATGGCTTACCTGAGACACGCACACAGCAGCATACATACCGGGCAAAGCACTCCATACACGCCGCTGCACGAAGATGACACAAGCCGGGGTAGACCTGGAAAAGAGACACAAAAATGCATTAGATGAGCAAGAAAGACAAGATGGCTTACCTGAGACACGCAAACAGCAGCATACATACAGGGCAAAGCACTCCATGCACGCCGCTGCACGAAGACGACACGAGCCGGGGTAGACCTGGAAAAGAAACACAAAAATGCATTAGATGAGCAAAAAAGACAAGATGACTTACCTGAGACACGCAAACAGCAGCATACATACCGGGCAAAGCACTCCATGGATGCCGCTGCACGAAGACGACACGAGCCGGGGTAGACCTGGAAAAGAAACACAAAAATGCATGAGATGAGCAAGAAAGACAAGATGGCTTACCTGAGACACGCAAACAGCAGCATACATACCGGACAAAGCACTCCATGCACGCCGCTGCAGGAAGATGACACGAGCCGGGGTACACCTGGAAAAGAAACACAAAAATGCATGAGATGAGCAAGAAAGACTAGATGGCTTACCTGAGACACGCAAACAGCAGCATACATACCGGGCAAAGCACTCCATGCCCGCCGCTGCACAAAGACGACACGAGCCGGGGTAGACCTGGAAAAGAAACACAAAAAAGCATTAAATGAGCAAGAAAGACAAGATGGCTTACCTGAGACGAGCAAACAGCAGCATACATACCAGGCAAAGCACTCCATACACGCCGCTGCACGAAGACGACACAAGCCTGGGTAGACCTGGAAAAGAAACACAAAAATGCATTAGATGAGCAAGAAAGACTAGATGGCTTACCTGAGACAAGCAAACAGTAGCATACATACCGGGCAAAGCACTGCATACACGCCGCTGCACAAAGACGACACGAGCCGGGGTAGACCTGGAAAAGAAACACAAAAATGCATTAGGTGAGCAAGAAAGACAAGATGGCTTACCTGCGACACGCAAACAGCAGCATACATACCGAGCAAAGCACTCCACGCACGCCGCTGCACGAAGACAACACACAGCCGGGGTAGACCTGGAAAAGAAACACAAAAATGCATTAGATGAGCAAAAAAGACAAGTAGGCTTACCTGAGAAACGCAAACAGCAGCATGCGTACCGGGCAAAGCACTCCATGCAAGCCTCTGCAGGAAGATGACACGAGCCGGGGTACACCTGTAAAAGAAACACAAAAATGCATTAGATGAGCAAGAAAGACAAGATGGCTTACCTGAGACACGCAAACAGCAGCCTGCATACCGGGCAAAGCACTCCATGCACGCCGATGCACGAAGATGACACGAGCCGGGGTTGACCTGGTAGAGAAACACAAAAATGCATTAAATGAGCAAGAAAGACAAGATGGCTTACCTGAGACACGCAAACAGCAGCATACATACCGGGCAAAGCACTCCATGCACGCCGCTGCATGAAGACGACGCAAGCCGGGGTAGACCTGGGAAAGAAACACAAAAATGCATTAGATGAGCAAGAAAGACAAGATGGCTTACCTGAGACACCCAAACAGCAGCATTCATACCGTGCAAAGCACTCCATACACGCCGCTCACGAAGATGACACGAGCCGTGGTCGACCTGGAAAAGAAACACAAAAATGCATTAGATGAGCAAGAAAGACAAGATGGCTTACCTGAGACACGCACACAGCAGCATACATACCGGGCAAAGCACTCCATACACGCCGCTGCACGAAGACGACACAAGCCGGGGTAGACCTGGAAAAGAGACACAAAAATGCATTAGATGAGCAAGAAAGACAAGATGGCTTACCTGAGACACGCAAACAGCAGCATACATACCGGGCAAAGAACTCCATGCACGTCACTGCACGAAGATGACACGAGCCGGTGTAGACCTGGAAAAGAAGCACAAAAATGCATTAGATGAGCAAAAAAGACAAGATGGCTTACCTGAGACACGCAAACAGCAGCATACATACCGGGCAAAGCACTCCATGGATGCCGCTGCACGAAGACGACACAAGCCGGGGTAGACCTGGAAAAGAAAAACAAAGATGCATGAGATGAGCAAGAAAGACAAGATGGCTTACCTGAGACACGCAAATAGCAGCATACATACCGGGCAAAGCACTCCATGCACGCCGCTGCAGGAAGATGACACGAGCCGGGGTACACCTGGAAAAGAAACACAAAAATGCATTAGATGAGCAAGAAAGACAAGTTGACTTACCGGAGACACGCAAACCGCAGCATACATACCGAGCAAAGCACTCCACGCACGCTGCTGCATGAAGACGACACACAGCCGGGGTAGACCTGGAAAAGAAACACAAAAATGCATTAGATGAGCAAAAAAGACAAGTAGGCTTACCTGAGACACGCAAACAGCAGCATACATACCGGGCAAAGCACTCCATGCACGCCGATGCACGAAGACGACACGAGCCGGGGTTGACCTGGAAAAGAAACACAAAAATGCATTAGATAAGCAAGAAAGACAAGATGGCTTACCTGAGACACCCAAACAGGAGCATACATACCGGGCAAAGCACTCCATACACGCCGCTGCACGAAGATGACACGAGCCGTGGTCGACCTAGAAAAGAAACACAAAAATGCATTAGAGGAGCAAGAAAGACAAGATGGCTTACCTGAGACACGCACACAGCAGCATACATACCGGGCAAAGCACTCCATACACGCCGCTGCACGAAGATGACACAAGCCGGGGTAGACCTGGAAAAGAGACACAAAAATGCATTAGATGATCAAGAAAGACAAGATGGCTTACCTGAGACACGCAAACAGCAGCATACATACAGGGCAAAGCACTCCATGCACGCCGCTGCACGAAGACGACACGAGCCGGGGTAGACCTGGAAAAGAAACACAAAAATGCATTAGATGAGCAAAAAAGACAAGATGGCTTACCTGAGACACGCAAACAGCAGCATACATACCGGGCAAAGCACTCCATGGATGCCGCTGCACGAAGATGACACGAGCCGGGGTAGACCTGGAAAAGAAACACAAAAATGCATGAGATGAGCAAGAAAGACAAGATGGCTTACCTGAGACACGCAAACAGCAGCATACATACCGGACAAAGCACTCCATGCACGCCGCTGCAGGAAGATGACACGAGCCGGGGTACACCTGGAAAAGAAACACAAAAATGCATTAGATGAGCAAGAAAGACAAGTTGACTTACCTGAGACACGCAAACCGCAGCATACATGCCGGGCAAAGCACTCCACGCACGCTGCTGCACGAAGACGACACACAGCCGGGGTAGACCTGGAAAAGAAACACAAAAATGCATTAGATGAGCAAAAAAGACAAGTAGGCTTACCTGAGACACTTAAACAGCAGCATACGTACCGGGCGAAGCACTCCATGCAAGCCTCTGCAGGAAGATGACCCGAGCCGGGGTACACCTGTAAAAGAAACACAAAAATGCATTAGATGAGCAAGAAAGACAAGCTGGCTTACCTGAGACACGCAAACAGCAGCATACATACCGGGCAAAGCACTCCATGCACGCCGATGCACGAAGACGACACGAGCCGGGGTTGACCTGGTAAAGAAACACAAAAATGCATTAGATGAGCAAGAAAGACAAGATGGCTTACCTGAGACACCAAACAGCAGCATACATATCGGGCAAAGCACTCCATGCACGCCGCTGCAGGAAGATGACACGAGCCGGGGTACACCTGGAAAAGAAACACAAAAATGCATTAGATGAGCAAGAAAGACAAGTTGACTTACCGAGACACGCAAACCGCAGCATACATACCGGGCAAAGCACTCCATGAATACCGCTGCGCGAAGACGACACGAGCCGGGGTAGACCTGGAAAAGAAACACAAAAATGCATTTGATGAGCAAGAAAGACAAGATGGCTTACCTGAGACACGCAAACAGCAGCATACATACCAGGCAAAGTACTCCCTACACGCCGCTGCACGAAGTCGACATGGGCCGGGGTAGACCTGGAAAAGAAACACAAAAATGCATTAGATGAGCAAGAAAGACAAGATGCCTTACATGAGACATGCAAACAGCAGCATACATAACTGGCAAAGCACTCCATACATGCTGCTGCACAAAGACGACACAAGCAGGCGATAACGACACAGGGACACAGACCGGGGTAGACCTGGAAAAGAAACACAAAAATACATTAGATGAGCAAGAAAGATAAGATGGCTTAACTGAGACTCGCAAACAGCAGCATACATACCGGGAAAAGCACACCATACATGCCGCTGCACGAAGACGACACAAGCCGGGGTAGACCTGGAAAAGAAACACAAAAATGCATTAGATGAGCAAAAAAGACAAGATGGCTTACCTGAGACTCGCAAACAGCGGTATACATACCGGGCAAAGCACTCCATGCACGCCGCTGCACAAAGACGACACGAGCCGGGGTAGACCTGGAATAGAAACACAAAAAAGCATTAAATGAGCAAGAAAGACAAGATGGCTTACCTGAGACGAGCAAACAGCAGCATATATACCAGGTAAAGCACTCCCTACACGCCGCTGCACGAAGACGACACGAGCCGGGGTAGACCTGGAAAAGAAACACAAAAATGCATTAGATGAGCAAGAAAGACAAGATGGCTTACCTGAGACACGCAAACAGCAGCATACATACCAGGCAAAGTACTCCCTACACGCCGCTGCACGAAGTCGACATGAGACGGGGTAGACCTGGAAAAGAAACACAAAAATGCATTAGATGAGCAAGAAAGACAAGATGGCTTACCTGAGACATGCAAACAGCAGCATACATAACGGGCAAAGCACTCCATACATGCTGCTGCACAAAGACGACACAAGCCGGCGATAACGACACAGGGACACAGACCGGGGTAGACCTGGAAAAGAAACACAAAAACTACATTAGATGAGCAAGAAAGATAAGATGGCTTACCTAAGACTCGCAAACAGCAGCATACATACCGGGCAAAACACTCCATACATGCCGCTGCACGAAGACGACACAAGCCGGGGTAGACCTGGAAAAGAAACACAAAAATGCATTAGATGAGCAAAAAAGACAAGATGGCTTACCTGAGACTCGCAAACAGCAGCATACATTCCGGGCAAAGCACTCCATGCACGCCGCTGCACAAAGACGACACGAGCCGGGGTAGACCTGGAAAAGAAACACAAAAAAGCATTAAATAATCAAGAAAGAAAAGATAGCTTACCTGAGACGAGCAAACAGCAGCATATATACCAGGTAAAGCACTCCCTACACGCCGCTGCACGAAGACGACACGAGCCGGGGTAGACCTGGAAAAGAAACACAAAAACGCATTAGATGAGCAAGAAAGACAAGATGGCTTATCTGAGACACGCAAACAGCAGCATACATACCGGGCAAAGCACTCCATACACGCTGCTGCACGAAGACAACACGAGCCGGGGTAGACCTGGAAAAGAAACACAAAAATGCATTAGTTGAGCAAGAAAGACAAGATGGCTTACCTGAGACATGCAAACAGCAGCATACATACCAAGCAAAGCACTCCATACACGCCGCTGCACGAAGACGACACAAGCCTGGGTAGACCTGGAAAAGAAACACAAAAATGCATTAGATGAGCAAGAAAGACTAGATGGCTTACCTGAGACAAGCAAACAGTAGCATACATACCGGGCAAAGCACTCCATACACGCCGCTGCACAAAGACGACACGAGCCGGGGTAGACCTGGAAAAGAAACACAAAAATGCATTAGATGAGCAAGAAAGACAAGATGGCTTACCTGCGACACGCAAACAGCAGCATACATACCGAGTAAAGCACTCCACGCACGCCGCTGCACGAAGACGACACACAGCCGGGGTAGACCTGGAAAAGAAACACAAAAATGCATTAGATGAGCAAAAAAGACAAGTAGGCTTACCTGAGAAACGCAAACAGCAGCATGCGTACCGGGCAAAGCACTCCATGCAAGCCTCTGCAGGAAGATGACATGAGCCGGGGTACACCTGTAAAAGAAACACAAAAATGCATTAGATGAGCAAGAAAGACAAGATGGCTTACCTGAGACACGCAAACAGCAGCATACATACCGGGCAAAGCACTCCATGCACGCCGATGCACGAAGATGACACGAGCCGGGGTTGACCTGGTAAAGAAACACAAAAATGCATTAAATGAGCAAGAAAGACAAGATGGCTTACCTGAGACACCCAAACAGCAGCATACATACCGTGCAAAGCACTCCATACACGCCACTCACGAAGATGACACGAGCCGTGGTCGACCTGGAAAAGAAACACAAAAATGCATTAGATGAGCAAGAAAGACAAGATGGCTTACCTGAGACACGCACACAGCAGCATACATACCGGGCAAAGCACTCCATACACGCCGCTGCACGAAGACTACACAAGCCGGGGTAGACCTGGAAAAGAGACACAAAAATGCATTAGATGAGCAAGAAAGACAAGATGGCTTACCTGAGACACGCAAACAGCAGCATACATACCGGGCAAAAAACTCCATGCACGTCACTGCACGAAGACGACACGAGCCGGGGTAGACCTGGAAAAGAAACACAAAAATGCATTAGATGAGCAAGAAAGACAAGATGGCTTACCTGAGACACGCAAACAGCAGCATACATACCGGGCAAAGCACTCCATGCACGCCGATGCACGAAGATGACACGAGCCGGGGTTGACCTGGTAAAGAAACACAAAAATGCATTAAATGAGCAAGAAAGACAAGATGGCTTACCTGAGACACCCAAACAGCAGCATACATACCGTGCAAAGCACTCCATACACGCCACTCACGAAGATGACACGAGCCGTGGTCGACCTGGAAAAGAAACACAAAAATGCATTAGATGAGCAAGAAAGACAAGATGGCTTACCTGAGACACGCAAACAGCAGCATACATACCGGGCAAAAAACTCCATGCACGTCACTGCACGAAGACGACACGAGCCGGGGTAGACCTGGAAAAGAAACACAAAGATGCATGAGATGAGCAAGAAAGACAAGATGGCTTACCTGAGACACTTAAATAGCAGCATACATACCGGGCAAAGCACTCCATGCACGCCGCTGCAGGAAGATGACACGAGCCGGGGTACACCTGGAAAAGAAACACAAAAATGCATTAGATGAGCAAGAAAGACAAGTGGACTTACCTGAGACACGCAAACCGCAGCATACATACCAAGCAAAGCACTCCACGCACGCTGCTGCACGAAGACGACACACAGCCGGGGTAGACCTGGAAAAGAAACACAAAAATGCATTAGATGAGCAAAAAAGACAAGTAGGCTTACCTGAGACACGCAAACAGCAGCATACGTACCGGGAAAAGCACTCCATGCAAGCCTCTGCAGGAAGATGACCCGAGCCGGGGTACACCTGTAAAAGAAACACAAAAATGCATTAGATGAGCAAGAAAGACAAGCTGGCTTACCTGAGACACGCAAACAGCAGCATACATACCGGGCAAAGCACTCCATGCACGCCGATGCACGAAGACGACACGAGCCGGGGTTGACCTGGTAAAGAAACACAAAAATGCATTAGATGAGCAAGAAAGACAAGATGGCTTACCTGAGACACCAAACAGCAGCATACATATCGGGCAAAGCACTCCATGCACGCCGCTGCAGGAAGATGACACGAGCCGGGGTACACCTGGAAAAGAAACACAAAAATGCATTAGATGAGCAAGAAAGACAAGTTGACTTACCGAGACACGCAAACCGCAGCATACATACCGGGCAAAGCACTCCATGAATACCGCTGCGCGAAGACGACACGAGCCGGGGTAGACCTGGAAAAGAAACACAAAAATGCATTTGATGAGCAAGAAAGACAAGATGGCTTACCTGAGACACGCAAACAGCAGCATACATACCAGGCAAAGTACTCCCTACACGCCGCTGCACGAAGTCGACATGGGCCGGGGTAGACCTGGAAAAGAAACACAAAAATGCATTAGATGAGCAAGAAAGACAAGATGCCTTACATGAGACATGCAAACAGCAGCATACATAACTGGCAAAGCACTCCATACATGCTGCTGCACAAAGACGACACAAGCAGGCGATAACGACACAGGGACACAGACCGGGGTAGACCTGGAAAAGAAACACAAAAATACATTAGATGAGCAAGAAAGATAAGATGGCTTAACTGAGACTCGCAAACAGCAGCATACATACCGGGAAAAGCACACCATACATGCCGCTGCACGAAGACGACACAAGCCGGGGTAGACCTGGAAAAGAAACACAAAAATGCATTAGATGAGCAAAAAAGACAAGATGGCTTACCTGAGACTCGCAAACAGCGGTATACATACCGGGCAAAGCACTCCATGCACGCCGCTGCACAAAGACGACACGAGCCGGGGTAGACCTGGAATAGAAACACAAAAAAGCATTAAATGAGCAAGAAAGACAAGATGGCTTACCTGAGACGAGCAAACAGCAGCATATATACCAGGTAAAGCACTCCCTACACGCCGCTGCACGAAGACGACACGAGCCGGGGTAGACCTGGAAAAGAAACACAAAAATGCATTAGATGAGCAAGAAAGACAAGATGGCTTACCTGAGACACGCAAACAGCAGCATACATACCAGGCAAAGTACTCCCTACACGCCGCTGCACGAAGTCGACATGAGACGGGGTAGACCTGGAAAAGAAACACAAAAATGCATTAGATGAGCAAGAAAGACAAGATGGCTTACCTGAGACATGCAAACAGCAGCATACATAACGGGCAAAGCACTCCATACATGCTGCTGCACAAAGACGACACAAGCCGGCGATAACGACACAGGGACACAGACCGGGGTAGACCTGGAAAAGAAACACAAAAACTACATTAGATGAGCAAGAAAGATAAGATGGCTTACCTAAGACTCGCAAACAGCAGCATACATACCGGGCAAAACACTCCATACATGCCGCTGCACGAAGACGACACAAGCCGGGGTAGACCTGGAAAAGAAACACAAAAATGCATTAGATGAGCAAAAAAGACAAGATGGCTTACCTGAGACTCGCAAACAGCAGCATACATTCCGGGCAAAGCACTCCATGCACGCCGCTGCACAAAGACGACACGAGCCGGGGTAGACCTGGAAAAGAAACACAAAAAAGCATTAAATAATCAAGAAAGAAAAGATGGCTTACCTGAGACGAGCAAACAGCAGCATATATACCAGGTAAAGCACTCCCTACACGCCGCTGCACGAAGACGACACGAGCCGGGGTAGACCTGGAAAAGAAACACAAAAACGCATTAGATGAGCAAGAAAGACAAGATGGCTTATCTGAGACACGCAAACAGCAGCATACATACCGGGCAAAGCACTCCATACACGCTGCTGCACGAAGACAACACGAGCCGGGGTAGACCTGGAAAAGAAACACAAAAATGCATTAGTTGAGCAAGAAAGACAAGATGGCTTACCTGAGACATGCAAACAGCAGCATACATACCAAGCAAAGCACTCCATACACGCCGCTGCACGAAGACGACACAAGCCTGGGTAGACCTGGAAAAGAAACACAAAAATGCATTAGATGAGCAAGAAAGACTAGATGGCTTACCTGAGACAAGCAAACAGTAGCATACATACCGGGCAAAGCACTCCATACACGCCGCTGCACAAAGACGACACGAGCCGGGGTAGACCTGGAAAAGAAACACAAAAATGCATTAGATGAGCAAGAAAGACAAGATGGCTTACCTGCGACACGCAAACAGCAGCATACATACCGAGTAAAGCACTCCACGCACGCCGCTGCACGAAGACGACACACAGCCGGGGTAGACCTGGAAAAGAAACACAAAAATGCATTAGATGAGCAAAAAAGACAAGTAGGCTTACCTGAGAAACGCAAACAGCAGCATGCGTACCGGGCAAAGCACTCCATGCAAGCCTCTGCAGGAAGATGACATGAGCCGGGGTACACCTGTAAAAGAAACACAAAAATGCATTAGATGAGCAAGAAAGACAAGATGGCTTACCTGAGACACGCAAACAGCAGCATACATACCGGGCAAAGCACTCCATGCACGCCGATGCACGAAGATGACACGAGCCGGGGTTGACCTGGTAAAGAAACACAAAAATGCATTAAATGAGCAAGAAAGACAAGATGGCTTACCTGAGACACCCAAACAGCAGCATACATACCGTGCAAAGCACTCCATACACGCCACTCACGAAGATGACACGAGCCGTGGTCGACCTGGAAAAGAAACACAAAAATGCATTAGATGAGCAAGAAAGACAAGATGGCTTACCTGAGACACGCACACAGCAGCATACATACCGGGCAAAGCACTCCATACACGCCGCTGCACGAAGACTACACAAGCCGGGGTAGACCTGGAAAAGAGACACAAAAATGCATTAGATGAGCAAGAAAGACAAGATGGCTTACCTGAGACACGCAAACAGCAGCATACATACCGGGCAAAAAACTCCATGCACGTCACTGCACGAAGACGACACGAGCCGGGGTAGACCTGGAAAAGAAACACAAAAATGCATTAGATGAGCAAAAAAGACAAGATGGCTTACCTGAGACACGCAAACAGCAGCATACATACCGGGCAAAGCACTCCATGGATGCCGCTGCACGAAGACGACACGAGCCGGGGTAGACCTGGAAAAGAAACACAAAGATGCATGAGATGAGCAAGAAAGACAAGATGGCTTACCTGAGACACGCAAACCGCAGCATACATACCAAGCAAAGCACTCCACGCACGCTGCTGCACGAAGACGACACACAGCCGGGGTAGACCTGGAAAAGAAACACAAAAATGCATTAGATGAGCAAAAAAGACAAGTAGGCTTACCTGAGACACGCAAACAGCAGCATACGTACCGGGAAAAGCACTCCATGCAAGCCTCTGCAGGAAGATGACACGAGCCGGGGTACACCTGTAAAAGAAACACAAAAATGCATTAGATGAGCAAGAAAGACAAGATGGCTTAGCTGAGACACGCAAACAGCAGCATACATACCGGGCAAAGCACTCCATGCACGCCGATGCACGAAGACGACACGAGCCGGGGTTGACCTGGAAAAGAAACACAAAAATGCATTAGATGAGCAAGAAAGACAAGATGGCTTACCTGAGACACCCAAACAGGAGCATACATACCGGGCAAAGCACTCCATACACGCCGCTGCACGAAGATGACACGAGCCGTGGTCGACCTAGAAAAGAAACACAAAAATGCATTAGAGGAGCAAGAAAGACAAGATGGCTTACCTGAGACACGCACACAGCAGCATACATACCGGGCAAAGCACTCCATACACGCCGCTGCACGAAGATGACACAAGCCGGGGTAGACCTGGAAAAGAGACACAAAAATGCATTAGATGAGCAAGAAAGACAAGATGGCTTACCTGAGACACGCAAACAGCAGCATACATACAGGGCAAAGCACTCCATGCACGCCGCTGCACGAAGACGACACGAGCCGGGGTAGACCTGGAAAAGAAACACAAAAATGCATTAGATGAGCAAAAAAGACAAGATGACTTACCTGAGACACGCAAACAGCAGCATACATACCGGGCAAAGCACTCCATGGATGCCGCTGCACGAAGACGACACGAGCCGGGGTAGACCTGGAAAAGAAACACAAAAATGCATGAGATGAGCAAGAAAGACAAGTTGGCTTACCTGAGACACGCAAACAGCAGCATACATACCGGACAAAGCACTCCATGCACGCCGCTGCAGGAAGTTGACACGAGCCGGGGTACACCTGGAAAAGAAACACAAAAATGCATGAGATGAGCAAGAAAGACAAGATGGCTTACCTGAGACACGCAAACAGCAGCATACATACCGGGCAAAGCACTCCATGCACGCCGCTGCACAAAGACGACAGGAGCCGGGGTAGACCTGGAAAAGAAACACAAAAAAGCATTAAATGAGCAAGAAAGACAAGATGGCTTACCTGAGACGAGCAAACAGCAGCATATATACCAGGTAAAGCACTCCCTACACGCCGCTGCACGAAGACGACACGAGCCGGGGTAGACCTGGAAAAGAAACACAAAAATGCATTAGATGAGCAAGAAAGACAAGATGGCTTACCTGAGACACGCAAACAGCAGCATACATACCAGGCAAAGTACTCCCTACACGCTGCTGCACGAAGTCGACATGAGACGGGGTAGACCTGGAAAAGAAACACAAAAATGCATTAGATGAGCAAGAAAGACAAGATGGCTTACCTGATACATGCAAACAGCAGCATACATAACGGGCAAAGCACTCCATACATGCTGCTGCACAAAGACGACACAAGCCGGCGATAACGACACAGGGACACAGACCGGGGTAGACCTGGAAAAGAAACACAAAAACTACATTAGATGAGCAAGAAAGATAAGATGGCTTACCTGAGACTCGCAAACAGCAGCATACATATCGGGCAAAGCACTCCATGCACGCCGCTGCAGGAAGATGACACGAGCCGGGGTACACCTGGAAAAGAAACACAAAAATGCATTAGATGAGCAAGAAAGACAAGTTGACTTACCGAGACACGCAAACCGCAGCATACATACCGGGCAAAGCACTCCATGAATACCGCTGCACGAAGACGACACGAGCCGGGGTAGACCTGGAAAAGAAACACAAAAATGCATTTGATGAGCAAGAAAGACAAGATGGCTTACCTGAGACACGCAAACAGCAGCATACATACCAGGCAAAGTACTCCCTACACGCCGCTGCACGAAGTCGACATGGGCCGGGGTAGACCTGGAAAAGAAACACAAAAATGCATTAGATGAGCAAGAAAGACAAGATGGCTTACATGAGACATGCAAACAGCAGCATACATAACTGGCAAAGCACTCCATACATGCTGCTGCACAAAGACGACACAAGCAGGCGATAACGACACAGGGACACAGACCGGGGTAGACCTGGAAAAGAAACACAAAAATACATTAGATGAGCAAGAAAGATAAGATGGCTTAACTGAGACTCGCAAACAGCAGCATACATACCGGGAAAAGCACACCATACATGCCGCTGCACGAAGACGACACAAGCCGGGGTAGACCTGGAAAAGAAACACAAAAATGCATTAGATGAGCAAAAAAGACAAGATGGCTTACCTGAGACTCGCAAACAGCGGTATACATACCGGGCAAAGCACTCCATGCACGCCGCTGCACAAAGACGTCACGAGCCGGGGTAGACCTGGAATAGAAACACAAAAAAGCATTAAATGAGCAAGAAAGACAAGATGGCTTACCTGAGACGAGCAAACAGCAGCATATATACCAGGTAAAGCACTCCCTACACGCCGCTGCACGAAGACGACACGAGCCGGGGTAGACCTGGAAAAGAAACACAAAAATGCATTAGATGAGCAAGAAAGACAAGATGGCTTACCTGAGACACGCAAACAGCAGCATACATACCAGGCAAAGTACTCCCTACACGCCGCTGCACGAAGTCGACATGAGACGGGGTAGACCTGGAAAAGAAACACAAAAATGCATTAGATGAGCAAGAAAGACAAGATGGCTTACCTGAGACATGCAAACAGCAGCATACATAACGGGCAAAGCACTCCATACATGCTGCTGCACAAAGACGACACAAGCCGGCGATAACGACACAGGGACACAGACCGGGGTAGACCTGGAAAAGAAACACAAAAACTACATTAGATGAGCAAGAAAGATAAGATGGCTTACCTAAGACTCGCAAACAGCAGCATACATACCGGGCAAAACACTCCATACATGCCGCTGCACGAAGACGACACAAGCCGGGGTAGACCTGGAAAAGAAACACAAAAATGCATTAGATGAGCAAAAAAGACAAGATGGCTTACCTGAGACTCGCAAACAGCAGCATATATACCGGGCAAAGCACTCCATGCACGCCGCTGCACAAAGACGACACGAGCCGGGGTAGACCTGGAAAAGAAACACAAAAAAGCATTAAATAATCAAGAAAGAAAAGATGGCTTACCTGAGACGAGCAAACAGCAGCATATATACCAGGTAAAGCACTCCCTACACGCCGCTGCACGAAGACGACACGAGCCGGGGTAGACCTGGAAAAGAAACACAAAAACGCATTAGATGAGCAAGAAAGACAAGATGGCTTATCTGAGACACGCAAACAGCAGCATACATACCGGGCAAAGCACTCCATACACGCTGCTGCACGAAGACAACACGAGCCGGGGTAGACCTGGAAAAGAAACACAAAAATGCATTAGTTGAGCAAGAAAGACAAGATGGCTTACCTGAGACATGCAAACAGCAGCATACATACCAAGCAAAGCACTCCATACACGCCGCTGCACGAAGACGACACAAGCCTGGGTAGACCTTGAAAAGAAACACAAAAATGCATTAGATGAGCAAGAAAGACTAGATGGCTTACCTGAGACAAGCAAACAGTAGCATACATACCGGGCAAAGCACTCCATACACGCCGCTGCACAAAGACGACACGAGCCGGGGTAGACCTGGAAAAGAAACACAAAAATGCATTAGATGAGCAAGAAAGACAAGATGGCTTACCTGCGACACGCAAACAGCAGCATACATACCGAGTAAAGCACTCCACGCACGCCGCTGCACGAAGACGACACACAGCCGGGGTAGACCTGGAAAAGAAACACAAAAATGCATTAGATGAGCAAAAAAGACAAGTAGGCTTACCTGAGAAACGCAAACAGCAGCATGCGTACCGGGCAAAGCACTCCATGCAAGCCTCTGCAGGAAGATGACACGAGCCGGGGTACACCTGTAAAAGAAACACAAAAATGCATTAGATGAGCAAGAAAGACAAGATGGCTTACCTGAGACACGCAAACAGCAGCATACATACCGGGCAAAGCACTCCATGCACGCCGATGCACGAAGATGACACGAGCCGGGGTTGACCTGGTAAAGAAACACAAAAATGCAATAAATGAGCAAGAAAGACAAGATGGCTTACCTGAGACACGCAAACAGCAGCATACATACCGGGCAAAGCCCTCCATGCACGCCGCTGCATGAAGACGACGCAAGCCGGGGTAGACCTGGGAAAGAAACACAAAAATGCATTAGATGAGCAAGAAAGACAAGATGGCTTACCTGAGACACCCAAACAGCAGCATACATACCGTGCAAAGCACTCCATACACGCCACTCACGAAGATGACACGAGCCGTGGTCGACCTGGAAAAGAAACACAAAAATGCATTAGATGAGCAAGAAAGACAAGATGGCTTACCTGAGACACGCACACAGCAGCATACATACCGGGCAAAGCACTCCATACACGCCGCTGCACGAAGACGACACAAGCCGGGGTAGACCTGGAAAAGAGACACAAAAATGCATTAGATGAGCAAGAAAGACAAGATGGCTTACCTGAGACACGCAAACAGCAGCATACATACCGGGCAAAGCACTCCATGGATGCCGCTGCACGAAGACGACACGAGCCGGGGTAGACCTGGAAAAGAAACACAAAGATGCATGAGATGAGCAAGAAAGACAAGATGGCTTACCTGAGACACTTAAATAGCAGCATACATACCGGGCAAAGCACTCCATGCACGCCGCTGCAGGAAGATGACACGAGCCGGGGTACACCTGGAAAAGAAACACAAAAATGCATTAGATGAGCAAGAAAGACAAGTTGACTTACCTGAGACACGCAAACCGCAGCATACATACCAAGCAAAGCACTCCACGCACGCTGCTGCACGAAGACGACACACAGCCGGGGTAGACCTGGAAAAGAAACACAAAAATGCATTAGATGAGCAAAAAAGACAAGTAGGCTTACCTGAGACACGCAAACAGCAGCATACGTACCGGGAAAAACACTCCATGCAAGCCTCTGCAGGAAGATGACACGAGCCGGGGTACACCTGTAAAAGAAACACAAAAATGCATTAGATGAGCAAGAAAGACAAGATGGCTTACCTGAGACACGCAAACAGCAGCATACATACCGGGAAAAGCACTCCATGCACGCCGATGCACGAAGACGACACGAGCCGGGGTTGACCTGGAAAAGAAACACAAAAATGCATTAGATGAGCAAGAAAGACAAGATGGCTTACTTGAGACACCCTAACAGGAGCATACATACCGGGCAAAGCACTCCATACACGCCGCTGCACGAAGATGACACGAGCCGTGGTCGACCTAGAAAAGAAACACAAAAATGCATTAGAGGAGCAAGAAAGACAAGATGGCTTACCTGAGACACGCACACAGCAGCATACATACCGGGCAAAGCACTCCATACACGCCGCTGCACGAAGATGACACAAGCCGGGGTAGACCTGGAAAAGAGACACAAAAATGCATTAGATGAGCAAGAAAGACAAGATGGCTTACCTGAGACACGCAAACAGCAGCATACATACAGGGCAAAGCACTCCATGCACGCCGCTGCACGAAGACGACACGAGCCGGGGTAGACCTGGAAAAGAAACACAAAAATGCATTAGATGAGCAAAAAAGACAAGATGACTTACCTGAGACACGCAAACAGCAGCATACATACCGGGCAAAGCACTCCATGGATGCCGCTGCACGAAGACGACACGAGCCGGGGTAGACCTGGAAAAGAAACACAAAAATGCATGAGATGAGCAAGAAAGACAAGTTGGCTTACCTGAGACACGCAAACAGCAGCATACATACCGGACAAAGCACTCCATGCACGCCACTGCAGGAAGATGACACGAGCCGGGGTACACCTGGAAAAGAAACACAAAAATGCATGAGATGAGCAAGAAAGACAAGATGGCTTACCTGAGACACGCAAACAGCAGCATACATACCGGGCAAAGCACTCCATGCACGCCGCTGCACAAAGACGACACGAGCCGGGGTAGACCTGGAAAAGAAACACAAAAAAGCATTAAATGAGCAAGAAAGACAAGATGGCTTACCTGAGACGAGCAAACAGCAGCATATATACCAGGTAAAGCACTCCCTACACGCCGCTGCACGAAGACGACACGAGCCGGGGTAGACCTGGAAAAGAAACACAAAAATGCATTAGATGAGCAAGAAAGACAAGATGGCTTACCTGAGACACGCAAACAGCAGCATACATACCAGGCAAAGTACTCCCTACACGCCGCTGCACGAAGTCGACATGAGACGGGGTAGACCTGGAAAAGAAACACAAAAATGCATTAGATGAGCAAGAAAGACAAGATGGCTTACCTGATACATGCAAACAGCAGCATACATAACGGGCAAAGCACTCCATACATGCTGCTGCACAAAGACGACACAAGCCGGCGATAACGACACAGGGACACAGACCGGGGTAGACCTGGAAAAGAAACACAAAAACTACATTAGATGAGCAAGAAAGATAAGATGGCTTACCTGAGACTCGCAAACAGCAGCATACATACCGGGCAAAGCACTCCATGCACGCCGCTGCACAAAGACGACACGAGCCGGGGTAGACCTGGAAAAGAAACACAAAAAAGCATTAGATGAGCAAAAAAGACAAGATGGCTTACCTGAGACTCGCAAACAGCAGCATACATACCGGGCAAAGCACTCCATGCACGCCGCTGCACAAAGACGACACGAGCCGGGGTAGACCTGGAAAAGAAACACAAAAAAGCATTAAATGAGCAAGAAAGACAAGATGGCTTACCTGAGACGAGCAAACAGCAGCATATATACCAGGTAAAGCACTCCCTACACGCCGCTGCACGAAGACGACACGAGCCGGGGTAGACCTGGAAAAGAAACACAAAAACGCATTAGATGAGCAAGAAAGACAAGATGGCTTATCTGAGACACGCAAACAGCAGCATACATACCGGGCAAAGCACTCCATACACGCTGCTGCACGAAGACAGCACGAGCCGGGGTAGACCTGGAAAAGAAACACAAAAATGCATTAGTTGAGCAAGAAAGACAAGATGGCTTACCTGAGACATGCAAACAGCAGCATACATACCAGGCAAAGCACTCCATACACGCCGCTGCACGAAGACGACACAAGCCTGGGTAGACCTGGAAAAGAAACACAAAAATGCATTAGATGAGCAAGAAAGACTAGATGGCTTACCTGAGACAAGCAAACAGTAGCATACATACCGGGCAAAGCACTCCATACACGCCGCTGCACAAAGACGACACGAGCCGGGGTAGACCTGGAAAAGAAACACAAAAATGCATTAGGTGAGCAAGAAAGACAAGATGGCTTACCTGCGACACGCAAACAGCAGCATACATACCGAGCAAAGCACTCCACGCACGCCGCTGCACGAAGACGACACACAGCCGGGGTAGACCTGGAAAAGAAACACAAAAATGCATTAGATGAGCAAAAAAGACAAGTAGGCTTACCTGAGAAACGCAAACAGCAGCATGCGTACCGGGCAAAGCACTCCATGCAAGCCTCTGCAGGAAGATGACACGAGCCGGGGTACACCTGTAAAAGAAACACAAAAATGCATTAGATGAGCAAGAAAGACAAGATGGCTTACCTGAGACACGCAAACAGCAGCATACATACCGGGCAAGGCACTCCACGCACGCCGATGCACGAAGATGACACGAGCCGGGGTTGACCTGGTAAAGAAACACAAAAATGCATTAAATGAGCAAGAAAGACAAGATGGCTTACCTGAGACACGCAAACAGCAGCATACATACCGGGCAAAGCACTCCATGCACGCCGCTGCATGAAGACGACGCAAGCCGGGGTAGACCTGGGAAAGAAACACAAAAATGCATTAGATGAGCAAGAAAGACAAGATGGCTTACCTGAGACACCCAAACAGCAGCATACATACCGTGCAAAGCACTCCATACACGCCGCTCACGAAGATGACACGAGCCGTGGTCGACCTGGAAAAGAAACACAAAAATGCATTAGATGAGCAAGAAAGACAAGATGGCTTACCTGAGACACGCACACAGCAGCATACATACCGGGCAAAGCACTCCATACACGCCGCTGCACGAAGACGACACAAGCCGGGGTAGACCTGGAAAAGAGACACAAAAATGCATTAGATGAGCAAGAAAGACAAGATGGCTTACCTGAGACACGCAAACAGCAGCATACATACCGGGCAAAGAACTCCATGCACGTCACTGCACGAAGATGACACGAGCCGGGGTAGACCTGGAAAAGAAACACAAAAATGCATTAGATGAGCAAAAAAGACAAGATGGCTTACCTGAGACACGCAAACAGCAGCATACATACCGGGCAAAGCACTCCATGGATGCCGCTGCACGAAGACGACACGAGCCGGGGTAGACCTGGAAAAGAAACACAAAGATGCATGAGATGAGCAAGAAAGACAAGATGGCTTACCTGAGACACGCAACTAGCAGCATACATACCGGGCAAAGCACTCCATGCACGCCGCTGCAGGAAGATGACACGAGCCGGGGTACACCTGGAAAAGAAACACAAAAATGCATTAGATGAGCAAGAAAGACAAGTTGACTTACCTGAGACACGCAAACCGCAGCATACATACCGAGCAAAGCACTCCACGCACGATGCTGCATGAAGACGACACACAGCCGGGGTAGACCTGGAAAAGAAACACAAAAATGCATTAGATGAGCAAAAAAGACAAGTAGGCTTACCTGAGACACGCAAACAGCAGCATACGTACCGGGCAAAGCACTCCATGCACGCCGATGCACGAAGACGACACGAGCCGGGGTTGACCTGGAAAAGAAACACAAAAATGCATTAGATGAGCAAGAAAGACAAGATGGCTTACCTGAGACACCCAAACAGGAGCATACATACCGGGCAAAGCACTCCATACACGCCGCTGCACGAAGATGACACGAGCCGTGGTCGACCTAGAAAAGAAACACAAAAATGCATTAGAGGAGCAAGAAAGACAAGATGGCTTACCTGAGACACGCACACAGCAGCATACATACCGGGCAAAGCACTCCATACACGCCGCTGCACGAAGATGACACAAGCCGGGGTAGACCTGGAAAAGAGACACAAAAATGCATTAGATGAGCAAGAAAGACAAGATGGCTTACCTGAGACACGCAAACAGCAGCATACATACAGGGCAAAGCACTCCATGCACGCCGCTGCACGAAGACGACACGAGCCGGGGTAGACCTGGAAAAGAAACACAAAAATGCATTAGATGAGCAAAAAAGACAAGATGGCTTACCTGAGACACGCAAACAGCAGCATACATACCGGGCAAAGCACTCCATGGATGCCGCTGCACGAAGATGACACGAGCCGGGGTAGACCTGGAAAAGAAACACAAAAATGCATGAGATGAGCAAAAAAGACAAGATGGCTTACCTGAGACATGCAAACAGCAGCATACATACCGGGCAAAGCACTCCATGGATGCCGCTGCACGAAGATGACACGAGCCGGGGTAGACCTGGAAAAGAAACACAAAAATTCATTAGATGAGCAAGAAAGACAAGTTGACTCATCTGAGACACGCAAACCGCAGCATACATGCCGGGCAAAGCACTCCATGGATGCCGCTGCACGAAGATGACACGAGCCGGGGTAGACCTGGAAAAGAAACACAAAAATGCATGAGATGAGCAAGAAAGACAAGATGGCTTACCTGAGACACGCAAACAGCAGCATACATACCGGGCAAAGCACTCCATGGATGCCGCTGCACGAAGATGACACGAGCCGGGGTAGACCTGGAAAAGAAACACAAAAATGCATTAGATGAGCAAGAAAGACAAGTTGACTCACCTGAGACACGCAAACCGCAGCATACATGCCGGGCAAAGCACTCCATGAATGCCGCTGCACGAAGACGACACGAGCCGGTGTACACCTGGGAAAGAAACACAAAAATGCATTAGATGAGCAAGAAAGACAAGTAGACTTACCTGAGACACGCAAACCGCAGCATACATACCGAGCAAAGCACTCCACGTACGCTGCTGCACGAAGACGACACACAGCCGGGGTAGATCTGGAAAAGAAACACAAAAATGCATTAGATGAGCAAAAAAGACAAGTAGGCTTACCTGAGACACTTAAACAGCAGCATACGTAAAGGGCGAAGCACTCCATGCAAGCCTCTGCAGGAAGATGACCCGAGCCGGGGTACACCTGTAAAAGAAACACAAAAATGCATTAGATGAGCAAGAAAGACAAGATGGCTTACCTGAGACACGCAAACAGCAGCATACATACCGGGCAAAGCACTCCATGCACGCCGATGCACGAAGACGACACGAGCCGGGGTTGACCTGGTAAAGAAACACAAAAATGCATTAGATGAGCAAGAAAGACAAGATGGCTTACCTGAGACACCAAACAGCAGCATACATACCGGGCAAAGCACTCCATGCACGCCGCTGCATGAAGACGACGCAAGCCGGGGTAGACCTGCAAAAGAAACACAAAAATGCATTAGATGACCAAGAAAGACAAGATGGCTTACCTGAGACACCCAAACAGGAGCATACATACCGGGCAAAGCACTCCATACACGCCGCTGCACGAAGATGACACGAGCCGTGGTCGACCTAGAAAAGAAACACAAAAATGCATTAGATGAGCAAGAAAGACAAGATGGCTTACCTGAGACACGCACACAGCAGCATACATACCGGGCAAAGCACTCCATGCACGCCGCTGCAGGAAGATGACACGAGCCGGGGTACACCTGGAAAAGAAACACAAAAATGCATTAGATGAGCAAGAAAGACAAGTTGACTTACCTGAGACATGCAAACAGCAGCATACATACCGGGCAAAGCACTCCATGCACGCCGCTGCACAAAGACGACACGAGCCGGGGTAGACCTGGAAAAGAAACACAAAAAAGCATTAAATGAGCAAGAAAGACAAGATGGCTTACCTGAGACGAGCAAACAGCAGCATATATACCAGGTAAAGCACTCCCTACACGCCGCTGCACGAAGACGACACGAGCCGGGGTAGACCTGGAAAAGAAACACAAAAACGCATTAGATGAGCAAGAAAGACAAGATGTCTTATCTGAGACACGCAAACAGCAGCATACATACCGGGCAAAGCACTCCATACACGCTGCTGCACGAAGACAGCACGAGCCGGGGTAGACCTGGAAAAGAAACACAAAAATGCATTAGTTGAGCAAGAAAGACAAGATGGCTTACCTGAGACATGCAAACAGCAGCATACATACCAGGCAAAGCACTCCATACACGCCACTGCACGAAGACGACACAAGCCTGGGTAGACCTGGAAAAGAAACACAAAAATGCATTAGATGAGCAAGAAAGACTAGATGGCTTACCTGAGACAAGCAAACAGTAGCATACATACCGGGCAAAGCACTCCATACACGCCGCTGCACAAAGACGACACAAGCCGGGGTAGACCTGGAAAAGAAACACAAAAATGCATTAGGTGAGCAAGAAAGACAAGATGGCTTACCTGCGACATGCAAACAGCAGCATACATACCGAGCAAAGCACTCCACGCACGCCGCTGCACGAAGACGACACACAGCCAGGGTAGACCTGGAAAAGAAACACAAAAATGCATTAGATGAGCAAAAAAGACAAGTAGGCTTACCTGAGAAACGCAAACAGCAGCATGCGTACCGGGCAAAGCACTCCATGCAAGGCTCTGCAGGAAGATGACACGAGCCGGGGTACACCTGTAAAAGAAACACAAAAATGCATTAGATGAGCAAGAAAGACAAGATGGCTTACCTGAGACACGCAAACAGCAGCATACATACCGGCCAAAGCACTCCATGGATGCCGCTGCACGAAGATGACACGAGCCGGGGTAGACCTGGAAAAGAAACACAAAAATGCATGAGATGAGCAAGAAAGACAAGATGGCTTACCTGAGACACGCAAACAGCAGCATACATACCGGACAAAGCACTCCATGCACGCCGCTGCAGGAAGATGACACGAGCCGGGGTACACCTGGAAAAGAAACACAAAAATGCATTAGATGAGCAAGAAAGACAAGTTGACTCACCTGAGACACGCAAACCGCAGCATACATGCCGGTGTGGAAAAGTAAATTTTGCCATGTTGTATGTGCCTACGTGTTCCCCATGTTATGCCATATGTGCATGATCGATATGCATGTATTCCCTATGATCGATTATAGACGCAATTACAGTTGTGTCCATCTCTAGTATGCCAGTTTCCAGTCTTCGTGAATACAACGAATATTAGACCTATGTAAAGTTATGTTGCCACGTTTCACAGTGTGCACGTTAATTCAGTGAAAAGTCCCCGTTTCTAGGCCCCAAAAGGGCCCGGATTCAGATTCAGCTCCTGTTTCCTGAAACCTCTCTGAGGAGCGATACAGCCCCCACCTGTATCCCTGACCCTTAGCTTACTTTCATGCCTCACAGTGCCCGGCTCGGCCTGGCTCTGCCTCCAGTCTGCCAAGAGTATGTTATGTTTCTAGTTATCAGTCCAGCCCTCCTTCTCTGCATTCCTAAGCTACTGAATCGCATCAATAGTTTCCGTCATGGTCTAGCCTTTATGTCTCCATGTAAGAGAAATACTGTATTAATATTCATAGAATATTCCCTGCACCCGCACTACATGTAGAATTATGTATGCACCAGTCTTAGTGTCTGTTAGCCTTTGCCCTGATAACTTTTGGATTCTATCACCATGTTCTCTAAACACTAGATACTAGATAGGCTTTAGGTACATGTCGCCCTGACACTCCAGACTTTTCGTCTCCTCTTCTAGCGCAGAAGTCATAGCCCCCCAGTCCTCCTGGTAACACGTCATTGCCAGTTTGTGCGCACCACTAGGTTAGAGGTCCCAGCTGCTCAGGTAGCCCCCTCCATGTTTCCGCCCCTTTTATGACATATTCTGTTACGTTTGCATCACATGTCTATGTATCTGCCTTGTACACACCTCTTGTTACACCCACTTTATGCCCTTATCTTTCGCGACTGCTACAAACTCCGCCTACTGCTACGCCTATTGTATTGAATGCCATGTAAATGTTTTAACTATATATACTTGTGCACTGTTATTAAAAGCTAGCGCTCCTTTGTCCCTGCCCCAGGCAGCTGCCATCCCATCCCCGTACAGGCTGTCCTGTTCCAGTCCTTTATGCTTAATTAAAGCCTGTCAACTCTAGCTACCTCGTATCTTGACTCTTATTTATTGAGCTATCTATTTGTATGAGTATCCTGAAAAATAGTACCGGTAATTAATTATTTATTTACCACATAATGGCGCCCGAACAGGGACTTGCCCTTTCCCCACGCGCCGGAGAAGCCACGCAGGCCCCCTGATCCTCTGCAGCCGTGACGGAACCATCCTGCGCAGCGGCAGATATTTCTGCTTCAAGTATCCCTCAGGTCCACGGAGGAGACGGAGGTTGCGGTCCAGCATCCAGACGAGGCGGTGGAGGAACGCGGCGAGTCCCGACCAGAGCCCAAGCCGAGAGTCCAAGGTCCGAGGTATCCGGAGGCCCACCTGTAACTGAAGTCCGAAGTTCGTCCGTCCGTCGTCGTAGCAGTCCAGTCCAGTCCGAGGCCTTCCGTTCTTGCTGCCCGGTGAGTACCGTTGCTGGGGTAGTATCTAGACAGGGTCAATTAATTTGTCTCTGGTCCGTGGGTTTGGGTACACAGATCCAACACGAAGTGTCCACTTAGGTGGATGCGGGTCCTGACGTGTCTCTTTATGGGACCGGTAAGTTTCATACTGTTTCAGCAGTGCATCTAGTCTGTTCTAGTAAGTTCTGTTCTCGAGAAATTCATGTGTTCTGTTCTCAGTATTTCAGGTAGTATCTTGTCCGAACTGTTATTCTAAATGTTATTTCATGTGTTTTCAACGTCGTGGTATGAATGATTCGTATTGCAGTTATTATTGTGTTCATTGTGTATTGTATTGTGTCCAGACTCCAGTCTAGTCATGCCTCTGTTCTCAAAATTACGTCAGCTAAGAACTAGAAAAGGTCTGCTCGAAGAAGCAGTTCCTGTCCCGCCTAGGGACAGTCCAGGTCATTTTATGTATCAAAAGCATGGCATAAGTGCCATATTATATCTAGACTTATGGGTGGAGTACACCAAGGAATTAGAGGAAAAGTATAGATGGCCCGTATCAGGTACATGGGATGCCGAGTGCATCATGCGAGTAGAAGAAGTATTATGGAAAAAGAAAGCCAGACAGTCCCAGAAAGATGCCATTGAGTTATGGCGCAAAGAATCTCATAAAAGAACAGAGAAAGAAATCAGAAAGTCAGAATTAAGTAGAGAATCCTCTGAAAGAGCCCAAGAAAGGGAATTGATCGAAGTAGGTGAACGAGTTAAAGCCTAACAGTCAGACAGACAGAGAAATGCCCTCATTAAGGGTATGTATCCTCTTCTTGCCGAGGGCTTGCCAAAAGCAACCCCGGAAGCACCATGTAATTTTCCGCCGCCATTAGTTCCGATTAAGCTACGTCACAAACCGACCGCAGCTGATATTTTTCTCTCGTCCTATTTGGACGACACAGTCCCAGAATATGCGAATCCTGCTCCGCCAGCTCCAGTAAATAATGTAATTCCTGTTCTTCCAGCCACCGGGGCACCTGTTACAGCACCTGTTACGGTACCCCCGGTCCAACCCATAGTACAAGTTCCCGCTACATCGGTCACTCTGCCAGCACGAAGAGTATCAGTCGACGATTCCAGTTTAGGGGCCGCGGGGGGAGGTCCTCCGGGTACCCCGCCGCCACACAAACGTGTAACGTTAGTCGAGTTACATGAACGTGCGTTACAGCGTACGCCCAAATATCAGTCCGTTGCAGATATCAGACGAGCTCTTACCGAATGCCGTTATGATCCAGTCCCAGGCGATGATAATATGGTTATATATTCATTGCGTGTAAGACGGGTGACCGAGTATTTGGACACCCTACCGAATATGAAAGAAGATCTAGACAGAATGTATCGTTTCATCCGTACAGGGGATGATCCAGAAAGTATTGGCGAAATCATGTCTCTAAGGAAAGCTGAGACCCAGCTCATGCTATTAAAGTTTCTAATTAATTGTTTAATAAGGGAACAAGATTGTCCGACTAAAGATCCGACCGAAATGAAAGTTCTGACAAGGTGGAGTGATAATATAGCCGAGGGTAGACACAAGACCCTCAGTAGTATAGAGAGTATGTACAGGAAAATTCGCAAGGAAATAATAAGGTTACACGTGCAACGCAAAACAGCACAAGTAAGCGAGAAGGAAAACGACTCTTCTACTGAAGAGGTAGACGACGAGAATACCGCCAGAATAGCGTATGTAGGTAAATCTAGATTTCCAGACCGACATTTACGCCTAGAACACAAGAAAGTCATTCATTATCCAGCACCAGAACAAGGTTCTCTGGAACAAGTATTTCAAGCTACCGATCACATTTTGAAATCACGTATCGGTTATAGTGAACTTAGTACCATGCATGAACAAGAACTAGCCCGATCAGCAGTCCGATGGATTACTGATTCTACCACTTTTCCAGACGAAATAGTGGCACAAATGTTTCTGAAACTGCCCCCAGCCGAGCAGCGACTGGTGGGTATGTATATGATCCAGCACCTCGTTACACTGTATGAGGGTCAGCATTCTGATCCAGGTCCGTTACATGATGTCCTGAACGAGTTACTCCAGTATAAATGGAAAGGTTTAGGTACCGATTTAATTAGTGTCATTCTAGAACAACGCCACAAATATAGAACGTTTCTGAACCCGCATTTTGTTCACGTCTCACCTCCAGAAAGTAAACCATTTTACATAGATAGACAGCATCCGTTACGAGAAGTACACCCAGTTAGGACACCGGATGGTGAAATGCAACGAGTATTTGTTTACACCCCTATCACAAAGATGGAACTCTTAGAGATGAAGAAATTAATTCCCTGTCACGACAAAGATCCAGCAGGGTTCCATCGAGAATTAAAAGACATGCTCCGAATGGGAGAATACACTTATCCAGATATTATTAAAATGCTAAAGGTCCTGTTGCCCGCAGGGGTATACGAGAAACTCAAGGAAAAAGAATGGGAGGTGGGAGAGAAAAAGATAGATTGGACAGCTCTAGAAGCTGAAGATAAAATACGAGTACCAGGTACCGGTCTTGGGGAGAAATTTAAAGAATTGCCAGAGTTATTGATTCAGGTTTTGCCAAGGTTATTAGCCACGAAAAAGGAAGATTGGGATGCAATCTCAGCATGCAAACAGAAACAGGATGAAGACACTAGTGATTTTTATTCTATATTCGAGAAATGTTTTATGATCAACAGTGGTTTGAAGACAGGTAGCGAGTCATACCCTCATCTTTTTGTTACTAAACTAGTCGAGAATTCAAGTCCACAAGTTAAGAATCGAGTTTTGAAAGTCGAAAGTACTTGGCAAGCTAGTACCCCGTCACAGATGCTCCAAATGCTCCAGTATCACCAGAATAGAATCAGGGAAGAGCAAGAACACGAAAGGAGACGTATGAAAGATACGAAAATGAAAGTACTAGTTGCACAATCTGTTCCACAAGACAGTCAGAAGAGGGGTCCGAATCAAGCCAGTCATCCTGCAGCTCCCGTTAAAGGGACATGCAACTATTGTAAACAGCCAGGTCATTTCATAAACGAATGTGCAGTTCTGAAACACAACATAGCCACTGGTAAAACTAAAGAAAGACCACGTCCGCCTAGACAAGAACAAGTTTCACAGACTTCTCAGCCACCACAGAATGCACAACAGACAGTTCCAGCACCGCAGCCTATCGCTGCAACACAGCATGTTACACAGCAAATGTACCAGTATGCCCAGTCAGAGTATCCAGATTATCAACCGTATTCATGAAACAGCCTAGAGAGGGAGGTAGGCTTGCCTCTCATCGAGATACCTGTAGATCAAGAGGGTCCCTATGTTCATAGTCAAGTATTAGGGAAAGACAGAAAGTTTTTGATTGATACAGGGGCAAGTAGGACTACTATCAGTCATGACGAGGTTCCAGGGGCTCCGCTCTCAGGCTCTAGAAATGTTTCCCTTGGATTTTCAGGAAAGCCTATTGTAAACGAGATATCAAAGCCAGTTACTCTAGAAGTTGGTCCATTGTCCCGAACTACTGATTTGTTACTTACGAAGTCATGTCCAGAAAATTTGTTAGGTATTAGGACATTGAAAGAATTAGGTGCAGTTATTTGCTGTTCCCCAGAAGGAATACGTATGTTTTTGCGTGACTTTAAAGGTAACTATGTATTACGAGATTTTTATCCAAGGTTGTCCAATGTTCCGCAGCATTTATGGGCGCAAGGTCCAACTGATGTAGGTTTTATGCGAATCACACCCCATCGTGTGACTCTCAAGCAAGGTATAGTCTTGCCACGAATCAGACAGTACAGATTGCCACCTGAGGCTGTAGCAGCCTTATCCAAAATTATTGACGAGCTTATTGCTCAAGGAGTGGTTGTAGAAACTGACTCCAATGTATGTAATTCTCCTATCATTCCAGTCATGAAACGCACTGATCCAAATGCACCTCCAGTATATCGATTGGTGATTGACCTTCGAGAACTTAATAAATGTATCATACCCCAGTATCCAGTAGTCCCAGATATTTCATCCCTATTGACAGCTATTGATTCGGAAGCTGTATTTTTTACAGTAATAGACCTCAAGAATGCATTTTTCAGTGTTCCAATTCATCCAGACAGCCAGTACCTTTTCGTTTTTTGTTTAAATGGAAGGAGCTATAAATTCACACGAGCTCCTCAAGGTTTCACAGAAAGTCCTAGCATTTACAGTCAAGCACTTAAAAGACAACTAGACAACATTCACATGCCAGCTGACACTGCCCTGCTCCAGTATGTTGATGATCTACTGATCACAGCCCGTTCTGAACGTGACTGCGAGCGAGCGTCACTTACAGTCCTGTATTTCCTAGCCGAGATGGGGCACAAGGTGTCCCCTTCGAAGCTCCAGTTCTGTGTCCAGCAAGTGATCTACTTAGGCCACTTACTGTCCAAGTGGGGTAGGCAGTTGACACCAGACCGTATCCAGTTAATAGCGAGTCTTCCACAGCCCAAGACACAGAAGGAGGTACGTGCTTTTATCGGCCTTACTTCTTACTGCAGACAATGGATTCCTCAGTATGCATTTCTAGCTAAGCCACTGATACAGTTAACGACACAGGAGGCAGCCGTATCGACTGTTCTCCCTTGGACATCTGAACATACACTTAGTTTTAGTGAGTTAAAGAAAGCCTTATGCCAAGCACCTGTTCTAGCTACACCGAACTACAGTAAGCCTTTTACACTTTTTGTCACAGAACGTAATGGTACTGCATTATCTGTTCTCACACAAGATCAAGCAGGACAGTACAAGCCCTGTGCTTATTTTTCAAGCACGTTAGATCCAGTAGCCCAGGCTTTGCCTGCGTGCCTCAAGTCAGTTGCAGCCACAGCTCTAGCTATCAGACAAAGTGATTCCATAGTATTAGGACATTCCCTGACAGTACAAGTTCCACACTCCGTGGAAGTTCTTTTAAACCGAACACAGACTCAGCACTTGACCATTGCACGATTAACAGGTTATGAACTGACACTGTTCCAGCCACACATAGAAATCAGACGCTGCAACGTTTTAAATCCTGCTACTCTGTTACCGTCAGTTACTTCAAATCCTGCCACACATGACTGTGTGGAAGTCATTAACACTATGACTAAGCCAAGACAAGACCTGACAGACATTGCTTTACCTAATCCCGACCTGACACTTTATGTGGATGGTTCATGTATGAGAACTAGTACAGGAGAACTAGTAGCCGCGTATGCAGTGACTACTGACACTGAAGTTATTGAAACACACCGTATTGACACCCTGTCTGCTCAAGCAGCAGAGATAGTTGCTCTGACCCAAGCCTGCATACGTGCCAAGAACCTGAAAGTAAACATATATACAGATTCACGTTACGCGTTCGGAGTTGTACACGACTTCGGAGTGCTCTGGCAGGAGAGAGGTTTCATGACTTCTCATGGAACCAAGATTCAGCATGGTCTCCTCATTCAAGCTCTGTTAGATGCAATACATTTACCGACAACTATCGCTATCATGAAGTGCAAAGCACATACGAAAGTTACTGACATCATTTCCCAAGGTAATGATCTAGCAGATCGAACAGCCAAGCTTACAGCTCAGACACCAGACATTCCAGTTAACAAGACACAGACATCCACTCCAGAACAGACTACTTGTATGACAGTTAAGGACCCTACACAAGATGTCATAGACATACAGTTACATGCTACTCCTGAAGAAATTAAGAAATGGTCCGAACAAGGAGGGGTCCAGACAGATCAGGGATGGGTGACGAAGGGAAAAGCCACATGGTTTCTCCCCGACTCTATGGTTCAAGTCATTATCAATACCGCACATAGTCCAGCACATCTGGGAGAAAAAGCTATGTTAGACAGTATCCAGAACCTTTGGTTTAACAAGCACTTACGAGCTGCAGCCAAGCAGAAAGTCCGTACTTGTATGATATGTTGTCAATTCAATCCAGGTAAAAGTGTCCCGGTGGAACAAGGTGGATTCCAGCCTCCTGACCACCCTTTTGAAGTCCTCCAGATGGATTATATTCAGATGGAGCGATGTCGAGGTTTCAAGTATGTCCTCGTAGTTGTATGCGCTTTGTCCAGGTGGACAGAAGCATATCCAGTTCCAGATTACACAGCAGCGACCACTGCCAGGCAGTTGGTTCGTGAATTCTTCCCCCGTTATGGACTCCCTAGGGTCGTGTATTCTGATAACGGCCAGCCATTTTCATCTGAGCTAATGAAACATGTTTCCCTTTTGTTAGGGTACCAGTGGAAGTTCCATTGTGTACGCCATCCTGAAGCAGCCGGTCTCGTAGAGAGACATAATCAGACCCTGAAAATTCGAATTGCTAAGATATGTCAAGAGAAAGGTGTAGACTGGCTAGTTGCCCTGCCAGTTGCTTTGTTCTTTATGCGCATGGTCGCACACTCCAGATCAGGTCTGTCCCCTTATGAGGTCGTATTCGGCCGCCCCCCAAACATGTGGGGTACACCTAGACCCCGCAGTATTACAGATGTTTCCAGTAATATGCTGACAGATTACCTAGCTTCCTTGATGTCTGCCCTACACTCTTGTCGTTCACAGGTTGCCGCCGCATTTCCAGACAACACCGAGGTGAAACCGCATGAGGTCATCCCCGGGGATTTCGTTTTGATAAGGAACTTTGATCGTTCAAGTCCGCTGGAGCCCCGCTGGAAGCAACCTCAACTAGTCCTCTTGACCACCCGTACGGCCGTGAAGTTGGAAGGCCGTAAGGGGTGGGTCCACCTGTCCCACATCAAGAAGTTCCATGGACTACGAACTAAAACTTTTTCAAAGGATTGTTCCATTTCGAAAGACTGCCCTATTCTCAAGGACTGTCCCGCTACTGACTTTGAAATCAAGCCCTCCCTGTTAGAGAAAACTCCGCAGCAGGAGTATAAATCCAAACTACGGTCTAGTAAAATAAGTCAGCCAGTTTAATTGTCTAAGTCCCCCTCGGGTGAAACGGTTAGACAGGTATCTGACATGTATGAGATAGACCCCCATAGTGAGAGAGTTAGTCAAAACTCTATCCGATGTATCGTTTTTCTAAGTTTTCTATTGTTTCTAAGTTTGATGGTTACCTGCACAAGTTATGCATTGCATTTATGTTTTCCAATTTCTCATGTAAATAAGTTTTCTAATGCTACAGTAGAGCACACGTTTAGTGATCTGCCTCCTCACGAGTTATCCTATCGTATTGCTATGAGAAATAACACGTTCATTAGAATGTTACATTATTCACACCAGACCAGCAATGCTACTAATTGTTGGGTGTGTGGTCAACTTCCCCCTTTCCAGACACCGAAGGGAGTTCTGCCACTCTTTCCTTATCCGTTTTCACATAATGGTTCGTGTGGAGCATGGTCCATGTTAACGTCATCCTCAACTGATATGTCCCTTCTGAATAGAACATGTTTTCCAGACAAGCAAGGTCTCTCCCATAGAACAGGGTTAGATCTAGAAAATGAAGTTTATAATTTAGGTAATTATTCTTCGAATTTTATGGTCCTGAATGTTCAGTCTGATACTACTCCAGACTTACCTGCTATTTCAGTACTACCAGTCAAAGGCGAATTATGTGTCAGAAATAATGGTTCCGCACATGTAGGACATAGTGATTGTACTACTACTGTCGAGTATAGTGACAGTGGGAAATCTATTTTCAAAGCTTCACGTCATTCTTATTTTGTTTGTGGTCAGACCGCATATGTTCGTCTGCCCCTCGATTGGGATGGAACATGTTATATTGCCTTCCTACTGCCACCAGTTTTCCTAGCCCCATCTGATTATCACAGAAACACACATCTAGTACACGTCAGACATAGAAGGGAGTTTGAGTCCCCAATTGTCGATCAAACTGAAACTACTCTAGAACAATATCAAGATTTCAATAAAGGTTTCTTCTTCTTTATAGGACCTGTCCAGAATAGTAAGCTAATACGTAGATTAACCAGAACCCTTGAAGCAGTAGTGAATGAGACTACTAATGAGAGCAATCTGCTATGAGATTTGTCGTGCTCCAAAATCGTCTCGTTCTTGACGTCATACTGGCCGATAGAGGAGGAGCATGTAGAGTCATCGGATCTAGTTGCTGCATTTTCATTCCTAATAACGCGCCGTCTGTTTATTCAGCTATAACCAGACTTCATAAAATTGCCCATCAGTTACACCAGAATCCAGGCACCTGGACATGGTCCGGTTGGCTCTGGAGTATCATATCTGCCTGGGGATGGAAAGTATTGTCATTTCTAGGTATTGCAGTAGCGATCATATTCAGTTGCTGCCTCTGTATACAATGTGGCCCTGCGATTTGCGGCATTTGTGCTACCTCTTGTATTCCTAGTCCTAAGTCCCGTTCCAAGACAATTCGAGACGAGCAAATGATGCTGTATGAAATGATAGATGGTATCATGAATATAGATGTTTCCTGATGGAAACGTAGGGCACAAGGAGGGAATGTGGAAAAGTAAATTTTGCCATGTTGTATGTGCCTACGTGTTCCCCATGTTATGCCATATGTGCATGATCGATATGCATGTATTCCCTATGATCGATTAAAGACGCAATTACAGTTGTGTCCATCTCTAGTATGCCAGTTTCCAGTCTTCGTGAATACAACGAATATTAGGCCTATGTAAAGTTATGTTGCCACGTTTCACAGTGTGCACGTTAATTCAGTGAAAAGTCCCCGTTTCTAGGCCCCAAAAGGGCCCGGATTCAGATTCAGCTCCTGTTTCCTGAAACCTCTCTGAGGAGCGATACAGCCCCCACCTGTATCCCTGACCCTTAGCTTACTTTCATGCCTCACAGTGCCCGGCTCGGCCTGGCTCTGCCTCCAGTCTGCCAAGAGTATGTTATGTTTCTAGTTATCAGTCCAGCCCTCCTTCTCTGCATTCCTAAGCTACTGAATCGCATCAATAGTTTCCGTCATGGTCTAGCCTTTATGTCTCCATGTAAGAGAAATACTGTATTAATATTCATAGAATATTCCCTGCACCCGCACTACATGTAGAATTATGTATGCACCAGTCTTAGTGTCTGTTAGCCTTTGCCCTGATAACTTTTGGATTCTATCACCATGTTCTCTAAACACTAGATACTAGATAGGCTTTAGGTACATGTCGCCCTGACACTCCAGACTTTTCGTCTCCTCTTCTAGCGCAGAAGTCATAGCCCCCCAGTCCTCCTGGTAACACGTCATTGCCAGTTTGTGCGCACCACTAGGTTAGAGGTCCCAGCTGCTCAGGTAGCCCCCTCCATGTTTCCGCCCCTTTTATGACATATTCTGTTACGTTTGCATCACATGTCTATGTATCCGCCTTGTACACACCTCATGTTACACCCACTTTATGCCCTTATCTTTCGCGACTGCTACAAACTCCGCCTACTGCTACGCCTATTGTATTGAATGCCATGTAAATGTTTTAACTATATATACTTGTGCACTGTTATTAAAAGCTAGCGCTCCTTTGTCCCTGCCCCAGGCAGCTGCCATCCCATCCCCGTACAGGCTGTCCTGTTCCAGTCCTTTATGCTTAATTAAAGCCTGTCAACTCTAGCTACCTCGTATCTTGACTCTTATTTATTGAGCTATCTATTTGTATGAGTATCCTGAAAAATAGTACCGGTAATTAATTATTTATTTACCACACCGGGCAAAGCACTCCATGAATGCCGCTGCACGAAGACGACACGAGCCGGTGTACACCTGGGAAAGAAACACAAAAATGCATTAGATGAGCAAGAAAGACAAGTAGACTTACCTGAGACACGCAAACCGCAGCATACATACCGAGCAAAGCACTCCACGCACGCTGCTGCACGAAGACAACACACAGCCGGGGTAGACCTGGAAAAGAAACACAAAAATTCATTAGATGAGCAAAAAAGACAAGTAGGCTTACCTGAGACACTTAAACAGCAGCATACGTAAAGGGCGAAGCACTCCATGCAAGCCTCTGCAGGAAGATGACCCGAGCCGGGGTACACCTGTAAAAGAAACACAAAAATGCATTAGATGAGCAAGAAAGACAAGATGGCTTACCTGAGACACGCAAACAGCAGCATACATACCGGGCAAAGCACTCCATGCACGCCGATGCACGAAGACGACACGAGCCGGGGTTGACCTGGTAAAGAAACACAAAAATGCATTAGATGAGCAAGAAAGACAAGATGGCTTACCTGAGACACCAAACAGCAGCATACATACCGGGCAAAGCACTCCATGCACGCCGCTGCATGAAGACGACGCAAGCCGGGGTAGACCTGCAAAAGAAACACGAAAATGCTTTAGATGACCAAGAAAGACAAGATGGCTTACCTGAGACACCCAATCAGGAGCATACATACCGGGCAAAGCACTCCATACACGCCGCTGCACGAAGATGACACGAGCCGTGGTCGACCTAGAAAAGAAACACAAAAATGCATTAGATGAGCAAGAAAGACAAGATGGCTTACCTGAGACACGCACACAGCAGCATACATACCGGGCAAAGCACTCCATGCACGCAGCTGCAGGAAGATGACACGAGCCGGGGTACACCTGGAAAAGAAACACAAAAATGCATTAGATGAGCAAGAAAGACAAGTTGACTTACCTGAGACATGCAAACAGCAGCATACATACCGGGCAAAGCACTCCATGCACGCCGCTGCACAAAGACGACACGAGCCGGGGTAGACCTGGAAAAGAAACACAAAAAAGCATTAAATGAGCAAGAAAGACAAGATGGCTTACCTGAGACGAGCAAACAGCAGCATATATACCAGGTAAAGCACTCCCTACACGCCGCTGCACGAAGACGACACGAGCCGGGGTAGACCTGGAAAAGAAACACAAAAACGCATTAGATGAGCAAGAAAGACAAGATGGCTTATCTGAGACACGCAAACAGCAGCATACATACCGGGCAAAGCACTCCATACACGCTGCTGCACGAAGACAGCACGAGCCGGGGTAGACCTGGAAAAGAAACACAAAAATGCATTAGTTGAGCAAGAAAGACAAGATGGCTTACCTGAGACATGCAAACAGCAGCATACATACCAGGCAAAGCACTCCATACACGCCACTGCACGAAGACGACACAAGCCTGGGTAGACCTGGAAAAGAAACACAAAAATGCATTAGATGAGCAAGAAAGACTAGATGGCTTACCTGAGACAAGCAAACAGTAGCATACATACCGGGCAAAGCACTCCATACACGCCGCTGCACAAAGACGACACAAGCCGGGGTAGACCTGGAAAAGAAACACAAAAATGCATTAGGTGAACAAGAAAGACAAGATGGCTTACCTGCGACACGCAAACAGCAGCATACATACCGAGCAAAGCACTCCACGCACGCCGCTGCACGAAGACGACACACAGCCGGGGTAGACCTGGAAAAGAAACACAAAAATGCATTAGATGAGCAAAAAAGACAAGTAGGCTTACCTGAGAAACGCAAACAGCAGCATGCGTACCGGGCAAAGCACTCCATGCAAGCCTCTGCAGGAAGATGACACGAGCCGGGGTACACCTGTAAAAGAAACACAAAAATGCATTAGATGAGCAAGAAAGACAAGATGGCTTACCTGAGACACGCAAACAGCAGCATACATACCGGGCAAAGCACTCCACGCACGCCGATGCACGAAGATGACACGAGCCGGGGTTGACCTGGTAAAGAAACACAAAAATGCATTAAATGAGCAAGAAAGACAAGATGGCTTACCTGAGACACGCAAACAGCAGCATACATACCGGGCAAAGCACTCCATGCACGCCGCTGCATGAAGACGACGCAAGCCGGGGTAGACCTGGGAAAGAAACACAAAAATGCATTAGATGAGCAAGAAAGACAAGATGGCTTACCTGAGACACCCAAACAGCAGCATACATACCGTGCAAAGCACTCCATACACGCCGCTCACGAAGATGACACGAGCCGTGGTCGACCTGGAAAAGAAACACAAAAATGCATTAGATGAGCAAGAAAGACAAGATGGCTTACCTGAGACACGCACACAGCAGCATACATACCGGGCAAAGCACTCCATACACGCCGCTGCACGAAGACGACACAAGCCGGGGTAGACCTGGAAAAGAGACACAAAAATGCATTAGATGAGCAAGAAAGACAAGATGGCTTACCTGAGACACGCAAACAGCAGCATACATACCGGGCAAAGAACTCCATGCACGTCACTGCACGAAGATGACACGAGCCGGGGTAGACCTGGAAAAGAAACACAAAAATGCATTAGATGAGCAAAAAAGACAAGATGGCTTACCTGAGACACGCAAACAGCAGCATACATACCGGGCAAAGCACTCCATGGATGCCGCTGCACGAAGACGACACGAGCCGGGGTAGACCTGGAAAAGAAACACAAAGATGCATGAGATGAGCAAGAAAGACAAGATGGCTTACCTGAGACACGCAAATAGCAGCATACATACCGGGCAAAGCACTCCATGCACGCCGCTGCAGGAAGATGACACGAGCCGGGGTACACCTGGAAAAGAAACACAAAAATGCATTAGATGAGCAAGAAAGACAAGTTGACTTACCTAAGACACGCAAACCGCAGCATACATACCGAGCAAAGCACTCCACGCACGATGCTGCATGAAGACGACACACAGCCGGGGTAGACCTGGAAAAGAAACACAAAAATGCATTAGATGAGCAAAAAAGACAAGTAGGCTTACCTGAGACACGCAAACAGCAGCATACTTACCGGGCAAAGCACTCCATGCACGCCGATGCACGAAGACGACACGAGCCGGGGTTGACCTGGAAAAGAAACACAAAAATGCATTAGATGAGCAAGAAAGACAAGATGGCTTACCTGAGACACCCAAACAGGAGCATACATACCGGGCAAAGCACTCCATACACGCCGCTGCACGAAGATGACACGAGCCGTGGTCGACCTAGAAAAGAAACACAAAAATGCATTAGAGGAGCAAGAAAGACAAGATGGCTTACCTGAGACACGCACACAGCAGCATACATACCGGGCAAAGCACTCCATACACGCCGCTGCACGAAGATGACACAAGCCGGGGTAGACCTGGAAAAGAGACACAAAAATGCATTAGATGAGCAAGAAAGACAAGATGGCTTACCTGAGACACGCAAACAGCAGCATACATACAGGGCAAAGCACTCCATGCACGCCGCTGCACGAAGACGACACGAGCCGGGGTAGACCTGGAAAAGAAACACAAAAATGCATTAGATGAGGAAAAAAGACAAGATGGCTTACCTGAGACACGCAAACAGCAGCATACATACCGGGCAAAGCACTCCATGGATGCCGCTGCACGAAGATGACACGAGCCGGGGTAGACCTGGAAAAGAAACACAAAAATGCATGAGATGAGCAAGAAAGACAAGATGGCTCACCTGAGACACGCAAACAGCAGCATACATACCGGACAAAGCACTCCATGCACGCCGCTGCAGGAAGATGACACGAGCCGGGGTACACCTGGAAAAGAAACACAAAAATGCATTAGATGAGCAAGAAAGACAAGTTGACTCACCTGAGACACGCAAACCGCAGCATACATGCCGGGCAAAGCACTCCATGAATGCCGCTGCACGAAGACGACACGAGCCGGTGTACACCTGGGAAAGAAACACAAAAATGCATTAGATGAGCAAGAAAGACAAGTAGACTTACCTGAGACACGCAAACCGCAGCATACATACCGAGCAAAGCACTCCACGTACGCTGCTGCACGAAGACGACACACAGCCGGGGTAGACCTGGAAAAGAAACACAAAAATGCATTAGATGAGCAAAAAAGACAAGTAGGCTTACCTGAGACACTTAAACAGCAGCATACGTAAAGGGCGAAGCACTCCATGCAAGCCTCTGCAGGAAGATGACCCGAGCCGGGGTACACCTGTAAAAGAAACACAAAAATGCATTAGATGAGCAAGAAAGACAAGATGGCTTACCTGAGACACGCAAACAGCAGCATACATACCGGGCAAAGCACTCCATGCACGCCGATGCACGAAGACGACACGAGCCGGGGTTGACCTGGTAAAGAAACACAAAAATGCATTAGATGAGCAAGAAAGACAAGATGGCTTACCTGAGACACCAAACAGCAGCATACATACCGGGCAAAGCACTCCATGCACGCCGCTGCATGAAGACGACGCAAGCCGGGGTAGACCTGCAAAAGAAACACAAAAATGCATTAGATGACCAAGAAAGACAAGATGGCTTACCTGAGACACCCAAACAGGAGCATACATACCGGGCAAAGCACTCCATACACGCCGCTGCACGAAGATGACACGAGCCGTGGTCGACCTAGAAAAGAAACACAAAAATGCATTAGATGAGCAAGAAAGACAAGATGGCTTACCTGAGACACGCACACAGCAGCATACATACCGGGCAAAGCACTCCATGCACGCCGCTGCAGGAAGATGACACGAGCCGGGGTACACCTGGAAAAGAAACACAAAAATGCATTAGATGAGCAAGAAAGACAAGTTGACTTACCTGAGACATGCAAACAGCAGCATACATACCGGGCAAAGCACTCCATGCACGCCGCTGCACAAAGACGACACGAGCCGGGGTAGACCTGGAAAAGAAACACAAAAAAGCATTAAATGAGCAAGAAAGACAAGATGGCTTACCTGAGACGAGCAAACAGCAGCATATATACCAGGTAAAGCACTCCCTACACGCCGCTGCACGAAGACGACACGAGCCGGGGTAGACCTGGAAAAGAAACACAAAAACGCATTAGATGAGCAAGAAAGACAAGATGGCTTATCTGAGACACGCAAACAGCAGCATACATACCGGGCAAAGCACTCCATACACGCTGCTGCACGAAGACAGCACGAGCCGGGGTAGACCTGGAAAAGAAACACAAAAATGCATTAGTTGAGCAAGAAAGACAAGATGGCTTACCTGAGACATGCAAACAGCAGCATACATACCAGGCAAAGCACTCCATACACGCCACTGCACGAAGACGACACAAGCCTGGGTAGACCTGGAAAAGAAACACAAAAATGCATTAGATGAGCAAGAAAGACTAGATGGCTTACCTGAGACAAGCAAACAGTAGCATACATACCGGGCAAAGCACTCCATACACGCCGCTGCACAAAGACGACACAAGCCGGGGTAGACCTGGAAAAGAAACACAAAAATGCATTAGGTGAGCAAGAAAGACAAGATGGCTTACCTGCGACACGCAAACAGCAGCATACATACCGAGCAAAGCACTCCACGCACGCCGCTGCACGAAGACGACACACAGCCAGGGTAGACCTGGAAAAGAAACACAAAAATGCATTAGATGAGCAAAAAAGACAAGTAGGCTTACCTGAGAAACGCAAACAGCAGCATGCGTACCGGGCAAAGCACTCCATGCAAGCCTCTGCAGGAAGATGACACGAGCCGGGGTACACCTGTAAAAGAAACACAAAAATGCATTAGATGAGCAAGAAAGACAAGATGGCTTACCTGAGACACGCAAACAGCAGCATACATACCGGGCAAAGCACTCCATGGATGCCGCTGCACGAAGATGACACGAGCCGGGGTAGACCTGGAAAAGAAACACAAAAATGCATGAGATGAGCAAGAAAGACAAGATGGCTTACCTGAGACACGCAAACAGCAGCATACATTCCGGACAAAGCACTCCATGCACGCCGCTGCAGGAAGATGACACGAGCCGGGGTACACCTGGAAAAGAAACACAAAAATGCATTAGATGAGCAAGAAAGACAAGTTGACTCACCTGAGACACGCAAACCGCAGCATACATGCCGGGCAAAGCACTCCATGAATGCCGCTGCACGAAGACGACACGAGCCGGTGTACACCTGGGAAAGAAACACAAAAATGCATTAGATGAGCAAGAAAGACAAGTAGACTTACCTGAGACACGCAAACCGCAGCATACATACCGAGCAAAGCACTCCACGCACGCTGCTGCACGAAGACGACACACAGCCGGGGTAGACCTGGAAAAGAAACACAAAAATGCATTAGATGAGCAAAAAAGACAAGTAGGCTTACCTGAGACACTTAAACAGCAGCATACGTAAAGGGCGAAGCACTCAATGCAAGCCTCTGCAGGAAGATGACCCGAGCCGGGGTACACCTGTAAAAGAAACACAAAAATGCATTAGATGAGCAAGAAAGACAAGATGGCTTACCTGAGACACGCAAACAGCAGCATACATACCGGGCAAAGCACTCCATGCACGCCGATGCACGAAGACGACACGAGCCGGGGTTGACCTGGTAAAGAAACACAAAAATGCATTAGATGAGCAAGAAAGACAAGATGGCTTACCTGAGACACCAAACAGCAGCATACATACCGGGCAAAGCACTCCATGCACGCCGCTGCATGAAGACGACGCAAGCCGGGGTAGACCTGCAAAAGAAACACAAAAATGCATTAGATGACCAAGAAAGACAAGATGGCTTACCTGAGACACCCAAACAGGAGCATACATACCGGGCAAAGCACTCCATGCACGCCGCTGCACAAAGACGACACGAGCCGGGGTAGACCTGGAAAAGAAACACAAAAAAGCATTAAATGAGCAAGAAAGACAAGATGGCTTACCTGAGACGAGCAAACAGCAGCATATATACCAGGTAAAGCACTCCCTACACGCCGCTGCACGAAGACGACACGAGCCGGGGTAGACCTGGAAAAGAAACACAAAAACGCATTAGATGAGCAAGAAAGACAAGATGGCTTATCTGAGACACGCAAACAGCAGCATACATACCGGGCAAAGCACTCCATACACGCTGCTGCACGAAGACAGCACGAGCCGGGGTAGACCTGGAAAAGAAACACAAAAATGCATTAGTTGAGCAAGAAAGACAAGATGGCTTACCTGAGACATGCAAACAGCAGCATACATACCAGGCAAAGCACTCCATACACGCCACTGCACGAAGACGACAACAGCCTGGGTAGACCTGGAAAAGAAACACAAAAATGCATTAGATGAGCAAGAAAGACTAGATGGCTTACCTGAGACAAGCAAACAGTAGCATACATACCGGGCAAAGCACTCCATACACGCCGCTGCACAAAGACGACACAAGCCGGGGTAGACCTGGAAAAGAAACACAAAAATGCATTAGGTGAGCAAGAAAGACAAGATGGCTTACCTGCGACACGCAAACAGCAGCATACATACCGAGCAAAGCACTCCACGCACGCCGCTGCACGAAGACGACACACAGCCGGGGTAGACCTGGAAAAGAAACACAAAAATGCATTAGATGAGCAAAAAAGACAAGTAGGCTTACCTGAGAAACGCAAACAGCAGCATGCGTACCGGGCAAAGCACTCCATGCAAGCCTCTGCAGGAAGATGACACGAGCCGGGGTACACCTGTAAAAGAAACACAAAAATGCATTAGATGAGCAAGAAAGACAAGATGGCTTACCTGAGACACGCAAACAGCAGCATAAATACCGGGCAAAGCACTTCATGCACGCCGATGCACGAAGATGACACGAGCCGGGGTTGACCTGGTAAAGAAACACAAAAATGCATTAAATGAGCAAGAAAGACAAGATGGCTTACCTGAGACACGCAAACAGCAGCATACATACCGGGCAAAGCACTCCATGCACACCGCTGCATGAAGACGACGCAAGCCGGGGTAGACCTGGGAAAGAAACACAAAAATGCATTAGATGAGCAAGAAAGACAAGATGGCTTACCTGAGACACCCAAACAGCAGCATACATACCGTGCAAAGCACTCCATACACGCCGCTCACGAAGATGACACGAGCCGTGGTCGACCTGGAAAAGAAACACAAAAATGCATTAGATGAGCAAGAAAGACAAGATGGCTTACCTGAGACACGCACACAGCAGCATACATACCGGGCAAAGCACTCCATACACGCCGCTGCACGAAGACGACACAAGCCGGGGTAGACCTGGAAAAGAGACACAAAAATGCATTAGATGAGCAAGAAAGACAAGATGGCTTACCTGAGACACGCAAACAGCAGCATACATACCGGGCAAAGAACTCCATGCACGTCACTGCACGAAGATGACACGAGCCGGGGTAGACCTGGAAAAGAAACACAAAGATGCATGAGATGAGCAAGAAAGACAAGATGGCTTACCTGAGACACGCAAATAGCAGCATACATACCGGGCAAAGCACTCCATGCACGCCGCTGCAGGAAGATGACACGAGCCGGGGTACACCTGGAAAAGAAACACAAAAATGCATTAGATGAGCAAGAAAGACAAGTTGACTTACCTGAGACACGCAAACCGCAGCATACATACCGAGCAAAGCACTCCACGCACGATGCTGCATGAAGACGACACACAGCCGGGGTAGACCTGGAATAGAAACACAAAAATGCATTAGATGAGCAAAAAAGACAAGTAGGCTTACCTGAGACACGCAAACAGCAGCATATGTACCGGGCAAAGCACTCCATGCACGCCGATGCACGAAGACGACACGAGCCGGGGTTGACCTGGAAAAGAAACACAAAAATGCATTAGAGGAGCAAGAAAGACAAGATGGCTTACCTGAGACACCCAAACAGGAGCATACATACTGGGCAAAGCACTCCATACACGCCGCTGCACGAAGATGACACGAGCCGTGGTCGACCTAGAAAAGAAACACAAAAATGCATTAGAGGAGCAAGAAAGACAAGATGGCTTACCTGAGACACGCACACAGCAGCATACATACCGGGCAAAGCACTCCATACACGCCGCTGCACGAAGATGACACAAGCCGGGGTAGACCTGGAAAAGAGACACAAAAATGCATTAGATGAGCAAGAAAGACAAGATGTCTTACCTGAGACACGCAAACAGCAGCATACATACAGGGCAAAGCACTCCATGCACGCCGCTGCACAAAGACGACACGAGCCGGGGTAGACCTGGAAAAGAAACACAAAAATGCATTAGATGAGCAAAAAAGACAAGATGGCTTACCTGAGACACGCAAACTGCAGCATACATACCGGGCAAAGCACTCCATGGATGCCGCTGCACGAAGATGACATGAGCCGCGGTAGACCTGGAAAAGAAACACAAAAATGCATGAGATGAGCAAGAAAGACAAGATGGCTTACCTGAGACACGCAAACAGCAGCATACATACCGGACAAAGCACTCCATGCACGCCGCTGCAGGAAGATGACACGAGCCGGGGTACACCTGGAAAAGAAACACAAAAATGCATTAGATGAGCAAGAAAGACAAGTTGACTTACCTGATCAATCAATCAATCACAGGCATTTATATAGCGCACTACTTACCCGGAGGGTCTCAAGGCGCTAAGGGGGGGGGGTGCTGCTACTGCTCGAATAGCCAGGTCTTGAGCTTTTTCCTGAAGGAGAGGTGGTCTTGGGTCAGGCGCAGGTCGGTCGGTAGGGAGTTCCAGGTCTTGGCGGCCAGGTAGGAGAAGGACCTCCCTCCCGTTGTCGTTCTTCGGATGCGGGGGACGGCGGCGAGGGCGTGGTTGGCTGATCGGAGGTGTCGTTTGGGAGCGTAGAAGTTGATGCGGTTGTTGAGGTAGCTGGGGCCTTGATCGTGTAGGGCTTTGTGTGCGTGGGTGAGGAGGCGGAAGGTGATTCTTTTGTTGACGGGGAGCCAATGCAGGTCTCTCAGATGTCCGGAGATGTGGCTGTGTCGTGGGATGTCGAGGATGAGTCTGGCTGAGGCGTTCTGGATCCGCTGGAGTCTCTTCTGGAGCTTGGCGGTGGTTCCGGCGTAGAGGGCGTTGCCGTAGTCCAGTCGGCTGGTGACGAGGGCCTGGGTGACCGTCTTCCTGGTCTCGGTGGGGATCCACCGGAAGATCTTCCGTAGCATGCGCAGGATGTTGAAGCATGACGAGGAGACGGCGTTGACTTGTCTGGTCATGGTGAGGGAGGAGTCCAAGATGAAGCCCAGGTTGCGTGCGTGGTCTGTTGGTTTGGGTGCGCTGCCCAGGGCAGGGGGCCACCAGGAGTTGTCCCAGGCAGAGGGTGATGATCCAAGGATGAGGACTTCCGTCTTGTCAGAGTTCAGTTTCAGGCGGCTGCTCGACATCCACTCGGCTACGTCTTTCATCCCTTCGTGAAGGTTGGCTCTGGCGGCGGCGGGGTCGTTGGTCAGGGAGAGGATCAGCTGGGTGTCGTCAGCGTAGGAGATGATGTTGAGGTTGTGCTGGCGTGCGATGGCCGCAAGGGGGCTCATGTAGACGTTGAAGAGTGTTGGGCTGAGCGAGGAGCCTTGAGGGACGCCGCAGATGACTTCGGTGGCCTCTGACTTGTACGGTGGTAGACGGACTCTCTGTGTTCTTCCGTTGAGGAATGAGATGATCCAATCCAGTGCCTTCTCCTGGATTCCGATGTTGCTGAGGCGCTGCACTAGGGTGCGGTGGCAGACAGTGTCGAATGCCGCGGAGAGGTCCAGGAGGATGAGGGCCGCTGTTTCTCCGTTGTCCATCAGGGCTCGGATGTCATCGGTGGCGGCAATGAGGGCGGTCTCGGTGCTGTGGTTGGCTCGGAAGCCCGACTGAGAGGGGTCGAGGGATCCATTCGTCTCGAGGAAGGCGGCCAGCTGCTTGTTGACGGTCTTCTCGATGACTTTGGCTGGGAACGGGAGGAGCGAGATGGGGCGGTAATTCTTGAGTTCGGTGGGGTCCGCTGTAGGTTTCTTGAGTAGGGCGCTGAGTTCGGCGTGCTTCCAGCTCTCCGGGAAGGTTGCGGTGTCGAAGGAGGTGTTGATGATGTCCCGCAGGTGGGGTGCGATGATTGCGTCGGCCCTGTTGAAGACGTGGTGAGGGCAGGGGTCGGTCGGAGATCCGGAATGGATGGAGTTCATCAAGCGGATGGTGTCTTCGGTGCTGATCGGAGTCCAGGCGCGGAGGGTGGTGGTGGGGGGCGGTGGTTCGGTTGTGACGTGCGTCGGTTGAGTGCTGAAGCTGTTGTGTATGTCCGCGATCTTGTTGTGGAAGTAGGAGGCGAGGGAGTTGCAGAGGTCTTGCGACGGGGAGATGTTGTTGTTTCCGGCGTTGGGGTTGGAGAGCTCTTTGACGATGTTGAAGAGTTCCTTGCAGTTGTGTGCGTTGTTGTCCAGCCGGTCCTTGAATGCGGTTTTCTTAGTGGCGCGGATCAGTTGGTGGTGCTTCCGGGTGGCAAGCTTGAGGGCGGTCATGTTGTCCGGTGTTGGTTCTCTTCTCCAGGCTTTCTCGAGGGCTTGGCAGTTCTTCTTGGAGCTCTTGAGTTCGTCGGTGAACCATGGGGCCTTCTTGCTGCCGGGTCTGCTAGGCGGGGTCCTCAGTGGGGCGAGTTCGTCCGCGCAGTAGTTGATCCACTTCGTGAGGTTGTCGGCGGCCTGGCTGGGGTTCGTTGAGCTGGCGGGGGGGGTGCTGGCTCAGGGAAGCGGCGAGCTGGTCAGCTGTGATCTTGTTCCAGTTTCTTCGAGCAACCGGTTGCTGGTGGTGGTGGATCGTCGTTCTTGTGAAGGTGAAGTGGATGCAGCTGTGGTCTGTCCAATGGAGTCCGGTGGCGTGGCTGAAGGCGATGTCTTTGCTGGATGAGAAGACGGCGTCGAGTGTGTGTCCTGCGAGGTGGGTGGGGGTGGATACCAGCTGCTTGAGTCCGAGGTTGGCGAGGCTGTCGAGCAGGGTGGTGGTGTTGCGGTCGTTGTTGTTCTCCAGGTGGAAGTTGAGGTCCCCCAGGAGGATGTAGTCAGCGGAGGGGAGGGCATGCGGGCATACGAAGTCGGCGATGTCCTCGCTGAATTGTGTGCGTGGTCCCGGGGGTCGGTAGATCAGGGTGCCTCTGAGGCTGGTCTTCGGGTCGGTGCGGATCTGGAAGTGTAGGTGTTCGGCTGTTTTCAGGGTGTCGTCGGTGTTGGTCGTGATGTGGATTGTGTCCCTGTGGATGATGGCGATGCCTCCTCCAGTCTGGTTGACGCGATCTCTCCGGGTGATCTTGTATCCCTCTGGGATGGCGATGGCGATGTCGGGCGCTGAGGAGTCGTTCATCCAGGTTTCCGTGAGGAAGGCGACGTCAGGAGCTGTGGTGTCGAGGAGGTTCCAGAGTTCGATGGCGTGTCTGTGGACGGAGCGGGTGTTGAGCAGGATGCACTTGAGGTGGTTGCTGCTGGTGTTCGGCTTGGCGGGTGCTGGAGCGGGGCAGGTCCGGATGCAGGTGAACTTGCAGGTGTGGCAGCTGAAGGGTCCGTGGGTGCGCTTCGGGGTGGCTCGGTAGCATCCAGGGGTTCCGACGGTGTTGAGTGCGAGGAGTTCGGTGGCGTTGTAGGACAGTCGGGTCGTCTTCCGTCGGTGGGGGCCAGGGGTCCTGGCACTGGGTGCGGTCCAGGCGCGGACGGGCGCAGACGGGCTTACCTTTGGCGCGCCTTTGGCGCGCCCGCTGCGCGTGACCGCTGCGCGTTCCCACGGTCGCCATATATGGCGAAGTGCGAGGGAGGGCGGAGCAGCTGGGAGGCGGGAGCGGGGAGGGTACAGAAAAAAAGGGGCGTGGTAAGCGGGGGTTGCGGGAAGCGGGGAGCGGGGAGGGAGGAGACCGAGAACAGGGGACAGGCGAAAATACAGGCACAATACAAAAGTACAAAAAAGAACAGAAATTGAACACAATATTACTCAGCAGTCAGGGGGGCACACAGCAGGAAAACGGGGTACAGGAGCACAGCGCTATCACGCAGGAGACCACGCCGCTCGGAGGCAGGGGGCGTGGTCACACGGCGGCAGCAGGGGCAGCGAGGAGGCACACGCAGCAGCTGGTGGTCGTGCGGCGCGGGGGTGTCCTAGATTAGGTCACACTCACCTGCGTCGCATGGTCGCCATATATGGCCAAGTGCAAGGGAGGGCGGAGCAGCTGGGAGGCGGGAGCGGGGAGGGTACAGAAAAAAAGGGGCGTGGTTAGCGGGGGTGGCGGGAAGCGGGGAGCGGGGAGGGAGGAGACCGAGAACAGGGGACAGGCGAAAATACAGGCACAATACAAAAGTACAAAAAAGAACAGAAATTGAACACAATATTACTCAGCAGTCAGGGGGGCACACAGCAGGAAAACGGGGTACAGGAGCACAGCGCTATCACGCAGGAGACCACGCCGCTCGGAGGCAGGGGGCGTGGTCACACGGCGGCAGCAGGGGCAGCGAGGAGGCACACGCAGCAGCTGGTGGCCGTGCGGCGCGGGGGTGTCCTAGATTAGGTCACCTGAGACACGCAAACCGCAGCATACATGCCGGGCAAAGCACTCCATGAATGCCGCTGCACGAAGACGACACGAGCCGGTGTACACCTGGGAAAGAAACACAAAAATGCATTAGATGAGCAAGAAAGACAAGTAGACTTACCTGAGACACGCAAACCGCAGCATACATACCGAGCAAAGCACTCCACGCACGCTGCTGCACGAAGACGACACACAGCCGGGGTAGACCTGGAAAAGAAACACAAAAATGCATTAGATGAGCAAAAAAGACAAGTAGGCTTACCTGAGACACTTAAACAGCAGCATACGTACCGGGCGAAGCACTCCATGCAAGCCTCTGCAGGAAGATGACACAAGCCGGGGTAGACCTGGAAAAGAGACACAAAAATGCATTAGATGAGCAAGAAAGACAAGATGTCTTACCTGAGACACGCAAACAGCAGCATACATACAGGGCAAAGCACTCCATGCACGCCGCTGCACAAAGACGACACGAGCCGGGGTAGACCTGGAAAAGAAACACAAAAATGCATTAGATGAGCAAAAAAGACAAGATGGCTTACCTGAGACACGCAAACAGCAGCATACATACCGGGCAAAGCACTCCATGGATGCCGCTGCACGAAGATGACATGAGCCGGGGTAGACCTGGAAAAGAAACACAAAAATGCATGAGATGAGCAAGAAAGACAAGATGGCTTACCTGAGACACGCAAACAGCAGCATACATACCGGACAAAGCACTCCATGCACGCCGCTGCAGGAAGATGACACGAGCCGGGGTACACCTGGAAAAGAAACACAAAAATGCATTAGATGAGCAAGAAAGACAAGTTGACTTACCTGAGACACGCAAACCGCAGCATACATGCCGGGCAAAGCACTCCATGAATGCCGCTGCACGAAGACGACACGAGCCGGTGTACACCTGGGAAAGAAACACAAAAATGCATTAGATGAGCAAGAAAGACAAGTAGACTTACCTGAGACACGCAAACCGCAGCATACATACCGAGCAAAGCACTCCACGCACGCTGCTGCACGAAGACGACACACAGCCGGGGTAGACCTGGAAAAGAAACACAAAAATGCATTAGATGAGCAAAAAAGACAAGTAGGCTTACCTGAGACACTTAAACAGCAGCATACGTACCGGGCGAAGCACTCCATGCAAGCCTCTGCAGGAAGATGACCCGAGCCGGGGTACACCTGTAAAAGAAACACAAAAATGCATTAGATGAGCAAGAAAGACAAGATGGCTTACCTGAGACACGCAAACAGCAGCATACATACCGGGCAAAGCACTCCATGCACGCCGATGCACGAAGACGACACGAGCCGGGGTTGACCTGGTAAAGAAACACAAAAATGCATTAGATGAGCAAGAAAGACAAGATGGCTTACCTGAGACACCCAAACAGCAGCATACATACCGGGCAAAGCACTCCATGCACGCCGCTGCATGAAGACGACGCAAGCCGGGGTAGACCTGCAAAAGAAACACAAAAATGCATTAGATGACCAAGAAAGACAAGATGGCTTACCTGAGACACCCAAACAGGAGCATACATACCGGGCAAAGCACTCCATACACACCGCTGCACGAAGATGATACGAGCCGTGGTCGACCTAGAAAAGAAACACAAAAATGCATTAGATGAGCACAAAAGACAAGATGGCTTACCTGAGACCCGCAAACAGCAGCATACGTACCGGGCAAAGCACTCCATGCAAGCCTCTGCAGGAAGATGACACAAGCCGGGGTACACCTGTAAAAGAAACACAAACATGCATTAGATGAGCAAGAAAGACAAGACGGCTTACCTGAGACCCGCAAACAGCAGCATACATACCGGGCAAAGCACTCCATGCAAGCCTCTGCAGGAAGAAGACACGAGCCGGGGTACACCTGTAAAAGAAACACAAAAATGCATTAGATGAGCAAGAAAGACAAGATGGCTTACCTGAGACACGCAAACAGCAGCATACATACCGGGCAAAGCACTCCATGCACGCCGATGCACGAAGATGACACAAGCCGGGGTTGACCTGGTAAAGAAACACAAAAATGCATTAGATGAGCAAGAAAGACAAGATGGCTTACCTGAGACACGCACACAGCAGCATACATACCGGGCAAAGCACTCCATACACGCCGCTGCACGAAGACGACACAAGCCGGGGTAGACCTGGAAAAGAGACACAAAAATGCATTAGATGAGCAAGAAAGACAAGATGGCTTACCTGAGACACGCAAACAGCAGCATACATACCGGGCAAAGAACTCCATGCACGTCGCTGCACGAAGACGACACGAGCTGGGGTAGACCTGGAAAAGAAACACAAAAATGCATTAGATGAGCAAAAAAGACAAGATGGCTTACCTGAGACACGCAAATAGCAGCATACATACCGGGCAAAGCACTCCATGCACGCCGCTGCAGGAAGATGACACGAGCCGGGGTACACCTGGAAAAGAAACACAAAAATGCATTAGATGAGCAAGAAAGACAAGTTGACTTACCTGAGACACGCAAACCGCAGCATACATACCGAGCAAAGCACTTCACGCACGCTGCTGCACGAAGACGACACACAGCCGGGGTAGACCTGGAAAAGAAACACAAAAATGCATTAGATGAGCAAGAAAGACAAGTTGACTTACCTGAGACACGCAAACCGCAGCATACAAACCGAGCAAAGCACTTCACGCACGCTGCTGCACGAAGACGACACACAGACCTGGAAAAGAAACACAAAAATGCATTAGATGAGCAAAAAAGACAAGTAGGCTTACCTGAGACACGCAAACAGCAGCATACGTACCGGGCAAAGCACTCCATGCAAGCCTCTGCAGGAAGATGACACGAGCCGGGGTACACCTGTAAGAGAAACACAAAAATGCATTAGATGAGCAAGAAAGACAATATGGCTTACCTGAGACACGCAAACAGCAGCATACATACCGGGCAAAGCACTTCATGCACGCCGATGCACGAAGACGACACGAGCCGGGGTTGACCTGTTAAAGAAACACAAAAATGCATTAGAGGAGCAAGAAAGACAAGATGGCTTACCTGAGACACGCAAACAGCAGCATACATACCGGGCAAAGCACTCCATGCACGCCGCTGCATGAAGACGACGCAAGCCGGGGTAGACCTGGAAAAGAAACACAAAAATGCATTAGATGAGCAAGAAAGACAAGATGGCTTACCTGAGACACCCAAACAGGAGCATACATACCGGGCAAAGCACTCCATACACGCCGCTGCACGAAGATGACAAGAGCCGTGGTCGACCTGGAAAAGAAACACAAAAATGCATTAGATGAGCAAGAAAGACAAGATGGCTTACCTGAGAAACGCACACAGCAGCATACATACCGGGCAAAGCACTCCATGGATGCCGCTGCACGAAGACGACACGAGCCGTGGTAGACCTGGAAAAGAAACACAAAAATGCATGAGATGAGCAAGAAAGACAAGATGGCTTACCTGAGACACGCAAATAGCAGCATACATACCGGGCAAAGCACTCCATGCACGCCGCTGCAGGAAGATGACACGAGCCGGGGTACACCTGGAAAAGAAACACAAAAATGCTTTCGATGAGCAAGAAAGACAAGTTGACTTACCTGAGACACGCAAACCGCAGCATACATACGGAGCAAAGCACTCCACGCACGCTGCTGCACGAAGACGACACACAGCCGGGGTAGACCTGGAAAAGAAACACAAACATGCATTAGATGAGCAAAAAAGACAAGTAGGCTTACCTGAGACACGCAAACAGCAGCATACATACCGGGCAAAGCACTCCATGGATGCCGCTGCACGAAGATGACATGAGCCGGGGTAGACCTGGAAAAGAAACACAAAAATGCATGAGATGAGCAAGAAAGACAAGATGGCTTACCTGAGACACGCAAACAGCAGCATACATACCGGACAAAGCACTCCATGCACGCCGCTGCAGGAAGATGACACGAGCCGGGGTACACCTGGAAAAGAAACACAAAAATGCATTAGATGAGCAAGAAAGACAAGTTGACTTACCTGAGACACGCAAACCGCAGCATACATGCCGGGCAAAGCACTCCATGAATGCCGCTGCACGAAGACGACACGAGCCGGTGTACACCTGGGAAAGAAACACAAAAATGCATTAGATGAGCAAGAAAGACAAGTAGACTTACCTGAGACACGCAAACCGCAGCATACATACCGAGCAAAGCACTCCACGCACGCTGCTGCACGAAGACGACACACAGCCGGGGTAGACCTGGAAAAGAAACACAAAAATGCATTAGATGAGCAAAAAAGACAAGTAGGCTTACCTGAGACACTTAAACAGCAGCATACGTACCGGGCGAAGCACTCCATGCAAGCCTCTGCAGGAAGATGACCCGAGCCGGGGTACACCTGTAAAAGAAACACAAAAATGCATTAGATGAGCAAGAAAGACAAGATGGCTTACCTGAGACACGCAAACAGCAGCATACATACCGGGCAAAGCACTCCATGCACGCCGATGCACGAAGACGACACGAGCCGGGGTTGACCTGGTAAAGAAACACAAAAATGCATTAGATGAGCAAGAAAGACAAGATGGCTTACCTGAGACACCCAAACAGCAGCATACATACCGGGCAAAGCACTCCATGCACGCCGCTGCATGAAGACGACGCAAGCCGGGGTAGACCTGCAAAAGAAACACAAAAATGCATTAGATGACCAAGAAAGACAAGATGGCTTACCTGAGACACCCAAACAGGAGCATACATACCGGGCAAAGCACTCCATACACACCGCTGCACGAAGATGATACGAGCCGTGGTCGACCTAGAAAAGAAACACAAAAATGCATTAGATGAGCACAAAAGACAAGATGGCTTACCTGAGACCCGCAAACAGCAGCATACGTACCGGGCAAAGCACTCCATGCAAGCCTCTGCAGGAAGATGACACAAGCCGGGGTACACCTGTAAAAGAAACACAAACATGCATTAGATGAGCAAGAAAGACAAGACGGCTTACCTGAGACCCGCAAACAGCAGCATACATACCGGGCAAAGCACTCCATGCAAGCCTCTGCAGGAAGAAGACACGAGCCGGGGTACACCTGTAAAAGAAACACAAAAATGCATTAGATGAGCAAGAAAGACAAGATGGCTTACCTGAGACACGCAAACAGCAGCATACATACCGGGCAAAGCACTCCATGCACGCCGATGCACGAAGATGACACAAGCCGGGGTTGACCTGGTAAAGAAACACAAAAATGCATTAGATGAGCAAGAAAGACAAGATGGCTTACCTGAGACACGCACACAGCAGCATACATACCGGGCAAAGCACTCCATACACGCCGCTGCACGAAGACGACACAAGCCGGGGTAGACCTGGAAAAGAGACACAAAAATGCATTAGATGAGCAAGAAAGACAAGATGGCTTACCTGAGACACGCAAACAGCAGCATACATACCGGGCAAAGAACTCCATGCACGTCGCTGCACGAAGACGACACGAGCTGGGGTAGACCTGGAAAAGAAACACAAAAATGCATTAGATGAGCAAAAAAGACAAGATGGCTTACCTGAGACACGCAAATAGCAGCATACATACCGGGCAAAGCACTCCATGCACGCCGCTGCAGGAAGATGACACGAGCCGGGGTACACCTGGAAAAGAAACACAAAAATGCATTAGATGAGCAAGAAAGACAAGTTGACTTACCTGAGACACGCAAACCGCAGCATACATACCGAGCAAAGCACTTCACGCACGCTGCTGCACGAAGACGACACACAGCCGGGGTAGACCTGGAAAAGAAACACAAAAATGCATTAGATGAGCAAGAAAGACAAGTTGACTTACCTGAGACACGCAAACCGCAGCATACAAACCGAGCAAAGCACTTCACGCACGCTGCTGCACGAAGACGACACACAGACCTGGAAAAGAAACACAAAAATGCATTAGATGAGCAAAAAAGACAAGTAGGCTTACCTGAGACACGCAAACAGCAGCATACGTACCGGGCAAAGCACTCCATGCAAGCCTCTGCAGGAAGATGACACGAGCCGGGGTACACCTGTAAGAGAAACACAAAAATGCATTAGATGAGCAAGAAAGACAATATGGCTTACCTGAGACACGCAAACAGCAGCATACATACCGGGCAAAGCACTTCATGCACGCCGATGCACGAAGACGACACGAGCCGGGGTTGACCTGTTAAAGAAACACAAAAATGCATTAGAGGAGCAAGAAAGACAAGATGGCTTACCTGAGACACGCAAACAGCAGCATACATACCGGGCAAAGCACTCCATGCACGCCGCTGCATGAAGACGACGCAAGCCGGGGTAGACCTGGAAAAGAAACACAAAAATGCATTAGATGAGCAAGAAAGACAAGATGGCTTACCTGAGACACCCAAACAGGAGCATACATACCGGGCAAAGCACTCCATACACGCCGCTGCACGAAGATGACAAGAGCCGTGGTCGACCTGGAAAAGAAACACAAAAATGCATTAGATGAGCAAGAAAGACAAGATGGCTTACCTGAGAAACGCACACAGCAGCATACATACCGGGCAAAGCACTCCATGGATGCCGCTGCACGAAGACGACACGAGCCGTGGTAGACCTGGAAAAGAAACACAAAAATGCATGAGATGAGCAAGAAAGACAAGATGGCTTACCTGAGACACGCAAATAGCAGCATACATACCGGGCAAAGCACTCCATGCACGCCGCTGCAGGAAGATGACACGAGCCGGGGTACACCTGGAAAAGAAACACAAAAATGCTTTCGATGAGCAAGAAAGACAAGTTGACTTACCTGAGACACGCAAACCGCAGCATACATACGGAGCAAAGCACTCCACGCACGCTGCTGCACGAAGACGACACACAGCCGGGGTAGACCTGGAAAAGAAACACAAACATGCATTAGATGAGCAAAAAAGACAAGTAGGCTTACCTGAGACACGCAAACAGCAGCATACGTACCGGGCAAAGCACTCCATGCAAGCCTCTGCAGGAAGATGACACGAGCCGGGGTACACCTGTAAAAGAAACACAAAAATGCATTAGATGAACAAGAAAGACAAGATGGCTTGCCTGAGACACGCAAACAGCAGCATACAAACCGGGCAAAGCACTCCATGCATGACGCTGCATGAAGACGACGCAAGCCGGGGTAGACCTGGAAAAGAAACACAAAAATGCATTAGATGAGCAAGAAAGACAAGATGGCTTACCTGAGACACCCAAACAGGAGCATACATACCGGGCAAAGCACTCCATACACGCCGCTGCACGAAGATGACAAGAGCCGTGGTCGACCTGGAAAAGAAACACAAAAATGCATTAGATGAGCAAGAAAGACAAGATGGCTTACCTGAGACACGCACACAGCAGCATACATACCGGGCAAAGCACTCCATGGATGCCGCTGCACGAAGACGACACGAGCCTTGGTAGACCTGGAAAAGAAACACAAAAATGCATGAGATGAGCAAGAAAGACAAGATGGCTTACCTGAGACACGCAAATAGCAGCATACATACCGGGCAAAGCACTCCATGCACGCCGCTGCAGGAAGATGACACGAGCCGGGGTACACCTGGAAAAGAAACACAAAAATGCATTAGATGAGCAAGAAAGACAAGTTGACTTATCTGAGACACGCAAACCGCAGCATACATACGGAGCAAACCACTCCACGCACGCTGCTGCAGGAAGACGACACACAGCCGGGATAGACCTGGAAAAGAAACACAAACATGCATTAGATGAGCAAGAAAGACAAGATGGCTTACCTGAGACACGCAAACAGCAACATACATACCGGGCAAAGCACTCCATGCATGCCGCTGCATGAAGACGACGCAAGCCGGGGTAGACCTGGAAAAGAAACACAAAAATGCATTAGATGAGCAAGAAAGACAAGATGGCTTACCTGAGACACCCAAACAGGAGCATACATACCGGGCAAAGCACTCCATACACGCCGCTGCACGAAGATGACACGAGCCGTGGTCGACCTAGAAAAGAAACACAAAAATGCATTAGATGAGCAAGAAAGACAAGATGGCTTACCTGAGACACGCACACAGCAGCATACATACCGGGCAAAGCACTCCATACATGCCGCTGCACGAAGATGACACAAGCCGGGGTAGACCTGGAAAAGAGACACAAAAATGCATTAGATGAGCAAGAAAGACAAGATAGCTTACCTGAGACACGCAAACAGCAGCATACATATCGGGCAAAGCAGTCCATGTACGCCGCTGCACGAAGACGACACGAGCCGGGGTAGACCTGGAAAAGAAACACAAAAATGCATTAGATGAGCAAAAAAGACAAGATGGCTTACCTGAGACACGCAAACAGCAGCATACATACCGGGCAAAGCACTCCATGGATGCCGCTGCACGAAGAAGACATGAGCCGGGGTAGACCTGGAAAAGAAACACAAAAATGCATGAGATGAGCAAGAAAGACAAGATGGCTTACCTGAGACACGCACACAGCAGCATACATACCGGGCAAAGCACTCCATACACGCCGCTGCACGAAGATGACACGAGCCGGGGTACACCTGGAAAAGAAACACAAAAATGCATTAGACGAGCAAGAAAGACAAGATGGCTTACCTGAGACACGCAAACAGCAGCATACATACCGGGCAAAGCACTCCATGCACGCCGCTGCACGAAGACAACACGAGCCGGGGTACACCTGGAAAAGAAACACAAAAATGCATTAGATGAGCAAGAAAGACAAGATGGCTTACCTGAGACACGCAAACAGCAGCATACATACCGGGCAAAGCACTCCATGGATGCCGCTGCACGAAGAAGATACGAGCCGGGGTAGACCTGGAAAAGAAACACAAAAATGCATTAGATGAGCAAGAAAGACAAGTTGACTTACCTGAGACACGCAAACCGCAGCATACATGCCGGGCAAAGCACTCCATGAATGCCGCTGCACGAAGACGACACGAGCCGGGGTACACCTGGAAAAGAAACACAAAAATGCATTAGATGAGCAAGAAAGACAAGTTGACTTACCTGAGACACGCAAACCGCAGCATACATACCGAGCAAAGCACTCCACGCACGCTGCTGCACGAAGACGACACACAGCCGGGGTAGACCTGGAAAAGAAACACAAAAATGCATTAGATGAGCAAAAAAGACAAGTAGGCTTACCTGAGACACGCAAACAGCAGCATACGTACCGGGCAAAGCACTCCATGCAAGCCTCTGCAGGAAGATGACACAAGCCGGGGTTGACCTGGTAAAGAAACACAAAAATGCATTAGATGAGCAAGAAAGACAAGATGGCTTACCTGAGACACCAAACAGCAGCATACATACCGGCCAAAGCACTCCATACACGCCGCTGCACGAAGACGACACGAGCCGGGGTAGACCTGGAAAAGAAACACAAAAATGCATTAGATGAGCAAGAAAGACAAGATGGCTTACCTGAGACACGCACACAGCAGCATACATACCGGGCAAAGCACTCCATGGATGCCGCTGCACGAAGACGACACGAGCCGTGGTAGACCTGGAAAAGAAACACAAAAATGCATGAGATGAGCAAGAAAGACAAGATGGCTTACCTGAGACACGCAAATAGCAGCATACATACTGGGCAAAGCACTCCATGCACGCCGCTGCAGGAAGATGACACGAGCTGGGGTACACCTGGAAAAGAAACACAAAAATGCATTAGATAAGCAAGAAAGACAAGTTGACTTACCTGAGACACGCAAACCGCAGCATACATACCGAGCAAAGCACTCCACGCACGCTGCTGCACGAAGACGTCACACAGCCGGGGTAGACCTGGAAAAGAAACACAAACATGCTTTAGATGAGCAAAAAAGACAAGTAGGCTTACCTGAGACACGCAAACAGCAGCATACGTACCGGGCAAAGCACTCCATGCAAGCCTCTGCAGGAAGATGACACAAGCCGGGGTACACCTGTAAAAGAAACACAAAAATGCATTAGATGAGCAAGAAAGACAAGATGGCTTACCTGAGACACGCAAACAGCAGCATACATACCGGGCAAAGCACTGCATGCACGCCGATGCACGAAGACGACACGAGCCGGGGTTGACCTGGTAAAGAAACCCAAAAATGCATTAGATGAGCAAGAAAGACAAGATGGCTTACCTGAGACACGCAAACAGCAGCATACATACTGGGCAAAGCACTCCATGCACGCCGCTGCATGAAGACGCCGCAAGCCGGGGTAGACCTGGAAAAGAAACACAAAAATCCATTAGATGAGCAAGAAAGACAAGATGGCTTACCTGAGACACCCAAACAGGAGCATACATACCGGGCAAAGCACTCCATACATGCCGCTGCACGAAGATGACACGAGCCGTGGTCGACCTAGAAAAGAAACACAAAAATGCATTAGATGAGCAAGAAAGACAAGATGGCTTACCTGAGACACGCACACAGCAGCATACATACCGGGCAAAGCACTCCATACACGCCGCTGCACGAAGATGACACAAGCCGGGGTAGACCTGGAAAAGAGACACAAAAATGCATTAGATAAGCAAGAAAGACAAGATGGCTTACCTGAGACACGCAAACAGCAGCATACATACCGGGCAAAGCACTCCATGCACGCCGCTGCACGAAGACGACACGAGCCGGGGTAGACCTGGAAAAGAAACACAAAAATGCATTAGATGACCAAAAAAGACAAGATGGCTTACCTGAGACACGCAAACAGCAGCATACATACCGGGCAAAGCTCTCCATGGATGCCGCTGCACGAAGACGACACGAGCCGGGGTAGACCTGGAAAAGAAACACAAAAATGCATGAGATGAGCAAGAAAGACAAGATTGCTCACCTGAGACACGCAAACAGCAGCATACATACCAGGCAAAGTACTCCATGCACTCCGCTGCACGAAGACGACACGAGCCGGGGTAGACCTGGAAAAAAAACACAAAAATGCATTAGATGAGCAAGAAAGACAAGATGGCTTACCTGAGATACGTAAACAGCAGCATGCATACCAGGCAAAGTACTCCCTACACGCCGCTGCACGAAGTCGACATGAGCCGAGGTAGACCTGGAAAAGAAACACAAAATTGCATTAGACATGAGCCGGGGTAGAACACAAAAATGCATTAGATGAGCAAAAAAGACAAGATGGCTTACCTGTGACTCACAAACAGCAGCATACATACCGGGCAAAGCACTCCGCTGCAGGAAGACGACACGAGCCGGGGTAGACCTGGAAAAAAAACACAAAAATGCATTAGATGAGCAAGAAAGACAAGATGGCTTACCTGGGACACCCAAACAGCAGCATACATACCAGGCAAAGCACTCCCTACACGCCGCTGCACGAAGACGACACGAGCCGGGGTAGACCTGGAAAAGAAACATAAAAATGCATTAGATGAGCAAGAAAGACAAGATGTCTTGCCTGAGGCACGCAGACAGCAGCATACATACTGGGCAAAGCACTCCATGCCGCTGCCCAAAGACGACACGGGCCGGGGTAGACCTGGAAAAGAAACACAAAAATGCATTAGATGAGCAAAAAAGACAAGATGGCTTTCCTGAGACACGCAAACAGCAGCATACATACCAGGCAAAGCACTCCATACACGCTGCTGCACGAAGACGACACGAGCCGAGGTAGACCTGGAAAAGAAACACAAAATTGCATTAGATGAGCAAGAAATATAAGATGGCTTACCTGAGACACGCAAACAGCAGCATACATACCGGGCAAAGCACTCCATACACGCTGCTGCACGAAGACAACACGAGCCGGGGTAGACCTGGAAAAGAAACACAAAAATGCATTAGATGAGCAAAAAAGACAAGATGGCTTACCTGAGACATGCAAACAGCAGCACACATCCCGGGCAAAGCACTCCATGCACGCCGCTGCACAAAGACAACACGAGCCGGCGAGAACGACATCGGGACACGGACCGGGGTAGACCTGGAAAGGAAACACAAAAATGCATTAGATGAGCAAGAAAGACAAGATGGCTTACCTGAGACATGCAACCAGCAGCATACACACCGGACAAAGCACTCCATACACGCCGCTACACAAAGACGATATGAGCCGGCAAGAACGACACAGGGACACGGACCGGGGTAGACCTGGAATAGAAACAGAAAAATACCTTATGAAATGAAAAAAATAAAGAAATAAGATGGCTTTCCTTAAAACACCAAGGAACACAGTTCAAAATAGGAGAAAGTCCCTAAAAAAAAAAGTTAACAAAACGCCCACCAGTATCAAAGGGACCGGCTAAAAGGAGAGAAAGAAACGAAAAAAACACGCTCCTCAATCCGAAAAGGACGGGGCTTAGAGCAACAGAATGATATCACTGAGACCTTTTCTCCAATGGCTGGCCGCCGTTTAGGAGCCCAGCCAATGGAGAAGAGGGGTGGTTTTATACTTCGCTACTCAGAGTCATTAAATCTCGCCAGCGAGATTGCGCATGTGCGCAGAATACGCTTGCCGAAACCTAAAAAGTAAAGAGTCCCTAACGGACGAGGCATGGGATAATTTAGTGCATGCCTGTGACTCCCAGGATAGTACTGTCTTTTGACAGGATGTTAACATCCCTTTTAGGGGCATTGGTTGGCCCCCCTGTGATCTCCGTTATTGGCGAAGATAGATGGTTTGACCATTTCTCATGCATTCATATTCGTTGGACCCTGGCTTAGAGTCTCCTTTTTTGCCTTTTTTAACAAAGTCAAATCTTTCTATTTCTGTTGTTGAGGTAACAGGGGCCATTTTGGAACTGGCTGATAATAAGGACCCAGGTCCCGATGGTGTACCTGTAGATCTTTTTAGGGCTGATGCTCTTATTTGAGCTCCTCTGTTAATTAAGGATCTAAATGCTGCTGTGATTGAGACTGCCTGCCTAAGTTTGTGGGCACAATCCATTATTGTTCCTGTTTTAAAAAGGGTGACCAAGGTGATTCGAAATGTTGCAGGTCAATCTCCTTGATTGATACTACGGTCAAAGTTTTGGGCCAGGTGATTTTAGAAATGATTTTCTTGTGGGGCAAAGAGTATAGTATTATTTCAGAGTTTCAGAATGGGTTCAAGCCTGGCCTCAGTACTATTGATCAATTCCTGAACCTAGACCTTTTACATTACATTGTCAACCCACCAAGTCACGTGACATACACATCCCAGACCCAGTCTCGGGACGTGGCCACGCCCCAAACAAATTGTTCTTAGCCGGGAGACACGGGGCATAACACACCAGCCCAATCTCGGCGGACGAAGGGTAGGACGAAAGCCTGCCACGCGGAGAGCTTTAGGTGAGTGACGCTTGCAAACAAAGGCAACGGTAGGAAAGATAGAACTGGGGCTATTTACTAGGCAGCAACTATGTACTTCCCTTGCATATGCGTGGCTTCACGCCACACGAGCAATATTCAGAACAGCACAGGGACTTTTTCTCAGGATCACTCGTACCGCTATAACCAATGGCCAATACGGGAAGATTGTTCACCCTTCCAGTTATATATCAAACTTGTGTCCTCTTAGGTGGGGGAACACCACAGTAGGCAAGTGCCGTTTTTTCTTTGGGAACAGGGTCCCTGAACGCAAGTACACATGGAACGGGTTGTGGCCACTCGCCCGCTTCCACGTGACAGATTAGGGAGATTAACTCTCAGTTTGCTAACTGTTAGACAAAAAGCGATCTTAACCTTATTTCCAGTACACACAGAACGGGTTGTGTCCATTCCTGCTAGTCAGCGCCCGTGTCCGAGTGTTAAACTAGGGAGATCAGCTCACAGTTTGCTTATTGTTAGATAAAACACGTGCAAACCTTGTTTTTAACTCCCTATTACCTAGCCTCAAATCTAGAGGCATCTTTCACGCTGTACAACCCGCCGAGTATGGATGGGGCAGATAACTCCTGACTTTTAGGTAAGTTGGGGTTATCCTCTCTCATTGCAACAAAATGAATGCTGCTACACTGTTTTTAATCACTTGATCCACCAGCATGCAGCCACACACTTATATGCTGCACCCTTTTAAACCACGCTGTTCCACATCAAAGCATGAAATGTGGTCCAGCCTTTTAACGGTTACATGCCTAGCGCGCCATTGCACCATTGAGCATGTCACCATGTATGCACATGGTCACTGTTATCATGTCACTACTGCTCATAATCTGCCTGTTTTTGTTCCCCGCCTCAGGCAAGGAACAACATAATTGAGGTAAAAACTCTTCCCATAATTTGATGTATGAGCCTTCTTAGTAGACATAAGCTATTTTCTTTTGTAGACAACACCATATTGGTCCTGACGAATCGCAAGTGAATGCACACAGCGAGAAACATATCGACCGTCTTTTTATATCCTAGTCTAGTCAAGAACAAGGAAACATCACTTTCCAGATAGTCTAGTCTAGCTTGACCTTTTAATTGTAACAAGGGACCACCCGAATAAAGTAGTCTTAGGTACCCTACGCTACATTTTAACTCACAAATCAAGTCTACAATCCCTCTGGCCCCATACCCACACTTCACCAATAGGCAGTTGGATTCAAAAGATCTCCGCCAAAGAGCCCTATTTGAGGTGAGCCCGTTGGGAATTGCACCGCCTACCCGACGAGGAGCAACGCCTATGATGAAGCATGACACCTGCAAGGGTGTGTGAGGCAAATATATCCAACATAATGGATACCCAGTGGGAGGTTAACACCCTTTAACCACCACTTTCTCCCTTGACCAGTGCACCTCACTCCCTTTCCTTTCTACCCGAGGAACAGCTTTGTCCACTTATCTTGAACAAAATATCGACTGTGGGCACGGACTGAGGCTGGACCTTCCACTCCTTTTGAGTGGTAATTACGCCCCAATCGATCCCTCTGGATCACGCTCTCCCTCCTTTTTGAAAACATTCCGAGCATGGCTAACCACCGTGGGAGTTCCTTTCTGGCGGGTAAGGCCGGCTCTATCCCCCAACCCACACCTAGACCAATTGGGTGCAAGGTGTCAACACCACCCACATAAGAGTGGTACGAACAATTCACAACAACCAAGACAACACCTCCTTGTTCCTTTGGAACAAGTCCTTCTCCTTGATTCCCCGGTGGTCTCCACAAAATGGACGGCCATGTGTTGAGTTTTGGGGAAGAAGATGCAGCAGCCATTCTAAGAATCCCATCAATCCTTGGTTTAGAGACAAGTACAGCCACAGGGAGTAACACAGCCGATTGGCAAGCCCTCTCTGACCTGAAAAGGGAATGGGTTAGAATAACTCTCCACGGCGCAATAATGGCGGAATACTTCAAGGCCAAAATTGCTCCCAATGGGCTAATTGTAAAGAACTTTCCCAGAATTTTCTGGGAGGACGGACAATTTAAAATCGAGTGGTCTTTAATCTCATGGAAATGCACCCATGACCTGCTTATTCTGATCGTTAATACTTCCAAACGTCTGGCAGACGAATTACTTACCCGCATACAAGCTGCGGAGAGTGCTCTCAAATCAGCAGTCCCGAATCCGGGTTTTAAAACCAAACTCACAGAACTCAACAAGGAACTGGCCGAACATAAGGAATACCTTATGAACCAGAAAGTCACAAAACTGCAGAAAGACATCAAACGGTTCTCCAAAGAAAAGGTATACCCTTACTTAAGAGACGATTATGTCCCACCAGGAACCAACTACCAATCAGACTCGAGTGCCACCTCATCCAGAAGGGGCTCTAACAGTGGAAGTGACTCCAGTGGAGGTGATTGGCAGGTACACCAACAACAACGTAGGGGAAGAAGAGGGGGAGGACAGGGAGGACAAGGTAACCAAAACTTCCAACATCCTCCATACCCAATACCACCATTGTGGCAATTCCCCCAATTCCCACAAACCTTTCCCCCTTATGGCCCACAATATCCTCCACAGTTTGCCCCACAGGGTGGTAACCAACCTTTTTTAGGCAGAGGTTGGGGCAGAGGACGAGGGCGAAAGCGAGGGAACGCACCAGAAAAGAGAGTGCAGTGGGAAACAACACCACAACAAGGGATGGACACCAGGAGTATGACGGCACGCAAATAAGCCTGGTTGTCAATCTCTCAGAACGCCAACTCTCAAGAGAGGAAGAAAAGGTACTACAGAAAGGCCTAGGTTTTGTACCAACTCCTAAAATAGACATGTTTCAACAAACATGCGAGATACAGACATTTTTCCGGAAAATCAGGTTGAGAGCCTTTTTTGAAGGGAGACCACATGAATCGATCGAGGATTCAGGTCTACACAATCCCTCTACCTTCACCCCACATAGTAGGATGGTTCCCAATGAAGTTTTCACTTATGAACAGGCAGTCCTAAAAGAAATCAAGACGTTAAATCTCCAAAATAGTCACCAAAACCTCTCGCGAGCTGAATTGCTTATACTGGAATCTCTAGCCAATGACCCTGTGATCACAATTAAACAGGCTGACAAGGGGGGTGCTACGGTACTCATGAATACTAAAGACTACGAGACAGAGTGCCTGAGACAATTGGGAGACAGACATTACTACACCCCGTTTCCATCTGACCCCACTAAACATCTCAGAAGCACTATCACAGGCCTAATTGAGGAGGCGGAAAGTGAAGAATGGATAAGCAAAAAGGAGGCAGACTTCCTGGTCAAGAAGGACCCGCGGACCCCCTACAATTACATACTCCCAAAAATCCACAAGGAGATGACTCCCACACCTGGACGCCCCATAGTATCGGGAATAGACTCAATACTCGAGCCTCTGTCCCAGTTCGGTGACCACTTCCTACAACCGTTGGTTAAACAAATACCATCCTATATACAGGACACCACAGATGTCCTGCGCACCCTTGAGACTTTCCAGGGAAACGGGCAGACAGATAGACAGATAGACTTTCTAATCACCCTCGATGTGGAGGCCCTCTTCACTAACATCCCACAGAGGGCCACACTGGGGGTGATAGAAGAAATTCTCAACAGTGTCTAATGGGGGTCCAATACACCACCGGCATTTATCATGGAATGCGCAACCCTGGCATTGACAGAAAATTATTTCGAGTTCAAAGGGAAGTTTTACCACCAGACGCAGGGCACCAGTATGGGCAGTACTTTTGCCCCCTCGGTAGCCTGTCTTTACATGGCTGACTTCGAAGGGAAGCACATACACCAAGAAATGAACCCCTACCACAGCAACATCAAACTGTGGAGGCGGTTCATTGACGACATCTTGATTTTCTGGACGGGAACGAGGGACTCCTACCAAGCGTTCTTTGACTGGATCAATACACTGAACCCCTATCTACACTTCACCATGACAGTGTCCGAAACAGAGATCCCCTTCCTTGATTTGACGATCAAACTCATGGAGGGCAAACTGAGCACGACTATGTTCAGGAAACCTACCGACTGGAATAGCCTCCTACATTTCTCCAGCCATCACCCAAAAGCGCTACGAACAAATTTACCGTTCGGACAGTTCCTCAGAGTGAGGCGAAACTGCAGTAGCATACCGGAGTACAAGAAACAATCCACTATCCTATCCAGAAATCTGTTGGAGAGAGGGTACCCGATCAGAGACATAGCTAAAGCCCAGAAAAGAGCCAGGAATAATCATAGGGATGCACTACTTGAACAAAGGGAGAGAACCCCCAGTGATAACGAACCAATGACCTGTGTTACCACCTTTACACCAGCCTCAACACAGGTCAAAAGCATCATCAAACGCCATTGGCAGATTTTGAACACAGGGGACCTATCTTTGGAGTTGCCACGATTCGCATTCAAGAGATCTAAAAATGTCAAGGACATCCTGATTAAGACTAGACCAAAACCGATCAGGAAGCCCACTCAATCTACCCTGTGGCATCTACCTCCAGTGACGGGACATTATCCCTGTGGGTCCTGTAGCGTATGCCCATACATTGCCATACACAAGACAATACAGCTGACAGAGTCCTTTAAATGGGAGTTAAGGGGTCATACGAATTGTAACACCTCACACTGCATATACCTGCTAAAATGCCCATGTGATCTACAATACGTGGGTATGACCTCACGTCCCATAAAGACACATATTACAGAACACCGCAGTAGTTTTCGCTGTAAAAAGGACAACACCAAAATGTGTAGGCACTTTATTGAGCACAAACACACTGCAGACTCCCTCAAATGGCTAGTCTTAGAGGCTAGTCCCAACTGCTCCAAACAAAGCCTTTTCTTTAAAGAGCAACGATGGGTACACCGCTTAGCCACAGACAGGGAGGGATTAAACGAGGACATCCCGTGGAGTTCATTATGAGGGCAGGATACACCACATATTCCCCCTACACCACCTTTTAACACCACCTGACTAGGTGCCCACAATGCTAGTACCACAATGTTGATCCAAGTTTCAACACCTTAGCTACCTAGTCATATAATGGGGTTGAATATTGATATCCTAAACCTTATAAGCCTCAATTGAACAGCCACTGGAATACTAACGCCAACCTTCCACATGTGGTTTCCTATTAGACACCAGGTGACTTACTGTTTTATTCCCACGCATCTACAATGGCACAATATACCAGACTGGTCTGTACCCCAACTGGCTCCGGGCATAATTAACCGATTGGGTGTTATTCTCTAACTTAAGTGTCCCACGATCACAAACCACTACAAAATGGCCACCTGTTTTCTAACTTAGTCATGTGACACGCACATCACTCACCAAACCTCGGAACTCCCGCCAGAGGCATGATCACGCCCAAAAACACATTGCTTTGATTAGGGAGAGACGGGGTAGGCTACACCAGCCTTCCCTGGGCTTAATACAACGAACAGAATGAGCTAAACCGACTCGATCCCCACGATTTTTAGCCACTACAAAATGGCCGCCCTGTCAACCCACCAAGTCACGTGACATACACATCCCAGACCCAGTCTCGGGACGTGGCCACGCCCCAAACAAATTGTTCTTAGCCGGGAGACACGGGGCATAACACACCAGCCCGATCTCGGCGGACGAAGGGTAGGACGAAAGCCTGCCACGCGGAGAGCTTTAGGTGAGTGACGCTTGCAAACAAAGGCAACGGTAGGAAAGATAGAACTGGGGCTATTTACTAGGCAGCAACTATGTACTTCCCTTACATATGCGTGGCTTCACGCCACACGAGCAATATACAGAACAGCACAGGGACTTTTTCTCAGGATCACTCGTACCGCTATAACCAATGGCCAATACGGGAAGATTGTTCACCCTTCCAGTTATATATCAACTTGTGTCCTCTTAGGTGGGGGAACACCACAGTAGGCAAGTGCCGTTTTTTCTTTGGGAACAGGGTCCCTGAACGCAAGTACACATGGAACGGGTTGTGGCCACTCCCATTGGTCAGCGCCCGCTTCCACGTGGCAGATTAGGGAGATTAACTCTCAGTTTGCTAACTGTTAGACAAAAAGCGATCTTAACCTTATTTCCAGTACACACAGAACGGATTGTGTCCATTCCTGCTAGTCAGCGCCCGTGTCCGAGTGTTAAACTAGGGAGATCAGCTCACAGTTTGCTTATTGTTAGATAAAACACGTGCAAACCTTGTTTTTAACTCCCTATTACCTAGCCTCAAATCTAGAGGCATCTTTCACGCTGTACAACCCGCCGAGTATTGATGGGGCAGATAACTCCTGACTTTTAGGTAAGTTGGGGTTATCCTCTCTCATTGCAACAAAATGAATGCTGCTACACAGTTTTTAATCACTTGATCCACCAGCATGCAGCCACACACTTATATGCTGCACCCTTTTAAACCACGCTGTTCCACATCAAAGCATGAAATGTGGTCCAGCCTTTTAACGGTTACATGCCTAGCGCGCCATTGCACCATTGAGCATGTCACCATGTATGCACCTGGTCACTGTTATCATGTCACTACTGCTCATAATCTGCCTGTTTTTGTTCCCCACCTCAGGCAAGGAACAACATAATTGAGGTAAAAACTCTTCCCATAATTTGATGTATGAGCCTTCTTAGTAGACATAAGCTATTTTCTTTTGTAGACAACACCATATTGGTCCTGACGAATCGCAAGTGAATGCACACAGCGAGAAACATGTCGACCGTCTTTTTATATCCTAGTCTAGTCTAGAACAAGGAAACATCACTTTCCAGATAGTCTAGTCTAGCTTCACCTTTTAATTGTAACGAGGGACCACCCGAATAAAGTAGTCTCAGGTACCCTACGCTACATTTTAACTCACAAATCAAGTCTACAATCCCTCTGGCCCCATACCCACACTTCACCAATAGGCAGTTGGATTCAAAAGATCTCCGCCAAAGAGCCCCTCTTTGAGGTGAGCCCGTTGGGAATTGCACCGCCTACCCGACGAGGAGCAACGCCTATGATGAAGCATGACACCTGCAAGGGTGTGTGAGGCAAATATATCCAACATAATGGATACCCAGTGGGAGGTTAACACCCTTTAACCACCACTTTCTCCCTTAACCAGTGCACCTCACTCCCTTTCCTTTCTACCCGAGGAACAGCCTTGTCCACTTATCTTGAACAAAATATCGACTGTGGTGACGGACTGAGGCTGGACCTTCCACTCCTTTTGAGTGGTAATTACGCCCCAATCGATCCCTCTGGATCACGCTCTCCCTCCTTTTTGAAAACATTCCGAGCAAGGCTAACCACCGTGGGAGTTCCTTTCTGGCGGGTAAGACCGGCTCTATCCCCCAACCCACACCTAGACTAATTGGGTGCAAGGTGTCAACACCACCCACATAAGAGTGGTACGAACAATTCACAACAACCAAGACAACACCTCCTTGTTCCTTTGGAACAAGTCCTTCTCCTTGATTCCCCTGTGCTCTCCACAAAATGGACGGCCATGGGTTGAGTTTTGGGGAAGAAGATGCAGCAGCCATTCTAAGAATCCCATCAATCCTTGGTGTAGAGACAAGTACAGCCACAGGGAGTAACACAGCCGATTGGCAAGCCCTCTCTGACCTGAAAAGGGAATGGGTTAGAATAACTCTCCACGGCGCAATAATGGCGGAATACTTCAAGGCCAAAATTGCTCCCAATGGGCTAATTGTAAAGAACTTTCCCAGAATTTTTTTGGGAGGACGGACAATTTAAAATCGAGTGGTCTTTAATCTCATGGAAATGCACCCATGGCCTGCTTATTCTGATCGTTAATACTTCCAAACGTCTGGCAGACGAATTACTTACCCGCATACAAGCTGCGGAGAGTGCTCTCAAATCAGCAGTCCCGAATCCGGGTTTTAAAACCAAACTCACAGAACTCAACAAGGAACTGGCCGAACATAAGGAATACCTTATGAACCAGAAAGTCACAAAACTGCAGAAAGACATCAAACGGTTCTCCAAAGAAAAGGTATACCCTTACTTAAGAGACGATTATGTCCCACCAGGAACCAACTACCAATCAGACTCGAGTGCCACCTCATCCAGAAGGGGCTCTAACAGTGGAAGTGACTCCAGTGGAGATGATTGGCAGGTACACCAACAACAATGTAGGGGAAGAAGAGGGGGAGGACAGGGAGGACAAGGTAACCAAAACTTCCAACATCCTCCATACCCAATACCACCATTGTGGCAATTCCCCCAATTCCCACAAACCTTTCCCCCTTATGGCCCACAATATCCTACCCAGTTTGCTCCACAGGGTGGTAACCGACCTTTTTTAGGCAGAGGTTGGGGCAGAGGGCGAGGGCGAAAGTGAGGGAACGCACCAGAAAAGAGAGTGCAGTGGGAAACAACACCACAACAAGGGATGGACACCAGGAGTATGACGGCACGCAAATAAGCCTGGTTGTCAATCTCTCAGAACGCCAACTCTCAAGAGAGGAAGAAAAGGTACTACAGAAAGGCCTAGGTTTTGTACCAACTCCTAAAATAGACATGTTTCAACAAACATGCGAGATACAGACATTTTTCCGGAAAATCAGGTTGAGAGCCTTTTTTGAAGGGAGACCACATGAATCGATCGAGGATTCAGGTCTACACAATCCCTCTACCCTCACCCCACATAGTGGGATGGTTCCCAATGAAGTTCTCACTTATGAACAGGCAGTCCTAAAAGAAATCAAGACGTTAAATCTCCAAAATAGTCACCAAAACCTCTCGCGAGCTGAATTGCTTATACTGGAATCTCTAGCCAATGACCCTGTGATCACAATTAAGCAGGCTGACAAGGGGGGTGCTACGGTACTCATGAATACTAAAGACTACGAGACAGAGTGCCTGAGACAATTGGGAGACAGACGTTACTACACCCCGATTCCATCTGACCCCACTGAACGTCTCAGAAGCACTATCACAGGCCTAATTGAGGAGGCGGAAAGTAAAGAATGGATAAGCAAAAAGGAGGCAGACTTCCTGGTCAAGAAGGACCCGCGGACCCCCTACTTTTACATACTCCCGAAAATCCACAAGGAGATGACCCCCACACCTGGACGCCCCATAGTATCGGGAATAGACTCAATTCTCGAGCCTCTGTCCCAGTTCTGTGACCACTTCCTACAACCGTTGGTTAAACAAATACCATCCTATATACAGGACACCACAGATGTCCTGCGCACCCTTGAGACTTTCCAGGGAAACGGGCAGACAGATAGACAGATCGACTTTCTAATCACCCTCGATGTGGAGGCCCTCTACACTAACATCCCACAGAGGGCCACACTGGGGGTGATAGAAGAAATTCTCAACAGTATCCAATGGGGGTCCAATACACCACCGGCATTTATCATGGAATGCGCAACCCTGGCATTGACAGAAAATATTTCGAGTTCAAAGGGAAGTTTTACCACCAGACGCAGGGCACCAGCATGGGCAGTACTTTTGCCCCCTCGGTAGCCTGTCTTTACATGGCTGACTTCGAAGGGAAGCACATACACCAAGAAATGAACCCCTACCATAGCAACATCAAACTGTGGAGGCGGTTCATTGACGACATCTTGATTTTCTGGACGGGAACGAGGGACTCCTACCAAGCGTTCTTTGACTGGATCAATACACTGAACCCCTATCTACACTTCACCATGACAGTGTCCGAAACAGAGATCCCCTTCCTTGATTTGACGATCAAACTCATGGAGGGCAAACTGAGCACGACTATGTTCAGGAAACCTACCGACCGGAATAGCCTCCTACATTTCTCCAGCCATCACCCAAAAGCGCTACAAACAAATTTACCGTTCGTACAGTTCCTCAGAGTGAGGCGAAACTGCAGTAGCATACCGGAGTACAAGAAACAATCCACTATCCTATCCAGAAATCTATTGGAGAGAGGGTACCCGATCAGAGACATAGCTAAAGCCCAGAAAAGAGCCAGGAATAATCATAGGGATGCCCTACTTGAACAAAGGGAGAGAACCCCCAGTGATAACGAACCAATGACCTGTGTTACCACCTTTACACCAGCCTCAACACAGGTCAAAAGCATCATCAAACGCCATTGGCAGGTTTTGAACACAGGGGACCTATCTTTGGAGTTGCCACGATTCGCATTCAAGAGATCTAAAAATGTCAAGGACATCCTGATTAAGACTAGACCAAAACTGATCAGGAAGCCCACTCAATCTACCCTGTGGCATCTACCTCCAGTGACGGGACATTATCCCTGTGGGTCCTGTAGCGTATGCCCATACATTGCCATACACAAGACAATACAGCCGACAGAGTCCTTTAAATGGGAGTTAAGGGGTCATACGAATTGTAACACCTCACACTCCATATACCTGCTAAAATGCCCATGTGATCTACAATACGTGGGTATGACCTCACGTCCCATAAAGACACGTATTACAGAACACCGCAGTAGTTTTCGCTGTAAAAAGGACAACACCAAAATGTGTAGGCACTTTATTGAGCACAAACACACTGCAGACTCCCTCAAATGGCTAGTCTTAGAGGCTAGTCCCAACTGCTCCAAACAAAGCCTTTTCTTTAAAGAGCAACGATGGGTACACCGCTTAGCCACAGACAGGGAGGGATTAAACGAGGACATCCCGTGGAGTTCATTATGAGGGCAGGATACACCACATATTCCCCCTACACCACCTTTTAACACCACCTGACTAGGTGCCCACAATGCTAGTACCACAAAGTTGATCCAAGTTTCAACACCTTAGCTACCTAGTCATATAATGGGGTTGAATATTGATATCCTAAACCTTATAAGCCTCAATTGAACAGCCACTGGAATACTAACGCCAACCTTCCACATGTGGTTTCCTATTAGACACCAGGTGACTTACTGTTTTATTCCCACGCATCTACAATGGCACAATATACCAGACTGGTCTGTACCCCAACTGGCTCCGGGCATAATTAACCGATTGGGTGTTATTCTCTAACTTAAGTGTCCCACGATCACAAACCACTACAAAATGGCCGCCTGTTTTCTAACTTAGTCATGTGACACGCACATCACTCACCAAACCTCGGAACTCCCGCCAGAGGCATGATCACGCCCAAAAACACATTGCTTTGATTAGGGAGGGACGGGGTAGGCTACACCAGCCTTCCCTGGGTTTAATACAACGAACAGAATGAGCTAAACCGACTCGATCCCCACGATTTTTAGCCACTACAAAATGGCCGCCCTGTCAACCCACCAAGTCACGTGACATACACATCCCAGACCCAGTCTCGGGACGTGGCCACGCCCCAAACAAATTGTTCTTAGCCGGGAGACACGGGGCATAACACACCAGCCCGATCTCGGCGGACGAAGGGTAGGACGAAAGCCTGCCACGCGGAGAGCTTTAGGTGAGTGACGCTTGCAAACAAAGGCAACGGTAGGAAAGATAGAACTGGGGCTATTTACTAGGCAGCAACTATGTACTTCCCTTACATATGCGTGGCTTCACGCCACACGAGCAATATACAGAACAGCACAGGGACTTTTTCTCAGGATCACTCGTACCGCTATAACCAATGGCCAATACGGGAAGATTGTTCACCCTTCCAGTTATATATCAACTTGTGTCCTCTTAGGTGGGGGAACACATTGTTCAGCGCCCGCTTCCACGTGGCAGATTAGGGAGATTAACTCTCAGTTTGCTAACTGTTAGACAAAAAGCGATCTTAACCTAATTTCCAGTACACACAGAACGGGTTGTGTCCATTCCTGCTAGTCAGCGCCCGTGTCCGAGTGTTAAACTAGGGAGATCAGCTCACAGTTTGCTTATTGTTAGATAAAACACGTGCAAACCTTGTTTTTAACTCCCTATTACCTAGCCTCAAATCTAGAGGCATCTTTCACGCTGTACAACCCGCCGAGTATTGATGGGGCAGATAACTCCTGACTTTTAGGTAAGTTGGGGTTATCCTCTCTCATTGCAACAAAATGAATGCTGCTACACTGTTTTTAATCACTTGATCCACCAGCATGCAGCCACACACTTATATGCTGCACCCTTTTAAACCACGCTGTTCCACATTGTCACGAAGCCGAGCTCCATGACCTAGATGAGCTCCCTGACTTGGACGGACGGGGTGTACCTGCTAACGTTTCTTCCTTTCCACCCCGTCCGCAGGATCCTTTCGACGTTTCCTGGGTTTCCCCGGCTCTGCCTCCAGTACATCCGTCTCTGTATCCAGCTTCTGTGACGCTGGGGGCGTGTTCTCCGGCATCTACAGCAGTCGACCACTCAGGTGCCCGGACGTCATCTGACACTGTCCAATTGGGGGAGCTAGGGGCGTTTAAGGAAGCTCCGTCTTGTTCTGTCAGCGCGGAACCTTTGGGATGCCAGCCGAAGCACGAGGAAGACGCCGTCACGGAGGAAGAAGGAGGAACTATTGTGGAACCGCTTCTGGGACCCCTGGAGCAGAGACTCGACAAGCCAGGAGGCCAACTTTACCACGAACCGCCCCGCCACACTTCCAAGGGAGAAGTGTGGCTCCACAAGGTACGAGGGCGTTTTCAGGGATTGTTTAAATCACGGGGTGGGACAGGGTAGCCTGAGGGTGGTCACTATCGCCGTACCTTGCCGTCCGCCTACACTCATAGACTGCTATAGATGGTGGTAGCAACCTGGTGATCCCTCACTACCCTACCCTACTCTCTCCTCTTGTACATATCGACCCCAGCCCCTAACATGGCTCTTTTCTTTTCCCGAGTGTATCTCCGGACCAGCGGCTACCTCCGGTTGAGTCAAGACAGGAAGTGAAGACCCCGGAAGTTCCCCAACGGAGAGACTCCACGCTTGTGTTTTGTAACCTACTGGACATTGTGTTCTTACACCCCTTCTGAGACTAACCCGGTATTGTTAAACCGAATAAAAACCGGTTAAAGATAGACTCCAACTCGTGGCGACTCTCATTCTCCTGACCCCCCTTCCCACAAGTGGTGCCGTGACTCGGATCAATCAGTGAACCACGCCATCCGATACAGAATGGAGAATCTGTTAACCCAAATGGAAGCCGACAGGTCTGCGTTTTCCCAAGCCATTCAGACCTAGTCCGATAACATTCTAAAATTGGCGGAGGGACAAACACAACTAATGACTGTGTTAGGACAGGGAAGGGCTACAGCTCCACCTCCAGGCACTGTTGTACCGCTACAGAAATTTAGTCCAGGCGAGGACCCACTTGCTTTCTTTTTGAATTTCGAAAGAGCGGCAAGAGCCAGTTCCTGGCCTGGGGATAAGTGGCCCTTCTATTTGGCACCTTTGTTAATAGGTGAGGCCCAGGCAGCTTATCAGACAGTGAACCGGGATGGAACAACTGCTTATGCGGTCGTGAAACAGTATATCCTCGATAGGTTGGGGGTAGACGAGGAAACACATCGACTTCGGTTTCGTCAAGAGAAAGGATCACCCGGGGATTTACCCAAAACCTTGTTTTTTAAGTTAAAGGAGTCTGCGGACTTATGGCTAAAACCCCAGGATGGAAACATCGATGCCATTATGAACAAAGTATATCTTGAACAGTTCATCGAGGCCCTTCCCTATAGCACTCAGAGGTGGCTTAAACAACATGCAGGTTTAACGTTGGAGCATGCTATAGAAATGGCGACTTGTTACGCCCGGGCTCAGTGTAAGCCTTATATGAGGGAACCAGAAAAAAACGCTAAACTTTTAGCACCTGTCAAAACTGAAAAAAAATTCCAAAAACCTATTCCAGAACCAGCGAAGGTGCGGTTCCAACGACCTGAACTTCCCAATTCAGGCCCTCAATGTTATGACTGCGGAGAGTGGGGCCATATTGCTCGGTTTTGTAGGGAAAAAAAAGAAAGAGAAGAGGAACCTATGGACGTGAGCTATGCCCCGAGGTCCATCCTGTACGCTCAAGAAACCGGAACCACTTTCTATGTACGGGTCTCTTTGAACGGTATTAGTATAAGAGCGTTGTTGGATTCCGGCTGCAAACAATCGGTTATAAGAGAAGAGTTGGTAGACCACAACTCTCTCATTGTGGGGAGACGGGTCAGTATCCGCTGTGTACATGGGGACGTCAAGGAATATCCCGTGGCCAAAGTCACGTTGAACACACCTTCAGGGAAAAACATGGAAGTTGTCGTAGGAGTTATAGCTGGTTTACCAGAACCCGTAATCATAGGGAAGGATAACCCTTCATTCAGCACTTTGTTGTTAGATACACTTCACCACTTGTCCCTTCCCCGGGATGCCTTGTTAGCCGCAGAACCCTGGGCCACTGACACCCATTTCAGGACTGCCCAATTAAACGATGCAAGTCTCACCAATGCCTGGCAGGTGGCACGAAACGGACAAGATCCGTCCACCAGAAGTTATCCCACGTTTATTGAAAAGAATGGCCTACTGTATCGACTCGCCAAGGTTGACGCCGACCCTCAACTGCTGGTCCCGAATAGTTTTCGTGATCAGATATTGTTTTTTGGTCATGCTCATCTGTTAGCTGGCCACTCTGGGGTAGAAAAAACGGGTCAGTCTATATTGCAACATTTCTTCTGGCCAGGTATTTACGCCCAAGTCCAAAAATATTGTCAGGAGTGTAGAATATGTCAGAAACTGAACCCTTACACTCCTCCTCCTGTCCCTTTGGTACCCATGCCTATAATAGGGGTCCCCTTTGACCGTAAAGGAATGGACTTAATCGGCCCTTTGCCGAAATCCTCCCGCGGACACCAGTACGCCCTGGTCTTGGTTGATTACGCCACGAGATATCCCGAGGCTTTTCCTCTTAAAGCAGCCACTTCAGCAGTGATAGCCCAGAGGTTAGTTGAGGTCTTCTCTCGCATGGGTTTTCCAAAGGAAATTGTTACCGATCAGGGCACCCCTTTTGTTTCCCGTTTGATGCAACAGGTATGCAAACAATTAAACATCAAACACATTAAAACGTCTGTATATCACCCACAAACAGACGGTTTGGTTGAGCGATACAACGGCTCCCTTAAGCTAACGTTAAAAAAGTTGTTGTCGGGTGATGGGAAGAACTGGGACCAGTTATTACCCCTGGCCCTCTTTGTGCTCCGTAGTCAGAAACAGTCCAGCCTAGGGACTTCTCCATTTGAATTGTTGTTTGGGAGACCCCCTAGAACACTTCTTGAAATCACTAAAGATAGTTGGGAGACTGAGGGAGCACAGGAAGCCGAGGCCCTATTGGATTACACCAGGCAACTACAGAGCAGGCTACACAAACTTAGAACACTTGCTCACGAGCATTTAGCGGTGGCTCAAACCAAACAGAAAACCCTATACGATCGGGGTACAAAGTGGAGGGTATTAGATGTAGGCGATTGGGTTTTGATTCTATTACCCTCCTCTACACATAAAATGAGGAAGGAGTGGCAGGGGCCCTTCAGAATATTGAGGAAAATAGGACGCACTACCTACTTGGTACAGTTAGGAAGAGGTAAAACCCAAATGTATCATATCAACATACTTAAAAAATGGTTAGGGACACCCCCTCAGGCAGTCAATGTGGCGTCCCCTGTACTCGATACAAACCATACAGTCAGTGCTGCTCCTATCAATCCTGATCTGTCTGCTACCCTGCAACAAGAAGTTAAAAACCTACTCTTGTCTCATGCAGAAGTCTTCTCGGATCAACCGGGCCGTACCCACTTGGCGGAACACAGTATACCTACTCTCCCCGATACAGTGGTAAAACAAAAGCCATACCGAATCCCAGAGGCAAGACGCTTAGCATTCCAGGCCGAGGTAGACAGTATGCTGAAATCCGGGATCATAGTTCCTTCCCACAGTAATTGGTGCTCACCGGTGGTCTTGGTACCGAAGCCTGACGGTAGTATACGTTTTTGTATCGACTTCAGGGCCGTTAACCGGGTGTCTAAACAAGACGCATACCCCTTGCCTAGAGTCGATGAACTACTGGAACGCCTTGGAGAGGCCCGGTACATCACCACCATAGATCTCACCAAGGGATATTGGCAGATACCCCTTGCTCCTAATGACATGGAAAAGACGGCATTCTCAACCCCTTCTGGTCATTACCACTTCACGGTACTTCCTTTTGGATTACATGGGGCGCCAGCAACATTTCAGAGGGTCATGGATACACTACTGGCACCTCACTTACACTATGCGTCGGCCTACCTGGACGACATTGTAGTGTTTAGCAAGACATGGGATGACCATTTGAAACATCTTGGGAACATACTGACCAGTCTAAAGGATGCCAATCTCCACATTAATGCAAAGAAATCCCGATTTGCTTTCCAGCAGGTCAAGTATCTCGGGTATCTTTTAGGAGATGGGCAGATTAAGCCTCAGACTGAGAAACTAGACGCAATCAAAGCATTACCTTACCCCTCTACAAAAAAAGAACTCAGGGCCTGCTTGGGATTGGTGGGTTACTACCGCCGATTCATTGCTCAGTTTGCTAGTCTGGCGGGTCCCCTCACTGACCTACTCGGGAAGAACATCAAGTCTGCTGCGCTCCCCTCTCCTTCTGTTGTACAGACTTCAGCCTTCCAGGCTTTGAAGGACGCTTTGACTTCTTCCTCTGTTCTCATTTCTCCTGATTTTCTCAAACCGTTCATTCTCCAGACGGACGCTTCTGGGGTTGGTATAGGAGCGGTTCTTTCCCAGGAGGATGTGAATGGGGCTGAAAGGCCTGTGCTCTTTATCAGTCGCAAGCTGTTTCCTAGGGAGCAGGCGTATTCTACGATTGAAAAGGAATGCCTGGCTGTCCGTTGGGGAGTGGAAAAATTGAGATACTATCTCGAAGGGAGGCCGTTTGTGTTGTATACGGATCATGCTCCCTTGACTCGGCTCCAACGTAACAGGGGACACAATGATCGCATCCTGCGTTGGTTCTTGGCCCTACAGCCTTTCCAGATTGAGGTCCGTCACAGAAAGGGTTCCTTGCAGGGCAATGTTGACTTTCTGTCCCGGTATCCGATTCCCCCCGATCGGGTCAATCCTGGGGGTGGGATGTGTCACGAAGCCGAGCTCCATGACCTAGATGAGCTCCCTGACTTGGACGGACGGGGTGTACCTGCTAACGTTTCTTCCTTTCCACCCCGTCCGCAGGATCCTTTCGACGTTTCCTGGGTTTCCCCGGCTCTGCCTCCAGTACATCCGTCTCTGTATCCAGCTTCTGTGACGCTGGGGGCGTGTTCTCCGGCATCTACAGCAGTCGACCACTCAGGTGCCCGGACGTCATCTGACACTGTCCAATTGGGGGAGCTAGGGGCGTTTAAGGAAGCTCCGTCTTGTTCTGTCAGCGCGGAACCTTTGGGATGCCAGCCGAAGCACGAGGAAGACGCCGTCACGGAGGAAGAATGAGGAACTATCGTGGAACCGCTTCTGGGACCCCTGGAGCAGAGACTCGACAAGCCAGGAGGCCAACTTTACCACGAACCGCCCCGCCACACTTCCAAGGGAGAAGTGTGGCTCCACAAGGTACGAGGGCGTTTTCAGTGATTGTTTAAATCACGGAGTGGGACAGGGTAGCCTGAGGGTGGTCACTATCGCCGTACCTTGCCGTCCGCCTACACTCATAGACTGCTATAGATGGTGGTAGCAACCTGGTGATCCCTCACTACCCAACCCTACTCTCTCCTCTTGTACATATCGACCCCAGCCCCTAACATGGCTCTTTTCTTTTCCCGAGCGTATCTCCGGACCAGCGGCTACCTCCGGTTGAGTCAAGACAGGAAGTGAAGACCCCGGAAGTTCCCCAACGTTGAGACTCCACGCTTGTGTTTTGTAACCTACTGGACATTGTGTTCTTACACCCCTTCTGAGACTAACCCGGTATTGTTAAACCGAATAAAAACCGGTTAAAGATAGACTCCAACTCGTGGCGACTCTCATTCTCCTGACCCCCCTTCCCACACACATCAAAGCATGAAATGTGGTCCAGCCTTTTAACGGTTACATGCCTAGCGCGCCATTGCACCATTGAGCATGTCACCATGTATGCACATGGTCACTGTTATCATGTCACTACTGCTCATAATCTGCCTGTTTTTGTTCCCCGCCTCAGGCAAGGAACAACATAATTGAGGTAAAAACTCTTCCCATAATTTGATGTATGAGCCTTCTTAGTAGACATAAGCTATTTTCTTTTGTAGACAACACCATATTGGTCCTGACGAATCGCAAGTGAATGCACACAGCGAGAAACATATTGACCGTCTTTTTATATCCTAGTCTAGTCAAGAACAAGGAAACATCACTTTCCAGATAGTCTAGTCTAGCTTGACCTTTTAATTGTAACAAGGGACCACCCGAATAAAGTAGTCTTAGGTACCCTACGCTACATTTTAACTCACAAATCAAGTCTACAATCCCTCTGGCCCCATACCCACACTTCACCAATAGGCAGTTGGATTCAAAAGATCTCCGCCAAAGAGCCCCTCTTTGAGGTGAGCCCGTTGGGAATTGCACCGCCTACCCGACGAGGAGCAATGCCTATGATGAAGCATGACACCTGCAAGGGTGTGTGAGGCAAATATATCCAACATAATGGATACCCAGTGGGAGGTTAACACCCTTTAACCACCACTTTCTCCCTTGACCAGTGCACCTCACTCCCTTTCCTTTCTACCCGAGGAACAGCCTTGTCCACTTTTCTTGAACAAAATGATTTATGTTATGCACATTGACTCAGACTGGCAGGTCGTGCTATTGGATGTTGTACTGTATGTTTTATCTTTTTTTATGTGCATAGGTTTGATGGTATGTTTAATGATTTGTGGATTGTGTGCATCTTTTAGTGTTATATTTTAACCAAATAAAGATTTATGCTACTCTAATGGCCAGTACAGATTCAGAATGCTCAGGCTTTGACTTAAATTCCCAGCTAGAATCCCGTAATGCATGGTAAGTCACAAATGCACTGTGCAGCCTTCCCATGCAAAAATATTTCATGAAAATTTGTGCTATAGGTTGAAAAGGTCTAGTGCAAACTAATGAGATGTGTCTCTGTACAAAAGCTTACCCTCAAATTTCCACCTCAGGCTCCATGTGCTCATTTATAACAATTGTGACAAATTGGGTTGTTGGTTGAGTGGTGTGTAGGTTCTTCTCAAGCAACACCCACATTCCTTGTCCAGGCGAACCACAAAAATATAATAAATTAATCTGTGATGTACACAACAGTAGTTTGGTACAAAAGCAGTCAGACTTAACTTTGAGGCAATGTGTACAATATTTGTGTGTGTTTGAGTTTGAGTTTTAAATTATTTATAAAGCGCACGTACACCTGACGGTTCCATGGCGCTACAATATGCTAAGTCCTTAAGAAGCGAGAATAACAGGGGGGGGACTAGATTATAGGGGAAAGGCTTTAGAGAACAGAAAGGTTTTTAAAGCCTTTCTGAAAAGCGGGTGTTGGGTAGAACATCTAAGTTGGATAGGAAGGGAGTTCCAAAAAATGGGGGCAAGGGTGGAGAATTTAGAACCTCCCCATTTTTTTCGGCGAAAGCGGGGAACAGTCAGAAGGTGTTGAGAAGAGGAACGAAGTTCCCTGGAGGGGGCATAGGGTTTGATCTCCGAGGAGATAAAAGCAGGGGAAGGGCCTAGCTGGGCCTGGAAGCTGAGGCAACCCACCTTGAATTGGGAGCATTCACGAATGGGGAGCCAGTGCAAGGATTTTAAGAGGGGAGTGACGTGATGGGATTTAGTGAGGTTGAAGACCAAACGGGCAGCTTGGTTCTGAACCAGCTGCAGCCGTCGTACGTTGTAAGCCGGCATGCCATGGTAAAGGGAATTGGCATAATCCAAGCGGGAGACGACCATGGAAAGTACGATAAGTTTTAGGGCCGTGAAGGAGAAGAAGCAGGAGACCTTGCGGATAGTGCGGAGAGATAGAAAAGAGGAGGAAACCACCGAGCTCACCTGAGAGTGCAGAGTGAGTTGGTCGTTGATTTTAATACCGAGGGTTTTAACAGAGGAAGAAGGGAGTGGGGGGGGGGCCCAAGGGAAAGGGGCCAGAAAAGAGGGGACCAGGGACTGGAGCAACCACCTGTCAAAACCAGCTCTGTTTTATCTGGGTTTAGTTTCAGGTGGTTGTGATTCATCCAGTCCCGGATGAAGAGCATTGTAGTTTGGAAATTAGATATAGAGTCAGGGGAGTGAGAGAGAGAAAATATGAGCTGGAGGTCATCCGCATAGTTATATACGGAGACCTCCATTAGTTGAAGAGCAAAGATGAGGGGGGCTATGTACAAGTTAAATAGTAAAGGGGAGAGAGAAGAGCCTTGGGGGACCCCACATACCACCTTCCGAGGTTCAGCCGAGAAATCGCCCAGGCGGACCGCTTGAGTGCGATCACTTAGAAAGGAGGACAACCAGACCAAGGCAGTGCCCCCGATCCCCGCCGCCCCGACGCGGGAGAGTAAGATGGAATGGTCCACCGTGTCAAAGGCGGACACGTGCCGCACACAAACAGTAATAAAGTGAGAACACAACATAAGAAAACCTGACACCAATTTAGAAAAATAGAGTAAAATTTAAAAACCCATTTGCTACCAAACTGACACAAATCAAATCAATAGAACTGGAGATGTGCAATTTCAAATTGTTTGGTAAGTATAGCACCTCAAAGCACAAAGAACTTGTGGTTATCTGGTCATGCGAGACTGGGTGAAAATCGCAAGTTCTGGCTGACCGTGATGGAGCATTGGCCAGACACAAGGACCAGTTTAGTCCTGTTGAAACAGTTACCTTCTCAAAGTCTGGCATGAAGAGTCAAGTTCTTGGTGGAGGAGGCTGCGAGAAGCAGGAAGAGCTTTGCGATGGTCATCGCTATAGCGCCTGAGACATGTTTAACAAGGCTACTTAAGTGCAGCAAGCCTACTAGTAGCATTTTATTTACAGGCCCTGGGTACATATAGTACTACTTAACAAGGGACTTATAAGTAAATTAAATGTGCCAATTGGTTGTAAACCAATTTTTACCATGATTAAAGGAGAGAGCACAATCCTTTAAGACTATTTAGCAGTGGTAAAGTTCACAGAATCCTAAAAGTCAACAAGACGGGTTAAGAAATCAAGACAGTGAAGGCAAACAGTTAGGGGGTGACCCTTCAGAGCGGGTCAAGTCCAGCAACCTCATCTTTTCAGCACAATTATCCCACATGAGCATTTCACTGTCAATGCTTGGGGGATCATCCTTTGTCAAATACTGCCGAAATTGCCCAGTAAAGGTGCTGAATAATTATTGCCACCTCCTCTTGCACAGGAGTTGTCCTCCTGCCAGGCTCTGCACCCAGCCACCACTGTACATGGCTAGAGGAACATTGTTGGATGTGTTATATGATAAAAAAACAAAATTCACAGAAAAAAACAAAGGTTAAAATGATGTTAAGGTTTGTTTTGGTTAAAGTGCAGTTATGATTGAGAACTTTTATGGGTCATCTTCATTGTCCCCACAGATATGACCGAATATTGTGATGTGAACCTGAAGCCTGGATTTCATCTTTCAACGAAAAACTTGACAAAAAGCATTGCAAATAATTATAGTTGTGAAAAAAATCTTTTTTTGGTTTAAAAAATTATTGAAGAACCTCTATGTACTTATTTGCGCCCTGACGAAGGATTGGATAATATCGGTCCTGTTCCGAAACGCGCATCGGCGCTTGTTGTTTTGCTGTTTTTTTCTTTTTGTATGCCATTTTTAAATGATGTATATATAGGAATGTTTTTCTTTTGTGATGTGTGTATGATTCTGTAAATATTGTTGAGTGGTATGATTGATGATGGTTTGATTGAGTGTGATTGATGATTATATTGAAGTGGTGAGTGGGCAGGCTGCATTTTTGTGTTCGAAATGTAAATAGAGTTTGTATATACATTTATGTCTTTATTGTTATTGGATTGGATTTATAAATTAAAAGAATTTTTTCTAGAAAATAAATATACATATGATTTTCAAATAAATAAGTCTTGTGTGGGACAATGATGATGTTTTGAATTATAGATTAGAGCGTTTGCCTTTCTTTATACCCGGACCTAGGGGAGGTTCTCCTGTTCTTGATTTCAGAGTTTTTCCCTGCCCCCCTCCCCTAGCATTCATATTCAGGGACCCTCTTGTGTTTTTGACTTTTTGAATGATTGAGAACTAAAACTCAAAATGCAATGAAAGTCACAATTTGTGGTATGACAATCATGCAAATCATAGCTCACACACTAAATGCAATGCTCAACCCAGAACCCAGAAAATGTGGAATGTAATGTTATCAATAAGATTATTTATGACATCTGTAATTGCATCTATCACATCAAGGGTATGATCATGAGCACTGCATTTGTTTGTGAGCTCAGGTTTGCATGACTATTGTGCAGGCTATAAATTGTGGTCACGGATTGCATGTAAAATTACTTAGACAATAAAACAACTCTCTCTCCTAATAGACACATATCTCATTGGTGTGCTTTTACCTTACTATACAATTTAACCCATTGCAACCTGATTTTGGTTAAGTATATTTTGTTAAAACAAATGCACATTTTGTTAAGTGTCTTTTATTAAAACAAATACAAATGAAATAATGCCATGGCTTTTACCACATATGCAGAAGTGGGGAGAATAATATGATATTTCTTATCATTATGGATGGAGGGAATGGGCATCATGAATCATGCAAGGCCTTGCCTTGCATGAGTCATGGCCCCTCCCCACAATCAACAATGGTATTAAATATCATATTACACCCTGCACATCTGCATATATACTACATATATGACATTTGATACAGTTTTTAAAACATTAACCGATTCACTTAAACGGCAAAGAGAAACATGTAGTATTTGATGCCCTAAAAGTAGTGAGTAACAAGTAGGTAAACTGAGTTGAATATGAGGTATGAACTAGGTTGATGACTTCATAGCCATGTTGCATATTGTGCGCATTAAAAACCAGTGGGTGTTGTGAGTATAACCTATTTTATTTAAAATACTGAGCTATTTCATGTGTTTATACTAGGGCATCAGGACTAGATCCTTATTTGGCCATTTGTGAACTAATAATCTGTGACGTGGAGGTCCTATCAAATGAAAACCACTGCAGCGACACTGATAACATACAATATCCCAATATGAAAGTCACAGAAATAATGGTTCACACATCAAAAGAAAAACCTATTGAAGAGAAGGAAATATTGCTTTACCAATAGAATACACGTTGTCAAGAGTGGCTCGACGAAGTCACAATAAGAATATAGAGTAATCTAGTGTTGGACTGGCTTTCTGAGCAGCGTGCCAGTCTAGCACTGCCAGGTGGGCCATCTTGAACAGTCATTGTGTGGGCTATTTTTCTTTTTGGTCCTATCATGTAATACTGAACCCAAAAATAACCCACACACTGGTCCTTTCAAGTTGTCCCATCTGGCAGTGCAGGACGGGTGTAAGGCCAGCCAAGACTAGAGTAATCTCAGTGTAATTCAGTGTAAGCCGCATTGGGATCTCACAAGCAGCTGTGCTTATCAAAATCAGTTTCCTTGCAGACACGAAATGATATTGATACAATAAACTACAATAATGATGTAAATAGGAATTATATATTGCATGGTACCTACCATGCTAATGATTCCAATTTGGAGCATCTTATTTATTTTAATTCTCAAAAGAGTTAGAATAAAATAGTGTTGTGATTAAGCCATATTGTCTGGGCAGGTTCACCAGGTATATATTAGTTCAAATCCAGTTCTTGTGCAGGTAACGAAGTGTAATGTGCACCGAGACTGGCCACCGCACTGTAATTCTGAACACAGCGGAATCATTTATTAATCTACGATATAGTCCAAAGGGATTGTAATGCCTACTCTAGTCCTGTAGTCTTGCAGCCCTGTAACATCTCTGCCCAAAGAGAGTGTACATTTTCTTCACAAAGTTAAGACTGAAGATGTGAGAACAGAACCAGGATATAGTTTGGTTAAAAATCTGCAAAATATTGCCAATAACAGAGAATGCACACTCCTCATTAATGCAACCATTTTCTCTAATGAGTAAAACAGCTTTCTTTTGGGAATAGAGGGATGAGCATCGAGAAGTGCAAACAATGTGGCAGTGACCAGCTCACATTTGTGTTCACTGATGAACACAGACCTGAAGAATGAGGGCATGTCAATTGAATCTGCAAGCTGTTGTATGTGTGATTTAATAGCTGCTATTGAGCAAGTGTAAGTGTCCAGGCAGCTTCCCAATAGGAAGCCTGATGACAGCAAAGGTGTTGTAGTCGCAATAACGATCCCTGAGTACGATTTGATTCAAGTAACTGTTTATTGGAGCACCGATACACAACGGCTACATCTCTCTACTGAATGGAATCTTACATGTCTTACAAACCATAATACAGAGCAACCAATGGAAACACACAGAGTTCCATTCTCCTTGGAACTTACAGTAATGAATGAATAAGTCTTCATTAATACACACCTCCCCTCTTTATAAACCAAAAGCAACAGAAACAAAAAGAAAAAGAAATAATGGTAGCCAAAAGAATGAAAATAAATAATTATTCAGAATTACATTGCACAGAACTAGTAAGTACATAACAAAATCATTGTATTTGTTTTGTAATTTAACTCCCGAAACTGCTTGTGTAACTCACATTACAATCATTAGACAAGGAACCATTTTCATTATTCCCTATTGACAACTGAACACTAGCATCATATTCATTGTTCTTATCAGTATATACATTATTACTTATGCATGCTTATTTTGAACAACTCCACCAAGATCCATTACTCAATAAGGCTGATGTTTTTCCTACTTTCATAACTTTCCAAGCTTTTGAATATTTGGAACTCCCTTTTGACCCATGCTAAGGTAAATTAATCTTGACCCAGTCTCCACAGTGTAATGCATTAGATTTATATTTTACATTTGTGTGCAACTCATTATTTTTAATTAACACATTTATTTTAACTTCTTGGTATACTTTTTTCATGTCAACAACTGAAGACTTATTTTGTAACCAACTTGGATTTGAACCGTATCTAGGTTTCCTTTCTTTAAGTAATAAGAAAGGCGAAAACATTGTAGTACAGTGAGGGGTAAAAAGATACGACCAAATTCATTTGGCATCATGTTCCTTGACATTAATTCTTGCCTTGATTGCTAACTGAATCCCTTCTACTAGTGTTGTATTAAATTGTTCTACAAGACCAATCATGTTTGGTGAATATAGAGCAATGTGTTTATGTTTGGTGCCAAGATTTTGCAAAAATCTGTAACTTCAATGAAGTGAACTGGATACCATTGCCAGAAGTAATGGAATTAAGATATGCTTCTCTTCTAAAGTATTCATCCAGAAAAAGAAATCACTTAATCTATGTTGGGTTTCACAATCAATTTATATTTCACCCTTTGGAAAAGTAATCTATGAGTATTAATGCATACAATGTTCTCTAGATAATCCCCTCATGAGATCCAACAAATCTATTGCCAAATCTTTCCAAGGCTTTTCAGGCAATGTTTTCATAATCATCTCACTCTTCTGCAACTTCAAGACTTGATCCGAATTCTGACAAAATACAATTCTTTATATATGTCACTGCCTCTACATCCATAAACAGCCACCAACACAGAATTATCAATTTCTTAATAGTACCAGACTGGCCATTGTGCCCCATGTGAACCACAGCAATCAATATACTTCTCAATTCCATCTGAGGAATAAAACATTCACTGTTCATCACTATGTCATTTTCAACGGATAATTCATTTCTGACCTTCCAAAAGACTTTAAATCTTTGCTAAAAATGTATCTACCGGGAGGGTTTGGGCTGAGCGCCATCTTTGAGAGGGGAGTAGTGCGAGCGCCATCTTTGAGCGTCCAGGTCACCTGGGATGCCGGGACGACGCTATTTAGGGCGAGCCAGCTGCAAGGTGAGCCTGCTTAGGGTTCCTGAGGCCAAGATCTCTCTTGGCGCCTCGCTTTGGACCGCGCTGGTCGCGCACTTGTTTGCTCCTATATTTTAAAACCTTCGTTTTGTTTGGATTTTGCTCGTTTATTTTTTAGCCTGCCTCCCTGCTCTTAAATCATTCTGGCCCTTACCTGCACTGTAATTCTGGTGAACACCACCGCTGTTGGGCGGATCCGGGTTACCGGGAGGGTTTGGGCTGAGCGCCATCTTTGAGAGGGGAGTAGTGCGAGCGCCATCTTTGAGCGTCCAGGTCACCTGGGACGCCGGGACGACGCTATTTAGGGCGAGCCAGCTGCAAGGTGAGCCTGCTTAGGGTTCCTGAGGCCAAGATCTCTCTTGGCGCCTCGCTTTGGACCGCGCTGGTCACGCGCTTGTTTGCTCCTACATTTTAAAACCTTCGTTTTGTTTGGATTTTGCTCGTTTATTTCTTAGCCTGCCTCCCTGCTCTTAAATCATTCTGGCCCTTACCTGCACTGTAATTCTGGTGAACACCACCGCTGTTGGGCGGATCCGGGTTACCGGGAGGGTTTGGGCTGAGCGCCATCTTTGAGAGGGGAGTAGTGCGAGCGCCATCTTTGAGCGTCCAGGTCACCTGGGACGCATTTTGAGCTCGCTGGACCAGCGCAGCGGTGACGCGTAACGGTGCGCCTTCCCTGCGCCTGAGTCGTGCCAGAGTCCTGCCCGTCTGCGCTCGTCAGCGTCTCGGAGGCGTGCGAGGCGGGACTCTGGCTTTACGGGTAGACAATCTAGGATGATTGCCTACAGTGCAGCCTCTTTATTTGCGCTACGCCCTGTTGGGCTTGATTGCAAATTTCTTTTCCCTGGCGGTCGTCAACTGGGCAAAGGATGTTCTGTGTGTACATGGCGTCCGGTATCTCTACCACCCCGCATTACGCCCTCTCCCCCCTTAGAATGTCACTGCGCCTTGCTGAATACTAGATCTCTGGCGCGTCACTCGGTGGAGATTTGGGACCTCCTTGCACTTTCTAAAATTTCCTGTCTTTTTTTGACAGAGACTTGGTTGGGGGCCGGCTCTGAACCGGACATTGCTAGTGCCCTTCCCCCCAATTATTCTATTTTAAGAAAGGACAGAACGGGAGGCCGAGGTGGCGGAGTGGCCCTAGTTGTCGACAAGTCCTTGGAATGTTCCTCTTTCCCTGTGGACAACATTGCTGGATGTGAAGCCCTTGGTTTTATTCTCCATTTGTCAGCCTCACATACCTGCACAGGGATTCTTGTCTATAGACCTCCAGGGCCTATTGGCTCGTTTTTTGAGGATTTGCAGGCGGCGCTGTCAGTACCCTGTATGCGCTCAGCGCATTGTGTGCTGCTGGGCGACTTAAATCTGCATATGGACTCAACAACCGATGCTGAAGCGTCCAAACTACGGGATATTACCGAGATGTTTGGGCTTGCTCCTTTCATTGATAGTCCCACCCATGTCAAAGGTCATACGCTCGACCTAATCTTTTCTACAGTGCCGATTAAGGTGTCCCTCCCTCTACCGGTTCTATGGACTGATCACTTTTTAATAAATTTAGTTTTACTATCTGAGTGTCAGATTAGCCATAGAACTCACAAGGAGGGGTCTCGTCAATCAAGAGCTTTCCACCTGGTGACAGCTGATATGCTCGCTGAGGCACTCTGTTTATATCCTTGTACTATGACAGGGAACCTAGAAGTCGACCTGTTGTTAGTCCAAGTCTGGCTTCAGGCAAGATTTGAGGAGCTTGCCCCTCGGAAGCCAGCCAGGATGGCCCCCTGCCAGGACTCTGCTCCTTGGTTTACCTCCACCTTACGGAAGATGCGCCATGATTGTAAAAAGGCGGAAAGACTCTGGCGGCGCAAGTACAATCCTGTGGAGAAATTGAAGTACAGGGGTGCTATAAAACTATATCATAAACAGATTGCCGAAGCCAAAAAGATCTACTTCGAGCGTAGAATAGATCAAGCTGACAACACGAGCCGGGAACTATTCCGAATTGTGAAGGAATTTGTGGATCCTGCTGCTGGCGCCCATGTACACTCCCACACGGAGGAGTGGATCAGGCAGCTTGCTGATTTTTTTGTTGCTAAGATCTTAAAGATTCAGGATTCATTTGGCAGGGTGGGGCCTCTGAAGGCTGTTGCGGCCTTGGGGAGCGATCAAAAGCTCTTGTCACCTGCTGAAGCAGAGGCCGGGCCCACGTTATCGGCGTTCCCCCCGCTTTCATGTGAAACCTCACTTGAGCTGCTTTCTCGTCTAAAATCAGGATCCCCCTTGGATGCATGCCCGGCTAAATGCCTGAGCAATGTGGCTTCAGCTGTAAACTGCTTGCTGAACCCCCTGCTTAACATGTCTCTGAGTTCCGGAGTGGTCCCTAGAGAGTGGAAGCATGCTCTCATTCTCCCGTTGATCAAAAAACCTCTGCTCGACCCCTTGCAGCTGGCCAACTATAGACCAATCTCCCTCCTCCCTGCGTTGGCGAAGGTGGCGGAGAAGCATGTTCAGCATACTCTTACCACCTTTATTGAGAAAAACAAACTGCTGCATGACTCCCAATCTGGTTTCCGTGCTAATTATAGCACGGAGACAGCTCTTGTGGAGGTGACAGACGCCATCAGGGAGACGCTTGATCATGGGGGAAAGGCTATGTTGGTCCTGCTGGACCTGTCGGCGGCATTCGACACCGTCCCACACGCAGGTCTCCTGTTAAGACTCAGGGAGATAGGACTGCGGGGGACGGTGTTGGTTTGGTTTCAATCCTTCTTAGCCGACCGTCGACAGGTGATCTGGGCTCCACCGTTCTCTGCGGAAATGCCTTCGCTAGAGGTGGGGGTGCCTCAAGGGTCCATCCTGAGCCCCACCATTTTTAACATTTACATGGCCCCTTTGGCGAAGGTCGCGGAGGCATTTGGAGCCCGGGTCATTTCATACGCTGATGACACCCAGCTCCTGTTTACTTGCAGGAAGGGAGAGGTTTTTGACGGCGGCAGAATCAAAGACTGTCTGAGTGCAGTCTTTGCATGGTTTCAGCACCAGAGCCTGAAATGCAACTCGGATAAGTCCGAGCTGCTCTTTTTTGGCTGTGCCCCTGACCCTGGCTGGAGGACATGGTGGCCCCCGGACTTGTTTCCCCCGGAGAAACCATCCTCCCAAGTAAAAAATCTGGGAGTGGTGTTTGACGACGATCTCTCTTTTCGTCCACACATCACGGGTCTAGCGGGGAAATGCTTCGGCATTCTCAAGATGGTGAGAAAATTTCTCCCATTGCTCTCCCTACAATACCGCAAGAATATTGTTCAAGCGCTTGTGGGATCGCGTTTAGATTATGCTAACGCACTTTTTGCAGGACTGCCTAAATATCTGGTGTCCAGATTACAAACTGTCCAAAATTCAGCGGCCAGAGCAATTTTCGGCCTTCCGCGGAGAGCCAGTGCCTCTCTGTTGCGCGGCAGGTTGCATTGGCTATCAATGCCTTGCAGAATCAGGTTTAAAATCCTCACGCTGGCATTTCAAGCCCTCCACTCTACGGGCCCTGCTTACCTCAGGAAGCGTATTGCTTTTTACGTTCCCCGGAGGAAATTGAGATCTGCTGATTTGGCGAAAGTGGAGGTGCCAGTGATCAAACGAGTGCGGATGGGAGGCCGGTCGTTTCAGTTCATGGAAGCCCGTTGCTGGAATGAGCTCCCTCTTTCACTTCGCAAGGCTAATAACCTTCTGGCCTTCAGGAAGGAGCTGAAGACCGTCCTTTTTTCTGCATAACTTGTGCGCCTTTAGTGTATCCGCCTCTGGGTCTTCTTGGTTCTGTTCAGGCCTCTTTGCTAAAGCGCCGGGACACCCTTTCCGGGTAGCCGTGCGCTCAAAAAGTGCGGTTTTAACATAACATAACATAACATCTAAAGGCCAGCCATCAACAATGCACCCTTTCACCACACTTAAAATGTTATCCTCATTGGATGCTAGCAATCAGTGATCTTCCAAAATCACTTGGACAACCGATAAAACAATATCCTTCACAATGGCCTCAACACATTCTTCCAAACTATCTACCCTATCTGCATTCCTATTATTACCAGACAATCTAGATAAGCAGTTCGCTCTCACATTACATGATCAAGGCAAATACGCAATATTAAAATTATATTCATAACATTTGGCCAGTATTCGTAATAACCGTGAAGAAGTCTTTCCAACTCTATTTTTAGATAATAAGGCAATTAAAGGTTTGTGATCCATCCTCAATGTAAACTGTTAGACCCACAGATACATTGTGAAATGTTCAACAGACGAAGCACAAGTTAGTGCCTTTCATTCAATTGTGAAACATTTACACTCAGCCTCTGTTAAGGGTATAGATGGTATGTTCCACATTGCCTTTAGTCTGACTCAAAACTGCACCAAACCCCATTGAACTGGCATTAACTACATTCAATGCATCATTAGAAAAAGGAGACAAAGGTTTCAAATGTATGATTTCTTTTTTAAGCATTGTAAATTATTTCTGTTGTTCTTGCAGCCATTCACATTTTTCACTCTTCTTGAATAGTGAGTTTAAAAGTGCTGCAAATTATGCAAAAAATGTTAACAACCCTAGAATAGTACTGACATAACCCTAAAAATATTAGAATCGGTCCTTCTTGTTTGGCTCAACAATATCTCAAATAAGTGTAAGTAAATCTTTTTTGGTGCAATACCTTTCTCAGAAATAGTATGACCTAAATATCCCACCTTTGTGGCAAGGAACTTACATTTATCTAAAAGAATTATCGTACCTGTTTTATTTAAAATAGACATTACTTTACCAAGAGTATGATAATGTTGATCTTCATAATTGGTGTAAACCAAGATATCACTTTGAAATGCCACTACATTATCAGTATTTTTTAACAGACAAAACATGAGCTTCTGAAATGCTGGTGCAGCAGATGCCAGACAAAAAGGCATGCATGTATATCTGAATGCTTCATCTGGTGTTATGAAATTAGTGATGGCACTCGATTCTGTCTTCAATTTAATTTAATGATATGCAGCCTTTAAATCAATAATCAAATAAAATGTTGCACCATCCAATTTTGCTAGTAGTTCTTGACTACGCGTCAGGGGATTATAATCCACCAACATTTGTTTATGGACAGATCTTAAATCCACACACATTCAAAGATCTCCTGTCTTCTTCTTAACTAATACAATGGGAGATACACATTCAGCCACATTGACTGGTTCAATTACACCTTCTTTGCAGATGTCCATTAGCATGGAATATAACTCACTCCTAACAGATAACGGTGCGTGCCTTAATTTAGGCTTAACAGGCACTGCATTCTTTTTTAGTTGAATGTGATGAGAAAATCCCCTCACCATACCCAGTTGTTTCCGAAACAAATCCATATGTTTCTCCAAAATAAATTCTAATCAATCATTGCATGACTGACAGTTGTGTACCCTCTGTACATTTTCAGCAGCATAAACTGGATTTTTGGATTTGGATTTAACACCATTGCCATTTTTCCTTGATGGGGCCAACTTAACACTTGTAAACCATCAATAGCAACATAAACGTTTCCAAAAGTAGATCTATTCTGAAACTTAAATTCAGCTATGAAAAATTCAAGCATCTCAATTTCTTTACCACCAAACCCAAATAACCTCACATGATTATGTTCCAATTTGTTATCATTCCAATTGTTGAAAAACAAAAGCTGATAAAATGGTGTAGGGAGAACTCAAGTGCGCCATGACTTTTACAGGAATGCTATCAACAGAAATATCACACTCTGATGGAACATATCGTTCATCATCACTAGAAACTGCACCAGATGCTTTATTCACGTTCAGTCACCCTTCACATTGTTGAACTTCAGTTGTGTTTCTCTTTTCATCACTTTCACTAGTTCCTCTCACACAGAGAATCATATTCTCACCTTCACAGTTGTCAGACTCACAATCAATATCCTCTGTTACTACAGAAATCCTCCTATTAGAAACTGACTTACACACATTTCCAAAATGTCAAATTTTCCTGCAGTTAAAACACTCCTTTCCCTTCGCTGGACACAATTTAAATTGAGTAGAATGTGTTTTTGAACCACAATGATCACAACTTGACTTTGGCATACTGCTATTAGCACTGTAACTAGCTAAATTTGATGTATTGATTTTAGCAGTTGTTGCTCTGTTTCCTCAATTATCATAAACTTATAAGGACGGATGTATGACGTTACAACGCAGGCTATTACAGCGCCTGCCTTTACAACGCGGTTTTTACATCGCATACCATTACAACGCATAGCGCTTTTGGGTGCTGGATAGTGAATAGTTTAATTTACTATTCCAACTCCAGTCCCCGTGGACACTAGGGAAGGTTATTGGATAGTAAATTAACCTATTCCCTATCCTAGAGCGCCCCCCAGCGCAATGCGTTGTAATAGTTTGCGTTGTAATGACCGCGTTGTAATGGTAGTGCGTTGTAAAAGTTTCGTTGTAAGTGATGTTTACCTATAAGGACGACCAAAGCCAGCTATTACACTGACTTGATCAATTCCAGCACCAACCGCTCCAAAACTATTTTTGCTCTGGTGAATGACATGACCAAGGCTCCGGAGGGAACAGGTAACTTGATAGTATCTGACGCACAGTGCGAAGAACTATCATGTTTCTTTATTGACAAAGTTAAAGGGATCTACAACTCTCTACACCCGGATGGACCCACTACGACCCACAGCCCCGCCATAGGCTTAACCGACCTCCCATACTCACTTCAAATCCTCCCACCCATTGAGCAGACTGAGTTGGAACTCCTGGCTTTAAAAGTAAAGTCTGGATCCCCGGAAGATCCCGTCAAACCTGAACTATTTAGATCATTTCAGGACTCCATTCTGCGGGAGGGGCGGGCGTTGATCAACAACTCATTTCAGTCAGCCTCCATCCCCAAATCTTGGAAACATGCTAAGGTAGTCCCCCTTTTTAAAAAAAACTCGTTGGACCCCGCCAGGCCAGATAGTTTTAGACCTATCTCTTTACTTCCGTACCTTGCCAAGGTGGCGGAAGCACATGTGAATTCCATCTTGACCACCTACCTGGAGTCCAATGGGATTCTGGACGAGTCTCAAAACGGATTCCGTGCTAAACACAGCACGGAGTCTGCTTTATTGGCCGTCACGGAACATCTAAGGGAGGCACAAGACCGGGGCGAGACCTCGATTCTGATTCTGCTGGATTTGAGTACGGCCTTTGACACGGTCTCCCACAGGATCTTGCTTGAGAGACTGTGGGAGATCGGAGTCAGGGAGAGTGCCCTGGATTGGTTTGTGTCATTTCTATCCGACCGCTCCTTCCAGGTACACGCCCCTTCGTACTCGTCCAGCAGGCACCCTCTTGAATGTGGGGTTCCACAGGGGTCTGCGCTTAGCCCCGCACTGTTTAACGTGTATGTCCGCCCCCTGGCCATGTTGGCCCGGGAACGTAAGATCAAATTAATATTGTACGCGGACGACACGCAACTTATTTTCACCTTTTCCAAAAACACTGTGGCGGACCAAACCAAATTCCAAGAAGATATCCTGGCCGTATCAAACTGGTTGTCTCAGAACTGTCTCCAGTTAAATTCATCTAAAACGGAGGTACTCCTAATAGGCAGCGATACACAGAAATGGGACAAGCACTGGTGGCCCCCCACACTAGGACCACCTCCCAATCCGAAGGAGGTGGTCAAAAATTTGGGTGTGATGTTGGATAACTCACTTGCTTTAGAGACCCATGCCAAAAGAGTGGCAGGCACCTGTTATGGTCGCCTACGCTCCCTCAAACCCATTCTTGGCTACTTTGAGCCTCCCACTCGTCAGATCATAGTCCAGGCCCTAGTCTTATCCCACCTAGACTACTGTAATGCTCTTATGCTTGGCTCCAACTTGACAGTGATAAATAGGCTACAAAGAGCTCAGAATGCCGCCGCTCGTATTTTGTTTGCACTATCAAAAACCTGCCACACATCCCGATCCTCCGACGCCTGCATTGGCTGCCGATCAAACACTGCATTCAATTTAAAACTCTCTGCCTAACCCATAAAATCCTGTACTGCGTTGGCCCCCAAACCTTGCAGGGACTTTGTTCCCTCTATGCCCCCAAGCGTGCCCTCCGCTCGGCGGACCTCTTTCTTGCCCGCACAATCAAGATCCGGATGAGTAGAGCCGGCGGCCGCTCCTTCAAGTATCTGGCCCCGAAGCTCTGGAACTCATCCCCCTAAGGGCACGGGCCACCACCAACCACATGCTTTTTCGAAAACAAATTAAAACCTGGTTGTTCTCTTCCATTTAACATAACCTCAATGGCTGCGTTGTTCTGCCTTCGGGCATGTCTGCAAGCGCTGGGACGCCCTGTTGCTGGGGTAGCCATGCGTTATATAAACTGGATTAACATAACATAACAAATTGTTTTGTCTTCAATAATTTTCCTTTAACATTAGAATGTTTTGGCATTGTCATTGCAAGTTAACACAGCAACTTCCGTAGTAGCCTCATCAACATGATGGTTTTAAACAATTTCATAGTGCATCCTACACTTTTAGCTGTATCTTCTGGGCCTTTAATGTTCTGCTATCTTCTTATTAAAACAGCATATTATTAGTTGATCTCTAATATAATTATCAACTGTCGCCTCAAAAGCACATTCTGCCTCCAAAACTCTTATGGTAGACACATATGAATCAATTGTCTCATTCAAAAGTTGATGTCTTGTATACACTTTTTACAGTTCCATCACAATATGAGGTTGTTCTGAATACTTCCTCTTAAGTCTGTCAACTGCCTCAGAATATCTGGTGTCTGTACCCCATGGTGGTAACATAGGTGGTAATTTTTCAAACACTTCTTCCGCTTGCAAACCTATTAAATTGAGCAGTAACGGTTTTTTTCCTGTATGATTCAAAAGAAACCCCATTAATTGCTAACAAGTAATTTTTTGAATGCCTAAACCATTTTGCCCATTTCATGCTAGGCTCATTTGAAGTGTTTAAAAATGTGGGTGGGTTTCCACATGTAACACTTATGTTACATTAATTTGTTAGGAATGGTGCACTTTGAGGTAATGTAACACCTTAAATCAAAATATGTGCCAATACTACTCTGATAGCACCACAGCTTAAAAAAATAAGTAAAAAAGAGCTGGATTAATATGAGTGTCTTTCTTGTATCTGAGGGTTTTGTAGAATCCCAGTAATGTTGCTCATTTCGTGGTCCTAGCAGTGCGTTCTGTGCCCTTCGCATGACATGCAAGGGTCATTTAGGTGAAGAGCCTTAAATATTTGTGTAAAGCACTGCTGCAGGGTGTCGGAGACCTAATAGTGAACCCTTGCCTATGTGCCCTCAAACAATTTTTGCATGATTCATATGTTTTGCTCACAATGACACAGTGATTTTTAAAACAACAGTCTGTGGCCTACTTGCCTAAATTCCTTCTTTAATCATGACAGTGCATAGGCAATTTATCACTTCCCAGCTTTTCTTATGTCACCAATGACTTATGTGACCAATGTCATCTGCTATTATCCATCGATATGAAGATTTATGAGACATCATTACTGTAATACTACAGTGTCATCTGCGACACTTTCTGCCAGTCTAAGTTTTTATTCATGACGTTCTGTGAATGCAGTAATAATGTGCAGGCCACATAAATAGCGGAAAATGCAAAGTCCTAGAATGCAAAGCGAAATTGAATGAATTGATGACGTGTCAGTCTTGGATGCATTTGTATGACACTCTTAGCGTACTTCTGATTTTATTGTTATACTTTGGGGTCTGCGTTTTTATTAAATGTTGGTAAATGACTCTTAAGAAAGCAAGTCCTTGAAATTCGTTGATTCTACCGTGTACCCGGGCCGGATGCCACCAATGCCAGGGTCTGAGTCACAAGCAGTGTTGTCTGGGTTTTGACATGGGGTATACCAGGACCCTGATTACGGGTTCCGCCAAACTCGTAATCAGGCCCTATAAATTCCGTCAGAATAGCTGCCTCTTTGGTCTCAATCCACATTTAAACAGGGCACACATTTTTCTCTCGGGAGTGCCATTTCGACAAGTCTGCAAAATGTATGGCTGTTAGTTTCCAGACAATGTATTTGAAAAGTGCACTACATGTACAATCTGGCACGATTTTTTTTTTAATCCCAGATTAAAAATTATCCCTCTTCTGCATTTTTCCCATCCAGAACACACGAAGAGAAGTCCGACTAATGTGGTTCCCTCATTGACATTCGATACAGCTATTTTATGTCCCAACACTTTAAAACTTCACCAAACACCACTGGATTCTAGCTCTTGGCTTTCATCTGAACAAATGGATTCTGGGAGTTGTAGTTTTTGTTTCCTCTAAACCGATGGGACTAACATTCTTAATAGCATCGATTTGAAAAATGAAAACCAAGAACTACAAGGAGTTGTGCTGAAGTTGCTCGACCTGGCTACCCTGCAGGTGACCCCAGCCATTTTAGGAACCACAAGTAGTCACAGCCATGGCAGCTGTGAGCAGGGTGTGCATGTTTTTTTAGTTTCTAATCAAATATCTGCAGTTCTGCTTTCATAATGGAAAAGTAAAGCTACGAGGGTTTGGATTATGGTGAAGAGGGCTGATCGATGTGATAGGGTCAGTGGCGTACATGGGGGTGTGGGTGGGCACAGGGGTGGTTGCTCCAGGCGAAAACTTTTTAGGGGGCGCACATTTTTAAAAGAAAACAAAATTCAGACTACTCATTTTTTTTCTTTTAAAATGTTGCACCAAGAACTGCTAACAGTCCACGGGTTAGGGGGCGCAATAAATGCCTTGCCCCGGGTGCTTGCAACCCACGGTACGCCCCCCTGCATAGGGTCAACATAGTTCTAGTCGAGTTTTCATTTAGCGAACTGTTTTTCGAGGGCCGTCTTCCAATTGTTTCCTTTGAAAGCTTGAGCTCCCATTGTGGGGACCGGTGCGTGAAGGACCATGTCTGGAGTTACCCTAGTCAAATGGAAATTTAGCTCAAGTGAGCTTTTCACGCCACATGAGGCGGCTGGAGATGGCGCTGCCATTAGGCAGTTTGCGTGTATTCACTGCCTTTGTTCAATGTCCCAGGTGCATTTGTGGTGTTCTTAGAGCCTATTATGTGTACACATGTATTGTGGAGATGAGTGACAAGAGGCAGTCTGCCCCAGCTGTAGGCAAGCGCCAGCATGCAGTAGTTGTAACCTCCTTCAGGGAATGCTAGGGAGGAAGAGAGTTCACCTTTGCTGTGCATTCTTTGATCCCCGAGTAGGAACTCTTTTGACAGCCTCAGCCAGCAGATGTAGTAGTAATAACATTCTTTCCTGTACAATGCTTGCAGACTTCACGACAACTGCCAACATTTAGACTTGCTGTTCATAGCACTGTAAATAACAATTGTTTTATACCGAACTCTTGCGGTACTTATTTATTTGATCAACTTTGAAAGGATGAAAGGCTATGTTTTCCCCCAAAGACATTTAAAGCTATGGCCTGCTGGTTGAACCCAGAGCTTTGCTGCAGGTGTATTAGCCAATAAGATGTGTTACCTTTGTCCAGATGCTTTAAATGCAAGAGCTGTTATGAACAATACACAGGGTGGGCTTTAGGATATCCCATTGCTTGTTATTGGTGACTTTCTTATCGGTCTCATTGTTTGTGGGTGAGTTGCATCCTTACAGTGCTCACAATTAGAAAACATCTTGTTTTTTAGGTTGAGCCTGAGCCAGCGCACTTGCGCTGCTCTGCAAGGCTTCTTGTAAGCACTCTAAACTACCCCGTGAGGGTCTGACACCCCCCACCCATAGGACTGGCTTTTGCGTGGGTCTTTCAAGAATGAAAGCATGCAAATGGCTAAAGGCGGGTGCATTTCCCACCTCTTTTTGTAATATTGACTCCCGCAGTTTTGCACTTGGAACCCAGCAGCGGCACGCAGGATGGCAGCTGCATTCTTGGGTCAGGTTACACACAACGTAACTTGTTAAGAGTTGCGACTTCCTACCTATAGTGTTACAAGCAAAGATCAACCTATGATCACGGGAGCAGTGAAAGGAGACGGGAGAGCTCACTACATTGGCTGCAGGCAGCTGCCAGGCCACCTTAAGGTTAGTTGACGTCATAAAGCACACTCTTGGTTTGTAAGGTCCTCTTTCGTCATAGTTAGGGCTACTCTGTGCCTACGCGTGTTGAACAGGAGTTGATAACTGGACCTGACATGGCGGAGTTGAACAGTTTCCAGAAGGCTCCCAATATTTTCTTCACCTGTGAGAATGTGCATCTTCGGTACTAATACCTGATGGTAGTGCACCAGTCCGCTGTAAATCGTGTTTGACTTTGCGTAGCTGTTGGCGTGGAAAGGATGGGGCTGCATCAAATTCCTGTAGATGGCAGTCCAGTATGCTCAGTGCGCGCTCAGGACAGCACAGCGGCGTAGCCCCGCAGTTAGATCAACTCTGCAAAATATTTTTAGTTAGGTTTTCTTGATACTGGCATAATTCGACTGCATCTCCTCGCATTCACACTGTTACAAAGACTCTTAGTCAGGGCCAGCTCTAGGGCAGTGCGATCGGTGCGACCGCACCGGTGTTGACTTGGGGTGGGGGCGTCAATTTTTAAAATGTATTTTCACGGTTATCCCAACTCTGCAAATATTTTTACTTATGTTTTCTTGATACTGGCATCATTCGACTGCATCTCCTCGAGAAGAGTCACACTGTTACAAAGACTCGTAGCCAGGGCCGTCTCTAGGGCGGTGCAATCGGTGCAACCGCACCGGGCGTTGACGTGGGGTGGAGGCGTCATTTTTGAAAATGTATTTTCTCATTTTAAAAGCACCTGCTGCTGTCTTGCTGGCCTCCAGCAATTTTCAGGGATCAATTACAGTGTCAGGATAACTCCAGTGATCAGTGATTACTTGTCTTTCTGGAAAGAAACCGGAGGTTTTCCTAGTGGAAGTTTTGACTCATTCTAAGGTAGTGCAGTTGGTTAAAATGCTGCTGCTAAGAACGTGTATCATGCAGATAATGAAGTGCATATAATGTAAATAGGTCAGTGGCTTACTGCTTCTGTAAGAGAACTCCTTTTGTTACTTGTTGTTATTAAGTCAAAATCCTACTATAGAACATTGAGCTATTAACGGGTATCCTAGAGCTACATGCAAACTGCAAGGTATATGTTAGAGCTATATGTTTTTGTTATGATAAATATGCCAATGTAGATCTGGTAATATTTCCAAGTAGAGTTATTCTTCAAAGAAAGACCTGAACAGCTTCTTGCCAGACACAGCTGGACTAACTGCTCACTGATGCCTCAAGCATGACATCACCTTAGAACCTCTAAGGCATCATAAGGATGCAACATTCTAAGCAGTGAAACATGTGAGTAATGGTAAAGTGATAAATAACATAACATATAAATATAACACATATCCCCCCTTTATCAACACAACAAATATGAAAAGAAAAACTAATAATTCAAGCTAAAAAAAACCATAGAAAGTCAAGAAACATAATCAATCAAATAAGCGGGTAATCTTCTCTCAGTAGCACCCCTCAAAATACGTGAAGCACCAGACCCATCTCCCTCCCTTGCAGGCATAGCATCTCTATCAGATGCAGTTGCCTCATCACAGAGCGAAGACTCACCACCTTGTTGATTCGAAAATTCCATATCCTTCATCAGCACCCATGGCGAACATTGTTCATTATCATACCTTCCCTCCAACTTTTCTCCATGCTTGTTTTCTCCCCTTTGGTACAACGCCACCCTCCTTAAATTCCACACTTGCCCATTAGTCAAATTTGTTATGATAAATATGCCAATGTAGATCTGGTAATATTTCCAAGTAGATTTATTCTTCAAAGAAAGACCTGAACAGCCTCTTGCCAGACACAGCTGGACTAACTGCTCACTGATGCCTCAAGCATGACATCACCTTAGAACCTCTAAGGCATCATAAGGATGCAACATTCTAAGCAGTGAAACATGTGAGTAATGGTAAAGTGATAAACAACATAACATATAAATATAACAGTTTTTTTGCCCAGTCTTTCATTATCCTAATCTTGTGAAAAGGGTTCATTGGGGTAGAAAACAATTCTTATTGTGAAAGAGAACCCCTAGCAATGATGTTACGTTATACATTCTGAATTTGTTCTTTCCAGAACAAGGACTCAAACTATATTGCCTACCAATATCCATGACATGTCACTCCTACACTTCACCTTGTAGTCCTGTCTGATGTAACATTTCCTATGCACTGATTTGTACACATATGATTGTCTCTGTGCAATGAGTTTGTGGTGTAAAGTGCTCCGATATCTTACGCTGGTATGAGTGGGGCTATAAAACTAAATGAATCTGAGAGACAGTGGTCATGGAGACTTGAGGAGCCCTGTTAAAGGGCGGTGGTGAGGGAATCCGTGGCAGAGGTGATCATTGGGGGGGGCGCCAACAGACATTGTCGCACAGGGCACCACCAGCGCTAAAGCCGGCCCTGCTCGTAGCCAATTAACTGCAGTACATTTTTGTTGATGATTGATCAGAAAACAAATCTGCAACTTTTTGAAATCACTCAAATTATTTCATGTTTATGATACGTTATCAGAATTTGGAGAGCATATGGCACGGCTTCCTATTGGCCAGGGTTGTGCGACCGCCCTGTTCTTGGCTTTCTCATTGACCAGAGCGGAGATTAAGAAGAGTATCTAATGTGTTGAGAAAAGTGACTGGGAGTCTACCGTGGGGTGTGTTTAGCTTAGGTCCTTGGTGCATGTGGTACGTCTGATTCATCTTGTGCATATTACGCTTTGTAGTTTTTACTTGCTATGATGAACGATCAGTCTGTGGCCCTGTTGTGTTTGGGTGTTTGCTCGTAATTAATTTAGTCTTTACATTCCGATTTTGTGTCTTATTGAATAACCCAGGTGTATTTTTTTGTTATCCTGTTGTGATGATTAGCTATAGCCTGGCAGCTAATCTTGTACTCCTGTGTTAAAGTTCGGTAATGTCTGGCTAAAAGTGTTCTGTTCGGTCCGTGAATGTTGGGTTTGGTCTTTGCGCTTGGCATTATTAGATGCTCTTGTATCAGTTTTATTTTGGAATTAGAATGATGTGCATTGGGCATGAGAGTGTTCTGTCAAGTGCGTTTAATTGGTTTCATTAATATTTCCTATGTTTTCCAGGTGCGAGCATTGTGGTTGGTTGCGTTGGAGTGTTTTATATAATCATCTCTGTACTTTTTTAGAGTATCACATTGATAATTGTATGTTTTTGATGCTGTGCGTGTGATTGTACAAATAATGGTTTGAAATATTAGTAGTATTAGGATTGGTTGTATGGGGCGTGGGTACGTTGTTGGAGTTTATTTCAAGTCAAGTTGCATTATTAAGCCAACAATCACATTCGAAAAATTGTAGGTATTCGTATAACATTCAGCCCATTACAATTAAGTGATCCATACCTTTGAGTTCACATTTGTTAAAACATTATGGTTGAGATCATTGATTTGATATAAAAAGGCCTAATACATGAACAAAGTAAAGATAAAGAGGCTCTTCTGTGTTTGATCTGCATGGCTATTTGTACAATTTCTTCCCAAATATCTCTGGCTAAACACTTATAATGTCCCAAAGGCGAGACATATTGGCTATGCCAATGCATGTGTTTTTCTCTCAGCACTCCATGGGAATGCGTGTGTTTTGTTTCCTCTCAGTCCCTTGTGTGTTTGTTGTTTTCAAATGTTTGACACCTGGCTTCAAACTGCTGCTGGGTTGCTCGCTTTCTCGTCCGTTGTGCCCCACACCTTCCCGAGCTTTAATTTACTTTAATATTTAGAAGGATTTTTTCTGTGAGGGCTTGGCAGCTGCACACTGCTGCCGGACTACTTGTTTCTCTATATATTGCTCCATCCACCCCTTTTTAAATTTTGTTTTTGTCTGCGAAGGCTGGAAACTGAATGCTGGATGCTGATGCTAGGCTTTTAGCTTCTATCTTCTTGTACTCCCACATGCTACAACTGTGTTTCTTCTTCTTATTATTTTTTCTACAATTATACGATGCCATGAGCACGTTCTAAAACGTATTGAGTCTCTTTGTTTCTGTTCTTGTAATGCTTTTCGCATGCATGTCTAATTGTCATTACAGTAATATCAGTTGGGATATTGTCTGTTTATTTTGATTACCTACCCTGATCCCAATGTGGTTTATGGGTCATACTCCCGTAGTAATTTACAAAACCCACAAGATCAAGGGCGCTGAATCAACCTACCTCTACTTCAAAACATCTACATTGTGGGTCAGTACATCATGGTGACATCTATATCCGGAATAGTAAGTTGTCTAAGATAGTGAATGCAAATAATTTAGGGGAAATATATTAATAGTAAAGATTATTTAAAATTATTAAACTCGTTAAAGAATTAAGTGTAAATCATTTTAGTACATTAAGATCAGATAAAAAGGGATATAAAGGTGAAAAGAGGTCTTCTGATTAGATTCCTATGGTTAATTAAAATTGAAATATATATTTTTTAAAACATGGTGACTCATGATAAATTAAAATTACATTAAAGAAAGTGGAGTTGGATAGGTTCTGCCTGAGGTATATCAATACCATGTTCTACATTTAATCAGATGATTTATTTTAGTATATAATGCTTTAAAGTAATTGAAAATTGAGTTAGTGAAATATTAAGAATAATCGCTAAATTTACTACAATAATCAAATGAATTACATGTTAGGGTTAGGATTAGTGTTTGGGTGAGGGATTCTGCTAAACTAAGAGAATGTAAGGCAAAAGGGATAGAATTAGAATGAGGTTAGTTTAAGGCTGACTAATAATTTTCTTTAATAAAAATACAATTAATAAAGAGCTCCATTTTGAGTTAGGAATAGCAATAAGACAAAGACAATATATTAAATAAAATAAATGCAATTTAAATAAATAAAACATGAAGGCACATATAATTGCTAGTTAATGGAAAACAAATAAATAAAGTAACATATACAACACAAAGAAAAAGTGGGTTGTAAGTCAAGAAACAAATAAGGAATTAAACATTATAAGAATTGAAAGAATTAAATTAGAAAAAAAACTTAAATGTATAATCCATGTAATGGGGTCAAGGTAGTAGTAAAATGCCTTATAAACTTTGATGATATAACGCTCCTCTGTGTAATGCCTTTGATACAATTGTAAGTCAATGTAGTTGTAGTAGACTTAGTATCATGCAAATGAAATAGTCAAACAACACGGTTGCTGCCCGACTATTACAATACTAAATGATGAGGACTAATACAACAAATCCCAGATATCTCAGATATAGCCATCAGCGTAATAAACAGCTGCTTTTCAGCTATTCATCTCTCTTCTTTTAAATTCCTAGGGTTAAGTGTCCATAAACTAGGTCCAGTGTATTTATGAATCAATGCATTTCTCCATAGACACAGAATGGGTAAAACTGTGATACAAGAGGCCCCAGGTGCCTAATCTCTGTTTATACTTTCCTAAAAAGTGAACATTGTACGTTAGCGTACCCAACCTTTGTCCCTGTGCCTTGCTGTGGGAAAGGGGATCTTACTTCATTGTCCCCATTGGTGAATCAGATAGCTTAAAAAGTATCCCATATTTGCAAATAGCTGCAATTTTGAACTTGTAAAGAAAAACTGTATAGGTTAGCATCCATTTGTACTCGCTGTAGGCAATGTGTGTGGTAATATCAGGGAAATCAACAGTAAAAACTGACCCACCAGACCGTAACAAGGACCGCTAACAGCCTAAATAACTGGTCCACACACAGACCTGACCAGCCAGACCAGCTCTTCTGGTACTGCCATATTGCCCTATAGGCCAGCCCAGCTGGAACGTATATTATTCTCTTAGGTAATGCGATGTTTTCTATTTCACGTGCCTGTGGATGTTTTTCTATTTCATGTGCCTGTGGGTGCTATTTCATGTGCCTGTGGGTGCTATTTCGTGTGTCTGTGGGTGCTATTTCACGTGCCTGCGGGTGCTTTTCTATCACGTGCCTGTGGGTGTTTTCTATTTCATGTGCCGATGGGGGCTTTTCTATTTCATGTGCCGATGGGGGCTTTTCTATTTCATGTGCCTGCGGGTGCTATTTCACGTGACTGCGGGAGCTTTTCTATTTCACGTGCCTGTGAGTGTTTTCTATTTCATGTGCCGATGGGGGCTTTTCTATTTTATGTGCCGGTGGGTGCTTTTTGCATTCTTTATTTCTCTCAGTATTGAAGTTTCTGTAAATGAGGCTATCCTGCTGACATTTATTAATGAGCGCGCGGTAAAGTTTGTTCCACTCTTGGAGAGTGTGTCTGTTTTATTTAAAAATACAAAAGATAGTCAAGAGTAAACCAAGGAGTAATGTTAATGGGACTGGTCCCTCCATAATTCTCGGCTTCAAAAAATGTACGGCTGCTGGTGGCATCGGAATATTTTATAGAAATGTCTTTAAAAAAAACACATGTGGATTTACAGAGTAGTTTTCGTTTGAAGCGTTCATTTTATGACTGCATAGGCCCAGGCCTCGGCGGGTGCTATACTCCCCAATAGTACTTAAGGGGCATCTTTTCATACTAAGTGTAGGACAGTCGCTAACATTTATTGTTGTTTATCTGAGAAGTTGCACAACGTCAAACATGCACTTCAGCAGACAGGCTGGGAGTGACTGTAGCTTCCCCCAATGAACTTTTAACCTTGGCTGCCTCGTCAAAAACTCTCTCTGGAAACGTCCGTCAGAGACGGCCCGGGATCCTGTAAAGACCGACAGGAAGCATGCTTAACATGAACAGATTGGAAAGCGTATACACGGGACTGTTGCTTTTATAAGGCAGGGGATGCTGCAAATTTGATTACAAGCAACCTTTGGCTTCCTTCGGGCACAACAATAGGCATGTTGTTCAGAGCAATTTCCATGCACAGCATGTGGGTGCCGTTTCTCCATCCCTAGACGGGGCTGTTTACTGTCAAGAACATTTTATGCATTCTAATCAGGCGCATTCAGCGCTTCCCAATAAATCACCACTAGGTGAACGCAGCACAATGAAGTCTGTGCCGCCGCTCGGCCCTGCCTTGGGAACTCCGCTTTTCCATGCATGGTCGCAATTTTTGCCTGTGACTGGTTCTGCATTCAAGTCCTAACCATTGTGGACGTATTTTACACCCGGTCCTGGGGTGCGAATTTCATTGAAATTGTCAACAAATGCTGTTCGCTGTGGTGCGCACGACCAAGGGATATGCTGTCCGTTAAACACCACCAAACCCAGTCCAATTCACTTAGGAACCAGGTGTCAGCACTCTAAAGTCTTGCTTAAAGCAAAATGTATTAGTGCAGTGCTCAATTTGTAAAATATTAAGTGCCAGGACTATGACCAGGAGGCCACTGCAGCCTGCACCGCCCTTGTCATCGCTGCCAAAACAACTACCAATCATCTCTCTCGCATGTGGTAGACTGTCCAATGAATGGTGCTGATAATTAGATACCGGTGCTGAGCACGGGAAACCAATTAAGTGCTGGTGCTTTGCTCAGAGAAGCGACGGCTCAAATTAAGCACTAGGATGCAGCCATTTGTACCTACTGGTGGTTGACAGCAGGTGGTTGGGACCTAGTTTCCATAGCTAAAGCCTTTTTTGACTTGCTATATCTTAGGCATCGTTTGATGAATCTTCACAAAATTTTCCAAAACAATGTCCCAGCAAATCTTGCCCAAGAAACAAACAAGTGCCAGTACTGAATTTGTTTTACCAACAGAATGATTTCAATTTGTGATCACACAACTTAATTATTGTGACCACCCTTTAACCCTTTCGCTGCGGCGGTAATTCCGCCGCAGCGCTAAGGGGCGGGAGGGGCAGCGCGGCGCTCCGACGCTGGTGACGGAACCGCTGCGTCACGCCCCTCGGGTGGGCTGTGCTTGTGACGGAGCGGTTCCGTCACGGCCCCGCCCCCTCGATAGAACGCGCCACGCAGGCGCGGCGAGCTAGCCGTGACGGAACCGCTCCGTCACCAGCACAGCCCACCCGAGGGGCGTGACGGAGCGGTTCCGTCACCAGCGTGGGAGGGGTTAATTTTCACATTGTGCATCATAAGTTTTCCATTCAACATATAACTGTCAGTAACAAAGGAGAAACATCTTCATGTAACAAAGCACCTAATCATACATTACATCTCGCACATTAAAGAGACTTCAAAACATTTAAACTTCTATGGATTGATAAACACATGACAGGAAACATGTAAAATTCAATATACCAGTTCTGAAATTGAAAGAAACCAAAAGGGAAGCAATGTTGAATGTCCTTATTCGGACCCTGCTGAATTGGCTTATAACCTAGGAATGTTATCTTAACCTTTCTTTTACTTTGAGGCCTAGCACAGGGATCTGGCCATTCAAATTATTTTGCACCAATCATCCCCTGTCAGCCTATAATTCTCTTTAGCATAGGATCACTCCTTAGGTATCAAGCTGCAGAGGCGTTTCGAACCCAACGTTGATTAGGGGTTCTCTTCAGGACTCAGCACTGTATGCACATGGGTTTGAATATTGTCCTGTAACAAAGTCCTTACTGCCCGTATTTTTCTCTTTTTTTTAATTGTTCTATTCAGATCAAAGGGCAGAGCATTGTGGAATCACTGGTTGCCAAATGCAGTGTGAGTTGTGTGAGTCTCCTCATAGATCTTTCTAATGCATTTATGGCAGTGTTGACAGTGAGTCTATTTTTTCAATGTTGGATGCCTTCAATCCCGTTATTTATTACATTTGAGCTTGTTTGAAAAGATGAAGAACGCTGGATGCATCTGACACGATTAGCTTGGCACAGATTTACTTCAGAACTAAAAAGGCGATTTTGAAAACATTATTTGATAGACTTCCCAAGCTGCAGTTTTTGTCATGGCGTAAATAGTAGCAGAAAGAACTGTGAGACGCCGAATCACATGTTTAAACAAGCATTAGAAATGCAATCGGGCTCGGATTTATTTGAGCTTGAGCTAATGGCATTGTAAATGCAAATGTATTGTTGCTATGTGTTATGGAGTGTGTTCATGTGGTGTGTACTGCCAGTGATCTCCTTGAGAGTGTGAGAATATTGCACCGTTACTGCCTGTGATGTCCTTCTTGTGAGTGTGAGAAGCTTGCACCTCTGCTGCCTGTGGTCTCCTTGTGAGTGTAAGAAAGTTGCACTGCTGCTGCCTGTGATGTCGTTCTTGTGAGTGGGAGAAGATTGCACCTCAGATGCCTGTGGTCTCCTTGTGAGTGTAAGAAGCTTGCACAGCTGCTGCCTGTGATGTCCTACTCACTACTCTACTCTGCTCACTACTCTACTCACTACTCTGCACTCACTACTCACTACTCTACTCACTACTCTACTCACTACTCTACTCACTACTGTGCACTCACTACTCACTACTCTACTCACTACTCTACTCACTACTCACTACTCTGCACTCACTACTCACTACTCTACTCACTACTCACTACTCTACTCACTACTCACTACTCTACTCACTACTTTACTCACTACTCACTACTCTACTCACTACTCACTACTCACTACTCACTACTCTACTCACTACTCACTACTCTACTCACTACTCTACTTACTACTCTGCACTCACTACTCACTACTCTACTCACTACTCTACTCACTACTCACTACTCTGCACTCACTACTCACTACTCTACTCACTACTCACTATTTTCCACTCACTACTCTACTCACTACTCACTACTCTACTCACTACTTTCTACTCACTACTCTACTCACTACTCTACTCACTACTCACTACTCTACTCACTACTCACTTCTCTACTCACTACTCTGCACTCACTACTTTACTGACTACTCTACTCTACTCACCTCACTACTCTACTCACTACTCTACTCACTACTCACTACTCTACTCACTACTCTGCACTTACTACTCACTACTCTATTCACTACTCACTACTCTACTCACTACTCACTACTCTACTCACTACTCACTACTCTACTCACTACTCTACTCATACTCTACTCACTACTCACTACTCTACTCACTACTCACTACTCTACTCACTACTCTGCTCACTACTCACTACTCTACTCACTACTCACTACTCTACTCACTACTCTACTCACTACTCTACTCACTACTCACTACTCACTACTCACTACTCTACTCACTACTCACTACTCTACTCACTACTCTACTCACTACTCTACTCACTACTCTGCACTCACTACTCACTACTCTGCTCACTGCTCACTACTCTACTCACTACTGACTACTCTCAACTCACTACTCTACTCACTACTCTACTCACTACTTTCTACTCACTACTCTACTCACTACTCACTACTCTACTCACTACTCACTACTCACTACTCTGCACTCACTACTTTACTCACTACTCTACTCACCTCACTACTCTACTCACTACTCTACTCACTACTCACTACTCTGCACTCACTACTCACTACTCACCTCACTACTCTACTCACCTGAGAACTTGTTCCATACAGTGCCTAATCTCTCCCAAATTGCCTCACAAACTCTCTGACGTAGGCTGGCGGTGGTCTGCAGCCTGCCAACAAATGGAACATTGATGCCCCACAATGCTTATGTTAGAACATTCAGGTGCCCTCTATTTTGCTTTACTTCCTGTTGTGACCTTGCGGTGTACTTATCCTTAGGGAATAGTAGTGCAATAGATTTTAGGGTCCAGGCTGTGGATAGTTGTACGAAGTTACTTGCCTAGAGGAGGCTTGTAGTAAGTTATGTGTCTGGGTAGCAAAGTATCTGTTCCCCATGACTGCATATTTAAATCTTGGAAGGTACTATTTAGGAAGTTAGCTGCTTTTCTGCAGAGTGAAGAAAGGGCAATATAGCTTAGGCATTTTTCGAGCGAATTAGATTTCTTGAAGGTAACAGTGCAGAGGTGGAGAAGTGTGGCTCACTGGTTAGAGGAGGCAGACCTGGAAGCAGAGGTCAGCCTGGGACCAGGGTTCAATTCCCGGCTCGGCGGGGTCTTGAGTCCTAAAATGTCCATGGACTCGACAATTCTCGCTCCGGTGCCTACTCGATTCACGGGTTCACACTCTGCGGCTCTGGGCAATAGCTTGCTTAATCTCCACAACGGCTCCTCGCGGCGGGATGCCTGGCTTTCACCTTGCGGATACCCTGCCGGGGTTATCTCACAGGGGAATACCAGGACGGGTTCCCTAAGCAAGCGCTTAGAAACCGCTTGGTGATTTGCGCTATATAAATTCCTGTACATTTACATTTACAGAGGCTCCTAAGTGTGTGCCAGCAATGACTGTGTGGCCACGTGGGTAACTGCCTAGAGTCTGCCCCACGAGCATTCAAGATAAACAGAAGAAATAGCATTCACACAGTTCTGCTTGGATTGACTAGGCTTGCTTGGTGATTGCACTGACTTGTACTTGGCTTACATCACTAAAGCAAAAGATAACAACAGAAACTACACATATAGTTTCTGGCTACAGTTGGAAAGAGAAGTAATATCACCTTATAACCCTGCATCAGAATTTATTCTACCTTCCATATGATGTCCTGTTTACCACAGCTAAAATCTGCGAGATACGGGTAATCTGAAAAAACAGATATGAAGCAAAATGCGTGTTGTTTTTTAATGCCACCGTGTGTTACCTTTCTGCACCGCGTGTTGATGGATGTTTTCATTGCTGCATTGTCCTAACGTCCCCCCTCCCTAAACCCCGCACGATTGTCGTCACAACACTGTGCCTTTGTTAGCCTCGAGGCACAGCACAAGGCGCCTGGATTAGACCCCGATTGGCACACACGATGCCCTGCGTTGAATAGTGAGCATAAAGTTGTAAGTGTTGGTGAATTGTGCGCTGTGCGGTTCTCTGGTGTGAAAAACCCGCACCACCCGCGGACTCAAATGCACAGCATTGTCTACGGTGTGAGGTGAGACCTAGCGCTTCAAGCCGCTGCGAGAAGTCCTCGAGGCGCCAGTTAACAAGTGGTGCAGGTAACGCCTGTGATGTACATGGCCGTACGACACCTGGGCAGTCTGTGGCCATGCCGACGTTTTCACTTGGTTGTGATATAGCGGCATAATTGTGGCAGAGCAACGAGTCATATAGCAAAAGCAGAATGCGACACTTGATGGGTGGTCTTATAATTTGACCCTCTTGAGGCGCACCGACGATATAGCGCTTCATTTGGTTGTGATACCGTAGGCACTTGGTGGCTGAAGTTTTCGAGCCGCATTTAGTAATAGTTAAAATTCCAGTGTGCTAGTGGAGTCTGCGAGTAACGTAACCTGGACATGGGTTCATTTAAATAAGTAAACCACTGGAGCTACTAAAAGACGACGTGCTTAGCCCACTCACTCTTTAAACTAAAACAATTGTGATACTAAGTCTTTGAAGCAAAACGCATTGTTCCTGCAAAGACGACCCTTCCACCATCCTCTTGTTTCAAAGAACCCGCGAACAAGTGTCATGCATATTCTATGTCTCTTGCGCTTAGTAGTTTGTTCAGGTGACGACTAATTGCTGACAGTGTTTTTTTCGGTGCGTTGTCACCTCTAGCAGGTGTCTTCTCTCTATAGTGTGCACTGCGAGTATCTGCGCCCGTGAGGCCTGCAGTACGCACATGGATGCGCAAGGGGGCGCCTGACTCCGCTTCGTGGATGGCGAGGAGGGCTAGCTAAAAACACCCACAAATCTAAGACTCCGTGAAGCCCTTGCAAAGTTTTTTTTAAGATGACTTTTTCGTTATTATATTACAGGGCTTTATATCACACTTCCACCGTATTTCTGCAGGTAGCATGCTGCTACGTTTAATTGTTTTAGTTTAAAGACTTTGGCAAGCAGGGTGAGTTGGCTTTGCTTGGGCTTATGAATGATATCGTCGTGGACTCTAATCAGCAGTACCCTATTTTCCTTAATATGGCACCGCTGTCTCGTGTCACCTGCCTTTGCGCTCCGGGCGAGTCACGCTGATTTTAAACAACCCGAACACTTTTTCTATTTGTACCTAATTCGCGCCAACTGAGCCGCAAACAAGACTACCTACTTTGTGAGCTGAATTGCTACTTTCTCCGCGGGAGTGTGTTTAGGTTGGTCCCCGACCCCAGTGCACCCTTGGCTCTGGTGGGCGCAGGAGGGGGTGTTGTCCTACAATTTGGATAACCGCAACACCCCATCACCCTCCCCGGCATCTTTGTCGTTTTTAGGTTTATTTTTGCAAAGGGGACCGCATGTACATGTTTTTCTAACAACCCGTATCCCCTGGTGCTCCGAACATGTCTGCTGTTCAAAATTCTTTCCCCGGTTTGCTAGCTACCTCAAAGTTTGATTAAATGCGGGTGCCGAGAAGCCGCGCACTAAGGCTGCAGCACACCTGGTAACACCCGCCAGCTGTGCATTTTGCTGCATTGAGCTTGTGGATACGTCACGGTGTGCACTTTTAACGCGCGCACACCATCTGGAATGCATTACACGGCCACCCTGACAGCTCCTAATTAAGATTAATGCACTGCCGAGCACGTAACTGCTGTGAAAATGCCCAAAATGGCGCCCGACAATTACATCTGCCCAATCGCATCACGACTACTAAAAATACATCACCGCGAGGACCAATCACCATTCAGATAATACAAAAAAAACACGCGCACTAAGGAATGTGTCTTTCCCGAGCCCTAAAGAAACTTTTTTTTTTCTTTTACATTAGGATCTCGGAGCTCCGCCCGAGCCCTAAAAACGAGAAAGAAAGCGTTCATAATAGAAAAAATAGACTTTCAACAATGCCAAAAGCTGCTTTAAAAGTGAGTGGAATCCAATTACTGTTCTCTTAAAACAAAGAACATACTTCTAGGCTTTAGCAGCAAGTTTCTTTTTCTGAAAATACAGTAGCTTGGGAAGTTTATCAATTCATCTTTTCCAACATTGCCTTTTTAGCTCTGAAGTAAATCTATGCTAAGCTAATCATGTTTCAGCCCAGGGAGGGAGGAAGTGCAGCCCCCCCAACCCTGTTACAGGTAGCCCGCGCCCCAGGGATGGAATCCCCAGGGCCAAAATCAGCCCAGGGAGGGGGGGCGAGGGGGGCACGTGGCACCCTCCCGAAAATTAAAATAAATAAATAAATAAAAGGCCGGGCCCCGAGGGATGGGTCCACAGGCCGAAATTGGCCTGGGAAGGGGGTCAAAAGGCAATTTTCCCCATTCTAAAAGAACCCAGCCCCAGGGCTGAAATCAGCCCAGGGAAGGGGGGGCAATGCGGCCCCCCGCCCCTGGTAAAACAAAATGGTTTTAAAAAACAAAAGCTGGCAGTGCAAGTCGCGGAGGGCCCCACTTCCTTTAACCACCACTCTGTAAATGCACCTCCTTGCTCATTACTAGTTGGGGGATGAAATCCCCTTGACTATTGGGGTTCCTTGGTGGTTAACTACCCCTCTTCTTACCTCCAGTAAGCCCCACACAGCGGGATTGCAGAGGGGTCTTCAGAGACCCCACCCTCCTTCTCCATCACTCTGCAAATGTGCCTCCTTGTGCAATGCTGGTTGGGGGATGAAGTCCCCTTGGGTGCTGAGGGTCCTTGGGGGCCAATAACCTTTCCTGTTACCTCTAATAAGTCTCATACAATGGGATGGCTGTGAGCTTGTTGGAGGCCCCACTACCTTTCTCCACCACTCTGCAAACACACCTCCTGGCACATTACTGATTGGGAGAGTAAGTCTCCTTGGAAGGTGAGGGCCTTTGGGGGCCAAGGACCCATCATGTTACCTCCATTAGGTCCCACACAGCATGATTGCTTAGAGCTGGTCGGAGACCACATCCCTTTTCTCCACCACTCCACAAATGTGCCTCCTGGTACAATACTGGTTGGAAGATGAAGTCCTATTGGATACTAAGAGTCCTTGGGGGATAAGAAGCCCTCCTGTTACCTCCAGTAAGTCCGACAAAGCAGGATCTCTGAGAGTTAGTCGGCGGCCCCACCCCTTTCTCCACCACTCTGCAAACGGGACTAGTAGTTTAAAAACAATAGATATTCACTTAAAAAAACAAAAGTTACAGGGATATTATAGTTAGGAAATAGAGCTTAAAAAACCTTAGAAATACACTGAAAAAAACAAAGGTTACAGAGACGTTATAATTAGGAAATAGAATTTAAAAAACATTAGGAATTCACTAAAAAAAACAAAGGTTACAGGCACGTAATAGTTAGGCTCAGATGTCACTCGTACAAAACCATAGAAATTCTGCTGTTATAGTTACCTGAGCTAACTATAACTTACACCCTTGCAATGTACTGCTTTTGACCTCACTGATGACATCACTGGTGACATCATTGATGGCATCATCCAGTGAGTTTTTTGTAAAAGTATCTGAATCTGAGACTTAAAGATATATACTAAGCTACTGCAGAAGTTACATTACTATTCTTTCTGTACCACTAATGAGTGATACTATTTATAACATATGGCATCATATCTATAATCACGTTTTTAAAGTGGGTGCACTATTTATTAGTGAACTAATGACATCACTGATGACATCCTACACAGAACCACTCACACACTCATTCACACCCCATACAACCTCTTGTACATCCCCTATTACAGACACTCCCACACAACTACTCACATAACCATTCACAGACCTATATCAGTACTCACACACCCACCCACTCACACCTCCATAGAGCCACTCACACACCTACTCACTCACTCGTACAGCCACTCACAACACCATTCAGTTACCCATACAGCCACTCATAACTCACACCTCCATAGAGCCACTCACACACCTACTCACTCACTCGTACAGCCACTCACAACACCATTCAGTTACCCATACAGCCACTCATAACCAATCACTCACTCATACAGCCAGTCACATAGCCACACACTTACCTATACAGCTACTCACACACCCATGTATTTACCTACACAGTCACTCACACACCCACTCACACATCAATACAGCCTCTCAACACAGCCACTCACTCACCCATACAAGCACTCACACACTCACTCACTCAACCACTTAATACCCATTGACACATCCATTCAAGCACTTACATATCTTCCCACTCACCCTTATAGCCATTCACACAGACACTCACTCTCCAATACAGCCACTGACACACCAACTCACTTACCCAAACACCCACTCAAACAGCCACTTACTCACCCATACATCTACTTAGACACCAAACCACTCACTCATATAGTCCTTCAGATATGCACTCACTCATCCATACATTCACTACACACCACTTACCCAGCCATAGAGCCACTCACACTGTCACTCACTCACACATACAGCCGCTGACATAAACACTCACTTACCAATACAGTCACTCACACAGCAACTCACTCTTCCACACACCCACTCACACACCGATACACACAAGGATACACACAGTCACATAGCCACTAACATAATATATGTTAGAAGAAGTATCACTTAGTAGTAGTGCACCTAGTATACTAATTTAACTTTTTTACTAACTTATTATATATGTTTAACACTTAGAAAATACTTACAGTCACTAGATGATGCCATCAGTAATCAGACCCTCCAGGATTACACGATTTCGCGATTTGCCGCGAAATCGGCACTTTTGTAAAAATGCCGCAATTTTTACAAAAGTGCCAGCGAAATCGGCACTTTTGTAGAAATCGTGGCATATTTTTACAAAATCCATGCCGCTATATCCTGGGTGGTCTGAATTGGGTAGTTGCAGAAGCCCTTGACTGAAAACAATGGTGTCTGATCACATGGATTCATCTGATAATGTTTAATCTTGCTTTTGTTCCACTGGGCCTAACCTTGCAGACCGCAATGATATGGAAAAGAAAATGCCAATACTGTGAAAGTGGTTCCGGGGTTTGTAATGACGTGTTTCTCCTTATGTTTTGGTGCTTCTGTCAGTCACCAGGTCATTACTTACCACATCCTTTCTCAGGTTACAGAAAGACACCACATTTCACAATACTTACCCAAGAAAGAAATAAACACTGACAATATATAATACCATTGCTGAGGAGCTCACAAATAACAACAAGTCACAACACCTCCCAATCTAAGAGGGTACGCAGAAATTCACAACACCTCCTAATCTAAGAGGGTACACAGCGCATGCTCCTCCTAGCAATGTAATTTAGACATCCCTGATGGGAGGCATTTTCCCTTCCGTATCAACAATTACCCATTAGAGGGGAATCGCCCATCCCTCTGTAAGTACTTGGTAAAAAAGGGGTCTCAACCTTCCCTCACAAGGAATACCAACAAAGGATATGCTCTAGGGTTTCTTTATTACATGATAATAGGATGACAAAAGAAAGAAATAACTAAACATCACAGTAAACCTTAGCAGCAATCATCAGCACATAGATATACATAGAGCCTGAAAATAAAAGCATAGTTAGATAAAGTTAGATATACATCGAACACCTCACCATAATCTTAGGCGTCTTGTCATCTGAAGAAGGGTCCGCCTCTCTTTGCCTCACTGGTTGGTTCCGGACTCTCTGTTGCACACACACACGACTGCACGTCTGCAATGTGATGTATCATCAGACCGCCAAAACACCAGACCAGCATCTCAGCTCAGCATATCAGCATCTCTCAGCATCTCAGAAGCTCTCTGCCTCTCAGAAACTCTCTCTGCCTGCATCTCTGAATCTCTCCCTCTGTCGGACCCCCTTTCTCTAATATAGAACTCTATCCTCTATCGAAGCTTCTGGAAGAACCCGCCTACCTTTCTCACAAGATTCCTGTACTTTTCCACACCAAGCACCCAACAGCAGCTGGCCAAGCTGTTGTCATGGCGCCAATGCGAAGAAGGCACATTCCTCCTGATAAGAACTGGTCTGCTCTAGTTCACTGCCGGTGAACAACACATGTAATCTCAAATATCACCTCTCACCTACAGAGGATCAGAAGATGGCTGCAGTTTAGAATATGGAGTTGCTCAAGCATAGGCCTCTACTACTTGGAAAGCAGAATGCTATTATACCCTGTCAAAGCCAATAGGCTAAAGTCATAATTCACCTAACTCACATAACACTATGCACTTAATCCCTCTGTATCCACTATGGAGCACATGTGTGCACCATCACCAACAACTCTGCACCTCGACATCCCACACCTTCTATTCTTTGGCAAGATTATTGTAATGCAAGACCATCCTACATTACGGCTAAAGTAACATAGCACACTAAAATCAGTACACAATGGTGGTGATCGAGGGTCATCACAGATCATCAGACCACTAAAGTGGCTCATTCACTACATTGCACCCCTTGACCCTTGAACATCACCATTCAAATATATCAAAAATAAAATCACTGAACTAAAGGCACAGCTATGACTGCATCATTTAACTGCAAAATTGGCATCATTGCAAAGTAACAAGCAACTGAAGATCATGACTGAAAAACAAAACTATCATTGGGGCACTATATCTGTGAACTGTAAAAGTAGTATCAATGCATAATAACCAGCAACTGAATAAAATCTAACTGAAGATCCGATTGACAGTGAAACATCACATATTTCATTAAAGGCAAAACCTTAAAAACTAAATTGTCAGAGTGAAACATTCAAGACTGTAGGCCATATGTGAAGTAGTACCTACAAGGGAAAAACTGCATTTCAGAATCAAAAACACAACTGTTAAAAAGCATATTTTGAACCAGCAACTCTCGTGCTGAAGTGACTACTTAAAACATTGAATTCAAAGCAGATCATAATGAACTGGTTTTCTCTTTTTGTACTTCTGAAACTTTATAACTCAGGTAAAATATCTCAAAATAATTCAGCTTGTGTCATGTGAACCTCTAATAATGAAACTGCAAATTCTACTGCCAAGGCAGCCCACTGTAGCTCAGAAAATATCTACTCCAAGTACAGAACAGTGTCTCTATGGGGAAAAAAGTGTTCTTTTCTGTGAAAAAAGCAAAACAAAAAACACCACTGTCTCTTGTCAGGGTGCACAAGCAGTTCTCCTGTGCGAAAGACACAGCTCTCAACCTTTCAAAGTCAGCCTCACTCGAAGGGGACAGTTCCAATTGCAGAACACTCTGCTGATCCCTTCTTCGCTTAGAAAGAAGCAGTCCATCTATGTAGATGACAGCTCTCTGGCATCCAACTTCCTCAGTATCCCCTCGGCAAGGAAGAACTCCATCAAATTTGGTCCTCCATAGATCATCAGCTCCCCTCTGCCATCAGCCACAGGACATCACCGTCCGCTCCGGTCTGGCTCCAGGCTTGGGAGACTTCCAATTTAAAAAAAAAATAAACTAACATAACAACATAAAAATAAAAAAGACAAAAAAACAAACAGGGCGGGGCGGGGCAAGGTCACTCGCAGCCCATCCCAGCAGCACATCCCAGCAACCTGAAATGATAAATACGTATCACTCATCTTACAAAAAAAACTTCAATTCAAAAGCACATAATTTTCTTTTTACATCTCTCAAAGTTCAATATTTTAATTTCTGTCTGCAAAGCTCTCCTCTAGATCTGGGGAATAGCTTAAGAATGCTACCTGCTTTATATTCTCTAAGTTTATTTGGGCAAAATCTAATTTTTTCTTACACAGTCAGAAGGGCTGGGGCAGTCAACTGTACGCTCTTCTCACTCCTTGCTAACATACCCCCTCCCTTCCAGAGATGTCCACGTCTCAGAGTTGGCTCAGTTTCAACCATAACAAGCAGGAGACGGGCTGCTCTCTGCTTAGCAAACCCCTCCTTTCCCTGCAGCTCTCCGTGATCTAAAATTGAGTCGCGGCCAATTTCTGTCTGCTCTGCCTACCTCCTCATAGGGATGGGGCATGATGGTGATGAAGCCTGCACCTTTGTGCAAGCCTCCCTATCTTTCCAATTAAAGGAGCTCCACAGTCTGAAGAGTGGCATCCCCCTCCTTCACACAGATTCTTCGCGAAAAGAATTTGGGTGCTCGCCAAACATAACAAGCAGCAGAGACTGCTCCTGCGATCAAACCCCTCCCTTACAAAGAGCCCGGGAAATAGGAGGCTCCGTGGAATGCATGTTATCTCCTCAAGGTCAGGCATGTTAGTTTACAGCCGTTACCAACCCAAAAGCTGTGGAATTTTCCATTCTTCAATAGAACAGCATGATGTCAAAAAACCCTTACTTTCGTCTAATACACAAAAACAGACTCAACCTCTGTTGACTCCCATTAAAATCATGGGTTCTATTTCCAAATGCTCTGCTCTTCTGTTTAGCTAATTCAAGCAAATTTAAACTATCATGTATAAAACATTGACAACCTTAAAAAGTCGCATAACAACATCACATTACATTTCTGTAATATCTGGGGTAGCATCAGTCAAAGAAGGTCTATGTTTGTTTAATTTGTAACAGTCAACTATCATGGGCAAAGAATTATCACATTTGCGCACCAGCTACATAAAATCATTTTAAACATTAGTTGTTGGAGTCACCAACCCTGCTTCTGTGAAATCCTACGAAACTGCTATTCTGTCTATAAGGGCCATTTTACTACTAGTGCAATCTCCCATAAGCAAATCACCTTTCCTCTCACGCTGTTTGTCCCGTATCTTTTAGTTTGCCAAAGCACATAGTCAAGGGCATTTGTTCAGCATCTGAATTGAAAAGTCCCTTCACTCCACTGTAGCTAAAATGGGCACATTGCTCTTGGTTAAAATTACAAAATACACTTTTAAAACCTGGAAGTAACCAGTCATACACAATTAGCTGTTGTACCCTTTCAAAATCATATGCTTGCATTTTTCTTTTAAAGCAAAATGTATCGTGCACTGTTAGGTCTGATTTATTTCCACCACTGGTGATTAATTCTAAAACACGGGTCTTCTTATCTGACTGAAAACTCTCTTCGGAAGAATTAATTAAAACAGCCTGTGCAGTTGGCAACCTGACTAGATTTTCTGTAACATTTTTCACATGTAAATCATGCACGTTTAAGTCTGTTGTCAAAGGAATATTTTCACACTGGACATCAATTAACAATTCCTTCAGCTCTTTTGGCAAATGCTCAAATTGTGTCTGCACGTTAAACACATTAAAAATAATCCCACTATCTCTGTCTGAAATGTCATCCCACTTTTCAGGGTTACATTCTGAGATGGTACATTCCTGTTGCAGCTGCACACATTTTAAATGCATTTCTTTTTACTGAACACTGTAAAGGGATCCCGCCCTTTCTGCCTAACGTAAAAAAGCTATTCACAAGCCCTTTATACAAAACACATTTAAACACACAGCAATTCTCATTCAACCAAACACAATTAGCTCACTCCTGAGCCAGAAAACCATATGGGCTATCCCCATGCAAATAAATCAACTGATATCTGAGAGTCTGCTTTCAATTGCAAAAAAAACAACAATATTTTCCCCTTTTAAAATCAACGTTCAAATCCTGCCGACTACGCCAATTGTAATGACGTGTTTCTCCTTATGTTTGGTGCTTCTGTCAGTCACCAGGTCATTACTTACCACATCCTTTCTCAGGTTACAGAAAGACACCACATTTCACAATACTTACCCAAGAAAGGAATAAACACTGACAATATATAATACCATTGCTGAGGAGCTCGCAAATAACAACAAGTCACAACACCTCCCAATCTAAGAGGGTAAGCAGAAATTCACAACACCTCCTAATCTAAGAGGGCACACAGCGCATGCTCCTCCTATCAATGTAATTTAGACATCCCTGATGGGAGGCATTTTCCCTTCCGTATCAACAATTACCCATTAGAGGGGAATCGCCCATCCCTCTGTAAGTACTTGGTAAAAAAGGGGTCTCAACCTTCCCTCACAAGGAATACCAACAAATGATATGCTCTAGGGTTTCTTTATTACATGATAATAGGATGACAAAAGAAAGAAATAACTAAACATCACAGTAAACCTTAGCAGCAATCATCAGCACATAGATATTCATAGAGCCTGAAAATAAAAGCATAGTTAGATAAAGTTAGATATACATCGAACACCTCACCATAATCTTAGGCGTCTTGTCATCTGAAGAAGGGTCCGTCTCTCTTTGCCTCACTGGTTGGTTCCGGACTCTCTGTTGCACACACACACGACTGCACGTCTGCAATGTGATGTATCATCAGACCGCCAAAACACCAGACCAGCATCTCAGCTCAGCATATCAGCATCTCTCAGCATCTCAGAAGCTCTCTGCCTCTCAGAAACTCTCTCTGCCTGCATCTCTGAATCTCTCCCTCTGTCGGACCCCCTTTCTCTAATATAGAACTCTATCCTCTATCGAAGCTTCTGGAAGAACCCGCCTACCTTTCTCACAAGATTCCTGTACTTTTCCACACCAAGCACCCAACAGCAGCTGGCCAAGCTGTTGTCATGGCGCCAATGCGAAGAAGGCACATTCCTCCTGATAAGAACTGGTCAGCTCTAGTTCACTGCCGGTGAACAACACATGTAATCTCAAATATCACCTCTCACCTACAGAGGCTCAGAAGATGGCTGCAGTTTAGAATATGGAGTTGCTCAAGCATAGGCCTCTACTACTTGGAAAGCAGAATGCTATTATACCCTGTCAAAGCCAATAGGCTAAAGTCATAATTCACCTAACTCACATAACACTATGCACTTAATCCCTCAGTATCCACTATGGAGCACATGTGTGCACCATCACCAACAACTCTGCACCTCGACATCCCACACCTTCTATTCTTTGGCAAGATTATTGTAATGCAAGACCATCCTACATTACGGCTAAAGTAACATAGCACACTAAAATCAGTACACAATGGTGGTGATCGAGGGTCATCACAGATCATCAGACCACTAAAGTGGCTCATTCACTACAAGGTTTCACTGAGCCACTGCTCTATTCGCATCAGAGCTAGATGAGCTGAAACAAAGTTCAAGACACAAGCAGATGCTGGTTAACGATAGTTTACAAATGCGCTCTAAAAACTGCGCTTTGCTGAGTGTTTACCTCTCCGCTGATGCATCTTTTCCCAGCTCCATTCTAAACAGGTCTGCCTGGGTTCACAGCGTTAACAGGCAGCTGATTTGTGTGTTCTTGTCCACATGGGGGATGATAGAGTGCTTTTCTTTACCCCTTTTACGTTCATTCATCTATTAACCAAGACAACAATTGAAAAAATCCACACAGGGGAGAAGGCACCCTCAGGTGAGAACTGCATGCCCATAGAAATAGTATTCTTTACGATTTACTGAATGCTCCATTACTGACATCATCTCTACTGGGAGTGAAAACCATGACATAATTTGGTTACAGGCCTGGGCTACTAGCCAACTTTGGGGGCTGAAGAAATGAGAACTACCCCATATTTACAGCACCATTAAGCTCATGGCTCGCACATATTTCTGGAAGATGTGGTAATTCTTAACACTTCACACAGGCATCATCGGACCACGGGGTTGGTGAACGCTGAAACCCTCAGGCAACATGGCGCTGCTTTTATAGCAAGAAGTTGCGCCGGGAGGGTTTACTGTACCTGTTGCTCATTATTCTTGTGATCCCTGCCTTTAAGAGGATGTAGCCTTACAGGTAGAGCGGTCGACCTCGAAGCTGGGGAACCGGGTTCGAGTCTCGCCAGCGACACTCAATATCCTGTGATTCTGGGCAAATCACTTAATCTCCCCGTACCTAACAAAAATGAATGTGTCCATCTGTAACAAAACTGGTGCTATGTAAAGCGCTCTGATACCTGATGTCTTGGGTATAGTTCACGCTATATAAAACCCTATAAATGAAATTTAAAAAACACCAGTTGTGAAAATGGCGCACCAGAGTGGCAACACCAGTCGGAAAGAAAGTAATAAAAACTCACTTCTGAGTGATGTCTCAGGAGAGCACAAGTCATTATAAAATAGGAATAGTCTATTGTGGGGAGGGGTGTGGAAGCAAGAACATACAGAAGAGCATTTCAAGCAAAAGATGAGAAGTGGATGTGAACACCCCGCCCCTCCCCATCTGCGTGCTTACATTTGTTCATACCCCGGAATAGCACGCGTGATGAAGAGCAGTCCTAACAATTTAAAAAAAAAATGGACAGATCAACCTTACTGAGTTATTACAACACACAACCTCTTGTTGAATTCCAACCTAACATGTCCTTACAAAGAGAGAAAAAATAACAGACAAACAGTACTACAGAGAAAGCACGGGTGAAGCGGGACTCCACGCAAGGGGCGTGTCAGCACACAGACCCTACAAAGTTCCAAAGACAATCCCTGGGTGCTCCATTCTGCCTGGAAAACCATTTCCCATGGGATGCTACAAGCCCATTTTTTATGGGCTTCTCAGAATCTATACTAAAGCAAATGGAGGATTGCATTTCCAAGGGATAAAAGCCTTCACCTATGGGCTGCTTCCTCTGTTCCATATCCCAGGTTGCCTATTACAAAGCGGAATACTCTGATAAAACAGTTTCCATTGATTTAAGGCTTAGAATGAATGATTATGAGTAAAATAAAGTGCAGCAAAAATGCCGCTAAATTTCCATATTTGTGCCGCTAAATTTCCATATTTGTGCCGCTAAATTTGCGATTCCATGCTGCTATATCCTGGGGGGTCTGTCACTTAAGATGTCATCAGTGAGATATATGTATGTATATATATATATATATATACTGCCTCAACCAATAAACATGCAGTCGGTTTCACAGACGTGCAGTGTAAATAAAATGGTACCCACGACCAGGAAGTCAAGGAATCGAGTCTGCACAGACTCGACCTGTGGTGTGAGAGGCTGCTTCCCATGCGTCTGTCAATCCTGGCTTACCAGATTTTCTTTTAAGCGGAAATATGATGATCAGTCTAGTTGTTGTTTTTTGTTTATCACTTGATAGCATCAGAGTACTTTAGAGTACTTTAAATAGACAATCTAGTAAAAGGGACTCTATGGTCCACTAGAAGGCCGTGTGCCGAAACGCGTAGATCATCCACTTTTCACCGGCACTAATAGCATCTTAGACTTTGGAAATCCTAAAAATGATGCATTGATGAAATAAAACAATTGCAACGTGCTTGATTCTTGATCCAAAGAAAAACGATTGTCATCAGGGGCCCCCTAGGGTTCAACCCTGAGCCCAACTCTTTTTAATCTTTATATGACACCACTCCTCACCTTGATGGCCACATTTGATGTTGAATCCATAGCATATGCAGATGACACCCAACTGATTCTCACTCTCAATAAAAACTCTACAGTTGCTGAAGAGAAGTTTCACCATTGTCTAACGGCAGTGATGGATTGGATGAAACTGAATAATCTCAAATGCAACAGCTCAAAAACAGAAATCATGCTGTTTGGAAAATCCAACTTATTATGCCCAACCAGTGGTGGCCCTCAAATTCGGCTCCACCTCCAAACACAGTGGATATGGTGAGAAATTTTGGGATCAGATTTGATCCCACACTATCTTTCCATAAGCAAGCCCTTGCTGTGGCTGGCACTTGTTTCCAAATGATAAAAACTCTCAGAACGTTTTTTGACCTTCTCCCGGTACTGCCAGGAAAACGGTTGCAGCAGCCCTAATTTTATCACGTCTGGACTACTGTAATAGTCTGTACGCAGGAACAAAAAAGACTGTTCTAAAAAGATTGCAGGTTTTTCAAAATGCTGCAGCGAGGCTGGTACTCCAATGGCCAAAATGCTCCTCCTCAGCAGCAGCACTTAGAACTCTTCACTGGCTGCCTGTCCATAAGAGGATTCTCTTTAAAATCCTGACCATCATTTAGAAAGCTACAAGGACAACAGGACCAGGATACCTAAGATCCAGAATCAGATCGTACACCACCCATCGCATCCTGCGGTCATCCTCAGAGAACCTCCTAACAGCCCCCACTTTCAAACTGAAATCTAGAGGGGGCTAGGCAATGGCTGTCCTAGGGACCAAAGCTTGGAATTCCCTGCCTACTCAGCTTAGACATACACAAACGTTACCTACTTTCAAGAAGCTTCTAAAAACCTGGATTTTCGCCATGCCCGACCACATTGTGCTATCTCTCATCTAAATAGAATTCTTGCTTCTGTTGCTTTAACTTAGTTTTTCCCCACTACAGATTCTTAGATGTTCTTTCCGCAAGCGCCAAGATGCTCCTTGGGATGAACGTTGCGCTTTATAAATACTCTCATTCATTCATTCATGTGCCGTGTATCCAGTCATAGGTGGCAAGAATGTGAAAGCATATCGATGCAGTAGCTGCACTGCACATCACACACACTTGAGGAAGAGACGAAACAGCATTTAGCCGTCGATTGTCGGAACAGGAAATACATGCTGACACCTTTGACCTTAACCTGGAAGCTGTGCTGCTCTACGTTGAAGAACCGAATACTGGCGGGAAACACCGGTAAGCAGAGGAATTCGGAAGGCACTGATGAGTGAATCCTGACGCATGGGCGGGGGTTTGGAGCAGCAAATTCAATGCTCTGTAGGTAGGGGGGCGGCTTCGACCACCTCAAATCGTCTTGTGGAATCTCGCCAGTGGAAGAGAGAAAAAACAAGTCGGAAAGACAAAAAGCTGCACGACGTTCATACGGCGCATTCTTGGGAACCGCAAGTGGAAACTCAAATGTACCTAGTTCCACGATAGGAACGGAAGATGAAAATAAGAAAAGAAAGGGCATACCCCCGGCTCTCAATTTAGAACCATAACTGAGGAATTGTAGCATCAATAATAATACAAGAATTTTAGGAATTTCCAAAATAGAAAAGAACTAGGAAAATATCCGATTACAAATGGAAAATAATGGTGTATTGTGCAGTGTAGTGAAATTGGAGAAACATCCTTGACAATATGGCGAAAAGATACAGGAACAGAGCCCAGAAGGCAAATGAATTACTCAATGATAATGCAATGCAATCTACTCAGGAAGCAGTGGAACAAGGGGAAGGGAGAAAATGTACCATCAACACCATCTTGAGAGACTTGGATTACAATCGGATAATGGAGATCAACAATTGGTGGGAAATGATGTCACTCCAAAAATATATTAAACATAAAAGAGTACCGGCAGGAGGCCTAAGAATACTGATTATGCCTACTTTAAATGACTTGGATGAAGATCTTATTAGGTAATGGCAAGCTGATACCAACAAATGCTCCATTAAATTGATGAGAACCCTCATAATACCCATGGAGAGGAACTTAGAAAAAGTAATTGCAAAAATCAAAGAATTGGAGCAGGAATTGGAAAAGCTCACCATAAATGATGAAACTAAAATAGCTTTGGAAACAATGGGAAAAAAATAAATAGACATGAAATGGATGTAGAGGAAAGAAGGGCCAATAAATTTAGGAGAGATCGGATTGATTATACGAGTGGCCGAATCTACACATTTGCAAGAAAATATGATGCTCCCAGAAATCGAGCTGTGATGGACAAATTCACAGGTTATGAAATATCAGGAAGCTCAGACATCAGCTCTGCAGATGAGGATTTAATGTCTCCAATTTGAATCTTCTATTGAAACAGATAATTTCAGGTGGGAGACCACCAAATGTTGCACTTCTGGTATGTAAGCATACATGCCTGAGCTCGGCCACCATGAACTCCTCCTTCCCCTATTTGTAAACACTTCTCCTCATTTACAAGTGGGGTAAGGCAGAGTTCCTGGCAGCAGAGCTCTGGTACGTACGCATACATACCAGCAGTCACGATTTTGGCAGTCTCGTCCCTGAAACTTTCTGTTTCAGTATAAGCCAATGTGAGGAACTAGGTATGGCCTCATCTGCTCTGGCGCCAAACAACAATACATTTTATGTTGCGCTATAGGACCTATGGCGCAACATAAAACGTATTGATGCTTGGCGCTAGAGGAGATGAGTGACTGGAAACAATGCTCTGTGTCTGCCCCGACTGCCTCCCTCCCTGACATCCATGCATGTGACAAGGCCTTAACAGCCACTGAATAGTAGTAAAAAATGGGCCTGGACCTTACCGGCTGGTGAACTACCCTAGTTCACATTATAACACCTCACACGGCGTGCGCAAGTCCCCAACCTTCAGTGCTGTGCGCAAGGGACTATCTGCCAGCACTGCAGTAAATCATACTGACTCGACTGTCGTGCAGTGTAAATAAAATGGCATCCATGACCAGGATTTACAGACGCCCGGGAAGCAGCTTCACGCACTACAGGTCGAGTCTGCGCAGACTCGATTACTTGGCTTCCCACCTCCCACACCCTTTCCCAACTTCTCAAAGGGTGGGGTGCCACCCATGGCATGTAACGAGTTGGAAAAGGGTGGGGTGACAATGCTCTCCACTCTAATTTAATGTGGTGTCTTAGCAATCCTAGACTTGTATTTAAATCGCGTGAGGCTAACTTTACCTCTGCACCATCAGGGGGTGGAGACTGGGCCTTGAAGCTAGGTCTTTGCCGATCTGATGACCTCACAGGCTTCAGGGCTGCGCAGTTGTCAGCACAGCAAACACTTAAATCTTCTTTGGGCCCGCCTGGGGAGCAAGCAAGCAGACCCAGTGACTGAGTCACTTGATGACGGTGTCCACATGGTTATTGGACAATGCTGGTGTCGGTGAGTGGGGCAGACAGTGCCCAGTGTTCAACATACAAAATTATGGCCCAATGCTCTTGGACAAATTCTGTGCCTGTAGTGTTTGCTTAACCAAATGACTCAACTTTCATAAGAGTGTATTTCCTATCAACTACTTTAACTTGCATTTACTTTCCTTTTTTTTTTTCTTTTTTTTTACTTTAACTTTTATTTTTATTTTTTTTAATTTTTATTAGAGATTTTTCACTTTTTCGTGCAGGGCACGGCAACCTATTACAACAAAGCTAAATATATTTTACTTTATCTTCTTTGTTAAAGAATAAACCACAATACAATCAGAATGAAATGCAATTAACCTACTTCAAGTCTTTCTAATACATAAAGTCTCTACAGTTTACCATCTTATACCAGTATTAAATAATAATTCTTAACAAACAATAAAAAATAGAAGGATAAAGGGGATTTGAGGCAAACGTCAAGCACTAACATATATATATAGTCTGACCCACAGTGAATATTTATATTTCTAACCGTTCAATCAAAGCTCCCTTCTTTCCATCGGGTAATGGGACCCCAGATTTGTTTACCAAGCTTCCTTCCCTTTTTCCCCTTCCTTGCATATATCTCAGTCTCCAGGTTATATACTACTAGTAGTTTGGCCAACCAATGAAGAAATGAAGGTGGTAGAGGATCTAACCATGCAGATGCTATACAAAGTCTCATAACTGACAAAGCTACAAACAAGAATTCCCCTCCTCCCTGCATTTGCCCCTCATCCTCCTTTACTCCCAAAAGAATTATCGAAGGGGTTAAGAGGGTTTCAGTTCCTAATACCTTGTTTATAAAACCCTCAATATCTTTTTTAAGCAATTGTAGATGAGGGCATGTCGCAAACACATGTATCAAATCTGCATCCAAGCTTCCACACCTAAAACAACTAATCTCTGTTGTGCCTCCCCACTGAGCTATCTTTGCAGGCGTGTAATACAAATGGTATATAGTTTTATAATGTTGCGCCTGGAGAGGCGCTGAGCACAACAGTGTATATCCCTTTTCTAAGGACATGTAAAAACTTTCCTCGCTAATATCCAAGCTGTTTTTCCATTTGTTTGCCCATTTTCAATATCGTCCTGCTTTGAAGTTATCAATTCAGCATAAAACTTCTTTATTGTACAATCTTCGCCTACTTGGATCACTTCCATAATAGGATTTTTGCTGAAGCCCGCCGGTTCTCCCTTCTTATTATACAAAAAACTCCTTATTTGTAGATATTTGAAAAAGTGCCTATTATCTAAAGCAAACTTTGTCTGTAATTCAGAAAACTGGAAAACCCCTTGTTGTCCCAAAACATCCCCTACCCTTCTGACACCCTTCCTTTCCCATTCTGTAAATATAGGTCCAGAGAAGACCTCTTCTGGTAGATTTGGATTTTCTTTCAATCTAGTGTATAAATTATACTTCCCCAGCCCAAACCTTTTAGCGAAAGCTTTCCAGACTGTGTAAGCTGTAATAGGCGTCTTAAACCGTGTCCTTTTGAAGTAACTAGCCTCTGTATATTTTAAAAGTACATTCTCAGCTTCTGAACCCAGAATTAATCCATATATCGCCAGTGAGCCAAACTCGTTCCAGCCTTCAGACTCTCCCCCCCCCACCAAACCTGCCATATATTGCAAAGCTGCTGCCCAATAATATAGCTTGAAGTCTGGCAGTGCCCACCCTCCCCTTTCCCTTGGAAGTGTCATAAATCTGAGTGCCCTCCTAGTTTTCCCCTTTGCCCAAATAAATCTGTTAATCACATGTTCAACATTCTTAAATAACTTGGCCTCAAATAATAACGGTATTGCTCTGAAAAAATATAAAAACTTTGGTAATACCAACATTTTTACTACATTCGTCCGCCCCACAATAGAGAGATGTAAATTATCCAATCTATCCAAATCCTTCCGCACTTTGTTGATTAGAGGTGTTATATTCTTTTCTACTAGGCTATCTAGATCAGCCGAGATAGTCACCCCTAGATATATTCCTGCCTGTACCACTCGACTATCTGTGCAGATAGTATGACAATTTTTAATTATCTGTGTTTTTGCCGTATTTAATTTGTATCCCGAAATCTGCCCGAACTTTCCATTTAGGGGTGTGGTTTATATTTTATATCTATTTCCCGGAAGGTGAAAGGCCAACAAAAAAGTTGGGAGAATATTTTATTTTCTTTAGGCCAGTTTCTGGCATGGGCCAAGTCTCACAGACCCCTCCCCCCATTGCAGTCAGTCACAGAATAACAATTCCCGTAGCTTTGCATCCACTAGAAGGTCTTCTGTACAGAGGCTCTTAAAGTCTGTGCACTGGCAGTGGCTACCTGTGCACAAGCACATTCTGTTTAAAACTATATACCTCGTACACAAAGCCTTTTTTGATAAAGCTCCCACATTTCTGAAGAACAAGAGCTGCCTAAATATGCCCATGAGATACAAATGATCCAGTTCTCAAGGACTTCTGATTCCCCCAACAATCCAACTAGCTAGACAAAAAGGTAGATCGTTCTCATTTAAAGCTGCCCAGAAATGGAACATGATTCCGATTAACATTTGGCAGAGTGACAACCTTAACAGCTTTAGGAAAATTCTCAAAACTTGGCTTTTCAACCTTTGGGCCCGATTGCTTTTTCCTTTCCTCTGAGCAGGCTATTTCCTCAGTGCATTCTGAAAATATTATTTCATTCACTTCAGCCGTAAGTTAAATGTATGTGCTTTAGACACTGAAAAGTCTTTAAAAATGTGTGCAGCTCTCCTCAGAGCGAGTGCACCCGTTCATGATACAGTCTAGGTGTGTGCAGCATGCAACTCGGCCATGTCAGTGGCAGCGAGGATTTAGGAACCCAGCTACTAGTGCATTTCAGAAATAAAATAAAATAAAAGCAGGAGTCTGGACCTAATTGGTCTATTAACACTCCCTGCATCTTTATGTGGGAAAAAAGATGCAAACTTGTGGAACACCAAAAGTTTAGAGACATCATAAATAACAGAATGGGTAAATCTGCAAATCTGAATTTCGTCTATTACATAGATATTGATGCTATGAAATTCAGGCAAAGCAAACAAAAGGAGATGATGGACAGAGTGCTGAAACTTTTCAGACACTCACCTCCAGTCAGAGATCTGGGTTGAATCCATCATCGTTCTTTAGCTCACTTCGCCACCCCAGTTCAGACTCAACCATATGCAAATCAGTCTTGACCCTGTTACTCATGGGAACAGTCCAGCTCGAACTGCTAAGCCAGGTCTTCACTAGACTGGAAGCCAGCATCCTGGGACCAGTTCTGGGGGAACACCCTCCTTCAGCCAGGCTAGCTTAAATGTAGTGGCAAAGTGAGCAAGGTACCCTGGTCTGGGCATACCCTGCCAACTTAGGGCGAACAAAGCAAACACAAGGAGATGATGGACAGAGCGCTGAAACTTTCACTCAACCCCAGTCACAGATCTGGGTTGAATCCATCATCGTTCTTTAGCTCACTTCGCCACCCCAGATCAGACTCAACCATATGCAAATCAGTCTTGACCCTGTTCCTCATGATAACAGTCCAGCCCCAACTGCCAAGCCAAGTCTTCCCTGAACAGGAAACAAGGATCCTGGGACCGGTTTCGGGATAACACCCCTCATCAGCCAGGCTAGCTTGAATCCAGTGGCAAAGTGAGCGAGGGACCATGTTCTGGGTATATCCTGCCAATTTAGGGCAGTCAAAGACAATACAAGGAGATGATGGACGGAATGCTGAAACTTTTCAGACAGTCAGCCCCAATCACAGATCTGGGTTGAATCCATCATCAATCTTTAGCTCACTTCACCACCCCAGTTCAGACCCAACCATATGCAAATCAGTCTTGGCCCTGTTCCTCATGGGAACAGTCCAGCCCGAACTGCCAAGACAGGCCTTCCCTGGACCGGAAACAAGCATCCTGGGATTCAGGCAATCATAATAAATCTGCTATCTTGTAAAGATGTTGCCATGAAAATTATACTAAAGTGGAGTTTGAGATTTTTGTCTCAATTCTGCAGTCTCTAGAGCTCTTCTTATTGGCCTGAAGGTCTTTATTCAAATAGGTTAAACAGTAGAACTGGGAGTTAGTCTGCCTAAAGTGTTGACCTGGCCATGTGAAGGGGAAGGGAGTTGATGTGATAAAAATGTTAAATAGGGTTTTCCAAATGTTGAATAGAAACGTGTCCTTATTGAATTAGGTGTTGACTACACTGATCGTAGCAAGCAAATTGAAATGTTACTCCTTTGCTTTAGGAAATATGTGCTTGATGAGCATAAAGAGACCCACAAAATATTCTCATCCTGCTGAATTTGTTGTCTTTCTTTGGCACCATTGACTATCAGAACTACAACCTATTTGGCGTGTCAGACACAGTCCTCAGTTGGCTAACATCTTTCATTAATAATATTTCTATGAAGGTGAAAATTGGCTTCTTTTTCCACAGTCATGCAATGAACTTTAGAGTTCCCCAGAGCTCTTGGTTATCACCTCTGCTTGCCAACGCCTATTTATGACACCAGAGAAAGTGCTAAAGTGACTTAGTCATGGACTTTACTGAGTTTAGAAAGCCTCATCTGATCTGCTTGTTTCACAGATTGTCAGCTAATCACCAAAGACTAAAATGACACAAGATATAATTAATGTATTAATGCTAAGACTAAATTACTTTATTTGGTTCCTCTCAACCAACCATACTGCCTTTCTGAAGGCAGACATATTGGGCAGTCATTATTCACCAGTCACAACTAGTCAAACACTTAAATTCTTGCTACTTCCCAAAATGTACATTATAGAACAGACTATTTGACATGTCACATCCCACAACTACCTGGAAGTGCACTTTCTTCACATTGTTGTCAAGCAAGAAGAGGAATCTCTCAAAGGAGCCTTCATTCTTTTCAGACTGGCGTACACCAACATCTTTCTCATGAAGCAATCAAAGGGCTCTGTCATCAGAGCTATTATCCTTTGCAGACTAGGTTATTCCAACTTATTTAACCATGGCGTTTATCATCTCTCTACCACCAAACTTTAGACCATGCAGCCAGACTCATGTATAATATCAAATTTCATGAATACACTAAGCCCCAGTTGAGAATTCTTCTTTGGTTATCAGTAGATGGCAAAAAATCCTGTAAGAAAATCTGCATTCCCACAAAGCTTTACACATCAAAGGCCCTGCCTATCTAGAGTCAAAGATCACACATTACAGGCTTCTTATCATCTTTCGGTCTTTATTTCGAACAATTTGTTCATAAAAGACAATAAATAACAAATACATAAAACAAGGGTTCCGATATTTACAATCTTACAAAACATGAATAGATATTCATAATTTTAAAAGACAATACAAGCAGGTTAATTCTAATAGAATAGGCAGTGCAGCCGATTTAACTTTAATTACTTTGTTTAAAAACATTTTATAGTAAAAGAATTACTGTTTAAAAATCTTGACCCATGCATCATTATACCAGCTAAAAACTATTATAAAATTATTATAAAATACCGGGTCGTGTGGTGAAATGTTAAGTAGAAGACTGTGGTTATAAAGAAAAAATACAATGTCACTGTCGCAGTCTACTTGCTATCAATCTGTCGTCGGATTCTCCACATCCAACATAAAAACTTTGCCAGGGCAATCACAATTACCTCCTGGGTGCTCGTCTTTAATATTCACAATGCAGTGGCACTCAATCTGGTACCCATATTAATACATATCGGTTTGAGCCATTTAGGGGCATATGTAGGTAATTTCCATTTTGCAATTTCCAAATAGCGATTTTAAGGAATCGCTATTTGAGAATCGCAAAATGGAATGTAGGTAATAATTCGCAATTTTTTTGCGATTACCTAATATTCCTTAATTGCGATTAGCAAATTGCGAATCGCAATTAAGGAATGAGTGTCCCCTTCATTCCTATGGGCCAAGAGGCCCATAGGAATGAAGGGGGATACATTCTCAAATTGCGATTTTCTATGAGAAAATCGCAATTTGAGAATCGCAATTCCAAGGGTGCCAGGGTGTCCAAAGGACACCTGTTGCACCCCTGCAATGTGCCTGCAAGTACATGTGGCACAGCATGTCTGTGCGCCACATGGCACTTTGAATTTTTTAAAAAAATGCATTTTTAAAGAAAATCGCAAAATACCATCTACTTGGAGTAGGTGGTATTTTGCGATTCCTTAAGCCTGAATCGCATTTTTTAATTGACTCCTACATAGCATTTAAGGAATCGCAAAATTGCGATTCCTTAAATGCTTGAGCAAAATAAGGAATCGTAATTTGTGCGATTCCTTATTTTGCTAATATGCACCTACATATCAAAACACCATTTGCAATTGGCAAACGGCTACCTACATATGCCCCTTAGTTCGAGGGGAATTATATAAACAGGCTTCTCATATTGTGTAAGACCATGAATTATTCCTAGATTTCTCAAACAACGACCATGTTATGTAAAACTTGCTTTCACAGACCTCTGCAAACTTAACTGTTAATATATATACACACAAAAGAGACTCATTTATATTCAACAGGCTTTCTGACATGACTGCATCCATTTGTACTTCACAGCCGGAGCTGTTTCATTCCCGTTCCTGATTTATCTCTCATCCTACCTGCCTCTCTTCCAACCATATCTCTCTGCTCACTGTCTTTTCTCACAACTGTCTAACTATCCACAGTCTGTACTATTGAAAAAACGACATATAAGTGATACATTGTATTTACTGTACTATGACATTTGTATAGCATTTGCTTCATTTTGTGAGATGCTTGTGTACCCACACAGACAGCAATCTATGCCATGTAGGGTGTGTGATTAAAAAGGTATGGTCTTTGTTTTGAGACTAAGTGGGAAGTGTTTTCATGTCTCTCATGATAACCGCTGAGGTGTTGTTAATGTGTTACGGAATGTAGCACTCTGCATTGTGGTAGGTGAGGGTATGTGAGAGAGAGACTTGCATTTTATAATTTTGTGGACTTCTGACAACTCTGGTTAGCTCTGTAAACCCATTTATTATGTTTGTAATTCTTTTGTTCTCGTGTCAGTACCCTGTGGTGGCTGTGGCAGAATGTCATCCACTCTGATATCTTACAGACATAACCCTTGTAGAGAAGGAATGAAATTAGTCAGAGTTTGGCCCACCAGGGCTGTGTTACAATCATCTTTTATGCGATTGCCAACATAGGCACCAAGTATCAAGATCTGCGAAGATGTACTGCAATATTTTCATCCTTTATATCATTGACATTATGAGATGGCAGTGGTCAGAGTATGTTACTATTTGAGACCTCCAGAGTGGACTATGCGAGAGTCTTTCAGTGACCAGCAGTGTAGTAGATCTCTTCAGTCACATTAAACATGTTTGATTGGTATTGAGTTAATAGTTGTATGAGTGTTCTTCAGTTGTCATCAGAGTTCAACAACTTCTTTCATGGATTATATGCGTGTCCTATTAATGGTATGGTGCAAGAACTTAACTGATATATGCTGTCATTTAATGACATGGAAATTATATCAGATTGAGAGAAGGGGAACCTTTTGAATGATCAAGTTACGGTCATTCTTTTTGTGTTTGAAAGTAGGAGGTGGGTGGACATTATTTATTAAGTGGGCAGGGACCAAGGTTTCCATTGCGCCACTCAGGAAGCAGCTATCAGGTATTGAATGTTAGCTGGCACATCTAGTACTGCGTGGGGAGACATACTTTCAGATGGCATTGCTTAGTTAGTTATATTAGGATCATTACTGTCTATGGCGCCAGCACAGTTATTTCTATCATGGTATGGCCATGCCTGCGTCTGTGTTCTTTTCATTATCTGCTGGCTGAGTCTGTCTCATTGCACTGGACCTCACTGATACTGATATGTGGGTAGTTGTTCTGTGTTTTGTGTTTGACATAGTTATCTCAGGAGCAACCAGATTTTTGTTGCCTCTCATCTGCTCTATATGTGCTCCTCAACGTATTGAATCCAAGGTGGCAAGGGGTTCCAGAGTCAGGTTGCTTGAACAGACAAAGCTGATCCTCTCATGGAATTTATTTCAAGACAGTCAGTGTTAGGATTTTAACTTTCCACCACTAGGTGAAACACACGAAGTACCTCTGGGGTCCTGTATTTATCCCTGAATAGGATTATGTACACTTCTACACCTTGCATTCCCAGATCCGCTTCATTTTTAGGTCTCGCTTGAGCCAGCGCGCATGCGCTGCTCTGCGAGGCTTCTAGTGAGGACTTCAAACTCCGACCACACACTCGTGCGTGTGCTTTTTCACACTGTTGGCCTTTGCGTGCGTGTTACTAAGAAAAGACAGCACGCAAATGGTCAAAGATGGCAGTATGTCCCGCTTTCTTCTAAAAGTTAACTACTACGCCTAAGGCTCTCAGAAGCGAGCAGCGGCACGCTGCATGCTGCATTCCAGGAGGATCAGGTTACTGATTAACCACAACCGCGCTTGTTATTTATTTATTTTACAACAGCGTGGCAGTTGCAGCTTGTATCCTTTTCGCACTGTTATTTTCTTTATCCTTTTTCTTTCTTACATTGTAATTAATCATGCCGTACTCCATGTTAGAAATATACATTAAAACTGCCTGACATGCATTATGATACATTGGCACATACATAATGGCGCATGAGCATGCAGGTATCACAATGCCTGATGGTCGTCTTGGAATGGATTTCCTTTAATATGCAACTCATTCCAAAATTAATGGCCATACATCTAGATGCATGTGTTCGTATCATGGTGGCAACTGGTATTAGTAAAGCCAATATCTGAACTATTTAAACTGAGATTTATTGGCTTTGCCAATGCCTGTTTTTCCTGACTTTTGGGACTTCTAGTCCTTATTGTATAATATGATTAACAGATGTGCAAGTCCCAGAAAGGCAAACCATGCCTAAATGATTATCAGGCATAAACCTGTGAAACTCTTCAAGGGAGTAACACAAGCCCTCGCAATTCCTGCAGTGCATGTATTCTTGATATTATACAGGCGTTAGAAGTGTTAACCTTTACACAGACTTAATTATTTATGCATGAAAATGCCACAAGCTTCACAATTTTTTCAGTTGTTTATTCTCATTTATATGCTCGTAATCCAAAATTCATCCTTTTTTCAAAATGTTTCTCCATGTCACAAAAGAGACTCTTCTGCCTTCACTACATCCTTAATGGGACAGGAATGCCAATCCAGGCCTTCTCCTGCACCATGGCCGTGTGCATAAATCAATTCAAAACGTCTTTCTTAATTACCCAAAGCATTTCGAGCCTTGACTCTGGCTCTTTGTCAGGGGTTTACGTTCTAAAAATGAAAACACATCTGTTAGACTCTATATCTCTATAAGGTTGTGCGCCCGGATGGGTGCGAAGTTTTGCTCCCACTCTTGTGCAGTATATTCCAGCGTGGCAAAGGGCCGACCACGCGAACCCGGGAATCACGCGAACTGATGTAAAAATATCTACAATAAGGAATGAATAAAACAGGATTAACAAGGTGTGCACTTCGTCGCTTCTTTTGAATGAACCTTTACACAGAGACATCTGTCGGGTTGCACACAGGTTAGAAGTGTGCACTTGCGTTATGGGTAGGCTACCCGCTAGACAGAACCATGCTCCCACCACTGTGCTCCTTTGATCCATCTCTACATCTTGTATAGCAGAGCTATCTCTCAGATTGCACAGATATTTCCTTCTAAGGCATAGCCCCCAGGCTACACTGCTTCTATATAATGACTGATTAAATATAAGTCAATCAAGTGAGCAGGCCAGGATCACAATAAGAGTCAACAATGAGCTTGGGATTTTTCCTTTTAAGATCAGCCTCAGCCCTTGCTGATTCTGCTCTGGCCCCTCTTTTCCAGTTTTCTGATTGACGCTGCATCTGGAAATATGAACTCACATAGGCTGCTTTGATGACTTAAATTATTTTCACTGATACAGAAAATCTGCTTTTTGTATTAGTGTTACGTCTTTATATACCCACTCACCCTGTCTTTTAGATTACACATATCTTTGCTTTCTACTCTGTCTCTTTCTCTTTATTTTTCATTCTTTCAACCTCTGAATCCAAACACTGGGCTCTAAAGGACGCGTCTTTACACCTGGACCCCTCCCAGCCCCCTAAATACGACCCTTACCCAGATTTGCTGACAGATGATCTGGGTGGTGCTGATTTAGGGGCACTCTCCTGAACCAGGCCGAGAGGCTTGCAGGCTGTCTTCGTGCCTGTGTTTTCTTGCTCTCTCTCTCTCGTGCATTAAACACGAGGACTTTCCCGCTGGGTTTTCCTGGCGCTGCTGACATCTGGCTGCACCTCCCCCATGCGTACTTTAATTCTCTCTTTCACTTTCCATTTCCCCTCAAGCCTGCACGCTCCACCACCTCCCCACTCACTCACTAAGTTATCACTTTTGCTTTTAATTAGGAAATATTCTTGGCAGTTGCTGACGTGCCTCTGGCTTAGTTCTCAACTTTTGTAAAGTGACTCAACTATTATGCCATCTCTCTTTCTTATCCACGCACTTTGTCTTCTTATCTCTGCTTTCTTTGTGTCTTCTCCTTCCTCTCTTTGCTGCTTTCTCATCCCAGTTTCGAAATTTTCCCTCTTCTAGTCTTTCTCCCTCCACTCTTACTTTCTCCTTTTCTCTTCTCCCTACACTTTTCATATCTAATTTTCTCTACTTTTCCTCTACCTCAGCCCATGCTCTTCACCCTTCCTCTCAAATGTCTCTCTACCTTCACCCTTCATCTCACACTTTCACTCTCGCCTACTCTTGTTCTCACCTTTTCTTTTCTTCCTCTTGTCTCACTCTCTTTGTTTGATTTTTTTTATCTTCCTCCATCCACACTTCGGCTGTTACTTTTTTCACTACTCTTGTCTTCTGTAATTTTCTTTCTCTTATTTAACTTTCACTCTTTCTCTTCAGTTCTTCTTTTTCCTCAACATTTCGCTCCTTTATTGTTTGCCATTTTTAGTTGGAAGCCTACCAGACACAACACAACATCTTGGGGACATTCTCCCCTAGTATCCGTCCGCTGATCGTGTTCTAATTAAATTACGGGTTTCCAACCTCCACTACAATGTTATTTATAGCCCACTCCCCCATGACAATTTTTTTTTTAACCAACAGGCATGAGAACAGGCAGAAAGAAGTTGCCAGCAGTGCAAGTACAAAAAAACTAGAAGACATTTTTCATGTTAAAATCTTTTTTTAATCAGATTGTTCAGTTGTATATAATGTCGTCTTGGTTTGTATAACAAAAATGCTTAACACTTTTTATTATAACTTTTCAACATGATGCGCAGAAGCCACAATGCTCTACAACATAGATAAAAGTTCTGGCTAAACGCATAAGGTCCCAAAGGCGAGACCTATTGGCTATGCCAATGCTTGTTGAGTCTAGATTTCCACACTCCCTTCTTGTTGCATCATAGATCTTGTAGTCCTTTCTGTCTCCAAACCCCGCCCAATCACATCCGGGTGGCAGTACTCCAGTCTTTATCTTGATTCCTTTGATTCTACACCTTTCTGACCTCTTAACTCTGCATTTTGGAATTTACTCTTACTTGGCCCTTTCTTATATTTTCTGATTTCCCTGGTATCCCCTTTCCAAGTCCAAGTTCAACCTTCCCGTCATTGTTGGTTCCCTAATTCCTTGTACCTGCTTTATTCCTTGTACCTTGTTCCCTCCCTGCACTAGTGCCCCTTCCTCCCTGAGCCTCTTGCTATTTCTGCCTGGTGAGGCCAGAGTGCAGCAGCTTGCAACTGACCTTGCTGCTGAGTCAACATGCGCTCTGTTTGAACCTGCTGCTATTATCCAGATTTGCCCTTTGATTTCTTTTTTCATTTTTTTGTATTCCATGTTACAGTTCTGAATAGTTATGTGCCTGTCTCTTGATCTTCCTGTCTCTTTATTCCTGTGTTTCTCTTATACCTAGTTCTGACTGCATTCATCCTTATGTGTCTTTTGTGTGCAGATTCATTGTCCTGTATTCTGTGTTTCTGTTCTGATTCCTGTCCTCTCCTAGTTAGTGTGCAGATTTACAGAGTTCACAGTTCTGTGTGTTTCCATCCTGTCCCTGACGCTTCTTCCAGTCCATCTTTTCTTTCAGCGTAGTTCCTGTTTGTGTGTACAGTCCACTGCTTCCTATTATCTTTTTGTGTGTTTATATTGTTATTCTGAATGTCATTGCTTCTAAGGATGCCAGTTAGACCTTAAGGTTTGTGCCTTTGGCACAGAGAACCACTCAGCACCTCCTTCTTAATAGAAGATGCTGGGTGTCTACCTTAACTCTGTGATATTAATCTGAACCTTGCCTTCTTGTAAGACCTGTTTCACATCACAGAGAGAGCATTTCTATGGAGCAGACAAACTATTGTTTATGATAGTATGTCCATCATTTCCCTACCTTCCCCTTCCTGTTATTTGTGCTCATATTATCTTTATAGTTTCCACAGCAGACTTCCCAGTTCCCAACCCATGTTTTTTAGGTCTCGCCTGTCAATGCGCATGCGCATTGAGCTTGCGAGAATATAGGGGCTTAAACAGATTTTAACTAGACTGGCGATTTGATGCAGTGCATGTGCTCTTTTAGCTCAATGCGCAAGTGCAATGAGTTAAAATGCGCGTGCACAGCATCAAATCTCCAGCCATCGCCTTCTGTTCCCCAGCTTGGTGCCACCAGCACCTCCCCTCTCTCTCCCCGCACACAGCCTTACTCGCATTTCTCCTCCCCCTCCCCAGCCGCCAGCACCTCCCCTCTCTCTCCCTGCACACACGCTCTGACTCAGTACTTTAAGATTCACGGCCGCCAGGCCGTGTCTCCCTTTATTTTTTCAGCCTCCCCTTTTTTCAGCCCCTGTTGTGCCGCTCGACTTGTTTCTGTTTGTTTTCTTGTTGCTGTTTTATTTTGGTTTGGTGTCATGTGAGTTGCTTTGCAGAGAGCATGATGCCCAGCCCAGTTCGCCCTCCGGTTGGGTGACTTGGCAGTGTGGTGGACGTCACGGATATGTGTTGCACTGGACTAATGCAGCCGTTAACATAAAACTGGAGTTTGGGAGGGGCTTGGAACACGTGTAGGACGTTTTCATGCGTCACTGGGGAATCTAGTGAGTGTGCGCTTTCCAAAACGAACCTATTCAAAACAGGCATTTAATTTGTTTGAAATCGATGACTGGGACGAATTACCTGATAACAACGTTCAGTTTCTTTCTTTTTAGCATCACATGGCAGTCTGAAAATAGAATTCTTAATCAGTGTTGCAGAATTGTGCACTTTAATGTTTTTAGGTCTTGCGGACAGACAGCTGTAGTTATTCATCAGAGATGCCATTTTACCACACAGTACAGAGAGAGTGTGCTTTTGGTCCAGCCATTTGCTGTTGACTTTTTTATCCGCTGGTACGATAGTCATGGCAATGTAAGGAAGGCTGCATGAGTTTGACATTATTTTCCGACTGGGTGTTGTGATAGGGTGAGGTTATATGAAGATCCTTTCCCCTGTGCAACAGTTCATTCTGCACCTCTTCACAGCTCAGTGCCCTGTTGTGCAGGATGTGGCCCCTCTCTCAGCCGTTTAGCTTCTGCCTTTGCCAGTGCTTGTTGAATTGTGTCGTAAGCACAGTCCATTGCAACTGCGGAGCCCAGCCATGTGAGGTGTTATTTTTTTCATACAGGCATACAGCCAAAGGGACCTAGATGTTGCTTCACACAGTACCAAGGCCATTTCACCCCCTCTCCCCCTTAACCTCACACACCCTCACTCACCCTCACACCCTCACCCCCCCTCACAACCCTCTCACCCTCACTCACCCTCACACCCCCTCACCCTCACCCCCCTCACCCTCACACACCCTTACCCTCACCCCCTCACCCTGACACACCCTGTCACCCTCACACCCTCACCCTCACCCCCCCTCACCCCCCTCACCCTCACACCCCCTCACTCACCCTCACACCCCCTCACACACCCTCACCCTCGCACCCCTCACCCGCCCTCACACACCTTCACACCCCCTCACACCCCCACTCACCCTCACACACCCTTACCCTCACCCCCTCACACACCCTCAGTCACCCTCACACTCACACTTCCTCACCATCACACACCCTCACATCCTCTCACCCTCACCCACCCTCACACACCCTCACCCTCACACCCTCACTCATCCTCACCCCCTCATCCTCACACACCCTCACTCACCCTCACCCCCTCACAACCCTCTCACCCTCACTCCCTCACAACCCTCTCACCGTCACTCAGCCTCACACCCTCACACACCCTCACACACCCTCACCCTCACACCCTCGCACCCTCTCACCATCAGCCCCTCACCCTCACACACCCTTACCCTCATCCCCTCACCCTCACACACCCTCAGTCACCCTCACACCCCCTAACCCTCACCCCCTCACCCCCTCACACACCCTCACTCACCCTCACACACCCTCACCCTCACACACCCTCACCCTCACACCCTCACACACCCACTCACCTCACACCCCTCACCCTCACACCCCTCACCCTCACACCCCTCACCCTCACACCACTCAGTGCTACAACACATATTGTGTTACAATAGGTGTCACATTTGCGAAAGATAAAACTATTGGCATTGTAAATAACAAAGCTATTAATTTCGCTATTTTCAAAACAAGCACATAAATAAAAAATGTGTCCTTTACAATACCAATTGCTCAAACTTTCCTAATGCGAGACCTATTGCATTGCAAATGCTTGTTTTATCTGCTTCAGTCCTAAGCTTCTGTCCTGCTTTCTTCCCTGCTTTCAGGTACTATTTATATTTCAGGTACTATTTAAGAACACCCCTTCTCTGGAAAACCTTTGTCATTGCATAGAGCAAGCCCCTCACCCCCGTTACCTTACCTTGTCCTGAACTCTTCTAGTCTCCTTGACAGATTGTCCCGAACTTGCTAGATCCCTAACAGTAAGATGATCTGAGATGTTGGCCTAGAGTGCAGATTCTGTTTTTGCCTATATTACTTACATTTTATTTGTATATAGTGTTTATTTTTCATGGGAGTCTCTGTTGATGATGCAGAATGCCTTGAACATTGATCATGTGGCTACTAGTTACCAGTAACGTGCATGCAGTATTTGCGTCATGTGTTTTCTGGGGTGAAGGTAGGTTTAAATCATTTTTATTGAAGTTAATATAATCAAACAGTGCTGTTGATTGCAGAGCAGAAGTAGCAAGGAGACAAAGCATGGCCTTTAACGAAATTGCAAAGTAAATTTTACAATAGGAGTCCCAACTTCCCACCCTCCTGCCCTCCTCCCTGACAGGTGAAATAAATTCAAAAAGAAAGAAGAAGGAAAAAGGAAAAATTCTCCTGGGTCCTATTCTGTTACATGTTGTTACTCCCTCCTCTCCACTCCTATGCACTGCCCCCCCTATCTTAGAGGCTCAGCTGGTAGTTTGTAGCTTCTCCACCTCTGTGTCTGGGGCGGCGGATGGAGTGGGATGAAAGTAGAAAAATTGTTTTGTCAAAATGCTTTGGATCCATTGTAGTTGGTGCATGATGAAACAGGAGGCACCAATGTATAGGCTATTGTTATCATAATTCTTGGAGTTGCCAAGTGTGAAGATAGCTTGTAGTTTTTTTTGGTATCCAAGATACTGGGAGATGTGTCACTGTGTTTTCTTAGTATGGAAGATACTTCTAGTGTGCTGGTTGTCATGCAAGATCTCAGTCCTTGATTACCCATCTGTTGTCTTAACATGGCTGCTGGGGCATCAATTTCCTTGGGCCTTATCAGATTGATGTTTGTGCCATTGTTCATAAGTCATGAGCTCTTTCTTTGTGGTGCCTGACTTTAGATGGTTGCTCATAATCCAAGCATCTGTGGTGAACATGAGCACTGCGGAAAATACTCCCTATGCTACCTATGATAGTCAGGGCTCTCGTGGTGAGAAGTGTAATTCTGAGTCAACTGGACTATTGTAATGCTTTGATATTGATCATGAAACTTCAAAGAATTCAAATGATAGTGGCAAAGCTCGCCCTAAAGAAGCCACGTAGATCTTCTGCCCCTGTGTCCCTCAAAGAGCTCCACTGGCTTCCAATACCACAGAGAATTACAGTTCAAGTCTCTATGTATTGTTTTTAAGAATCTGCATGGACTAGGGCCGGTGCCACTGCAGAAAGTATTTGCCTGGTATGCCCCCACAAGATGTCTTCGATCCTCTGCGGCCCATCTGGTTAGCACACCCAGAATTTGAACCACTATGTCTGGAGGTAGAGCGTTTAGCTGTGCATACGAATGTCTATGGAACGAACTCTCACCCAATCTAAGGAAAACAGAAAAATTCCTAGACTTGAGGAAGAAGCTTAAAACCTGGTTCTTCCCAAGGATGTGTAATGCAGAACAGTCATCCTTATGGTAATATTTGCGTATTGGGAGCTAATGTAACCTCAGCGCCAGGATACCCGTGGAGTGATAGGGCGCTTTATAAAACTGCAATACATTACATTACATTGTGTTGAGCATTTTGAGTGTAGATTATTTCCACAGATGTGTTAGAAAATGTCTGGATGGGGGTGGGGCGGGGCCGATATTAATATACACACAGCTCAATCAATCAATCAATCAATCACTCAGTGATTTGTATAGCGTGGCCACTCATCCGTGAGGGTCTCAAGGCGCAGGGGGAGGACTGCTGATCTGTCTGGGTGTGGAGGTTCAGTCAAAGAGACAGGCCTTGCGGTCCTTCCTGAATAGGGTCAGCTAAAGTCTCAATGTTTCTGTAGCTTTTCTGATTTTCTATGGGATGTTCAGTTTTTAAAGGGTTGAAGTACCACACCATCAGGATGTAGCAGTACAAATTATAGTGAGAATCAGCATTGTGTTCACATAAGGTCAGGGGGAAACATCATACGACCTAGTGTATAAAAGATGTCTAGGTAAATATTACTCAGTCAATCAACCACATTAGGTAGCAATGAAGCATAAGTCCCTGTTTAATTAAAAAAGGTGTTCACGGCACTTGGAGGGAGTATAAGCAGGCAAATGCCTTCATCACTAGCACTAGGCAAGCTTACCATCTCTGGTGGATCTTGGCACATCCGCAGCCACCCAGGACACCATTAAACTGCAGACAGAGAAGTGTTAAAATAAGACAAGATAGCAGGCCTTTTCCATCTATGCATTCAGGATCAGGAACAACATCCCTGTATCCATCAGGACCACCCCAATGCTGTTTCAAGTTAGGAAACAGTTCAAGACTCACCTCTTTCAATAACAGTATATCACATCACAATGCATTAACTGTCTACAGTTCAATTTCCTCTCTACTTACTCATTGAGTGTATGCTTCTTTGAACATATATAGCACTTCAGTGCCTTTTGGATAGGTCTGTTTCATAGAAATTCCACATACATACATAGATAATACATATGTTCATACATACATACATCATACATACATACATACATAAACATAACCCCTCCATGAAGAAAAAGGTAAGAGGCCACATTGGGGATCCAAGGAAACCTTTAATGAAGTACAGCATAGGCATGAAGCATTTCGGCGTTATAGCCTTCTTCAGACGCCGCTGTCACCTGGATTAACCCGTTTCCTGCCTTTAAGTGACCTGCAGAATGTACCGCCTCCGAGTCACGTGGCCGCACTGCCACTGCGGACCACTACCAACTACAAGTCCCAGGAAGCAGTGTTACTGGTCAAGTGTTGCAAGGGGAAGGCTGCAGGGAAAAGGCATGTTGTATTGAGAAGGGCAATTCAGGTAGATGAAATGTCCACAGGCTCCCTTGGGTCCCCTTGACGCTCCAACCCCCGACACAAGATTTCGCCGGGCTGTGAGTCAAAGTGACAGTGCACTCGGCTCCTCGTGCAGTCACAAGCCATTTCGGACAGCATCCATGGCGTTTGTCTAAACCGGAGGTGGGCAGGAGTTAATCCGATAACTCGGAGACAGAGAAAAGCTGCAGCAGCTGTTCCCAGCATTATTCCCGCCACTTGGCAGAGCGGGGCCTCTTTCACGCTACTGGTCGGCGTGCTGAAAATCCATAAACAAAACCCCTCCAAGAAGAAAAAGGTAAGAGGCCACATTGGGGATCCAAGGAAACCTTTAATGAAGTACAGCATGGGCATGATGCATTTCGGCGTTATAGCCTTCTTCAGACGCCGCTGTTACCTGGATTAACCCGTTTCCTGCCTTTAAGTGTCCTGCTGAATGTACCGCCCCTGAGTCACGTGGCCGCACTGCCACTGCGAACCACTGCCAACTACAAGTCCCGGGAAGCAGTGTTACTGGTCAAGTGTTGCAAGGGGAAGGCTGCAGGGAAAAGGCACGTTGTATTGAGAAGGGCAATTCAGGTAGATGAAATGTCCACAGGCTCCCTTGGGTCCCCTTGACACTCCAACCCCCGACACAAGATTCCGCCGGGCTGTGAGTCAAAGTGACAGTGCACTCGGCTCCTTGTACATACATACATATATACATACATTTGGTAAAAGTGGTTGAAGGGTCGATGGCTGCAGAACGGTGAAAAAACTAGTCCCACAGGTCACGACACATGACACATACCTATCTCTTGATCAATGAGAGCCTTCCTGAAATATGTGATTTGCCGCTATTGGTAATAGAACATTACTTTGGGGGACTCAGTTATGACTATTGTGTCGGATGACAGCTACAGACTGTCACAGAGGAGCAAGCGTGCAGCGGAGCAGTTGGAATCGACTATTGGAGCACTGTGGTGATCAGCAAAGCATGGTCACTTTCTCTGGCTGTAGGGGGAAGATCAAAAGCAGGCCAGTCATTGGCTGGCACTTTGGTGCCTCTGCCATCCTGCACATATTCTCTGCAACTGATACTTAGGCCAGTCTGTGTCTCCCCCCCTTGTCTGCTGCACAGCGCGCCTGGCTTCACACACTTCTTTTTATTCCTGGGCGGTCTGGAGTTGGGTCAAAAACAGAAAATAGAAGAACTTATGGCCCCCAATTTTACGTCAGTATTTCTCATTGGTGGGGAAAAGCAATGACAGGCTTCACCTCAGTTATGGCCCTGCCACTGCCTCACTGATTATGTCCATTATGTTAACCATGTGTCAGAGTTTGAGAAGGAAGAGAGAGTTGGTAGTAGGTGCACCTAGTGATGGAGAAGACATCAGGCAACAGATTTCACTAGACCATGACAATAGCTGGCTCCATATCACAAAAAAGTTCCCGGGTCCGAAATGATACAGGGGGTTCAGTGGAGGGATAGGTGTACTTGGACGGGGAAAAGAGGAATCCCTTTTTAGGACGGTTCTACTCACACACCAGACACATATATCCTATATAGCTGGCTCCACACATATGTCCTAATATTTAAAACCAAACAAGGGAGGGAATAAAAAGGGAAAACAACTAATATGAACTGGATAACAGTACTATTTATAAATTGAGCTAAATATAGAAATAAAAACAAAGTATGAAAAATCTAGGCCTTTGATCCACCCTAGATTCCGAATGCATCTGTCTGCTTTCAGGTCGAGGAATCAGATGGCGAGCAGTCTCTTGCAACTCTGTGCTGTTGATCCAACATGTGTGATACTGCTACTCCCAGATTAAGAGACCTCTACGATATATTAGTTAGACCCCTAAGTATTAAGTCATTTGTCTTGGGTCCAAGATACACATTTTGTGTACTCCTTCACTCTACCTTTCCTTGCCATCTGGTGCAGCCATAGCATATTTTTGATAATTAAGAAATATCCTACCACCACACATAGGAAAATACTTTCCTAGTTTCACTATTCTCTTGGTGGATGATGCTGGGTCACTTTAAAAAAAAAAAAAGATTCTCCTTTGTTACTTTAAGGATCCCTTTGACTTTTTCCTTTTGACCTCACAGCTAAGACTATGACAGTATGGGTTTGGTGAGCAGAAGGGGGGGTGGGCACAAACACACCTTCGGGTGCCCTACAGTGCGGGTTTCTGACTCCAAATGACACCAGCAAAGACCAAAGAAAGAATATACTGTCTACCACCCACCACATAGCTCTCGAACCCTCCATCAATAGCGTCTGATGCCATCAGTGCAGCTTAGACCTGCTTACAATTGGGTGATTTATATATTGATGAGTGCAAGACATCCACCAAAATTGGTAGATGTTCTAGATGCTTTATTTAGAGTCTATACCCAAGTATGCATTTGAATAATGTGTAGGGAACATCTGCCAACTTTTAGCACATGCCTCCCATCTGCCAATCTCTAAATAACCCCCTTCATCCTCACAGTCCAGAATTCCTGGTGAAGAATGCATGTCGGAAGAATCATTAACCTGAGTTGGTAATTATAAAGCATGGCATCCACCCATTGCTTAATTTGTGCCGATGTTTGCTGGTTCTTAGCGCCAGCACTTATTTGTAAACACCAGCACTTATTTATAACAGTGTATGGGGATGTTGTTTGTATGTTTTTTAGCAGATCTCATGAACGATGTATTCAGTATACTTAAAAAACATGAATTCAATACATCCAGGACATATTTACACCGTTATGTGAGCTGGAACAGTCAAAATGTTAAACTTGTATTGTTTAATGGTTAGTATTTGGCAGTGCTGGAAGGGGCAGTGGGTAGTGCCAACCACAGAGGCCTCCTGAGAAACTCCTACAGCCCTGACACTTACATTTTTACAGATTAGGCACTTCATTCACCCACAGGCATCTTCATGCTGAGCCTGACTCAAATAGCAGAGGGAAGAGGCAACCTGAACAGAACAAATATGTTTTAAGGGACTTTCTCAATTTGCAGTGGTTTTCAATTTTACACAAGGAGAGAGGAACATCATTCTATACAGAAGGAGCCTTTACAGCAATAGTTTCCCCCTTCCCTAAATCTACTAAATTGGAGGACTGAGAGAAGAAAGATTGAGAATGAATTGGGCACTTTGGAAAAAATCTTGAAAATAAAGACTGGCATAATCTGGCTTTAGTTTCATAAAAGGCTTTGTTAACTGAGCATAAAGTCTTATGCTAATCATTTAAGCTAGTGGGAGCCAATACAGCTTACGCCAAGCAGCAGAAAACCTATAAAAGTTCCTGAAATGCATAACAGGTCAAACAGGCATCGTTCAGACTCCATAGAGCTTACGTAGAGCTGTGAATGGAAGACCTACGTAGCAGGCGTTTGGCTAAACAAGCATAGAGATGATGATGATGACAAGTTTTAAGAGTTCTGGGATGAAGGAAATATTTTTCTTCAAGATTTTCATTTGCAATTAGCACAATCTCATTTCACCGCATTTACCTGGGTGGTTAACCTAAGTTCTCTGTCCAACCAGAAGCCTAAAGTCCTTTCCTTAATTACTTTACTGGAGTAGACAGATCACCAAGACAAGAAGGTCAACAATCTCAGATACTTCAGTTTTACAGGCATTAAACCTAAATAAATGATTTCTCATACTATATAGAATGGCAGCTAATCATCTGGACACCTCCTCCTGAATCTCAGAAAAGGACCTGCTTAATCTCAAAATTAATTGGATATCTTCTGCATAACAAACTATATGAAACCTAAAAGACTTGATTAAGAAAGCCAAGAGGTAGAAGTCAATATTAAAGAAAATGGTAATGAAGAACCACAAGCTAAATAAGCTGGCCACCAGTCCATTAATGTTTGTCTATGTGAGCATGTATGTGTGGGATAAAGGTGTCTGTGTGTGAGTGTGTGTGTGTGTGTGCGTGTGGGTGTGTGTGCGTGTGTATGTATATGCTCACATAAATGAGTACCTCCGTGTGTCTGAATGTGTATTTATGTATAAGTCTCTATATATCTATGTGTTTCTGGGGATGTTTTTTGTACAGGCTTGTGTGGAGGGACATGTATGTATCGGTGTAAATAATCATATGCATTATTGCACAGGTTTCCTAAATTAAATGCTATTTGTTTGGCCTGCATGTTTACATCTCATCCTAATATCAGGACTTTCCAAGACTATTAATAAATTAAAGAAATACAAATTTGGAATGTATTATTTCTAAGTTGCAACCTCAAAGAAGAAAGTCAGTTGTTATTTTAGTTGCTCGAATCTTAAATACGAAATAAATGATGCGTGATGCAAAAAGCTGTATAAAAACAGCAAAGTACCAGAAATCTAAAATGAAACAGAGCAGAAACGACCGTTTCTCGGCAAGGTGCAATTATAAAACCTGCATTTAAATTTATAGAAATGTGCTAATCAAAAACTAGTCCCTGTTATGGAAAAGGAGCACACTTAGGCCTTTTAAATAGTTTCTCAAAGTTTATGTCAGGCACGTAAAGAATCGGAATTTGGATTTTCATGAACTCCATCACAAAACAAAGTAGATTAATTGTGATGCGGAAGTTCATTTAAAAGCTGAGGATAGCTTTCTGCAGCCCCACAGCGGCGCACAGCAGTTTATTGTTGCCCCCGTCCATCATTTTTAGTCCATTTCACACAATGAATGGCCTGGACACACCTTCTACCCTACGAGGGCCACTTGCCTTATCTCAATAGAGAAGCCATTGATTCCCCTGAGCCATTGCAACACAGAGTGGAGTCGCTCACCCAAGGCAAGCCTTTTGAATGAGTTGTCCCCAAAACATTGAACATTTCCAATTAGCAGCTGGGAGAGGGATTGTCGCTGGGCAATGGAGTGAATGAAGCTGCTGACTGCCTGGAAAGTAAAAGAGAGGAACTCTGCGCGGAGGACGATTCTTCTTCAGTGGAGCCTGTGACGATGATGATGATGCCAGCGAGCAGCCCCCCTCTGGACCTCCTGGGATGCTCTACCTTCGCCAGGACGCCCGGATTCGGAAACCTGGGCAAGAGTTTTTTGATCGAGAACCTGCTGCGGGGCGAGCAGCGGGGCCCCGGGGCCCGCGCCGCGCCTGCCAATCCACTTCCGCTCAAGCTCTGCCCCAGCGCGGAACAAATCAGCCCCTCGGGGGGTCCGTACGCGACAAGATGGGTCTTTCAGCTTGTTAACCCCGGCGGCCGGCTGCCGGCGCTACCTGCAGACGGGGACCGAGGCTTCCGCTGTCCCACAGGTGAGAAACGGACAGCTTTTCACTCAGGACTATAGGGTTACAACGAGGTGCAGCCCCGTGCAACGCTTTCAAACCCTTCGAGGGCAGTAAACTTTCTGTTCACAAATCCATAACACATTGCGGGCATATTTCACACTTTGTATGACTACACCCACTCAAAGAATATTAATAAAGGGACAATGTATTATTTCATTCTTTCTCTTATTCTTGTTGCTTCTTGTCTTCTTTCCGGCTTTGAGTGGGTATAGAAATACAACATGTGAAAATAGGAATCTTTTTTTGTTATGGATTTGTTGCTATATATGTTTGTTTGTTTTACTTTTGTATTGTTGTTTCTTCAAATGCTAGTTTTGAAGTTTGGTGAGCATAGATCAGGGCCGTGTGCTGCTGGAGCGCTCTATAAAGGTCCCACGGCATTCGATTTAATGGCAGAGGAGGGAAGTCTGTGGTAGAAAGGGTAAGAGTCAGGATGAGCAAGCTAAGCATTTCTGATGTCAACCCTCCACCTAAAACACGCGGTTGAAACGTTTCTTTTTTAATAAACATTCTAAAAAGAGAGGAAACAGGCATTTGAAGTTCCTATAACAGTCTTCGTATGTTACATACTTTAAATTGTGCATCCGTGGCAACTCGTTTGTGAAAATCCCTTCTGCCATCTGAGTCTAAGACACTTGAATCAGAACTACACCATTCCAACACTGCGGTGCTAAGATAAAAAATGCACACTTTTTATTCTCCAAAAAATAGAAGTACAAAATCCGAATTTTCAATTTCAGAATAGAGTAAAATTAGAGGTGCAGAGATTCCAGAGAAATAGGCAATGTTCTGCTTTCTAACTAGGCCCTGCAGTGCTTCTGGTGGTATGGAGGTACACTGTAGAATTTAGGGGGTCAGAACACCCTACATCAGCTTACACCCTCGGTAGGCAATGGGAGGTGGGGAGGGGCTAGGGGCTGCAGTGGAGTGGAGAGGGCTGAGCTGACCTGTAGGAAGCTGGATCCAAACAAACTTGCTTTCCGGAAAAGCACCGTTTATGCATATGCTATAATTTTTGAGTCAATAGAGGCGGTGCTGCTGAAAAAAGACGAAATTAACCAAAGTAAATGTATGACAGTTCAAGGACAATCCTTCACTACTTTGGCCCCCTTTCCCCACTGTGATATGAGGGATGTAGGCGGCAAGAGGGACACAACTCCCAGGGAACTGAGGGACATGTGAGGGAGGCAAACGGCGGAACACTGCAGCATTTAGGAGGCAGATGAGGCTACAGAGGGGTATGCTCGCTCCATCATCGAGGTGTTTGATGTGTGCTCTCTTGTTGATTTTATGGCTATGCTGTGGCTGTAGCTGTTAACTCCACACTGTCTGTACTGTAATGCACTCTTTGTGAAATGACAACAGTTTTAATCAATGTGTGACTGGCGATGTGATGTCCGGTTTCTCTGTTTTTCAGTGCTGCTTAATATTAATCAGATATTGATGAATACATGATTGATAAATAGAGGTGAAGGTCAGCACGGATACACCTGCAAGTGAACACACAATGTTGCGTCCTCAGATCTACTCCACAAGTGCTTTCTTTTTATTTTATTATTCTTTGCTGAGCAGTTCAGTTTTTTCTTTGACTCTTTCTTTCCTGCTGCCTGTGCTCTTAAGATAACTTCATATTGCATTACAAATGCGTCTGCGTATGGAACGTGTCTAATTTACCCATTAAAAGTTAAATCCAGTGCTTTCTGGACAGACCCGAAGCACAAATTATAGCTAGGCCGCATGAACCTTCTCCAACCAGTGACCCTAAAACAGTCCTTAGCTGTCATATGAAAGGCCACAGACGCCCGACACAACATATCTCATATGTTCTGGCCTTTGGGAACCATTGGCTCATTTCTTTCTGAAGTTCTACATCACATGGACACCGCTTTCATGAAAATGAGGAATTTCATCAATATTTAACTTACCAAGTCTACATTTATAGATCCTCGCCTGTGGGGTTTCCAAGACTATATAATCAGGGATCATAGCAATTTATCCTCCTAAAAGAAACTATCTACATTTGCATGTCACATTTGTGAAATGGTAGTAGTCAGTCCTCCACCTACCTGCTATCGGATTCGCACTAAAATAGGAACATTGTAAGTAGTGTTGGCAGTAGGGTAAAAACAGAAAAGTTTCACACTTTTTCAGAACAAGAAATGCAGCAAGCAAGCACTTCTCCACACCCTGGGGCGCATTCACAAATTGTTTTCAGTTGTAAATGAATATTTGCGAATGGTGACAGGTTTAAATTGATATAGTAATGGATTCACTTCTGCAGATTTCTCCACTATGAATATTGCTATGTTCTTTTTTTGTGAATCTGACCCATAGTTTTGCAGCTGTGCAAACCTAGTGCAAACTGATGTTGTATTTCTTTGGTATAAATTAAATAAGAAAATAAATATGTGATTGTGTGGTATTTTGTCTCAGTGGATTACACTTTCCACTCTGGAGATATCTGTGAACACCGAAGGTCACAGATTCAGCTAGTTCCGCAGTCAGTAAAATGAGCATCATTAAATGAGTTAGTGATACAACTTTTAATGAGCGCCATGACTTGCTCCTTTCATTTTATGGTATAAAAGTGAACTCAGTTTCAACGTTAAATCTGACTTTAGGGTTGTGAAAAGCCTGCTCGATCTTATTTCGTAAACGGCCATAATTGTGCAAAACTAATTCACTTCATTATTATCCTGGTGCAAAATCTTCATGTAATATAGTTTGTTAAGAAGTTTGTTAACATTTCCTAATTCAGAAGCAGCAAGAACTGCATAAAACGAATCTCGTCATTTCGTCCTAGTTAAGAACATTACATTTTTCCTCATTGCTTCGTTTTTTAAAATATATTCTCATTTTTTTCTTTCACGATCATTCATTCCACCTTCTGATACGAGTCCTGCCGAGCTTGTTGCTCGTGTACAAAATGCACCCTTTAAATCTAGCAGGCTTACTTGAAACAAAAACATTTTGATTGATATGGCCTTCGATGGTTGATTGATCGTCACTTGTGTTTTCAGGTCTTATGAGGTTTGCTACCTCAGCTTACTAGCAAGCTGTGAACCCAAAGAGCCGACAGCGAAGGAGAGGCCTTGGTTCTAACTGTTCAATGCGTTAAACCCTGGCGGGCTCGATGCACACTGTAAGAAAAGTGGGCAGAGTAGTTTGACAAACACACCTGCATACAGGGGCATATTATCAAGGGATTTATCTCCGCTTTCTTGGCTTTAAAAGCCAAGAAAGCGGAGATAAAATTATCTCCCTATTACCTAGCTGTCGCTAACACCAGTTAGCGACAGCTAGTAGGAGATAGCGACCATCTTGGGCCCCGCTTTGCATGTCAGAGATATTTATCACTAATGACATGCAAAGTGGGCGTGCCAAGATGTTAGCGACTGGAAACAGTCGCCAACATCGCTATCTCCTATTATATCTCCAAAAGCTAAAACCTGCCCTGAGCTGTTCTTAGCCATGTTATCCAATGGGAGGTGGATAACATGGCTAAGAGCATTAGCTCGGTAATGCATGAATGTTGCTGACTTTACAGCGATATTCATGCATTTCGGCCGATTTTTATCGCTTAGGAGATAAACCTTGATAATAGCAAGGCTCCTAAGCGATAAAAATCGCCGCAACACGGCGAAAAAATTATTGCCGCTAAGCCAACATAGCGATAATTATCGCTAGTTGTTGGTAATATGCCCCACAATTCTTTGAAAATTACCGTCCCGGAAACATACAAGTCGGATCTATTGCGTGAAAAATATATCTTCCAGGTTCATAACTGATTTTCTTACATACATGTCCTAAAAACATTTTGGGGCTCCACAGAAGAATATTCCAATGCCAATCTAAACCTTGTTGGATAAAGAAGTTGTCACAAATGCCGAATATGCTCTCCTTCACCATTTAACAATTTACACATGAAAGAAAATTACCATCAAATCAACACTCTGAAAATGAATGCAAACTATTTCAGCATACGAAGGCCTTGGTTCAAACATGGGGGTGAATGTTTTGACATTGTGCAACATTCCGTCCATCATCTTGTCTGTTTTGGTTCAAACATGGACTATATCAGTATTATTTTTCGGATTAGAAATTATTTTTGAACTATTTTTCCAAAATTTAAAATTGTCAGGAAGGTAAGTTTTACACAACCTTCAGAAACATTTCTCAGTCCACTGAGAGAACATTCTTACGTCAACCTTTAGGAAACATCCCTAAATAGATCTTAATGGAGGGTACATTTCACCTTTTTGCATCCCTCAAGGAGCATGCATTCGTCTTTCTAGTGTTCTCCTGCTGCTAACGTCAGAAGGGAAAATCTCAAATATATAAAATAGAACAAGAACAGAGGACAAAGTAAAATTTCCAAACTTAAGCAAAATAAGCTATTTTTATGTTCTTTATGGAAAGTAAGACACGTGCAGTGCATTTTAAAGAAGCGGGCTGGACTTTCCTGGACGGCATCAGCAGTTAACATCAGAATGCCCAAAACTACTCAATGTTAGGGACAACTTTTTGATGGAGTACGCAGACTAACCAGCCTGAACCACTGAATGATACTAGCTAAGCATTTTACATTTGAATTCGATGAGGCCACATTGAAGGTGTGGCAATGCATATATTTGTATTTGTGTTTCACCTGGACTTGTATATCTGTATCCATGGCTACCTTGTCTCCATGACGAACTCTCTTTCCATTGAAAAAGGATCTAATATTGAATTTATCTTGTTGTTGAGGAAACTGTGATGGTCAGTTATGATGATCAGTTGAAGGTGGCGGCTGGAGTTTCTTCTGAGGCATAATCTAGGAGATATTTCCACCCACCCTGCACGGAGCATTTCTTCATGTGTGCAAGATTATTCTGGATTTCACACTGGCTATGATTGGCCTGTGCTACTTAGGGCACCTGTTTCTGTTCTTACTTTCGACTTCCTGGATCTGCATTTCTGATTCTTCAAGCTCATCCCGTACATTCTGCCCCCATCTGTGCGTGCCTTGTCAACTTCTCCTGATGTGCTTTGCACACATTTACGCTACTTGCACTTTCTTGGTGTTTTACTTCTAGATCAGCATGTATTATCTCTGACAGTGTTATATAATTATTTTCAGACTTGTTTTGCGGCATATGGTACTTCTGATTTCTATTGCACACTCTCCCTGTGACTCCACTGTTTATTTTTAAACCACATACCTGGCTCGCCGCCAACGCGCGAGAAGTGATTGGTGCCAGCACTGCACGTGGTGTCTTTCTCAGCTTTCCGTGAACTGTTCTTCTCACTCTGCCTGTGCCATTGCGTTTTCAGGAAATATTGGTCACGTGCACACACACATCCTTAATGTGTGGCTTCATGTGCTTTTCAATGTGATATCAACCCAGCGCAGATGAAGTTAAAGTGTGCAATGTTACTGTAGGGTGTTTAACAGGGAGTGAATGGGCGCAGGAACTGGAGAGAGATGTGGTTGTTAAAACCATATGTCAGTTTGTTTTGTCTCCGAATCAGACATCGAAAATAATTGTGAAATGTGCCGGTTTGTGAAGATTTTTGATGAGTTGTCAGCGAGTGATGGCATACTTATGAGAGGGAGTAAATTGGTTCCACCCCATGGTGTTGGAAAACGTCTGATACAACTGCCTCAACAAGGGGGAACAGCAGGCCGAAAGAGAGACTCAGGTGTATGTATTGGTGGCCTGGAATGGACATTGTGGTGGGGAGAATTGTGAGAGAGTGGCGAGTGCAGGATGAGTGACAGGAATCTGAAGGTTAGGACATCTCCCTTGGTTTGTCGGGACATTCCCAATGATGCTTGGGAGGAGGTTGGGTTGGACATTGTTGGACCCATCAATGTGGGTTGCTTCTCCAAATATTTGTTTGTACTTATGGACATGCGTTCCAGGGGGCCTGAGGTTGGGGTGACCAATGAGATTAACACCTCTGCTGGCATCACATTCTTAAATGAGGTGTTTACAAGAGAAGGCAATCCTACAACTATCCTAAAAGATAATGGGATGCAACGGATTTAAAAGGAAATGGAGTTGTTTCTGGGTTGAAGAGGTATACCTCATAAAAGGCGTGCCTTATATCATACAGAAGCAAATAGAATGATTGAAAAGTTCAATAGAACATTGAAGGAAGCCATTCAAATTGCAAAAGATAATAGAAAGGATTGGGTTCAGGCTGTAAAAAGGTGAGTTGAGGAGTACAGATTTACTCTTCATTCTACCACGGGGTCTTTGTATTGCTCAAGAAAATAAGGCCTTATGCTGTGGTTAATCCTCCTTGGGAATGAAACTACAATAAGGATGAAGTGAGGCTAAGTGAGATGATGGAGAAAACCAAGGATAAAGATGTACAAATACAGGTTGAGAGGAAAGAGAGATATATGACAGGAGCAAGGCAACTAAGCCCATGCTCAAAAGTGTGAGTGACTGTTTAAAGTAAAGTTGCCTGAGAGTATTAGAGGACCTTCTCAATTTAGCAGTACATACAGAGTAACAAATGTATTTAAAGGAGTGGCCACATTGGAAACTGTAATGGTCAGTTACGATGAGCAGATGAAGGTGGTGACTGGAGTTTCTTCTAAGGAATAAACTGGGAGTTATTTTCACCCATCCTGCATGGAGCTTTTCTTCATGTGTGTAAGATTATTCTGAATTGTTGTGATGAGAGATACTTCTACTACCAAGGAGGCTAATGAATTACAAAGAAAGTTGCAAAAACGTTTATATGAGATGCATGTTTATAACTACACATATGCAACAACATAAATGCTATTGCATCCTTACAATTTTCATGATAGCAGTGACTGATTAACTGTAATCAAATCTCAAGAAGGTAGCTGTAGCGTGCACGTGAGCATCTTCCTTTTGTGCTTGCACATTGTTGTTTTCTGTTTGCTTTTGTATTATGTAATTGTATGAAATAGACACGAGTGGGACAGAGCTGTGACACTCCCGTACCTATTTCATAGAAAGCCATCACTTGTAATAATGAGCTCGTGTTGTGTACATTTGAGTGGGTAGGGGAGCTATATGTATGGGGGGTTGACAGTTGGTGATTATTAGTTTCCTGGACTTTGTTAAAAGTAGTTTGTCCATTATGTTGAATAAGCTTGGATTTCTCAAAGATCATATTTGCACCTGGTTTCTTCATCAATAAGAACATTCATATCTTATTACAGTAACAAAGTAATACTGCTGGTTACCCTATAAAATCTACTGAGTTTTTAATATGTTCTATGGTAATTTTCAAAATGTTTCTGTTTCGATGTTAGATGCCTAAAGCAAAAAAGTTGCGTTAGGTTGGTAAATATCGCAATATGCTATTTCGATGTATGTTTGATATATACATTTTGTTTGCTTCAGATTGAGAATAACTTTCTTATAGAAAATACAGCTGAGAAATAGGTAGGATTCCATGAAAGTGAGAGGACATAAATTTAACAGGCATCAGCAAAATTATAATTGCTTCATGTTGATAGAGACCCAATGAGCACTATTTCGAAATGTTCTGTCAATTACTGACAGTCTCTTTGGTTTTTGTGTCTGTAAAATCACTGATTAATGTTGTATTTGCCTGTGCTTATTTGATTCCTTCTAAAGTTGGATTTCCCATAGTAAGTAACTTCTGTTGTATATGTTTATCACAGCAGTGTGCGATAAATTGATCTCTCACCAGTTGGTCCCTAAAATCACCAAACTGGCATTCAGCACAAAGTTTACGTAAAGCACTTAAATAGGAATCAACATCCTCACTCTGAAGTTGGGCTCTTTTGAAAAACTTATGCCTTAATACAACTAAACTTGGTTGAACATCGAACTTGATGACCAGCTTTTTTATCGTCTCTTGATATTCATCAATAACTTCACCCTCAGCAAGGACCAAATCAGGTAAATGCTTAAAGACCTCCCTTCCTTCAAATCCCAAACAGTTTAAAAGTAAGAATTTCTTTCTTTCAGCCCTGTATCTAGAAGCGCCTATGGCACCAATATATGTCTCAAAGGCATCGAACCACTGCCTCCACTGAATTTGTGGTGTACCAGGACTTTCCAAAAAAGGGGGGGTTGATTGACAGATTGCATTCTTAGACAATGAAGAATAACAATAAATAATCACAAGATAAAATGCAATTTTAACATTAAATAATAAAAGCAGAATAAAATGTGAAGAATATTGTTAAAGAAAAATGTGTTGAAATGCCTCTGTAAAAATAAATGTCTTACAACCAGTTGAAATCCCACAATAAAATTAATTGTCTTACTACCACAGTTGTAAGCACAACCTTGATGTCCAATAAAGAATCTTCTATACGGTAAGACATTCACCCCAGTACTTCAGTAGATAGTCTGAATTTCCTCCGTGGTCAAATAGAAATTATTAGACTGACTCGTGCGATGACACTGTGAGAGAAAAGGTTCGTTAATAATCAACATAAACCAACGTTTTTGATAAAAGTCAGCTGCATGAAACTCGTTGATGCCAAAGCGACACTCTATACTTGCGTCGAGTCTCTGTGCTCTGTACTTGCGCTACGTGGAACGTCGAGAAAATATTGCTGGACAGAATGTTAACGTGAGCGCGGCTGCTAGCGTGTCAGAACGGTGCTGAAATGTGACGTGAGAGAAATCACCATGTCCCAATGCGCGTTCTACAACGTCATCAAAAGCGGAGAGCGCTCTAGGTGTAACGATCTCAGGAGACAGTTGAAGACAGGTGAGACTTAACACAAACGAGATGAGTTATTTCAGCAATGCATTCTGCGCTTCTCGAAATACTTTTCCAAGCATAAGTTGAATCATTAAATTCAGCTTCACAACTCGACTTTCTTTTCCAACGTCAGCACACAACTTTTTTTTTTTTAAATTAGCCCACCCTACGACCTCCTCACCTTTTGAAATTGAAGATGACACACTGCCGCTGGGGAAATAAATTCCTTTTAAAACATTCAGCCTCTGGAGAAGGTCAAAGTAGGGTAAAGAGAGAAAAATGTTAACGCTTGAGTGAAATTTCTTCTTTCAAGGCAAGACAAAATAGATCTCGAAGCAGTGGCTCGTTTATGATTGACCCCAAGTCCTCAGTCGCCAAAATAATGTTGTGGGTGTCCAATGAATCACAGGAAACTGCCTTATTGTTAGTTGGTGAGTTTAATGAAGAGCAACGAGCCACCGCAGCATACACTGGCACAACAGATCACCAACTGGCAATACAGAGAACTGGAACATCCAGAACACTATGACAACAAGGAGATTCCAGAGAAGGAATCAAATAAGCACAGGCAAATACATGGTACCAGGAGTGGAATCCTGAGATCAATTACTCCGTGATTGAGAAAGAGTTACTAGCATGTTATTGGGCTTGCGAAAAATTTCGGACTTATGTTTGGGGAAGGAAGTTTGTGATACAGACAGATCATAAGCCATTGATCTATATTTTATCGGGTGATCGTATTAAGTATGCTACCCCTCGCATTGCTCGTCTCACTACTAAACTTTTGCAATATCAGTTTGTTGCCAAACATATACCTGGCAAAGACAATTGTACTGCAGACATGCTTTCTAGATTGCCTTTGCAGGAAAATGATGGTCCTGAGTTGGAGGAGGATAGAGAGGATTGTCTCATCGCCTCTTTGGATGCTATTGTCTGTGGTGGCTGTTCTGAGAGAGAGTGGTTTGACGCCATGAGTTCTGATGTGACTTTGTCAAAAGTAAAAGATTTTATTGTTGCTGGATGGCCTAGGGAAAAGAATTTACCTCAACGTATTCAACCATTTTGGAAAGTTTCTGATGAACTTTCTATTGAGGATGGGGTTGTTATGAGAGATGACAGGTGTATTCCACCTCTGAATTTACGTGTCAGTCTCATTGATAAGGCACATGAGGGTCACCTTGGTCTAACTATGACTAAGAGACGTTTGAGATTGCATTATTGGTGGCCTTCGATGGATGGTGAAGTGGAAGAAAGGGTCAAGTTATGTTGTGTTTGTGCTACTGCTGAGAAAGGCTTAAAAGTTGCGGTTCCTCCTTTGCAACCTATTCCTTTTCCTTCTGGACCTTGGCTTAAAATTGGTATTGATCTTGTTGGGCCATTTTATTTTCTTCCATCTCATCTTAGATTTGCCTTTGTACTAATGGATTTTCATAGTAAATGGCCTGAGGTTAAATTTTGTACCAATCCTACTGCTAATTGTGCCATTCTCTTCCTCAGAGAAATATTTATGAGGGAAAGCTTTCCTGAATGTATTGTTTCTGACAATGGCGTGCAATTTGTTAATGCTGAAATGCGTGTTTTTTTAGAAGAGTCTGGTGTTAAACACTTGAGAAGCTCTGTTGGACATCCTCAAACTAATGGTCAGGTCGAGAGAATGAACCGTGTGCTTGTGGAATGTATTAAGTGGGCCAAGACCAATAGTTTTGATGTGGAAAATGCTGTGAGATCCATGATTTGGTTTTATCGCACCACTCCGCACTCTGTCACAAAAGTTGCCCCTTTTGTTTCTCTTAGAGGAAGATTACCTACCTCTTCTCTTTACCCTGCCTGGCTTTTGAGAACTGTGGTTCACAAGTTTGCTTTTCACACAACTAATTATGATGTAGTGCAGATGCGTGTTAAATCTGCTCAAGACAAAATGGCCAACAGGTTTAATGAAAAGATGTCTGTTAAATCCTTGAATATTTCACCTGGTGACATGGTGCGTGTAAAGAATTATAGGACTGTTAAGAAAGGATGTGAAGCTTTCGGTCAACCTGTTCAAGTTGAAAAAGTGTGTGGGAATGCTGTCATTGTAGAAGGTGGACATTGGTGGAATCTGTGCAAAGTTATCAAAGTTAAAAGGTGTGACTCAGGCTCTTGTTCTACTGAGTCTCAATGTGTGTTTCCAGATTCTGTACAAAAATCTTTGCTTTCTTCTTCTAGTTCTTCATCTGCTGAGTGTCCCATGAATAGTGGCTCTGTCAGGAAATCATCACGTGTAATTCGTCTTCCTTGGAAACTTCGCTAGTTTTGTTTTAATTTTTTTTAGATTTTCTTTTGTTTTCCGTTTTTTGTTGAAAAAAAAGATAATGTTGTATTTGCCTGTGCTTATTTGATTCCTTCTCTGGAATCTCCTTGTTGTCATAGTGTTCTGGATGTTCCAGTTCTCTGTATTGCCAGTTGGTGATCTGTTGTGCCAGTGTATGGTGCGGTGGCTCGTTGCTCTTCATTAAACTCACCAACTAACAATAAGGCAGTTTCCTGTGATTCATTGGACACCCACAACATTATTCTATTTTAATATGTCTTCACTAACACTACTAATGCTGTTTAAGGCCTATGGATTAAATGTAGCTTTTATTTTCTTCCCATAAATATATTTTGTAAAAATATTTTTAGCCAAGTTGTTCTATTGTTACTTTTTCATTATTCACTGAAAGCACATTCCATTCAGCCACAATATGTCCTCGTATTTTATATTGTATTGTTTTTATTTGTACTTGCAGGTACTTAATCACCTTGATCGGTTCATACTGTTTTTATTGGTCTTGGCTAGTGCTTGGCATGTAATTGCGCACCCATGTGAGATCCAATTCAAGCATGGATTAGTCTATAAGAGTGACAATTATAGCTGTACAAAGCTTATGTTACTGAATGAGACTAAGGAGGGAAACTTAATTCTATGGACCCTTGGTAAAAGTTGGTAAAAGTTAGTGTCTATCCAAGAGAGGAGAAATCCATTCTCCTAAGGTGTTATACTGTTGTTGCATCCCACTGATGGGGGTATTATTTGAAGCTTGTTCACAGTGGTTGTCTCCAGTGGAAAAGGTTAAAAGTTTACACATTCAAATTCTACTTTTCAATAGCCGTTTCCCTTGGAGGATTGTATGCACCTATTTGTATCTTGCTTTTTACAGTACTTTCTCACTCCATTTCATACAACAGACAATATAAAGAGGACTAACAAAGTTAAGTAAAATATCAGAGATCAATAAGTGTTACTTTAGCAACATTAATGCATAGCAGTGAAGGCTTAGCAAATGTGTACTTTCCTGCAAAATTTGTGATGTATTCCTATAGGTACTGTATCGATTCCCCTATTCCTGACCCTGGTCTGGTTAATAATTAACTAGCAGCCATCTAACGGTGCAAAAACCGTTATCTGATTAAGCCACACCACGGCACAGAAGCGCGTTATCTGATTAGGTCATAACGCATGCCATCTAATTAGACAAGCGATATTCCTCCAGCCCCTGATAAGGCATACGGAGTTCTCAAAACAAATCAAACCTACAGCGACCTGGGAAATTCCCATAGCCATTGTTTTGATTTCACAGAGAACTTCAGCAAAATAATGTGCGAACGAGCCCGTTCATATGACATCCTTATTGACGTATATATGTCCATCCTTACGTCAATCTCGGCACCTTTCAGGTATAAATATTACCGACATTGCCCTAAGCAAACACATGCGGTGGTGACGAGATCGGAGCAGTGAGACGTGCCGAGGAGCCCAGCAGAGAGCAAAGCCCACAGGCGCTGCCCCGCCTTCCTGACGCGCTGAGAACGAGACGCTGCCTTTCTCCTGCTGAGAAATCCAGCTCCGGCGCTTCCAAGCAGCCCTCGCAGGCAGCTGGAATATCAAGACCTGGGATAAGAGATACCAGCCCTCCATCATTCTAGATCTCAGGTACAGAACTGAATAACCCCTTGTAGAGAATTCTCGAGTCAGTCCCTTGGCAAACAAACTTAACTTAAACTGCTACTTATCTACTCCCGCCCACGTATTAGGCTTAGGTCAGGTACACTGGGGTAGGCGAGGTTAGAAGCACCAGTTGAGTATAATTAGTCAAATGTATATATGTATGTATCTATTTTATCCATTTTAAAGTATCATATGGCTCAGAAACCATATCAATGCTTTTACAGTATTATTTTATAATTCTGTCTTTACTGTATGCACTTTACTTAACTATAAGTATTACAATAATAGCGATTCATTTCTCTTGTATGAGAAAGGAGACTGATCAATAAATAATATCTTTTATTGAACACGCCCGTCTTTTCCTTTTCTCTATAATCTGGTGAAACTAAGAATGCACGGAACTGACTGAGTAAAATAAGTTGTCTTTTGTTTTCACACGACTCTAGAGATACACTCTTGATTAGGGGAGAGCAAAGTTGTCATGTTCTATGGTTGTCAGAAACTAAATCCCTTCTTGTCTATCCAGGGAGGTTAAAATCCTCCTTGCCTATTCGAGAAAGTTTCTAGTGAACTCTGAGCTAGCTGGCAAACACAAAACTTTAAGTCTAATATCGTCGGTAGAAGACCTAGTTAACCTCTGCCCTAGATCTATACTATTGAAGATATTATTCCAATGCGCAGAGCCTATTGGGATAATAGGAACTACACTACATGGCGCCCAACCGTTTGGATAGGCGATAAAACTAACGCAAGACATTAGAGTAACTCAGTCGTGCTTTTTCACACAGAACCCCTTTTTCCCATAATACTCCAAAGACGTCTGGAGTGGGTGAAAGGTCATATCCGCCAAACCTCGCAGGAGGAGACTCCTATGTATGGTTCTTGGTTAATTCAACGTTGAAGGATACACTGTTCCAAAATATTGTGCATCTAATCTTTGTTTCCATAGAAACCTGATCTGCAAACAAACAGAATAACCTTCCTGTCAGTAAAATGACAGAAAGTGAAGAAGAAAGGGAGACAGTTAGACTAGCAGCTGAACTCCTAGTAGCAGACAATACTCTGCTGGAAAATGACCCAGATGCAATACTCATCCCGGTCAACATAAGGAAATCTATAACCCTAAAACATATAGAAAATGGACTGACACCAAGAGGTGGTACAGTCATATTCGTAATTGAGGCACACGAATATAGGCAGACAGAGGTATTCTATTCATGGATAAACTTTCCAGCAGCAAACGCTGTAACAAAGGACTTCCACTATTACAAAATAGAGGAACCTCCTAGTGAGTACACTCCTTTCGAGGAAGTGGAAATATCACTCAAATTCCAAGAGCACCTGCTCTTGTTTCATGGCGCCCTAAAACATAATAACCACATCACCAGGTTCGGTCCACTAGGTAGACCAGGAGCAACGTGGCCGGTCCTAGCCGGATATACACCACATCCAGACATTGAAGAAATGCCTGCACCAGAGCTTTTAGCACAGCTAAAACAATTAATAAAAATACATAGACAATTAGTCCAATATGTAATGCGGACTTCAACAATCCAACCAGCAATTAAAATTCCACAGCTGACCACTCATCAAGGGAACACAAATAAAATTACACCTCAAAACATACAGTCCTGTCTAGGTAAAGTACCCGCAAAACGGGAACAAATTCCTTTCTGGCTAGCACAAAAAATCACTCAAATAGAGGCGGTGTTTCCAGATACCACCCCTGTTGAGAAACATAGGATTCTGACTATCTGTCTTCCAATGGGAATCGCACCACATGTGGAGGACTGTGACACTTGGGGAACAGTCTTTGCTTCCATTTACACAAAAACACATGGTGTACCATCCATGTCAGTAATACCAGATGTGCTAAAACAGATTCAAGATGAATACGGTCCAGAACCCGCTTTAACTCTCGGTATGAAACTACTGAAAGAGTTCAAGCAGGTCTCGGCAATATTATTAGCCAACATAAAGGGAGAAGCAGCAAATGTGGCGATTCGCCAGAGGTTAAAAGAGACAAATATAGCAGACCAACCATCTGAAATTGCCAGAATCATAGAAAAATCCTATGAAGAACTAGGAAGAGATAGTTTGGGTGGAATACCAGTGAAACCTCAACTAGTTGAAAGTCCTGAAAAGGTATTTATAAAAAATAACTTAAACACTCAAAAAAAGAGCTGGGATGGAAATAAACAATCCAATCCTAAAGAAAAAAGATTCCAGTCCAGAGGAAGGTCTCCTCGGCGGAGAGAAAGATCTCCTGATCAAGGATGCAAGTCTCCCCAAAGGGAGCCCTCTGTGAAAAAATACAACCTTAGAAATAGGGATAATATAAAAAAACCTGATAGATATCAAGATATTGATACACGTCCCTCTCAATCTTTTCAGACTTCTTCGCAGAAATCGGAAAGAAGAGGACGATCAGAACACAGGGAAGAGCACGTCAAGTCCAAAGACAAAGAACCTGCTCATCTGAATAAAAAATTACAATTTCCAAAAAAGAAGGTAGCCAGTATTAAAGTAATTAACAATGCCGAGAATACTGAGGACACAGCTGAAAAACGGAGAATGGGCTCAGACAATGCTAGACAGCGCAGCAGAAGTGAGCATAGCTCGCAAAGTCCTTATGAATCATCTGGAGACAGTGGACACGAATGAATATATTCAGGTGGAAACTGCAGATACCAGAGTTAGCAAACCTCATAAAATATATGAAATAACATTGCGTATAGAGGGGGATAAGACTAGAAAAATAAGGGGTCTATTTTTGGATAATCTCTCCAAGGGCTATGACATCCTTCTAGCTGAACGAGACTGGCCTCCAGAGTTTGTCAGGGAGTGCCCACATGGCGAAGAAATAATTATGCCTGCCTTCTCAAACCATATTCCAATTCATAAAAAATATACACTTGCAAGAAAGTGGGCAGTAGCTCAAGCCCCTGCCTTATATAAAAATCATGTGGGATGGGATGAGGACTCTCCTCCTCACAAAATCCAGTTAAAATCACAACCTACTGCACAGAGGCAGTACCCGATTAAGCAAGAAGCTAAAAAAACAGGTAAAAGAGATCCTAGATCAACTTGAATACCAGGGGTTGATTGAAACTTGCACCTCACAAATGAACAACCCTTTGTTTCCTGTCTCCAAGCCAGACAATTCATATCGTCTTGTTTTGGACTACAGGCACCTTAACTCATGTTGCAAAACATTTGCGGTACAAAATTCGCATAGTGCTGCACTAATGAATAACATAGTGCGCAAAAAATACAAAACCACCTTAGACATTTCTAATGGATTCTTTTGTCAAAATATAGCACCAGAGAGCAGATATTTGACGGCGTTCTCAATAAATGGCACGCAAAAAAAAAATCTGTCGTTTGCCCCAGGGGTTCAAGAACAGCCCAGGATTATTCTCAGCGAGAGTAACCGAATTACTACAAACATATGATGACGAGGCATTATCTTATGTCGACGACATCTATCTAACAGATTATGACTTGGATACTCACTTGAAGAGAGTGAACACCATAATACTTGGGTTCGCAGCAGAGGGTTACAAATTCAACTTTAAAAAGTCAAGAATTGCCCATCTAACAGTCCTGGTTTTAGGATATGAACTATCAAGTGAAGGCAAAAGCCTGGCTGACAATTTCCTAGAGAAATGTGCTGTAATCCAAGCACCTAGAACACTGAAAAACTTACAATCAATTCTAGGCTTCCTAAATTTCGGAAGAACTTACATTATAAATTATGCAGAGAGAATTAAACCTCTCTATGATCTAATAAAACCAGATTTAAAAAAAATCAATTGGACTCAAAAACACACAGAAATTTTGAGATCTTTACAAACAGATATGTTAGTTAAAACAAAATTACAAACACGTGACAACACACGCAACCTTGTGATTCGAGTCATCCCAGGAAGATGCGGATTCACATACCTGACCTCTAATGAGGGAGAGAAGGTACCAATAGCATACAAATCACATTTGTACACAGAAGCTGAAAAAAGGTTCAGCATTAAGGAAAGCATTGTTCATGCGGTTCAAACAGCTGTAGCAAAAGAAAAATACCAAGCAGACGGTAGACAGGTTACAGTCAGAACAGCAGAATCAGCTTTTGAGGCATTAACAATACCATGTAATTTACCAACAACTGCACTAAATCCAGAATGGATACAATGGGTAAATTCTGTTGCTACAGACAAAGTAAAATACTATTTTGACCCGGAAATGAAAGAATTAAAATATCTAGAATATGAGAGAGAATACCCTCTGCCAATCGACATTCTGCCCTTACGACAGTACGCCTGTGTAATATATACAGACGGTCATGCTCAACCCTCAGTTTGGGGAGAGCTGGCTTACAACGCCACATGCGAAATTGTAAAAGAAGTGTGGCGCGGAGGTAAATTAAGGCCTCTACTTACAAAAACACACTCAGTGGAAAATAATTCAGAACAGCAAACTGAAATAATAGCATTAAAAATGGCGCTAGATAATGCCGATCGCGAATTCCCGACACTTATAGTGTGCGATTCGTATTACTGCGTCAAATCATACAATAACGATTTGCAGAAATGGATTCAAAACGGTTACAAAGATGACACAGGTGCCACAATAAAGCAGAAAGTGCTTTGGGAACAATTAGTTCTTTTAAGGAAAGAACTACCAAAAACTCACGTGATACATTCACTGAGTCATCAGCGTGATGGCGTTCACATTGCAGGGAATTCATTGGCTGAGACAGCCACAGCGGTAGCAGCAAAATCGGCTTCCGTAGCTACAAAAAAGCGTGCAGTAAAAAACATTGACGGTGAAACTGTGCTGGCGGTGAAAACGTCATCAAAAGGCGACTGTTCAGCACTACCGATCAGTTATCCACTCAATTATACATACATAATCGATGCAAACTCAATCCCTTTTGCTCGAATCCCTGGAGTGGGGGATAGAGTAATTCCAAACACGGACAGGAGAGGCTTGTTAATAGCAGACGCACATATGGGTGAGGGTCTCAGACACCTTAAGCTAAAAAATTCTCTGGAAGAATTACAATCAGTGTACTGGTGGCCAGGCATGAGCCTGCATTATCACATTTTTGTAAAAAACTGCCCAGACTGCAATAGAGATCACAGTGGCGAGCGAGGAGGACTATTGCCATGGCACTAAGCTCCAGAAACACAACAACAATAAGAATGTACCCATCACGAAAAAGCGTTATATTAACATAAAAAGACTAATTTTCATTTATGATGTAGACCCCAGCGCTCGGCTGACGTCTGGACTGTTATACAAGGATTTGCAAGTCTATAATGGCATATACGCTAGGAGCATGCTACGTTTTGAATAATGTGTTCCTTTTAGCTCTCAGGCTTAAAGGGAAGCATGACCAAATGAGCATAGCATAGCGGGACTCTTCTCACTTCCTTCCTGAGGGATACGGGATGGTGTAAAGAAAAAACCAAGACATAAAGCAATCTATAACGGAAAAGGTATTAGGTTCGGGAGCTGGGTGGGTCAAACATTTAATAAGTGTCCAACGTAGTCTAAATAACCTGCCAAGGAATTCTCTGAAAGGGATCAGTCCGTACGAACTATTGTTCGGGACTAGAATGATGATGCAAGATCTTGATAGTCAGACTTCAGTGGTTAAAGACAAAAGCTTTGATATCAAAGATCGTTTGGCTATTTTACAGGACTTAAATGAAACAAGAAAAGACCTGAGCAACATAAAGTTGAAACAACAGCCAACAACCACTGAAGAGAAACCACCTGTCCCAGCAAGGCCTGTCTGGATTCCAAAAGTCGGGGATCTAGTCAGAGAGAAGATCGCGGTAAAGAAGGAATTTGGGCCTTCTTACAGAAAAGCAGTTCCTGTCTTGTCTGTAAACGGGACAAGATCAGTAGTACTACCGCCCCTTGCTGGTAAAAAGGAGAACGAGTTGTATCCATCGACCTGGTTAAACCACAATCATGTGGCCGATAACAAACAGTAGGCCAAGTGGACTCCCAAGAAGTAGCAGAACACCAATGTTTGCTACGAATACAGAGGCTCAAACTGGAAGACTGATCACATTTGGAAAATCTACCGTGAATCAACAAGGACTATGCAACAAAGCAATGGAACTTGAACCTCTTAAAACCCAAATTAAAACTTTTCATCAAGAAACAACATCCTATGATGATGTAACTGCAGACTTTGCTAATGAAACAAAGCAAAATCCCAAAACAATTGGAACAATTGACAGAACAGCATCCGGCTACTTCATCAACTTCGATGATTCATCTGAAGACCTGAGTGAAGCAAAGAAACAGCCATCAACAAAAAACTTTTAAAGACAAAGCTAAGGAACTTTTTCAACAGCTGAAAGAAACCTATCTGATTTCTCCATGGATTGAATTTTGGGTGGCCTTCGGTGCATTTATCCTCATTCTTTGGCTCATCATGGTACTATGCTTGGGACATTTCATTGAAGGAAAATATGCTAAAATGGACACAGCAAGCCAGAAAATCAACTTGGTCCTTAAACCACACACATCTTCACACATCGAGAAAAGAGAACTTTCTTCAGTGAACTTCACAGCCAATCCTATACCAGGTGGTGTAGCATGGGACAAAACTGATTATGAAATCTATGGTCCGGTTGAAATCCTGAAGTATCCACACCAATTCAAGATCTCATTGAGTGACTTTGTAAAACCGAGCTCATTTGCTGATGATTGGGACTTTGAAAGTATTAGTGATATGATGTCTGATCTTGTGATGTCTGCTAAATTTACAGAACATGATTATTTGCAGGGTTCGTCTAATTATGATCAGATGTTCTGCTACAACCACTATGGTAACCATTATCTACATAAATCTGCACAACCTAGAAATGTTTTAAATTATAACCAATGGGAACATTGTGCTACTCCTCCAAAAGACAGCTCAAAAACATTTTATGATAAATATTCATACTTTTCAGGGTTTAACACAAATAAGGCAGAAACATTTTATTTCAAATTGTCAAATAAGACAGGTATGAAGACCATGCTTACAAACACAAAATTGATATATTCCGATTCATTCTTTGAACAAATGAATACATTTGGGTTTGATTTCTGGAACAATAATATTGAAGCAAAAACTGTTTGGGGTACAAGAGATTGGCAAGTACAAGGTATAGAATCATTGTTTAGAGCCTGCATGATCCCAGAACAAATTATATTTTTGAATGACACTATTCAACAAACTACCTGTCTTGGCTTAGCCAAAATCAAAGATTTGAACAAACCGTCTATTCCAAAGCCAACAGTGAACAGTAATAGCTCTATAGATGATGAGATAGACGTAAACCATATATTAAACCAAAATAGAACACATCCTGAATGGAAAAAATGGTTGATCTGGCCTACAGATACAAATAACTGTCAAGACAGATTCCTGAACAAAAAACAGGGGTTCACATTGACTAGGCCAGACCCTAGATATTCCCAAAGACAACATCCAGGGATAGTAACCACCTACAGCGTGGGCAAGCTCTGCCTTCAATGGCTACAAACGTCCACACTGGCTGAAATTAAGCAACACCTAACTTTACTTACAGAAGGTGCTGACTTGCGTGATTTCATATTGGGACCACGCAAACAGCGTCAAAAACGTTTCATAGCGGCCTCTATATATGCAGCTTATAACGAAGTTTGGAAAGTAACTCAAATTGAGACAGCAGAAAAAATACGGGAAATTGACCGTATTAATTTGGAAAAATCACTTTCTGTGGTGGACAATGGGTTAATGACTCTGTCCTCCAGAATATATTCTCTGGACAGCATTGTGTCTTCAGCAATCGATATAATATCGCAAGACCTACTGATGTTACAACACGGTCAGTCCCAATTGCGTTCTATTTTACAGCTTGGCTGGACGTTACAAAATCTGCGTTCTGGCTATGTGCCTTGGCGTTTAATCAACACAACGTCATTATTTAATATCTTTAACCTTACTGATAAACAAATCAGTCTGGCGCAGAAGAGTGCTGACTATACAATTCTGAGCATTGAAAGACTTGAGAGATTACCATTGACAATGTCAGAACGACCTGTCATTGAATGGATAATACATGGAATAATAAATATTCCAATAACTACTTTCCAGTTTCAATTCTGCCAAAAATATATACAGGCAGGCCAGTATGAAAGGTTGGGTAAAGGGTACATTAAGTCAATATGGAACTTGCCCTATACACACGAATGTGTCAGTAATAAAGGCCAGAAAGTGTTTCTCAGTGGCAATAATTGTGCAAGATCACTAAGCGGTACACTTCTGTGTCAGGGTATTAGCTTGCATGGAGCCTGTGAAGGGACTTCAAATAACCTTTCATGTTACCAGCTAGGCACACCTGCTACACAAATAGAACCATTCTTTAGGAGACTCTCGAACGGGAGTTACATTCTAATAGTAGATCGCAGATGTTGTAGTTTGCTGCCCGGAAAACCTTATCTCATAACCGTGACTAGGAAGGTCATGTGCTGTGAACAAATATTGTTCCCGAACGATTCTCCAGACAGGGAGGCAAGGTTATGGCCCGATTTGAAAATTGCTTCTATTCGAATAGATACTTTAAGCAGAATGAAGACTGTGCTCCTACAGACGCCGACCAGGCTCACGTCATCAAAAGAAACGTATGATCTCCAAGTTGCAAGGACAACAGAAGAGATTCATTCATTATTATCAACTAATTCCCCCATACATTTCGCAGAAATACTGAACGAAATCTTAAATATTTCTGATACCACTGGTATGTCCAGTGTATTTAAAGCAGTGTTTTCGGGTGCTTTAACTCCATTCAAAGCCATCCTGGGTATTTTTCCAGACTTTGTCCATTCCATTTTTGGCGGACTTCCACTACTTTTGGGACTAGTAGCGGGTATTCTATTTTTGATCCTGTTATTTCGCTATGGCAAACCATGTCACAGACAAAACACCTGCAACAAGGGAAGAAATGATCCTAGCCATTGGCTACCGGGACCGGGTAACTAAAATCCTTGGACTATCCCGGCTTAGAGACCTGAACATGACTTGGTCTCTTTCATTTAGACCAATGTGGCAAAGTTGTGTTATGCCTGTATTAAGGTGCTTGCTATGTGGCGAAGAATGCGTGTTGGACACCTGTCTGGCACTACTATCGGATGTGCCAATGGACGCAGATACCTTGTTGGGTCCGGTAACGGCTCATGCATTGTGCTGTCCCCAGCGGCTACCAATCCTGATGACGGCATTCGTGGAGACTTCACCACTACGATTGAGGGGTAGTGAAGCACAAGATGAAAGCAGCATCGATCAGGTACGACCTTCAGTCAGCTATGCTGATCAAAACATCAATGGAGGCAATCATGCTCAGGCTCATGAATGCATGGTAACAACCTTTTCCGAATTAGTGGAACTTACGCAAGAAGCTGTTGACAGTTTTTTCAACAGTCTAAATGATATGATGTTTTCACCAGAGCAGCAGGAATAACTTTGAGCAAAATAGCACTAGGAGTTCCCTACATGCTGAATTTGGCCTTCAACTTCTCAAAAAGCGATATGAACAATTTTTTCATCAGTTTGTTCAGACTGCAAGAACCTTTTTCCCCAAATTCCAAAATATTTACGATTTTTTGGGACACTTATCTTCTGCTTAAAGTAGACATTATTCTTAGAGAACTGAATTTCTATTTTAGGTAGTCACAAGACTTTAGCTATCCTCTAGCGCTCTCATACAAAACGTTATGATTGTGATGAAATGGTCTCGCACTTTTATTCTGTATTAAGAGCCATTCCATGTGTGGTTTTCGCATTTATTCATGCTGAATTTAAAAATATGCGTTATATGTTTAGCATTATTAGACTGCTTATGCATATAGTACACGTGATAGTACATATGATTATGTTTCAAAATTTTCAGGATACATATGAATGTATTTTGGGGTGGTACGATATACACAAACGCTACTGGTTTCACTATGCCTAGATTTGTAAATATGGACATAGTCTACGTGGAGTGGGTGTGATGTATTCCTATAGGTACTGTATCGATTCCCCTATTCCTGACCCTGGTCTGGTTAATAATTAACTAGCAGCCATCTAACGGTGCAAAAACCGTTATCTGATTAAGCCACACCACGGCACAGAAGCGCGTTATCTGATTAGGTCATAACGCATGCCATCTAATTAGACAAGCGATATTCCTCCAGCCCCTGATAAGGCATACGGAGTTCTCAAAACAAATCAAACCTACAGCGACCTGGGAAATTCCCATAGCCATTGTTTTGATTTCACAGAGAACTTCAGCAAAAGATTGTGCGAACGAGCCCGTTCATATGACATCCTTATTGACGTATATATGTCCATCCTTACGTCAATCTCGGCACCTTTCAGGTATAAATATTACCGACATTGCCCTAAGCAAACACATGCGGTGGTGACGAGATCGGAGCAGCGAGACGTGCCGAGGAGCCCAGCAGAAAGCGAAGCCCACAGGCGCTGCCCAGCCTTCCTGACGCGCTGAGAACGAGACGCTGCCTTTCTCCTGCTGAGAAATCCAGCTCCGGCGCTTCCAAGCAGCCCTCGCAGGCAGCTGGAATATCAAGACCTGGGATAAGAGATACCAGCCCTCCATCATTCTAGATCTCAGGTACAGAACTGAATAACCCCTTGCAGAGAATTCTCGAGTCAGTCCCTTGGCAAACAAACTTAACTTAAACTGCTACTTATCTACTCCCGCCCACGTATTAGGCTTAGGTCAGGTACACTGGGGTAGGCGAGGTTAGAAGCACCAGTTGAGTATAATTAGTCAAATGTATATATGTATGTATCTATTTTATCCATTTTAAAGTATCATATGGCTCAGAAACCATATCAATGCTTTTACAGTATTATTTTATAATTCTGTCTTTACTGTATGCACTTTACTTAACTATAAGTATTACAATAATAGCGATTCATTTCTCTTGTATGAGAAAGGAGACTGATCAATAAATAATATCTTTTATTGAACACGCCCGTCTTTTCCTTTTCTCTACAATCTGGTGAAACTAAGAATGCACTGAACTGACTGAGTAAAATAAGTTGTCTTTTGTTTTCACACGACTCTAGAGATACACTCTTGATTTGGGGAGAGCAAAGTTGTCATGTTCTATGGTTGTCAGAAACTAAATCCCTTCTTGTCTATCCAGGGAGGTTAAAATCCTCCTTGCCTATTCGAGAAAGTTTCTAGTGAACTCTGAGCTAGCTGGCAAACACAAAACTTTAAGTCTAATATCGTCGGTAGAAGACCTAGTTAACCTCTGCCCTAGGTCTATACTATTGAAGATATTATTCCAATGCGCAGAGCCTATTGGGATAATAGGAACTACACTACAAATTATTATCCCTGTAACTTTCTATGGCTGAAAGCGGCCAAAAGAACGGTGGCAGAAAGATTTAGTGTGACCTGCTGTTTTTTTAACAAGATTCCATCCATCATTTGGGATCCATTCAAATATTTATGGTTCTGTTTTATTCTAATTGTCACATGTAGAATTTCCATTTCCATTGATTGGGTTTTATTGATAATCACTCTTTGGGAAATGAGAGACATTCAGTTCCAGCGAGTCAATAAAATACATGTCTTGGGAATGGTTCACAATGACATTTTCCTCTCAGAAATGTTACTTATCTATACAGTGGTGTATTAGGCAGGGCATACCCTGTAACTGTGTCTTGTAACGCCTCATTTATGTAATAATAATTGCAGAAGCAATTCATCTCTATTTTATTTTAGATGATTGATTTCAAACAGTGATTTTTTTATTTGTTATTTATTTTCCAACAAATATTATTCCAGAAAAAAATCTGAATAAGGAAAACAACATAGATTTTACCCGGCAAACTGTACCTACGATTTTCTCAATGCTACAACTTGAACTGAAAATGAACATCTATTCATGTACAATAATTTATACAAACTTTAAAACATGATACACTTCAAAGATCATCTGTTAGAAACGGGACCCCTGGCTGGCCAAGGCTTGCGCCAAGGTCAGTCAGGGATCACCATTTCCAAGGTCAGGGCAAGGGAGTCACACACCAAGATAACCCCCGCTCACCCTCTAGGTAACGTGGCGCGAGCAGCAAGGCTAATCTCAGAGGCGATGTGTAAAGCGTTAGCGCGCGCACCCCAGCGACAACAACCAAAGGCCCACCACAAAGGAAACTCCACACAAGGTTATATCAAAAATAGCCTTTGTATTATAATAATAAAAACACATTAGATAACACACACACTTTACAATGTGCCAACAGGCACGGGCAAGATTTACAAGGGATTATGTACAGGACAGGGCCACCTGGACCACTGTCAGGGGTATGCACTTTTTAGAAATAATACTTGTAGGTATAACACTTTAGCACATAAACATAATGAATGTAGCACACAAAATAGTTATATGTAGCTCACAACCAGTAACTACTGGTAAAGGGAAAATACCTCCTACGCCACCCTAAACACTGTAGGGAAATCACGCAAGGAACTAGGACCTTATCATCAGGACCTAAAGAAGGAAAACCATCACCTAAGCAAGTCACATTTAGCAAAGGGAAGGAAACCTAAAATAATCACCTAGGCAAGTAACATTTAGCAAAGGCAATAAAACATCAACATTCCTCTAAGCAGGTCACTTTTAGCAAAGGGGAATAAAACATAACCAATTACACATGAAACATTAAAACACAGTCAGAGGTGCAGGTAGAACATTTGCGCAGAAATCAAATTAGCACGTGAATCATAAATTGCGCAGGGTGCACATGGCACAACACTAGAAATGTCCCCCAGGCCAACTGGCCTCGAAAGGGCTGGAATGCCCTGAGTCTCAATGTCAGGGGAGGCTGCGCAGGCAGCACAGAACAAAGCCTAAACGTAGCAACTGTCCACTAAGTGCTGGACAGTTGTAAATAGCAGGTAGGCAAACGTTGGAGCCACGTGGGCTCAAGAACACTGGTGGGGAGACACAGCGTGGGAGCCTCGGGGCTACAACCAACTAGCTGCCTGTGTCCCCCTAGAGCCTCTCTGGCTCGCAAAACCAAGGTGCTGGTACCAAAGAGCTTCTGCGCTCTAAAACAATTAAAATGCCCCTAGAGCCTCTCTCAGGGCTCTCAATAAACAAATGCCCCCTCGAGCCTCGGAACTCGTGAATCGGCGTGGGAGCCTCGCAGGGGCTCGCAAACGGGAATGCCCGGAGCCTATCGGGCTCGATGCACGCTAATTGCCCCCAGGAGCCTCGGGGCTCCTAATCACAGATGCGGAACGTTGGAGTCCCTCACGGGGGACTCAGAGACAGGTAATGCCCCCGGAGCCCTCTCTGGGCTCGCAAGATCACTGTGGTGCCTCTCGCACCTACGGGGCGACGTTGGAGCGGCCCTCTGCCAACCGGGGCCGCTCGGAAAACAAAGATATGCCGCCTTGAAGCCCTCGTGGCTTCACTCTAGCAATGGGCGCGAGAGCGCGCTACCGGGGGGGGAGGGGCGGACACCGCCAATGTGTCCCGGCGCCCCTCCCTCCTGCCTCACTCACCGGGTCTCTCGCGGCGGCTCTGCTCCTTCTCCCGGGGCTCTCCCTTCGCTCGGGAGCCTCGGGGACGGCCGGCTGCTTCTCTGCTGCGAGGGGCGGGACTTCCGGGTTGCCTGTCTCGGGCCGCGCTGCAATTGGTCAGCCGGCCCAATGCTTCCGGGTCGTCGCGGGCAGCGCGGCGGCCCGTCTCCGGCACTTCCAGGCGGGGGGTGAGTTTACCGAGGAGTGGGCTCCCTCGAGGTAAACTTAAAAGATAGCGGCAAGGTCCCTGGCAGGGTGGGCACCTGCCAGGGGGCAAATTAATCAAAAATAAGCGAGGTGGGCACTCGCTAGGCAAAAAGCGGCAAAATAAACGGGCAGATGCCGGGTGGGCACCGGCTGCACAAAAAGCGCTCCCAAGCGCCGGGGACCACGGGAAGAGCGCTCCTAAGCGCTATGAGCAAAAGGAAAGCGCTCCACAGCGCTAGCAGGCAAATAAGTGCTCCCAAGCGCTAAGAGTAAAGATAAAGCGCTCCCAAGCGCTAAGAGTAAAGCAAAGGCTCCAGCAGGGTCTGGAGGCAGGCAGGGGGGCAAGGCAGGGCCAGAGCCAGCACACTGGGTCTCCAGGCAGGGAGACAAGCCAAGTGGCGGTCCTCCTGGCCCCAGCAGCAGCAACAGCCCCCTCTGGCAAGGATCCAAAAGTAGAACAATTTCTGTGGGGACACAGCCCCATTTTTATACTATAAATTCCTTTGTCTTCAGGGTGCAGGGTGGGGGGAAACCAGTTGCAGCTGGCTTGGGAGTACCCTTGATGGCCCAACCACCCCTTTCATTCACTGGGGAGGCTTGGGTCATTAGACACACCACAGGGGGGCGGAGCCAGCATTGTGTGGGGAAAACCCCAGCCCATCAAGGACCCAGGTGCACTCCTCCCACACATCACTCATGCTGATCTCACACTCACCACCGGGCAGACCCATCCAGACTTCCTGGAGCCTGGCATGCCAGCCAGCTCCAGCCAATCACCCTCCAGCACCCTCACTGCACACATACATCAATGTCCAGAAGTAGCACTTCCCTTCTAGACACATACATGCCACATACACCATCTTGCAGCATTCACTCTCACGAGTTCATACATACTAAACTCGAGCCTGCACTCCCCACACATCAGGAACTACCAGGGCACACACATTCCCCATGCATTCCTATGGGAGGGCAGGCCAGCCATACTACACGCACGCACTTTCACTCTGGGACACAGGGAAAAAGTGCGCAGAGACCCAAAAATCACTACACAGGGTCACAAATAAAAGCAAAAAGATTAGGGGTGAACCTGCCCTAAGGCCCAAGTCCAACATCATCGATGATCCATTCCGCCCAAACAAACATTTTAAACCAAATGGTCTCACATTATTGTGTAAGTGGCACTAATTGGTTGAGTCTTCTGTGCATTACGTGGATTGTGTGGAACCCCTTATTTTCATTTGTAAAGTTGAAGAAATTTCAACCCATGTTAAGCAAACACTATGAAGTTCATGTGAAAAAAAAACTACAGGATCAGCGGAACTACATTTACTTTTTAACCCCTATGACCACGTCTTTCTACTATGGTCACCAGTAAAGTGAATGATGGGTTATAACCCTAGTCAGGATCTCTATTACTTAATCTATTCTGGAACGTGAGTCGCGAGCCCCAAGATGAATAAAGCATTGCTTATTTAGCATCCAAATTGTTTTTCAAACATCTCTCAAGCCCATCACTGTGGTGATTCTGGGCATCCAGTGAGGCCCTGACCTACAGGACCATACTGGCCTGATCCGTCTCAGTTTGCTGCCGTAATATGATTACAAACCTCCCCCGTCAGCAGAATCACAGGGCTCGGGCAGGAGTTGTCCTATAGTTTCCGCTTTAAGCTTAGGTGTTGCACAATTCACATTGACCTGATCGTGGCTCCATATATCACCGACCATGACATAGTGACGATTGCGATCCAGCCACTTCCATGACAAATTAGAATGAATGGGCCTTGGAACATATATCACAACCTCCCAGGGCTTTCTTGGGAATGCTTATGTACCAATATCGGGCGCAAGGTCTTACCTATGAATTGACACACATTCACTAGTGGATGGGTTTCTTGGAAGAAGACTAGAATTGGCTTTTGTCTAAGAGAAAACTGGAGAACCAGCCAACATTTAACTTTATAACATACACCATTCACATTCCACAATAATGTAGTATGTGGCAGTCTTGAGTCCCAACCATTCGCAGACCCTATCATCCCACTGCCAATTCAAAACATTCCCAAAAGAATCCACGGGTCTTCCAGTAACAGAAAGACATGCATATAAGTTCCAGTATGCTTTGAACATGTGACGTGACTGTCACTCAAACACCCCAATCAAATAAACTGTATAAAAATGTTGAACGCCTTCAACAAAAACAATGATGTACAAGAAAGGCTCAAACAGGCTTTCAATAGAGAAAGCCACCAATCAGTTAACGTGACACACAATATCAGAAAAATGAGGAGAGAAAACAAACGTACATTGGTGATTACCCCCAGGTCCCTCCTGTCGTCGTACCATTCATGAAAAAGTGAGATAGTACTATCTCACCAACAGAGAAAAAGAACGAAGGAATGCTTCCCTACCCCACCCCCTCCCCTGGGAGTACAAATATGTATCTATCCCAGAATTCCTTCTGTTCTTTTTTTCTGTCTCACGACAGAATGGGACGAGGAGCAGGAGCTGGGGAGCTCCTGGATACTTATGTGTTCCACTGTCGGGTGGTGGGGGCGTTGAGGCGTGTTCTCATCTTCTTCCCTGTCGGACTTCGGAGAAGACAGGTTGATTCCCTCCTCCGGGGTGTTGATTCTGAAGGCTGCAGGGGAATTCAGGACCCTGCCTCCCAGATTGCCGGTCACACCAGGAGGCGTAGCATTTCTTGCAGGACATGGATGTTCCAGGAATTCTCCTTCTAGGTCTCGCTGCCCGAGTTCTGGCTGGAAGGTAAGCCAGGTAGTCAGGCAATGGTGTGTCGGTCGGCAGTGAGACTGCATTTGAAACAGCATAACAGTAAGTACCGCATAGCGGTGGAGGGATATTTTCTGGAGAAGTGATTTATGAAAGTAGCAGTCTCTGGTTTACCTGTGGATCAGGTGGCTTGGGCTAGATTGGTACCCAGCGGACCGGTCCTGGTGGCTGCCTGTTGAAATCAACTTGAGCTGATTTTTACACTTGGCAGTGGTGGTCCTGGTGTTCCCTGAATAGGTGTTTTGGTGTTCCTGCAGCCACTCTCCCTCTGACCTAAGGCACTCTAGTAACTTTGCTGGGTTAGTGGCCGGTTGGTAGCTCCATCTCAAGCCTACTAGTCCTGGCATGGAAAAGCATTCCAGGAAGCGCGAGCATGTGGAGCGCTCCTCTTCTTTATCTTCCGACTCTTCTTCCTCCCCTTCTCTGGTGCAGTCTAAACCCCTCAGGGAGGTGGATGATACTCAGATCAAGAGGTTATTTAAGGAAAAACTGCATGAGATGGGAGGGGCTTGTAACAAAAGTCCGCTTCCTGTTCATTCCTCTCAGTCTTCTTATTCCGAGGAAGAATGGATGAAGAGTGCTGAACATAAAGGCAAATATATTGACAAGGATATGTTACCCGACTTACTTAAATATGTCGAAACCAACATGGGTTTTCTGGATGTTGAAGCGCCCAGCATATCTGGTGGTTCATTACTGCAGCAGTTACAGAGTTCGGCTGCGGTAAATGTGTCCGTCCACCCTTACATCGTGAGATTCTGAGGAGGGAATGGAAGGATCCAGATTGTATTATGCTTCCAAGGTTGATGGCTAAACTTTATCTGATTCAGGATATGTCCAACGAATTGCCAGATTCTATTCTGATTGATTCCTTTGTGGCTAGTCTTGTGGGTCGGGCTTTCTTGGCTGAGGAAGTAGTACTTAAAGATCTGGTAGATCAAAAGGTGGATGCTTCCCTCCGGAAGGTGTACTCTGGGTCTCATCTGGCCCTATGGATGGGTATTTAGGGCACTTGTGTAACTCAGTCCCTGATCTATGATATCAAGGCTCTGTATCAGTCGATGCATGACACATCTGACTGCTCTGGGCTTTTGGAGCAGAACGAGTGAAAGGTGGAGTACCTTTCGGATGTGTCCTTTAATGTGGTGAGGGCTTCAGCCCTTTCTGGTGGTGCAGGTGTGGCATCCCGCCACAATCTGGTGTTGAACGACTGGAAGACTGATTCCTTTCAGAGGGCTTGTGCCTTGTGCTTGCTTTGAAGGGGACTATGATGTTTGGGGAGGAATTGGAGGGCAAATTGCATAATTTATTTAAAGAAAAAAAGCACTCTTCCTTTAGGCAGCCCTCCGCTACGACGCCTTCTTCCGAATGTAAGTCTTTTTTTCATCCTCCTTCTTGTCGGCAGTTTTTTAGTGGCCACTGGAGGTTCTCTTATTGTTGGGGTGGGGATAGGAAGGCCAAGTCCCACCCCCTCATCTCATTCCTGACTATATGACCGGGGCTCCCAGATTCTTGGTAGGAGGGCGGCTGCAGTTCTTTCTACCAGAATGGCTGCAGTCATGTTCTGACGTGTGGGTCCTGGGCATTGTTCATCAAGGGCATCAAATTAAATTTCCAGAACCTCCTTTGGATTTAAGGATTCTTCCGACTCCTTGCCATCCTGTCAGGACAAAATGAATCGATCCTGTCAGGACAAGCGGTTAGAGTTGTCTTTAGGGGTCGAGTCTCTCTTGAAGACGGGAGTGGTTCAGGCAGTTCCTCCTCTGGAAGTGGGGAGGGGTTTTTACTCCCTGATTTTTGTGGTTCCCAGGGGTTCTGTCTGGTCCTGGAATTGAAGGCTCTGAACAAGTTTGTGGTTCATCTGCCCCTCCGGTGGTACTCCCGGGCCATTTCTTGTGCACCCTTGGTCTCCAGGACACATACTATCATGTCCCGGTGCACCCCAGTTCTCATCAGTACCTGAGGTTTTGCCTTCAGAGATGTCATTTCCTGTTTCAGGTCATGCTTTATGGCCTGAGGTCTGACCTGTGGGTGTTCACTAAGGTGCTGGCACCGCTGGTGGCTTCTTTGCATCTTCAGGGAGTCCTCGTTTACCCATACCTGGATGATTAGTTGATCCATGCTCCCTCTCGGGATCAACTGCTGGTGGATCGGGAAGTGGCATGTTCTGCGTTACAAGATCATGTTTTTTTTCAGAATTTTTGCAAATGTTAACTGGAGTCCTCTCAGGACTTGACTTTCATCGGGGCACACTGATCTGAACAGAGCGTTCCTGCTTGTTTCTTGGGCTTTGAACTTGGGTTCACTTGCTCTGAGGTTCTTGGCGGGGGCTCTTATCCCGTCAGTCTCTGTTACGGCTTCTGGGGCTCATGGCAGCGACAGTGTTTGCGGTGGCATGGGCTCGGTTTCATCTCAGGCCTCTGTGGTTGTATCTGTTGGCCCGTTGGAATCCGTTGTCATACAATCTGGTTCTTTGGGCTCCAGTGTCTCCATCACTCCTCCCTGCCCTGCACTGGTGGACAGTGTCGGACCATCTTTCTAGGGGTCTGACGTTGCAGCCCTCTCCTCTGGCGGTTCTGACAGATGCCAGTGCGTTGGAGTGGGGGCGACTTTGGAGTCCAGGTCTCTTCAAGGTCGTTGGTCTCTTCAGGAGGGGCAGCATTAATCCTATTGGAGGGAGTTGACTGCGGAGTCACGTATTGTGACGGGTTTCCGCTTGCAGTTGTTGGGATGCAATGTGGTGGTTTGTTCAGACAACATGGTGTCGGTGGCCTACCTGAACCATCAAGGTCGATCCAGACTCAAGTCTCTGAATGCCGTTATGAGTCCATTGTTTTAGAGGTAGAGGGGCATTTGTTGTCTCTCTTGGCAGTTCATATTCTGGGTGTGGACAGCGGTGTGGGGGATGCCCTCAGCCGATATTTCCCCGCATCCCAGGAGTTATCTCTGACTTTAGTGGCTTTTCGGCTTGTGTGCAGGTGGTTTGGACTTCCATATCTTGACCTCTTTGCTTCCTGGCACAGTGGTTCAGCAGGAGGGGGTGGATGCTCTGTCCATTACTGTCCATTACTTGGCCATCGCGCCTGCTGTATGATTTTCCACCTCTGGCATTGATCTCCCGATTTTTGACTTGCCTGAGTAAGGAGTCCCAGGAGGAGTTCTGTTTTGGCCTCATCAGTCTTGATTCCCCACTCTGAAGCTGTGGGATGTGCAGGGTCCCTGGTTTCTCCCTTGCTTTCCATCTCCTCTGCGGTCATCTCCGATGTCGGTGTGGAAGATGAGAGACAGGGGTGTCAGAGTAGAGTTTTCCCTGAGCATTAAGCCTTGGCCCTGCAACAGTCTTCTACTTTGAAATCCTACGGGCGATATTGGGGGAATTTCAAGCGTTGATATCAGGCTCTGGATTTGTCCCTTTTTGGAGTGCCCTTTGCCAGTTTCTCTGGAAGGGCTTTGAGAAACGATTGTCTGTTTCTACATTGCGGGCACAGTGGGCAGCGATTAAGGCTTTTCGTTCCCCCTTGGGGGGAATTTGTCAGATATGGAGGATTTGGTCTCTCGCTTGTTGTGGAGTTTCTCTCTATCCCGCCCTGTGGAGCGGGTTCCTTTTTGAGATCTCCCACTGGTGTTGCGGGCTCTTATGGATCCTCCATTTGAGCCTTTGTCTGTGATGGGCATCAAATTTGTGACTTTAAAGGAGGTCTTTCTTGTTGCCAATACTTCGGCTCGGCTCCCTGGGGAGTTTGGTGCTCTGATGGCACGGGAGCCGTTTTTGTCTTTTTTAGACGATTGGATAGTCCTACGGTTGGATTCCGCCTTTGTTCCCAAGTTTGTTCGCAGTTCCATCGTTCCCAGGACTTGGTGTTGCCTGCCTTGTGCACTGATCAGTAGTCTGCCGATCTTCCTTGGCCTGTACTTGATGTCTGCAGGGCTTTGCCTGTCTATCTTGCTCATACACGTTCCTTTAGGAAGTCGGATTCCTTATTTGTCTCGTTTGGGGTGGCCTCTGGTGGGGGGAAGACATCTTCTTCTTCCATTGGTCGTTTACTCAAACTAAACATTATGTTGGCTTACTCTCTTTGAGGTGCCCCTCCTCCGGTGGGCGTTCAGGGGTATTCTATCCAGGGGGTGGCAGCCTTCTGGGCTGAGGTTCAGGGTGTCCCTGTCAGAGATGTGGAGGCAGCTACATGGGCTTCCTCTAATACTTTTGTGAGGCATTATCGGATACAGTATTTGCTGGGGGATTATGCTAATTTTAGTTTGGGGGTACTGTGGGCTGTCTGCTCCTGAATATCTTGTTCTGCTATTTCAATAAATCACTGGGTTTTGCAGTCAGTTTTGTGTCCTGGTTGTTTGTTGTTGATGAATGCCGGTGGTTGCTTGGGTATTCTCACTTTTTCATGATTGGACGAGGACAGGAGGGACCTTGGGGTAATGCCCTATTACTTACCAGTAATCTTCATTACTCTTTGTCCCGTTGCCCTCGTCCCATTTATTACTATCCTCCCTCCGTCCCAGACTTGCCGGCCTTCATCATTGGCTGGGTATTACAGGAGGAATGCTGGGATAGGTACCTATTTGTACTCCGGGGGGGAGAGGGGGAGTAGGGCCAGCCTTATTTTTTTCTTTTTTTTAGTGGGTGAAATAGTACTATCTCACTTTTTCATGAATGGGACGAGGACAACGGGACTAGGAGTTATGAAGATTACCAGTAAGTAATAGGGCATCAAACACTTGCAAGGTTCCCCAGTAAGTCCCTCCTCAAGCAATATACCTGATCTCAAGAAAGTAACTATTGTGTTTTAGCCTGCCTGAGAATAGGAGCGCAACTATGATTCCCATCTCTTTGATCCCCAGCAGCAGACACAAGGGCCCTCAGAGTCATACTGCAAGCTAATCTAGTTTATATGATGCCATTAGTCACCATGCGGGTAGCAGCAGTTCCCAATTTATCTCAGCATCCTCTGCACGACACTCCAGAAATCTGCCCCTTTCATGCAAATCAGTGATGTGTTTGTCTCAGTGGAACACCTCCGATTTGATAGTAGCAAGTGTTGCCTCAGTTGATCCTGCTCCATCAGCAAACTGAGGAGCCCAGTATCCAAGGCTGGGTGTCTGTTTTGTTATTGAGTTTTCCAGGCCTGTCCACATTTCATAGACTGCCAGGAGTATTTAACCCAATCTGCCCTTCGTGTCTGGGTTTTCCAGCACCATATCCTGGATCTCAGAGGAAGAAGTGGTGTTCTTATTCTGTGTGTGCTGTTTAATACGTGACATTGGGTTTCCCCATTACTCCAGCACTCCCAGTAGTGTGTTCCATGACACAAATTCAGTTGTCCAAATGACACATTTAACCATCCCTCTTTGCAGTTCAATTACCACCCAGTCAGAGGCAGTGAAGAGCAGATTATCCTTCAAACAGCCACCTGAAGGCCTAAAGAGGGGCCCTTTTTCCCAGTCAAATCAATACCACATAGCAGTTGAAATTCCAATTCTCTAGTCCATTGAGCAGGATAGGAGCAATTATTTAACCCTTGAAGAACACAATTAATCTAGTCTGGAAACCAACAATGGGATTGTCCTTTTCCCTGCAGACAGTAAAACGCATCCTTAATACACAGGATATGATAAAGTATCCTGAGATGGGTCAGTTCTACATGACCTGTCACTACTAAATCCACTATCACATGCCTTTCAAGCTTAGCTCACAGCGCCGGTGTTATTTCTTACCAGCACCCCACTTGTCTGAAAGAGAGTTTCTGTCTCACACAAAGACAGCAGTAAGTGTAAAGCAACAGTGTCCAGAGCAGGTCCCCAAGTGTCCATGGGTAGGTCCACCACAGGATCACAAGGATCTCTTCAAATCTGCCAAGCTAACTGTTAGGAGGCTTGGCAATCATCTGTTCTTGCACGATGAATGTTGGAGTGACAACCCAGCCATACATTACTCCTGCATATTTGCAGTTATCCTCAGCGGCGGTGCGTCCATTGGGGCGTTGGGGCGTTGCCCCCCCAATGCGCCCCAATGCGCACTGCCCCATCCGGGACCGCCAGTATGCCTAGTAAAATAAAACATTATGCATTATTCAGCAACTAGTTTCTGGCCGGCCGGTCACCGGGCCGGACCAGAAACCATCAGGAAAAGGGGGGGGGGGTGGGGCTGTGCAGGGGCGCTAGTGCGCGTGTCCTCTTTCGGACAGGTCATTTTTCTGCCCGGTGGGAACATGCGCACTAGCCCCCCCCTTTGCATACCGGGGGTTGCCTCATGCCACAGCCCCCAGCCTCCTAATGGGGCGGGGAGTTTGGCTGCTCTAACCAATCCATTCCATGACCTGCTTGATGACGTCTGGGATGACGTGACGTCACTCACCTCCTTGGTCACTCTCACCCCGCACCCGCAGCCACTTCCACACACAGTGCTGTTGCCCGCTTCAAACGTGGTGTGCGTGGCGTGCTCCTCCTGTCCTCCTGATGGTGACTCTTCCTGCTGCCTCCTGAGCTGGACTACTACCGTAACAACATCGACACGACAAGGAGAACTACTGAGGTGAGTCACAATGGTGATGGTGGTGATTACCGCCCTTTTGAATTTTATTTCAAACTCCCACCCGTTACGTATTACCCATGATCCCACAGCTGTACCCCCCTGAGAGTGCCATGGTGGGTTTGGCCATCCGGCATCGCTTCGGTCTGTGTAAGTATTTTTTTGTAAATACAGCGCCTTGTATGGCAGCCGGTTTGATGTTTTCACTAGTGCCACTGCCGCGACTCTTGAAGTCATGCCAGTGCGCAGGGAATTGAGGGGGGGGGAGGAGAGTGAGTGAGTGAGTGAGGGAGAGAGAGTCTGTGAATCTGCTGCATGCATCCGCGTGCAACCTGGCGGCCGTTAGTCCTCACCCGAGTGTGATGTGTAATTCCGCCATTGTAGAGAGCTGCATGTAGGAATGAGAGCTCAGTAGGTCCATGCACCTTCTGCTCAGATTTGAGTCAGCCTTTATTTCGTTAGGAAGGTGTCCTGGTTAGTTTGCAAGCGAGTCGTGGTAGGGTGACCAGATTTCACGGATTTGCCTCGACATTCTCGGTGTTCAGAGGACTGTCCCGGTGTTCTCTGTAATTGTTAAAATACATGGTTTTGGGAACAAAGGCCAGGTCGTCCTGCAAATGAGAGTTGAAAGGTATACTCTCTTTAAGTAATGTATCTGTTTCAGGGGCGCAGGAGGACACCAGCTGCGTGCACGCGGCAGCAGAGGGGAGACAGAGGGGGGCTCAGGGTGAAGGACGTGCCATAGGTAATGTTATGTACGCCGCCGGGAATACACAGCTTTTCAAGGCAATGCAAAAATCGGGACAGAAGTAAGTCTATTTTTATGTCTGGACATTCATAGATGTTGCTTATCAAAATCTGTTCCCCCTAGTCGTGGGCATAAAGTTTTAAGATGGCCCTCACATCAGTAATATCGGGAGGCACGTACATGGATATTGATGACATCTACCAAAGGGTTTATAATTAACTACTTAGTCCCACAGTGTTGATTTTAGTACACTTTCCTGTGCGTAAGTGTGTTTGTGTAGCCCAGGGCATTACACATGCATCATAGCCTCTTTCATATATGCGCACATTTGGTTAAATGTGTTATTGACCACAATGCTAATTGAACGGTACGCCTGCTGGGGGCATTTCTTCGTAGTTGCCCTGGTTGGTCCTTTTTATGGTGATTATTAGATTGTATTTCTGCTAAATTTTGTGGTAACTTGCATTAATCCTATTCACAACTGCAGCGGGCTGGTCACATTGCAGCTTGTTTCTTTCTGCTTGTTACCTCAGTGAGGCAGTCGGGCAGCATTGGCGGTGGCGGGAGCAGCCTATTTTGGTGTGGGCAATATCAGGGCGAGTCTTGCATCTTGGGGGGCGCGTCACCTGGGTTGGTAAGCACATGCAATGGCTGGGTGAAAGCCAAGCAGCGTTGGGCTGGGTTAGTACCTCACTAGGGAACCATGTTCGAGTCACAGCAGGAACGCACAACATCCTGTGATTCTGGGCAATTCACTCAACCCCCACCCGTGCATGACAAATAAATGGGTCAAATATGTATCGAAACTGGTGCTCAAGTGAAGTGCGCAGGTGAGTGAGTCCGAGGGTGGGCCCTGCATGCAGGGCTTTAAGTGGGATGAAAAAACTGGGGTCTCTCAAAAGGGTCGTGGCCTATATCATTAAGGGCGTGGCTTAAAACAGGCATTTAAAAAAAATATGTGCTCAGCATAATTGGCCACCCAACTGGTATTTTGCTGCTTCTGTTATTGCCCCCACATATATAATACAACAACTAACATTACACCGACAACACGCCAGGACAATTGGCTTTGTCTAAGGTTGTTGGTTGAATAAAATAAATATACTACATGCATACATACAACTATGGCTTTGTTGTAGATAATGTTGAAAATGCTTTAGTTATTGCGCGAGAGGTTGTGGCCTAAAGGCTAGAGCTGCCAACTTTGGAGTTGAGGAAGTAGGTTTGAGTCTCAGTGTCGGCCCAACATCCTGTTTTTCTGGGCAAATCACTTAATCGCCTGTGCCTATCAAAAAATAAATGAATATGTCCTTGTTGGTGCTCATGTAAAAAGCAGTTGCAGTTTAATAATACAGAACTGCAAAAAACATAAAAGTTACATAAAAATAGTGAACTGCTGCAGAGTTAAGATTTTGCCACAGAGATCATTCTGTTTCTTGAACTTCATAGGTTACCATCCTTCGAACATAGCTCAGTGAATCATGACTGGCATCAAAGTGCTGCATGTAAACTGAAAGGCATTGTTTCAGAGTTACAAAAAATGTGCCTCAATTTTGCTTTCCTAACTGCTGAATGAGTGCAATTTATTTACAGGTATTTACATCTTTCGTGTGTTTGAGGGTAGGCGAAGTGGCTAAAAAGTATACATTATTCTGCAACTGATTTGGCGCTCCTAAGCCAGTACGATCCAGACTGTGAGTGTGCTATGAATTTGTAACAATGGTGATGAGCACTGTTCAAATGAACTGATATGAACTTACACAACATACAAGTGTGGGGTGAGAGCAGAGGGTGGGTGAGTTGACTTTACTCTACAGAATGAGTGTATACCGGAAGGCCACTGGTGCCATTGCTTTGCTGACTTTAATCCAGAAACTCAATATGGAAAAGTCACTTACAGAGACAGTGGCTTTACTAAAAATTTTCATTACCACTCCAATGACAACAGCAGAGTCGGAACGATGTTTTTCGACCTTAAACCGGATTAAGACATTCTTGAGGAACACAATGATTCAGGAAAGACTGAATGCTTTAGCAATGCTTTCCATAGAGAGCGAGCTGCTCAAAAGAATACCAGAGTTCAACACACAAGTTATTGAAAAGTTTGCTGCTCTTAAGGACAGACGTGTTGATTTTAATTACAAAAAGTAACTATATGGGGAATTCTGCTAGTTTGCGATCTGTTTACTTGTTTTTAAATATAAAAAACCTCTGTGAGGTAGTCAGAAATGCATTGTATCTCAAAGTCTGTTATGAAGCCACATATTGAATAAGCAGGTAGCTACCTATGTTGTATGACATCTCTTTATTACTGTCAAATCTGCACTTTCACAATTTCTTTATTAACCTTCCTTCCTTCTCAAAATTGCTTGCAAATGCACCATTTGTCCACTTGATTTTCACATTTTTCTCGGTGGGGGGGGGGTTGGGTGGGGGTGTTCGGGCACGCGCGCTCGCGAGCTACAGTGCGGAAATCATTTTCCGGCCCACCAGGTTCAAATGTCACCAGCCGCCACTGCTTATCCGTCCGGGCGATTTCCTGGGTCGGTGCCATGGGTTTATATGTGAGCTTCTTCCCCCTGAGATCTTTTCATTCCATCTGCGTGGCCAGATCTTTCAAGTTCATATAGCGGACTGCCACTGTGGGCATCAATCTAATCTAATGCCTCCATCAGCGTGGGGGCAAGGAGATGATATAATACGTAGATTATTCTCCGCTCATATAAAGTTCTCATCAAACGTCGCTATGGTTAAACACTACTGGAGGAGCTTTATAATCGCCCCAATGTGGCAAAAGCATAGAATATGTTAGAACAATGCAGGATCTACAAATGATACCATGTGTGCCTTTGACACATAATTGAGGAGTATTCTGATTTCTATTGGAGTAAAGAAGAAATGCCAAGAAACCAGGGAAATGTTAGACAGGGAGGGCCTCCTTCGTATAGCTCATGATCAGGTAATCTGGAATCCTTCTAACGAAAATATAACAGATATAGAACAAGTGAAAGGGAAAGTGAAAAAGATAAGATTGCCAACAGAAACCATAAATCAGCATACAATGCATTAAAAATCTTTGAAGAAGACAACAAGGTTGGAAATGTCCTTGCTTGTATAATAAAAGATAGTAAGAAGGCAGATATTATTGTGTGAATAAACTATCCAGAACCAGTCATAGTAATGGATGATCTGGCAAATGTTGCATCGATATTTATGAAATTCTATTATTAATAATATTATAGAAGAGAGTTCTATTACGCAGGGGAGGCTCCTCCATGTGGGCGGAGGAGGTTGTCCCCACTATTTTCTCGCAGTGCAAGAGCAAAAACATAAAATGGTATTTATCTTTCTACTTCTCACACAGTGAGAAAGCAGAAGGCAAGGTTTGGTTGGGGGCGGGTGGGTGTGTCTTCTGGAGGGGAGGGGAGTAGGGGCTTGCATACTGTTGTGGGCGCTGACTCTGTGGTCCACCCCAGGGCCGACCAAATCAGTCATACACACTCTTCATTTTCTCTATGTAGGGTGCATGCAGCCTACATAGAGAAAATGGCCTCCACATAGACACCTCTGGGGTCGGCGTCCCAGTAATTGGGATGGGGAGGGGAGTGAGGCTGCCTGTGGCTGCTTCCTGTTTTAGAGAGAACAACGCAGACCGACGACACAGGACGGGACAGCAAAAGTAAGTTAACGTAACTTTAAAAAAAAAAATGAAACCTCCCCCTGTGTGACCCCCTTCCTGCGTGCCCCCCACCCGTGAGTCATACCTGCCACGACTGCTATTCCGATGGGGCAGAGATTCATGCTTTTTATGAATTGTACATTTATAGAAGTGCAATGCCAGAATCAAATTATTAACTGTCACATCCTGAGCAAGTCATCTGATCTCATCTCCTAGGCAATATCTAAAACCTCTCAGAGAGGATCTTAATTGTGAAAAAGTACTTTATGCTATATTAATGCCTTGCATGCAAGCGTAATTTCCATCAAAGGAATATATTCTAAAGCAGAAGTTTGTGTTTTGGAAAATTATAAAATCTAATGACCCTATCACCATGGGAGTAATCTCGGGTGGTGTGAGGATACGTTTGAAAGTTGTGACTATTAGACAGCACATGCGGTGTGAGTTGTGAGTCATATTGTGGCTTACCAAGAAGATAGAGAGGCTTGGACCCACCCATTGGTTATCATTGGTTGGCTTTCCTTGTCACTCTCATTTGCCTGCTTCTTATTCATGACCCAGCTTGTCAATCTTGTGTTTGTCCCTCCAATGGAGCATTACCTCTGTACAATAGACATGAATGGCTGGCATTGCTTCTTCCACTGCTTGCTTTTCAAGCACTACTTTTTCATTTTATGAGAAGTACTCCAGTTGAGTGCTTGTGTTTTGAGTTAGAAAAGCAATACAAATAGGAGAGGAAGACAGAGACTGTAAAAAATTAAAACCATTCATGCAGGTACCGGGGCGGATTTCTCTTAAAAGTGAAACTAGGAATCGTGCCCATTGCTCATTGTAAAGTGTGAAAAAAGAGTATAAAGTGCAAAGTGTTCTGCGCTGCCAAATTGTTGCACGGGCAAACGGTGAGCTAACCTGTAACCTGACTGTTTAGGGAAAGACACTAAAAATTGCAAAGTACATAGGCGAAGTCTAGTCATAAAAAAGCGAGTCTGTGCAATAATAGTAAAAGATAGATAAAATTGCTGTTGAGTTTATGATTTATGATAGTTTTCATATTTGAGTGGATGCTAGCAGGATTGTCATAATAGTGCCCCAGGCCATTCACGTTGAATTTTTCTCTAATAAATCGAAGCCATGGGATCACCAGGGCATTCTCAAGGTTAATGCAATCCTTGATAACTTCCCTTGAGAATGTTAGGTCTTCAGACGTCCAAATTGTAGCCCAGAGAAACAATGGGACAATATTGATTTGGTCCTTTATGTAATACAGCTCTACCTCAGAGTGACAAAAACTGTGGGGGCACTATTTGGGGTCATCAATGATAGCCTTTTTATGAATTTCTTTTCTAAGATTTATAATTGGTTGCCTTTATAGTGTCCCCAAACTCCTGCCCCATAAGATGTGACTGCTAAACATTTTGCTTTATATAAGGTAATCAACTCTGTTACCGGCTTGTGGCCTAATTTATAGGCAAAGCCGGAAAAGCCCCTCCACTGCCCAGTTAGTATGCTGTGCCCTTGCTGTGACAAGTGAGTCCCAATTCAATTAGTTATTAAAAATATTCTATTGTGCCAGTTCCTGCATTTTGTTCTTGATTCCCCACATGCTATGGTTGCACCTTTATGTCAATAATTATTTACAATATGCCATAGCCATACTTTTGCTATAGACTGAATTCATATTCAATGATGATCCATATATTAAAAATTGCTTCCATTATGTCAATTCCAGCAGTTTCAATCACAAGAAAGATGAACTAAGAGCACATAAAGGTCCAGCATACGTGCTCCGAGGTAAATGTTATCAACTAAGGGTATGCAGTTCCTGGGAAGGAGAGTATCAGGGCAGGCACATAGGAACCAGAGGTTAGGAGACGGTTCCTTTTGGATTTATGTTCCAAACACACCCAAATGAGTGTCATGCTTCATCATAGAGCTTGCTCCTCGTCGGGACGGCGCTGCAATGCCCAACGGCACCCTCAAGGGGGCTCTTTGTCGGAGATCTTTTGTCCCAATGTCGTATGCAAGGTGCAAGTATAGGGCCAAAGTTGTAGATGGGTGAAAATAGGTGCCAGTGTATAAAAGGAGTAATTTTAAATAAACTAAGAAAGTCTCTGAAAATTATTTTATTCGTTGGATATGCTTGTCCTGTTAAAAACTTGGTCACCGCCAGTAGAGACAATGATCTCTGGTTTCCAAAAAAGGGTTAAAAGGTCAACCTGTTTCTTGCGTCAATAACGATCAAAGGGGCAATTGATCAGGACCAGTGGAATCTAATCAACATAGCGTTTGGAACCTGGGGTGGAGTATATGGTAATCCAAACACTATATAGGTGTACCTCACAATAGTTACCTGAAGGCTGACCCAATTTGGGTAGTATGCATGCCTCCTCGAGTAAGAGCTGAGACCACGCTAAATTATAGCATGAGAGTCCAGGTGACAATGCTCCTCTGGCGCCTTGGAAGAACATTTTCAAACGGTATTTTTTAAAGCCTGTTTTTACATAAATCTGCCCAAAATCCATAGGCTCAAAAAGGGCACTGAAGCTTCATTGACTTGCTGTACCAGTCAGTGAAGCCTGAGAGTCCCCAGGAACTTACCCCATTTTTTGGGTGCCAGTGTGTTTCAATAATTATCTCTATTGTGCCAGGGTCTGCATTTTGTTGTTGATTCCTCACATGCTATGGTTGTGTCTTTATGTCAAGAATTATTTACAATAGGCCACAGCCAGAATTTTGCTATTGACTGAATTCATATTCAATAATGACCCATATGTAAAAATGACTTCCATTATGTCAATGCCAGCATTTTATCATGGTTGCCAACTCCCCCTTGCCCCCATATGTCATGGTTGTTCTTCAGATGCCAAGAAAAATGCCCTGTATTTTCACATCAAAATGTTGCCATCGATGTCAAATATTCCAAGAATTACCGCAAGTGTGCTAGGACACCTTATTCTAAGAATTAAGACAAGTATGTGAGCTCAGACTTTTGGCGTGGTGAGTTAATACTAAGAATTATGTCCAATGAACCAGATTTTCGAAATGGGTGCTGCTTATGCCAAAAATTATGCCCAGTCTGCCGTCTCAAACCTACCAAGAGCTACCTCCAATGTGCCTCCAACATGCCAGTTGTAGTTGTTTTTCATTGCAGCCCCTTCTGCCAAGAATTACATCCAGTAGGCCAGCACCAGCAGTTTACCACAGGTATCCCATATACTAAAAATTCTCTCTAGTGTACCAGCGCCATTGGTTTGTCATATGTCTGGAATTACCTCAAGTATGTCAGCACAAACATTTTGCCATGGGTGCCAATTTGCCAAAAACTATGGCTAGCATGCCGGTGCCAGCATTTTAACACAGATGCCTCATATGACAAGAATTTCACTTAGTGTGCTAATGCCAGCCTATTGTCATGAGTAACTTCATGTCACAAATTACCTCCACTATGAAGCATTTTGCTATTGGTGCCTGGGTAAGCCAATAATTACCTCTTGCAGGAGAATTTCAGGCATAACACACTCACATACACACTCTCCTCACTCATCTCGGTTAAATGTATTTACCAGTGGCATAACGAAGTTTGAGGGGGCCCCCTTGCAAGGTACATGGAGGGCCCGCGTTCCAGATTTAATCAGGAGCTCTCGGACCACAGAACTGTGCTGAGGGGGCCCCTTGCAGCTCGGGGCCCCCCCGCACCGTGGCGGGTTTGGAGGCCTGTATTGCGCCACTGGTATTCACTCGTGTTCATTCTCACTCACTCACATTGCCTCACTTTCACACCTCCACTCCACACTCTCTCACATTGCCTGACATGTTCTTTTGCTCTCACACAGTCTCACACTCTCATTCATTCTCACTCGCTGACTCACAGTCAACCTCACTCTCGCGTATTCTCACTCAGTTGTTTGTTCTTCATTCTCATTGACTCAACTTTGACTGATGCACACACACACATTCACATGCACGGGCACACGCATGCTCACTTTTGCTCACTTATATTCACTCACCCACCCTCATTGCCATTCATACCTATTCACACTCTTTCTCTCTCTCCACAATCATTCATTCTCACTGATTTAGAGCCTGATTTAGATCTTGGCAAACAGGTTACTCTCTCACAATGGTGACGGATCTCCCGGCTGCCAAAATATGAATTCCAGTATATCCTATGGGTTTTATATATCGGCTGACGGGATATCCATCACCGATATGATGAAGTAACCCGTCCCCAAGATCGAAATCAGGCCCTATGTCACTTTTACTCACTTGCTCTCACTCTTACTCTAATTCAGTCTAGCATTCTAACTGTCACACCTATTCTCACACCAAACACACACACATGAACGCACGCACGCGCGCGCACACACACGCGTGCGCACGCACACACATACCCGTAAGCACGCGCGCACACACGCACGCACGCGCACACACACACACACACATGCTCTTGCACACAAACCCATATGGATGCACACATTTGAGAGAGTTTACTTGCCTTCAGCTGCTTGCACCAGTCCACTTCAGCTGTCAGTGTTAGAGTCTCAAGGCAGGAAAATAGATCCTGCCTCAGGCACCGATGCAGGAAATTGGAAGCTGGAGTCTGCACTTTGTTGGATAAGCTCCAGCTTTCAGTTTCTTTCTTTTTCACCTCCCCCAACGAGTCATATGGTGGAGCCAGTGAGGTTCCCGACATCACCCCCACCCGTGACGAGGCGAGAGAGGGTAAGGTGAAATTCTGATTGACTATTAGCCCTGGGCACCGCAAGGTGTAAGCCTAAAGTGCCCCGGGCTACTTGTCCTAGGGACACTGCAGAGTTCACCAACAGGGAGGCCCTGAGGCCTGACTTTACCAACCCTGGACAGTCTACGTGATGGTTGGTGCAGAAGTCTCTCTGGGCCTGCACAGCCATCAGACAGCACTGAGGGTAGACATCCTTTTTCATTATACTGGTAGTGAAACAAGTATAAAACGAATTATTCACTACTACTGCTTCTCCACTGCTCTAAAACTCTAAACAAATAAAAAAGGACCAAAATGAGGTGGGCAGAGCCCTGATGCCAAATGGGTGAGCTATAACTGGTACATTCACAGACTTTCGAAGCCACTGGAGGCAAATTCACAGGGCAGCCCAGAAACGTTGACATGTTAATGCAGGTTGCCTTGCCACATGAGGACTAGTGGCTTTGGAAAAATAGTGCGGCAACAACGTGAAAGAATGTTGGAACGTGTTTTATGTTGATGCCATCTTGACCTGAGAAAGTTAGATTTCAGTCTGTTGTCCATGTATTTCAGTACAGAGGGAATGCTTATGTTCAGTAAAACATATTAAGGAAAGATTGTCACCTGCATGTTATGCTACACTATCCTTTGTCAATCTGAAGCATGTGTCTATTTTGGGACACCACACTTTGCAATGAATTAGGATGAGGAAGAGGGTCATGGAGGTAGGGCCTAGATCACTACCCCTAATACTTATCTCTGTGAATTTTACTCTTGCTCATCACAATCCTCTCGGGTGTGCATGCTTAAGCCCTCTTGTGAGCTTTTGCCAGCTGTAGTTTCACTGTGGGGTTTCATCCTTTTTTTGACACCACAATAGCAGACGAGGAAGGGCAGCTACAGAATTTTAGCGACAGGAGGTTGTTGCTGCCTCGGTGGTGGACTGTACCTCAATTTGTAAAGGCTTTGATGAAGAAGAGTAGGAGAAAGAGCCATGAATGAGTAGGGCTAAGAGCGATGGTGAATATGGATAAGTAAACTAAATAATACTTATTTGAATGACTAGTTAGTGTACGATCATTTTAAGTAGCACTATCATTCTCCAAAAGGCTCAGTACTCAATGTATTGACCCTTAACCTGTGACCCTCAGAAAACACAAACCTCTGCAACTGGTGCATTAACCCACTGAGCTATCTTACCATCCCTTGGCAGTCAGGCAATGAACTGACTCAGAAGTATGACACCCACTCTATTCAGGTTAGCCAGATTCATGCCTCTGTCTTGCATCAGACAATACCCTTTAGCCATAAACTGATATGGGATATTAGATGCGAGAATATCACGTCAATTAAGGATGACACAAATATATAGAATTTTCCCTGCTTCTGTGTGCACAATTGATAAAAAAAAAAGTTAAGATGAGATGTTAAGTCGAGAAATTAAATGTAGGGAAGAACCCGTTATTGTGACTTTCTGTGCGACTATTTGTGAATATATTGTGGTGACTTAACACTGTAATAATGGACACTGCGTGTTTTCTGCTCTATTTCCAGCGGTCTCCAAGCCCTGCTTCCCGGGCGCCTCTCCCTGCTCCCTCTGCTGCGGTAGGTCCTGGCAGCAGCCGGCCTCCCCCACTGCTTTTCCAAGTAAGTTTTTATGCTTCATCAGTGATGCTTGAGAAGGTCTCTAAGCCCTAGCTGCAGGCTTTAATGTGCTACGGGAAGCTAATTGGGGGTGCAATGGCAGAGAGCTAATTCCTCAATAAAAATCACAGCGGCTCCTATTCAGGAGGCCTCCAAAGATTTATCAAACTTAAGTACCCTGAACAATCGGGCAGGATTCCTGCAGCTTGAGGCTGGCCCCATCCCGGGCCAGGAGGAGGCTGCCAGAGAGCCTTTCACTTCACAAGAGCAGTGTGTGTCGGTGTTACCCTTCACGTAAAAGGAAAAAAAAGGAAGTTTAGTTTAAGGACAGCAGATAATATTAGAATTGTTAAACATTCTAAAAGCCATATTTGCCAGCAGGCTTTAGGATATTTGACAAAGCGCATCCATACCTCACTCCCTCCGTTTATGGGATGCAACCCTACACATGTGTGCACAGCAAATCTGGGTGACTCTAACATTGAGCAGAAAGCCCCACAAATTCCACACAACCTTGAGCGACACGCTACAGCTGGACTGTGTCGCGTCCTTCATCGTTGGACACCACACTACCACATCATCGGTGCCGCACTCTGCTGCTGCGCGTTACATCATTGTGCCACACCTTCAATTGTGCCCCAGCAGCACTCGCCATCCCTGTGTCCACGCTATACCACACTGCCACTGGCACTGGGTTGCTCACCGTGCCACCCCATCATTGCACTCTCAGCAGTGGGCCTCAAGCATCTTCACTCTGCCACTCTTGGAATCTCTCATGCTCACACTATCATTGGAACCCATACTGTCCCACACTGCAACTGGGCTCCACATTAAGCGACACTGTCGCAGTTGCTGTCCAGGTGAACACTGGTTCCCGCAATTTTTCTCACCATCACTACTGGATCCTGCTGCACACAGCATTCCTCTCTGCCCTATTGTCACAATTCATCATTGACGCTCCCCATTGGCACTTCTGGACTTCACTGCGCAGTATTTAACGCAGGTGTGCACTACCACGGTTTTACTGTCCATTTCTCATACCCTGAATAAACACACTCTGTGTTGATCAAAGCAACCAAGAGGCCTCACTCACACATCCTGCCGATGAAAATTACTACGAGAACGTAAAAGTGACCTTAGAAAACTACTGTGCAAAAAACACCCCGATTAACAACAAAACACCCCAAAGTGTCCAGTAGTAAAACTGATGTTGTCTGAAACCCTGGAACCAATCCCCAGGTGACCAGTGCCCATGGTAAAATCACAAATTCTCAGTGCACACCCTTACTCAACACAGAAGCGTCTACTGTTAGATCAGCTCTGTTTCTGGTGTAGATTCCTACAACCCGAACGGCTTATTGCTGACTACCCAGTACCTGCATATATCACCAACTATTAATAGATAATTGCAACTTGATGCATCGTGACACCAGCAACATGGCATCTGCAGCACAATATGAAAACAAATAAATCAATAAATGTATAAAACTGTCAAATACTAATATCATGTACTACACAATATATATTGTAACACATCCACAATATAATTTCGTAGGCAACAACAAAAATTCATAAAAAATATATAAAAGTATTTGGTGGAGAAAGGTGATAGACTTTCATTTTATAATGTCCAACATTAGTTCTAGATCCTTTGCAAAGGGGTAGTAACATAACTCAGTCCAGAATGTGGGAGATTCACCATGTTTTTTTTACCATATGTTATCAAGCAGTTACACGTTTGAATGTTTTTCTGATCGTTTAAATGACAATTTATGAGTTACTCTTGTAAATGTATTAGATAAGTACAATTTGGGGATACGATGAAAATGTAAGAGTGCATTATGAAAGGCCAGAGCACCAATCAACAGTATTATGGACCAGTGTTCTGGTCTTTCACAGTGCACCCTCTGTGAGAAACATGAATGGCTGGACTGCTGCGGCTTGCTTGTGGGGGGACTGAGGGAATTTAGGGAAAGCCGTGGGCGAGCCCAAAGGAGTCTTGTCTAGGCAGGCATTAAACGTTAGCCATTTAATGAGCTGCAGGATTTCTGGGTATCTCTTCAGGGGGCTGACACTTTCCCACAGAGCGTTTTACAAGGACCGGGCCAGCCCACAATGGAGGACAGCGCTGTGACCAATGGGCACATTCACTTTACTCATCCACACGCGACCCCGCCACAATCATTCACTGTGCGCATGAACTCTAGGAACCATGGCAGGCTGAAAAAGCCTGGACAAGGGTCAGCTGCCCCTTTGTGTCGCCATAATGCCGGGATCTGTGCGCTAGTCCTTTCTCTGTGCCACATTCCAAGCCAAACTCTGCGCACCATTTAGAGCAGGATGGCTGTGGAATAAAGCAATGAAAGAAAGTGACTTTTATAGACTCTTTTTAGCTCATCTTCCCATATAGCGCTCTCTACCTGAAAAGGGACTTAGTGTATGAACCGAATGCACACAGGGACCCGCTGAATGCGCGGAGCCCATTATCCAGCCTGGCCATTGTGCTCTAACCAGGAGTGATACACTCCTATCCCGGGAGTGACCTATTAATTGTCCATTTCAATGGGAAGCATTGAGTCCCAGTTATTAAATGGAAACCGTGACTAAACCCTTTACTCGCTCCTTCGAGGTGGTCTTACAGCAAGATGCATGATGGCCGTTGCACAAATTAAGAGGACATTTATCACCAAAAATCGGAAAAAGGACAGATTTAATTTGTTTTGCAGAAATGCATTTTAAGAAGCATGCCCACCGCAGCATTAATGCGCCCAGGCCCTTTACACTGCAGTATTCGGTTCAGTCAAAAGGAGGGCTGCTGCTGTTTAAGAATGTCTCTTGCGAAGCACTTTCTTGGCCTTTCAATACCACTACCAGTGTAGCATTGCTTCTATAGTCAGTGCTAGTGGACAGAATGAGTGAGTTATACTATCACTCCTTCTTGAAGCTTCATTGACTAGTTGCAAATTGTTTCTTCTTGATTCAGTTATGGCCCATGGGTTTGTCCCACAGAAAAAGCATGAGAAGTTCTACTGATTAAAAAATCAGAACAAAAAGCAGCAGATATCCTAGACATGTGCTGCATACATTGTATAGCACTATACTATCATATATAGGGTCGCACAGCACTTTCGCACTCTGTGCTCCCTTTACATTTTTGGAGCATTGATTGACTGGAATTTAGCAGTTTGTTATGGGTCTGAGTTAGAGTTTGATTGTAGTGTAAAATAATCAAATTTCCTTATGAAAATGACTGCCTGGATATACTGTCAGACTGATCTCCCTAAAAAACCAGACTGAATCGTTGTTTAAAGGTGGCAGAGCAATTGGTGTATCGATGAGACGTGATTTTGATATGAATGATTGCGTGTCACTCACCACACAATGATGCTGAAGGGCCCACACCAGTTTGCTGATATTTTTTTTATGTAGCTTGCATTTGGGAGATGAACACTATGGGCCTGATTACAAGCTGCAAGGAACTGGGGTACGAGTTAAATCACGTGCGATTTTACCATTACCATTTGGTAAATCTACAACAATACCGCGCAATTATGAGTAAAACTGCATAGAAATGAGAATTACCGCATGGGGCCAATTTTCCAGTCATAAACAGAGTTCCTGTTTCCGTGGGGTTTTAAGTAAACATTTACTACCTTCTCTGAGCAATTTTTAAATGTTAGCAGAGACCTGTGGGTGCAGGGGTGTGTAGGAGATGAGAGGAGTAAAGAAGGGAAGCCAAAGCATTATGAGAGTTTTTCTGGTCGGACTTACCGGTTGTACAATTCGGTGATGTTTCTCCCATACGTGGAAAAAACTATTATAGAAAAAAAAACTACCCACTCTGTACTAGGCAGAGCGAAATTTCATGTGGTAATTTTTCTCTGTCTGGCTCAGAATCGAGGCCTATCAGTTTAATTATTTCAAGAGGGTAACAACCTAACAGTGTTTTTTATAACATATTTTATTGGTTTTCTACACCATAAATAAAGCACTGTCCACAGTTCCCTTCTTTCCTCCTTCCTTCCCGACACAGCCTTAGGAACAGAGCGAAATAATAAAAAGTCACCGTAGGTCGCCACATAGACCCCTATTTCCATCGAATTGCATGTCTTCCAAGGCGCTCGCTGCCCTTTCTGATTCGTATTTGGAGTTCCGGTGTCGCTGGCCTACACTCTGTCTGTCCGTCCCCTATAGTTAGCCCAGTTTAACCATAATTTTCCATGCTTTTTGGGGCAGCCCTATGGATCGACTTCTACTAACAGAGGTTTTTTTAAAACTTGCCTTGTGCTATCAATCACGAGAGGGGAACATGTCTCTTATATCTGCTGCTATTTTTTGCCCAGCTCTTCAGCAGTCCACTCTGGGGTCTGAGCCCTAACAGAAAGAGAAGCTCTGGCCGAATATGCACAAGCACCTTTTAGACATTTCATGTGTCCGGATTACCCCAATTGATTACTTAATTGGCGCGGATACAGCACAGCGCCAATAAAAACAATAAGACATTTTCTGGCCCTATATGATGTCTGTGTGGTCCTGTGTGATGTATTCGAAACCCTTCCCATATAATGTGCATACGTTCCATAGTGGCATTGTCATTTGTAGCTATCATAACGATAGTTGCCGACATCACAAAATAAACTGATAGACGGAGTGTTTAAACTTTCTAAACACTCACCCCAGTCACAGATCTGGGTTTAATCCGTTGTCACTTTGCTCGAAACGTCACACCAATTTGGACCCAGCTTTAGGCAAACCAGTCTTGACCCTGATCCCCATGGGAATAGCGCAACCCGTACTGCCAGGTCAGGTCCTCCATGGACCGTAAGCAAGCATCCTGGGACCAATTTCGGGGTAACACCTCATCAGCCACGCTAGCTTGAATCCAGTGGTGCAGCGAGCAAGGGACCCATGTCAGGGCATACCCTTAGCCACTTAGGGTGTGCATAGCAACATCACAAAATACTTGCCGATGCCCATATTCCTGGCTAAGGCATGGTCCTCTCAGCTCATAGTACGGCAGGGGTGTAATGCAGGCCACTGTAGCCCCTACGGTGCAGGGGAGGCGGGGTTGGGGCTATACATCAGAAGCTACCAACCCTTCAAGGGGCTCCCATTCAGTTCAAGGCCTTGAATATTTGTGAGCTAAGACAGACTCAGGGGCCCCTCATCACATTCTGCAGGTGTCCCCATCATGTTGCATTACACCACTGTAGTACGGAAGAATGGCCCAAATGTACATGTATAAGTAGGGGTTGATATAGGCTTGTCTCTGTTGAACTATTGTTATCCTATGGCTTCATGGATGATTGTAACCATCCATCAACCATAATCAATGCAACCTTGAAGGAGTATTCGAGGTTGATAGTTTGACAAGACAATGCTAGACAACTGTAGTGGGTGCCACAAGCATGGGAAAGCCTCAAGTGAGGCCACATTGAACCCTCTAAGTACTCAATATTTATCACTTTGTTTCATAGCTCCAGTGGTGCCACGTGTCAGAACAGGACAGTCGGAATGACATGTATTCCCATCATCAAAAGAGTGTGGTCTAAAGCTTCCTTACCAATAGTACCTGGCGTGGCGAGCTATATCACTGCTTGATACCATAGACTGTGTGCATGGATATTTCTCTTCTATACGGATGTGAATGTATTCATTGTGACATCACAATATTGTGATAAACTCAGCTGGTTCTAGCCTCTCACATATAGGTAACATGACTGTAAACCTCTTCCAGTAGGAGTCTCATATGTGTGACCAAAATTCTCTCACCATATCCAGCCAACAGGTAGCGCAGTAATCTGAATCCTTTTATGGACTACACAGACACCTGTTATTGATAGTGCCCAGAAGTGGAAGGTGTGGAATGCTATATGCAGGCAAATTATCTATTTGTACTCTTGTCTCTTTATAGATTTTAAGAGTGGGATGGAGTTATCGTCCTTAACAGCATCCAATGGGAGGTGACACTTGGGGCCATATTTATGAGCCCTGTTGTGTCGGTCTTGCACCACACAACGCGGTGTAAAAGTGACAACTCAAAAATGAAATTTATGAAGCTATTCAAGGCCACTTTGTCTGGCTCTTAGTGGTTTCATTAATGTAGAGTAACGCAACGCAGTGCAAATCGCTGCTTTGCTTTGCTCTTCCCTGCGAAGCCATTGCATGGGTTTTCCCACGCAACTCCCATGGTTTTTGGCACATTCGCAGGTTTACCAAAAGTGGTAAACCTGGGGATGCGCCAAAAACATATGCCTTCTCAAGGGGGGAGTAACAAGGACAAAAATCTTAATTTTCACCTCGTTACCTCTTCTTTCTATGTGTGCTGCAAAACAGTATTGTGCCTCTCAGGAATGTTTTTGTGCAAAAACAATGTTACATGCAATGCAGGCACCCTTGCACCATTGTCAAGAGTGCCTGCAATGATGCTAGTCAGCCCATTGTGCGGTAGTGCTAGGGAAAGGCCTATAACATTGCACACAGGACGTACCTCAAGAATTGTAACATGGCCAGACGAACATATTTAGTCACCGGAATAGATGAGGCAAAATGCTCTTCCAAAGAGCTCTTAGGAGTCTTAAAGAGTTTACTACTCCCAGAGCCAACAATTTCTCCTGTCCTCCCACGCAGGAATTATGCAATGAGTTAGCCACGCACTTTAAAAGAAAAATTGATAAAATCTATGACTCCTTTGATCAGGAAGTGGAGATTAGGGAAGAAACTTCAATCCCGGACAATCTTCTCTCATCTAAATTAGAGACCTTTGCAACTATTACCACGGAGCAAGTCCTACCACTGCTGGAACATATTGAGTCAGGTTCCCCGACAGATGTGGCTCCCCCACATCATTTCCGATCTGGCGGTGGAGTTGGTAAATCCAGTCAGGGAAATCTGCAACCTGTCATTAGAGACCTCCTCCTTTCCATCAAAATGAAAGAAGGCATATATCAAACCACTGCCCAAGAAACCATCAGCAGATTGCGCTGATTTACAAAACTATAGACCCATCTCTCTTCTCCCTGGTTGCTCAAAAATAATGGAGACCTTGGTCAAATGACAACTTTCAGTACTACTTGGAACATCATAATCTTTTTGACCCCTCGCAGTCAGTCTTTCATGCTGGATAGAGCATCAAGTCTGTCTTAACAGAGGTAACAGACTCGATTAGGTCACTGTTAGACAAGGGAACGCCTACAATGCTAGTCCTTTTAGATCTGTCGGCAGCCTTTGACACCATCTCTCACAGAATCCTTTTGGATAAACTATGAGAGATATGTGTCAGAGGGATGGCACTAGTGTGGCTGCAGAGTTTTCTATCGGATAGATCTCAATGTGTACAATTGGACACCTTTGTATCCCAGACCCCAGCTGTTGACAAGGGGGTACCACGAGGCTCCATCCTAAGCCCCATCTTGTTCAATAGGTATATGTCATCTCTGGCCACCATCATTAGATCTTGCGGGTTCCAAACCATCTCCAATACGGATGACACTCAGGTGATAGTCCCCATAGAGAAGGACCCCGGGGTGACCAGAGAAATATTCAAGATCTGCAGGCTAAAAATAGCCACACGGATGAGAAAGAACTTCCTACAGCTTAACTCCAACAAAACTGAGATCCTGTTGTTTGGGAAAGCTGGGGATTTATGGACTGTGGAGTGGTGGCCAGTGGAACTAGGAGAAGTTCCTACCCCTAAAAAATGGGCGAAAAACCTGGGCATTGCAATGGACAACAACCTTTCTATGGAGGAGCACGTTAAGATCCTATCAGGCAAGTGCTTTGAACTGATACGCATGCTAAAAAAGATCTTCCCTTGGATTCCTCTTTCCACCAGAAGGGTCCTGATACAGGCGCTTCTAGTCAGTAGACTAGATTACGGAAATGCTCTACTGGTAAGGATTAGGGAGGACTTGCTTTCAAGGCTACAAGTCGTTCAAAATACTGCGGCACATTTAGCATTGAATAAGCCAGCACAAACTCCATCTCTACCTTTGTTGAGAGAGTTACATTGGCTCCCCATAAGGAAAATAGAAATTTTCAAACTCCTCTGCTTAGTGTTTAAAGTTCTTTACGGGCTAGGGCCAAGATACCTAACTAAGAAATTAGAATGGTATACTCCGGCCCGTCAGTTAAGATCTAGTGGCCAAAAGCTCCTCCGAACTCGGAGAATCAAGAAAGTGAAAATGGGAGGCCGTGCCTTTTCCTACTTATCCCCAAAGTACTGGAATTTTCTGCCAGAGGCCCTTTGGGCATGTCCCACTTTGGTTCTCTTAAAAAAACTTCCTAAGTCCTGGCCTGCTTCTGGGCGCCGAGAGATCCCCTTGGGGATGATTAGTGCACCATACAAATAATAATAATAATAATATTAATAGTAACAATAATAATGCACTGTATTGCAATAAATACATCACATTCCTGCCCGTTTCCTACACTACTCATAACGAGAAAGTTAGGAAAGGCCTGGGAGATGGCTGTGGCCAGGGTTCTTCTGGACTCCCTTTTGCAGTTCTGCTGGTTATACTCTCACTACAACCATTCAGACCAATAGGTAATGACATCTCAGTGCGTAGATGAAGGTGGGTTTAACACACTTGAGGATCTATTCGATTTGGGATCCTTTATTACATCTGCACAGGCACAGGATGTCTTTGGGATCAGCACCTGGCAGTTTCTGCAATGTTTCAAGTGCAAAACACTGCCAAGGTCTGGAATCTGAACGGGGTTCTCTGTGCCACTTGATCCTTTGTAGATGTTGCAGGCATTGCTCTGTCCTGAGAGGGGGGCAAAGATTTGCATCCAAATTGTACAGGGTGTTAAAATCAGAAAAATGTCAAACACCCCTCAAGGTTTGGCACAAAATGCAGGAGGGTATAGAAGACTCCATCATGGGCAAAAATTGGACTATGACATGAAGGATAGTAAAGCTCATACCACAATGCACGATTTAAGCTAAGTCAGTTTAATTATCGACCCTACATTTACATGACACTGCAAAACCTAAGCAAAACTTACACTGGGAGATTCTTGGCCTGTCTGAGATGCAGGAATGAGAGTGGCAGAACCGCCCTACTTAGCAGGAGCATTAATGAAGATTAGAAAAGGTGAGAGTTATTGTCACTGTGCACGTGTTATCTTCCCCTCTGAGAGTGGGCATGAACACTCACTTCATCCTGCACTTTGTGCGGCTACTCCATGCCCCTCTGCTTAAGTCCACCTATTCGTCATAGAGCCGGCAAATCTAAAAACGTATTGCCCACCACCACCATAGGAAAAATAGAGATGTACAAGGAGCCGCTGCTAAATGCTCACTCCCTTATTAAACATAGAGTAGAATTTGCGACATTAATTGAGGAGTCGGAACCGGATTGGTTCTTTAGCACTGAAACTTGTGCTAATATACGCTCCTGAACAGACCTAATTGATGCTATCCCGGATGACTACTCTATCCAAAGGGTAGATAGGGTGGGACGCGTGGGGGGGTTTGGCGATTGTTTTTAAGTCACATTTTAAATGCCTCATTCCTCACACCTGTGAAGCCACTCACTTTAAACTCATACTCTCAGCCACCTGCGAATTTGGAGGGCTACTGATTTACAGACCCCCAGGAACTAGATCACTGTTCCTTCAAGAACTAAAACAGCTCCTAGAGCCAGTCACAGCAGAAAACTGTCTGACTATTATGAGGGACTTTAATTTCCACTTAGAAGAGAGGAACAACCAAGATTCTAACGCCTTTTTAGAGATGCTCTCTAGCAATGGTCTACATCAACTAGTAACGGATCCAACCCACAAAGCGGGACACACACTGGACGGAATCTTCTCCAATGATCTGAGAGTTACCTACCAAAATCCCATACCTATTTGTTGGTCCGGTCACAGTGCAGTGTGTTTTGATTTTTCCCCCCAATTATAGCTATTGACCACAAACCCCTCACCCCCTAACAGATCTAGAATCTGGAAAGGAGTCTCGGCTGAGACCCTAATCAAGGGACGGATTCACAGAACTAACTTAAGACAAAATCCTAAACTTACTACCATTTTGGTATTCACTGACGGCACTTACTCATTTTGGTATTCACAGAAGTTAGGAGTCCTAACTTTAGGACTCCTAAATACCTTCTGTGAATACCGAAAGTCTTAAAGTTAGGATTTTTCTCAGTTTAGGAGTCCTAAAGTTAGGAGTCCTAACTTTACTACTCCTAAACTGAGAAATATCCTAACTTTAAGACTTTCGGTATTCACAGAAGGCATTTAGGAGTCCTAAAGTTAAGAGTCCTAACTTCTGTGAATACCGAAATGAGTAACCCCTAGATTCATCAAAGTCCCGTTTTGCGAGTCTGTAATAGAGATTATTAAGGAATCGCTATTACAGACTCGCAAAACGAGAATCATGTACAAATCGCAATTTATTTTGCGATTCCTACAGCTTCCTTATTTGCGATTAGCTAATTGCTAATCGCAAATAAGGAATAACTCCCCATTCATTCCTATGGGCCTAAAGGCCCATAGGAAAGAATGGGAAGACATATCAATGTGCGAATCGCTATTAGCGATTCGCATTTTGAGTTTGCGATTTCAAGGGTGCAGGGGTGTCCACAGGACACCCTGTTGCACCCCTGAAATGATATTGGACGCTGGTGTTACGCACACACATGTCCCAAGGACATGTGTGTGTGTAACATACAACTTAGAAAAATGCTTTTCCGCTATTTACCAAGAGGTTTGAATTCGCGGTAAATAGCGGCCCAAAATTGCGAATTCGCAATTTTTAAATGTTTCATGAATTGCATTTAAGGAATCTCAAATAGAGATTCCTTAAATGCAATTCCTCGCAAAATTGCGATTTCTATAATAGCGATTTTTGTATTTGGGATGATGAATCCCAAATGCAAAAATTGCGCTTGCAAAGGGCCAGATTCTCAGAATCTGGCCCTTTGGGAGCCGATTTTTCAATGATGAATCTAGCTGTAAGTGCCTTATGTGAATACCAGAATGAGTAAGTGCCTTCTGTGAATACCAAAATGGTAGTAAGTTTAGGATTTTGTCTTAAGTTAGTTCTGTGAATCGGGCCCCAACACTCTAAATAATACTCCCTGCATAATCTAAGAGGATCCTGATCTTAGGGCGGAGGCCTTTGCGACATGGCTGGAATCTGCAGCTAATATACTGGCCCCTTTGAAGCTACATGCCCGTAAAAAATGTCGTCCTTTGGCCCCCCCAAGTATAATTCCAGACTCAGACTGTTAAAACAAACCTGCCATCGCTCTCAGCGAGTCTGCAGAATAACCCCAGAAGAACATGAAAGAACACTATTCAAATCAAGTATTAAGGAATACAAACTTGTACTGGCAGAAAAAAAATCCATTTACTGTACATATAAAATTGAAAACTCATCTTGCACTAAAGAGTTATTTAAGCTAGTACAACAGCTCTCGACCTCTCAACTCCTAGTAGAACCAGAGACCTCACAAGGGTTCTGCGACCAACTGGCCACTTTCTTTCAATCTAAAATCATGGATATTTACACAGGCTTTGATCCAACCCCTGGATTGTCCACTAAAACACCGGTATCCAGCAGGATGACCAATTGGGTGGCTTTGGATCCCTGCAGCGAGAATAGAGGTCTCTAAAAATTGGTTGCACAATATCTCCTGAGAACGCATGCAGGATCACTTATGGAGGCTTGTCCACCAGCAGTTCTCCACATGGCAGCAAACACCATAGCAGAGCCCCTTTGAAAACTCATGAATAATGTGATTCTTTCCAGAATGTATCCGCATAGTTAACAAGCCATTATTAGGCCGCTCCTAAAAAAACTATCCTAGATCCAGGGGACTGTAAGAATTATCAGCCCATATCCTTGCTTCCAGTTTCTGCTAAAATCTTGGAGCTGCATCTCAATAGGCAGCGGATGGAAACTGCAGAACAACAATCATGGCTTAATGATTTCCAGTTTGGATTTAGGAAACACCATTGGACGGAAAGGGCTTTAATATCTGCCACTGATTACATCAGGTGTATGGTGGATGAAGGACAGGGTGGCACTGATTCTTTTGGACCTGTCAGCACCATTCAATACCATCTCACCTAGTCTGGTGCAGGACAGACTCCAGAGTCTTGGTGTCTCTCAACCAGCATTAGCCCTTCCGTCCTCATTCCTGACAGGGAGATCTCAAAGGGTGAAACTAACGTATTTTCACTCAGATCCCTTTGTCTTACCTTGTGGAGTTCTGCAGGGATCTTCTCTGAGCCCCACACTTGTTAACCTATATGTGGCACCTTTAGCAACCATGATTCACTCACTTGGATTGGAGGTAGTGTCATATGCAGATGACACACAGATCATGGTTACTATCCCCAAAGGCTCATGCTCAATGTCAGAAAACATTCTCGGGTGCATGATGAAAGTGGCAGAATGGATGCATGTTAACTTCATGAAACTTAATGGGGAGAAAACAGAAGTGATGATATTCGGATCAGGGACATCAAAGTGGAACAGCAAGTGTTGGCCTCAATCTCTAAGATGCTGTCCTGTCCCGAGCAAGAAGATTAAGAACCTTGGAGTTCTGATGGATATTGAACTTTACTTTAATGTTCACATGAACCGCACCATCTCTACGTGTACCTGGCTCATAAGGATGCTGAAAAAAATATTCCCTCTCATCCAACGACCGACCAGCACGAATACAGGTAGCACTGGCCTTGGTAATGTCCAGACTGGATAACTGCAACTCACTATACCTGGTCATCAATAAGAGTATGCAGTACAAACTTAAGGTGCTGCAGAATGCACTGTCAAGACTTGTTCTGGACATTCCCAGGAAACAATCTGTCAGGAAGGGACTAAAATCCCTGCACTGGCTCCCTAACGAAAAACGTATTAGCTTCAAGTCACTCTGCCTGGAACACAAGTCACTATATCTTCCCTACCCGCCCAGATTAAAACCACTATTCAGCTGGCACTCTCCCAGTAGAACCCTTCGATCTTCGCTTCAAATGCGATTGGTGGTACCAAGAACCAAAAAGAAGAAATGGAGGGGACAGAGCATTCTCGGTGGCAGCTAGCAAACTTTGGAACTCCCTTCCTCTTGCCCTTAGGTCTATTCCACTTTTTTTTACCATTTAGAAAGGCTCTTAAGACCTGGCTTTTCTCAGCCTAGCATCTATCTGGGCTACTTTTCTTTTCAACCTTCTTCCGGACGGTCGGTCTCTAGCAACTTGATGCCTTAGGGTGAGTGTCGCGATTTACAGATTACAAATCAAATCAATTCAAATTCATTCATATGATGTGAACATGCACAGAGATAGCGGAATATTGAAGGAAAGGGGTTGACAGCTTCAGTAGGACCACAGTTACATTACAGCACTGTAACCCACACAATGCCTTCTTAACATAAGCACCATTTCTCAAAATTGGAAACTAAGATGCAACTTTATAAGTTTGGAAATGGTCTGGCAAAGTGCACGATCATCATACAATGCAGGGTCTCACAGCAGCGGAATGGGAAAGAGATCTCATTGAATGAGACCTGACAGAAAAGATCCGTGTGAGAATGACTAGATGGGACACAAAGGTGGTGGAGGACTTAGCTTACTGAGTAGAGATACTGGATAGGTATCCCTGTCCACAGCAGAATGCCCCATTCTTCCCAGAAGTCTTTTGCCCCCAAGATGGGACTGAGATCTCCAAGATGGGTCTGAGATCTTACAGATCTGAGGGGTGGCCAGAACTACAAATTCTTGCACAGAGGAATGTAGGACAGACATGGAAACAAATATGGAGTTGGATGTGAATGGATGGCTGGGGATTCTTGGGGGACTGTGGGGGTTCAGACTCTACCGGGGGAGATGTAATACACTACGATGTTTCTCTCATGTCAATGAAATAAATGCTTATAAGCTGTGTAAAGCCAGAGACATCATAGCAGGGATCTGTGTTGTACAATTTTGGTTGTGTACATTTAAAGAATATGTTCTCATAAATAAAAAACAGAAAGAATTTAAAAAAAACAGAAATGTTTTGATTTGATTTAAAGTTTTGGTTTGAGTAAACATCCAAGCGAAGGCTGGGGGTGATCACAGGGCAGAAATGTCATGTATGTTTGTGAACATGTTTCTGGGCATTCACAAACTTGATTCTGACACCTTAATCCCTGGAAAAGGTTTGAGATTTACTTATGTCAAAGGCAGAAGCAAATCATTTTACGGGTGGGAGGTGGAAGAATAAAGGAGCACCCTAAAAAATGGCGGCAGTGTAGAGGAAGCAGTTTATCTGCTGTAAAAAAAATATTTCTCCATGGAGAGAAAATGTGAAAAAGTATGGTTATTGAGTGCAATTGTAAATGTCCGTTCTTTTTATCCATGTGAAAATATATAACTGCAGCAACAATTAAATCAAACATGTTATCCAGGAGTTTACCTGAAAACTTGCAAGTCTCAGGACTTACCTAGAAAATGTTTGTGAATTTAAAAAAAGGGAGATCAGCACCCATGATCGGTTTGGAAGTTGAGTTTTGTATTTTAATATGTTAACGCCATCAGTGAGACATCTTTGTCTACTCTATGGATAAACCATTAAATGCACCTACGGAAGGGTCTAGTCCGAGCTTCTCTGCTTTACTAAATTGTTTTTTGCTGAGAATACAACTTTACCTTTTCTTGTCTCGTTTTCTTTATGTGCTAAAATTGGAAATGCCTCTAAACGGGCTGTATAAAATCTAGACATATACAATGTGCTCTAGTTACATATACAAAAAAAACCTAGACCTTGCAGTTTTATCTATTTTACCTAATTATTCTCGTTCTTTACTAAGAATTTTGAGAGAGTTGGATGCTTTCATTTTTGGTAAAAACTATTCTTACGGCACTTTGCACAGATTTCAATTACTCATTATCCATGTATAAAAACACACTATGTCTACTGGTTCGGTCATAGTTTTGTGCTGCACAAAAGAGGGTACATTGGGCTACAGTTAGAATTACACATTGTTGAGCAGACCTAACATAATTGTGTGAAGAAAGCGATGGCTTATAACTATCAAGACATTTTTCGCCAGAGCTGCACAGTTAGTACACTATGTCATCTGCAGTAGATCTTAATTTAACACGGGGTCATATGTTCCCCCAGCCTTGTTTGGTTTATGGAAGAAATACTATGCCTAAACTTGTAGAACTCCTTACATTTTTCAAAGTCTAAATTCTCAATGGGAAAATGTATTAATCAATCAATTTGAATGACAAAATGAAATTCAATAGTTCGGTGAAGTTCTGCTTGTAATCCTACTGTATTCCATTTGTGAAGAAATACATCAAAATAGAAGGCAGAATATTGAATCGGATTTGTGAAACCACAACCAGGGCACAGAAATGGAGGGAGGCTGTCAGTGGAAAACGTTCCATAAATCAGATAAAAAATATTTCTAAGGTTTCAGACCCGGAAATGATGTTTTAAACACACTGAAATCTGTTGAATAATTTGACAATAGCTTCTTTTGTCTTTTTCTGTGTTTACAAATGCTCATAAAAGGCTTTACTGCCGTGCAACAGTACTCCGCATTTAGTTTTTTTTTCATGCAACAATTTTTCATTTTTTTGTTTGCCCAGGAGATGAGATCCTGTTGCCACTGTTGACACAAGAGGTCAATTCCAAAGCAAGAAGAGGAATTTTACGAAGGGCAGTATTTTCAGAAGATCAAAGAAAAGCGTTGGAGAGAATGTTCCAAAAGCAGAAGTACATCAGCAAGGTTGATAGAAAGAAGCTCGCAAGCAATCTAGGCCTTAAGGAAACTCAGGTACGGTAATGTAAAACTAAGAATGAATAAGGAAAGTTGGATAGCACAAAACCGCAAATAGGTAGAAATTCTGTTGACCAGTTATAAATGGTGTAGATTGGATCAGTTGGACCAATTTGAAATGGATGGGTTAGGTGTGCTTTTTAGACAGTGACCTGCATATGTGTTGGGCAAAAAGCAAGAAAGCGCTGATAAATAACTGTTGAGTTCAAGATACAAATGGTAAGATTTAAATTGTAAAGGATGAGTTTAACGTCGAGGAAAAATTTCAGATCAAAATACAAAGAGACTACACAAAAAATCCTTTACGCATTCTTCCCAGGTTGGGATGGGGCATAATACCACACTCCCCTCCTAGTCCCCATCCCCTTACTAATCATTTCTCGGAGTAGAAGCCCTGTTGGGAAAATGGCCTGTATCTAGAAATCACTTTCCTCTTAACTTTATCATGAAGAATAATTTCATCTGACAAGAAGTGGATGTTAAGTGTGCAAGATTACACCTTGTGATCTCATGACTACATAGTTTCTACACCAAAATTACATTGAATCTTTGCCTGCTGTGCCACTTAGCAATGCTTTAATCAGGAAAATTTTGACACCCCACAATATTTCTTTTTCTTCATATGTTTCTACTGTCTAAGCTATTTGATGCTTTTGGGTGCAAAATCCTTTCATATTCCCATTAAAACGTTAACTTTTTCCATACTCTCCTGTGTTTCTCATGTCTTATAAATTTCATTTTGACTTTCATTGTATCAACTTTGAATCTTTTTCATGACCTTATCTCGGCCCTACGTCTGTCTGTTCGCTATTCTTTCCACTCCCCTCACACCATTCACTCATCTTCAACTATAGCTTCCTGCTGCTCTCTCTATCTCTTCTGCTGTTTTACCACAAATTATTTGCCTTCATGCAAAAACCACTGCACACTGCACTCAAAATAAATCTTGTAGGGATCATTCAATTTCGGACATCACTTACTCTCCAACCCTTATGCGGGGGTTTGACAATCTCCAAAGATGTTTATTTTGATTTTGATCAATAATCATACTTCCATATCCTATTATTAAATGACACAAATGCAGCACTCCTCCTAAACCGGCTTCCCCATTGTAGTGATTAGCTCATGAATCTTATATATTATGTGTTGCTCTTATAAAAGGGAGAAAATCATTTGTCACCTTGATCATGTTCCACTTAATCAATAATTGTCATATAGTTACTGGGGATATCTCTGACAGGGGGAAAGGCATTGTAAAACACATCTACAAATTAAGATAATGTAATTGCATTGGTATACATGGACTAAAATTTAAATTTTTATGTTTGACAGGTAAAAATTTGGTTTCAAAACAGAAGGATGAAATGGCGAAACTCCAAAGAAAAGGAGGGGCTTGCAAGCAAGTACTTTTTAGAGGAAGACATTCTTGAAAAAGACCTAACCAACACTAAATTGAAATTAGTTTCTCCATGTCCATCAACAAAGAAGGTGCCGGAAAGCAGATCGATTCCTCAAAGAAGACAGCATCCTCCAATAGCATCTGAAATCCTGCACTATAGCAACCCCATCAGACCATTTCAAAAAGTGGACTGGAGCCAGAAGACTATTTATTTATGTCCCGAAAAAGATCTTGGAGACAAACAAATGGATGCATTATTGCACACAAATAACAATATTTCTTTGGACTAATTGAACAACATGAATATCAAAAAGAGATTTTTCAATATTCACAACAATTTGTGGACGTTAATGTGTCAAATACTTAACATTTTTGGAATACATTAAATTTAACATATAACGAATAAACAACGTCTCCCTTCAAAACTATTGCCCAATTCAGACTTTTGCTTAATTTTACCCAATGGGTGACCCGTTTTGAAATTGACTGGACAGAGGAGTAATATATGATGTCATATTTCACAACGTAATATGAAACTCGGATTTTGTCTCTAACAGTTGATAAAAATTGTACTATTCCAAAAGAAGGCAAACAGACCATGTCCAGATTATTGTTCTTGTAATGGAATCATCTTATGTATTTGCATAGTATCTATATTAAAATGCATAATATTAGATGATAAGATTTCATTACAATATTGCTTTTTCTCTGTATATACTTGTGTCATGGACATAAATTTGTAAATAAAATCTAAATAGCAAAGTACACTTTCTTACATACCCTAGTCGATGGACGTTGCATAAAATAACAATTGCTCGATGATGAAGTAAGTGCCTAACAAAGCAGTGGTTCTTCCCATACCATGTGAATGACTTGTTCTAGTTAATTAATTCATAAAAGGTTATAAGCGAACTTATTAGTGCTGAAACTCAAAGTGAAGTTCCTTCATGAACAGAGGACTGCAGAGTGTTAGTATGAATACAAGTACAACAATAATTGCTTGACCCTTCTTCCGCCCTGATCATGAGCAGGCTGGCAAATTCTGACCCCTGTTTAAACCCCTGTTTAAGCACATATCAGAATTACAAGTCTGGCTGTATTTAATACATTGATAATTATTGGATGCGTTAACACCTCGACAGGTTAAACCTGCCTATATTTAACAAGGACAATTGTAAGGTATTTACCGTACCAAGCGGATTTTGGTGACTTACCAAAATCTGCATGTTATTTCCCACAAACTTGTGACAGGTGTTATGTATTGCACACAATAAATACCGTACCTCATGGTATCGTTATTTATCTTGTGCAATAAATAACGCCTCAATTTGTAATCAGGGTTTGGAGTGCTAGTGAGACCCCCCTCTTGTGCCCATGGAGAGACATCCTTCCATAGATGTAAGTTACAAAAATCTGTAGTTTTGCCATAGGAGAGTGCTGCGCAGAAGAGAATTTCTGTATTTTCTCGCAAAACGTCCTGCAAAAACCTCTAATATTCTTTCAGGATGTACAAATTAACAACAACAACTTCTGTTATTGTAATTCCTGCAGGGGTGGGAGGGTTGTAGACAAAAGTGGGTATTCCACCCCATATATGTGAGTTAGGTCACCCACTACATAGAAAAAGGCAATAAATCTGGATATCCTTTTTTATTTCACAGTCCACTTTGAATCCCATATGAAATCAGTACAGCTAATGCCTATTCGTGGTCACAATGCTGGGTCTTGAATTGCTCGCTCAAAAAAGCACTCAAGAAATTTACTTAATAGCAAATTAGTTGTAGTTTTATTGATTAACTGTTGGGCAGTAAATTGAGTCTAAAACTCGTTATTTCATGTGCTAAGCTTGATCTTGCTTCATTAAGCGCTGTGTCAGATAACTCTCTTATATTTATCAACACTCTTCTCTGATAACTAACGCAAATTTACCAAAATTATCCACACATAAATGTTATAACTTGGTTTAAAATCTATGTTTACCCTTTGCCCCAAGATTTACAATTTCACTTTCCAAGATTGTGACCAAAACCAATCAGTATTACAAACGACTCTTACTAAAATCTGTTAATCCTGCACTCTATAGGAATTGTTGATTCACACCACCCTCTTCAGGACATACATATTATGGTCAACCTGTGTTGGGGCACCAGACTGAAGAATTAGTTATCCAATCAGACTTCCACTTTTACTTGCTTCTCCAAGAACCATTACATTGAGAAGCAACATTATCACAATATTTTTTATAAGCATCAAATTTGACTTAATTCTTTTCTTCTGGTGAGTGTGCAGATCATTCACTTATTCAACACCTGGCGACCGTCTATCTCAGATGTTGTGTCCTAGAATTAGTTAAAAAGGATACATGGGTCCGTATTTTCTCAATGCCTTGAGATACACTGTAAAGCACTGCACAAAAGCACAAGTTCTGGAACTATTAACCAGGAAAGCTGTGGTGCCAGTATCAGAACAAGAAGTAAATGAAGTATTTTCCTCAAGAAAGCTAGGCTAGCTTGATTTCATGAGGAACAGGGTTAAGGCTGATTTGCACCACATTTTGACATTTGTTTAATACATGCAGCCACCCGAGTATATACAGAGAAAGTCATATCTCTAATGTGCAACCTGCTTCCGAAACACAGTTCTTGTTAAATTGGCTAAAGACCAATCTCACTCCAGTCCAAAACTTGCAGAACATTGGGCCAAGCTTCCCGGGCAAAGTGTTTGCATCATTGGATAGAATCCACACAACATTAAATATGATTCGCTAAGGAACACAGCTCTGTCCAAGGCTCTGGCTGTTTTGTGTCTCCAGCTACAAGGGGATATGACAGCAGCCATTTTGTTGGCTCAACTAGTTTCTCCATACCTGGGTGCTTTTACGACATATTATTGAGATCAGAAATATCATGCTACAAAACTATTGTGAAAAACATATCATGGACAAAAATATTGTAGAAGAAATAGCATGAACACAAATATTGACTTTACATACAATGTAAAGTCCAAACATTTTGAGTAAAAAATATATTGTAGACAAAATAGTAAATACATATATTTACAAGTATTTATGATTATAATAGTTTTAAAAAACACATAAGAAATAAATACGTATAATAAAAAATGTAAAAATAAATGTAATTATTTAAACAATATACAATTAAAATACAAATATAGTATTAAATAAAATCTGAAAGATTATCTAAAAACCGAAAGCAAAGAAAAACCAATACTAAAACATACTAACATAAAACATTATACCAACATTGTTAAACATGGATGCAACTAAAAAAAAAGGAAAACTTTGCTACCATACAAACTACAAACTAAAAATAACAATTGAACTGTACTAAAACAAAAACTGAGAAACACAATACAATAACAACAAAACATCAACATAAAAATGCTTACACAAACTGTTACAATTTGGGAGAATAAAATTCACTATTGCTATTTAAACCTAAGAAACAGTAGATACAATATTCGACCTTGGAGGGGTCAGATTTACTTTTCCTATTCCAACTTAACCAACAGTAGAGAAAATGTTGAGTTTTGAGAGATCACATTTGCTATACTGTCTCCAACCTAAGCAACAGTAGGCGACCCTTGACCCTGGTTGAGGCCGGTCGCTCCCCCATGCCACGCAGCTCCACCTGACTGCGCTTGTCCCCTCTGCTGCTGAGCCCTTCTGTGATCCGTGTTCAAGCCCCTGGGTTGCTGCTGTCACCCGCGGTATCATTGGTTTGTGCCTGATTGTAACTGGTATTACTGTTGTGACTGGTTCCTTTACTGTTCTGTTCCTTCTTCTCTGCCCGTTTTGGCCGTCCCTCTCCCGCCGCCGTGGCCCCCTACGGCCCTGCCCCTTGCCTTCCGCTCCCTTCCTGGTTCTCCCGCCGCTGCGTCCCCTGCGGCCCCACCCCCCGGACCCCATTGGCTGATTCCCACCCTCCTCCCAGCTGTTCCTCCCTCCCACCTCCCTTCTTATGGCGACCGCTACGCGGCAGTGAGTGCGACCCTTGACCTGGTTGAGGCCGGTCGCTCCCCCATGCCGCGCAGCTCCACCTGACTGCGCTTGTCCCCGCTGCTGCTGAGCCCTCCTGTGATCCGTGTTCAAGCCCCTGGGCTGCTGCTGTCACCCGCGGTATCATTGGTTTGTGCCTGATTGTAACTGGTATTACTGTTGTGACTGGTTCCTTTACTGTTCTGTTCCTTCTTCTCTGCCCGTTTTTTGCCGTCCCTCTCCCACCGCCGCCACCCCCTGCAGCCCCACCAGCTTGCCTCCCGCTCCTCCCAGCTGCTCCTCCCTCCCACCTCCCTTCTTATGGCGGCCACTGGCGCGCAAGCCCGTCTGCGCCCGTCCGCACCTGGACTGCGCCCAGCGCCAGAATGCCTGGTCCCAGCGAACGCCACACCACCAGATTCTGCTACAACGCCAGCTTCCTCCACGCACTCAACGCCAGCCGAAACCATCTCTGCTTCCAAGCTGCCCCAAAACGGACCCACGGACCCATCGCCTGCCGCAACTGCAACTTCACCTGCGACAGAGCCACCAAACCACCAAGGACCGGACCCAAACACCTCCGCTGCATACTCCTCAACACCCGCTCCGCACGCAAACACGCCATCGAGCTTTGGGACCTACTCGACACAACCACCTCAGACGTGGCCTTCCTGACCGTGACCTGGTGGAACGACTCCTCGGCGCCCGACATTGCCATAGCCATCCCGGACGGCTACAAAATCACCTGCAGGGACCACGCCAACGGAATCAGAGGAGGAATAGCCATCGTCCACAAGTCCACCCTCAAGGTTCACACCCACACGGACAACACCCTCAAGACCGCCGAACACCTGCACTTCCGAATCCACACCGACCCCAACACCACCCTCAGAGTAACACTCATCTACTGACCCCCTGGACCCAGGGCACAGTTCAGCGACGCCATCGCCGACCTCGCCAGCACCCACGCACTCGAGTGTAATGATTTCCAGGCAGGTTCCGCAGGAGCGTCAGGAATCCGAAGAGTAATCCACAGCCTTCCCCCATGGCCTTCCGACTCTATCAAACACTAGAGTATCGAGAGGCTCGCCAGGGGAAAACAGGGAGACAAAACAAGGAAAGCGTGGGAAGAAAAGGGGCTTGACTGTAATCTTCTGCTGGATGTATGACGTTATAACGCATACTTTAACAACGCATACCTTTACAACGCTATTTTTACAACGCAGGAACCATTACAACGAATTACCATTACAACGCATCTTTTTACAACGCAATATTTTTACAACGCAATACCTTTACAACGTAAGTATTGGTAAGTATATAATATTTTTTTTAATGTAATTAATTAAATTTAATATAATTTATTTTAATTTAATATTTTTATTTTATTTGTACCCTGTATCCTTGTATTGGTAATTATATAATATTTAAAAAAAAATGTAATTAATTAAAATTAATATAATTTATTTTAATTTAATATTATTTTTAATTAATTTTTACCCTGTATCCATGTACCCCAAAACCCAAACCTGGCCCTGAACCCTAAAAATACCCCTTTACCCAAAAACCCAAACTTAGCCCTGAACCCTAAAAATACCCCTTTACCCAAAAACCCAAAACTGACCCTGAACCCTAAAAATACCCCTTTACCCAAAAACCCCAAACTGACCATGAACCCTAAAAATACCCCTTTACCCAAAAACCCAAAACTGACCCTGAACCCTAAAAATACCCCTTTACCCAAAAACCCAAAACTGACCCTGAACCCTAAAAATACCCCTTTACCCAAAAACCCAAAACTGACCCTGAACCCTAAAAATACCCCTTTACCCAAAAACCCAAAACTGACCCTGAACCCTAAAAATACCCCTTTACCCAAAAACCCAAAACTGACCCTGAACCCTAAAAATACCCCTTTACCCAAAAACCCAAACCTTGCCCTGAACCCTAAAAATACCCCTTTACCCAAAAACCCAAACTTATAACATTTTTACTATAATAATATACTTACCAATACTTACGTTGTAAAGGTATTGCGTTGTAAAAGTATTGCGTTGTAAAAAAATGTGTTGTAATGGTAGTTCGTTGTAATGGTTCCTGCGTTGTAAAAGTTGCGTTGTAAAAGTAGTCCGTTGTAAAAGTTTCGTTGTAATGGTAACATACCTCTTCTGCTTGGAGGTGTAACAACAATAGGGACTTCTGGTAGACATGGGGCTGAAAAGTAATATACAATATATCTAACACCAGTTACCATACGCAATTAAATGTCTTCTATGTTCTGTAAATAACCATTACATACCACAATTGTTTTGTCTTAAGCCGTGGAACGGATGTTTAGGGTTTGTAGGAGTTCGGCTTGAGCTATTACTAGAGTGACAAACAAAGAATGGTGACGACTCTCCTATTACCATAAACATAGAGTATCAATGACCTAAAGTGTATAGCTCTCACTCTGTGTGATGTAGAAGGTTTCTGGACACATCTGTTATTCAACTGAACTTGACAATATCTGACGCCAACACCACTGCTTAGCATGGGATTCTATAATACAGAACACACGTATTATAATTCTATACTGTTGTATTATAGTCAAAACAAGTATGCAGCGCACAGCGCTGTTACCGTGATTCTCAGTTGTGAAGATGGAAGTCTGCACCCCACTTGAGTCCACGCAAGTCTCCCCGAACACAATGCAGCTGGCCAAGGTATAAATGAAACCGATATTGGGGTGGTGCAGGTATACAGCCAAGTGACAAGGAAGGGAAAACAAAATGAGTCACCGCCGGATGGCGGAGAACAAGCCCGGCCGCCGGGCGGTGCACAGTAGTAAAGGGATAATGAACCTAAATATCTAAAAAGGGACAAAGGGTTGCCCGGCCGGACGGCGGAGACCAAGCCCGGCCGGACGGCGGAGCAAACACAAGAAAGGGAAAAGGTCACGAGAACACCGGCCGGACGGCGGAGACCAAGCCCGGCCGTCGGGCGAAGTGTCTAAAAAGGTAGAGGGACCAGAGTTAAGCCCAGTCGGAAGGTGATGGAAAAACCCGACTGTTAGGCGGAACTCCATTCTGAGATAGCTCACGATATGGAGCGATCAGGAACGGGACAGAAGGGGAAGCCGAGCAACGCACAAACAGCACGAAGGACGACGGACTTCCGACTCCAAACAACACACGGAAGGACAAACAGGAAGTCAGGCAATCAGGCACAGGACGGAACAACTAAGCAACGGAGCTAGACGCAAGAACGTAAAGCATCGCTCCAAGGGCTCTGGTAACTTAAATAGTGGTCTCCCTTAAAGGTACAGTACGTCGGGAGACTCGGGGCATGACATCGAGTCTACGGACTACATCATCCTTGGGGAATTGAACTTCCACCTCGAGAACAACAACAAGACCAACTCTGCCACCCTGATCGCCAACCTCGCCAACCTCGGCCTCAGACAGCTCGTCACCGCACCCACCCAGGCCGCCGGCCTCACGTTGGACCCCATCTTCTCCACAAGCCCCCATGTCGCCTTCAACAACATCACCGAACTCCACTGGACCGACCACCACTGCATCCACTTCGCCTTCAGGAAACCAACCACGCACCACCGAGAAGCGTGGCTCAATGGTTAGAGTGGCAGACCCTGATGCAGAGGTCTGACCTGGGACCAGAGTTCAATTCCCGCCTCGGCGGTTCTTGGACTCAATTTCCCCGGACCTGATAATTCTCGCCTCGGTGCCTAGTCTAATCATGGGTCCCACTCTGTGACTCTGGGCAATAGCTTGCTTATTCTCCACAATGGCCCCAGCAGCGCTTGGATGCCTGGCTTCACCTTGGGGGTGCCCAGGAGTGGACATTCCACAGGAAAGCCAGGATGGGTTCCACAGCGGTATGAATACAGCACTACGAGGCCTCCGGGTAGAAGTGCGCTATATAAATACAACACATTTACATTTACCACCGCATCCAACAGCTGCCCCACCGCTGCTGGAGCAAAGTCACCGAAGATCAGCTGACCACCACCCTCGCCCAGAACACACCAACTGACCCCACCGACGCAGACACCGCTGCCCACAACCTAAGACAGTGGATCGTCAACTGCGCCAACACCCTCGCTCCGCTCAAGAAACCCTCCATCACCCACGCCAGCAAGAAAGCCACCTGGTTCACCGACGAGCTCCAGACCTCCAAACGCACTCGCCGGTTACTCGAGAAGAAATGGCTCCACGAACGCACACCAGACAACCACGCAGCCCTCATGGACGCCACCCGCAGACATCACCACCTCATCAGACTAGCCAAGAGATCTTCATTCAAAGACCGTCTGGACAACAACACACACGACAGCAAAGAGCTCTTCAGCATCGTGTAGGAACTCTCCAACCCCAGCGCCAACACCAACGACATCCCGCCCTCACAAGAACTGTGCAATTCACTGGCCACTTTTTTCCACCGGAAGATCGCTGACATCCAGGACAGCTTCAACGCCGCAACCACCCCGACCACACCGGACCCACCCCTGCGAACACCACCCGCATCAACCACCTGACCTCCTGGACCAACGTCGACGACGACGAGACTCGCAAGGTCATGAATTCCATCCACTCTGGATCTCCGTCAGACCCTTGCCCCCACCACGTGTTCAACAAAGCCGACACAGCCATCGCACCCCAACTACGGAAGGTCATCAACATCTCCTTCGAAACAGCGACATTCCCGGAAAACTGGAAGCACGCCGAAATCAACGCCCTCCTCAAGAAGCCCAAGGCGGATCCCAAGGACCCCAAGAACTTCTGGCCCATCTCCCTGCTCCCGTTCCCGGCGAAGGTCATCGAGAAAATTGTCAACATACAACTGGCCCGCCACCTCGAAGATAACAACGTCCTGGACCCATCCCTGTCCGGATTCAGACGAAACCACAGCACCAAGGCAGCCCTCATCACCGCCACAGACGACATCAGGTGCCAACTAGACAACGGTGAAACATCAGCCCTCATCCTCCTGGACCTATCAGCCACCTTCGACACGGTCTGCCACCGAACTCTAAAAACACGTCTCCAAGAAGCCGGAATCCAAGACAAGGCCCTCGACTGGACCACGTCCTTCCTCTCCAGTAGAACCCATTGAGTCCGCCTACCACCCTTCCATTCCGAAGCCACCGATATCATCTGCGGCGTCCCCCAGGGTTCCTCCCTCAGCCCGACGGTGTTCAACATCTACATGGCCCGCCTTGCACAAGTGGCCCGCCAGCACGACCTCAACATCATCTCCTACGCCGACGACACCCAGCTCATCCTCTCCCTCACCAAGGACCCGCACACCGCTAAAACCTACCTCCACGAGGGAATGAAGGCCGTCGCCGAATGGATGAGGAGCAGCCGTTTGAAACTGAACTCGGACAAGATGGAGATCCTCATACTCGGACCCACCCCCTCCGCCTGGGACGACTCATGGTGGCCAACCGCGCTGGGAACAGCACCGACACAGACCGACCACGCACGCAACCTAGGATTCATCCTCAGCTCCTCCCTCTCCATGTCTAAACAGGTCATCGCCGTCTCCTCCTCCTGCTACAACACCCTCCGAATGCTTTGCAGGATCTACAAGTGGATCCCAAACAAAACAAGAAGAACAGTGGCACAGGCCCTCGTCAGCAGCCGACTAGACTACGTCAACGCACTCTACGCAGGTATGCCGGCCAAACACCTGCGCCGACTCCAACGTATCCAAAACGCCTCCGCCCGACTAATCCTCAACATGCCCCGCCGCAGCCAGATTACCCCCCCATCTGAGAGACCTACACTGGCTCCCCATCGACAAAAGGATCACATTCAAGCGCCTCACCCACACACACAAAGCACTCCACAACGCCGGACCAGCCTACCTGAACAGCAGACTCAGCTTCTACACACCCAACCGCCAGCTCCGCTCCGCCAGCCTCGCCCTCGCCACCGTCTCCCGCATCCATTGAAAGTCCTCCGGTGGCAGATCTTTCGCCTACCTCGCCATCAAGACCTGGAACACCCTCCCGACCCACCTGCGGCAGACCCAAGGCCTGTTCACCTTCAGAAGACTCATCAAGACCTGGCTCTTCGAGCAGTAGCAGCACCCCCCCCCCCCTCAGCGCCTTGAGACCCTCACGAGTGTGTAGCGCGCTTTACAAGTACTATGATTGATTGATTGATTGAAAGATCTGGACTTCGGAGAGTCAGCTTTACTATTTCTACGCCAACCTAAGCATTAGTAGGTAACGTGTTGGACTTTGAAGGGTTGCAGATGCCTCTGGCATTCAGGAAACTTGCTCAAAGATCTCTTGATTATCTTTGGTCCACCTTTTGATTTTGTTGTTCAGGGAAAGGTGTTCTTCATTGGGATTTTGAGGGAGGTGTGGTTCTACAAGCTTGCTTAGAAGGTTTTGACATAAGCTTAGTGATATTCACCTTGAGGGTGCAGTGATGTGCAATTAGAGTCTTTGGAGAGCCTTGAAACTCATTGAAGCTTTTTGTGCCTTATGCCCTTAACTTATTGGAGGTTTCGTCTGTAGTCAGACCAGTTTCTAGATCTCCAGAACCTCTATGGGATAATACTCTAGCGCTCAGAGCTCTTCTTTGCCCTCCTCTGTTCGTTCCCTTAGTGAATAGAGAAGATATGTACTTCCTACAACGCATGTTTTGGAAGGTTCTGATCTTACTTTAGCCTTTCAGGGAGGCCCACTAGAGGTTTGGCTGGTTCCTGAGTAGATGCTCACAGATATCTAAGGTCGATTTAACGATTTTTCCATAAACACAACATCCCAAGTCAGGAATTGAAGGGTCGCTGCCCCCCCTGTATACTGGCATGCTTTCAACCCCCACAAATGAAGTGACGTATAAACTTCTACTCTCCACAAAATCTGGGCACCCACAGATCCCTTCCCACCTTCCATTATGCACCATGCAGCTGTAGCGATTTCCTGGCGCATTAGGAAACATCATCTCTGTCGTCCTGAGAAAAGCGCAATCTGTAGAAAAAAATGTACAAAACTACATGTCCCAGCATCCTTAGGGTTGACATTAGTGAAGGAAGAAGGCGGTGCATTCTTAAGGGCCGCCCAGAGAACAGGAAAGTGCTTGTCAATTTTCCCTCGAGGTGTTGGAATGGCGGATGGTGCTCCCCGCCGGAGTTCAGCTTGAAGAAAGAAGAAAAGCTGTATTTCACTGTATGAATTAATCGAACTTTGTTTCCTAAAGGACTGCGGAAAAGACTCTGTTTTTGGTCAGGTATTCTTGTCAGTGGAAGCCTCACGAGGATAATTATCTTGTGTGAATATTTATTCACTTTGAACAAGCCCCCGAGTAGCAGCTGTACTTTTAAAGCATAGGCGCGTTTAAAAGGACATGCAAGATATTTGTGAAAGTGTTTAATTTAGAGGCGCGCCTGAAGCAGAGACGCCTTCTGTTCTAAAGCTTTCCTAGTGACAAGTTCTGTGAAGAAAAAAGAAAGACTGTTTTTCCCCGTGGCTGGCCTTTTTTTGTTTATCTTCATCAGACTGTACCTGATAAAGACAAAGTTCTTGTCAGAACAAAGCTTCAGCAACGCCGAGATTTGCTTAGTGTGGTATGAAGAAATACCATTAAAGAACAAAAAGTGCTGTTAGCTTCATGCACAGATTAAGGACTGTTAATGGTTGGAAATCATTAGAAGGGTTATGCTTTTGAAGGGATTGGATTCCGTGGACTCATTCTGCTCTTGAATACTTATATAAAGCAGAGAGTGTTATTACAGAGACAGCCTGTGGGCTCAGGGTGAGTAGGGAGATGAGCATAGAAAATATGTCAGTCTAGTTATTCTCTAAGCATTATTGACACACATTCTTTGTCGTCCTCCTGTAGTGTGCACATCTTTTGGGGTCTGCGCTGACGGCTGGCCGGGACCACGAGTGATACACTGAAGCCACAGCTACTTTATTATTTTTTCCCTTTCCCTTTTTTTCCCTGGGGGCACGGATTCACGCAGAGGTATTTATCTAGCCTCTGTGGGGGTTCGTGTTTCAGGGGACTAGGGGGGCTAACATCACACATCGTCTCCGTTTGGCGTCTGGAAGAGGTTAGTGGCTATTTTACTATTCTTGAGCTACAGCCAATCCTGATAGATTGACAAGCCCAAGTATATATAGCCAGCCTGGACGATGGAGGTCGAGACAGTGTTGACCTCTGTGGTGGAAAGCTTAGCGGCCTTACAGCTGGAGGTAAATGCTTCCAGATCAGAGAATCAGGCCTTGTATAAAGAAGTAGGCATTCTCCGTAGGGAGGTAGCAGGACTTTCTCGAGTAAGCACTGGGGGGGTACCCTATATAAAGCCTGCTACGTTGCCTCCTCCAGTATCCGCGACGTACCCTGCTCCACAAGGTGCAGAAGGGGGTGGGTTTTTTGTAACACCGTCAGTAACATCTTCTCCCACTGACCCTGCTCAGACGGTACATGTAATTCAGAACATGGGAATACCATTGGCCCCTCCTGAACGGTTCTTTGGGGATGCACGTAAATTTGAAACTTTTCTGAATCAGTGCAGGTTACATTACTTATGAAAACCCGGGGGGGTTCCAGGATGACTCTGCCAAGACTGCCTTTATGATGTCCTACATGGGAGGGAATGCAGCAAGTTGGACGATTCCCTTACTAGAAAGAAACGATCCAGTGCTGCATAGTTTTCCTAATTTTTGTTTGGAGCTTCGAAAGCTCTTCGATAGGAAATCCCATATGTTGACTTTAGATAGGGAATTGATTACCCTAAGGCAGGGAACACAAGACCTTCTAACATATATTACCACCTTTAATAGGTTAGTGGTTGAAACCGAATGGCCTCCTGCAAAAAGGATTTCCTTGTTCTATCAAGGGTTAAGGGGAGAATTGAAGGACGTCCTGTCTCAAGTAGTCCAACTTCCCAACACCTGCGAAGAGTTGATAGATCTAACTGTTCAGTTGGATCATCGTCTCTTAGAACGAAAAGGGGACAGAAATAGAGGGGATGGTCGATACTTTTTTCCCCGAGTTAAGAGCTCTGCTGAGGAACATCCTAAGGTAACTGAAGGTGTTGAACCTATGCAAATAGGAGGTATTCGTGGTCCCCTTTCATCGGAAGAAAGAGACAAAAGACGAAGACTGAAACAGTGCATGTATTGTGGAAAAGGGGGACACTTTATTAAGGATTGTAGAGCCCGTAATGCAGTACCTGGAAAATCCTTTGTTCCCCGTGTCCAAGCCAGTATCCAAGCACGTGAGCCGGCGGAAAACTGACGAACCCAAATCAGGAAGAGATCTCTGCCTTGGGTTCCCACTCTTCAACGATCTCACCAGTACTTGCTAATACATTGCATCCAGCTGTGGCCCATATGAACTTGAAGGTTAAGCTCTGGATTACTTCTCACGATTCCTTGAATATCGATGCCTTGTTGGATTCCGGGGCGACTGGTAATTATATCGACCAAGAACATGCTATGAAGATCGGGATCGTTTGCATAAAGAAGGAAAAGCCTGAGTTGGTCAAGGCGGTTGATGGAACTGTGTTGTCTTCAGGTCCTGTGTCATATCATACTCGTTCTCTTTTGATGCAGACTAGTATAAACCACCAAGAATATATTCAGTTTGATGTTATTGATGCCCCTCAATTTCGACTCATCCTGGGCATGCCTTGGTTGACGCTTCATGATCCTCAGGTCAGCTGGGCAGCTCGTACCATTACATTGTCCTCGGAATATTGCAAAGAGCATTGTATTCAAGACTCGTTTAGTACCAGCTCCACTGGTGTAAATCCTTCTGTATGTCTGGCTTCATCCTGTTCTCTGGAGCGGTATTGTTGTGCTACCATCCTTCCTGAGGAGTACAGCGAATATGCTCCTGTGTTCGATAAACAAAAGGCTACTCATTTGCCTCCGCATCGGGTATATGACTGCCGGATAGAATTGGAGGCCGGGGCTGACATTCCGTGCAGCAGAGTTTATGCTCTGACAGAAAAGGATACGGAGTATTTGAAGAACTATATTGAGGAAAACCTTTCTACAGGTTTTATTCGGCATTCGACATCACCAGCTTCCTCGCCCATGTTCTTCATTCCAAAGAAAGATTGTGCAGAATTGAGACCCTGCATCGATTATAGAGCCATCAATCGTGTAACCATAAAGAACCGGTATCCTCTCCCCTTAATCCCAGTGCTCATGGATCAACTGAAGGGAGCCCGATATTTTACCAAGCTTGACCTTCGCGGAGCCTACCATCTGGTACGGGTTAAAAGAGGGGATGAGTGAAAAACGGCGTTTCGGACCAAGTTTGGGCTGTTCGAATATAGGGTGATGCCCTTTGGGCTGTGCAACGCCCCCGCCGCTTTTCAATATTTTATGGACGAGGTGCTACGGGGATGTCTGGAAACCTTCTGCGTCGTATATATCGATGACATTTTGGTTTATTCATCAACCCTGGCAGAACATGTAAAACATGTCAAAATCGTGCTTGGAAGATTGCAGCAATACACGCTATATGCTAAACTTGAGAAGTGCTTATTTCACGCGCAGGAGGTGTCATTTCTTGGCTATGTGATTAACGCCCAAGGCTTCCAGATGGATTGTAGTAAAGTCGAAGCCATAACAGAGTGGAGTACCCTCCAGAATGTCAAAGCGGTACAGAGCTTCCTCGGTTTTTCTAATTACTATCAAAGGTTCATCAAGGATTTTTCAAAAATCATTCATCCCATCTCTTGTCTTTTGCGAAAGAATGTTCCTTTTGTCTGGAGTGAGGAGGCAGACAAGTCGTTCAGGTATCTTAAAGAACGTTTCACACAGGCACCCATTCTCCGTCATCCTGATTCCCAACTCCCCTTTATACTGGAAACCGATGCATCCCAATATGCAGTTGGAGGGGTTCTGTCACAACGCCATCCTGTGTCAGGTCAATTACATCCGGTTGCTTTTTTCTCAAAGAAACTCACTCCTTGTGAGGTTAATTATTCTGTTTCCGACAAGGAACTCTTGGCCATAAAGAGGGCCTGTGAGGAATGGCGTCACTATCTCTTGGGTGCTGTACATACCGTTGAAATATATACTGACTACAGGAACCTGTTGTTTTTAAAAACCGCCAAGGCCCTGACTCCCCGGCAATTAAGGTGGACCTTGTTTTTTTCTGATTTTGACTTTGTTATTAAGTACAAACCAGGTCCACAAAATGGGAAGGCGGATGCTCTATCTCGTATTGGTGAAACAGGAGAACTAAGAGAGATCGAAGACTTGGAATCTCCCTTGATACTCACGGAGGTGGAAGAGCCTGCACGGTCAGTTGCCTTGTTATCTTCTCATGAATTCCTGGAAGACGTACGAGTTGCTGTAGCAGAGATGGATGTCCTTGAATGGATACAGAAGGATCCTGAACATCGTTCAGAAAAAGATAACCTCGCATATCATCACACTGCCATTTACGTGCCGACTGATCCTCTTCGGCAACAAGTATTGGCTTGGATCCACGATTCCCCCTTGGGTGGACATCTAGGAATCTATAAAACTATTGCCAGTTTGGAGTGTTCCTTTTGGTGGCCCCAACTCCGTGAAGATGTTCGGCTGTATATTAAGAACTGCGCTGTATGCGTGCAAGGAAAATCTCTCCACGTAAAACCTGTTGGACTCCTTCAACCTCTCTCTATCCCTCCTCAACCTTGGCACACAGTGTCCATGGACTTTATAGTTGAAATGCCACCCTGTGATGGAAAAACAGTGATCCTCGTTGTGGTTGACCATTTGACAAAAATGGGGCATTTCATACCCTTGGCTGGCTTACCGACTTCAGCAGAACTGGCGGCTGTATTCCTCCAACACATAGTGAGAGCTCATGGTATTCCTAGTGTACTGATTACGGATCGGGGATCGCAGTTCATGTCTCGGTTTTGGAGGGCTCTTTGCAAGATCTTGGACATTGATGCCCGTCTGTCCTCCAGCTACCACCCTCAGACAGATGGAAAGACGGAACGCCTGAACCAGACACTGGAACAGTACCTCAGGTGTTTTACTCAGCAGAACGGATTGGAGTGGACTACGTTGATATGGATGGCTGAATTTGCCTACAATAATGCCCAACATTCCACATTGGGTTGCTCCCCTTTTTTCTGTTTACACGGCTACCACCCCAACTCACTACCCTTTGATATGCCTGTTCGGTCCCCTGTGCCTAGCATACATGAACATCACGCACACCTAAGGGCAGTACTGATTGCAGCCAAGCGTAGTTTGGCTGCCGCACAGTTCTCTCAAAAACAATTTGCTGATAGACACAGACAGAGGAACCTAACTACAGGGTGGGGGATAAGGTTTGGCTCTCTACAAAAAATCTCCATATCAAAGGGGTTTCTAAACTAAAACCTAAATATGTGGGTCCCTATAGTATAGTGGAGGTCATTAACTCTGTGGCAATGAAGCTTTCCCTTCCGGCGTCTTGGCAGATTCATCCTGTGTTTCATGTTTCTCTTCTCCAACCTTGTTTTCCTGGTATGAGACTACAGGAGAAACCTCTTCCAATTGAAGTGGATGGTGAGGAGGAATATGAGGTTCAGTCCATCCTTGATTCCCGTATGTTGAGAGGTAGAGTCCAGTATCTGGTAGAATGGAAGGGATATGGGCCTGAGGAGAGGACGTGGGAACCTGTGAATAACCTGCATTGTCCTGATCTAGTGGACAACTTTCATGCTTTGCATCCAGGCAAACCAGGTCGACCACCGGGACGGCAGTCCTCGAGAGGGGGTTCTGTAGCGATTTCCTGGCGCATTAGGAAACATCATCTCTGTCGTCCTGAGAAAAGCGCAATCTGTAGAAAAAAATGTACAAAACTACATGTCCCAGCATCCTTAGGGTTGACATTAGTGAAGGAAGAAGGCTGTGCATTCTTAAGAGCCGCCCAGAGAACAGGAAAGTGCTTGTCAATTTTCCCTCGAGGTGTTGGAATGGCGGATGGTGCTCCCCGCCGGAGTTCAGCTTGAAGAAAGAAGAAAAGCTGTATTTCACTGTATGAATTCATCGAACTTTGTTTCCTAAAGGACTGCGGAAAAGACTCTGTTTTGGTCAGGTATTCTTGTCAGTGGAAGCCTCACGAGGATAATTATCTTGTGTGAATATTTATTCACTTTGAACAAGCCCCCGAGTAGCAGCTGTACTTTTAAAGCATAGGCGCGTTTAAAAGGACATGCAAGATATTTGTGAAAGTGTTTAATTTAGAGGCGCGCCTGAAGCAAAGACGCCTTCTGTTCTAAAGCTTTCCTAGTGACAAGTTCTGTGAAGAAAAAAGAAAGACTGTTTTTCCCCGTGGCTGGCCTTTTTTTGTTTATCTTCATCAGACTGTACCTGATAAAGACAAAGTTCGTGTCAGAACAAAGCTTCAGCAACGCCGAGATTTGCTTAGTGTGGTATGAAGAAATACCATTAAAGAAGAAAAAAGTGCTGTTAGCTTCATGCACAGATTAAGGACTGTTAATGGTTGGAAATCATTAGAAGGGTTATGCTTTTGAAGGGATTGGATTCCGTGAACTCATTCTGCTCTTGAATACTTATATAAAGCAGAGAGTGTTATTACAGAGACAGCCTGTGGGCTCAGGGTGAGTAGGGAGATGAGCATAGAAAATATGTCAGTCTAGTTATTCTCTATGCATTATTGACACACATTCTTTGTCGTCCTCCTGTAGTGTGCACATCTTTTGGGGTCTGCGCTGACGGCTGGCCGGGACCACGAGTGATACACTGAAGCCACAGCTACTTTATTATTTTTTCCCTTTCCCTTTTTTTCCCTGGGGGCACGGATTCACGCAGAGGTATTTATCTAGCCTCTGTGGGGGTTCGTGTTTCAGGGGACTAGGGAGCTAACATCACACATCGTCTCCGTTTGGCGTCTGGAAGAGGTTAGTGGCTATTTTACTATTCTTGAGCTACAGCCAATCCTGATAGCAGCTCATACTGTCTGTGAAAATCTCTCTCCGGTCCTCAACCAAATTATAACATCCGGCCACTATCCAGCAATCTGGAAGACAGCATCCATCACCCCTCTTTAAAAAAAAACAATTTAGATCCCACTGACCCTCAGAATTACCGACCCATTGCTGGCCTGCCAATGGTAGCCAAAGTGCTTGAAAAACACTTAAATATGGCTCCAACTAGACATCTTGACGATAACAGACTACTGGACCCCTCCCAACACGGCTTCCGCTCACACCATTCCACTGAATCCGCCTTAATCCTTGCCACACAAAAAATCTGCAGGGCGGTGGATGAGGGAGGGAGACCGATTCTCGTGCTTCTCGATCTCTCAGCCACATTTGATACCATGAATCACATCACTCTGGTAAAGCGGCTGGGAGACGTAGGGATAGGGGGGACTGCCTTAGACCTCTTGTCCTCCTTCTTGGAGGCGAGAGAGCAGCGGCTGTTTTGGGACGATTTAAAATCTGTCAGTTTCATCCTTCCATGTGGTGTCCTGCAGGGCTCTGCCCTCTCCCCCACCCTGTTTAATCTATACGTCACCCCGTAGGCTAATCTTGTCAGAAGGCATGGCTTTGATTTGGTCTCGTACGCCGATGATACGCAACTTGTCATCTCCGTTAGCGACCGGCCAGAGACCATAGCAGCCAGTTTTCACATCTGCCTCTCCGAGATCATGGCTTGGATGAGCCAGAATCATCTGAAAATTAACACCAATAAAACGGAGGTGATGGAGTTCAGGCCGGGACAATCACTGTGGAACCAGTCCTGGTGGCCCCTGGAGGCAGGAGACCGTCCCTCTTCAGTAGAAAAAGTTAGGAACCTGAGTATTATTTTCGATACCAAACTGAACTTTGGCTCACAGATAAACAGTCTGATTTAATCATGCTGTTATCTTTTAAAAACTCTGAGGAAAATACTCCCATATATTCCCAAAGACCTCCAAAAGACCGTGATAGTCGCTTTTCTACTGTCGAAACTGGACTATTGTAATGCGCTGTTTCTGGGAATTGACAAGTACCAGCTGCAAAAATTGCAGTCTTTGCAAAACGCCGCAGCAAGACTCCTACTGGGTATTCCCAGAGGTCAGCCAACATCGGCTGGCATAAAAACCCTACATTGGCTGCCTATTAAACAGTGTGTCGAGTTTAAAGCTCTAACTGTGGTACATAAAGCAATCTATGGTGGTGGTGCTGAGGATCTCCAAGCTCTTTTTACACTCTACATCCCCAACCATCCCCTCAGATCAGCCAACCAGGGCCTTTCTCGCAAGGATAAAACGGACAAGATGGGGGGGCAGAGCAATTACGCACTGTGCATCCAAACTTTGGAACAAGATGCCGCTCCTTCTGAGAACTCAATCCAACCTTCAGCTTTTTAGAAAGAGCTTAAAGACCTGGCTGTTCACAGCCGTATAAGATCTCACCCCCAGCCTTTCCCTCTACACACCTCAGCGCCAAGACGCCTCGGCATTCGAGCGCTTTACAAGCATATATAAACATAAACATATCTACAAAATGGCCTCCTGTGCTGTTACTTCTACTTTTATTCTTCATTACCCTCTTCAAGTGGTAGGTAAAAGAGAAATGGATTTGAATCCTGGGTGTTATCTGTTGATTCCGGGTCCCAAAATTACTACTGAACCAACATTTTGATTCTATGTTGTTTAAATATATGTTCATTAAACATGTGTTGGTATATACGTGTCGCACAGTTAGTGATATAATTTATATATCTGGTCGTCTGCACCAGTTTGGCATTTCCTCAACACACACAGAATTAGAAAAGGAAAAGCCCCCAGGCAGTAATGAGCAGACTGTTACCGGTAATCTTCATTACTCCTGGGGCCAACTTCCTTGTCCCATCCTTAAATTCCCATACTTCCCTACCAGAGTTAATTGTCTTCTGATCAAATAATCTTTCATTTTTGGCTCGATTACATTAGGATGTGTGATTGGTGATGGGATACTCTATAGCCCCTGCCTACAAGAGGAGTTTCAGGGAAAGCTGATAGTTTTGACAAACACAAACAAAAAGAAGGTAAAAAAAGATGGCTGTCTGTTTTAGGATTACCGATAACCTCAGCATAGAAGGAATGGGAGGGGGAAGATGTAATAAAGATTGCCTGTAGGTAACTGCTCCTTTCTATTTATCATTTCAGAGTAGAGGTTCACACATTAATGTATACATGCATTCATTGCTGGGCTCTAACTGCTTACTTTTACTGTTAAAAGCTGCATTACATGAAGCATCGTGGCTAATCTTTGGGGGAACCCATTTTACCAAATTCGTTTTCGCCTTACTCTACTGATTCCCTTTGGACAACAGGGTAGATTTACAGCCATAAATCCCCCTTTCTTCAGATTCCTAGATAGCTAAACAATTGCCTTTTTGTCTTGGGCAGCTTACAGCACACCATCTTGTTCAGTTTCTCGAAAGCATGAAGTACAATGAAACCACAGTACAATCAGTGCTGTAAACAAATCTACTGATATTCCTTTCAAAACGTAAACCTTCATCTGAGAGTTCCCGGTTTCAGAAAGAGGCAACCTACTATAAAATGATTGTTTTTTGTGTTTTAGCTGCATTAAAACAGGGAAACAGTTTCTTTCTAAATAACAATTATTTTGAGGTCTGCTTTTGCAGATATTTGTGACTTCAGCAGGCCGTTGCATAGCATATGCATTCTGAGTCTTAGGCATATACATTAAGGGAGATGAGTCAGCGACTGATATGGAAGGCCAGCTCGCTGATTCATAGGCCTGAATTTCCACGTACTGCCCCACATTAGGGGATTTGGTAGTATATTCGCCATAGGCAATTGAGGAGACGAAACTTTCTCTGATTTGCTTGACTGCCCACAGCACACTCATGCATTGTTCACATTAGCGGCAAGACTTAATGAGAAATTTGAGCACGAGCCGTTAAGAAAATTGTTAAATATTAAAAGCGACAAAACCTTAACTGTTCAATATATGTCGCAGAACAGATAAAAAAAAGTATGAAAATGACAGCTTGGTAGAAGTGTGGAGATTTTTCCAAACAATTCCTGTTTGCCAATCCCTTTTCCTCAGAAAATATAAACAAAAAGGCAAATTCAAGTATTGCAACATGGATCATCAATTTGCATCAGTAAGTTAAAACAATTGATGTGCAAATCAAATTTTGTAGTGTTCAGTCACCCCCTTATTTCCGTTTCGTTCGTCTAACTTCCATTATATTCAAAGCACAAGTGCATACCTTACCTTTCAGAAATATCATAGGGTATATTGCAAGGCTGACACAAAGATGCAGATGCTTGGATGCTGTTTGCATGATTGAATAATTTGCAAAGCACACAACTACACCATATAGTGTACCAGCAGTTTTGAACCATAGTGAGATGCAATTATGTGGGTTTAAAGAGCTTTCCTGAAATTCAAGCAAAATAGTGCAAGGTCACAGGAGAAGCAGATTCCATTATTTGTTCGTAAGGTCTGTACAGAATCGTCCTCCCTTCCTAGCTCGGCAAAACCTAGGCACAGAGGCAAGTAGAGTAGATGAGAAGCAAAGAGATCCAAGCGGGTGATGATGCATGATCCTGACAATGAGATATTGTGGGTCCCACCTGTAGAAGCACGATGTATGGTGGTTAAGGCTTTAAAAAGGATTATTTTCTTGACCGGGAGCCAGAGCAAATCAGGAAGTTGATGAGAGATTGGAATGTCGAAGATGAGCAGAGCATCCGCAGTTTCAAGGTCTTGGAGTTTGGAGACTGAAACAGAGAATGTTTGCATAATCCATCCAACCTGGAGGTTACAAGAACATGGATAACAGTCTTATGAGTCACCTGCAGGAGAAGATCACATCACTTTCTGATGGAATGAAGGAGGGCAAAACAAGTTCCAACTACAAACAAAACCTGAGGTTGGAAACAGAGTTTGTCCTCTAACTTAATACTAAGATTCATGACCATTGAAGTGGGTGCTGGGGGGAGGAAGGGCATTAGGCCATCAGTGGTTTAACCATTTGTCTCTCACTTGTCCAAAAAGTTTTTGCATTGCATTGCAGATGGCTATCATGCTAAAACAGTGCAGGACATCACGCAGATAAGATTATCAAACATGAGAAGCAACTGCTTGTCATTGGTGTAGGAGATTGGGTTACTGGGTGAGGGACACGACACCCTACATAAGCAGCAACCACAATTCTTATCAGGGTGAAACACAAGCAAACCCCAAATTGACCTCTGTTTAAAGCTCTGGTAGTTTTGCATAAAAGCAGTCGGGCTTAACTAAGGGGCAATGTGTAAAGCAGTTATGCAGTACTTCAAACAATAATGAAGTAACAAGCACATTACAAGAACAATCCCACCCAGTGTAAGAAAATACAGTAAAATGTAATACATTTTTTAACACTACAACACCAAAAATCAAATTATACAGCCTGAGATATGCAATTTTAAAGATTTAAGGCAAGTATAGAGCCTAAAAGCACAAAGTGCTACACACAGTTTTCTGTTCATGTAAGACCGGATGACATTCACAAGTCCAGGCTGACCGTGATGAAGTGTGGGCCTGATACAGGGATTAGGTTAATTCCGGTTAAAGAGTTACCTTTGAAAGCCTAGTGCAGAAGACTATTGAAAAGAGTCCCGTTCTCGGTGGCGGAGGCTATAAGGAGCAGGGAGAGCGTCACGGATGGTTCTAGCTGCAACTCAAAGAGCAGGATGGGCGTTGTGGACGGTCATTGCTGTATTGCGAAAACCCAGTTGGACATTGCAGACGATCGCTGCTAGAGATTTGTTTTGGTCATCAACACACACTTCCAGTGCTGTAGTGCTATGTGCAGATCTCATGTTGCTGGTGGTCAATGTATGGTGAAGAGTTGGTTGCACCGGAGCTTTGCATTAATGGGCTGTGCAGAGAGCAAGATCTTAGTGGAAACAGGCTGGCCCAAAACCTCAGCATCTCTCTGTTTCTTTGAGGAGGTGATCCACTGATACCACATTCAGTGCAGATTCAGTTGCAGGTCCAGGTAGCAGGTCAGCTGGACCGATGCCAGTAGCCTCTGCTGCTTGTTATGTCCTTACTTCAGCCTGGGATGAAGGGTACAGATTCAGTCTTCTTTCTCTGCAGGCAGGGCAGGCCTCAAGAGGCAGTGCAGCAGGGCGTCCTTCTTCTACAGTATTAACAGGTTCAGGAGTGTAATGAAGAGTTGGGTCAGAGAGTCCACTTTTATCCTTTTTGCCCTCTTTGAAGTAGAAGGTTATTGAGGGTTTCACCCCTAGAGGTGTTTGGAATTTCCCGCCTCCCTGCCCTGGCCCCAGCTTGTCTGGGGGCACAATAGACTAGTCTGAAACCCTATCTGAGTCTGCTGAGGCGAGATTTTGTGATGTGCAAGAGTGGTAGGTGGCATCTCCGCCCCCTATCAATTTAGAGGTGGCCATTCTGGCAATCCCTGTTTCCACTTTGTTTCACTGTGAGAAAGCAATACACAAAGACCAACTGCAAGCTACACCTAGTCATGTGACTCAGGATACCACTGCAGGCATCACATGGTTGGGACAAGAAAATACCAATGTTCTCTGAGTGGCATTTTTAGAAGTGTAACTTAAAATGTGAGTTTAGCATTAAAGTGGGTTTTAAATTACAATTTTGTAGACACCAAACTCGACCTCCCTACCTGCTCCCGGTTGGAAGTCATCACTTATTAAATGTAATATGATATTCCAATGCTATCCTCTGAAAGAGAAAGGCCTTACAGTACTGGAAAGCCAATGTAAGAGTTTTTCACTACCAGGACGTGTAAAACTTAAAAGTACATATCCAACTTTTTAAATATCCTGCACCCTGCCCTATGGGCTATTTAGGGCCTAACCCAGGGGATGACTTATATGTATTAAAATGGAAAGTTTAGGCCTTGCAAAAGGTATATTTTACCAGGTCAGAATGGCAGTTTAAACTGAATGCACAGGCTGCCCTAGCAGGCCTGAAACATGTCCAAAAAGGCTACTTAAGTGGGTGGCATTATAAGTGTTACAGGCCCACTAGTAAAATTGTATTCTTTTACCTTCATCCTGTGTGCACTTAATCACCTTAGAAACCTCCAAAAGGGCTTTTTCCATACTATTACTGGATGGAGAACAGACTAAGTACATTGTAAATGTTTATTATACACAAGGCAAACAGACAGCTGAAGGGTGGTATCCTCAAGCTAAGCAAGGTAACCCAGTTTTCCAACATTTTGGAGGCAGAGGGAAGCAGAGAAATTGGGCAGAAATATGACATAACTGATGTGTTGGTGGGTGGTTTCTTTAGAAGAAGGGCCACATTAGCCCTTCGTACAATTGCTGACTCCTTGGAGTTGTTAAGTTGCTGAGGAAAGACCAGGACTATGGCTGAGTATGGCAGGTGGCATGGATCACTGGGTGACCCTGATTTATGTTGCAATAGGGCTTGATGAGCTTGTTCAGTGGAGATACGGTCGAACTTACAGCAGGAGATGAGGATCCAGTAATCACCAATGAAGTATTTCATATAAGTGATGGGGATCAAAGGCAAGTTTGGATGCTTAAAATCTTCTCATAAAAAAAAGTAGATAGGTTCTTGTATAATCCCGCTGATACTGAAATCTTAGGGCTGCAATCTCGTAGGTTGAGATGTAATTTGAATATTTTAAATATTTTGTGAGGTGCCTTCTCAGCGTCTGCAATTCGACTACATAGAATGTGTTCTGGGTGGCCTGATGATACAACTTGAATGACGTTTTATAGGACTCTTCAGCAACCATATCATAGTGTAGGAGCCATGTATTCTACAGCTGTTTACAGTCTTTCTTTTGGGCTAAAACACCTGTCAAGAACCATGAGGTGAATAAACCTCTTTCCTTGGTGATGACATGGGAGCAAAGGAACTGTTAGCCTATTCTACACAAGAATTAATTTTGCTACACGAGTAAGCAGTGATGCAACCCTTTTTAATCCTGAACCTCAGAGTAAGCAGTGGTGCAACCCATTTTAGTCCTGAACCTCAGAGTGAGCAGTGGTGCAACCCATTTAAGCCCTGAATGTGAAGCATTCGTGTTTCTGTATGTCAAAAGCTAGGCAACCCCACCTCCTCAAACCCTCATAATATAGCTATAGGACAACAGTGTAGAGTCTAGACTCACAGACCCATTACCTGCAGTTCACTTACGGGAGCATCTGGGCTGTGAGTCGAGGTGGCCCAGCTCCTTCACTTTCAGCACAATAGGTGAAAACAAGCACATGGGAGAATATTTAGAACCACAAGAAATGTGATTTTGTTATATTTAATATATGAATAGTTTTATATCGGACGAACAATACCCAAACTTTCTTTGAAGGTGAGCGAAGGTTGACAGGGCTTTGGCAGTGTCTCGGAACAAAACTCCATCTTGTGAGTTGCAGCCCACATGTGCCCCAGATTGCAGTGAGCAGAGTCCAGGAAGTGGTAAGGAGACAGACTAGTGCTGTCTCTTCCCAAGACAAAAAGTTTTTTAAAAAAAAGATTTTCACTTTCTGTGTTTACTGTCTATGCCTGTGCTTGCTACAGTTAAAAATTGTAGTTTTAGTCTGCCTGTAATTGCATATTTATCACATGTGTTGTGTTTTAAATGTGTGGTTTTCCCTGCCCATGATTGCCTTCATTTAGTGTGTTGAATTGTGGGATTTGCAGTCCAACCTCTGTAGTTTGTCCCTCTCATTCCTTGGTGACAAATCTGTTTCCCTCCAAATTTCTCCTTTGCACTGTGCTTAGGCCTTTGTGCTCAAACAGTGCACCCCCAGCCACCATTTTGTGTTCAGAAGCCAGTGAGGCCAGCCCCCCTAGCCCCTCCCTCCGCAACAGGGATTTTCTACATCAGAGGGTGCTTCTGTGAGCTGTTTAAACTGTATTTACTGGGGCCTGTGCACTTTGTTTTTTGGCCAGCAGGGGGAGTAAAGCTGTATTCAAACAGTATTGTTAGATTTCGAGTTAGTGAAGCCTTTACCTGCTGAAGTCCAAAGTTGTGGATTGAGCCTGTCTGTCTCTTAGGAGATTCTGAACAGGAGCAAGCAGCTTCCAACTCCCTGTCCAGCAAACCTTGTCTGAGGTTGCTAGGACCTTATATGGTGTGCTAGTGGTTGGCACATGTGTACACTGATTGGTGGTTGTATCTGGTGTATCTATTGGGTTAGGGTTAATGTCCTCATTGGTTGGGTATTTGAGGGTTCTGATTGGTTTCTCGGTCTGTGATTCAATCATTGCAGGTTTGGGACTAGGGCTAGGGTTAGGATTTCTATTGGAAGTAGGGACTAGGGCTTCCAATGTTATTGGTTGTTGGGAGTAGGGTGGGACTAGGGCTAGGGTTAGACCTTTAATTGGAAGTAGATATGTAGGGCTTCTGGTGTGATTAGTTGTTGGACCAGTTGTGGGACTAAGAGTAGGGTTAGGCTTTCCATTGGAAGTAGGGACTAGGGCTACCTGTACCATTGGATGCTTGGACTTGGGTTGGGGCTAGTGGTAGGGCTAAGGCCTTTATTGGACGTAGAGATCAGGGTTTTTTAACTGATTGGGTGCTTGGACTAGGGTTAAGATTGGCTGCAAGCTCCTGGTCTCCTATTGGTTCTAGATGTTAGGGCTAGTGTTGTGATTGGATAGTGTTAGGGCTAGGGTTCCCATTGGCTGTAGGGGTCACCTGATTACTAGGGCTACAAAAAAGGCCAGGCTTAGGGTGTCTCAGCCCGGGCGTCGAGGCTAAGGGTGGAGAGGACAAGGGCAGTTGCCTGTTTGAGCCTGTTAAGGGTGGAGAGGACAAGGGTAGTTGCCTGTTTGAGCCTGTTAAGGGTAGAGAGGACAAGGGTAGTTGCCTGTTTGGGCCTGTTCGAGACTGGTCGGGACTAGGGCCAGAAATGCTGCCCTTTTTCTCATTTAACAATACTCAGCCCACACAATCCACAACCACAAACAGAGCAACACACTCACACCAAATATACACCACGCACAACACTATGCACAGATTAATGTACCAGCATGCACCACCAACCCAACCAAACCACGTCTACACACACTACTATCCCAACTACCACACATATCCACCATCACCCACAAACAGTACACAACTCTATCCTATACCACTAACCAATACACTCATTACTAACACAACACCAATCAACACAATAAATAACTACATCCCACTCAGACACACTCTCCCTGCTGTAATTACACCTAACAGTCCACCTTTTATCACTAACAAATATATAATGATCCTTCCATCAGTTGACGTAAAAAGAAATCCTTCACTCTTTTATCCCTCCACTATCCTTTTCCTATCAAATTTAACAGACTAAAATGTTCACTTCTCAAATTCCATATTCCATATTCAACTATACTAATATACTGCCCAAATAACTGAATAACATATCTACTACTCAAATTACTTCATATTTATACTATACTAATTTTCAACACTAATCCTTTATGGGTTCCGGAGTGGCGTGCTACTCGCCAAAAAAGCGCACCAACACCCATCAGGGGTAACAAGTGCTATATGAATGCAAATCTTTCTTCCCTTTTTATCCATCCGCTATCCTTCTCACTCCAAGTAACAGACTAATATCCACCACTGAAATTACCTCATATTTCACCATATTAATTCACCACTAATCCTTTATAGGCTCCCTGAATAGCATGCGTCAACAAGCGAGCAATAAATAAATACAAACCTTTGTCCTACTCTATCCTTCTGCTATCATTCCAAATCCAAATAACTGACTAACCTATCCACCACTTAAAATGCACTTGCATGTTTCACTATACTAATTCAACACTAATCCTCTGTGGGTCCCGGAGTAGCGTGCTACCTGCCGAAAAAGCGCTTTGACGCCTCGTCAGGGGTAGTAAGCGCTATAGAAATGCAATTACACTACAATACAATACAATAAATTTTTAAAGACCACTACATCAAAATATATTAACAGCCCACAAAACAGCTTTATCTCCTATTACTCATTGACTTTATGCTTGATTTTGATCATGTACAACGCTCCACTGCCTTTTAGCTATGATCATGCTACAGAAATACTATATATATATACATACATATTTTCCTTGCAAAATTATGAAATTAAAATGTTATGGCACTGCCTTAACTATTTCTCTCTCCTCAGCATAATCACTCTTTACAGACACTTTTGACACCCGCCAACTAATTTACAACTCTAATTATGGTGGAGAAGAAGAGGGTGCTGAAACAGCTGTCTTAGGCATTCTTAACCCTAATTTTCTTAGGATGAAGAAGGCCGGGCCAGATACTGTCCCTGTGTCCTGTACACAATTGTAATAAGCATTTGCAATGCAATAAGTTGCGCAATTGCAAGAGTTTAAACTAGAGGCATTGTAAATGACAATGCCTTTTATTCATCTGTTTAGAAAACAAACTCATAAATAAAAGGCATTGTCATTTACAATGCCAATAGCTTAAACTCTCGGCCTTGTAGGGTTTGGTGTGGGCGGGGAAGTGGGAGGGGTGAGAAGGTGTTAGTCGCGGCGCGGGAGATGCAAGAAATTGGGGAATACGGAGTACTGGCCAATGGTGGCCTCACGCCTTTATGTCCAAAATGCATGCCTCCCCACTCAAGGTGCGCGGCAGCCATTAGCTAGTACTACGATAATATGAAAAGATGGCGGCCACTATAAAACGGCCCGCAGTTGCAAAGTAAATAAAGAAAGGAGCGCGGCAGCTATAGTCAAACCAGACCGCGTGGCAATGTAAATAAAGAAAGGGGCATGGCCGCCATAGTTAAAGCGGACTGTGCTACCATATTTTTTTAATATCAATTAAAAGGTGCACGCTGGTTTTGTAAATATGACAGGGCCACCATTACCAAACAAGCTCATTTTGTAAATATGACGTGTCCGCCATTAATAAAACAATATAAAAGCGTGCTGCGGGCTGCGTGCTGTGTGCTGCGTTACAGGAAAGCATGTGGTGGGTGGATTAGGAGAAATCATTCAAGAAAATAGTGCTCACAGACGAAATAAAACTTACCAGGTAAAAACACAAGTAGAAGGGCCAGTCTTCATGGGAGGTTACAAGTGTAGACAAGGCAGTACTAAGGAGGGACTTTTAAGCCTATTCATGAATCAAAAGTAACCATTTAAAAAGGACAGTAACAGGAGCAAATTGAAAAGATCTGCTGAGCTTCAAATCCATACCTGAATACAGCATGCCTCGCTGAGCAGCGCATACGCTGCACAGGCTCCACCTAAAAAGGATGGCGGGCAGCTGCCCGTAACCCCATCCTTGCCACAGGTGAACCTTGTCCAGTTTGGGGGGGGGGTACTCTCTGTTAGTAGATTCATCTTGCCAGAGGGTGCCTGTTAGACTATTCAGCTAGCCCAGCCATAACCACAGGTGAGGGTTATTTTATCCTCCACCCGGTACTAGGACAGGGGCTATATTTGTTTCCTGCCCCAACCGCAGGGTACACGTGTATGTGTTTTTTCACCACACTGTTGTTGTGCAAGTATAAGCTTGGAGTGTTTTCCCTCAACCTTATCCTTTTCAATTCCTAATGGCGGACATAACCCCACATGCCTTTCCCGAGGGTGGGTTGGTGTATTTTTTCACAACTTATTACTCATTGACCAAAGGTGGGGTTTACAGTGCCCCCTCTGAGTAATTTTTGTTTGTCCCTCTTTTTGCTCAAGGGTGGGGAGGTGGTCCTTTGTGCTTTGTCAATTTTTCCAAAGGTGGATGGAGGGTCTATGTTTGGCCTCCTACCTTGCTCAAGGCTGAAAGCATTTAGAACCTCCCACCTTGTCCACGGGTAGGAGGGCCTTGCTTGATGCCTGTCTTCCAGAAAGGTTGAGGTGTATTTTCCCCTCTTCCTTTCTCAAGGCAGGGGTCTATGTCATGCCTTTCCACACCCCTGAGCTGGCCAAGAGTGGTGGTGATTTTGTTTGTTCTCCTATTGTGTCTAATGCGTGGGATGTGAATGCATTTTGTTTTGTCTTTCTCTCCCACCCTCCTGACAAGATGGCAAAAGTCTAGGATCACAAACACCTTCTCACCCTTTGGACAAGGTGGCGGTATCACAAAATAACCTCTCTGCACTTAGGTATTATGTGTGTGGGGGGAGATTATTATCCCCGACCCATGGTCATATCAGGGCAGTGTGCACTTTGCTGAAGTGGAAGTCAAAAGCTGCTTTTAGAACAGGTTATGGCTGCTCTAGTGTCAAATTATGCGTCCGCCCCTGAAGCTGGACAAGGCCTTAGAGGTAAGACAAATATAATCCGAGGGAAAGATGTGTGTATTTTTATGAGAAAGGGGGTAGAAAACACATCCCTCCCCACCCACAAGCCAAGGCCTGGCAGGATTAATAATTTATGTTTTATAATCATCTCCCCCCATCCCAGGCCTGCCCGAGGTATAAATGGTTTTTTTGTGAAATCGCTCTACTTGTATGGAAGGCCAAAAATAGATCTGCATATATGGGTGAGCCTGAGGCCCTCCAACCTATCTAATAAAAGCATCCAAAACTAAATTATTTTTGTAAAGCGTAACTGTAGCAAAAAACTGGGGGGCGCTAGAGAGCCTGAAGCAAGAAGGCCGCATATTAGTGCTGCTCTGCTGGTCGGGGTTATAATCCGATAATTATCCTTAACTATTGCTGCCATCCAGCAGAAAAACGACAATCTATGTGTTACTCTACATGTGAGGTGTGAGTTGCTGTGCAGAACGCCACCATCGGAACGCACTGTATGCTGTTTTTGACAAAAACGAGATAGATGCAACATAGCGGCCCCCACAAACAGGTATCGCACCGGCGCTGTCGCAGCTCAAGAGATGCTGACAGGTGCTTGAAATACAGACTGTTAGGCGTTCTGGAAGCGGTAGGCAGCGGGAAGGAACTGGCTAACAGTTAAGGCCGGTGTGCGGCCGAACATGAGATATGAGGGTGATATAACTGAGTAGCGTCGGCGCTGGCTGTGCTGTTCCGCTGATCCAATTGCTGTCAATAAGACATTTACCGTAGCAGCGCAGCCGGCGGATTGCTGCAGCAGACGCTGAAAAGGGCGTGCTTGCCGCCCGAGTATTTTCAAAAGCACGGCAGAAATCTCCATCTGCAGCCGTAACGCTTCGCTTCGGTGAAATGCAAGTACCGAACTGCGAGCGAGGCTAAGCGTACTGTTTTGGATGCTTGAATTGATACCACGTGGGCCGGCACTGAGCTGTACGGGCCTGGTCACTGTGTTTGGATGCAGCTAAGAGAATGAGGGCGAACCGACTCGTCCCCAAAGGGGACCCTGATAAGAGGGCGGCCCCTTAGTGCCCCAAGATGGCACACCTCCAGCGCAGGGTTGCCCCTTCCGGGGTGGCGCGTCACTTCCGGCATGCTAAGGGGGCGGGAGGAAGTATATATGCTTCCTCCCCCCAGTTCCACGGTCTCTTTGGCCGCTACTGCTCAGATGTTCTTCACTTCACACGCGTCGGACTGGAGGTGAGTCTCTTGTGGTTTACCCCTGCCTCGTGCTCGCTCCCCCCCCTATGGGGGTCGCAGCCGAGTCCGGCGGCCTGCTTAGCGCGGGCCGCTGAGGCGGGGAAGGAGCTTAACTGCTTTTAGTAATTTGCTTTTCACCCCCTCGTGACCGCGTGTTGCGGGCCGCTGTGGGAGGCATTGTGTTGTTTTTGGCATTTGTTGCTTAAATTGGATTTGGTGTTTAATTTGTGCCCCCCACCCCCGTCACGGGCTTTCCCGCCAGGTCCTTGGTCAAGGTATCGGTCGAGCTCCTCTGCGGCCGGCCCACGGAAGCCAGGGCGGCCCTCGTGTTAACTTTTCTGCCCAGGGGTGGGCCGGCTTCAGCGGGACACGGCGTTCCGCTTGGTCCACTTCCTTCGGGCAGCACGCCCTCCCCACGTTAGCGCCTCTTCCTTCGCGGCCTGGGGCACTCGCAGGCTTTCTTAGTGTTTGTTTTTGGCCCAAGCCTAGCGGGTATGCATCTAGGCCAGGCGATAGTCTATGTGAGTTATAAAGGGGTGAGCCCTCAAAACTCATGGACCTGGGTCAGTAAGTAAGTACAAAAGAAGGGTGGTCCGAGTTGGTTGAGTATAATTTGAAATGATTTCATATTAATACATATAAACAAACACCACAATTGTGTTTAACTTTGGGTGAACTTAGTTTATCAAGAGTAACGTATGCAAGATAAAAAAAATAAATTGTATTTTTTCAGTGTAGCACAGTTTTCATTATACTTGTTGCTGCAAATAGTCATTTAGAAACCATCAACATATTATTAATGTTTGATGTACTTTGGGAACACATCTATTACCTTGATTGTAAAGGCGTTTTGATTTGACTGTGATGTACCATTGTCACACCACCTTTACCTCGTCCCTCACGTACTCCTCACTCCCTTTCCCCATCTCACTGAGAGCACCATTTTTGTAATGATTATACAATTACATTAATAATATGTTGATGGTTTCTAAATGACTATTTGCAGCAACAAGTATAATGAAAACTGTGCTACACTGAAAAAATACAATTTACTTTTTGAATCTTGCATACGTTACTCTTGATAAACTAAGTTCACCCAAAGTTAAACACAATTGTGGTGTTTGTTTATATGTATTAATATGAAATAATTTCAAATTATACTCAACCAACTCGGACCACCCTTCTTTTGTACTTAGGCGATAGTCTAGGCGGTTTTCCTCCGGCCCCAACCCCCCCATGCGGTCAATTCTGCCCGGGGAGTAACTAGTTGGGTCAGCGGGCAATCGCCCTTCAGTACTGTGTTTTGGCACTTTGTCATTTATCTGCGTTGTTTTGGTGCGCGGGGCCGCCAGCGCGCACGGTGTAATGAACATGGTAATTGTTTTGGATTTTTAAATCGTGTCTTGCACCTATTTGCCGTTGGCGTAGCTGTGGATAGCGGCCATTTTGTTTGTCAGAGGAGGGGGAAGAAGATGCTGGGCCATTTTGTCTGGCCTTCTTCAGCGGCCATCTTTGTGGATTAGTAAATGGCTCAGCGATGAGATACTTTGGCGAGGAGCGTACAACAACATTCCTGTTCGGGTCTGTGTGGACGGTATCTTCTGTTGGTGCGCGTACCTAAGCCCATTTACGCTTGTTTTAGCGTCCCCTGCGCAGCCCCGCCGGATGCCGCTTACCGGCAAGGGCTGTTGTCCCCGAGGCTGTGGGTGTTGTTTATAGGCTCGGTAGGGACCCGATGCGGGGCGCTTGGCCTCTTCCTGTGTTTTAGCACTGCCGCGCGCGCGCAGTCTCAGGGACACGTACTATGCCGACTGCCGTTACTCGCTTGCGAGCTTGTCCTCTCGACAGGAGTGATTTCAAGAGGCTGCACCTTATCGTATAGTGCGGAGGAGGCGCACATAGCTGTTTGCGACCATGCAAATGTTACGTCTTCAGGTGTGTTTTCATTTCCCACTTGTTTATGTCTATTTCTTAACCTGTCTCACTCGCCAACTGCCCCTCTATACCTCCAGCATTTGAGTCCACGATGTTCACTGTTGATCAATATTGTTTTAATTTATGAGGCTTGGTGTTCTAACTATAATGTCCTTTCAGGAGATGTTTTTCCTTTTCTTCATGGAGGAAGGGCAAAGGCGAACATGGGCTTCAACGATCTGAATATTCAAAATGGACGGAAGATTAAAACAAAAACAAAAATTCTTGTGATTTATTTTACAGGAGTGTGATACAGCAAGACTAAACTGAAAGGTCGTACCACAGAGTAAACTAACAGAGTTTAAAGGTTTTTACCGGTATAAGTCAAGGTTAGGGGAAGGGGGTACTGAGGGAGTTGGATGCGTTGGAACTCCTGGAATGGCCTAGCCATGAAGTGAGTCCAAAGCCCCCGCTAATGGTGTCAATTTTTTTTCCCCAGCCCACTCACACCCTCACGCACGGAGGCTCGCACGCAAGTCGCGCTTTCTCAATACCTGGCACATACCAGAGTGATATGTAAGTATGGAGCGGAATAGGGGCACACAGCTTCGTGTGAGCAGGGGGAACGTTGGCCAGTGGTCATGAGTTCTTTTTCCTTGGCTGATCCAGTTTTTTATCCCCAGATTGCCGTACTGTTCGTCAGCGGAAGCAGCTATGGACAGCCAGGGATCCCCCCCTCTTTCCGGAACCTTCACAAGTGGAGGACTCGCTGCCCGGTACCTCGCAGGACGCTCAGTGGGCAGATTTTTGTGAGATGGCTAAGCTTAAAGGTTTAGCGTGGGCACACAGCGTCATGCAAGCACCCATGCAAGAAGATTCAGGAGTCGTGGGTGACTCACCCCCTGAGGACAGCCACCCCAGTCCTGATGTGGCGCCATCCAGACCCAAGCGCATTCGTAAGCCCACAGTCAGGGATTTCCCTCTAGATCCTGTCCAACCCCCAGGAGCAGAACCGTGCCGGCACCTAAGGACCAGGGGGCCGCGACGGCCGCTCCCCTTGCTTCGGCCCCGGCTGTTGCACCGGATAGCCTTGCCGGACAAGGTAACTACGCTACTAGGGAGGAATTTTCTAAAATGTTGGACTCATTGAACGCTTTTATGGGACGCTTTCAAGCAGGAGCAATTTCTTACAACCCTGCTGTGGCGCCTGTGGTTGGTGTTAACCCTATTTCTGTACCTGTTGCGTCGAATGTTTGGTCCACAGGGCAGATGGGCAGCCAAGGTGGGGTAACTCCTACTATCTCTAACCAAAATGCCAGCAGCTTAGGGGGAACAGGTGCAGCACCCTCGCTGGTCATCCCTCCCGTGGTCTATGGCACGGGCTTGCCCGCAGCACCCAGCATTTTAGTGTTACCACCCGCTGTTAGTCTGACACACCTACCTCCAAGCATGGTTGTACCTCCTGTCATTCCTCCTTTGGCTGCCGGCACTGGTTTGCCCGTGGCACCCTCTACATTAGGAGTATCCCCCCCGGGCAGTGTTGCACCCATCCCCGCCAGTTCAGTTCAGCCTCCAGTCACCACTGCCCCGCTCTTGTCAGGCCGCTGTTCCCTGGCCTGGCAAGTCCCGCAAGCCGCTAAGGATGGCATTTGGAGGCGGGATTTCTTGGATATCTTTACCCTGCTCATGCTAGGTCAGGAAGGTATGGGCGCAAGGAAGTTTGGCGTCAAGGAGGATGAGAAGAAGGTTAAGTATCAACCATGGCCAGAAAAGACAATTGACAACTGGCTCAAAGCTTTCTCCATCTTAGCTTCTGTTACCATGGAAAAATTCCTAGAGCAGGGCCCTGAGCTAGTTCAGTACTCCAGAATTATTCATATTGAGGCAATGAAATGGGGAGGTAATGGTTGGATCAATTATGACAGGGAATTTAGGAGAAAGATGTCGCAGTGCCCTGATATGAGATGGGACCAAAAGGAAGTACAGCTTTGGATGGAACACATGGGGGGCCGAGCACCACTGGCCAGCGGGGTCCGGAGCACTTCCCAGTCAGGGCAGCAACCGCAGGGATGGTCCTTTCAGCCAGGGAACAAGGGCAAGCACAGCTTTCGGGGGAGTCGCAGAGGGGGCGGACATAGAGGGGGCTCTAAGAGATCCCCCCCAGGAACCTGTTGCCTGCTAACAACAACGGGACCTGCTCCTGGGGCAAGACCCGCAAATTCCTGCATGCATGTCACACCTGTGGGGTACCTTACCCTGCAGTCTCCCGCAAACCCAAGCCCACCTCAAACACAGCTAACAGAGGGGGGCAGAGTAGCTAGTCCCTCTTCCTTGCGCCTGAACCCTTTCCCTCCCCCCCCGCCACCCCTTCGCATTAATGGTTTACATCTGGAAGGAGGGTCTCTCTCTCCCGGCTCTGTACACATGCCTCTCGCGGCATCCTCCTCAGACCCAAGCCGCATGGCTTTGGGCTCCTCTCCCATTAAGCTGGACAACATCACCCCTTTACTCAGACGTTACCCTCTAGGGAAAGATGGCCACCTGCTGCTGTTTGGCTTCCATCAGGGTTTTAGGATACCTTTTGTTGGTCCCTGTGACAGTAGGGAGGCGGAGAACCTTAAATCCGCTAGAGAGCTGCCTGACGTAGTTTGTGCTAAAGTAGAGAAAGAGAGATCTTTGGGTAGGGTGGGGGGTCCTTTCCTGCTCCCCCCATTGAAAAATTTCATTGTTTCTCTGATAGAGCAAGATTTCGCATCGCGACTTGCTCGATTCATGAACCTCGAAACTGTTGTAACATCGTAACGAATTGTACGTTTTACTAATATCTTTTATTTCCGATATATATGTATGATAGAGAAGCTTGCCTATGTGTTTTACTAATACGATTAATCCGTGTTTCTAAAAATGGCCGCTGCTTGACTTTCCTCTTCTGCGCATGCGTCAGTCACACACACGTGACTTCGTGTAGAGATAGTTTTGGAGGGAAAGGGTGCGCATGCGTAATAAGCAATAAGATGGCTATGCGCGGATAACCTGGTGAAGCCTTGTGCTGCTGCTCTTGTGAAATTGTTCGTTGCACTCACCAATAATGCATAGTATAGTTTTATAATGATAAACCTGTAGTGTGAAATCATGACATGTAATACATTCATTTATTTCTATGTACTAATTTGTTTTCGCTTACTTTTCATGTATCCTCGGCACTGAGGGGTGAATGGGGATGGGGAGTCCATCTTGGAGGGTACTTCTGCGCAGAATCAATCAATGGTGAAGATGGCATTGAAACCAAGCCAAGGAAGGTTGTTGGCAGAGCCTGCATGAGAACATGCACCTTCACCCAGCCAGAAGCATCTAGATTGTATTATATTGTAACACATTGTATTCTTTTGCATTGTATTCCGTGCGACTTCTCGTGGGAACCCCAATCTTGTTAGGCGGCACCTTAGGATGCAAATTAGGCCTTAGAATAGTCTGTTCTGATTGGTGTGTTAACTAAAGCCTACCTTAGGACCAATCCAAATTGGGGATTGTGACACTTTGCAACATTTGGGGGGTGGTACCCTGTCCCAAAACAGTATAACTAGCCTAGGTTTAGCTAGAGAATTTGTCCGACTTGTCTGAATAGCTGACCTGTCACTGACCCAACGCACTCAATAGGTGACTTGATACAGAGGTGCTGCGGAGCTCTCTGTCCGAAATCTGACCATAGACTCTGAAGGTTTTACTGAACCTTAAGTGCTGGCGGAGCACTTTTCTGGGAATTCGCTGACCCAATCGGGGTCCTGATCGATAGCTGCAGAGAGGGTGGAGCGCAGGCGTTGCTTCCGAACTGCGGGTGCTGGTCGTATCCTGGTGGTCCTGTCCTGACTCGAATCTGGGTTTCCTGTCCTGTCCTGGGGTGTCCATTCTGCACCTGCTGTCCCACTGAGGGTTATCCTTCCTTGAGGGTTTTCCTGTCCTTAACTGACCCGTGGCCAGGGTTGGTTTTCACACCAGTCTAGGTAAATATCGCTCTGAGTTCTTAAACTGCACCTTTCTATTTTTCTGTCTTTGCTTTAATAAAGACATACCTTTGCACGTGATAATTTTCCATGCTTTCTCCTGCAACCATTGCATTTCATAAAGTCATTTGCATTTGATTTCATAGCATGTTACCCTACCTTTCAGAAATCATTTTCTGTATTGCAGTTTGCAACTTCCTGATATGGTCTTGGTTTTTCTCTCGTAAACTGACTAAAAGTAACTCAGATTTATAGCGTGCTCACTTTGCCCCCTTATCTTAGTTTTCCTCTCACTTAGCGGGTTCCCTGTCGCACTAGCATTCTTTTGGTAAAACTGTATGACTGCCCTTTATTTGAATTTAAGATAAACTTTTCAAAACTTCCAGTTGTCCGTGGTCATTTTATAAAAGTAAAGTCATTATTTTGAATGGTGTATTTTGCTGCCTTTCCTTTTACAGCTAGCTCCCTGACCCATCGTGGTCATAGGTACCTATAACGGTGGATGGTAAGTTGGGTACACTGGAAATAAATCGAAAGGGAACTTACAATTATTGGTAGTAGATTGTGTGGTCATCTGATCAATGTATATGATAAAGTAAAGTATATGGGCCCGAAGCCAGAAGTGGCGTAATTATTGGTCGGGTGACCCGCGATCTCTAGCAGTAATTTTCTGGTAGCAGAGTTATGGTTAGGGACTAAGTAAAGGATAGGTAGGACTAGTTAGTCTAGCTAAGTCGGATGCTCCTAACAAGAGTAGGCAATTCGGGTGATCTGATCACTCACTTGAAGTGTTTGCTTTGAAAAATTATGAAATGTTTTAAAATTGTTATTCTTCTTATCATACTGTTATATGTATTAATCCATTCGTACGTAAAACGTTTTGCATGTTGTTAGGAATCCCCGGGGAATTGAATAGCGAATGGTGAATAGAATCCATTCGCGTTGAGGTCACCTGTTTTAAGGAAAGTTGGTGCAGGTTAGGCAGAACTGGAAGCACTAACTAGGGTTTTTTTTCTGAATGTATGATTGAATAAATGTTAGTGACGAGGTTCATTGGCAAAATTCCCATTGTGGCGTAACCTAGTCAGGGTCACATCGGAAGAGTAGCGGGTTCATCGGAGCTTGCGTGAAAGCAAAGGGGTTCGCTAGGGAAACTTTAGGCTCGGATATATCCCGGAAAGGTGGATGAGTCTAGGGGAGTAACAGGTTCTCCAATGCTAGTGTGAAGGGTAGGCAGAAGAGATCTACTCGTAGTGAGTGAAAAGTAAATGGAAGTAGTTTACTTGCAGCGAAACAAATTCTTTCCTGTCTAGACACTTGAGCACGGTGGCGAATGTGTATTCGTTGTAAAATAACCAAGCACTAAGCACTTTAGAAAGAAAGAAAGTTTCCGTTACCTTGTGAAGGGGGGAGTCAGTCGCGAAGCTGCTCTGACGTCACTCTGTGCCGCGCTGGGATTGGTAGACGCAGCGGGCTGGTAGCGGAGCTGGTATTGTAAAGGAGGGGCGAGCACCGGAGCATGGGAATTGTCTCACGAAAGGGCCGCGTACCCATTGGTCGAGATTATTTGAACTCGTGCATTTCATTGGTCGCACGAAAATAATAGACGCACTTGGATTGGAAGTGGGTTTGTAAACAAAATCACTCGTAAAAATCGTATGTGGCATTCGTATAGACCGCATACCAGACCTGATCCACGGAATATGGGATTTGAGAACGATCAGTGGAAAGGAGTTAAAAACGACATTATGTACGGAACTAAGAGAAAAGTGTCTGTTGTAAATAAGGTGAAGAATTATTTCAAAAAGGACAAGCCGATTAAAACTAGAGAAGGTGTTGTCATACCGCAACCAAATACTCCCGCATCTTTCATGATGTTCGATAAAGGGTACAACACATGTGTATGGTTGGAGAATTGGGTGGAATACACGAAAGATGACGGAGTGTTGGCTTTCCCGTTAGATGGAACATTTAACAGCAGAATACTATTCAATTTGAGAACCCGAATGAATGATTTACATCCCAGACCTAGATTAACGCAGTATGAAGCGCTAGAGGAATGGGAAATCGAGGCTTTCGAAAGGGATAAGCCACGGATGGATAAAGGGTTAACTAAATTTTATCCAAAATTGAAGCAGGAAGCACGAGCTAAAAAGATGAAACAGTGGAGGCAGAACATGATAGTGGAGGGATTGTTCCCCATGATGCCAGCAGATGATCCTTCTGGGGGACAGAAACGGTTGGAAAAATCTAAACATTGGGTACCCATTGAAAAGTCGGATGATGAATTATTAGATGACCTATGTACGAGAAGTCCACCTCCTTATAATGAAGGACACCGACCTTTAAGTGCGGGAGATATTTCCCGAAGACCTCCACCACCAGAAGAGATCAGGTCCGCAAGTGTAGGAGGGGGTTACCACATTCCTCCCTATACCGAGAGTCTAGGACCAGTGGATACAAGAAACATTTATCCCAGAATGTCAGCTAGTGGGGAGACAGGATATTCCCGGGAAGGAGATTTTTGTTCTCGACCTCCCTATGGAGGCGAGGTGAGACCCTCAAGTTCAGGAATGCCGTTATTACAGTCCCAGTATGAGGAAGAACGAAGATCCCTAGGTACAGGAAGTTTATTCCCAAGACCAAATTATGGTGAAGGACCTAGTGAGACTCATCCCACTGCCCCAAGTTATGCTCCCACCCTAACCCCGCAGGTGTTACATGACCAATCCATAGAGAGATTACTGGAAGAAAAGGAGCGGGAGGTTCTAGCAAAACAGAGCGCTGAGATCGTTCAAAAAATGACCCAGTTAAATACCAGTCCTGAAGCATTGACAATCCCAGTAACAATCGGACCCGTAGTTTCATTGTACGGGGATCGGCATGAAAGTCCAAAACCTCCAGTCATTACTCCCGTAATAGCACAGTCCAGACCAGAACCCTTAATTGTAGATGAACAGACGAGCGAATGTGAATCTGAAGTCTCACTGATGGATCTGCCCATTAGAAATACAGGGAAGCGAATGCAGAAAAGACATAATCCTTTCAATGCAAGGGAGATTCAAATGGAATCGACTTCAGGTACTAGAAGTGTCACTTTAGTCACACCTGAGGAAATCGAAAGATGGAGTCAAGAATTAGGGAAACTAACTTCGCAAACGAAACCTTTAGACCTCTACAAACTGAGAGTAGAAATAGAAGAATTAATGGCAGGAAACGTAGGATTAGACAGATTAAATACCTACTCTGAAGAAGAGCTGTTGTTTATGTGCAAAAGTCTTACCCGAAATGTCCGAGTACTTCATGAAAAATTGACCGATACTGCTGCTAGTATGGGAATAGACATTTCAAAATCGAAACCCTTGCAGAAACCATACCGAGCAGAATTTTCAGACAGAGATTTGGAAAACCTGAATGTGTCAGGGAAAATGGCGCAGGTCAAGGAACTATTGACAGTGTTGCAGAAATGGGGAGATGTGGAAAAGTGGAAAACTAGGTGGGCTCGAAAGAAAGATGAGGCCAGGTCTAAGCAGGTAACTCCCGAATTCGTCCTAAAGGAAGCAGACAAACCAGAACAGTTATGCCCTATGCGTGAAGTGCCAGGAGGAAGATATGTACACGTCCCATGGTCCCGACAGGATATTGTGTCCTTCACAAATGACTTCCCAAAATTACGCGAAAAGCCAGTCGATTGGTACCGGCAGGTAGAGAGATTCGTAAAAGTGCAGAAATGCCTATGGAAAGACCTGGATGGGTTCTTCGACATAGTGGTCCCTGTAGATCTGTGGACTAAGTGTAAAATAGCCATCGCCTGGCCTAGTGAGGAATACCCGAGAGATGACAAGACAGGGGAACCATCAAAGGAAGTGATGAGGAAGTATGAACAGGTAATTCAACATTTGAAAATAAAAGTACCTGCAAAGGAAACTGATTGGACCAAGATAGATAGAACCACGCAGGAAAGGGACGAGACAGTGCATTCTTTTTATGAAAGGCTGTTGCAGGTGTTCAAAACATACAGTGGTATAGATAACATCGAGATGAAGGATATGACCCACTTCATTTACAGGTTTGTAAACGGTTTAAGACCCGAAATTTGTCAGTGGATAAAGGATAATAAAATCTGTTGGCATACCAAAAAGATAGATGAGGTCCTGCGGTACGCAAAGTACTGTGAGGACGAAATGGCAGAAAAGAAAAAGGCCCTGAAGGAGAAAGTGATGTGGGCTCAAGTAAAGCTCGCAGAACAACAGGAAAAGCAGTTGAGTAAATTAAATAAAGTTGCTCAGAACCAAGGTCCTGGGGGAGGGAATGGAGGAAAGCCCCGACCTAAAATGAGTAGAGAGGAAGCCAAAAAGAAATTTCCCTGCCATCAGTGCGGAGAAATTGGACATTGGCGAGACGAGTGTCCGTATTTACAAGTTGATAATGCCCAAACACCTGATTTAATTCCACAGACGCAGAATGAAAAGCAAAGAAAGACCCAGCAACAGGTAAAAACGATTCAAGTGCCTCGAGCGCCAAAGCCTATATTTAAAGGGAAGTCACCACAGGGTGATGATGTAGAAGTCTGGGGAGGCAATGAGGATAGAAATACAGCAACTTCGCAGTATTTGTTGAACGATACCTTTTTCTGTGATGACCAATACTGACGGGGCCTGAGAGGGGAGGACGAGGAGTGCGTACTTGGCGCCTCTTTGCCGGTGGATCAGTCAGGGCCATATATTGAAGGAAAGGTTGATGGAAATGATGTCACCTTTCTATTGGACACTGGTGCTACCCGTTCTACTGTGAGAACAGTGGACGTTCCAAACCTACCCCTCTCGGGAGAAGCAATCCAAGTAGTAGGAGTATCTAACCAATTGATTAGTACACCTGTTACCGAACCCATGGAGATCTCAATTGGAAACTTTAAAGAAATGCACAGATTTGTTGTCTGTGATACCAGTCCGTTAAATTTACTGGGACGTGATTTGCTGTGCAAAATGAATTGTACCATCTTTTGCACACCAAAGGGCGTCGAAATTCAAACACCAGATGAAGACGGTATCTACAAGCTAATGTTAATTAGACCTGACTCAGAAATAAAACGAATGACTATACAGGACTTACCTGAAGAGCTCCAGCAGACAGTGAAGTCAGAAGTGTGGGACTTTACTGGAAAGGATGTAGGGTTGATGAAAAACGTAGATCCCATACAGATAACAATGAAAGAAAATGCAGTTTACCCTAACACTAAGCCTTACAAAATGAGTGCCGAAGTGAGGGCAGGTGTTGCCATTGAAGTACAGAAATTGCTAGAAGCAAACATCATACAGGAAGTAATGAGTAGCCCGTGTAATTCACCCATTATGGGCATCAAAAAGCCTAATGGCAAGTACAGAGTAGTGCAGGACCTGAGAAAGGTAAACAAAATAGTGGTTCCTTGCTGTCCCATTGTCCCAAACCCAGCAGTCATCCTGTATCAGATTCCCTGGGATGCTGAATGGTTCACTGTGATAGACCTATGTCATGCTTTCTTTTCGATCCCATTGCATCCAGATAGCAAATTTCTTTTCTCATTTGCCTTCAACAGTAATGTGTATGTCTGGAACAGGGTCCCCCAGGGGTACACAGAAAGCCCCTCTATCTTTAATCAGATCTTGAAAAAATGCCTTGAAACTTTAGTCTTACCTGGAAAATCTGTTTTGGTACAGTACATTGACGACCTATTAGCGGCGTCTAAAAGCCATAGGGATTGCGTGGTTGACACCATTGCCCTACTGAATCACTTGAGTGAAAAGGGACATAAAGTGGCCCCTGAAAAATTACAGTTCTGTTCGAAATCAGTGAAATATCTGGGACACCAGATAGAAAAAGGTATCAGAAAAGTCACCTCAGAGAGAGTCAGAATAATTCAAAATATGCAGTTACCCCGTACTCAGAAAGAAATCAGAATGTTCCTAGGAGTTGTAGGTTATTGCAGGCAATGGATTGTGGGATTTGCAGTTCTTGCAAAGCCTTTGATACAAATGACAAAGAAAGGAGCAAAGGACCCAGTTGAATGGAATGACGAGAGCCTAACAGCTTTCACACAGTTGCGAAATTGCCTGTGTACAGCCCCTGCTCTAGGAATGCCTGACTACTCCAAGGAGTTTGGCTTATTCTGTGACACTCGTGACAATTGTGCATTGTCAGTCCTGACTCAGGAGCATGGGTTGACCAGAAGGCCTGTGGCATATTTTTCTGCCACTTTGGATCCAGTGGCTGCTGGACTACCTGGATGTCTAAAAGCTGTAGCTGCAACTTGCACCAGTTTAGAACAAAGTGAGTCTATCATTATGGGACATCCTGTAACTGTATATGTTCCACATGCAGTTGTGATTCTATTGACTCGTACAAAAACTCAGTATCTCACCCCTAGTCGGCTGACTAAATATGAGAGGATTCTCATGGGTGCTGCAAATATCGTTATTACCCGATGTAACATTTTAAACCCTGCCACTCTACTCCCTGACTCAATGGTAATGGAAGAGAAGGGAGATAATGAGCATGACTGCATTAACCTGACAGAGTTCAGTACCAAACCTCGCCCAGACATTAAAGAAACTCCTTTGCCTGTGCATGATGTGGAATGGTTCGTGGATGGTTCATGCCTAAGACATGAACTAGGGGGCCTAAGTGCTGCCTATGCTGTGGTCACGTTAGACAAAATTGAGGAAGCATCTTATCTATTTGGAGTAAAGTCTGCACAAATAGCCGAATTGATCGCTCTGATAAGAGCTTGCAAATTGGGAAAAGACAAAAAAGTGACAGTGTATACTGATAGTCAGTACTGTTACGGGGTTGTGCATGACTTTGGCCAATTATGGCTACAAAGAGAATTCCTGACTTCTTCAGGTACCCCCATTCGGAATGGAAAAGTTGTCCAAGACCTTTTAGAGGCAATCCAGTTACCAAAGGAACTGGCAGTGGTCAAATGCGTTGCCCATAAGAAGGGCCTTGACTCTGTGTCATTGGGAAATGATTTTGCTGATCGAGTGGCAAAACAATGTGCTAAGGATCGAATGAGAATAAATCCCAATCGGGTGGGGTTGGAAACAGCTGCCAACTTAGAATGTTTGAAGAAGTGCCTACTTGGGATGAAGTGAGAGAATGGCAGCATGTGACGCCCTGGGAAGAGAAAGAGAAATGGAAAGAACAAGGTTGTAAACCGAGACGTGAGGATGGTGTCATGGTGGGCCCAAACGGTATGGCTGTGTTACCAAGACACCTGCTTGCCCCAATGGCTCGATTGATACATGAGGGATCACACATTGGGAGGGACGCCATGGTTCTGGTATTTCAACAGACTTGGTACAACAAGAAATTCAGGAAGGTAGCAGAGTCCCTTTGCCAGAGGTGCTTGACATGTCAGCAGTTCAACGCTGGCAAGAAAACAGAAGTTGAACTGATGAAAATTGGGAGATCAGGGGGTCCCTTTGTGAGAATACAAATTGATTTCATTACCATGCCACGATGTGAGGGAAAAAGATATGTCCTTGTCATTGTCTGCTTATTTTCAAAATGGGTGGAAGCTTACCCTGCCACACAGAATGATGCCATAACAGTAGCCAAATTGTTACTAAAAGAGTTGATACCTAGATTCGGGGTTCCAGTCTTTATTGACTCAGATAGAGGCGGACATTTTCAGAATGAAATTTTGGCCCAGCTTTGTACAGCATTTGGGATCACACAAAAGCTGCACTGTGCATATCATCCAGAGGCTTCTGGAGTGGTAGAACAGATAAACGGTACAATAAAAAATAGATTGGCAAAAATATGTGATTCTACTGGCTTGAACTGGATAAAAGCCTTGCCTCTTGTTCTGATGGGACTCAGAAGCATTCCAGATCGAAGAACAGGCCTGAGCCCCCATGAAATATTGATGGGAAGAGTGATGAGACAAGCATGGGTACCAGGATACAAACTGTTAAGCATTTCTGATGATTTGGTACTTGAATACTGCAAGCAACTAGGTGACCAAGTGCGTTCTATCTCTAGCCAGATTGGGGCAGACGCCGTCGCCAACCCGACAACTCCAGTTCACAAATTGGTTCCTGGTGACTGGGTTAAGATAAAGAAGCATACTCGTTCAAGTTGCCTTGCGCCAAGGTGGGGGAAAAAGCGCCAAGTAATCCTGGTAACGACGACAGCAGTGAAGTGTGCAGGAGTTCCCAAGTGGATCCATGCCAGCCATACCAAGAAGGTGATACCAGACGAGGAGCCTGGAGCTGAAGGTTGTCCAGCTGAGGGGTCTACAGACGTTGGTCCTGAAGTAGCTGATATCGGACGGCCGAGCACCAGTCCCGTTGAGGGTCCTTTAGGCGTTGGTCCAGAAGTAACCGATGACGTATGGCCAAGCACCAGTACTGCCGAGGATCCCACAGACGTTGGTCCAAAAGTAGCTGATGACGAGCTGCAGAGGATTTGGCCAGAGGATTGGATACCCATAATCGATCTTACGGGAGATCCACTGAGAACAAGAGAGCGAATAAGAGAAGATAGAGAGTGGAATAGAGAGGTCGAGCAAGGCACAGGCGAAGACCCTCAGATCATTGAGATTCACTTCAAAACTGAGGACGAAGGAGAAGGGCAGACAGGGACAGAACAAGTGATCGATACTCCTCCACAGACTCCTGATATCGAAAAGGGACAGACTAGACATAGTGTAATAGTTCGAGCAGAAGAAAATAAAGGGATCGAAGTGCTCGAGCAGGATCAGACAGAACTAGGAGAACATGTTCAGGACATAGAAACAGAGACAGTTGAAAGCAAAACGCAAAATATATCTGAACCAGGCCAGCTTAGTAACCAGGCAGAAGAAATAGATACAAGACCTGGGACTAGCCAGACAGAAAGGGAGAAGGCAGAAATTGAAGTGCCACAAACAAGTGACAATAAAAGGACATTAGAAGAAAGCCAAATAACAGTGCCAGCTAAAAGACTCAAGAAAAAGAAGCACATTGAGCCAAGGTATATTAAGAGACTAAGATTAAGAATAAAAACAGTCCAAGAGAAACTTGCAGACATAAGAAGAAGTCCACGAATTGCAGAAATACCTGAAGATAACTCCAAGAGAAGGAGTGAAAGACTAAAAAGACTAAACGAAAAATACAAGGATCCAGAGTGGACCTACTTGATCTTGGAAAACTTTGAGGATCTTGATATTACTGACGAAAGCGACGGAGAACCGATTCCTGATTACTCTGCAGAGGAAGAGGAAGAACCTCCGTGAAATTGGTCAGCAATAAAAATACCTGGAAAAAGCTGCAAAGAGGGGTTAAAATTTCCTTCTGAGCCAAAATGTCTGATACAAACGTGAGTGGTAGACCTAGCCGCAGTTGTTGCAAAACATGCTGCAAAGTGTGTATATGTAGTATAGTTATAGTAATATTAATTTGGATAGGATTAACAGTTTTCATTCCCTTTATGGTTAGCAAAAATACTAATATTGACCCTACTCAGATTACCGACACTGAAGAACTGACAACACAAAGTGTAGAAAGACGTGAGAAAGCACTCAGACAGACAAAACGTGACTTAGACGCATCAGATGAGGAAGGACTACATTACCACGGAGTTAGAAACAAGACACACTTAAATGTTTTCGCAAATTTGTTAGTGCATTACGTAGAAACTATGGAAATAGAAGATTGCTATGTCTGCATGAAGCTACCTACTTCTGTGGCTGAAGGCGTGACATATCATCATCTACCTCTGACCTATGGAATTTCCTGTAGTATTTTAGCAAGCTTATTTTACAAAAGAGGACCGTTACAGTACTATTACTCTAACAATGACGTGATCTTTTCTGAACTTCCCATTCGTGGAAATCTGAATCCTGTACATACCAAAAGTGACGTAATACGATATATGGGAGACTATTTTCTGACTATAGGCAATATAGACATAGCTGAAGCACACTTGACCTGTACATTACATGAACAAGAAAAGATATTTTTAAACATGGCAGAGAAGAGAAGGGAGAGTTTCCAAAAGAAGGCTAATGACAAGAAACAGAAAACACCTAAATGGGCTGAAAACATGGAAAGCACCTCAAATGGCGGGGCAGGGCCTGCTTTGTTGCTGGATTTCGAGAAGAAAGGGAAACTTTGTCTTCACCGCGAGAAGACTAGTTATTATAATAACATTTTCATTGGTTCCAGTCAATGTGAACACAATTACAAGGTAATTGGAGGTTGGGGATTCAAAAATGGGTCAGAGCCTGTGTTTCCTGGAATTTATTATATATGTGGAGACAAGGCTTATTTCAAATTGCCGGATCACTGGTATGGAAGCTGCTACTTTGGCATTGTCTTCCCGAAAATATACCATGTGAATGAAATTTCTGGAAGCAATGAAAATACTAATGGCTTAGTGCGTAGTAAAAGAGAAAGCGTAGGTGAAATAATGGGTAGTATTTTTAGTGCACTGATACCTGGAGTGGGAGTGGTTCTGAACACTCACAGAATTTGCAAATTGTCCACAATAGTGGATGTGCTGTCTACTGACACAGCTCATGGATTTCTGCTGGTCAATACTGAAATGGTTGCGATCAGATCAATGGTTTTGCAGAACAGACTTGCTCTTGACACCTTATTAGCAAAAGAGGGCGGAGTCTGCCGGACTTTGAAAGCGCAACATTGTTGCACTTACATTCCGGACAAAAGTGTACAGCTCAAAAGATATGCGAAAAACATTACTAATTTGGAAAAGGAACTCAAACCACTCGAGGTTGACAGTGCCTGGAAGAGACTGGTTGATGATCTCTCCAATGTAGGTCATTAGTTTGCTAGTTTAGGTAAAAGCTTATTGTTTAAGGTACTAGTGCCAATTGGAGTGATAGGTCTTATCCTATTTCTCATATTCGTCTGTTGCAAATGTCGCCAACACCGAAAGAAATACCAGGTGAATGCGAGACGAGTGAAACGAAGTGCGGATGAGCTTGAATTAGAAGAAATGAATAATAAAATGTATAAAAAGGTGAAAAATTCTCACCCTACTTTAAATGAAAAGGAAAAATTGAATCGCCTGTTGGAAGAGATAGAGATGTACAAGGTGTGAAAGAAAGTTGGCATCTGGGTCCATTTTTTTGTGATGATAGTAAATATCATCAAAGAGGGGATTGATAGAGCAAGATTTCGCATCGCGACTTGCTCGATTCATGAACCTCGAAACTGTTGTAACATCGTAACGAATTGTACGTTTTACTAATATCTTTTATTTCCGATATATATGTATGATAGAGAAGATTGCCTATGTGTTTTACTAATACGATTAATCCGTGTTTCTAAAAATGGCCGCTGCTTGACTTTCCTCTTCTGCGCATGCGTCAGTCACACACACGTGACTTCGTGTAGAGATAGTTTTGGAGGGAAAGGGTGCGCATGCGTAATAAGCAATAAGATGGCTATGCGCGGATAACCTGGTGAAGCCTTGTGCTGCTGCTCTTGTGAAATTGTTCGTTGCACTCACCAATAATGCATAGTATATTTTTATAATGATAAACCTGTAGTGTGAAATCATGACATGTAATACATTCATTTATTTCTATGTACTAATTTGTTTTCGCTTACTTTTCATGTATCCTCGGCACTGAGGGGTGAATGGGGATGGGGAGTCCATCTTGGAGGGTACTTCTGCGCAGAATCAATCAATGGTGAAGATGGCATTGAAACCAAGCCAAGGAAGGTTGTTGGCAGAGCCTGCATGAGAACATGCACCTTCACCCAGCCAGAAGCATCTAGATTGTATTATATTGTAACACATTGTATTCTTTTGCATTGTATTCCGTGCGACTTCTCGTGGGAACCCCAATCTTGTTAGGCGGCACCTTAGGATGCAAATTAGGCCTTAGAATAGTCTGTTCTGATTGGTGTGTTAACCAAAGCCTACCTTAGGACCAATCCAAATTGTCGGATTCTGACACTTTGCAACATTTGGGGGGTGGTACCCTGTCCCAAAACAGTATAACTAGCCTAGGTTTAGCTAGAGAATTTGTCCGACTTGTCTGAATAGCTGACCTGTCACTGACCCAACGCACTCAATAGGTGACTTGATACAGAGGTGCTGCGGAGCTCTCTGTCCGAAATCTGACCATAGACTCTGAAGGTTTTACTGAACCTTAAGTGCTGGCGGAGCACTTTTTCTGGGAATTCTCTGACCCAATCGGGGTCCTGATCGATAGCTGCAGAGAGGGTGGAGCGCAGGCGTTGCTTCCGAACTGCGGGTGCTGGTCGTATCCTGGTGGTCCTGTCTTGATCCGAATCTGGGTTTCCTGTGCTGTCCTGGGGTGTCCATTCTGCACCTGCTGTCCCACTGAGGGTTATCCTTCCTTGAGGGTTTTCCTGTCCTTAACTGACCCGTGGCCAGGGTTGGTTTTCACACCAGTCTAGGTAAATATCGCTCTGGGTTCTTAAACTGCACCTTTCTATTTTTCTGTCTTTGCTTTAATAAAGACATACCTTTGCACGTGATAATTTTCCATGCTTTCTCCTGCAACCATTGCATTTCATAAAGTCATTTGCATTTGATTTCATAGCGTGTTCCTATGTTACCCTACCTTTCAGAAATCATTTTCTGTATTGCAGTTTGCAACTTCCTGATATGGTCTTGGTTTTTCTCTCGTAAACTGACTAAAAGTAACTCAGATTTATAGCGTGCTCACTTTGCCCCCTTATCTTAGTTTTCCTCTCACTTAGCGGGTTCCCTGTCGCACTAGCATTCTTTTGGTAAAACTGTATGACTGCCCTTTATTTGAATTTAAGATAAACTTTTCAAAACTTCCAGTTGTCCGTGGTCATTTTATAAAAGTAAAGTCATTATTTTGAATGGTGTATTTTGCTGCCTTTCCTTTTACAGCTAGCTCCCTGACCCATCGTGGTCATAGGTACCTATAACGGTGGATGGTAAGTTGGGTACACTGGAAATAAATCGAAAGGGAACTTACAATTATTGGTAGTAGATTGTGTGGTCATCTGATCAATGTATATGATAAAGTAAAGTATATGGGCCCGAAGCCAGAAGTGGCGTAATTATTGGTCGGGTGACCCGCGATCTCTAGCATCTCCACTAGGTGTAGTACCCAAGAAAGAACCGGGGGCTTTCAGATTGATACACCACCTGTCTTACCCAGAGGGGGCTTCTGTCAATCATGATTTGGAGGAGGGTTCATGCTCTGTGTCATATTGTGCACTGGACGTGGCCTTGGACCTAGTCAGGCGGGCGGGCAAAGGGGCCTGGCTAGCGAAGGCCGACATTGAATCAGCCTTCCGCTTGCTGCCAGTTCACCTGAGCAGCTTTCACCTACTGGGCTTCAAGCTAGACGGATTGTACTACTATGACAAATGCATGCCCATGGGCTGCGCTGTGTCCTGCGCTTATTTCGAAGCGTTCAGTTGTTTCCTACAATGGGCCCTCAAAGACACTTGCGGAGTGGAATGGGTGAGCCATTACCTAGACGATTTCCTGTTCATTGGAAAAGACGGGACACAGCAATGTTCACAGGCCTTGGCTGACTTTGAAAAACTTGCAGGACACCTGGGGGTCCCCCTTGCACCTGGCAAGACCGTGGGACCTGCTCAAGTGTTGACGTTCCTGGGTATTGAAATTGAAACTGTCTCACGTGAGTCCAGGCTTCCGTCTGACAAAGTTCATGATCTGACTAGTCTGATCAACTCCTTGGCAGGTGCAGACTGTGCCTCCCTCGAATGCATTAGGGATTACTAGGGAAGCTGAACTTTGCAGCTAGAGTCATCCCAGCTAGGAGGGTGTTCGCCAGAAGACTTGCTAGGGCCACCACCAATGTCACCAAGAAACACCACAGGGGAGGAGCCTAGCTCGCGACCGAGATGGCCGCGTTTTAGCTCGGCTCCGTTCAACCGCCTGTTTTCTTCGATTATCCTGTATTTCTCCTGCCCCGGGAAGCCCTCCTTGCTGTGTTTCGGTGTTGCGGACACTTTGCGGACACTTACCCGTTGCTCCGGTGATCCTGGGTGCTGTCGATCCTGTGCGGTGGTCCCGCTCGGAGCCTTCGGGGCGGACTGGCCTGGACCTCCTTGCAGCGACGGGACGTGACGGAGCGCGATGGTCGGCCCTTGCTGGCGCTGTGGATCTGGTTGCGGAGGCTGATGTGCGAATAGGCCGGCTGTGCCCGTTGGCGGACCCTGCTGGCCTGGGCCTTGGGGTGCGGACGCTGCCTCCTGCGGGGGAGCCTCCTCATTTATCCGGCTTGGTCCCCCCTTTGTTCCCCGGCCCGGCCATTTTGGATTTTCCGCCCGGGCTCGGAGAACGGGGCCGGCGGCACGAGGGGGCCGACGAACATCCTTCTTCTGGTGGGTCTCCTTCCTGCCTTGGGGCGCCCTGCCGCAGTTCGGCTGACCTCCTTTTGCTTTGGTGTTGCTCCGGCCGGGGTCCCCGACGACCGAGGGCTTGCTGGGCTCCTAAGATGGCGGCCGACCCTGGGAGTCTCTGCCGGGCCTGGGCGAGCACTGGGGGCCCGCCACACGGCCCGGATGTCGGATCTTGTGAAGGGTTTCCTGCACTTCAAGTTGTCCTGGATGCGCTATACTCCTGGCGGACTTCCGTGGCTGCGCCTGTTTCCCCTGTGGAGGCGGACCCACTATTCGAATTAGACGGGCCCCCGTCGTCGGATTTGGCTTCCTCGTTGCAGGGTACGGCTGGTGTGCTCCTGGTTTCTGTGCCTCCGGCGGAGACCGCATCCTTGGGTTGGAGACTCTCCGACGCCCTTCGTCGTCCTGTTTTGTTGCCTCGGCCGCTGGTCTGCGGTCCGTTTGCATCCTGTCCAGGCCTCGATGATCCTTTCTGTTTCTCATCACGTCGGCTCCCCGGCCGGGGCGCCTGTGCCGACCCAGCTGGGCTTGCCTCGTTGGACCTGTCCTTAGAACTGTGCCTGCGGTGCGAAGGTTGTACCGTAACTTTTTTGTATCCTCCGTATTTTCTTTCACGTTTCTTCTCAGGACTGCCGCTGGATTTACTCCTGAACCCTGTGTCCCTCGTCGTTTGGACTTTGTTTGTTTGGATGATTACAACCTTGGACAAAAGCGGACAGGGCTGAAATGACTTATTATATGCGGTAGTCTTGTTTTTGATCTATGACCGACATGTGCTGTTGTGATGTTGCGTAACTTCGTGGGACTCCTGAAACTTATCCTGATATCGTTAACTTCCCGTGGGCTCTGCCTCTCCCCTTTTCACAGGTGGTGGGATGGTTGCAGATAATACTGTTTTTTCGCCCTCTCCCGTGTGTAATGTTCCCTCCTTTCCCTGGCCCTTCTCTTTTGCCTTTGTTTCTACCTTGTTTCTTTCTTCTATATTTCGGGTTCTATTTAGGGCGACAAGCACGCTGCTGGGGGGTTGGCCGTAGCCTTCTGCAGGGGTGTAGGGTGGGCTTATGGGGTGGGTGGGGGGGTCTGTTGCTGTTTTTGGGGGGTCTTTTTCCTCCCTTTTTCTCCCTTTTTGGTTCTATGGCCCTTGTGTATCCCCTCTTTCGGGGCTCTGTCTCGTCGTCTGTCCCCCTGGTGTCTTTCTGGGGTATTTTTCCGGTATCGCGATGATTGTGATTTGCTGGGTGTGTTTTCTTTATTTTAATGTCTATTTTGTATCGGGTTATTGTTTTCCTGTTTCGTCGCCCGGGGGCGGGTGTTTGGGTAAGAGTCCCTTCCTTTTCCTTCTTCCCCTTTCCCTTTTCCCCCCCCCCCTTATGTGGGGTTCTCTTCTTTTATTGGGGGTACGTTTCGTATTGTTTTTGTATTTGGGTCCTTTTCTGTGCTGTTCGGTGGGACGGGTGGTAGCTGCGGTGGGCGGGCATTGGACGATGTGTGCAGTGGCCTTTCCTCATGTCCGTTGTTTTGACCGGTGCTTATTGGTATGCCTATTTCGTATTTGTTTCTCCTGTTTTTTACGCTCGTTGTGTTGCTGCCCGCCGCGGCCCCACCCCTCTGGTTTGTTTCTCGGCCCGCCATACTCCTGTACTCCCTAACCCGTCCTTTAAAAAATACGAAAACTACCTTTCTAATTCTTTTCTCCTGTGACTGCTTTAAGATGCTTGTTATTTCTCCTGTTTCTTTGCCTTTGTATACTGTGATACTCTGTGCATTGCTCCTGACATTCGGCTCTGTGGTGGCCAGCCCGGTGGGTTGTAGGCCCGTATTTGTGAGCTCTCTCTGTACAATAAAGGTTTTCAAAAAAAAAATAAATAAAAAAAAAAAGAAACACCACAGGGTTAAATTGAGTAAAGGAATGCAACGTGATCTGGCTATGTGGGCAGAGTTCTTAGCAAACTTCAATGGGGTAGTGATTTGGAGGGCCCCCTGGGCTAGCAGCCCTGACCTAACTCTCTTCACAGATGCCTCAGGCAGGCAGGGATTTGGTGCCATCTTGGACAAGGACTGGTGTGCAGAGAAATGGCCAAATTCCTGGCATACAAAAAAGGTTACTACAAAGATCACTGTACTTGAACTTTTTCCCATTGTTGTTGCTTTTCACCTATGGCCAGCTATTCTGGTGGCCAAGAGGGTCCTGTTATGGTCAGATAACCTTGCGGTAGTGCAAGCCATTAACTCCCATTCTGCCACCTGCCCCTTGGTGTTGTGTCTCCTACGGGAGTTGGTGCCAGTGTGTCTTTTCAACAATGTAGAATGCAGGGCCCGACACATCCAAGGTACTAAAAACATCGCGGCGGACGCTCTCTCGTTTTCAGTGGCACCGTTTCCGTGAAGCATGGCCGAGAGCGAGAGAGGAGGCAACGCCTTTCCCAGCACATCTATGGTACCACTTGAAGTGGTGAAGCGAATGAGGGGACTTGGAGAACTATCTTTAGCACCGTCAACAATCAATAGATAGAGGACATGCATTGCCAAGTTTTGTTCTTTAATGGGAACATGGGTGGACTGCGCGCCTACCCTAGAAGTGAGAGTGCAGTCTTTTATACTGTGGGCTAAGGATAACAAGAAGAGCCACTCATGGATTTCTAGCCACCTTGCCGCCATCTGCCACCATACCAAGCTTAGGGGGTATGCTGACCCTACCAAGGCCTTTGTGATCAGGGCAGCGCTAAAAGGTTGGGCCAGGAGCGAGCCCAAGGCTCCTGATAGCAGATCTCCCATAGATTTTCAGACTTTACAAGGGATGATCAACTGGCTTCCACAGGCTACCTCCTCCGATTTTGAGGCTGCGCTGTTCACAGTACCTTTTAGCATGGCCTTTATTCGGGGCATTTCGAATTTGTGAATTGGTGGCTAGATCGAAGAATGACACTTCAAGAGTGGCACTTAATTTGCAGGATGTTTCCCTCTTGGGAAAGACTCTCAAAATTACCTTGCGTAAATCCAAGACTGACCAGCGGGGTGGAGGGAAAGTGTTTGTCTTAAACAGCTTAGGAGCTGATAAGTACTGCCCAGTCTCACTCTTCTATGCATACTTAGCGGCACGCCCGGCAGTTGAAGGTTATCTCTTAATCCATGCAGACAGCACCCCCTCACCAAATATCAGGTTGAACATGTCATGCATACCTGTCTGGCATTGTCAGGCGGCAATGCTCCAGGCAAGAGATTTTGTACACATTCCTTCCGCATAGGTGCAGCCACCACTGCTTTCACTGAAGGATTGCCAGCAGAAGGCATTATGCAAGTTGGGAGGTGGCAATCTAACTGTTTTAGAAAATTCATTAGACCCTGATCTTGGAAGGAGCAGGCTTGTTCCGCCAATCACCAAGTGTGGAGGCACTGTTATAGGAGCTAATGTTTAAAGTTGTGGCGTGTCCTTGTTTTTGCAGTGTTGTGTTAAAAGATTTGCAGTGTTGTGGTGTTTAATAAACAAGATTGTTACAAACACATCTCTTTATTTACCAGGAAAGAAAGTCTGGGTAATGGGCCACTCGGGTGTCACCAGATTAGCGCAGCGGGCCAAAAGCAGGGATTGGAAATATGGGTTCTGCCAAACCGAGATCCTTTGGCTGGGAGTCACAGGCATGCGTTGGAACGGGTTGTTGGGCACCTTGCGGCAAGAATTGGATAGGACCACTCTCCCTCCAGATGTGCTAGTTATCCACCTCGGAGGGAACGACTTACCGGCTTTGGGCAAAAGAATATTGCTGACGGACATGAAGGAGGCAATGTGCAAAATCAGCAACTTGTTGGGGTCCTGTGAACTTTGTTGGTCAGAAATCACACCACGCCAAGTGTGGCACGGGGCGAGATCAGGACTAGCAATAGAGGTTGCGCGCAGGAGGGTTAACTGTGCCATGCGCAAATTCACTGACCAACAGGGCTTTGGTTTCATAAGACATGGGGAGCTGCATGCGAAGTCCACAGGCTGCTTTGACAGCGACGGGGTTCACCTTTCCCAGGTGGGGATGGACCTTTTCCTACTAGACCTAGAGGATGCTCTTGGAATAGCAGGCTGCAAGTAATGAAGGGAGTTCAGGTGGGGGGCCCTGGTTGTGGCGGTCGCCACACCCAGGGCTGTGGCGGAGTTACAGGATGATCCAGAGGTGAAAGGGACGCAGGAGTCCCTATTCTGGAGCACAAAGGGTGCTGAGGCCTAATATCCCCAGGAGATCTGTGCGGTGGACCCTGGGGTGCGACGGCGCCCCGTTATCCTACGGGCGGTTGGAAACCTGGACAACCGGGGGTCGCTTAACGCTCCGCCCCTCGTAGGGGGTGTGTGAGCAAGATGGTGGACAAAGAGTTCACCGGAATTGCGAGGGGCTAGTCCTCTCACCACAACCGCGAAGCACCGTCTGGCCAAGGCCGCGTTGCTAGAAGGCTCATCAGTTGGTAAGCTGCGAGGGGCAGCTTGCCTTTGGATCATCTGTAAGATAACCCACCTTGTTGGCATTGTTATGCTAATAAACCTGCAGACCGTTTTCCCATCAACAATTTGTCTGGTCTGTTTATTGCATGTTCTATTTCGGGGGGGCTGGTGGAAGGGAGGATATGGGCACTAAGCGATCAACGCCCATGCTGCAAACACTAGAGATCGCCATCATAAAGCAGCTATGTACACTGTGCTGAGCGGCAGGCATTGGTAGCACTGCTGAGGCAATGGCTGGAGAGGTGGCTTCGTATAATTAGAAGTTTGGCAAAAAGCTCTATTTAGTATAAGTGGGTCACGCACACCAGGCGCTACAAAATGCAGGACATAGAGTGTATATATCAACGTGCTTGGACTCTGAATAATGCGTGCACAGAATAATTACGCTATAGGCCGTTGCGGGTTGGGATGTACAGAGACGCGGTCAACAATTGCGCGCAGATATTGTAGTGCAGGGCACTGGCGTGGCAGAGAGTGCACAGTGCAGCCTGAATGAGATGACTCGCGGTACCGGCGGTATGAAAACACAAAGCTGCTGATGCAAAGTGAATGGAGACACTGTCTGCCAATATGCAAGGCTGTATAGTGAAATGGAACCCCCACCGCAGATTCTGTACAATCCTAGCACACTGAAGTTCAGAAGGAATCCGGTGGCAGGATATATTGCATAACACAGGAGCAGGCTAACCACAGAAATTGTTCAGCTTGCAGTTGTGTAAGACGGAAGCAAAGGGCAGCATTTAATGAACATAGGCACTATACTGGTGCTGACCAGTGATATGAACTAAAGGGGCACTCTTATTCGTTCTGCATTAAACAACAACGTCCGCTCCTGCACCAACGTGTTCCGTCTGTGAAATTCCAATAGCTGTGAGGTGGGCTAAAAAACAAAAAACGCTCTGTGGCCCTGCCTGCATAAACCAGGTGGTCGCACCTGCGGGACAGACTACGTGCTCATACAGGAATCATGGGCAAGATGGATAAGCAACAATCTAAGCTTCCATTCTAATCCAAGCGGATCACAAAGTCTCAAACGCAAGCTATGTCAGATACTGAACCAGAACTGGAAGCACGTACCAGTAGCAAACTAGAACGTATGATGCTTGCAATGCAACACAGTTTGCAATTGATTGACAGCAAACTAGACACCATTAATCTACAGATAGATAACATGGAAGCGAAGCTCGACAAGCATGGCTTGCAGCTGGCTGAAGCAGAGCAGCGCATATCTACCAGAGGCAATCAGGTGGAGGTTGTTAGCACATTTTGCTCACAAATGGAGAAGGTATTTGCAGTGATACAGGTGAAAAATGAAGACCTTGAAGCCAGGTCACGGCGTAATAATTTGCGTACCACAGGTGCGCCTGAATCTACCAACATGGGCAAAATGGAGCTGTACGTTGAGACCATTCTAAAAGACATTCTGGGGGCAGACCATTTTTCATCTATGTGGGTTGTGGAGCGTGCACACAGGTCCCTGGCACCCAAGCCTGTGCCCGGCGCTCCGCCGTGCCCTATAATTGCCAGATTACTAAACTACCGGGATCGAGACACTGCTCTACGACTGGCCAGGGAAAAAGGCAATACAATTTATCAAGGCATGGAGGTTGCGCTGTTCCCTGACTTCACAGCTGCTGTACAACAAGTGTGACGTGAATTTCATACAGTAAAAAAAAATGCAAACATTGAAAATCCAGTATGCAATGCTGTAACGGGCGCGGCTCTGAATACAGCATGAGGGCAAGGGCAAGATCTTTACAACACCAAAAGAAGCCATACGGTTTGTGCGTCAGATTGAGCGACAAGAAACGTTGAGAACAGCCGGTGAAGATGCAGACAATGAAGATTGAACACATGCGCTGCATAAAGCAGTGAGACTGGTAAAAATAGCAAGACTGAGTAATGCTGCATATGTGAGACTAACTGGTGAATTGTGTTGTTTTTATACTATGTGGATAAGGTTTTTGTTGCACCAAGGACGATATGAACATATGCTGGTTAACAGGTATACTGCACAAGTAGCAACGATTTTTTGTGATATTGCTACATACACTCTGATGCTCCATTTGTGACATCAAAGGTGTAGAGACTCCATGATCACTTGCATTCTGGTGTATTAAGGTGTAGTTGGATGGGGGAATTTATATACTCACCCCGACCCCCCCTTGTCACCACGTGGGGGTCTGATAGTCACCGGAGACCCCCCAAGAAGGTATACCCCAAAATTGATTTAAGGTTATTTTTGGACACCGACGAGGTGTTATTATTTGATAAAAGACATGCTGTTGCATGGATGTGTTCTTTTGTTTCACATGGGGATCATTAGCATAATTGGGATGTTGAAGTGGGTGGGTGGGTCGGTTGGGGAACTATGCAAGTACAAAAGTATGTTGGGCAAAATACAATTGTTGATAATAGCGCATGCATGATCAGTCAGCAAAGTTAAACAACCTAGATTGAGAGATAATGGCAGAAATGGCAGGTATTAATGGTAATATACTATCATGGTTGACATGGAATGTCAGAGGTCTCAATAACCCTAAGAAAACCTGACAGGTATTGGCTTATTTGGACAGGCATAATATTCAAGTGGATCTGCTGCAAGAAACTCACCTCAAGAAGCACACAGCAAAAGAAGTGGTATCTCGATGGGCTGGGGTGTGACCAACGTCTTTTTACTCCTCATATGCGAGGGATTTAATGATATTAATCTATTGTGGAATATCTCCTTCGGTATCTATTACTACCATTAGGGTATGTTCCATGGCCACCTACCTAGCTTGTTTCCCAATAATTGCAAACACCCACTAAAAATCCCCATTTTTAATTGCACACGCTGTCCTTGTTTCCTTTATCCTGAGGAAGACCCACCATGACCACCTTCAATTTATGCACTCTTCTGAGTCAAAACGTAGACGTGTTTGTCTTATCCAAACCCTATTTTCTCCACTCCATGTGAAAGGCAAACTAAGTCTTGTCAGACTGGAGATTCATGTATTTAGCAATGGATGACTTTTGAATAACCATTTTAAACTTCTTACAGCACTGTATATATTGTACTCACATTCAGCACTTTTTTGCACTTCTGTCACTTATTGACCCTTGTGCCTTTTTCAGAATATCATAGTTTATAGCCTACCACAGCCTTACCATGTCACTCCTATACCACAAAAAAATGTAAAAAAATAAAAAAGTGATTAAATGTTGAATACATTCTTTTGATGTATTCATGATTGGTGTTTTTTCCTGTTTTTCTCTCTTTTCCATTTATTAATTGTTGGAGTAATTGATTTTCTCTTCACTGTATAGTATTTAGTAAGTGGTAAAGCAATTCCGTACCCGACAGAACCAACATTACTTTACATTGTATACACCCAGGTTCCGAGGGGCACTGGGTTACCCCATTATACTAGAGGTGGATAGAATAGAGCCTTGATGTACCACGCTTCTAAAGTGATTAAGGTTGAAAAGAGTGTTGACCTTTTTTATATGTTGATATATATTTTCCAAGTATGAAGCACATCAACTAAGGGGAGCACCACTGAGCTAGTTTAGTAGAGTTTGGTGATTTACCATAATAAATCCTCAATTAAGTCGAGGAGAATGAGAAGACAAGAGTCACAGTCATTTTCAGTGATGCACAGTGCATCACCAGTTATTTGGAACACAGTGGTCTCATTGTTATATCATGATCTAAAGCAAACCTGAAGGTCACCAAGGAGGGTATTCTCTGGCATAAAATGTTTGAGCTGAGTTGAGTTGCAGCTTTCAATGAAGGTAACAAGGAAATGCAGATGCAACATTGGGCAGAGGTTGTTCAAGTCTTCCAGATCTGCAGCTGGTTTTCTAGGCATCACTGTGACCTGGCCAATTTTGGACAGTTGGGAACCTCCCCTTGGCCCAGATGTGTTGGTCAGTAAATTCCAGTAAGGTATTACTGAGGTGCTCTTGCGTTTTTATCATAATAATAGATTGTGGATCATAGAAGGCAGCGATAGCTTGAGATTAGCTTTTATGTTACTTTTATTCAGTTTTTTGTATCTTCCTAAATGACTTTGAAATATCAGAAGATTTCCGATAAGGTTAATAGTGAGCCAGGCCATTGATTGGGCGAGAACAGGAGTGTTCTACTTATTTGGTCTTTTTCGAAAGGAAATGAGAGAATTTCGGGTTGATGTTATTGATAATTAGAGGAAGGTGAATGGATTTGGTACAAAAGGGGGTGGTGATGGACGGAGCATCTGAACCAATCAAACACTCACACCCAGTCTAAAGATCTGGGTTTGATCCATCACCGTTCTTTAGCCCACTCTGCCACCCCAGTTCAGACATGGCTATTTGCAAATCAGTCTGACCCTGTGCCTCATGGGAACAGTCCAGCCCGAACTGCCAAGCCATGCCTTCCCTGGACCGGAAACAAGCTTCCGAAGACCGGATACTGGCATTACAGCCTCTTCAGCCCGGCTTTCTTGAATCCAGTGCAAAGTGAGCAAGGGACTCACGTCTGAGCATACCCTGCCACACTTATGGCGGCCAAAGCTGTAAAAAAGGGGGTGGTGATGGACGGAGCATCTGAACCAATCAAACACTCACACCCAGTCTAAAGATCTGGGTTTGATCCATCACCGTTCTTTAGCCCACTCTGCCACCCCAGTTCAGACATGGCTATATGCAAATCAGTCTGACCCTCTGCCTCATGGGAACAGTCTAGCCCGAACTGCCAAGATTAGTTTTTATGTTACTTTTATTCCGTTTTTTGTATCTTCCTAAATGACTTTGAAATATCAGAAGATTTCCGATAAGGTTAATAGTGAGCCAGGCCATTGATTGGGCGAGAACAGGAGAGTTCTACTTATTTGGCCTTTTTCGAAAGGAAATGAGAGAATTTCTGGTTGATGTTATTGATAATTAGAGGAAGGTGAATGGATTTGGGTCAGTTTTAAACTAGGTCAGTGTACGATCTTCATGCCACTTGCAGTCATTCAAGCTGTAAAGCCCCAGGAGCAATCTATATTTACAAGATAAATGTGATTAAGAAGTGTGCAGCATCAAAAGTATCTATTAGGAACATGTTTAGCTTTATAAATGCTAATGAGGAATGCCAACACCTACTGAGATGTAGTCCTGAACCAGTGGGGACCTGCCTTTAGGCTCTTCATGTGGTCTAATTAAGTTAATGGTTGGTCTAGGGCAGGCTTATCCAATGACTTGTGAACTACTGGTGGCTCTCCAACTAACTGCAGGTAGCTCCCATGTGTCCATCCCAGCCTACTAAATTGCAAACTTTTGCTTGGTTAAATTAATATATGTATGCCAAAATTGTCTGTTCAAGATGAACATGTGTGTGTTTTCAGAATTCAGAAGCTGATATTTGGAGAAAAATGGCTAAATTCCCCAAAAATATTTGAAGCTGATTGACACCCGCAGTATCATCTAAGTAAGCTGAGAGACAGGCCAAATAACTGATTCTTTATTTAAACATATTTCTCTCTTTCCTTTCCGAGATTTGCTGGTTCTGTCCACCCTGTGTACACAGCAGCAGGAAGACGGTGCCATTAACTCTGCTGTGGATAAATAACCAGGCAGCAAGACGTGCCAAGATCCATAAAGTATGTTGATTGAGGCCAAGGCACTGTGTGTTGCCAGGATTGTGTACATGTGTTTACGTTTAGTGTGTGTGAGCAGTATGTCATGTTTGTGTATGTATGTGAATTGCCACATGTAAATCTTGTGTTTGTATTTATCATGTACACACACTATATGTGTACAAATATAGTGTTTGCTGCAATGAGTGTGTCTATATTATGTGTACATCTCCAATACACTGATTAAGTTAGGGACGTTTACATGATTTCTTCCCAGCCAAGCAGGATTTATGCTTGATTGGAAAATAGCTTTTGTTGAATGCCCATTGCCCAACTTCCCTCTCCCACCCTTACATCCTGTCTTCTCAGGTGAGAAGTGCATGCTCCCTTTAGACAAGCTACTGGTTATTTAATTGCACTTCGCGACACTACTCCTCTCCTTCGAAGCAGGCTCATGTTGGGAGTTCTTTTTTCTCAATCAGCAGCCAGTTTAATCTGTGGAGCCCAGAGTCAAAATTTAACTTGAGCAAGATTACAAATGCCTAGTGCTGCCTTTGTTGAGCTGGATAGAGTGGACTCTGATTAACCAGCTAATATCTGAAGGCCATGCATTCAGATGCTTTGAGTGTACTGTGCACGTTGACATCATTGCCCACATCTAGCACACACTGCAGTGCTTATCGCAGGTGAGGCATCACTGAGCACCAGCGCAGCACCTTCTCAGCACCACTCGGCACCACCTCACCATTACTCAACACCAGCACAGCACCACCTCAGCATCACTCAGCACTAGCACAGCACCACTTTAGCACCACTGCAGCATCAGTGCATAGCACCACTTCATCACCAGTCAGCATCACTCAGCGCCACTTCTGCATCACTCAAAAACACCACCACAGCACTACCTGAGCATCACTCAGCAGCACTTGACCACCAAAACACCACCAAAGTACCACCTCAACATTACTCAGGCGCAGCACCATCTCAGCACCAGCGCCGCACCACCCCAGCACCAGCACATCACCACCTGAGCACCACTTCAGCATCATGCAGCCCCAGCGCAGCAACATCTCAGCGCCAACGCAGCACCATCTCAGCACCAGCACACCACTCCCCCCTCACCAGAGCAGCAGTCCCTCAGCACCAGCGCAACACCAGCTGTGCACCAATGCAGCACCACCACTTACTACCAAAGCTGTTTATCCCCCTTCCCATAACAAACAAAACCTTTAACAATCAAGCATTAGAACAGACAGGAAGAAATTGCCAGCATTGCAAGGGCAAAAAAAACTGGAAGACATTTTTTTGTTAATTCTTTTTTAATAGGGCCGTTCAGTTGTACACAATAACTTCTTGGTAATATATAAAGTATCACAAATGCATGTAAAATATTTTTATTATAACTTTTCAACATACTGCTATACAACATAGCTTAAAGATATTGGCAAAGCCAATAGATCTGGCTAAACACATCAATAAATCAATCACTGCATTTATAGAGCGCGCTACTCTCCCGTGAGGGTCTCAAGGCGCTGGGGGAGAGGGGGTGCTGCTACTGCTCCAATAGCCAGGTCATGAGGTATTTCCTGAAGGTGAGGTGGTCCTGGGTCAGTCATGGTGTGCTGGGAGGGAGTTCCATTATTTTGGCTGCCAGGTAGAAGAACGATCTTCCTCCGGTGGTGGTTCTGCGAATCCGTGGGACGGTGGTGAGGGCGAGGCTGGCAGAGCAGAGCTGGCGGGTGGGAGTGTAGAACGAGAAGCGGTTGTTGAGGTATTCGGGGCCCATGTCGTGTGCGTGGGTGAGGAGCCTGAACGTGATCCTCTTGCTGACGGGGAGCCAGTGCAGGTTTCTCAGGTGGGCGGATATGTGGCTGTGGCGAGGGATGCCGAGGATGAGTCGCGCGGAGGCGTTCTGTATGCGTTGCAGTCGTTTCTGGAGTTTGGCGGTGTTTCCTGCGTATAGGGCGTTTCCATAGTCCAGTCGGCTGGTGACGAGGGCCTGGGTGACGGTCTTTCTGGTTTCGGTGGGGATCCACTTGAAGATTTTTTGGAGCATGCGCAGGGTGTTAAAGCAAGAGGATGAGACGGCGATGACTTGCTTGGTCATTGAGAGGGAGGAGTCGAGGATGATTCCCATGTTGCGAGCGTGGTCCGAGGGTGTCGGCGCGGAGCCCAGCGCCGTGGGCCACCAGGAGTCGTCCCAGGCGGATGGGGATTGAGCGAGGATGAGGACTTCCGTCTTGTCTGAGTTCAGCTTCAGGCAGCTGAGTTTCATCCATTCTGTGACGTTTTTCATTCCTTCCTGGAGGTTGTTTTTGGCGTTGGCTGGGTCTTTGGTGAGAGAGAGTATCAGCTGGGTGTCATCGGCGTAGGAGATGATGTTGATGTTGTGTTTGCATGCGATGGCGGCGAGGGGGGTCATGTAGATATTGAAGAGGGTTGGGCTGAGTGAGGAGCCATGAGGTACGCTGCAGATGATCTCGGCGGCCGCTGAGCGGAAGGGTTGGGAGGCGGACTCTCAGGGTTCTGCCGGAGAGGAACGAGGTGATCCAGTCCAGGGCCTTTCCTTGGATCCCAGTGTTGAAGAGGCGGGTTATTAGGGTGTGGTGGCATACGGTATCAAAGGCTACCGAGAGGTCCAGGAGGATGAGAGCGGTTGTTTCTCCGATGTCCATCATGGTCCTGATGTCGTCGGTGGCTGCGATGAGGGCAGTCTCGGTGCTGTGGTTGGCTCGAAATCCGGACTGGGACGGGCCGAGCGAGTTGTTTGCCTCGAGGAATGCAGTCAGCTGTTTATTGACAGTCTTCTCGATGACTTTCGCCGGGAAGGGAAGAAGAGAAATAGGGCGAAAGTTTTTGAGGTCTTCGGGGTCTGCCATGGGTTTCTTCAGAAGGGGGTTGATTTCTGAGTGCTTCCAGCTCTCAGGGAAGGTGGCTGACGTGAAGGAGTTGTTAATGACGTTCACATAAGGTCCCAAAGATGGGACTTATTGGCTATGCCAATGTTTGTTCTTAATGCCACTATGATATGGCATCATCTTGACCAGCCCGATCTCGGCGGAATGAGGGGTAGGACACAAGCCTGCCACGCGGAGAGCTATAGCCTCAAACCCAGAGGCATTTATCGCGCTGTACAACCCGCCGAGTATTGATGGGGCAGATAATTCCTGACTTTTAGGCAAGGAACAACATTATTGAGGTAAAAAACTCATCCCATATTTTGATGTATGAGCCATCTTAGTTGACATAAGTTATTTTCTTTTGTAGACAACACCATATAGGTCCTGACGAATCGCAAGTCATTGCACATAGCGAGAAACATGTCGACCGTCTTTTTACATCCTAGTCTAGTCTAGAACAAGGAAACATTATTTTCCAGATAGTCTAGTCTAGCTTCACCTTTTAATTGTAACGAGGGAACACCCGAATAAAGTAGTCTCAGGTACCCTACGCTACATTTTAACTCACAATAAAGTCTACAACTCCTCTGGCCCCATACCCACACTTCACCCATAGGCAGTTGGATTCAAAAGATCTCCGCCAAAGAGCCCCTCTTTGAGGTGAGCCCGTTGGGAATTGCACCGCCTACCCGACGAGGAGCAACGCCTATGATGAAGCATGACACCTGCAAGGGTGTGTGAGGCAAACATATCCAACACAATGGATACCCAGTGGGAGGTTAACACCCTTTAACCACCACTTTCTCCTTTGACCAGTGCATCTCACTCCCTTTCTTGTCTACCCGAGGAACAGCCTTGTCCACTTTTCTTGAATAAAAAATCATCATGTCAGCACAATAATCTTACCTTTATCTCAGTTGCTAGCATCCAGGAGAGGGCCCGATGTGATTATTTTACTGTGCACCCAAACAATAACCTTCAGATGTATTATCTAGATAGCCTATTACTCTGTATATGCATTTCCAGTCAGCAACAGTGATACAACATCCCCTGGTGTCCACATTGCTATCAACGTGGGGTACATCTAGAAATTCGGACTTCTACCATCCCTTAATCATGTAAGTCTGGGAAAACTGAATTCTACTACTGTATCTCATAATTTGTACTTTCTCAGCATCTTTTATATGCTTTTTAAAATGTATTTTTATTTCTTATTCATGGTTATGTATTATTGCTTATCTTTTAGGTATATTTCTCGGCATCTACATAATTTGTGTCACATACCATCTTTACCCTTTGTTTCATAACTTTTTTACTCAGATTTCACAATGATCTTGTATCCAGCTTCTGGATGATGGATACCTCACCACCACTATCTACAGGGACACTGGTTCAGAAGCTAATGTCAAAGGATCCATCCACAAAGTAAACACCCCTGGCTGGAGAAGGGTAGTTGCAATTCCATTTAAATAATAATTACATGCGTGGATCAACCCTACATTCGTAAATGTAAGGACATTCTCATGTAACTAAGTTAAAGTGTGACTTCTTTTAGAAAACTATTGTGAAATAAATCTGTTGAACTATTGACCACAAACTTGATTCTATGTATTTCATCTTTTGTTATCTTCCTCTTGCATGTCCTGGAGCCTGACTGTGACGCTTCTTCAAATAGAAGTGGAGCATGGTGGGCTCTCTGAGAAGGAAATCCAATCCTCATTCAAGTAGCTATCTCGACAGCCATCACCGCCAAAGACAAAGGGGAGGAGGAGGAAGCATTGTATACCTCACAAGAAACCCTTAATCAAGACTCCCTCTCAGCCAGTCAGCAGTTTTGTATGAAGTGTCTACTAATGAATGCTAGTCTTGCCTGACCCCTCTTCCCTTTGCATCAGATGTATTCCATGTGTTGAGAGCCATGTTGTAATATGATTTTCAAGAAGTATCTTATAAATATTTTATGTCAAAAATGTTACATTGGACAGACATTTTTAAGTAGACTTAGTAAACATTTTTTTTTCAATCCATTATTTTACTATAATTCACTTGTGCAAAAAATTGGCACCAGTGAGAGTGTGTTTCATCACCAATGATTGCCCATGTGTGGTGCTTGACGTATTCCAGGGCTTGAGTGAAGCACATTTGAATCTTTCTACCTCTATTAAAGTTGAAATTGAATTAGAAGTGTATTTTGTGAATAGCACTTGAATTATTCTTTTGTGGGTGTGTTTTTGCATGTGCATATTTCACCCTGAACAATAAACAATACCCACTTTGTAGTACTTATTTCTCATTTTCCACCACTTTCCCTTGCTCCTCATTAACTAAAACAACATATACCTACATGTTTGGAGAAGAACAGAGATCTAGGTACAGAAAATATGGAAGAGGCAGGGGTGGATATCTCCGGTCTTGAGTATGTGAATTTCACTATGTAGTGCAGTGATAAGCCTAAGTAAAGAAGTAAACAAGATGATGTCGAGCGAGTTAAAGATTCACAGTCCATTTGTCTATAGGTGAACCATTGTTCAATTTAGTGGGGTAAGGGTGCCTAACACTAAAGATTGTCCTGCCTTGATGGGCAAATGTGGGAAGAAATTGTGTGAGTTCCAAAAGATTTAAGACAGGACAGGAGAAGTACAGAGTCTGGCATATAGTGGTTGCTGACAGTCTAACTAGGAGGTTGAAGGTGGGGGAATGTGTGAGAATTAAGTTGGGATTAAAAAAAGGAAGGGAGAAGCAAAGTTTTCGAAACCAAAACATATCATGAAAATGTATACTAATTTTGAAAAAAAGCAAAGCGTGGTACCTGAGGCAATCACGAAGGAGGTGTGTGAGAGAGAATAGGATGATAAAATGAGTCTGAAAGGAAAAGGGAGACGTCAGGAAAGGAAGTAGTGGAAGAAAGAAAGAAATAACGAAGACATTTGGAGATTAAATTATGTAAATCTTCTAACCATATAGCGATATAATCATCACTCCATTTTGGTTGTTCAATTGTGTTGTTATTTAGCGAACTAGTTAATGAACATTGTAATTTTCTGGTTATTTCTTTTTCCTTTTTTCAGAAGAGGACTATGCTATGATTTGATTCAAAGACTGTATTTCTTGTTAGAACAACTATGGAATGTTATACTAGAACCTGAATGAATGCGACTATGAGAAGTTTTGAGGACCGTCAGTTACATGCCTGGGGTTCTGTAGGAACAAGCTATAATTTTTGGATTCAATAAAACACCGCTTTAGTATCAACGCCCCATTTCTTATATTCCTTAAGTTTGGCACCCAGCCAACATAGTGAAGTTCCTCGTGTGGCTAGATGCAGATTTTATGGTAGAGTGATTTCTCAAAGGTTCTGCTGTTACAACTCATTTTACCCGTTGCCAGACTAGATTATCCTCTGGTGTTTCAGACTTTGGTGCACTGCAACCCTGCATTTTAAGCCTCATATTTCGGCTGGGCTATTTTCAGACTTTGTCTAAAGAGAAAAAGAACTTGAAACACCTGTGTTTTAGCACTGTGGTTCAAGTTTCAGTGTGGTAAATTAATATTTACAGACAAAGGTGTAAGGGGTGAACTTGTGTATCAAGCCTCACTTGTGTGTAGTGGCCAGTTTGTGTGGCTAACCCTTCAAAATAAAGAAAATTGTAATTCGTCATCAAATTTAGCCCACCGACCACCATCTTTCTATGAGTGAAAAGCAGGAGAAGCAGTGGGGAAGGGAATTCATTCGAGTATCTTGTGGGGCTGCGCCATCATATACCGCACTTCAAAACCACATCATCTTGCAACAAACCAGGTTAGACGGTTGGTTCACGTGTGTAAATTGGCATAGATGGATACCCAATGGCATCGTTACTGGATACAGAGATGGATAAGCCATTATGTAACTTTTGAGCAACCAAGCTATTCTAATATACAGGTGAGCATACGTTAAATGTAAGCAGACAGGAAGCTATTGGGTGCCAATTTGGACTTCTTTTCTATAGACTTTCTGGGGGGAGTGTGCATGTTTATTACAAAACACAATTTATTGGGTGTGTGCTAGCCCGACTGGGAAAGGGAAATTAAAATAGCCCTACAAAGTTATTTCCAGGGACGAAAGAATTGAGAGTTTGTGATAAATGCCTTAAGTAAAAGCTGGAGCCCTCCACGTAAAAGTGCTCAATGGATCTGATGTGTTCTTCCAAGTTGTATAAACGTTATGGGCTTAAATAAAACCATTTCGCGGAGATAAGTCATGGAAATGCAGGTTATTCTACCAATGCTCTGCTTTGACCCTCCAGAGTGGTCACTAGTACTTATTTAAAGTGTTTTATATAGCGCTAGCTAGACCCGAAGGTATCAGAGCGCTTTACATACATAACAACATGGTTGCAAACTTACATCAGTTACAAGTTACCAATGATATCAGTAAAAATATTTAAGGAGCATAGAAGAAAAGGAAAATGGACTGAGAAGGGGAAGGGGGTAGAGGAGAAAGGGGTAGCGTATAGATGCAACGGAGAGACGAAGGGAAAGTCTGCCCAAGGTCCGGCTGGGTAGGTGACGGCCGAGAGGGAACCTGCAGCCTCTCTCCTCTTCAGCTATTAGGTAGCTCCACCGGGCACCGGTCACATAACTAGGTCTCAAAAGAAAAACATTTAAGGGATAGAAGGCAAGAAGAAGGGAGTGTAGAGGGGGAAGGGGGTAGAGTGAAGGGGTAGGAGGGAGATAGGACAGAGACGAAGTAACGTCTGCCCAAAGTCCGGCTGGGTAGGTGACGGCCGAGGGTGGATTGTGGTTCTGAAATTCTGGACCCTACCGTTGTCCCGGTATCGAGGTCCGATACCCGTGTCCCGAAACATCAACGTACCATGACGAATTTGGTGTCGACGAACCGATAATGATTAGGACATCATTCCTATGCATTTGCGTCATGATCGAGACATGCTAACACCCCTGAATCGTAGTTTCCGTCCCGACCCCTCAGACACCATTGTGTAAACGGTATCCATTTTGTGTCTTGCCCTCATGATAAGTCAATTAAAGATCAAGCTTGATCTCAAAGGACACGTCCACCTTCCCTGACTCCCCCCTGACCTGTCCCAACTGACTCCCTTGCCTCCAGCCAAAACCTGTTCGGGCAGCTCCTCGCCCAGTGGCCAAACACGATAGCATCAATGCACAACATACCACAAACCATTCATCGCGTACAGATCATGTTTTCTACACACATACACACCTATCCACGCTCCCTGTTTATGGCCAGTTTTATGACTAGGAGGTGCCTTCTTTTATTGGGGCTTCACCGATATCTGATGAGAGTTCCGGGCTTGGCTGGGTAATCTATCACGAATCGGACATCTAAAATACGGGCTTGCCTACATGACTTCGCTCTTTTGTATTATTGTAGAAATATGTGTATAGCCATATCATAAACTCAAGAATTCTTGCTTGCAGCTATTATTTCTGTATATATGGAGAAGGCTGGTTCTGTAAAAACGAACAGTCTCCTGAGAACACATGACCCGTGTTTGTCGTGCTTCTAGGACTTCTGTTACTTGGTAGCTGCCAATAAAACTTGATCTCTGACTGCGACTAGAAGACTCTGTGTTTCTGTAGTCCGGAACAGGGAGAACTCAGAGGTCTTCGGGTGTTATCCCCTGGCACCAAACGGGTTCCTAAAAACCCGTTACCTCAGTTGGCGCCCAACATGGGGCGGTATCAAGCGGCGACGGTCCAAGCCAGATGTTCGTGAGGAGCTTCGTGTGAAAATTCCAGAGGACGGCCAGCCACTTCAGCGACCCCTGTATGTCGACGTGGTTCCGAAGGTCTTTGCTGCGAGGTTCCCCGCGTCCCGACGGCTACGAAGGACTGCTGCCCTGACTATCGCCTTGTTTTGGACCCAGTGATCCTTGGTAGAGCGAAACGATAGACGAGTCTTCTAGCGACGTCACCGATCTTCAAATACTTCAGTTAAGTATAAGTGGAGCGTCTCCCAGTCCTTAGTTCGTCCTTAGTTTTTGGTATCCTTGAGATACGCTTTGATTTGGTACTTGCAAGCCCCAAAGCCGAAGGACTTGTGTATTCACGAGAAATATCGTAACAGTTAATCCTTTGAAGTTTGAAGCTAGACTAGTGAGCAAAGATGCCTGGTTTTAGCAGACTTGGAAACTTGTTTTGTCTTGGTTATAGTAAGGACTCCCGATTAGAGGATTCCTGTCCGGTTCCTCCGATTGGAACTCCAACATATGAGCTCTATGTAAAGCACGGCGTAGGTCCTATCACATATAATGAAGTGTGGATAAAATACACCCACAAGGATGGTGTTTTAAAATGGCCCCAATATGGTAGTTTCGACTCAGAAATATTAGATAACCTAGAGGTCAAATTATTTAAGAGAAAAGCCCGGCCGGCGATGTTTGACTCTTTCCGCTTATGGCGCAAAGAAGCCAAACAGAAAGAAATAAAATTAGCAAAAAGGAATAAAAGAGGTATGTCAATGGTACAAGCTGCCGTTGCATACAGAGATAACGAGGAAGAGCAAGAAAGCGAACAAATACTTAGGAGCAAGAAACTAGCAGTAGATAAATGCTACCCGATGTTACCAAATAAGGGACAAGATCAAGAGGAGAGATCCGAGAAAGATCCATTAATGTCCCACTTATTAAGCTCACCTCCACCGTATGCGTTAAACGCTACCGCACCTCCAAAGCATTTTACTATACCGCGCCCCGGCGCACGTAACCCAGCTCTTGCACGAACGCCAGCTCCTATTCAGCTGGTCTCTACTTCTCCGGCGCAGCCTTCTCAAGGGCCGCCATCTTTGCTACCTACTCTATCTACTTCTACGACTTTGCCTACAGCTCCAGCCATTGTCTCTGATACTACGTCTGCTACTACTTCAACTTCCTCTGCTATTGCCTCTACTTCTTCTTTGCCTCTGCCTGTTTTTTTCGATGCACTTGCTCCTCCGCAAGGTTCTCCTTCTATTAGACAAAGAGTGACGGGTACCGTCACTGGTCTGCTTTCACCTTTCTTCGGGTCGCCTAAAACGACCCCTAAAACAGAAGATAGACAGTTACGTAGTCAACTGCCTGATTACGAGGAAAGAAAAGTGCTGAATGAACTAGCCCGTAAATGGATTACGGATACTGTTAGATATGATGTTCAGTCTGTTATGGATGTTTTCCGCCAATGGAATGCACCCACTCAGAGATACGTATTCGAAGAAATGTGTGTATATCTAGGCGAAGATGTGAAGACAAATGATCCCAAATACACAATGAACGAACTATGGCGTACACGCTTTAAGTTCTATGAAGGTATGATTATAGGTGCAGATGTTGAGAAAGCGATAGAGTTATTGCTCTCTTATAGGAGTAAGGGAAACATCTCTAGATCATGTCACGAAGACGATACACCAGGTGGGAAAAGAGCGAGACAGTACCCCATGAGAGAGATTCCTCCGGTGTGGAGGGAAGGTGATGCGAATGCGAATCCACCAATTCTGCCTCATTTCCAGCGTGTATGGGTACATGTCCCCTGGAAAAGATCCGATGTCTTAGCACTCAAGCAGACACTGCCTGATCCTCGTAAAAACCCGACTGGGTATTATAAGGAGTTTTCACAAACTGCAAGCTCATGTATAATGAATTTAGCGGATATCGACATGTTGTTTGGGAACGTTGTTCCACATCCCCTATGGAGCAAAATACGTCATACGAACCATGACCAAGAACTAGGTGACTCATGGGCGAATATTGCCGCTATAGATGCTAGACAAATTGGTGGTTCTAAACCTGAGCCGTTAATAGCTGAACTTCCCGGTAGAATTATCGCATACATGAAGACGATAATGCCTGAAGTACGCGTAAACTGGGACAAGCTATCTGCAAGCAAGCAGAAGAAAGATGAGAATGTGTCTGACTTTTTCACAAGATTTGAGGAGACTTTCACCGATCATAGTGGTCAGGATATGGCTACCGAGGGTGGCCAAAGATTGTTTGTAGACAAATTTGTACATAATTTAATACCTGAACTGTGTAATAAACTGAAAGATTCAGAGAGTGCTTGGGCTGTCTCTACGTCAGCGCAAATTTTAGCAACAGCCCAGTACTATGAAAATAGACGCAAAGACGAGCTAGATAAAGTCGACAAAAAGACAAAAGATTTAAAAACTAAAGTTCTTCTCCAGCAAGCCTATCCGCCTCGTACGGCTAGTCAGCCCAATTACCAACAACAACAGCAATATTCGAGAAACGCGCAAGGAAACGAGTTTTCCCATCAGCGTATTTCTTATGGCCCGAATCAATGTGCGTATTGCAAAGAAGAGGGTCACTTTAAAGGTAATTGTCCGGCTCTTGCGCGACGTTCGAGCGGTGCTCCAGGTGTAAGGGGAAGAGGTGGTCAACATGCCCCTAGAGGTAGGGGCCGTGGAAATTTCACCCAGAATACGACTTCCTTCCCGCCTCAGAATTCGATGAACAGCTTTGACCAACAGAATAATGCGTCGTCCAGGTCAGCTCAGTACTATGCTGACGACTATTACACCGAACACGAAAATGAGGGTAACGATTGCTAGGACAGCCATGGACAAAGAGAGGGAGTTGTTTCAGTTCCAGTAGATCAGAATGGACCTTATGTCAAGGTAATTACGTCAGGAGTGTCAGAGCCATTTCTGCTGGATACTGGTGCTACAAAAAGTTCTATCATTCACTCGAAACTTCCTGGCGCACCTTTGTCTGGCGAAATGAATGTTTCAGTAGGTTTCTCTGGCGCCCCTGTTAGAAACCCGATCTCCAGTCCTATATCTCTTTCTATTGGCCCGTGCGAATTAGAAGCACCCCTCATTCTTACAACAGGTTGCGGTGAAAATTTGTTAGGTTTGGATTTGCTAAAAAGGTTAAATGCGACTTTGTACTGTTCCCCCTTGGGAGTACAACTTACTCTAGGTAAGAAAGTCATTTCTCCAATGTATTTGTCAAAGGACAATATTCCGACTGAATTGTCATCACTTCCTGATATACTTTGGGCTAATGGCTCTAATGATGTAGGTCGTTTGGAGATAGCACCGTATGTCATAACATTGAAAGCCAACGTTAGGTTGCCACGTATTCCCCAATACAAAATATCTAGCGAATGCGAGAATGCATTATTGACGATTGTTTATGACCTGATTGATAAAGACGTCATCGAAGAAACAACAGGAAATGTTTGTAACAGTCCAGTTCTGCCCGTTTTAAAGCGTACTGATCCTTTACAACAGCCTGTGTACAGGTTCGTGATCGACCTCAGAGAAGTGAACAAGATAGTTATCCCACAGTTTCCAGTTGTCCCCGACATTACTGCTTTATTGACGATGGTTCCAGCTTCAGCAAATTGGTTCTCGGTGATTGACCTGAAGAACGCTTTCTTCAGCATCCCGATTGCCGAGGAGAGCAGAGATATTTTTGGATTCAATTTAGGAGGACGAAGCTTCCGCTTCAAGTGCGCTCCTCAAGGCTACTGCGAAAGCCCATCAATATTCAGTCAGGCCCTGAAAACACAACTAGACACGATTATTCTACCGAATGGTTCAACTCTGATTCAGTACGTAGACGATCTGCTGATCGCTGCAGACACTGAAGAAATTTGCAAGAAAGCTACGTTATCATTATTACGTAACTTATGTGACATGAAGCACAAAGTCTCTCTTTCCAAACTACAATTTTGCCGACAAGAAGTAACCTACCTAGGTCACATCTTGTCGAAGGAGGGAAGGAGACTGACACCAGAAAGAATACAGGCAATTGCAGAACTGAGTGCCCCAAGGACACAGAGAGAGGTTCGAGCCGTCTTGGGCATTACATCGTACTGTAGACAATGGATACCGAATTTCTCACTACTAGCTAAACCCTTGCTGGCACTACTCTGCAAAGACACGCCAAATCCTATGCCTTGGTCTGAAGATTGCCAGACGAGTTTCCACAAGTTGCGTGATGCATTATTTTCGGCTCCTGTGTTGGGAAACCCCAACTACAGATACCTTTTACATTATATGTCCATGAGAAGGAAGGTTGTGCATTATCAGTTTTAACACAACATTTTGGGGACAGACAGCGCCCATGCGCGTATTTTTCGGCAACTCTAGACCCTGTGGCTAAAGCCCTACCAAGTTGTCTGAGGGCTACCGCCGCAGCAGCTGTGTGCATTCGACAATCCGCTGGATTAGTCATGAACAATACTCTGATCGTTATGGTCCCGCATGCAGTAGACATTTTACTAAACAGGACGAAGACACAACACCTTACTAGCGCTCGACTATCCAGTTACGAACTTACACTGCTAGCAAGTCACATCCACATAAAGAGGTGCGATGTACTGAATCCCGCAACGTTATTACCCATTCCGAAAGAAACAGACAAGATTGATAACCATGACTGCTGTTTTAGGACAGAAGAAGAGACAAAAGGGAAAGTAGACTTACAGGACACTCCCCTTCCTGAATGCAACAATACTTTATGGGTGGATAGTTCATGTTTCAAACTGCCGAATGGTGATACGACTGCAGCATATGCCGTGACGACATTACACACCATTATAGAGACCGCGCGCATTTCCCATAATTCTGCACAAGCTGCAGAGCTAATTGCGCTTACCAGAGCATGTGTGCTAGCGAAAGGAAAGCGAGTGAATGTGTACACTGACAGCCAATACGCCTTTGGTGTGGCTCACAGTTTTGGGAGATTGTGGCGTGAACGTGGGTTTCTTACGTCACATGGTGCAAAGATACAACATGGTCAGTTAGTTAATGAACTCCTCGAGTCACTGATCTTGCCACTACAAGTCGCAATTATAAAATCCAGTGCACACAAAAAGATTCAGGATGATGTTGGCCGCGGGAATGCGTTTGCAGACGAGGTTGCGAAAGAGACTGCAAGGAACACAATGAGTCGGATGTATGTTGTAGGTCCCGCTAGATGGATTACTGATGTGGGAATGTGTGAGGACACCATCGAAAGCGTGAAATCTATACAAGCCGAGGCAACTGAGAAAGAGGTGAATGAATGGAGAGAAAGTATGGGTAGGTTAGATGCGAATGGTTGTTGGGTCGAATTGTCAGAACACCAGCGATGGCTACTACCCAACGCCTATGTACTTGCAGTAGTAACAATGGCTCATGGATTTGCGCACATCAGTTCGAGAGGAATCTGTAAAGTATTGGCCCCAGTATGGCAAAATAGCAATATCCCGAAATATGCAGAGAATGTGGTCAGAAACTGTATGGTGTGTTTGAAGTACAATCCCGGTAGGGGAACCCCAACTCCAGCTGGTCATTTTGCGCCTCCAACGTATCCGTTCGAGGTTTTGCAGCTCGATTTCATTCACATGGAGAGATGCAACAATCTGAAGTATGTGCTCGTTGTTGTTTGCGCTTTCTCCAGGTGGGTGGAAGCATACCCCCTTAACCGCATGCGCGCTAGCGAAATTCCGCTCCTGTGCTGAGTTTTTTAAAACCGCACTTTACATGACGAGCTGGGCTCGTCATGAGCGTGCGAGGAGGCTACCTCATGACGAGCCCAGCTCGTCATGAGCGTCGAAGGGGTTAAGGACAATACTGCCTTGTCAACTGCCAAAGCCCTTGTCAAAGAGTTCTTCCCGAGATTCGGCATGCCTAGAATCGTCTGGAGTGATAATGGAAGTGAATTCGTAGGACGCGTGATGAAGAGAGTGTGTGAGTGTTTAGGGATACAACAAAAATTCCACTCTGCGAATCACCCCCAATCAGCTGGATTAGTAGAATGCTACAATGGCACTTTAAAGCTCAAAGTAGCAAAGATCCAAGCCTGTACAGGTCTTAAATGGCCTGACGCCTTGCCCCTAGCACTCTTGTCAACGAGAATGACCGTCCATTCCAGGTTAGGACTTAGTCCTCATGAGATAGTCTTTGGCCGCCCAGCCAACGTCTGGGGCGTGCCAAGGCCAAAGAAACTCAGTGAAATAGAGCACCCCGTTCTGCTTGACTATTTGTGCGAATTAACAACTAAATTGCGTGTTTTACACCAACAGGTTCACAGCTCCTCTCCGCCAGCCTCTGACGATCCAGGTCACTCCATCAAACCCGGCACGTGGGTCTTGGTGCGGAACTTCCAGCGCACAAACAACGGACAGCCGAGGTGGACCGGACCGTACCTGGTACTTCTTTCAACGAGATCAGCTGTTCGGGTGGAAGGCAAAAAGAACTGGGTGCACGGGACCCATTGTAAACGGGTCCCTCTGCCCCTTCCATACGACCGGTGGGTCAACGAAGGAATTGCCGACTCCGAGACAGAATCCGTACCTCGCTTCATCCCTTTCAGCGATGCACGTTTAAAAGAAACTAGTACCGAAAAGGAGAGTGATCGTATTTTACAAGGATTTGTGCCACCGTCAATGCAGTTGGACACTACCGAACCTGAGACATTGTTTGAAGACCACACCGTACCTGGGAAAGAACAATATAATCTTAGGTCAAGACAAAGAGACTAATAAAAAGCGGACTAATGTGATTTCCTTTCCCCCAAAAACTATTTTTTGATTTTTTAGCTCTCTCACTCTCAGGAAACTTGCTTATTTTTGATTTTCGAACCGCCATCCGGTTCTGCTGCTAGGGTCGCGGTTGAAGACTGGGGAGTGCAACTGGGGACGTCTAGGACAACGGTTCTGGTTGGTCCAAGGGAGTTACCCCGGACTGAACAGAGCGCACTCCCTGGGAGAACCAACCTACCACCGCGGGCAGCAACTAGAGGATCGAGTTTCCTAGGGTAAAGAGACCTACCAGACTCACGAATTTTGAAAGACAATTATGCACTGTACTGGCCAAAAGAAGGTTTTTGATAACGTGTATTTTAATGTTGTGTAGCATAACGATGTTTTTGACTGGTTATACTCTATTCGTATTCCGAGTTACTTTTTCAAATGACACCCGGCCACCGCCTCCTCCCACTATCTCTCCACACTACTTTCACCCGCTACCTGAACACGAGTCTGCCAGAAGACTCGAATTTGTAAATAACTCATTCATTCAACTTCTACACCAACACCAGTCCATAATGAACACATCGAACTGTTGGGTATGTGGACTCATGCCGCACACGACTGATAAGGGTATCCCATACTTCATCCTGCCATTCAGTTATTATGGTTCTCTGTGGGCTTTCCAGACCATGTTCCTATTCGCCCTAGAACCATACCCGACCCGTTCTACTGAAAGTGATTCCAGTAACAAGGCACTAGTAGCAGGGATAAGAAATATGAGTAGAGAGTTCGACACCTATCTTACGATTCCCAAAGATGAACTCACTCCGTACACTCGTTGGAACGTAACTAAATATGGGGTTTACCTGAGTAAGAGCCAGACAGCAAAGAAATCCCGCCCAGTTTGGATAGTACCCAACCGAGGTCACTTATGTTTACAAGGTATCGGCAGGATCCCAAAGCACAATTAGGAAAGAGTATATGCACGGAAACCTATGTGTTCGCCTCCCGAACTTCCCCTATACTATTAGCAGCCAAAGGCACGTATTTCGTCTGCCATGACCAAGCCTATACCTGGTTGCCCCCTGACTTCTCAGGTACATGTTTTATCTCATTTCTGCTGCCTCCCACCTACACGGCCAGAGCAGATTACCATCGGACAACGACAGCTAGAGGGGTCGTGAGTAAAGACGACACCGCGGGTCAGGAATTCGCTGACTTCGCAAAGGGTTTTCTGCCATTTTGGGGGCCTATGGTGAACAGCAGGAATATTTGCCAGTTATCGAGGATAGTTGGATCCGCCGTGATTACAACGGCCGGAGCCCTTGGCAATTTGACGACCGAACTTCAGTCGGATCGACTTATGACCCTTCAGAACCGAGTTGCCCTAGATATCATACTCGCCGATCGTGGTGGTGTGTGTAGAGTGATCCAATCCAGTTGTTGCATTTTCATCCCTGATAACGCACCGACAGTGTACCAGGCCATCTCTAAGTTACACGAGATATCTGGTTCCCTTCACGTAGAAAAAGGGGACTGGTCCTTACTAGGGTGGTTCTGGGAACTGATCGCTACCTGGGGATGGAAAACACTGATCTTCATTGGGATGATCTTAGCACTCCTGTTTATGTTCTGCCTGTGTGTACAGTTCGCTCCTGCACTATGTGGCCTCTGTGCTACCTCATGTGTACGGAAGCCTGTGTCAAGAGACGAACTGAGCAACAGAATGATGCTACAGCAGCATCTCCACGAATTCCTTCATACAGACTTAGACTCGGATTAACATGAATTATTGCCTTATATGAGGGCAAAAGGAGGGTCTGTGGTTCTGAAATTCTGGACCCTACCGTTGTCCCGGTATCGAGGTCCGATACCCGTGTCCCGAAACATCAACGTACCATGACGAATTTGGTGTAGACGAACCGATAATGATTAGGACATCATTCCTATGCATTTGCGTCATGATCGAGACATGCTAACACCCCTGAATCGTAGTTTCCGTCCCGACCCCTCAGACACCATTGTGTAAACGGTATCCATTTTGTGTCTTGCCCTCATGATAAGTCAATTAAAGATCAAGCTTGATCTCAAAGGACACGTCCACCTTCCCTGACTCCCCCCTGACCTGTCCCAACTGACTCCCTTGCCTCCAGCCAAAACCTGTTCGGGCAGCTCCTCGCCCATTGGCCAAACACGATAGCATCAATGCACAACATACCACAAACCATTCATCGCGTACAGATCATGTTTTCTACACACATACACACCTATCCACGCTCCCTGTTTATGGCCAGTTTTATGACTAGGAGGTGCCTTCTTTTATTGGGGCTTCACCGATATCTGATGAGAGTTCCGGGCTTGGCTGGGTAATCTATCACGGATCGGACATCTAAAATACGGGCTTGCCTACATGACTTCGCTCTTTTGTATTATTGTAGAAATATGTGTATAGCCATATCATAAACTCAAGAATTCTTGCTTGCAGCTATTATTTCTGTATATAAGGAGAAGGCTGGTTCTGTAAAAACGAACAGTCTCCTGAGAACACATGACCCGTGTTTGTCGTGCTTCTAGGACTTCTGTTACTTGGTAGCTGCCAATAAAACTTGATCTCTGACTGCGACTAGAAGACTCCGTGTTTCTGTGGTCCGGAACAGGGAGAACTCAGAGGTCTTCGGGTGTTATCCCCTGGCACCAAACGGGTTCCTAAAAACCCGTTACCTCAGGATCCACAGCCTAATTTCCTCTTTAGCTAACAGGTAGCTCCACCGGGCATCGATCAAATGGCAGGGTCTCCACAGTCGAGGGAAAGTTTGAAGAGTACATGTCGGGAGCGACTCGCAGGGCTGATGACGGGAACACCACGTCTCGTCCTCTAGGCAAAAGTCGGCCTCCGCTCCTCGCATCTTACCTTCGCAGCCTCGGGGTCTCAATAGTGGATAATGCCGCCCTCCACCGTCACCAAAGCGCCTACAAAAAACTCCAAAAACTGCACTTTGCTCCACAACACAGAGGTCAGCGAGGAGGGAGAGTTCAAGCCCTCCAGCTACAGCATATCCACTCACGGCTGCAATCATAGGTTTGGAAAACCGCATGCATGCTGGTCCAATGGGGGAAGGATTCTTGGTGGCATCTTGTTCTAGACTTATTGAAGTTAGGTTTTGAGCAACTTCTTTCAGATCATAGCCTGCACAGAAATTACCCCTTTTCCATTAAATACTGCTGCCGTGAGTGAACTGTCCTTTTTAAAGGACTCAAATGCCTGCACCAGCTGGATGCTGTCTGAGAGTTCACCGCATTTCGAGCTTCAGGCCTATTGATACCAATTGTCATGATGGTTCCATGCCTTTCAATTACAACATTCATCTTATCTCTGTTTCCTGAGGATGGTGCAGACGCTTTGGAAGGGACGACGGATGTCAGCTGTGGCCTGCAGCTGTTCTTGTGCCAGGACGCTTTTGAGGGATTCCAAGGCAGGTTAGGATTCTGCAGCCAACCCCTGAGGAAACAACTGGGCACTAAACGGACTCCGGCCCACCTCATTGCTGCCTGGCACCACACTGTACACCTGAGATGGCAGAATCAATGCAGTTTTCCTGGTTGCATGTGCGCAAAACTCTGGTAAATAGACAAAATCGAGCAAGGCCGCGCCCTTGCACCTTCACGGTACAATGTTCTGTTTATTAACGAGCAAGTTAAAGACCAGTTTATTTTATGCTGTCACTTGAGCATGCTTAATAAAATCATCATGGTTTTAAAAAAATGGAAAACTCCATTGAAATGTGTCCGGAAAATAGACAAATAACATGCACAAAAAGTGATCAAACTGGTGACTTGTGGGTAAATCCGTCAAAAGGCAATGTATGGGGTTACTCAAAGATAAAAAGGGTTAAAATAGGATATATATTGTAAGGGACACAGTACCTAAACTAAGTCAGATAACAGACATTGAAGACCAGGTTGGTACCTTGTCGAATAAGCATTGGCAAAGCCAATAGATCTCCCTTATGTAAGAGCTATCGGCTTTGTCAATATGTTTTTGCCATGTTGCACACCAGTGTGGCTGCTGTTCAGCATGGCTAAAATTTAGTGGGGCAAAGAAGAGTGGAGGGACATAAAATGGAGAAGAGTAGAGTGTTATGGAGTGGCACAGAGAGTTGTGAAGTGGTGTACAGTGGCGTGGAGAAGAGGGATGTAGAAAAGAGTGGCGTGCGGTGTCATGGAGTGGCATAGATTGGAGTGGTGTAGAATACTATGGAGGGAGTAGAGTGTTCTATGTAAATGTAAATGTAAATGTCATGGTACTTATAGAGCGCTGTCACCAGACGGTCACCTTGCGGTGTCGCCTATTCGGCTTCCTGGCGCTGATACTCATACCGCTGTGGAACCCCTCCTGGCTTTCCCTGTGAAGTGTCCACTCCTGGGCACCCCCAGGGTGAAGCCAGGCATCCTTAGCGCTGTTGAGGCCAGTGTGGAGGCTAAGCAAGCTATTGCCCAGAGTTGCAGCGTGGGGCCCGTGATTAGAATAGGCACCAAGGCGAGAATTAACAGGTCCAAGGAAATTGAGCCCGAGACCCCGCCAAGGCGGGAATCGAACCCTGGTCCCTGGCCAGAACTCTGCATCAGGGTCTGTCGCTCTAACCATTGAGCCACACTCCTCCACTAGAGTGGAAGGGCCTATAGTGGAGTAGAGTTGAGTGGCCTAGAGAAGAGTAGAGTGTTAGAAAGGAACAGAGTGTTTTAGAGAAGACTGGCATAGAGTGTGTTGCATAGAGTGGAGTGTTGTAGAGTAGAGAGGATCAGATTGTTGTAGAATGAAGTGGAGTAGTATTGGAGAGTGGAATGGCATAGAGTGGTGTAGAGTGTTGTGGAGTCGAGTGACGTAGAGTAGAGCGGAGTGGCATAGAGTGTCAGAGTGGATCGGCATAGAGTAGAGCGGTATTGAGTGGAGTAGTGTGTCATAGAATAAAGTGTAGTATAGTGGCATGGAGTAGCATTGAGAGAGTTGCGTAGAGCGCCATGGAGTAGTGCCAGAGAGTCGCATAAAGTGGAGTGTTGTAGAGTGGAGTGGTATTGAGTAGAGCGCCAAGAGTGGAGTAGTGTTAAAGGGTGTAGAGCGTCATAGAGTGGAGTTTCATAGAGTGGAGTGTCATAGAGTTGACTATAGTGAAGTGGCGTAAAATACAGCGGTGCTGAGTAGATTGGCATGAGGTACAGTGGCATAAACTAGAGTGGTGAATGGTACAGTGGTGTAGTGGCAAAGAGTGCAGTGGCGAACAGTACAGTGGTGTAGTGGCAAAGAGTGCAGTGGCGAATAGTACGGTGTGGTAGAGTGCACTGGCACAGAGTAGAGTGGAGCAGAGTAGAGTAGAGAGGTGTTGATTGAACTGGTGTAGAGTCCAGTGGTGTAGAGTGTAGTGGTGCACAGTAGGTTAGAGTGGTGTAGAGTGGTTTGGCATTCAGTGTAGTGGTGTAGAGTGATGTGACAAAGAGTGCATTGGCATAGAGTGCAATAAAGTGACATAGAGTAGAGTGGTGCAAAGTAGAGTGACACAGACTAGAGTGGTGTGGAATTCAGTGGCATAGAGTGGAGTGTTGGTAAGTACAGTGCAATAGTGTAGAGTTGAGTGTCAGAGAGTGCAGTGGCGAAGAGTTTTGCAGAGCTAAGTAATGCAGAGTGCAATGGTGTAGAGTTCATCAGCGTAGAGTGCAGTGGCATAGAATAGAGTGGTGCAGAGTGCAGTGGGGTAGAGTGGAGTGGCACAGGGTAGATTGCAGTGTCTTAAAATGGAATGGCACAAAAAGGAATAGAGTGGTATAGAGAAGATTGCTTCAGAGTAGAGTGCAGTGTCGTAGAATACAGTGGTTCAGAGTAGCTTAGAGTGCTTTAGAGTAGATTAGCGCACAGTTCAGTGGAAAAAGACTACAGCAGTCCATGGTAGATAGTGAGGGGATAGAGTGGTGTAGAGTAGAGAGGTGTTGAGTGAAGTGGCGTAAAGTGGAGTGGCATAGAGTAAAGTGCAGTGATGCAGTGTGGAGGGAAGGGGAGCGTGCATAGTGTGGTAGAGTAGTGCCATTACAGACAACACGTCTTCAATTGAAAAGACCATTATATTTGCAGAGAGATACAGTTTTACTGGTAAATTTATACAGCACCCAAACGATGATATGTGGACATGTCATCACCTAGCATATTTATTAGTTTCAGTCATATTAAAATATTTGTTTCCACTGCACATCAGAATTACCCAAAAATGTGCTTTATTTGTGCTTTCCATATTTACAGACATTAAAATGTTGTTTTGTGCTGGAAAACATAATACCACACACAACACATCCTGAGAAGCCAGCTAGAAAAAAACATCCTACAGCCTTTCTGTCTCACATGGGTACCCAGCAGCATTGTCACACAAATCCTCTCACTTTGAAGTCAGAGAAAGAAAAGTCTTTGAATGCACAGCAAATATTACAAGATAAGATGGTTGTGCAAAAAGGTTTGAAAGCCTGTTTACAGAAATTCAGTACTGGTGGAAGACTACAGGAAATGGGGTTTGGCAAAGGAGCGACAAACAATCTAAAACAATTAAAGTCAACATACAGAAAGTAAGCAAATGTGAGTTACAAACCACAGAACCAATAGTAAGAAATGGGTGGACTGCATTACCAGGGAAGCTATCCGAATGTCTCAAATATGTCATTAGCAAACCAGACAGCTACACTGTCTGGTAGGCTTCAACCTAAAAAAGTAATAAATGCAGTACACTGGTGCACAATTACTGTCTCTGCTCATAAGTTCTGGGCAAAATATTTTATCTACATCTATTTCTGTTCCTAGCAATACAATTAGCCAGCCTGTGCCCTGAGTGAATAAAATAGATGTTTTTCACTGTGGGGATTTTTTTTGTTTTTGTTATGAGAATCCCTTCAATGAAATCCAGCACTCTTAGGCGTTTCACAACAGACAATACTGTGCATTGTCCTTTTAACTCGTTAAGAAATTGTTTAAAATATGCACAAATTAACATATACACATTAGAAAAGTGAACATTAGACTCTGCTCACTCCAGCTGCAACCTGTTTTCCTGTTATGTCATACAATATGCAGAAACAATACTGTAAGCTAGAGGACTAGCTTCAAATATTAAAAAAGAGGCACAGTAGTGTGAAAAATAAATTTTATTTTTAAATGAACGCATAGAAAGAATGTGTTGCCAATATTGCATGTATACTTTGTTATTCCCATTCGTGTCTTTAATACTTAAAAGGTTCAACTATGGCACACACGCACATACCCAACAACACACGCACCATTCAAAATATGATTTAGTTGACTAATCAAAATTCCCATATTCGTCACACTGCTCGCCCTCGCACCAGCAAAGGCATGCTAGCTAAAACCTTAACGCTTCCAAAACATTTATGATGAAAGCATTGCCATTTTCTCCGCGGTATGCCGTGTGACATCTTCAAGGACTGCTCCAGTAACCTCGATGGCGGCCACCACCCCGGCTCCTCCGAATGAATCCCCTCAACAGATGTTTTCCGGCTCCACGCGGCACTTCAGGATGTTCAGGTAACTCTGCACCTTGTTCGTGTCCCTGCGGAAGCAGTGCAGCAGCTCGTAGTCATTCATGGGCGAATCATTCGCATGAGAGCGTCCCACGGAGTCCGGCGATGACGTCATCCCGTTCAGCGAATTGCTAATGATTCCCATTGACTGCATCTGGGTGACAAATGTAATGGCATTATACATCTTGATACTGACATAACAAAATTACTCTGTGATGCAGCTAGTGAACATTGAAACAATTGGAACCTCTAATGGTTCTCACATGACTAAATGTGTAAATGGATTTATAATCTTGTTAACTATTTTCGCCAATGACATGAAGATGAATGTGCTTCACCCCTTTGAGTGCCAGGCTTCTGCTGCACCGGTGGGCAAGGTTTAAATAAACATGTTGGTTTTATATTATTTTATAACCTCACCTGCCTTCTATTTAGAGCATTCAAACAAGCAATATTCAGTGGTGGTTCATTCAAAACGAAACTGGGAAGTTGCTTCTTCTCTCTCGTCTCTCCCCTCACCCCCCCTCGTGGCGACCCCCCACATGCATGACACGTGTTATTTTCTCATTTTAATAGGTTGCCCCAGTACCACCTCCATCCAGCATCCCGGGCTCCAGTGGAGCGCTGGGTTAACCTCGCCAAATTGCTATAATTTGTGATAATTTAATCCGTCATTTGGCTTGGTTTGGCACCCCCTGTGACATTGTCTCAAAGCAAAATTGTGTTTTGCTTTTAACTAATGATGCAATCGAGAAGTTGTTTAACAGTGGAAATACTCACTCTTGATTGTGGGTTGAAACCATTTTATAAAAGGATGTAAAGCAGGTGATGTGGTGTATGGAGATTATCAATACCATTGGGAAATTGTATGTTCTACTTACATTTGCAGAATCATACACACTGGCAGTCTTTGCAAGGTCACCAGAATGTATTCATGGGTTTGATGAGGTAAGAGGTAGTGTTTAGCTGTTTTAGATTGGACTCCCAATGTTTGAGCAGACTGTTAAAAGTAAACTTCAAATGTATCATTCACTGACCACTTAGCAGGGATTAGCTATCTAGGAGTGGACAGGAAACATTGGCAGAATACAGGGTGGCTTAAGCACTTCCTCTTTTGACTCGGAGATTCCAAGGAGGTCTTCTCCTAATCATTCCCAGGACACTCCCAGACAGGTAGGCCCTGGTCACAGCAAGGAGAGAATCAGTTTGGACTCCGTTAGGTGAGGGGAAAACGCATCCGAACAGGGCGGTGCCTATTTAAACTGAAGAGAGGCCTAGCTGCTGGCAGAATGGTTCTGTCATAGTAAAAGAGGAATCCCTGTGTAATTTTACACTGCACAAGGAAGGTGTACTGCAAAGGGAGGAGGGGGGACTACAAGAAAATACTTGGGACTGGGTGGTAGAATTTCTTCAATAATTGTCTATTGGCTACGATACATTTGACACCACAACCAACACCTCTTGGAACGTTACTGGGTGTGACGAAGACCCCGCTTAAAAACAATCCCGGCTCCTGTTGGAAGAAGTGGATTCACTGAAGGACTAAAAGTCTCCTGAATATGTGGCAGGGCTTTCTGATGATGTGTATGTCACATACAAATCAGGCATAATTGTATGACAAATGTGAGCACACTAATTCTTTCGAATCTATATGTGAAAGGCATAAGGCATGAAAAACGAATGCTTTGAAGTTAAATAATAGCTAACAGTGTGTTCAAGATTGCCACATTATTATCCAAGCAGACTGATATTAATCATGGAAACAAAAATAACAGAAACTACCTTGTCGAAAAAAATAATTGAGAAGATCAAACATACTAAACCACAAAAACCACCACAAAAGTAATGTTCGGTATAGGCCTGGCCGTAATCTTGTTTAATTTCAAGGGCTTTTTACTATGTTTCTTCTTCGAAAGGCTCAACATTACATAATAATTCCGCATCACATATATTAGATTTTTTTCAGGTAAAAATCCTATTGCAGGAGCATGGGAACAACACGAATGAACAGAACACTGGTGGCTGTTCTCGTTTTGTACAAGGTTGTGCTTTTTTTCATTCAAATGGACACAAATGCACATACTACTCTAAAAAAATAGCGCAAAATGCCGGATCAGCATTTCAAGTTATTTTGTAGAATTGTTTTAGGCATTTGGCATAATTTCCACTTTTTGCACAAGCTTAGCCTTCTAAAGCACTTAACGTTGGCAGGTCACATTGCTATGATGGACTACAGGCATGGGATCTGTACAATACATACATAGTCCCATGGTGATATTCATTGTGATTGCTGGACATCACGTACTTAAAATACTTACAACACAAAAGTGGTTTTCATGCTGAGTAAGTTAAAGAAGAATTCTTACTTTTGCAGTCACTTTTTCAACACCCGTTTCCAGTTCCCGCATCATGCTGCTGATTTCTTGGGCCTTGCTTTGGCCGGTTTCAGAAATCTCTTGGTAATTTCCAATATTCTGGTGAAACTGGGACAGTGGTTTCTTCCAGGCTTGAAGCAGACTCGTTATCAAATAAGTGAGTTCTTCTCTCTGAAACATTAAAGAATATGGAGAATCATGTCTGCAGACCAAACATCAAAAGCCAGACGGCCCACTTTCTTAATAACATGCAGTTGCTGTTAATTCTGGCAAATTTCTGAGGAAATATTTTTCTGATCTCTGGCATTGTCGACAGCACTGTAAAATGAGAAGTAGCCTCAAAGTGCTTGATAGTGCAAGGTACTTAGGCTAACTTTTAGAAGATGGCATATACATAGAGTCAGGCTTAAATGTTGCTTTCTTACAGAATGGTGGAGGACTGGGATAGCTGATGTGCATAATAGAAAAATCCAACTCGGTTTTTAGGGCATCCACAATGAATACGCACAAGAAAATATCCAAATAATAAATTTCAGTGGGGATAATTTGCATATTTGTCGGTTATTTTAATGCCTCACTGCACTAGCATTTTTTGTTCTATTGTTTATACGTTGGCAGAAGGGGAAGCAGAATACACCCATCAGGGCTCCCACTTCTACTCAAACTAGAGATAGGGCAGGAAAGAAAGGGAAGCACATTTGATATGGAAATGCCAATAGTCTGCGCCTTTGTATACTCAGGTACTAAATGCTAACAAAAGAAATATCCACAAACTTGAAAAAATGGCCTAACTCCAAATTCCCAGCTGACTCAGTCATCCTCGAAACAGGATGCAGCACCCGCAACCAAAACATTGCAGTTGCCAAGGCAAACTTCTGCTTAGAAACAATCCTAAGGCCAACAAGTGTAGTAAACAATTGATTAATACTGTCAAACACTTCTCAGAAAAAAAACTTCCACCACCCCGATACCTCATACCGGACACTGTACAATGACTGTCAGAGGAAGGTTGTGTTTGATAAATGTACCAGTAAAATTACGGAACTTCTGGCAAATGCCATGCTTGCTTTTTTCTGATTTCCCTTCGATATTTAGGGACCTTGCAGTGTAGTGTGTCTGATCAATATTTTTTTTTGATTCTGTGGCCACAGCATTTTTTTTTCATAATTATGGATTTGCCACTTAATCCATCACCAGCCGCATAATTTGCAGATTTTAACAACAAAAAATGTTTCTAGCGTAAATGAATTAAAAGTTACTAACAATGCTGCAACACTTCTTGGTGTGCAACAGAAGGCACTTCACAAAGCTTGACTGTGCACCTTTCAGTTGCATATTACTGTATTTGGGTGTTGAACTAGTACAAAAAAGGTGAAACCTTTGTCTAGACAGTGGTAACGTGTAAGAAGGACATAATAATGAATTGATATTATAACAAAATGAGCCGTATTATACGCATTTTCTTGCTGCATAATTTAGTTAACCCTGTTGCGTAATTTGATCCTCCCTTTCCGCATAATTCTTGTTGCCCTGATTATAGGCATTCCCATGATGGCTTGGTAACTTGTGACTTGTTCACAAGCAGTAAAGCGTGCCGCATAAAGTAATGTAATTGGATCAACATTTCTGAAATCCAAAGCACTTACTGGGATGTTTTGAGCGGTCTCTTTGCCGTTAGGAGTTTGGAGTGTCGAGGTGTGGCACTTGTGAGGATTTCTCTCCAAGTCGTTTCTGTCTGGCAAAAAGTATTTCTCCTAGGGATAAAAATAGACTAGTTAAAGTGCAAGAAATGCTTATGGCTTGATTTAGAGTTTGGCGGACGGGTTACGGTTTGCACCACGTCACATTTAGTTACTAGTGCATTAGTATTCTAGGTCGCTTGTAACAACAGGATATCTGTCAGCTTGGATGGAGTAACCTGACTGCAAACTCTCGAACAGGCCCTCAGTCATGAAATCATCTCTCCATGATCGGGATCTTTTTTAATAGTCACATGCATGCTTCTGGGAAACTGCTAGAGTTATTAAAGTTCATAAAAGGTAAAAAACTGGTATGTTATTCACTATGTCTGTGGTTCTTAACCTTTTGAATTCCACGAACCCCATGAGTCACAACTGGAAACCAGGGACCCCCACAAGCTATTTCTATGATATGTACATCAACAATAATGCACAGAAAATACAAAGACAAGTATAAAGCATATGAACTCACTACACCTACATTCTTCTGCAGCTGCATGTTTAAATACAGGAGCAACCACACACCAGTATGAAACCCATGAGGCATTCACAAATCAACAGGGAAAGATGGGAAAGCAGAGCTCTCGGTAGAGATGGTGGGACAAAAGTAGTAAATAGATTGACCGTGGCTCGGACAAACAGATGGCAACAATCAAGCTTGGTGTGGACAAAGCTGGGGCCCACACAGGGTCTTTGTGTCAAAAGATGGCAACATCAGCTGTTGTTTTACAGCTAGAACCCTAGATGTTCATTATGCCAGAGTACACGAGGCCTAAAGAGAAATGTCGGTGGAAGTATCTTTGCTCTGTTCAAAAGTGTAGACATGCCCCCTTTTGACTACCCACTTAACTGGTGCCGCAGACGCCCGGGGGAGGTGGGGAGTCGGACACAGGTTAAGAACTGCTGTAGTATGTACCAATAGCTTTCCAAATATTCCTTTGCAACCCTGCTTTTTAAACAGACAGCGAAGTTTATGTGGGTGTTGTAACTGGAGTATAACTAGAGTATTTTTAAAATAAAAGATACAAATAATTGGTAAAAAAACTACATTCTATAAGAAATTGAAAGTACATGGTTATAGGTCTGCCAGAATTTCCTTAGGAAAGGTATTTTTATTTTCTTAATTTTGGAGTCATTTGGCAAATCTGTACAACATTTTCTGAAAAAAGTACTTCCATGTTGGATACATAGCAAGTTTCATGCAGTTCTATTCAGACTGGGGCCAACAAAACTGACATTTCCCAATTTAATTTCGATAGGATTCTTTGTTTTGCAATACAGAAAAAAATGCTGAATAGAACTGCACCAAATATGGCACAAAAGAAGATCATTAATCAAGGATTTCATTGCTTTCATTGGTTTGGTAAATACATTCGGTAATTTTCGAGAAATGATCATTTAAAAAAGTGTTCGGACTAGGCACAAAGAGGTTAAATTTGAGAGATATCTGGACCATTAGTTCACGGATCCTTTGCAGATTTGTGAATCAACAAAGGAGTTGTGACTCCATTTAATAAAATCAAGGCACCCTATTGGATCAGGGATCTTTTTCTCCCTTTGTGTATTGCAGATTTCCAAATTCAGCTCTTAGTTCTCAAACCCACTGAATTTTTATTGGCTGGCTGGCAAAGAAGCATTTCTCTTGTGGCCCCCACTACCCAACATTACCTGAGCACAGTGTTGAAAAAATGAAAATATAAATCTTGGTGATTCTTGAGTGTAGCTGATGCTTGGTTCAGAGGCACCATGCAGACCCCCACAAGCATACTGTAGTCTCTCATGAGTCTCCCGTTTAAAGTAAAAACAAACTTTAGGACAGGACCAGTACAAAACCCATGCTGAGCACGACTAAAGGATGTGTGTTGCTGGTGTTGGCCATGAAGGGTTTAGTTCAGTGCTATCTGAAGGTCCACCGCTGTACACAGCTGAAAATAATGCGCTGCTGAGGTTGGCCGCCCATGTAGTATTGGGTGCCGACCCTGAAGCCAACTCCTTCTGCACAATGTAGGAGGCCCTTGGCTATTGGTACTGTCTACCCACAGAGAGATGGGTGCATAGATTGGCCAGAGATCAGGGCCTCTGCCAAACCCCAAGGGCCTACCCTCCAGTGGACTTCAGTGTTGGGTGCAAGCCTTGCCAGAGGCAAGGCCTTGCGTCCAAACCCTGTTGTGCATTGCCTGTACTGTGTTGGGTATTGCTCATCTACAGAGTGCTGAGTGCCAGGGCTGTCTGAAGACCAGGTCTTGTAGCCAAATCCACTATACACAGCCAAGGGTCTGAAGATCAGGTCCCATGGGCAACTCCACTGCACATGGCCAATCACAGAGGGGTGGCTCGCTCACGGAGTGTTGGTGCATTGCCTGGCCTTCCACCTGGACCCCCAGCTAACCCCACTGTGTACAAACAAAGTTCATGCACTGCTGGTGTTGGCTACCCCAGAGATTTAATCACAGGGAATAGCGGAGACCAAGAATTGTGGCCAAAGACTGTGCCCACCGGAGGATGTCTTCCAATGGGGGGTTAATGTAATGTTAACATACCATTTTAAACGAACAAAACCAATGGCATTCACTAGTCATACTTTTCTCAAGTAACTATAACTTGCAACCTAAAGTAACTATAGCTTGCAACCCTGCCATGCACAGTCTTGTCATCAATTATGTCATTTTAGATGTTGCAGTCATGTTATCAATGATGTCATAGACCATGTCAAGAGTGATGTAATATGTGAGGTCATAAGCAGTCCTTGGCATGGGTACGAGTTATACTTATTTGATATAACTATAGCTGGTTAATTTAGATGGTTTTCTTACTTCAAAATGGTGTTTTAATTAACAATTTCACCTAAATATAATGTATCTTTAACCTTTGTTTTTTATGTAAAATTCTATGTTTTGTTCTAACGGAAAGTAAAGTGTCCATCACTGTGTGCGGGATGGAGTTGGAAAAAGGGCCACCCCACTTCTGGTGCCCAACTCCATGCCGCACTTGGCTTAAGGCCATGTACAGCATGGAGTTGGGCTTGGGGCCTGGTGGGCACCCTACGTCCCATAGCACACAGCCTTTGGGGTGCACAGCCTTTGGGCACCCATCCCTCTGGCAGCCAACCCCAACACTGGCCCAGCCCTGCATCCAACCCACCGAAGGCCATGTACAGAATGGGGTTGGTCACCAGCGGGGGGTTGACTTCAGGGTCTGGCTGCATGGTGGAGTTTTTTGCCTATGGCTGACTACTATGTGTAACAATATAAAGGGTGTCATCTGAACTACGGCAGACATACTGGCTTTCTCAAAAAATCATTAATAGCTAGAATCAAATGTATATTTCATGAATTCTCATATTACAAATTTTAATATTGATTGTCATAAAATATTTGAATAAAGCCTGCTTTAAAAAATATTACCATGTCTTTGAGTTTTTTTTTGTGCAACAATAAAACCCATTCTTTGGGACGTGCAGGAGCAAGCAATAACTAAAAACATTTTTTGTGTGTAAATCTGGGTTGCTCCGAGTCCCACCCAGGGCACCCTAAAGCATTGGTCATGCTGGGGGCACTTGTGGTATAATGGAGGCCAAGGCAATTCTTGGTGCATGGGACATCATGGCAAATTCTGGCACTGATATATTGGAGGTAGTCCTTGGCATAAGGAAGGGCAGCTATGTAATGGGGATAAGGTGGGAGGATGATAAGCGTACACAATGTTGGCTCTGACATACTGGAGGATATTTGTGACATATAGATCACCCATGGCACATAGATGGCATCAATGGCAAAGTTCTGCCACTAACACATTGTAGGCAATTCTTAGTATGTTGGGGTATCGATGGCATATGGGGGCACCCATGACAAATGTTGGCCCTGGTAAAATCAAGGTTATAATTAATATATAGGGGCACAATAGCACATTTTCTAGAAAATAGGGTCAACTCCTCTGAAGTGCAGGCTTCATTGGTTTGGCACACAATGAAGGTATTTGAATATTTAATAAATAGAACCCGACTGTGCAACCAAGCCCTCTTAGAAGAAGTTAGGCTCACTTGCTTTATGTCAAGTATTTGACTCCACCACTTTTAAAGTTCACCAGCCACCAGTGGGTCCCATAGTGCATTTAGATAGTTCAGGTGACATCTTACACTATAAAGCCGATGGAAGTGGTTTGTGATTGCCATGAGAATCCTGAGATAGCAATATAGGAACATCTTACACTAGTTACCTATTATGAATTATTTATATTGCATGCTTGTTTGGGTGCCTTTAGAATGCAACAATATTTTTTTTTAAATAGTGAAAGGTTTAAACCAGTGAAATACTGGACAATACCACTTGATTGTTAGGAGTAAAAAGAAAAGTGTTACATTTTGTAGAATGCAAGCTTTCAGATAATAGAGAGTTAGTTTTGTTCAATAACACATTCTGAGTACAGAAAAAGCAGAGCTATCAAAGGGTCCTGTTGCAAATAGAACATTTAGCATCCATGAATAGATAGTTGATTAAATAGTATGTAGCGGTTATGCTCAGACAACTTTGAAGCAACTCTTAAAAAGTATAGGTAAAATAGTTCCCTTATTAAATTAAGATTGCTCAGTTTTTTGCTAGCTTTCCAAATAGTCAGCTAATTAAACAAGCAGCAGTGGCTATGTTCATAGATGTATTAAGTGTCTCCTACAATGGTTAGCTAAGAGTGGGCCATGGATGCACTGATTGCAATTTGAATATTGCTGATTTGCTTTTAGTTTCATGAAGAGGTTACTTGGTGCCATTGTAACAATCTGGAAATGTGGCAAAGTTGTTATTATGATGTCTTTCCAAAAAGTGTTGGGTTATAACACTGCATATTTTGCAATTAAGCACCCAAAATTCTTATTATATAGATATTCGACAAATAATGTTGTAATACATTTTTTTTTTAAATAACTATTGTATTTTTAATATTTATGTAGTTTAAATGTGCTGTGCAAGGGCATAGTATTTCAATAACTTTAACTTACTTTTAACCTTTGTTTTTTGTGTGAAAAATTATCTCTCTATCTCTCTCTATATTTATATAAAGAGATAGCTAGATAGATATGTATATCTATCTATCTATATATATTACCTACTGGCGCCCACTAGTAAGTAGTTATAGTTAGGACCTTTTTGCCATTGGAAAATCGCTTTTTGATGTGCATATAATTTTGGCACCGTTTAATGAATCTTCACAAAAGATTCCAAAAAAAGTGTGCTGTGATTCTATTTGTGCTTGGACAGTTTAGGGTTGATCTGTCAGGTAATGGACAAAAAAAATTAGGGGGCAAAAAAAGTATTTTTCCAGTATTAATTTGCATAGAGATTTTAAACATGACTTCAATTCAAACTGCTGCACAGAATTTCACCAAATTTGGCAGAAAGGTAACTCTTGGTCCAGAAAGAACCCTTTTTGTTTCAGTTCATTTGCTTTATTCGATTTTGATTTAAAATCATAAAAGCGTACAGTTAAAAACAATCATAAAAGCATACATACATTAGCACAATATCTGTAAGAAAAAAAAAACATACACCCAGCCTGTGTGGGTAATTTCCTTATTAATTACACGTATTTCAAATGATTAGCATTCATAGTTCTATCGTTACAAAAAGGAGAAAGTTGTCCCATAATATAAGCAAATTAATAGCGCTTTCCACGCTTATAACTATTGTACAGTGGTTCCAGCCTGTTGAAAGCGGAAGGGCCACTACCATTCCATACACAGGCGGTTCTACCCATCAGATAGTTGTACCTTGCCTTTGATCTTGAAGGGGAGATGTATTGCGCACTAGGGTAAAAGTCATGTAAGTGCCAGGTGGATATAGGACCGTCTCCTTCTTGAGGTTGCCAAGTTTGTAAGTATGGGACAACATGTCTGTTCCTAAATTTTACTAACACTAGGTCACCGGGAATGTCTTTTGGGAGGGAGCCTAACCAGCCCACCCTTCTAGCACTCAATATTCGTCCATCAAGGTCGGGTGGAAGGGGTCTATTATTTGCTAGCCAAAACGTAACCTTGTTGAGTAAGTCTTGCTGTCTTTCGGGTTTACCATATGGGAGTGCTGGTACTCCCGCCAGGACAGACACAAATGGGGCAGCCTCCGGGGGTAGATGTATATGGGGTACCTTTGTAGTCTCTGTTCTAGCAAGGTTGTGCTGCGTTGGTATACATTTGGAAGTGACCCTTGGAGCTTTTGAGACTATTGTAGCAGAGTCTAGCAACTGAGTTTGAGCACTTTTGCTTATTGTAGGTGGCTTGGTCTCTTTAAAGGCAGCTGATGGCTGAGAGCGATTTGGTGTTTTGATAATTTTGGTGGGTGGGAAGCTATCCTTAATCCTTTCTTCTATTCCCGTCAGCCTATCCCCTAGAGTGTTAATTTTTTCCAACAAAGGTGATAAGAGGGATTTGACCAGTAGTTCAATCTGGGACAGTAAAGCCTGTTGGGAAGGAGGTACTGTCTGGTCAAACTTTACTGCTGTTTCTGTGGTTAAGGGGGAATTATTAGAAGACAATGAAGACAAAGAGGGGCTTAGGCACAGTTTTTGTAGCTTTGGGTAGTTCCCCTTTTGTTTAACCCCATCGCGCTTCCTTTTAACACAAGAGATCTGTGGGAGTACTGTGCTTTGAGTGTTAACTTTTTTAGGTGAGAGGGGGGGTTCCTGCGGGCAGTCATTAATAGGTAATGTACAGCCACTGATTATGGTACAGGATGGAACACTGTTTTGTTCGTTTAACGGTTCCAATGGGACGTACCTGGATTTACACAGACTATTTAATTCCTCCCACAGTGCGAGGCATTGCGCAGTGCCGGCTGTTTGTGAAGATGATTGTATGCTGGGTGTGGTGGGTGTGCTAACTATGGACTGGGGAGAATCATTTTCTTCTATTTCATCAGGAGTAAGCACTGTTGTCCTATTAAAATGATAGTCTAGTGTCCCTTTGCAAGATCCCCTCTGTGAGGTAGCTTTTTTGGTGACCCCTTTCTGAGTCATGTTATAATTTAGTTATGACTTAGCTGTATATAGGGAATACAGCATAATAACACAGTCTGAGTATTGATACAAGACAGTTCAGGTCCGTTGGTAAGATCAATAGGTGGGTATTGAAAATATAAGAGTATAAATCTATCTACCTCCTCTTTAGTGCGAGCCAAGGGGGGTGGCCCGTCCCGGCCTCCTCAGACCTCTGAGGGCCGTAGAGGGCCCGCCCTTTGCCGGGGCTTAGCCCGGCGCAGCCCGCGCGCTCCCGCGTTGCGGGGGGTGTAGTCCTTCCTTATCAGCGCCTCCGGGCGCACACTGATTGGCTGTGGCGGCGTCCAGCCGCTAGGGATCTTGGGGGATGTAGTTCCCTCTCCCGGCGGCCGCGCTGCGATGTCCTGGCAGCGGCGGCAATGGCGGGAATGGCGGGGCTGGAGGATCGCTCGGACCCAGGAGCACCGAGCAGAAGGTAATGGGCAACTCTGTCCGCAAAATAAAACGCCTCCCCTTTTTGTTATTTGGTCCAGAAAGAACCATTCTTTCCATAGTTTGGGAGTTATAAAAGAAAAAACAAATTTGTAAGTCTGTGGACGCGAAGGCTTCACAAACCCTACTGATCTCGTGCTGAGATCTAATTGGCTTCCAACACTTCAACCAGGAAGTGTTGGCAGGCATCGTGGGACTCGGCCAGTAGGTATTTATAGTTTAGGTAGCTATAGTTAAGACCATGTTTCCATGGGAAAAGCGTTTTTTTTCACATTCCCCCAGTGCTCAAACGTCTACGAGGCCCAGTGTACCCCATCCACAATTATCATCTGGAAATTTCAGGGGAGGGTGGACGCACAGCCCCCTCCCTGGGCCATTCTATGGCCATAGGGATGGCCCCATCTCCCAGGGCCGGCTCTATTGCAGTGTTCCAGGAACCCCAACTTCCAGGACGCCATAGATTCCCTTCCCGTGCGAGCGAAGCAAGGAGAACAAAGGTTTCTCTCTGCCCACACTCTTGCGGGCAAGAAAAAACACAGAATTGTTCCTAGCAGGAGTAGAAGAAAAGTGCTTGCATGGGGTGGGAGCAATGCCAGCTCCTGCTACATCTGAGATTGGTGCTAGCAGGGAAGTTGATGAGAATGACTGGCGTAACGAAAAGTGAGGGGGCCTCCCTGCACGGTACTTAGGGGGGCCCCCTCCGGGCTCAATCAGGAGCTCTCCCGGCCAGAGTTCAGTGCCGATGGGGCCCCTTGGTGCTAGGCCCCCCCCCCCCCCCCGGCACCGCGTGGGCTGCGGGGGCCTGTGTTACGCCCCTTGAGGAAGTGGGAGCTTTGGGGCTTCTCCCACCGCCCCCAACATGCCTCCCTAATGCCTAGAATTACCTCTAATATGCCAGCAGTAACATGTTACCAGGGGTGCCTGCGTAAGACCAGAAGTGCCTCCAATATACCAGGGGCAGACTCACAAGGAAACACACAATATCTCTAATACTGATTCACTGTCATGTACTCACACACACTCATGTGTTCACAGACTGTCTGACTCACATGCTCACTCACTAACTCAATAACATGCTCCTAGTGCCTCACTCACAGTATCTCATTCACATAGTCTCACACACACCCTCATATACAGTCTTACATGTACACTCACACTGTCTAACTTATACACGGTCTCATTCACAATACACCTCACTCACATACACACTGTCTCACTCCTGCTCTACTAACTGTCTCATTGATATTGTCTCACACACACTATCTCATTAACATACTGTTTTCCTCAAATGCTCTCTCACTGCCTCACTCACACACTGTCTCACACACTTTTATGCTGCCTCACGCACATGCTCACTGAGATGCTCACACTTTCTCACTCACACTGTTGCAATCACACTGCCTCAGTTACACAAGATCTCAGTCACATTGTCTCAATCACATGCTGTCGATTTTACTGACTGACCTACTCATACACTATCTCATCCACATGCACACTCACATGCTTGCACATTGTCTCCCATATGCACTCTCACTCACACTGCCTCTTTCACATGCAGTATCACTCACAAGCTCACACTTAGTCTCCTTTATGCTGACTCACTTACACACTGCCTCATGCACATACGGTCTCATTTCCATGCCCACTGACTCTCTCAGCTACTCAGTGCCACTCACATACTCAGTCTCATCCACACTTACACATAATCTCACTGACATACACACTCACATGCTCACTACTCACTCACATACACACTTCCCCACTGACCCACATGCTCGCTCACTCCGGTGCTAAATGTATAGAAAAATATGTGCCAGGGCCCAATTAATTGGAGGCCACTGCAGATTGCACCACTCAATGCTTCTGCCACGGACACTAAATATCACCACACTCCAACAATTATGAATATTTGGACTATTCCAGGTCACTTAAAGTTGTAAGAAGATTTAATGTGCACTGAAGTGAAAAACGTTATGCTCATGTCCCGTCTCTTCAAAACAATCAGACAGCACCACCATGTGGTAGACTGTCATAAACAAGTGATGGTGTTAAGAAAAAGGTGTGAAGTACTGGCCAACACTAGCACAAATTAAACACTGGGCCACTCCTTCTCACTCCGATTCAGATTCAGAATATTTCATTCTGATATAGCGTACATCCATAAAAGGAGCATTAAAATCCATAACAATTAAAACATGTAATATTAAAAAATGGAATGCCAATATATACATAGCAACAAGCAGGTAATAGCCCTACAGTAAAACAGTAATAGCAGCAGGAATATATAAACAGTAAAACCCACATAATATATGATAAACATTGCATCATTCTAAGAACAACCCTAAAAGTAATGCCATATAAGTAGGAGGGTCAGGGGAGAATAGTGCTACATGCCTCCACAGCAGATTTTAAAAAAACGAACCCACATGCAACACAATGTCTAGGTCAGATAATTGCAATAAATAAATAAAAGCCGGTCTCATCTGCCTGTTTTCCCAACATTTTTTTTAAACTAGAATTAAATTATTTTTTTTATATATCTTTCATATTATTTACTAAAAAAAATGCTACATGGATTGTCCAGACTTGCCATCACAGGGACATGCAATGTCATCTACGTTGTGAGCATAATTTAGCGGGAAGCACAACAGAAATTCAACTGTGTCTGCCCTAAACTGAAATAATAATGAGCGTTTCTGCTGCCCATGAACATACCACAGTTAGTTGTTGGTACTGTTTGGCGCAATCCTGCTATGGTAGGCCATAACGCTTGATTTCTTCAATTCCCTGTTAATTCGTTGGGAGTACTCATGGTTGCACGGGGCTTGACGAACATGCTTTTTGTTTAAGGGTATTACAGAATTCAGGCACCGCAAAAGCATGCAGCTGTCCAATGCTAGGATATGCAGGTTTTACATAGGCTAAGCAAGGAATGCTGCGCATGCCTCTTTCACAAGAGAGGCACTCCAAGATAATGTCCCCTGCTAGACTGGCCTCTATATTTCGCCCTATAGCCAGCCATTATAGAGCTGGACGCACATATACAATCTTCCAGAAAGTGCAAGCCCAGCTCTTCCTGGCCGGCGAACCCTGGGGATGAAATGGAGACAGAAAGAAGTCCCCTACAAAAGTGGTGTTCTCCGCACTGAATAGCCGCACAGTTTGACGTGCCTCAAACTTCAGCCCCGTACATTGCCATGGAATACATTGGGACTTGTAAATCTGCAATAACGGGCTGTGCGAGTCACCTCCCACACGCTGCGGAAGGATACATAGCAAGATGTCATTCATTCATTCATTCACACTTACACATGCAAGTTAGTGCACACGCACTCAAGCGCACACACTATATTGAGAGCATTTTTGTTGCTTACCTTCATGTGCCTGCACGGGCCCTGCTTCTGCTCCTCAGGTGCACCTGCTTCCTTTAGAGATCCGGCTTCAACTACTAGAGCGGGAACCTGAGGAGCCGAGCAGTGCCTCGGAATGGGCCCAGCGTGCCGGAGTCCATTCTGACACACTGAGCGCGCGCTAGCTTTCAGCCTCCTGCTTCCTCCAACCCTTTCTAAACTCTACGACAAGCTGGGGAAGCGTGAGGAGACAGACTGATCAGCATGTAGACTCACGCACTGTAATGCTGGAGCCTGAAGCGCGTGGGTTATCTTTAGCAGAGACACTGCAGTGCTGCGTCACACACGGGGAGGCACTGAGGCATGGCAGCCCTGAGGCCAGGACTTGGACTTGCTCAGATGCAGGCGCATGCGCTCGCGGCAGTCATCAGACAGATGTTTCTGCAGGCCTCAGGCTGCTCGATCCTTCTGAGGCTCAGCATGTTTCTACTATATTAACCGTGAATAATGAATATTTCAGAAGGCATCAAACAGTAATCCTAAAGCAAGATGGAACCTTTAAAAAATGGTCACAAATGCTTCCGGGGTGCTCCAGTATCATGGCACCCGTGCCAATGAGTGTGCCACTCCGAGCAAACCAGGGCCATGCACCCATCCCTCACCAGACCGCAGACTGGTACTGTATATGGCATACCACGCCTTCCAATCACACATATGTAATTATATTAACATTTACCCCTCCTTCCACCAGTTTATAGTTTACATTTAAGTAGTGTAGCCCAAGCCTCTACCTTTTTTAGGGCATTATAAAAATAAAAAGATACTTTATGTGTGCAGAAATATTGCAGATGCAAAAATGGTACTCTTTGTTGATAGTTATTTCTCTGCAATGCGGCATACCAGGCAGTAGTAAATGTCAATCAACATGGTAGATATTGGAGGACTAGACAAATGAACAATCGGAATAATAATCATAATTATTATAATAATTGTTATTAGTATTATTATCATTTTTGTTAATAATATTGTTATTTTGTTGTTATTTTACAAGTTTGATAAGAACCCTAACAATGCCAATAATAATTCTTTAAACAGTGCTCACAAACGAAATTGACTGTAAGCACTAGCTGCAAGGTAAAAGACACATTGACTTCTGGGGCTTTTCTCCAAGAATTAGGCATAATAAAGGAATTATACAATAGCCATTTGGGATTTTAAAAACATTTATCGGCATCCGGATGGCTCGGTAAGACAATGCGCAAACAAAGTGATTATAACACTGTAAAGGTCTGTAGAAACAAGAACTTACCAAGTCTAAGAAGAGGTCAGTGGAGAGGCTGTGTATCCTGCTCGAGTGCTGTATCACTCTGTCAAAAAGCTCTGAGACTGTGAGAACATGGCAGCCAGAGCCCACTTGAGCACAGATAGGCATCAAGTGCACCCCATTAAACCCCAGAGCCAGACACAGCATTACCAGAGCGAAGGCATGACCTGGGAAGAGAAATACAAGAGTCATGTAGACGGGCTTCCTACTCACCCCTGGACCCAACTCTATTATTATAACTAGTGCTTGAAATGGGAAAATAGAAGTGCAGTTACTCTGCACTAGAGTACCTGTTTGTTTCTGAAAAGTTCCGGTACTATCCAATTAAAAGTATTGCATTTCTCTTGAGAAGTGCCGGTACTCTTCCTCTCAAAATAAAAAAGTACCGGTACTCCATACCGGACAGTACCGGCCCATTTAAAGCACTGATTATAAGACATACCTCTGTCCATCCTCTGCTGGGGTGTTCACAGGCTGGCCTGCTGGTGCGGACCCTATGGTGGTAGTCCTGCTTGGGATGCGCCGAGGCCTCCTCGAGCCCCATATGCCGTATATATAGGGCATGCAATGGTCAATGACATTCATCATATGGATCACAGATTAACAGGAGCAGTGTGGCTGCGTATACATTAGTCACTGCGCCTCTTCCTTACGCATCAGAAGGAAAGTGCCCGCAGCACAGCTGAGCAAATTAGGCAAAAGCAACGTAAGAAAGGGAGTCCCTACCAAGAATCACTTTAGAAAGATTCATTTACGAACCACTTGCTAATTTCTTGAGATGACGTAGGTATGCCCTTAGCTCTAGCATGCTTAGCAAGCCGTGGTGGAAGGGCTAATAAATAAATATTTAAAGCGGCAGCGTCACTCAGCCGTTTAGAGCCGGACTGGCAGCACAGAGCGGCCGTCACTCAGTGACGAATGCATCGAAGACATGATTTTTCAGCATGGTCTGAACTGACGTGCATAGCCCCATTACAGAACGAGGGGAAGTGCCACCAGTCTTACCAGCCCTCCCAGTGCCCAAATCCCGTCACTCCTCCCCCATGAGGTAATCACTGCTGCCTGCCTCATCAGTTCTTCAATCTACCGCCTTGTTATGGGACCCCCAGTGCAGCGCAGCAACATAATGTATGCACCAACACGATTTTCTCTGTTGTTTTCTGAGGGCTTTTGAGGGGCCCCTGGAGGCCCTGAATTAGTTAGAGATTTAGTGGGCTCCACTATCTCACAGATTTGCAATCACCTTATATTTTTCCAAGATCAGGGATAACCTTTTCAGAGATATTTTAAACTTAAATTGATTTTTTATTTATTCGGCCAAAAACTTCTGCAGAGGTTCCATAAAAAGTAAATACCAATTTAGCAATGTATAGTAACGTAAACCAGAATTTAGGAGGAAGGGTGGGGATAACATATTACAGGACGATTCCAATATCTACATCTCTGTCAATCTATTTAATAGAGTGGTTTCTACATTAAACATTTAGGGTCCGACTCAGAAGGCTTGCCCTACCTCTAAGTCAGACTTACTCCAGAAAAATGTAATATGTCTCAGTTACACCTTGGTGGTGCTGCAAAACGGTTGCAAAAATCCTGAGCGCTTGTGTTTGTACCAACACCAGGGACTAAACACACTATTGCTGAGATATAGCTCAAAGGCAGATGCACTTACAAATATTTTGCATTCACACTGAACACTCTACCTCGTTTTAATTTCAATGAAAATAAAAAACAAGATTTGGCAAAGCCAATAGGGCGCGCCTTTCAGATTTATTGACTTTTACAAGGCAGTATGATGATGCTGTTGTTCAGCATCTGTAAAAAGCATTTTTGCTCCTACTGTGGTGCCACATGGCCAAAAGTAGAAAACAAAAGCAATGAGGCGGGCGCATCATTTTAAGGCAGAGGGACTTTCAGCAAGTTGCTGACTTTCCTTCCCCAAAAACTTAAAATATGAAATATTGACCATGCAGCTGAGGGGACTCGATGAATGGGTAGAGAGATTTGCTGTTGTTGGTGGTGGTGGTGGTGGGGGGGGGGGGGGGGGGGGAATACCAACAAAACAAAGGCTGGGTGGCACGCATGAGGAAGAGTTCAACATGGAGGGCTGGGGGAGAAGCACGCTCGTATGTAGTATGTATGAAGAAGTTAAGATGTCTGACTTTCGTGTGGTTCTCTAAATGAGTACCATAATGTAGACATATGTGAAATCAACATTTGCAAGTGTAAAAAGATATGTAAGTGTCATGCATTAGTGTGATAGAGAAAGGAGAAATATACAGAAACATTGTTTACTGCAACTCTGTTAATCAGGGGAGTAGCCAGAAATTTAAAATATCCCCCACTTTGAACCCAAGCTCTGATGGCACCAAACAAGCAAGGCATGCGAGTGTGGACCTTTCTCGAAGAGCTCCCTTGCCTCTTTCATCCAATCATCAATAGATTTACCCTTTCACACTTCCATCCACCCGCTGATATCCATGATTCAGTTTTACCCACTCTCAGCCATTCATTCTTTGATCCATCATTCAATCTTTCCCATTCTGTCATCCACTGGTCATTCCATCCATCCACATATCCATCCATACAGACATCCATTATCTATGCTTTCTTTCATCCATCTACATCAATCCACCTATACATCCATCATTTGACTTACCCATCCATCAATAAAGCCTTTAATTCATCAATCGATCCTTTTACCCATCCATTCATTCATCCATCATCCTGCCTCTCAGATTTCTATTTACTATGCCGTCCATCCATCCTCTCAAATAAAAATTTACTCTGACATCCATCCATCCACCCATCCTCGCATATCCCCATTTTATCTCATATCATTTACATCCACCTACCCATTGATCCATCCTCAGATTTCCATTTACTCTGCCATCCTTTCACCCATCTATCCATCTTGTAAGATTTCAATTTACTTTGCCCTCTTTTCATCAATCGACTATCCATCCATTTATCCACCCCTCTCAGATTTCCATTTACTCTGCCATCCTTTCATCCACCCATCCATCCTATCAGATTTCCATTTATTCTGCCATCTTTTCATCCACCCATCCGTCCTCTCAAATTTGCATTTACTCTGCCATCCTTTCATCCTTTCATCCACCCATCCTTTCAATCACTCATCCTTCCATCCTTTCTGCCCCCAAACTTTTCACCCATTCATCCATCCTTTCACTTACTCATGCATCCACTTGCCCATCCTCCTCTCCATTTTCTATTAGCCTTTCCTTCTTTCAATGATAATTATAAGCTTTTATCTGCCAAGTTGCAGATAACAGTCCCATAAAAAAAAAACACCCCCTCAGTAGCTGGTAAAGCGCGAGTTCAGGATGCCCCTGCATCCATCCATCTACACATTCATCCATCCTCTCAGATCCCCCATTTAATATTTCGATCTTTCATCCAGCCCACCCATTCATCAATCAATAAATCAATCAATCAATCAATAAATCAATTAATCAGCATTTGTAAAGAGCAACACTGTCACCCCTAGGGGTATCTGGGTGATGTGCCTCCATGGAAGAGTCAGGTCTTAAGTTTCTTTCTCAAGTCTGCCACCAACGAAGGGGCTGTACGGAGCTGGAGGGTAAGATTGTTCCAGGTCTTGGCAGCGATATAGGAGAAGGAGCGGCCATCGCTGAGGCTGCAATGGATGTGGGGGGTGTGTGTGAGAGTAAATGAGGAGCAGCGCAGGTATCGAGAGGGTTGGTGGAAGTTCAGTCAATGGTTGATGTAGAGCAGTCCTGCATCATGGAGGCCTTTGTAGGTGTGCATGAAGTTCTTGAACTTGCATCTCTTCTGAATGGGGAGCCAAGGGACGTCTCTCAGGTGAAAGGTAATGTGGACTCATTTGGGGAGGTCCAGAGGAGTCTGGCTGTAGCATTCTGTATGGGCTGGAGTCTTCTGTGGAGCTGTGTAAAGATGCCGGCGCAGAGGGCGTATCCATAGTCGAGGCGGCTGGTGATGAGGACCTTAGCGACGGTCTTACTGGTGTTGGTTGGGAACCATCTGAAGATTCTGCAGAGCATGCGAAGTGTGTAGAAGCAGGAGGAGGTGACTGCGATGACTTGTTGTTTCATGGTCAGTTGGCTGTCAAGGATGATACTGTGGTTGCGTGCAGGGTTGGTCAGTGTGGGTGTAGGACCGAGTTCTACAGACCACAAGCTGTGGTCCCATGTGGAGGTGTTCTTCCCGAAGATCAGTACTTCATTTTTGTCACAACTGAGTTGAAGACAGTTGTCTCTAATCAATTTGGCTACGCTGGTCATGATGATGCAGAGGTTGGTTTTGCCATTGGAGGAGTCCTCTGTGATCGAGAGGATCAGTTGAGTGTCATCTGATTAGAAGATATGTTGAGTCCATGGAATCTGACAATGTCTGCGAGGGGGGGTTGTGTAGCTTTTGTAAAAGGTGGGGCTGAGGGATGATTCTTGTGGCAGGCCACACATGATGTCTTTGGGTGCAGAGGTGAAGGGCGGTAATTGGATGCTCTGTGTGCATCGATTTTGTCCATCCTCAGAATTCCATTTACTCTGCCAACCTTCACCCATCCATCCATCCTCAATCCATCCATACATCCTCAATCTATCCATCCTCACAGATTCCAATTTACTCTGCCCTTTTTTCATCCATCATCTATCCATTCTTCCATCCATCCATCCATCCCTCTCAAATTTCCATTCATTTAGTCATTTATTCATCCACCCATCCCTCCTCTCAGTTTTCCATTTACTCTGTCCTTGCATCCAGCCATCTAGCCATCATCTCACACACTCATCTACCCATCCTTTCACCCACTCATCCATCCTTCATTTCACCCTTCCTTACTTTCACCCATCTATCCACCCTTTCACAAACCCATCCTTTTCCCACTCATCCATCCAACCTTTCATCCACTCATCCTTTCACCCGTCCAGCCATCCTTTTATCCACTCATCCTTTCACCCATCCATCCTTCCACCCATCATTTATCCTCCTAGCCTTTCACCCACACATCCTTCCCTTCTTTCATCCACCCATCCTTTTGCCCACTAATCCATCCATTGTTTCATCCACCCACAGTTTCACTCACTGATTCACCCTTTCACTTACTCATGCACCCACTCGCACATCCTCCTTTTCTCTTAGCCCATCGTTCTTTATTTTAGCAATAATTATAAGCTGTTATCTATCAATCTGTTAAATTGAAGCTGTAGCTGGTAAAGCAGGGGATTCCCAGCGAAACCAGCTCCTAATCTTCAAATCAGAATAAAAAAGTAGAGGGTGTCGTGGGGACTTGAAATGTAAATGACCTACATTGTGTTTGCAGTACGGAAGTGTTAAATTAGTGGCGAGCGGCAGGCAATGGAAATCATTGTACACATCAAGAAATGAGTAAATCCTGTAAAAGGTATCGTGGTTGAAAAAACACCAACATACCTATATTTCGGTTGCAAATTATTCAAGCTCCACCTAAGTTTAGGGTGCACACGTTGACGGACCGGAGTAGGACATTTGGTAGCACCACTTACAGCATATGGAGCTATGACAATGTAAAACGTTATCCTCTTTTACATTAAGTCTAGACATTGATAGGGCAAGCAGAGCGGTACTGCCCTTGCCCAAGGGCTATTTATGTGATCTCCTTCATCCTCCTTGGTGCCCAGTTTGTAAGACATGGCATTCACCCACGCCTCACATTCACCCACGCCTCACATTCACCCTCGACATAGCACAGCTCTCCTAGCATGTGTCATGCCACGTGAACTGGGAGAGTGTTTACATTTTGTGGACATTTGCACAAGAGCTTTACGTAATATGCACATGGATACTTACACAGGCGCGCAACACCCTTTGGGCTGAAAGGGCTTCAGCCCCCCCCCCCTGGTGTGTCTCAGCCCGGGGTGCTGCAGCTAGAGTTGCTGTGGCCTTGGCTGGGCAGTGTCTGGAGTCTTATCTCCAGCACGCCCGCGTTTTTCACAGGCCTTTAAAGATCATTTGCATATTTACATACATTTGTAAACTGGTTACCGAGGCTTGGTAAAAAAAAAATGGTTCCAGTACCTCCTGGACCACCACTCTGCCTATTTTTTACTTTGTATATTATATTTATTGCCGTAGTGTGAGAATGCATTACATGAAAAGGAATAAACAGTAGGGTTGCCAAAAAAAAATGGCAGCCATATGTTGTTTAAAGAGCCTTCAAAAATCTCGTCTTGACACTAAATAGGGTTATAAATAAAAAAGTATTTATTCATTTGTAATGTGACTTCTCTGTCTTTGTTCCCTTTAATTATCAGTCATGGATCATTCAGGCAGCCCTAGAACACAATTAAAAGTGCTTTCTATTTATATTTGTGGTTCGAAGTAGGCACACATAAGTGCTGAGAATACGGCTATAGGTGACTGCTTATTTTTGTACGGTCTACATCAAAATAATAAGCTGGCAATCCTGATCATAAGACTGGAAGTTTGTTGCAGGATCAGCGATCCCTAATGAATGCCATAATAGCAGGGCTTTAAGTGGACCTGGTCCTGCTGGTGCTCAGCGCCAGCAGTTCATAAAAGCAGGCGCTGAGACGGGTACCTATCGAGCTCTCCATTTTCACCCTCACATTCAGACTGGAAAAAAAAATCTTAACTCTGCAGCAGTTCACTGTTTTGATGTAATTTTTATTTGTTTGCAGGTCTATATTGCTAAACTTGAAGTGCTTTATTTGAGCACCAACAAGCACACCTTCATTTAATTTTTGTTAGGCAGGGACGATTAAGTGATTTTCCCAGAAACACAGGATGTTGAGCTGAGACTCAAACCTGCTTCCTCAGCTCCAAAGTTGGCAGCTGTAGCCATTACGCAACAACCTCTTGTACAAGAACTAAAGCATTTTCAATATTATATACTACAAAGCCATAGTTGATTGTATGCATGTATTATATTTATCTAATGCAACTAACAACCTTTGACAAAGTCAATAGTCCTGGCTTGTTGTAGGTGTAATGTTACATGTGGAGGCAATAACAGAAGCAGGAAAATACCAGTCAGGCGGCATATTGCTGAGCACAGATTCTCAGCATAAATGTTTTAGGCCACACCCTTAATTATATCACCCCTATGAGAGACCCCTGTAGGAATCTGGCTCTGTATATACTATACAAAATATGAGGTATAGTGTGCAGTGAAACCCCAAAGGTAGGCAGAGGTAAAAGTAGATAGCACCTTACTATCTATTTGTGGTAGTGTGGGCAAGCAGTAAGGGTTTATCAGAGGGTGGTGTTAAGTATTTATTGTACACACTCAGGCAATAAATGATGTCACATACTCAAAGACTGAACTCAGACCAATTTCTTTGTATAAAAATGTTATTTAGTTCTTTTATTTCTAAAACCAAGCCAGGCCTGGTGCGGGTAAGTGAAGTAATACTTTGCAAAATCTTATGCAACGATTTACAGTTGAATGCAGGTTCAAATGCAGCTGGTTTATTTACAGGTAAGTCAACAGTTCAAAATTACTTTTCAGTTACTTTACAGATTACTGTGCACATTACTTTTTAGATTACTTTTAAAGTTCCTTTTGCTAATCAGTGTGACATGCCTATTATCACACTGAGACATTTCCTAGACAAAAGGTAAGCAATTCAGTTTTTACACATATGCAGTTATTCAATGTTTCATACAACCAACTCCATACAAAAGCAGTCAATGCAATCCTATGGGAGGAAATTAAGTTATCGGTTTGCAGGTAAGTACTGGTTTGTGGGAGTTGTTATTCTAGGGTTAGAACCAGGCTTCCCCCAGGGTTGAGGATGCACTCTCAGAACACCCTCAGCAGCACTAGGGCGACCGGGTGCAGAGTGCTGAGGCCCAATGTAATCCAATAGGGGATAAGGGGCCTCTGGTTGATGGCTGCTCAGAAGCAGGCCACAAGATTGTGGGAGCAAAGCTCCTGGTGTTAGGCTCAGGGCAAAGGGGGGTCCGGGTTAGCACACAAGGTGCACCCACAGCGGCACAGGGGTGGCTGGGTGCAGGGTGCTGTTTTGGCGTCAGTTGCCCTGTTGTTTTAAATGGGAATTACCCATTATGGTTTTTTTAATTTTTTAATTTTATTTTATTTTTTTTAAAATTTATTTTTATTGCTGAAAACACAGAAAATACCAGCCTGTAAGGAGTACTTCAGCTGATTCAAATTTGGAAAGATTATGCACGGTTGTTACAGTATCACACGGTCATTCAGCCCACACCCCGGAGGTCGGGCGGCAAGCGTAGATTGCACGGTAAAGCATACTTTCCAGAGCCAGTTTAGACATTCAAAGTCCTGTAAAAACTTCTGCTTTTTTCTTTTTAAACCCCAACTATCCCCCCCCATTGTACATTTTAACTGAAACCACTGCTACAGTAATGTGATGAGCAACTTCTTACCCCTCCTGCTGCATTCATGATAGGTTCTCCGGATGCACCAGCATAGTAGTGTGCAGCATATCTACCCCCGTCCCGACACCCACCACCCGTAACCTCAGTCTGTAGAGTTTTGTGTATTTCGTAACTCACTCCGGCCTGCCAGGGATCTCACATAGGGCTGTATTACCCTTTCTGCTCCGCTCCGAAGTTACAATCGCGATCTTGCAACCCCCCTCTCATCTGGTGTACTCCCTCACTGCCCTCCCTCCAGTCCATGGTATTGCCTCCACTTGGCCCACACTCTGCGGAACTTTTTGGAGCAGCCTCTCGCCTTATATGTCACTCTTTCCGCTGCCATATAAAGGTCTAGCCCTCGTCTCCATTCTTCAATGTCTGGTGTCTCTGTGACCCCCCAATATTTTGCAATGTCTCTTTTTGCCACTACCAGTGCTAGCACCAAGAAAATGAGCAGTGGGCGGGGCAGATCCACCTCATTCGTCATGCCCAACAGGGCCAGCTTAGGCTCCGGCGACAGTTCCACCCCCAGGACTTCCCCCAGGTCAGCAAAAATGTGTGACCAATAGGTTTGTATGTTCGCACATGCCCAAATGGTGTGGTAGAAGTTCCCTTGTTGCTGACGACACCGAAGGCAAGCTGGGTCACTTATTTTCCCCTTTTTAAGGAGCCGTGTTCTATCAAAGTACGTTCTGTGGAGTACATTTAACTGAATTAGGCGTAGCCTCGATTTAATTGCTACTTCCCGGGGATGCATGAGGATGATCTCCCAGTCCAGATCTTCCATGACCCCCACATTCGCCTCCCATTTGCCCCTAAGTGTCGTCAAGTCACCTAACATGTTATTTGTCAGAGTCTTGTATGTGAGGGAGACCGCCTGGCACGTTATCTGTTCCTGGAGGAGTCTGCCCTCCAGCGGCGCGTACTCAGGTATTTCCGTGAGCGTGATGTTTGGGCCCTCCACGCATGTCTCAGCTGTGTGTATTTGAACATTTGTGTGTGGTGCAGCCCAAACTCCGTCCGTAATGACTGGAAGGATTTCAGTTCTCCCCTGGAGATCACATCCCCTATACTCGATATGCCAATATCGTCCCACCTCTGGAAGCCCCGCAGCTTACAAAGTTCTGGTAGCCATTGGCAGTGCCACAACGGCGTCTGTCTAGTGGGTATCGCCTCACAACCAATTCGTTTCGAAGCATTGAGCCAGGCTTTTAGTGTAATAACAGTCGCCGGTAGGAGTGACGTCCTCGCCCTACCACCATATAGATAATATAGTATATTTTTGGGTGACATTTTGTATCTTTCGAGTGCATATCTCGGGTGGTCCGCCGGTGCATGGATCCACTCGTTTACCGGAGTCAGGTGTTCCGCCCATTAGTAGGCCTCCAGGTTGGGAAGCGAGATCCCCCCACTGTATTGGTGCCTCTGGAGCGTCTGCAGGGCTATCCGCGGTTGCTTTCCTAGCCATAGAAAGGTACGGAGATCCGCGTGTATCTTTGGTATCGTCGTGGCCGGGAGTGGGTAGTATTCATTTTGCAGCGCGTAGAGGAACTTAGGTAGGGTAATCATTTTGTACATTGCCGCCCGGCCCAGAAGGGTGAGCGGCAGCTGTTTCCATCTATTCATGTCCGCCACTGCATCTCCCATAATCCGTTCTATATTTTTGGAAAAGGAGAGTTTCCTGTCTAGGGTAATATGTATGCCCAGGTATTGGAAGCCTGTGGCGGTAGTGACCAGTCGCTCGGGCAGGGTCCCCCACTCCTCCTTCCCCTGTGGATCGTATATAACTGACTTATACCAATTGATGGTATGGCCTGCTCTCGCTCCGAAATTGTCCAATTCCCTAAACAACTCCGGCACCGTAACGTCCGGTTTAGTGATGTACAGTAGGACATCGTCGGCATAGAGGGATATTTTTTCTTGGACCGCAGCTGAGGCCTCTCGCGAAAAGCTGTGAATATCCGGGTTCCATCTTATGTTCAGTGCCAGTAATTTGATGGTTAGTGTGAATAGAAGGGGGGATAACGGGCAACCCTGGCGCGTGCCCCTCTCAACTCGAAATTCGCGGGATAATTTCCTGTTCACTCTCACTCGCGCTCTCGGGGCCGTGTATAGGAGCTATATCCATCCCCGAAATTTTGGTCCGAAACCAAATCGTTGAAGCGCCGCCATGAGAAATGGCCAGTGCACCGCGTCGAACGCTTTTTCGGCGTCGAGTGAAAGGAACCAGTGGGGTTCACTCCTTTCTTTGACTTCCTGCAGCCAGTTGTGCGTACGTCTGAGGTTTAATTTGGTCGCTCTATCTGGCAGAAACCCCGATTGGTCCATGTGGACGAGGTCCGGGACTACTGATCTCAGGCGAGTAGCTAAGATGGTAGCTATAATCTTCACCTCTATATTGAGGAGAGAGATCGGGCGATAGGAGGCACACTCCTCCTTAGGTTTGCCCTCCTTGTACATCGGCACAATGGTGGCCAGTGCGAGGTCTGGTGGCAGGACCCCCTCCTGGTACGATTCGGTGAAGAGAGTTTTAAGGTGTCGCGTTAGGAGATCGGTCGCTTTTTTAAAGCATTCCGCTGGGAATCCATTTGGTCCCGGTGTCTTACCCGATTTTAGTTTTGTTATTGCTTCCGATATCTCGTCCAGCGTGATATCCGCTTCCAGTATCGTACATGTTTCGGAGGACAGTGTTGGGATCTCAGTCTGTTCCATATATTGTAACGCCACTTCTGTGTCCCCCAGGGCTCTGGCTTCATAGAAGCGTTTGTAGTGGGTCGCGAATGCCTCAGCTATCTCCCCATCCATGTACACCATTCCCCCTTCCGCAGATTTAATTTGTTCCACCCATCTTTCCGCTCTCTCCTTCCTACTCAACCATGCCAGGAGCCTACCCGATTTATCCCCCACATCGTAGAGACGGTGGAGAGTTGCCAGGGATTGTGTCCTCGCCTCATTCGAGACCACCTCTCTATAGTTGAAATGAAATGAATGAAATGAAAATTGCACTTATATAGCGCGTAACTACCCGGAGGCCTCGCAGCGCTTTAGACTGATTATTTTATAGCGGGCACCGGGTAGATGAGAACGTTTGTGCATACAAGTGCGTTTTTAAGGCCTTTCTGAAGGACATGAGATTATTGTTTTCTCGGAGGGAAAGGGGCAGGGAGTTCCAAAGTTTGGCCGCAGAATGAGAAAAGGAGCGACCACCCCAGCGGGCCTTGTTAATTTTTGTTGTGGTTACAAGCTGAAGGGAGCTAGAGCGTAAAGCTCTGGACGGTGCGTAAGGCGTAACCACAGGATGGAGAATTGCCGGGCCAGTGCGATGGAATGATTTGTGAACTATGCACATGGCCTTAAACTGCACTCTAGCCGCCACCGGGAGCCAGTGAAGCTCTTTCAGAGCTTTCCTAGCTGACTGCCGGCGGGGGATGTTGTACAAAAGCCGTGCAGCACAGTTTTGTATGACTTGAAGCCTGCGAGTAACTGCAACCGGGGCTCCTAAGTAAGTAGTTCTGTTGTGCATCAAGCAGTTGTCGCAGTGTCCCCGCCCCCTTGTGTGCTTGATATTCCTCCTCTAGAGTCAAAATCGTGGCTTCCAGGTCTGCTACTTCTGCTTGTTGTTTCCGTCTCTCCTCCCCCAACCTCCTCTGTATTCTATCTCGTAGCACTGGTTTCATCGCCTCCCAGAAGGTGATCCCAGAAGTTACTGAACCTTCATTCTCCGCTATATACACCTTAATGTCTGCCCTAATGCCACGTGTGATCTCCAGGTGTCTGGAGGTCCCATGCCGCTAGACGCCATTCCGCACCTCTCCTCCCCTTCCTCCTCCCACCTTTGCATATAGGGGTGAGTGGTCCGAGATTCCCCTCGCTTTGTATTCTACTACATCGTCAGTTGTGAGATATTGCCTCGGTACGAAGATGTTGTCTAGTCTGGAAAAGACCCCATGTGCCCCGGAGTAGAATGAATAGGCGGTCTGTGTAGGATGGCGCCATTGCCATATGTCAGTGAGTCCTATAGTAGTCATCAATTGTGACAGGGCTGTCTGCGCTCCCCCTCTACGTGGTTGCCCCGTGCGATCTTGTACTTCAGACATTACATCATTGAAATCGCCCCCCACTATTTGCATGGTGTCCGCTGTGTCTAAGAGAATGGATGTGAGTCCCTTGAGCGTGCGTGCTTGTAGCTTCGGAGGCGCGTAGACCGAGATTATAGTGTACCTTTGTCTCCTCCAAGTCCCTTGCACTCCCACATATGTTCCCTGAGGGTCGCTCCATGTGCGTGTGGTGCAGAACGGGGATGACTTTTTGACTAGGATCGCTACCCCTCTGGAGTCCGAGGTGTACCCTGCGTGTGCCAAGACCTTGTATCTACCTCTAGCTATGAACGCACACTTGTCCCCCTTAAGGTGTGTTTCTTGCAGTAGAATGATGTCCGGTGTCGTTCTCTTAAGGTATGTATTCACCAATCCCCTTTTAATTTTCGATCCCAAGCCGTTCATATTCCATGTTAGGAGAGAGACTCCCTTGTCCTCCCCTTGTGGAGCTGCTAATGTACCTGCCATTGTGTGTGTCGATTCTCATCTACCGTAGGTATCGATGATGGATGTATGGATCGGTGTGTCGAAGTGTATGTCTGTAGCTCACCTCCCACTGTTCCCCCCCTCCAACTTTGCTCCCCTCCCCCCCAACTTGATAGAACATTGCATCTCCCTGTTCCCCCCACCTCCCCACCGCCCTCCCCTTCCAGACTCCTCCCAGTATAGGACAGAGCTTTCAGCGGTAGCCGGTCTGTCGCCCACCCTTGCCCCCCCATTGTTCACCCTTCCCCCCAAAGTGGAATGCGCTGGGGCTATTGGTCCCTACTCTGCGCCCAAACGGGCGAACAAACCAACTCAAGAAACACCAACCAATCAGATGGTAAAAAACAACAGAGCATAGCGTCAACTTGCGTGTCTCCGGTCTCCCCGGCCGTTGCCTCTGGACACCCACTCAATCATCGTTCATGAATGTGAATCTTGCGTAGCTGTATCAGTCCCGCTATTCTTGTAGAAGGAGTCTTGCTCTAGGTGGCGTATCTCCTTTACCAGTGGATGTATCGAGTTCTGTTCCTCTCCATGCTCATCCACCTCGGCTTCCCATGCTCCACCGTCTGCGTCTTCTTCCTCCTCTCCTTCCGAACGTACCTGGTGATGGATATCCTGCCTTCTAGAGCCCGCTGTAGACGATTCCCCCGGCGACTCCGATCGCCCTCTCCTCATCCTCGTGGCGGTGTGTGCCGGGTACGGTGTCCCCGGAGTGCGGGAATGTAGTCTTCTGGATCTCCGTCTTTGGGGTTTAGGAAGGCCCCACTGTGCTTTCTCTCTCAGTGACCTATCCACTTCCTCACGCCCTGCGGCTTCTCTGCTATTGAGGATCGGTCTCTCCTCGAGCCACTGCCATGCGTCCTCAGGGTGGTTAAAGAATAATGATTTTTCTTTGTATATGACTTTAAGTTTGGCCGGGAAAAGCAACATTTAGGTGACGTTCATGGACCTGAGTTTCGCCTTCACCGTATCAAAGGAGCGTCTCTGTTTCTGCACCTCCTGGCTGTAATCCGGGAAGATCATGATGTTCGTGTTCTCCAATCGAATCTCTCCCAGTTTTCGTGCTTCCCGCAGTATCAAATCCCTGTCTGCAAAATTGAGAAAGCGTGCGATAACCGGTCTCGCACCCTCCGGTGGCTTTGCTAGCAGTGCTCTATGCGCTCTTTCAATTACAAAACACGCAGAGAATTTTGCCGCTGGGAAGGTAGTAGACAGCCATGCGTGGAGGAACGCCGCCATGTTATTTCCTTCGATTCCTTCTCTAAATCCCACAAAGCGTAGGTTGTTGCGGCGAGCCCTATTTTCGGCATTGTCCACCTTCCACAATAGTTGTCTATGCGAGGCCTGGAGCTCTACCATATCCTTCCGAAGTGTGGTGAGCGAGTCTTCCGCCTCCCCGATTCGCGTTTCCGTCTCTGTGACTCTAGCCGACAGGTTCCTGAAGTCTTGTCGCAGGAGAGTGACCTCTGACCCTACCTCTCCAATTTTAACTTCTAGGGCTGCTCGGGATTCCTGAATGTCTGATCTTGAGGCTTGAATCGCTGCCAGCAGCCTACCTGTGTCTATTGGTCCCTCTGGCACTGCGTTGGGGTGCTCCTTTCCCAGGCGTGATGTCGCGAAGTTATCCATCGGGCCTTGTTTCGGAGGTTTAGGTAGTGTATCTTTTTTCCCCATGGTTGGCCGCCTCAGGTCAGTGGCGCTCCTGGGCTGCAATACGGGTATGACCGCTGCACTAGGAACCTTGGTGGCTGATGCTCTGTCTTTACGGTGTCTATCCGGTTCCAGTTCCTATTGGGTGCGCCAGGTACGACCTCTAGATGCCGCCCTCCGGACCCGGTAGCGCTGCCAGGTGGCAATGTCACTGCTGAGATGCAAGCCCTTTATCGAGGATCAGCGCCGCTCCGGGGCGCCCCCACTGCCAGCCCGGGTCTCCGTCAGCGGTCACAGGTGCTCCACTGGGGTCTGGTCAAAATCCGGGTTATGGTCTAGTTAGGCACCATTTCCCTCCGTTTTTAGCCCGTCGGAGTTCAACCTCTTGCTGATCTCACTGGTATGTCACCCAGTCAGAGGGGGTGTGGGGTCCACGTGGCAGGAGTGCCAGTGATTAGGGCTTGACTTCCCTCACCTTCATATACCACTGGAAGTGTTTGTTGCCGCTTAGGTCTTTTAGCCTCTGCTTCCCCCAATCTTTACACCTGCTGTTGCACTCCTGCTGTTAGGGGCCCCATGGCACGTCCAATCCAGCACCCAAGGGATCCCCCGCTCCCAGCAGCCCCCGTGTTCGGCCACTGTCGGGGCGTCTCACCGCGCCCCGATACCCGGGCGCCGACGTGTGATTTTCCTCGTGTGCTGGCTGCCCTTCTTCACCGCGCCGCCATGTTGGTAAAGGGCGGCCGGTTATGCAGTGTCCTGTTGACTGCCTCCCGTTTCGTGGGCACCCCTGGTGCAGCGCGGGGCCCCCCCCTGGTCAGCTCTGCCTTTCCAGCTATCCGCGGGTGCCCCTAGTCTGGCCTGGCGGATCACCGACTGCTTACGCCGCCATATTGGTAAAGGGCGGCCCTCAGTTGTAGTCTCTCACCTCCGGGCTCGATCCCCCCGGGCGGTCGTCCCGTCGGGGCGCAGGCTCCAGTCAGGATCCGCTGCGGTTTCTGCCTCGCCGTCTGCCTCTCCTCGCCTCCCTGCTACTGACTCCCGGTTGCCACTTCCGAATTACGCCGCCATATTGGTGCAGTGTCACCGGGCGTTGGAACCACCCGCACCGAGAGGTACGCCAATCAGTCTCACCACAGCCGTCTTGAGGGCTCTCGGTGCTTGCAGGAGTCTTCGTTCGCTGCCGCAGGTCGTTCTCTGGTCCCCGCTGCCTCTCCGGTCCTAGATCAGCGCCGGCGCCGCCATCTTGCTCTCTAGGCGCTCGCGGTAGCCGGTCAGTTGAGCTCCGATATCACGGCTCCCGTTGCTCCGGCGAGTCCCCCGGGTAGCGCTGCCGCCTCAGGGGTCTATGCTACACTTTTACAGGTGTTTTGGAGTGGTTATGTCCCATATGAGTGTCGGATCTAGTATAGCCGGTCGGGAGCTCCCGGGCTGCACGTCTAGCTCGGCATGCTGCTGGCAACGCCCCTGAAATGTACCCATTATGGTTTTTGGCTGCAGGCTCGGTCCAGGAAGACTTCCGGGAGGAACCAGCAGCTGGGCAGGTAAGTTGGAGAGCTAGGGGACGTAGGTTCCCCTCAGGTTCTCTTCTCCAGGGCGCAGGGCGGCTGGATGCAGGGTTGTCTTTTGAGGTCAGATTTCAACTTTTTGGCCCACTTGTGGTTGGGAGGGTCTCTGTGCAGAGGCTGCAGGTGATGTCGGGGAGTCCAGGGGGGGGTCAACCCACAGTGCACTCAGATACTGTAGTGCTGGGGGACCTCACTGGGTCTGGTGGAACACCCAGATTAGGACCGTAGGCGCCGGGTGCAGTGGTGGTTCCAGGCGCTAGGTTTCTTTGTCCTCAGCAGGCTCAGAGTTTATCTTGGGAGTTTATTTCAATCAATCAATCAATCAATCAATCAGTCAGTCAATCAATCAATCAGGGATTTGTAATGTACACTACTCACCCGTAAGGGTTAATAGGCGCTAGGGGAGTTTGGGAAGCTCCAATTCATACAAAGAGCCAGGTCTTGAGGCTCTTCCTTAATTTCTGCAGTGTGGGGGGTTCATATGATGCTGAGGGGGAGTTAGTTCCAGGTTTTGGCAGCGATGTAGGAGAAGGCTCTTCCTCCTATTTTGGCTCAGTGGATGCAAGGGATTTCGGCCAGGGCAAGGTCGGCTGAGCGGAGGTTTCTCTTTAGGAGCGTAAAAGGAGATTCTTTCCTTGAGGTATTGGGGTCCGATGTTTTGGAGGGATTTGTAGGCATGAGTGAGCAGCTTGAAAGTTACTCTCTTTTCGACGGGGAGCCAGTGGAGGCTTCCTAGGTGCTGGGTGATGCTATCTTGTCGTGGGATGCTGAGGATGAGTCTGGCTGCGGCGTTCAGGAGTTTGTGGAACAGAGATCTGTTGATTCCGGCATAGTTCCTGTAGTCCAGTCTGCTGGTTATGAGTGTGTGGGTGATGGTCTTTCTAGATTCAGGGAAATCCATTTGAAGGTCTTGTGGAGTATGCGGAGAGTGTTAAAGCACATGGAATCTATAGTGCTGATCTGTCGGTTCATCGTGATGGAGGAGTCGGGTATGATGCAGAGATTGCGAACGTGGTCCGTGGGTGTGGGAGGGTTGCCCGAGGGTGGGGGGGCCACCAGATGTCATCTCCCATGGAGGGGGTGGATACAAGGATGAGGACTTCCGTTTTCTCTAAGTTGAGCTTCAGGCAGCTGCTGCTCATCCAGGATTTGTTCTTTTGAACAGGGCTGCAGTTCACAGGAGATCCGGTCTTTGTTGAAGGCAGTCAGTCCTCCCAAGGGTTCTGGAGGTCGCTGGCTGCAGGGCAAGGTAACTTTTGGTGCAGGATCTCTGAAAAATGCAAACAGGCGGGTAGGGCTGGTGCCAAGTCAGTTCTTCTCTGCAGTCTCCTCTGCTGGGCGTCTTCTTTCGTCTTTACTCTTCTTAGGTTGCGCGAATTGAGATTCTCCTATTACCATGACTTGAGAATCTGGATTTCATTAAAGACACGGATCTGACATTATGCATCTCAAGACAGTGAAGGATCTTCTAGAAAGCCTGGGCTTCATCATCAACAAAGAGAAATCAGTCTTGACTCCTTCCAGATCTCTCGAGTTCCTGGGCTTCGCCATAGATACCTCCACATGTCTTCTCCTACTCCCTTCCAAGAAAATTGCCAAAATCAGGAAGGAAATACGTCATGTCTTGAAGCAACAAGACATCCCCCTGAGAGAACTAGCCAGACTACTTGGTCTCCTCTCCTCCTCCATTCAGGTGATCTTTCCTGGTCCCTTAAACTATCGGGCCCTCTAAAGGGTGAAAGCGAAAACTCTAAGATCTGGTCTCTGGTACGAAGATCGCATATCCCTAGATCGAGAAGCCCAATTGGAACTGGCTTGATGGTTCGGGAACCAGGATGCGTGGAACGGCAAAGCAATCTTTAGTTAAAAACCAGAATTTGTTTTAGAATCAGACACAAGACTCCATGGCTAGGGAGCTTTCTTGCTTTGACCCAAAGCTGGATGTTGAGAAATAGTTTCTGATTTCTAAAAATGGGTGCTGGTTCCTCCCACCGTTAACCATGGGTTCAATTACGTAGTGGTTCAGTTAGAGGCCTTTAGGTGATTTAGTTTGAAGAGGTGTATCATATTTGTACACATTTACTTACTATTCAGGTCAGCATATCTGGTTAGTAGGCTACGCTATTGTGAGTGTTGGCACTGTGAGGGCGATTTGCTAGCTGAGTTGGCAAGACAGTGGCACGTCACCATGTGCCTTTAGATATTTTGCCTGGCTGTGTGAGAGTCAAGTCCACGCTTACCATGTTACGTTCCATATAGGTACCCCAATATCGGCTCAGGTAATGAATGCACCATTCATCTACACTCCCCTGTTATTACACTGCATAACTGTTCTTAGTACTGACCTTTTACCTATTTATGGTAATGCCTAAGGATGACATCTGTTTTTCTCCGAAAAGCTTAAGCCTCATTCCTTCTGCACGAGGATTCTTGGAATCACAGCAGAACAGCAGGTCTACCATCTCCTGCATAATAACTATGTATAAGAATCATTCCTTCCGTCATCCTAGTCCGACATGACATAGCAAGGTATATCCCCAGGGGGTACCACTTTGTGTATATATACACCATACCTTGCTGAGATAGTCAGAGGAGAAAAGGACTTCCATGACGACACACTGACGCAAGATGCTGAGGCTTCTGTACGCAGACACTCCTGTTTGCAGTGGTCTGACATCCCTTGCAGGGTGTTCATCTCAAGACCAAGATGGGGTCCCATAGTCTCTCACTTCAGGTAATGGGGTTGACTTTATCCTAGAGGGATTCTAGGCTATACCCCCATATACATGCTAGGTACACTTAGGTACATCTAGTTAGGGTTGCATTGTAGGAGTATGCCTTTACTACTGTCATGTATTGTACATACTTGCCTGTATTCATTGTTTTAGCACAATGGTATCCTTTTACTCTGTTAGTGCTTATAATCATTTATATCTGTTATTGTCTAGTGATTGTTTCAGCACACCTATTTTACACTAGAATGACGCTGCTTCAACAAATGGCTGTTGAAAAATGTCCCCACTGTTTATTCTGGGTATTTCTCGGACAAGAAGTGAGTACGAGTGACTGAGCGAAAAGTAGTACACTGATTTCTGTGATCCCTGATGGGACAGGGTTGTCATGTTAGATAGTTGCCAAGAACTATTCTCTCCATTTTAAGAGGGGCTTCTAGTGGCACTTTGAGCTAGCTGCAGTGGCGTAACGAAACTTGAGGGGGCCCCCCTGCAAAACACATGGAGGCCCAACCCCGGTGACCCGGCCCACCACCTGCCACTTTGCCCCACCGCCCAAAAATCTGGCATATTTCTATTTGAAACCTTCAACATTTAAATCTATATTGTCTTTCTCAAAGTTCTAATGAGAAAGTGGGAAACCCTCTTACCATATAAGCTTTGCCATTTGTAACAATAATATCAAACGCAGATTATTTAATTGAGGCAGCAATCAGAACAATGCCAAGGAGCGATCCTATTGTCTCAAGAACTGCAGCAATAAGAACAATGCCAAGGAGAGACCCTATTGTCTCAGGAACGGCAGCAATCAGAACAATGCCAAAGAGTGGTCCTATTGTCTCAGGAACTGCCTATGGCTGAAGAATAACTATGAAGGGTCAGAATTAGAATTGACATTAATGGACAACAACATGAAACTTTGAAAGCCTAACCCAAACCTGGAATTCCATAAAAACTCGACTGACAAACAGTGGTGGCTGGTGATGTTTGAAAATGGTACCATTAAAGGAGGGTTCGGGGTGAGGTTCTCTCCCTGAGAACATTTTGAAAAAAGAGTGGGTAAATGGTGCATTTTCAAGCAAATGTGAGAAGCAAGAAGGTTAATAAAGCAATTGTGAAAGTGAAGTTATTACATTAATAAAGACATGTCACATACCAAAAACATGGTAGCTGCTTATTCAGTATAACCACAGAGCTTCAAACAGACTTCAAGATACAATGCAGAGAACCTCACAGATTTTTTTAATTTAAACTGCAAACAAGTAAACAAACAACTGAACAGAAACATTCAAGAAGAAATATTATGATTAACGTATTGTTCACTTTCTGTCCACAAAATCTAGAGAAGTAGTCACTCTGCACTTCAAAAAGTGTTAATCTTTATATAGCAGGAACGCGACCCGGAAGTATTAGCGCAGCTGGCTTTACATGAGCGCGCCAGTCAGTACACACAGAGGACACAATCAGTATCAGTCAGTATCCTACCTCCAGTCCTCATACACACAAAGTCAAGAACTGACTGGCGCGCTCATTTAAAGCCAGCTGTGATAATACTTTCGGGTCGCGTTCCCGCTATATAAATATTAACACTTATTGAAGCACTTCAAAGAGTGTTAACAAAAAAGTATTTAGTTCATTTCATCATGAACTTTGCAAACTAACTAACAGGATTAATAGTGAGTTTGCAAAGTCCACGATGGAACGAAATACACAGGGACTCACTGGAAAGAACTACATACTTTTTTGTTAGGCACAGGGAGATTAATGATTTTTCCCCAATCCCCAGTATCACAAGATGTTGAGCCAACGACGCCACGCCGACCTGCTCACACCACACATCACAAATATTTTAATAAAGCGAAGGAAAGTTTTATTTAAAACAATCTGTTCAAGAATCATTTAATGACATCAGGGCAAGACTCTACAAAACAGAGCTGGTTTTATCAAGGGGCCCCCTGAAAGTCTGGGACCCTGGGGCGGAGCCCATTTTGCCCATGCGCAAAAAGTCTCTGGTTGGCATCTGACAGTCTTTTTTGCAGCACCCTCCCTCCTCCTTTTCCATGAATTCCCTCACTACCACTCACCAACAATGCACCTCATCTCTCTATAACACCTTTCTGACAAACATTTCATTTTTTATAGCTCTACTAGTAGTTTATTCACACTCAGTTCTGTGATCTGCATGGTACACATTTTTTGTAGCATGCCTATTAACCCTATGCGCCTTGTGGGTGGTTGGAGAGCCCGTGTGAGTGCACGGTGAGTGATGCAACAGTGTGAGAGATGGGTAAGAGGAGTGACTGCAGGGTGAGTGAGGTGACGATATGAATATGGGTGCGGATGTAAGTGCAGAGTGGGAGGAAAGAATGCACGGTTAGTGATGGGCTTGTTTAAGTGAGTTTGCAGATTGAGCAGTGAGTGGGACAGCTGAGTGAAGTGTGACATAGGGCCAGTAGTGTGCTCGTGTGACTGCAGGGTTAGGTACAGGCAGGGTGAACAACGCAAGTGCATTGTGAGTGAAGAGTGATCACTGTGAGTGCAGGGTGAGCGGGTGAATGGTGGGAGTACATCGTGATCAGTGAGTGCAATGTGATTGCTGTGAGTGCAGGTTGAGCGTAAACGTGAAAGGCGAGAATGAGTAGTGAGTTGTCTGAATGCAGGGTGCATTCCGAGACACTTGAAGTAACTCAGCATGTTATTGACGCTGGCGTAGGGGTTTCAGATATACGTTAAAATAGTGCTATTATTGAGGAAATAAATCATGTGCTGATCCTCCAACAAACTTCCTGTCTTATGATTAGGGTTGCTAGCTCATTATTTTGATGTCCCAGACGTGACAAAAATAAGCAGTAACCTAAAGCCGTATTTTCAGCACCTATCTGTTCATACTTCGAACAACAAATATAAATAGAAAGCACTTTTAATTGTCTTCTAGGGCTGCCTGAATGATCCATGACTGATCATTAAAGTGAGCAAAGACAGGAAAGTCACATTACAAATCAATACGAACTTTATTTATAAAGCTATTTAATGTCAAGACGAGGTCTTTCCAAGCTCTTTAAACAACACATTGCTGTCATTTTTCTTATGGCAACCTTACTTTATATTACCTTTCATGAAATGCATTCTCACACTACGGCAGTAAATGTAAAATACAAATGTAAGGAATAGGCAGAGTGCGGGCCCAGGGGGTACTGGAACCAGAAAAAAAACTAAACCTTGGTAACCAGTTTACAAAGGTATGTAAATATACAAAAGGTCTCTGGCCTCGAGGCAGTTGCCTTCAACCCCCTTGTTTCTGGGCCTGGAAGCTGAGGTTACCTGCACCCACCGCACATGGCACACACCATTTAATTTTATGAGGTAGGATTGTTATGAGGCAACCCACTGGTGCAACCAACGACGATGAGACAGTGTAGTGCTGGCTGTGTGTGCTACATCCCTGATGGGGTCCCTGGAGGCTGGAAAATGGGGGCTGCTGGGGGCATAGCTGCCAAGGTTTCAGATTGCTTATGTGTGACATTTTCATAATTTCAGTGTAATTATGAGTGACATTCAGCAACTATGAGTGACACTTTCTCGGGAGCATAATCAAGCAATAAAAAGCAAGGGAAACATAAATATCACAACTTACACCAACACCCTCCTCTAACATTAAATTAAATGAGTGACACAGCTGTGCAGACAGACTAGTGACCGTTGAGTTTGGTGTGCCCTTGATCTCTTCCTGACTCGGAGCACTGCAGGCATCAGGTCTCAGCCCTGAGTGCAGAAGGCCTCAAACTGTCCAGCAGTTATTGCACTGCCTTTTTGGCAGCAGGCCTTACTGTCTGTGAATGATAGACTGCAGGTTTGTTCTGTGTGTGCCAGCGGGCACCACAGAGTCTGCAGCCGTGTGCTGCTGTGTGTATTCAGGAGGCTTGCGTCTGTGTGTATGGTATAGCTGTGTGCAGCAGACCTTCCTAAATAGCATGCCTCAGGCTTCATCTCTCAGACTCCGCCAACATGCAGCTGGATGTCTGTGTGTAGCAAGCTTCAGTCTGCATACAGTGCTCCCAGGCCTCAAACTCTGTGTGCAGCCCGCCTCAAATTTGGCATCAACCCCGTGGCTCAGACTCTGCGTGCACAAGATGCCTGCCTGACTGTTAGCTCGAGTTTTAGGCTTTCACTGTTCAGCAGGCCTACAGCTATCTAGTGCAGCAGGCCTCGTGGTGTTTAAGTATTGCATTCTTCTGAAGTGGTCTAGAAGTTACACATTTATCTTTGCCACTTTCTATAAAGCGCACTGTCACAAGACCTTATGGGTGTTAGTGCGCTTTATATAATCCCAGACATACACTTACTTTAAATTAATATGCAGCTGTATTTCACAGTACTTTTCAAACAGCACCTCGATGCCAATGTAATCCCTTCCTCGCTTCAGTATTTCCTGAATAAAAATGTCTTTACATTTTCACGAAACGCATTTTGTTCCAACTTACTTCAGGAAAGCATGCCTCTTAAAACTATATCTTCAACAGTGAGGGGAAGAGGTCTGCAGTGGATGCCACGCTTTTCGTCTTTCTACTAATAACTTTTCTTTATGGATGCAGCTCAGTAAGGACACTGCAGCTTCTTTGTTTATGACGCGGTCAGCCCATATTAGCCCTTTTCGTGTAAGGGAAGTGTAAACATATCTGACAAGGTAAAGAACCGGGCCTCATGGGCCTGGCGGCGCAGGGCACGCCTTAATCTCCGAGTTCACCTGCCTTGTCGGACAGAGACACGAGACACTCTGTTGGGCGTAGAAAATCAGGTTTATTAGCTGCTGCTAAGCACAGTTGTCCCAGAAGTACAGAGTAGGTTCTCAGGAGACTGCCACTTCAATTCCGTGGCGCACAATCTTTTATAACACACATATTTACGACATGTATTCTCAACACATACAAAGCTAACCAATAGGAGAAGTTGGAAAACAAGCTATCGAATGTCCCAAATACGCCCTTCTTTCAGACTCTGTGTGTTACCCCGCCCCACAAGTTAATCAATGCTAGTGCCATAATCTAATTCGCAGGTGGCAGGACATATTTGTGTGCCTCAAAGGATAGTTCTGTAACAAGAGAATACAAGGAGAGAATAGCGAAGGCCAGTCGAATAAGATAAAGTGAGGAAAGAATAGGAAAGCCAAATAGTCAGTCGAGACAAGGATCAATCAGCCCAGACATGGATTAGTAGACTCGGCCAGACCCTGACATCGGTTTCGTAAACAAGGGCAGGGGGTTATTTTTTAACACAAGAGACACACAGCAGCTGGAAAAGGCAAAAACACTCCGTTCGCCGTGTCGCCTGAGTGAAGGCAACACAAAATGGCGGCAGGAGACAAAATGGCGGCCATATACGGGACAAAGTCAAAAATTGCAGAACCTCAGACCCTCCTTTTGCCATTACTCAGGCAAAACACAAAAGACTCAAGTTAATCTGAATCGATGTCAATGGCCATGAGGTCATCGAGCTGTTGCTGCACCATCATCTTAATGTGCTCTGTTCTCTGTGACACAGGTCGTGGGACGCACAAGGAGGTACAAAGACCACAGATGACGGGACCACATTGTACACACAGACAACAAGAAAAAATGATGGCCAAAACCATTCCAAGGAAGGTTAACACCTTCCACCCCCATGTAGACAGCAGTCCCCAAAGCCATCCCATCACCGACCAATGTCCTGCATCCTGATGAATTGACTCGGAAATTACGTGCAGTTTAGAGATGGCTTGGTATACTGTAGGGGCATTATCAGGAATATAAATGCAGCAACTAGACCCGATCAATTTACAGACTCCTCCGCGGTCTGCTAAAATAATGTCTAGAACCATCCGGTTCTGCAAAGTCATAAGGCGGTCCGCCTGAAGTTCAGCTGTTAAATTACTCAAGGCTCCAGAAGTCACATTTATGGTAGCCTCAACAACACGGACTAGTTGTCTAATATTTCTGCTATTGGCCATTGGGCCCCAAAAAGGAAGGAGTCCTTTGAAAAAGTCCCCTCCCTCTTGTCCTGTGGTGTCTTTAGTATCAATAACCCCTCTGCCATATCTATTTCTATGATAACCTGAGGGAGCAGTGTATGTTGGAGGGAGAAGAAAAGCCACATAACATGTTCCCGAAAAGTTGGTGGGGAGCCACGTGTAGGCTCTGTCATAGCAGACAAAATATGTGCCTTGAGATGGTACTAATGGGGAAGAAATCTGTGATGAATAGATGTATGTACGGGAACAAACACTCTTTTCCTGTTGGTTTTTAATATTTCTACCGTTTATCTGTAAACATAAATTTCCTCGATGAGGTACGGTCCAAATTGGTGGTGATATTCCTTGTTTAGCCTTATCTGTGAGACTAGTAACATAACGAGTCACATTCCAGCCATCATATGCTCGTTTCTCATCGACGGGAATCTTACCACTTTTGGAAACTCTAGCCATAGCCACTATTCCCTTTATCACAGAACTATGACTAAAATCTGCTCCACCAGCATATGGACCAGCAAGAGGATGTCGAAGTTGATTCTGGTAGGCATTGGAAAACATAGCTAGATTGGCCAAGGCTGAACCTTCATAAGAGAATGGAAGGACTAGGTATGGCATCCCTTTCTCTGTGTTATGGGACATGAGTCCACAAACCCAACAGTCAGTTGTATTGACTGCTAGTTGATGCTGATGCAACAGCTGAATAAATGAATTGTTAAAATATTCTGTTCTCCTAATTTGTTCGTGTTCTGGGAGTGTATGAAACTGATGCGGAAAGACGGTAGTGGGAGAAGACAAAGAAACAGAAGTAGGAACAGGTGCTTGCTGCATAGTATGAACAACCCCACCCACACAAGTCAATAAAATACATGTACATATTAAAATGCACAAAATTATGCCACATGGGCTAAACAACAATTTTTTACATTTACTGTTCATTTTTTGATTTTTATCATTCTTTCCAAATTCGGTATCCATTCTCTAAAGCGTTGCTCACGGTAATCTTCCTAGATCACTTAGTTGTGGTTATTAGCCGTCCTATGACACTGCAAGTCCTGCAGACCTATGTCACTACTCAGGTCACAGCCTAAGACTCCTACCGTGACCCTGCAACTTGATGCATAGTAAAAAAAGAATGTCTCTTAAAAATACAATAAAAAAAAAAGTTCAAGTGTTTTTTGTCAATCTTGGTCTCAGATTGTACCGAGCCTTATCAGGTACTGTTTGTTTTCGAAACAAAGTCTCTGGATTTGTTGTGTTCAACCGCAAATGTGAGGGTACAGCTTCTTGCAACACGTCGTTGTCTTCTTTCTCAGATTTTGTCCAATCCAGACGTGCACTACTGAAAGGTTCAAATGGAGGGACCCTTTCGCCTTCACTATCACCTATACCCTCGTGAACCCACTGATCAAAAGGCAAAGGTACCCTTTTACAGTGCACGCCGTGGATCCAATTCTTCTTTCCGATGACTTTCACTGCTGTACGTGTTACCAGGCTGACCTGTCGAGGCGGCCCCCAACGAGGTTCCAGATTCCTCTTCTGCTGAAAATTCTTCAGACAGACCCAGTCTCCGGGTTGAACGGACTGGCCTGGGTCTGTGGAAGCCTCTGGTAAAGCGTTTTGTACCTGCTGATGAAGAACACGCAATTTAGTGGTGAGGTCATGCAAGTAGTCAATCAACATAGGATACGAAATATCAGAGTACTTTTTAGGTCGTGGGACTCCCCAGACGTTAGCTGGGCGCCCAAAAACAACCTCGTATGGGCTGAGTCCCAAGCGAGAATGTACAGTTGTTCTCGTAGATAGGAGTGCCAAATGTAAAGCATCGGGCCAAGGAAGACCCGTGCTGGCATGAATCTTTGCCAGTTTGAGCTTGAGAGTGCCATTATAGCATTCTACCAAACCCGCTGACTGATGGTGGTTTGCCGCATGGAATTTCTGCCTAATACCAAGACCTGCATACACCTTCTGCATAATTTGGCCTACAAATTCACTTCCGTTGTCACTCCAGACAACTCGCGGCAAACCAAACCTCGGGAAGAATTCCTTCAAAAGGACTTTGGCAGTGGGCAAAGCAGTATTATCCTTTAGGGGGTAGGCCTCTATCCATCTGGAAAAGGCACACACCACCACCAGAACATACTTTAAAGTATTGCAACGTTGCATATGAATGTAATCAATTTGCAATACCTCAAAAGGATACGTAGGGGGAGCAAAATGACCTGCCGGAGTTAAGGTTCCCTTTCCTGGATTATGCATCAAGCAAATGATACAGTGTTTCACCACATTCTCCGCACATTTAGGGATTCCTTCATTCTGCCATACTGGAGCCAGAAGTTTGCATATCCCTTTCGCACTGATGTGAGCTGGACCATGCGCCATAGTAACCACTGGCAATACATAAGCGTCTGGTAACAGCCAACGTTGGTGTTCTGACAATTCCGTCCAACACCCTATCGCGTCCAACATTCCCGTACTTTCTCTCCACTGTTCCTTTTCTGTAGCCTCCCCTTGAATCATTCTCACACTTTTTATTGTGTCCTCACACATTCCTGATTCTCCGACCCATCTTGCAGGGCCTGCAACATACATGCGACTTGTAGCATCTCTCGCTGTTTCTTTCGCTACCTCGTCTGCAAAAGCATTCCCGCGACCCACATCATCAGTAATCTTTTTATGTGCACTACACTTCACAATTGCTATCTGGGTAGGCAAGGTAAGTGATTCCAAAAGATCATTCACTAACTGACCATGCTGTATTTTAGTCCCGTGTGAAGTACAGAATCCTCTTTCCTTCCAAAGACGGCCGAAACTGTGGGCCACCCCGAATGCATATTGGCTGTCAGTGAACACATTCACTCTTTTTCCCTCAGCCAATACACAAGCTCTGGTCAAAGCTATCAATTCAGCTGCTTTGGCTGAATTCTGCCTGAAACGTGCTGTCTCAACAACCGTATACAAAGTAGTAACAGCATAGGCTGCAGTTGTTTCACCACTGGGGAGCTTAAAACAAGACCCATCCACCCATAAGATCCCATCCGGGTCCACGAGTGGTGTATCTTTTAAGTCTATTCTGCCTTTCGTTTCCTCCTTTGTACGGAGAAAACAATCATGCTGCACTTGGGTATCTTTCTCTTCTGTAATGGGCAGCAGTGTTGCTGGATTCAAAGTATTACATCGCTTGATGTGTATATGACTAGCCAAAGCGTCAGCTCATACCCAGACAAACGAGCACTCGTGAGATGTTGTGTTTTCGTTCTGTTCAAAAGAGTATCCACTGCATGTGGTACCATAACCACAAGGGTGTTATCCAGTACCAATCCAGCGGGTTGACGAATGGAGATCGCTGCTGCTGCTGTAGCTCTAAGACAACTAGGTAATGCCTTGGCTACTGGATCCAATGTAGCCGAAAAATAGGCACATGGCCGGTGTTTGTCTCCAAATTGTTGTGTTAAAACTGACAATGCACAACCTTCTCTTTCATGAACATATAGTGTAAAAGGCTTACTATAATCCGGAGTACCTAACACAGGAGCAGAACACAAGGCAGTACGTAAGTCAGAAAAACTCTTCTGACATTCATCAGTCCAGGGAAGAGGTTGGGGCGTGTCTTTCAAAGTAAGTGCCAGCAGAGGTTTAGCCAACAAAGAAAAATTTGGAATCCACTGCCTACAATAGGAGGTAATGCCCAAAAAGGCACGCACCTCCCTTTGTGTGGATGGTACAGACATTTGTGCAATTGCTTTAATACGTTCTGGGGTCAATCGCCTTCCCTCCTTCGACAAGAGATGACCTAAATAGGTAATCTCTTGGTGACAATATTGTAGTTTAGAGGGGGACACTTTGTGATGTAGGTCAGACAAATAGCATAACAACAAAACAGTCACATCCTTACAAACATCCTCTGAATCAGCAGCGATCAACAAATCATCCACGTACTGAATAAGAGTGGCACCTGGGGGCAAAGTGAAAGCATCAAGCTGAGATTTCAAAGCCTGACAATAAATGGAGGGACTCTCACAATAGCCGTGGGGTGCACGCTTAAATCGAAAGCTTCGGCCCCCAAGAGAGAAGCCAAAAAGATCTCTACTCTCTTCAGCAATAGGAATACTGAAGAAAGCGTTCTTGAGATCAATGACCGAGAACCAGGCAGCCGAAGCAGGTATCATTATGACCAAAGCAGTGATATCCGGGACAACAGGAAACTGGGGTATAACAATCTTGTTAACCTCCCGAAGATCGATCACAAATCGATATACAGGGAGCTGAGAAGAATCAGTACGTTTAAGAACAGGCAGAACAGGACTATTACAAACATTTCCTCTCGTTTCTTCAACCACACCCTTCTGAACCAAATCAGAAATGATAGCCAACAGAGCTCTTTCGCCATCGCTGGAAATTTTATACTGAGGAATGCGTGGTAACTTAACATTAGGCTTGACAGTAACCACGTAAGGTGGAATTTGGAACAAACCAACATCATTCGGACCTGTGGCCCAAAGCGTAGCAGGAAGGGAATGCAATTCGGGTGGAAGATTGTCCTTAGACAAATACATAGGAGAAACCAAGTTCTTACCTAAAGTAAGATGTACACCAGAGGGAGAACAGTACAATGTTGCATGAAGCCGTTTCAATAAGTCCAAACCCAGCAAATTCTCACCGCAAAATGAGCGGGGCCTCTAAATCATAAGGACCAATTGAAAGAGGCAAAAGGCAAGAAACCGAGTTATGAACTGGGGCGCCAGAGAATCCCACAGAAACGTTTGTTAAGCCAGACAAAGGTGCCCCAGAGAGTTTAGAGTGAATGATAGAACTTCTCATTGCACCAGTATCCAAAAGAAATGGCTCTGAAACACCCAATGCAACAACTTCAACATAAGGCCCATTCTGATCCACTGGAACTGATACGACTCCCTTACTTTGTCCATGGCTGTCCTAGCTAGTATGAAAATCCTGATTCTCACCTTCAACACAATAGTCGTCATTGTAATATTGTGCAGACTGAGTATTCTGTTGGTCAAAATAATTCGTGGAAAACTGAGGGGGAAGGGAACGCTGTGTTTGTGACAACGCACCCCGCCCTCTACCCCTGGGTGCTGAGTGAAAACCACCACGACCTCGTGGCCCTGGCAGTCCACCATTACGCTGCAATAAAACCGGACAGCTATTCTTAAAATGACCTTCCTCTTTACAATAGGCACATTGATTAGGACCGAGTAAAGGTCGCGGGACAAAAGGTTCAGGTTTCTGTAATAACCTCTGAAACTGGGGAGGCTGTTGAAATTGGCGCTGAGCAGAACAAGGGGGATAAGCCTGTTGTAAAAGAACCTTCGTTTTTAATTCTTTAGTCTTTTTCTCGAGTTTATCCTTTTCCTCCTTATCCCTAATCTCTAAATACTGAGCAGTGGCTAATATTTGGGCAGACGAAGAAGCAGCCTCTCGGAGTCTTTTAATTTATGTGACAATTCTGGAAGTAAATTAAATACGAACTTGTCCAAAAATAACCGCTGTCCACCTTCAGTACTCATGTCTTGACCACTATGGTCGATGAACGTTTCTTCGAAATGGGCAAAGAAATCGGAGACACTCTCATCTTTCTTCTGTTTACACGCAGCTAATTTATCCCAGTTAACACGTAAGGCAGGCATCATCGTTTTCATTAAAGTAATGATCCTACCGGGCAATTCTATAATCAAAGCATCAGGTTTAGCACCACCTACTTGTGCTGCATCTGCAGCAGTTATAGCAGCCCACACACCACCTAAAGCTTCATCATGGTCCTCCTTACGAATCCGAGCCCATAATGCTTGTGGGACTACATTCCCATCAACATATCAATATCGGCCAAATTCATGACACATGCATCAACAGTCTGGGACGGTATACAACGGTAACCATGCATTTTTTACAATGCGGTACCGTTACCACGCTACTTTTACCACGCAAGTAGTTACCACGACTTGCGCTGGGGGGCGCTCCAGGATAGTAAATAGTTTAATTTACTATCCAACTCCTTTCCCTAGAGTCCACGGGGACTGGAGTTGGAATAGTAAATTAAAAAATTTACTATCCAGCGCCCCTCCACGCAAGTCGTTGTAACGACTTGCGTGGTAAAAGTAGCGTTGTAACGGTACGCGTTGTAAAAGTACGCGTGGTACCGTCATACATCCGTCTGGGACAGCTCTTTATAATACCCAGCAGGATTTTTATGAGGGTCCGGTAAAGACTGTTTAAGCGCCAAAACTTCAGATCGTTTCCAGAGGACATGCACCCATATTTGCTGGAAATGAGCAGGGACAGGCGGATTAACACCTGCCTGTGGAACTGCATCTCTCCATATTGGAGGAACTTCTCTCATAGGATAATGTTTCACTGTTTGTCTTACTGCAGGATCAGGTTCAAAAGAAGCCTGAGAAGAAAATAAAGACCTAAAAGTGACAAGTGTTCTTACGGCGTTCTCAACCTCAGAACCCACAATGAGTCCCTTATCAAACCTAGCCTGTACATCTAACAGACCCTGGAGAGCGAGACCCAAATCCATATCTTCCCAACCTTTAACAAGAGTGTCACACATGACATTAAAAGCATATCTCTGTCTAGGCTCATCCCACTGGGAAAAGGTGCACATGATATCGGGCACACTATACTGTGGACCACTTGTGATCCATTTGCGGGCACGATTATCCAACACAATTCGCTCATCAGTACCTGGAAGTTGACTACGGGATTGTCTTTGAGAAAGGACAGGAGTCAAGTTAAAAGATCCAAATAGGGGGGAGAAAAGGCCATAGACAGTATCGACCTATCGTCTTCGAGCTGTAGGGGAATCTGACAGTAGGACGGGAGACAAGGCATTAGGCAGAGCCGGAGGAGGGCTAGTAGTTATAAAAGGAACCAAGGATAAAGGAGACTGAGGTGTAGGAGTCCCAGGAACGGGAGTCAGTGGCAATGGAGGCGGGGTGGCAATACTGGAAGAGGCAATTGTGGAAGAGCCGGGACCTGCGGCAGACCGACAGGTGGCTGAACAAGTGGCAACAGTGGGGGTGCATTAGCACCTTGTACATAGGGTGGAGGCAATCTCAACAAATGGGACATTAAGGGATCTTCGTCAAGATCCTTGCTCTGTGGGGAAGTAGGCAACACAGGGTAACATTTATCGATTGCCATACAATGCTGTCTGTCAGAGACTTCAATCGCTTGATCAATCTCATTATTCTTAAACTGCTGGGCAGCTTGTATAATCGTCATATCTTTCTTTTTCATATCTCTTTTTGCCTGCTTAATTTCTCTCTGTTTGGCTTCCTTACGCCAGAGGCGGAAAGAGTCAAACATTGCCGGCCGGGCTTTTATTTTGAACAAAATTACTTCTAGATTATCTAGTATGTCAGACTCAAAACTACCATTTTGTGGCCACTGCAGAACACCATCTTAGTTTGTGTATCGAATCCATGCATCGTTAAAGACAATTGGACCTACACCATGTTTCGAATAGAGCTCATAAGTGGGAGTTTGAGCGGAGGAATTGGACAAACATCCTCCAACCGGGAATCCCTATTACAACCGAAACAACAGAACTTCCTAAACTTACTAAAACCAGGCATTTTTAAAGTCACTGGTCTATTTGCAAACTTCAAGGGGATTTAGAGCAAATTACACAGCACAAACGTACTTACCCCTTGGCTTCGGCTATTGCAACAGTCAAATAACAAATCAAAAGAAAAAACAAAGAAATGGGCGCTACCCACAAATACTTAACTACATTTTTTTCTCACGCCAACAGAGGTCCGTCTAACGTCTCGCAATACCAATCGTCACCAAAGGGGCCAAGGCAGGGCGGAAGTCAGGGCAGCAGTTGTCATCAGCAGCTGTCGAGAAGGAGTAGCCGCGCTTCAAAAGACCTTCGGTCCACTTCGACATACAGGGGTCGCTTGACGTGGTTTACGAATCCTCCAGAATTTTCCTGCGGGGCTCCTCACGACCCTCGGGCTGAACCGCTACCACTGATCCCGCCCCACGTTGGGCGCCAGTTGAAGAACCGGGCCTTATGGGCCTGGCGGCGCAGGGCACGCCTTAATCTCCGAGTTCACCTGCCTTGTCGGACAGAGACACAAGACACTCTGTTGGGCGTAGAAAATCAGGTTATTAGCTGCAGCTAAGCACAGTTGTCCCAGAAGTACAGAGTAGGTTCTCAGGAGACTGCCACTTCAATTCCGTGGCGCACAATCTTTTATAACACACATATTTACGACATGTGTTCTCAACAATACAAAGCTAACCAATAGGAGAAGTTGGAAAACAAGCTATTGAATGTCCCAAATACGCCCTTCTTTCAGACTCTGTGTGTTTCCCCTCCCCACAAGTTAATCAATGCTAGTGCCATAATCTAATTCGCAGGTGGCAGGACGTATTTGTGTGCCTCAAAGGATAGTTGTGTAACAAGAGAATACAAGGAGAGAATAGCGAAGACCAGTCGAATAAGATAAAGTGAGGAAAGAATAGGAAAGCCAAATAGTCAGTCGAGACAAGGATCAATCAGCCCAGACATGGATTAGTAGACTCGGCCAGACCCTGACATCGGTTTCGTAAACAAGGGCAGGGGGTTATTTTTTAACAGAAGAGACACACAGCAGCTGGAAAAGGCAAAAACACTCCGTTCGCCGTGTCGCCTGAGTGAAGGCAACACAAAATGGTGGCAGGAGACAAAATGGCGGCCATATACGGGACGAAGTCAAAAATTGCAGAACCTCAAAGGTTTTAGATTGACATGTGTGACATTTTCATAATTTCAGTGTCATTTCAAGGACTATTAGTGACATTTTCTGGCAAGCAAAAATCGTGCAATGAAGATGAGGGAAACTTCTAAATATCAGAAATTACAGTCATTTGAGCAACAAGAAACTCCAAGAAGTTCTTGAAACTGCTACAGAGCACCAGAAATGGAAGGGCACTAACCCTAGTGCTCCCTGCTGTAACCTGACAAAGGTAACAACTCTACTAAAGTCAGTGGCAGGCTGGCTGCCTGACCAAAAGGATGATGAGACAGAGCAGCCCAGCAGATAAAATAATGATCACATGATCACAGATCTGCAGTGCGTGTGTGCGTGTATGTTGCTGACATTACAGAACAACTTGGCAAAACTCAGTGAGAAAAAGAAGTAGAAATTGTTTTCCATTGAGCAAACAGGATCCTTTATTACAATTACTCCCAGCCTTATCCCCTGAACATGTGGCAAAAATGGTGCTGCGCAGTGCCTTCTGTCACAAGCCAGTGCGCTACAAAACAAAGAAATACACAATGCGTCTGGTCAATTGAATCTGTGATCTGCTTCATCAACGCATGTCGGAACTCGCACCGATGCAACGCAGAATAGAATAGAAAACAGATTCACAAAAGTGCTCATACTCTTCTAGATTAGGTTTTGGCCACAAAAACGGTTCTCATTAATGTTCGTACTGAATTGGTTTTAAAGCGAACAAAGTGTTAACTGATTAGGTATAGATTTTGAATTCAAATTTAAAAGTGAGTTAAAAATCAGTACACGTATCAGGAAACATACAATAAAGAAACTGCAATGTAAATGAGCCATAGTAAAACTGCGGGAAGGCCTGGATCCTGTATACAGTGAGTACAGATAGGTTGCAAACCATTAAATTCTTCAGGTTTATTTACACTAAAATGAATCTCATAACTTACATGACAGGTGCGCAGGGGCCCGATCCGGCGGCCACGGCGGACCGGACGCCAGCGGGCCCGGCGATGATCATTTATGCCTTGCCCTCAGGCACCCTCTCATTGATGCCACGCCGCACGGCCATGATGCTGAACAGTCAGTGGTCGGACCAACGACAGAGGCAGCACAACTAGTCCGACCTGGCCCCTCTGCTTCTTCTCCAACCTCACTTTCTGTTTCAGGACGGACGTGAGGTCACATCCGAACCCCCATGGCGCCACAGAGCTGCCTGACTGTAAAGGCAACGAGTCATGATTTCAGCAGATAGCTGAGCGAGGCAGGTCACGGAGGGCTGTGGGGGGGAGGTGATTTTAATTTGAACTGTTCATTTTAAATGTACCTCCTTGCGCGCGAGCGGCTTAGCATGAGATGGGGCCAATTCAGGCCTATAATGTTGAACATAGTGGCCGAAGACCGCGCACCATTTAATTAATGGGGAGCAGGGGAGGCCCTGCGCACCATTTCATTCATGAATACTTCAAGAGGCTTGCTTGCTGGCACCACACAGTGATGGGGCCCCCTGGAGCACTGGGCCTCCCCGCACCTCGGGGGCTGCGGGGGCCTGTGTGACGCCCCTGGCTAGCTGGTATACAGGCTAACATACCCGGTAGGGGTGTCTAGAATCAGTCTGACACCATTCCTATAGTGTATGTTGTCTAAACACGCAGATCCTACATAGGTTTATAGGGACTACACGACATGGCGCCGCCAATGTTGGTTTGGTACTTATTTAACAATAAAATCTGAGTAGTTCAGCCGTGGTATTCTCAGAGACCCATACTCACATTTCCCCAGAAACGTCTGAAGTGGGAAGAGAACTATCCACCACGGCTGGGTAGACATATCCTACGTATTGGCTGTAGGTTTATCAAGCTTGAAGAACAAACAGTTCCTAATGTTCTGATTTGTTAACTTTGCCTCAAATTGTAAAGCGCTTTGATATCCTTCAGGATCAAGTTTGCGCTATATATTGGGCGCAAAACTTTATCTCAGTTTCCTTGAAACTCTTCCTTGAGAAACCTTTGTCAACAATGGCTGACGAAGACTCCGCTATGCAAGCACAGCCGGCTGTAGTCGGGGAAGAAGACGAAGGTGAAATCAACATTTCAGAAAATGTTAGAAGTGTCCTTACTCTAAAAGTAGCAGACTATGAAGTCTCGGCTAGGGGTGGGACAGTCACATTCGCGGTTCAGGCACACGAATCATATAGAACAGAGGTATTCTATTCATGGGTTAAATTCCCACCAGCAGATGCACAATCAAATACATTTCCTTATTTTATTTTTAAATTCTTTTTATTAATCAAAATAAAGAAAAAAAAATGGTTCAGAAACATTACAGCATATATAGAGTGAGTTTGGCCGACAGGGTTACAGAACATGTCTACAATGCAACCCTCCCACTAGCCCTCCCGCTCCACCCATCTAATATGGTTCACAATCAATCGACATTAATCTTGAACATATCTGTAGACTGTTACGAGACTGGGGACTGCCCTGTTCTGTAACCCACCCAAGCCCCTCATATACTCTCCCATTTGCGTGGGCATCCTCTACTCTGATATACTGCCTGCTCAACCCGTTGGCACCAATCTAAATCCTTTTCCCAGGAGTCTACCGTTGAGACTACCCTTGAGCCCCATGCACGGGTGATGTTACGTTTTGCCACCATCAACGCAAGGGCTAGCCATGTCGTGGCATATTTGTGCCATACTATTTCTTCTGTCACCCCCAGGATATGCCATTTCGCTTGAAGTGGGACTTGCACCCCCACTACCAATGTCATCACTCTGGCAATACCCTCCCAGAAGGCCTGAATCTTGGGGGAGGCCCACAGTATGTGGAAGAAGGTTCCAGTCTCACCATAACCCCTAATACACTGCATCGAGGTACAGTGACCCATGTGGTATTGTGCATTTCTCGAGGCGTAAGACCTATGCAGGATGCGCAATTGGATCAACCTAAATCCGGCTTGTACAGTTATCTCTCTGGGGCTCTGCAGGGCCTCTCGACAGTCATCTTCCTCGAGAAGACCCACATCTGATTCCCATGCCACCCGCAGGGGTCCCAGACAGTCAGGTGTATTATTAATTAGTTTTTTGCAGGTGAGGGATACTGCCTTATCAATCATTGGGTCAAGGAGAAGTCTGTCTTTACGTGGTCTACACTCTGGTATTGAGTCCCCTTCCTTCAGGTGGCCGTGAAGAGCGTGTCCCAACTGTAAATGTCAGAAGTGTTCCGTCTCGTCCATTTGAAACTCTGTCTGAAGACTTTCAATTGTTATCATTTTCCCTTTTATCCACACGTCCCCCAGAAGATCAATGCCTATGTTACTCCACCTATGGTAACCCTGTAGGCGTTTCCATAGGTAGCCACCCTCCCGGAGTGGCGTTTGCTCAGTAAGTCTTGCCTCCAAACCAGTCATTTTGTCCGCCTTCCGCCACATCATAAGGACTGTCTGACTGTGTATCGGAAGTGACAGGGTGCTCCTCCCCCGTAGAGAGCGGTCAAGTAGCTGCCCGTTCCCATAGCGAAGTGGTCAACCCTATAGGCGGGCTCATCAGACAGCGAGAAGACCCACCCATTAATGTTAACATCCGGTACTGCCAGCCCCCCTCATAGACCCCATTCTGCAATTTCTTTAGGGCAATCCTGGGGCAGCCCCATGCCACAGCAAGGTTCGCTGCTCAGATTCAACGGTGCATTAGAATGCTTCCGGAATCGGAAACAGGGTATTTTGTATGGCATAGAGGAGACGCGGGAGGGCCATCATTTTGAACAAGACCGCCCTTCCCATAAGGGAGACCGGTAAGCACTGCCAATGGGCCATGTCCCCCCTCAATCTGTCTAGTTGCGAATGTGCATTCATTCGCATGAACCCCGTTTTGGTAATCCAAATACCCAAGTATTTAAAAGAGTCCTTGTGAACCAGCTCCTCACATGCCGACATCAGGACCGGGGGTTCCCTTGCAAATGTATAAAATAGAATCTATCCCAGTTTATGCGATAACCGGAGTATTGGCCAAAGGACCGAATAATATGGATGAGTCTATGAAAGGACTGAAGAGGGAGCTGGGCCTACAGCAGGATATCATCCGCATAGAGGGAGATACGTTCTTCCCACCCCCTACATAAATGGCTCTCACCAGCGGATCCCCTCTTACCCATGAGATCAGCGATTCAAGTGCGAGTGCAAAAAGGACTGGAGAGAGCGGGCATCCCTGCCGCGTACCCCTGTGCAGCCGAAAAATTCTGGACACTGCTCCTTTAACCCTAAAGCATGCCAGCGGGGCTGTGTAAAGCAGTTCAATCCAGGTGCGGAAGCCCGGACCAAAGCCAAACTTGGCAAGTACAGCAAACAAATATGGCCACTCGATACTATCAAAAGCCATATGGGCGTCAAGTGAGAATAGTGCCGCCTGATTGACCGTTTGTTGCTGCACTATATACATCACCTCATATAAACGGCGAAGATTCAGTATGGTGTTTCTGTGAGGCATAAAGCCGGACTGGTCCGGGTGTATCAAAGACTGTATCACAGGAGATAGTCTATTTGCGAGCGCTTTAGCCAATACCTTGGCCTCAAAGTTTAGGAGCGAGATAGGATGATATGAACTACAACAATCTTGTGGTTTGCCTTTCTTAGGGGTTACGACAATAGTAGCTGTCCTCGGGTCAGGTGGGAATTGACCCTCCGCCCTCGCCTCTTGGAACGTACGGAGCATGTAGGGTGCCAGGTACCCTGCCACACATTTGTACAGTTCCACCAGGAAAACGTTCGGGCCCGCCGCCTTCGCAGACTGTAGATCTCGTATGGCGCTCTTGATTTCTTCTATAGAGAAGTCTGCATCAATAACCTCCCGGGGCTCCACATTGACCGTTGGTAACGCAATATCCATTAGAAATTCCATGCAATCCTCCATCCCCGTATCTGTCTGGGTCTCGTAAATCCCTTCATAATAATGGGCCAACGCCTCTGCAATGACTGCGCCTGCTCCCTATACCGTACTGTCCGAGTTCCGTATCTCAGAGACCCAGTTGCGACCTCTATCTCTTTTCTCCAACCATGCAATGAGTTTATTAGCTTTATCGCCTAGGTTGTATATGCGTCTTTGTGTCGCTATAGCGTGCGTGCAAGCTGTGTTTGCCTCTAAAGTCTCGGAGCTCTTTTTGTTTGAGTCGAAGTGTATGTAGACGTCCCTCGTCGCCCCATGCTCTGTCCTTAACACAGATTCAAGAACTGTAATCTCCTGCTCCAGACTGTCGCATTGCGCCCTCTTTTCTTTATGTATAGCTCAGCAGTTGCTAACACAAAGTCCCTGGCCACCGCTTTATAGGCCTCCCACAATATACAGTCGGATTACACCGATCCTAGGTTATCTGTAAAATATTGCTCGGTACGTTCTTCAAATTGCTCCCGGAACTCCTGATTGTTGAATAAATATGGATCTAAGTGCGGAGGTAGAGTCCAGTCCCTAACCGTGCCCCGCAGAACACCTCCTCCGGGGAATGGTCAGATGTGAAGCCATCCAAGAGGGACATGTAACCAAAAGCCACCCACCTCCTACCCCCTCCAAATCTGGGAAGAATCTAACAGTTGTGTTTTCATGGAGGAGGTTGCCATGGAGCTAAGCGGCTTGCAAAATAGCATCCTGGTCCCTTTAGTTCAGGATCCTGGCAATAATTGTTCTGGGGGTAGCCCCCGGCTTCAGGCGGAGGGACCAGAGCTCTGTGAGCCCTTTCAACTGTAAACAAGCATTAGAAATGCAATCGGGCTCGGATTTATTTGAGTTTGAGCTAATGGCATTGTAAATGCCAATGTCTTTTTGCCATGTGTTATGGAGTGTGTGCATGTGGTGTGTAGTGGAAGTATCTTGGTTGAATTGTAATTTTACCAATGGTGGCATGCTGTGCTTTATATGAATATGTTTAAAAGTAAAGTGTACCATACTGCGATTGCTTGGTGGAAAAGTGCACTGCCGGCTGGAGGTGTGTGTGCCTGGTGGAAGGGTGCACTGACGGCTGGTGGGTGTGTGCTTGGTAAAAGCGTGCACAGATGGATGATGGTTGTTGGTGTTTGTGCATGGTGAAAGCATTCATTGACGGCTGGGGGTGTGTTGTTGTGTGTGTTGTTTTCTGTGTGCTGGTGAGTGTGTGGTGGTGAGTCTGTGGGGGTGAGCCTGGGGAGTGAGTGTGGTGGTGAGTGTGTTGTGTTGAGTGGTGACAAGTGTGTGGTGTTGAGAGACTGAGGTGTGTGGTTTGTGTGTGCGTTATGTGTGTGTGGTGTATGTGTGTGTGTGTGGTGTTTTCTGCACACTCACACACTGCCCCTACACATTCACACACTGCTCACCCACACACTCCCAATGTCACCCTGCATAGTCACACACTGTTTACCCTGCACACTCATTCTGCACACTCACACAATGTGCACCCTGACACACTGTCTCTGCAGTCACTCTGCACTCACTGTCACTCTGCACTCACTGTCACTCTGCACTCACTGTCACTCTGCACTCACTGTCACTCTGCACTCACTGTCACTCTGCACTCACTGTCACTCTGCAATCACTGTCACTCACTGTCACTCTGCACTCACTGTCACTCTGCACTCACTGTCACTCTGCTGTCACTCTGCACTCACTGTCACTCTGCACTCACTGTCACTCTGCACTCACTGCCACTCTGCACTCACTGCCACTCTGCACTCACTGTCACTCTGCACTCACTGTCACTCTGCACTCACTGTCACTCTGCACTCTACAGTCACTCTGCACTCTACAGTCACTCTGCACTCTACTGTCACTCTGCACTCTACTGTCACTCTGCACTCACTGCCACTCTGCACTCACTCTGCACTCACTCTGCACTCACTCTGCACTCACTCTGCACTCACTCTGCACTCACTCTGCACTCACTCTGCACTCACTGTCACTCTGCACTCACTGTCACTCTGCACTCACTGTCACTCTGCACTCACTGTCACTCTGCACTCACTCTGCACTCACTCTGCACTCACTGTCACTCTGCACTCACTGTCACTCTGCACTCACTGTCACTCTGCACTCACTGTCACTCTGCACTCACTGTCACTCTGCACTCACTCTGCACTCACTCTGCACTCACTGTCACTCTGCACTCACTGTCACTCTGCACTCACTGTCACTCTGCACTCACTGTCACTCTGCACTCACTCTGCACTCACTCTGCACTCACTGTCACTCTGCACTCACTGTCACTCTGCACTCACTGTCACTCTGCACTCTACAGTCACTCTGCACTCTACTGTAACTCTGCACTCTACTGTCACTCTGCACTCTACAGTCACTCTGCACTCTACTGTCACTCTGCACTCTACAGTCACTCTGCACTCTACTGTCACTCTGCACTCTACTGCCACTCTGCACTCACTGCCACTCTGCACTCACTCTGCACTCACTCTGCACTCACTCTGCACTCACTCTGCACTCACTCTGCACTCACTCTGTACTCACTCTGCACTCACTCTGCACTCACTCTGCACTCACTGTCACTCTGCACTCACTGTCACTCTGCACTCACTGTCACTCTGCACTCACTCTGCACTCACTCTGCACTCACTCTGCACTCACTGTCACTCTGCACTCACTGTCACTCTGCACTCACTGTCACTCTGCACTCACTGTCACTCTGCACTCACTGTCACTCTGCACTCAGTCTGCACTCACTGTCACTCTGCACTCAGTCTGCACTCTCAACTCTGAAACTGCACTCTCAAATCTGAAACTGCACTCTCAACTCTCAAACTGCACTCTCAACTCTCAAACTGCACTCTCAACTCTCAAACTGCACTCTCAACTCTCAAACTGCACTCTCAACTCTCAAACTGCACTCTCAACTCTCAAACTGCACTCTCAAATCTCAAACTGCACTTTCAACGTGCACTCTCAACTCTCAATCTGCAATCTGCACTCTCAAACTGCACTCTCAATCTGCACTCTGCACTCTCAAACTGCACTCAAACTGCACTCTCAAACTGCACTCTCAAACTGCTCTCAAACTGCACTCTCAAACTGCACTCTCAAACTGCACTCTCAAACTGCACTCTCAAACTGCACTCTGATTCTGCACTCTCAAACTGCACTCTGCACTCTCAAACTGCACTCTCAACTCTCAAACTGCACTCTCAAACTGCAGTCTCAACTCTCAAACTGCATTTACAAGTTGTGAAATGATTTCTTTGGCAGACTGTTCTAAAAACGACATAATCAAAGTATGTGTTCCGAGTTGCTAGACTTGGGGAGTTCTACAAACTTTCCTACCAATGTTCTTTACTTTATAAAAAATAAAAACAATAAAACTTAGCACACTTCCTCTTTTGCCATCGCGCAAACGCTGCAACTAGCAGGATACCTAGATTCCATTCGGGGTTTCTCCCAGAGCTCGGAAGAATAGAATTTAAGTCAAGAACGGAAATCTACTTCTGCTGCTCCGCCTTTCAGCACGGTTATTTGCAGAACCAGTTCTTTGAATGTATATTTCACAGGCGAACAGATGTTTTGCAAAACGTGTAAATAAAATGTTTGACCTATTTTGTTTAAATGCTATTTTTTTATAACTGTTTTGTGGGGTTGGAGTTGGGGGGGGGGGTGCTATGCAACAATCATGCGTGTGAACACTAGCTTTGGGGTTTGCATTGTTTATGGTGAAAAAGGATGTTGTGGAAAAATGCAGGCTCCCATTTCTTTTGGGCAAAAAACAGCTTATTCTCAGTTGTAGCGAGTTTTACACGTTTATGAGATGTACACGTATTTGTATATATGATATTCTTTGCCCCAAAGCATTGCCAAGCATGTCTACAATACAAGAGCGCACAAGAAAATAAAGGAATATACAAGCTATTGTAAGACCTTTAGCTTGGAACTTCTACAATGCTTTATGTGTCATTTGATCGAACACTTTATTGAAAAGAAATATACGTTACAAGAAAAGTAAAGTTCTGTTATTACACCAGGACATTTTTATGAATCACAACTTTGACCTGCACCGATTTTTGCTTTTTAAAATAAATTCATGGATATATATATATATATATATATATATATATATATATATATATATATATATATATATATATATATATATTATACGAACGTGTTACACATATTTATTTTTGAGACATTTAAATTGTGCCAGGACAGGTTTATAAAGACAACGTTAATTACTGGCTGGCAGCAATAAAAGGAGAGAAAAATAATTACGCAGATATGTATGTAGAATATTAGAAAAAGCAGGGAGTTTGTTAAAGCCGCTTTCTGCAAAGTACAGCTGACAGTGGCATTGGCTGGAAGGAGAATGCACCCGTTTGTTTACCTTCCATGAATAGAACGTTGAAGAACCAATTGCCAATGGTAAAGCTAAGTAAGTGGTACGGGTCTGTAATTATGCCGATGAAACCTTAACATGGATCTGTGAAATATTTCCCATATTACACCAGTCTCCGTGAAATGTATTTTGTACGCCACCACATCCACTGTATTTCATATTGTGAGCAGTCTGCAAGTCACAAGTTGAATGTCAGTAAGTTCGCACTGCGGTTTATCCTTATAAAGTCGATAGAATCTGAGCTGGTCACGTAATGGTAATCAGCAGTCTTTTTACTATATCTATAGCACAGCGAAGCTGCGGGCCTTTAGAAGAAGGCGCTGTATACAAACTGAATTACTGTTGTAAACATTACTCGCGGAATGAAGGATGTTTTCTATGTTAGCATGCCACACAGGCTTGCCTGGTTTTCAAGCCCTCATTAGTCCAAATTATGTTGCATTAAGGGCTCATTGACACGGGTGTAGTCTTTCTCCTCACAGTGAGCGCAGAGTGCACCAAAATCCATTAGTGACATGCTGGCTTTTATATACCCTCTCTGGAGCATTTTCAAAATTATAAACAATATTTTGCATTCCTCAGCCGGCTGCTGGTGCCAGCTTTCATTGCACATACCTGCAGGCGCTGTTTTCAGTAACTTGCGTTTAGTAACGCCTCCACTGTGAGAAGAAAAGCTACTGTAGTTGCAATATATATATGCATTATAATTAATACAGAGATATTTTTTCAGAGAATATGTTTTGTTTTTACTGCCAAACAAACTTGTTTTAAGCACATCCCATTATCCGGTTATTACATTTGGAAACAGTGAAAAACGGGGACAACTGTTGACGTCTTATTTTATTGTTGCACAACATTGAAGGCCCTTGTCTTTCGACACTTCAGAGCGGCTTGTTCTGCCTGGGGTTACTTGCTATACCCCTCTGACGTACATTTCTGATGCGTGGTAACTTAATTTGCCTGGAGGTTAAGTGTGGTTCGTGCCATATCCAGATTTCTATTGTTATATGGCGTTGAACTTCCGTCTTGCTTTGTTGGACATCAACTTACACTTGAGCGTAGCATGCTCGGCCAGCCCGCCGTGGGCAGGCCCCGCGGAGGGGGATGTTGACCAGCAATACAAAAAAAACAATATTTTGGTTACATGTGTGCGTGCTTGCTGCTTCAATCTTGCTTCAATTGCCCTCATCATCCCGCACCTTGAAAAACAGCAGGTCTTGCTAACCACCTACCCCTCCACCAGACAGACACTTCTCTGGACGGACAAACAGTCCTACGGAAAGACAGACGGGCAGATTGGTGCAAAACAATTCGCCTTATGCAGGAAACTTCCTTTTCTGGTTAAGCATCAGTGCTTAATTTGTGCCGGTGCTTAGCACCGGCACTAATTTATCAGGGCCGGGTCTACATAACACCACCTGTCTGCAAATGACAGCACGTCATATGGCAGTGTGAATGTGGCGTTGCTGTAAACTAGACAGTTTAAAAAAATTAATTTACCTCAGTGACTCGGCGCATCAGACACTGGCCAGACATTCAGACTCATAATGTATTCGGTGCGGGTGAAGTCAATGAATGAATCCAATATATATATTCAGATCCACACACACAGTGATTCAGTCATGACGGTCACGATGCGCATTTTGAACTTGCTTTTGTTTAGGCAGCAGCTCCTGCCGGTGGGCGGGACACTGATTGGACAGGGGGGTTTTGATTGGGGTCTGCAGCGGAAGCTGTGCGGAAGGCAGCGTATGTCGATTTTTTTTTTCAAGATGCCACTCCTTGCACGCACCACGCCTCGAGTCGCTAGCAGTTGCAGTGGTTAGCCCAGCCCCGAGATCGAGTTTAGGCAGAAGCAGCAGGCCTACGCCGCCTATCGAATAGAGGCATGCAGGCAAGGCGGCCACCCACCACTACGAGTAAATGTAAGTAGCAGCCATAACCCACTAACAACTCTGCTAATTTTTTTCCCCTTTGGCGTGGAGGCTCGTGGGTGGCGCGACGTGACAGTTACCGGCGTGGTAGCTTCGGCTCCACCTAATGTCCGGCTGGGTTAAGTTAATGCCCCTGAACTGGCCCCTGCCGTTCTTCCAGTTTTTTCCTGCCCTGGCCCGGGAAGTGGAATTTAACTTTCACATGATCAGGTGCCCCGTGGGTACCGTGTGCAAGTAAAATGCCACTGCCCGACCCGGAGAAGGCTGTAAAACGTCAGGGGCCAGTGCAGGGCCTTTAGTTTAACTTAACCTCAGCCGTGCTCCAAACTCATAGCATTAAAATAAGTAGGGTAAACATTGTAAAATGCTAATAACCATTCAAGAGCAGACTGGAAATCTGAGGAAGGAAGGCAGTTCAAAAGATTCCCCTTGTTTGTAAATAAAATCCGCGTCCTCAAGACGCGGCTGCAGTCGCCACCGGTCCAGCCAGTGTTCCCAGCTAACATCCGGTCCTGCCACACTCCTCCAAGGTAATGGGGCCCAGCAAATATCCAGAAACACCTTCGACACTTGTCAAGGCTGGCAAAGAGAAACCGGGCCTTAGACACACCACAAAAACACCTGGGCAAGGGCTCGCACTGGAAAGTAACATATGGATGAATAAAGACTCGAACAAAAAAAGTATTGGAATTATAAAGGGAAACAAGCACCTTAGCAGAGCGAAGGGAAAATGCAAAGCCCATAGAATGTTCCAAATGTTAGCAAGAACTACCAGAGGCGGCGTTAGGGCAAACATGTCTCCGCAACATTCAGTCAAAAAAAAAACACCCTGCAAACCAGATTGCCACTTCTGTCTGGCCCACACATATACATCGTATTGTATTGCATTGCATTTCGACATTTATTTAGCGCTTAGTATCCCCATGTCTGGCGCTGAAGTGTGTGCCTGCATGGGTAGCACGCTACACTGTGTATATGTAACATCGCAGGGTGCAGGCAGAAGGTAATTGCGTATATCCAAAGCCAATATGAAAATTTCGACTTTTATAGGATTTTTTTAAAGCTGCACTGTGATGGAAAACTCTCCCACGTAACAGCACGGCCACACATTGTTTTTATTAGCAAACTTTAACTTTAATCAGCTTCCTTGTGGCCAGTCAGAAGTGCGAATAAAGAGACTACACCCAGGAAACAATAAAAAAAACACTACGAAACATAGGGACCCAAAACACGTGCATTACTTAGCTGGTTAGATATCTGGGGGGGGGGCGGTTTGGCGCCTGATACAGAGATCTACTGGCAACTGACAGTGTTGAATAGCTTGAAGGCCAACTCAGTCTTTTATCCTTCATGGGTCGATAAGATGAATGCTATTGAAATGTGTTACTAAGAACTGCTTAGACGTGGCAAGAGACCGTTCAGTCGGGTGTAAATGGTCACTGATTTTATTATCTAATGTACGTGAGAAGAGTCGACCACATCAAGGGGCCTCAAGTGCAGCGGACGTTCGTAGCAGCTGTTTGCGGAGTCATCACACGAGCCGAGGTGTGGTGGGGTGGCCGGTGGACTCTCAGATCCTGCCGCCTCCTTTCTCCGGGTTTATCATGCCTTGACATGTCGATGGCGTGCGAGTTTACTCGGTGGCTGTGATTTCACTTTCGATGCAGATGTTTCAGGCGCCAGGCATCTCGCCATCTATTTTCACCACTTGCACCCCCTAAGATACTGCAGGGGGCTTCCCCAGCCAAACTCTTTTCCTTTGATTATTAATGTCATGGCCACGTCAGTTCTTGCCCCCTGCTGACCTCTTCGCATTTAAATTATCTTTAGTGTGATTGTAACTGTCCCAACACCCAAACTTCAATCTCTGACTCCTCCACACTTATTTCCCAAATCCAATCCACTCTTAAAGACAAAAAATACCTTTAATGTGTGGACAAGGAACTTGAAATACACAAAAAGAGAACCGCCGCCGACGTCATCACATTAGGGGCAGTGTGATACGAAAAACATAGTTTACAACCCGAAACCCTGCCTTCCCGAAAAATGGACATAGATCAGATTAAAACTAAGGCTTCCTGGTTTACAATTAAAATAAGTACAGAAACATAAGTAGGGATGAAAAATATGTTATTGTCACTTTGTGAATTTAAGCCACCGCCACTCCTTTCATAGTATTCCCCACCTCGACCTTTAATAGCACTGACCGCAGGCTTCTGAGAAATCTTTAGCACCGGCACTTCTTATTTTACAAATTAAGCACTGTTAAGCATTAACTGCTTTCCAGGCAGATCCTTCAGGCTGTTGGAAACCCGGATTTTATCTGCGGACTGCACTGCTAACCTGCCCCAGTAAACGCGCATCCCCTGTGTTGCTACAGAAATTCAGCCATAAAAACTGTCTGCTGAATAGGGCATTTGCATATTCGGAATGCAGTGCTATAAACCAGGCAGAGGGGCTGCAGCAGCCACTGCACAGAAGTAAAACACTGGAGCCGAATCCCCGGTCTGCTGGGCGGATTTCCCTTCAGCCTCTTTAAAACACACGCCAATAAATCTGTGGATGAAACTGAGATTAAAAGAACAGCCCATGTCTTGTTCTTGAACTAATGAAGCCCTTTCCCGGCCTGGCATGCAGCAGCTGCGTGCAGAGCGCTGCTGAATTGTGAACGCGCCCGGCCATCTGGATTCACTAATGGAGGCACCCTGACAGCTCCTAATTATAATTTATGTACTTCTTTGCGCAAGCACGCACGAAATATGCCCAAAATGGCGGAACAAAACTACATTTACCCTATCACTTCAAGCCTATTAAAACGAAAACACAAGGAAGACGAATCACTGGCCAGATGACAGAAAACGCTAAGGAATGTCTGGAATTCCTCTCACCAAGGCCCTTCTTCTTCTTCTTCTTTTTTTTCTTATAACATTAGGATCTCGAAACTCCTCCCCCAGGGGGAGGAGTCCGAGCCCTAAAAAGGTAGTCAGACACTTTGGCTTGAGATGAGTCAATATAAGGCCCTCCAGAAATAGGTCCATACCAGGGTCCTCGGCCCCCTCCGGAATCCCAATCGCCCGTATGTTGTTCCAACTGGCCCTTCCTTCCTGATCCTCCAGCTTCAGAGGCACCTGCTTGTGCTGGTGGACTAACTGTTGGACCCGCTCTTCCAGTTTACACGTGGTAGAATGAAGTTCCGATATGGCTGACTCCGCCACTGTAACTCTCTCCGAGGTCTTGTTCATGTTGGCTCGAATTAAGTTAATTTCAAAAGAGGTTTCGAGCATCGCGCCAAGGACATGAATGGCCAACATTATGGAACTTAGGGAAGGTTCGAATGTTGCCTCTTGGCTACCATCGGCTCCCTCCTCCCCAGCTTCGGGACCGAATACTTATCCAATTTGTGGGATTGCACCTGGGAGGCACCTTTAGGCTTCATGTTGCTTAGGACTGGACCGCAGCAAATTCAGTATGGGATGGGTACCCTGTGGGCTCCGGACGACCTCAATTCCGTCAGTTGGACCCAGCCTCTACATCTTGCAGTCAATGACAATCGAATGACAGGGAAGGGTCCGTAGCCAAGCCACAAACCCCTCTCAATACTCCAGGCACGCTACAGAGGCTCCACTCAGGCCACGTTGCACACACAGTCCCAGGGCCGGCACACCCCAAAAGGTTTCCAGGCCCCCTCCCTGACATTTGGAGTCGTGCAGTCCTGCAAGTCGTAGTGTAGAAAGGGCTCCACAGCTCCCCCACTCGAATCTGCACCCTGTCGGAGTATGAGCAGGATTTTGGACCAACAGCACAGCAGAAAACCGGTCATACAGGTCCTCGGTTCACGGCATGGGAGCACAGGCCGAGGAGCCCCACACCACACACACAGGCAATGAGAGGCCAAGCTGTTGTTGGGGCCCTGTAAAGGCGCTGATAGAATTGATTGAGGAAGGGGGGGCACCAGTTCACACCCAGCAATCCAGGCGGCAGCACAGAGGCACTTCAATGATGGACAGGTATGCAGCGGGGCACAGGCACCCAATCTGGGCCAATCCCACTTGCCCCTAACACCGCAGGAATCGGTAATTGATGCGGGGAGGCCTTGTCTGTCTCACCTGCCCAGTTCCACCACAATGTGCCACCAGGTATAATTGGACCAGCCACAGAATAGTCCCGCTGCCTCCCGACACCGCCTTATGCTGTAATCCTTACTGGGTGGGTGCGGCAGCACTTGGCAGGAACCCTGTGTTACGGTCCGATTCGCGCCTCACTGAGAAGCTGCCGGGGCATGGAACTACATTGCCCAGAATGCTAAGCGGCAGGAGGCGGGGTATTTAGGCAACCACTTCCTTGGCCCGGTGTCGGATATCCTGAATCCAGACCCGGATGTTACTAGTTCGACCTGGCTTCTGCATTGGTGTTTTGGCTAGTCCGTTGTCCGTGTTTCAAGTTTTGGAGCACCGAAGAGTTGCAGAGGCATCTGGAGCGCTACGGAGCAGGCGGTGAGGCAACCACCACTCCGTGGAGCTATTGACCTTGTTCGCAGTCAGGCGCATCATTCCTGTTCCCTCCGTTGGCGAGCCTTCTTTCCTCGGCTCTTGCGGAGGGGAAACATTACCTAAACGGTGCGCAAAGGGGAGTCTTCCGTTTCCGTTGGCGAGCCGTGGATCTTCGGCTCATGCGGAAACGGGGTTTGATACCTCACGATTCCATTACCATTTCCGTTGGCTAGCCTTCTTTCATCGGCTAATGCGGAAGTGGTTCTTTGTTTATCATTCGTTCGTCTTCTTTTGAACCAAACCCTCTGTTGGCGAGCCTTCTTTCCTCAGCTGTTGCAGAGGGTTTGTATCGACTGTGGCCATTGGGGATTCAGTCTAGGTGAAGTTAACCAGGCGCCCTCAGTTCCTATTGTCGGAGGGTTCTGACAAGTGTCTCCAGACAACAAGGTACTCGTTTTCATTGCTTTAATTGGGTGACGTAACCCCCACCGTTATTTTGATTACTGTTAAGGAACTGTTCCTAGGAATCCACTTTTCTGACTATAGGGAAGTAAGAAGGGTAGGTGTGTTACTAATCTCGAATTACTTATGATAGAAGGTAGGGTCCACTCATATGTGTACTTACCTTTTGTATCAAATTGTGTGTTTCAGAGGGGAAGAATCATTTAGGATACCAAGGCCAGCTATCAGTAGCAGAGAGGTATCTTCTGAGCATAGCAGCCATTCATTCTGTCTCCAAGGTAGGGAGAGTATAAAACGCCTTTATCTGATAGAGCAGATCATAAGTACCAGAAACGTTTCCAACCTCTTGTTCTTTGTCTTCCAGCTCTCCCTCCCTGCTGTCCCCTTCCTTCCCTTCCCGTTTCCTCCTTCAGCCCTCGTCTGATCCTTCCTTAGCCCGAGGCTGCTATAGCAAGCTGGGTTTGGATAGATCTGGAGGGGGCCTTATTATCTACACGCTGATCCTGAGGATAAAGAAGATAACAGAATATCCGACCCACGGTTACACGTCCTCCCGTTCAGTGTGTAGATATGGCCTCTCTTGATGATGTGTTGGCTGCGTTGATAACAGTACAGGCTGAGCTGTTATCCTCTAGACAGGAAACCACTGATTTACGCAATCGGTTAGACACCATACAGAGAAATCCCTTTAATGCGGGGGCTTCTGGTTCTAACCCTCCCAGTCCAGTGGTAATTGAAATACCGGCTAGCGTCCCACTTGCCAACCCAGAACGGTTCAAAGGGGATGCCGGTACAGTGCAAGTGTTTTTGACACAAGTTATGATGCATTTCACGTGCAAGCCGCGTTCTTTTCCCACAAATCAGTCCAAGGTAGCATTTGTGATATCTTACTTAGGGGGGGATGCGGCTCAATGGGCGGTTCCTCTGATTCAACGGGACGATCCCTTGATACACGACTGGGAGGCTTTCAGGGACGAGTTCATCAAGGTGTTTGATAGACGGGCTGACACCTATACGGCGGACAAGGAGTTATTGGAACTCCGACAGGGAAATAAGGACATTTTGACATACCTGAATTCCTTTCGGAGGTTGGTTACGGAGACCAAGTGGCCCGAGGCAAAGCAGGCATCTCTGTTTCATCAGGGGTTAACTGAGGAAATGAAAGATGTTATTGCTCAAATTGATCCCCAGCCGGCGTCCTGTGAAGATTTAATAAATCTGGTGTTACGCTTGGATCACCGACTCAAGAATAGAAAGGGGGATTCCAAGGCCAAGTCCAGAACCATACCGGTATCAGGCCCTACTAGAGCATCGGATAGCGCTCTCACTCCCAACGTAGAACCGATGGATATAGGTGCGGTACGTGCCGATCTTACTCCCGTTGAAAAAGAACAGAGACGCAAACAGGGCCTTTGCCTGTATTGCGGGAAGAAAGGACATTTTGTTAGGGACTGTCCTGTAAAACCCAAGTTCGCCAAGTTTCGTTTTGGCAGAGGGGTGTCCGCGGCAATGGAAAAACCGGCGGAAAACTGACGGACTCTAGGGTGAATGAAGGGGTTCCTTGGAGTCGCGTTTTTATCCCTCTTTGGTCAACAACGTAGTGGGGGCGCATCATTTGTTCATAAACATCGTACTGTTGATCAGCATGGTAGAAGTCCCTACTTGTGCTATGGTGGATTCAGGGGCCACTGGCATATTCATGGATAAGGCGGAGGCGGAGAGGATTGGGATTTCTCTTCTTCCTACCGAGAGTAGTAATGCGGTATATGCAGTCGATGGTAGAAAATTGGACTTAGGTCCCGTTTGTTATCGAACAGCTAAAACGGAAATGAGATATGGGAGGCATTGTGAAAATGTCACTTTCAGCATCATAAAGGCCCCCCAGTATGGTATAATCATAGGCTTACCCTGGTTAAAGAAGCATAACCCGGAGATCGATTGGGGTAAAGACACTGTATACATGAATTTGGATTATTGTAGGGAACACTGTTTCAGTAATCCTCAGAGCCCCTCTTTTTCCCTTGCTAATGGTACTTGTGTGGCCACTGCAGCGGAAAAAGAGGTGGTATTACCTGATGTCTATAGCGAGTACCGTGAAGTATTCGACGAGGTGCTGGCGGAAGTACTACCCCCCCATAGACAGTACGACTGTCAGATCGATCTAGTGCCTGGGGCAGTGGTGCCATCAGGACGCCTGTACGCCTTGACCGAACCCGAAAACATCCATCTGAGACAATACCTGGACAAACTGTTGGAATTGGGGTTCATACGTCCTTCCAAATCACCTGCTGCTTCTCCCCTTTTCTTCATTCCTAAAGCGAATGGGGAATTAAGGGCGTGTGTGGATTTTAGGGCCCTCAATGAGATAACTGTCAAGAATAGATACCTGCTGCCCCTGATTAATGTGTTGCTGGAACAAGTAAAGAAAGCAAAGATATTCACTAAATTGGACCTAAAAGGGGCGTACCATTTAGTGAGGATGAGGTCGGGAGATGAATGAAAAATGGCATTTAAGACCAGGTATGGGCTATTCGAATACCTGGCCATGCCGTTTGGGCTATGTAACGCCCCTGCGGCGTTCCAGTTTTTCCTCAATGATGTGCTGCGGGAGATTCTTGACCGGTACGTCATAGTATACATAGATGACATTCTTATCTATTCGGAAACAGAGGCAAAGCATGAAATCCACGTGAAAGCTGTCTTGGCAATTCTGCGTCAACATAGATTGTATTGCAAACTGTCCAAATGCGACTTTCACGTGTCTACCGTAGAGTTTCTGGGGGTCATGCTGAGCCCTCAGGGTCAAGAAATGTCAGAAAGGAAGGTACAGGCGGTGCGTGATTGGCCAGTGCCGAGGAATATTAAGGACGTCCAGTGCTTCTTGGGCTTCGCTAACTTTTACCGCCGCTTCATAGATAGGTTCTCTGGAGTGGTGGCACCCCTTACCAGGTTATTGCGCAAGGATCAAGGATTCGTGTGGGATGAGGCAGCTCAGGAGGCCTTCGTAAAGTTGAAACAAGCGTTCGTGTCCGCACCGGTGCTAATGCACCCTGATCCTGTATTGCCGTTTATCGTGGAGGCGGATGCTTCCGAGGTGGCAATAGGGGCTGTTCTGTCCCAACGGAACGAACAGACAAGGCTCTTGCATCCTGTGGCATACATGTCCCGGAAACTTAATGGGGCGGAACGTAACTATTGTATTGCTGAGAAAGAGCTTTTTGCTATCAAGATCGCCTTCACCGAATGGCGTCACTTTCTGATGGGAGCCAAACATAAAGTGACTGTCTATTCTGACCACAGAAACTTGCAATTTATGTCTGCTGCACGTCATTTGTCCCCAAGACAACTTCGGTGGATGCTTTTCTTTTCGGAATTTAACTTTACTATCACCTTTCGTCCAGGAGTAGATAATCGGAAGGCGGATGCACTCACACGCCAGTCATCCTCGAAAACCCCCGTAAAGGGAATGGACAACTCCATTGTGAATCCTGCTAGGGTGATAGGGGCCATCCAACCTGACGCTTTTCTGCAGGGGATACGCAGGGGCTTCGAGTCGGAGCACTGGAAGAAATGGTTGCAGGGACATCCGGAATGGCAAGTAAGGGACGGTTTCCCTGTCAAACAAGGACGGCTGTTGATCCCTACAGAACCTCTTCAAAAACAAATGTTTTCGTGGTGTCATACCTCACCTAGTGCAGGACACATGGGGGTGGAGAAGACAGTCGAACTGATCACTCGCAAATGTTGGTGGCCGTCTGTAGGGGCTGATGTAAAACGATGGATTTCGTTCTGTACCGTTTGTGCCACCGTAAAGGCAGATCATAGGCGTCCCGCTGGTCTTCTTTGTCCCATGCCTACCCCCTCAGTGCCGTGGGAACGCATCTCTTTGGACTTTGTGGTAGGGTTGCCCAGAGATCAGGGATGTACTGCAGTGTTAGTGGTCATTGACTTCTTGACTAAGATGGGCCACTTCATCGCCTGCCCTCAGGTCCCCACGGCAGGTCAGTTGGCACAGTTGCTGATGGTTCATATAGTGCGTTTGCACGGTTTTCCTGCAGTCATAGTCTCGGACCGTGGCTCTCAATTCACCGCCAGGTTCTGGAAGTCTTGGTGTTCCTCACTGCATATCGAGACGGCTCTGTCCACACGCTTCCACCCACAAACTGATGGACAGACCGAGCGGCTCAACCAAACCTTGAAGCAGTATTTGCGGTGCTTTGTATCCCAAGGGAAAGACAACTGGGTGGAATATCTGTGGTTGGCTGAGGTGGCATACAACAACGCCACGCATTCGGCCATCAAGGTCTCCCCTTTTTACTGCACGTATGGCCGTCATCCGAGGTTTCTACCTTTCTTGCAGCCGGTTAGGGAAGATTCGGTGCCTGAGGCAGCTAGGAGGATTGCGGATGTACGGAACATACTGGTGAGAGTCAGGGATGATCTGAAAGCGACCAAGGAGGCGTATAAAGCCTCGGCGGATAAACGACGTCGTCCAGGCCCGCTGTACCAGGTGGGGGACAGAGTGTGGCTGTCGACCAGAAATTTCAGATTTAAAAGATACAGTGTGTTCAATCCTCGTTACATTGGACCTTTTCCTATAGTGCAATGCATTAGCCCGACGGCCATGAAACTACACCTGCCTCACCATCTCCGGATCCATCCTGTGTTCCACGTGTCTTTGCTGAAGCCTGCCTCTGTTGTCGTACGTCGCCTGCCTCCGCCTTTGGTTGTTCCGGATGGGGTGGAGTACGAAGTGAGTGGTATCCTGGACTCAAGGTGGCGAGGAAGGGGTTTGAGTTATCTGGTGGCTTGGAAAGGATACGGGCCCGAGGAGAACTCTTGGGAGCCGGCATCCGGTGTGCATGCTCCCCGTCTGGTGAACGAGTTTCATAGGCTACATCCGTTGCGTCCTGGTCCAGTTCGGCGCTCTAGGTGAAGGGGGATGCACTGTTACGGTCCGATTCGCGCCTCACTGAGAAGCTGCCGGGGCATGGAACTACATTGCCCAGAATGCTAAGCGGCAGGAGGCGGGGTATTTAGGCAACCACTTCCTTGGCCCGGTGTCGGATATCCTGAATCCAGACCCGGATGTTACTAGTTCGACCTGGCTTCTGCATTGGTGTTTTGGCTAGTCCGTTGTCCGTGTTTCAAGTTTTGGAGCACCGAAGAGTTGCAGAGGCATCTGGAGCGCTACGGAGCAGGCGGTGAGGCAACCGCCACTCCGTGGAGCTATTGACCTTGTTCGCAGTCAGGCGCATCATTCCTGCTCCCTCCGTTGGCGAGCCTTCTTTCCTCGGCTCTTGCAGAGGGGAAACATTACCTAAACGGTGCGCAAAGGGGAGTCTTCCGTTTCCGTTGGCGAGCCGTGGATCTTCGGCTCATGCGGAAACGGGGTTTGATACCTCACGATTCCCTTACCATTTCCGTTGGCTAGCCTTCTTTCATCGGCTAATGCGGAAGTGGTTCTTTGTTTATCATTCGTTCGTCTACTTTTGAACCAAACCCTCTGTTGGCGAGCCTTCTTTCCTCGGCTGTTGCAGAGGGTTTGTATCGTCTGTGGCCATTGGGGATTCAGTCTAGGTGAAGTTAACCAGGCGCCCTCAGTTCCTATTGTCGGAGGGTTCTGACAAGTGTCTTCAGACAACAAGGTACTCGTTTTCATTGCTTTAATTGGGTGACGTAACCCCCACCGTTATTTTGATTACTGTTAAGGAACTGTTCCTAGGAATCCACTTTTCTGACTATAGGGAAGTAAGAAGGGTAGGTGTGTTAATAATCTCGAATTACTTATGATAGAAGGCAGGGTCCACTCATATGTGTACTTACCTTTTGTATCAAATTGTGTGTTTCAGAGGGGAAGAATCATTTAGGATACCAAGGCCAGCTATCAGTAGCAGAGAGGTATCTTCTGAGCATAGCAGCCATTCATTCTGTCTCCAAGGTAGGGAGAGTATAAAACGCCTTTATCTGATAGAGCAGATCATAAGTACCAGAAACGTTTCCAACCTCTTGTTCTTTGTCTTCCAGCTCTCCCTCCCTGCTGTCCCCTTCCTTCCCTTCCCGTTTCCTCCTTCAGCCCTCATCTGATCCTTCCTTAGCCCGAGGCTGTTATAGCAAGCTGGGTTTGGTTAGATCTGGAGGGGGCCTTATTATCTACACGCTGATCCTGAGGATAAAGAAGATAACACCCTGTAGGTCAGGATAGCAAGGGGGGTCATCAATCCACCACCTCCAGCCAGTATTTAGACACGCCACCGTCCGGAACCCCAGTCACCAGGCGGACGCGGCAGCGCCAACAGAGTCTCCATGCCCCACGGATCCGGTCGCGGCCCACCACAGCTGGAGCTGATGCCAATAGCCACGCACAGCGCCACAGGATTGTGCAGGTCACGCGCAAAGGCCCCGTCCTCCACACCCGCTCAAGTCCATTGCGAGGGGCCGCAACCCCCACCAGCCGGCCGTCGGCTCCGCCGCCACCCAACACCGCCCAGCTCCTCAATTCTGACCGGGTGGGTATGGCGGCTCGGCACAAGATTTCCGGGACCCAGCAACTCCAATTCGGGCCACACACGATGGTGCCATGGCCTCCCGAAGCGGCAGCATAGCTGTAACTTGGGCTCCGCCGGGTGGCTCCGGAGGCCTCTAGGGTTCTCAGCCTCACGAGTCCACACCATCTAACTCCCTCTGTACGGGTCATTGCTTCAATGATGGGACACCAGACGACTGTGCTCGGTGTCCCGCTCTCACTCTGGTACTTTTAAGGTTGCAGCTGCCGGATAATGAACAGATTTCAGGGGCTTTCGTAGCGTCCCCGGCAGAGCTCTTTCTCTACTCTGCCATTGTGGCAGATGCCAGGCCACGCCCCAGACATTTCATTCTTACACTGAAGATAAAACACCAGATGAATACTGTCCGTATGAGGACATTGAAGTTCCGCTCACCTAACAGGAGCACATAACCTGGTTTAAAGACACCCTTCCCCACACAAAAGGCAAAGTAAGACTAGATACTCTCGGAAGAGATGGAGCCACTTGGCCAGTCTTAGCGGCCTACACTCCACATCCAGACATTGAAGCGATGCCAGTAGCAGACCTACGTCCACTTAATAAAGAAATAATAAAACTTTACAGAAACCTGACACAGTTTGTGATGAGAACATTCACGCTTCAGCCAACAAGAGCTACACAAACAGCACAAGTTCAGGGTTCTACAGCTAAAATTACACCACAAATGCTATAGGCAGTTATGGGTAAAATGCCCACTAAACGCGAGCAAATGCCATTCTGGATAGCTCAGAAAATAACACAGCTAGAGGCAGTGTTTCCACTCCCAAGCCCTCAAGAAAAACACAGAATGCTAACAATCTGCTTGCCAATGTGGAAAGCTCTCCGGATAGAGGATACAGTGGGTACAGGGGGTACAGTTTTTGCTGCCGTATGTACCAGAACTCATGGTATCCCTTCAATAGCAGTAATACCAGACGTATTAAGAAAAATACAAACTGAGTTTGGAGCAGAACCTGCTCGAAACTTAGGGATGAAATTATTAGGTAATTTTGCCCAGGTATCAGCTATAATATTAGCAAATATAAAAGGGGAGGCAGCAGCAGTGGCAATCGGACAACGCCTGAGAAATTTCACTCCTTTACAACAGGAACATGAATTACCTAAAATTATCACAGACACCTATGCTGAATTGGGTAGAGATAGTTTGGGACCTAGAGCAACAGAACCTCAACTCATGGGTGGTCCTGAAAAGAATAACACAAAGCAAGCTTCTGATTCTTCTAAGAAGAAATGGGATAATAACGGAAAAAAAACAAAAGTTTAGAGAAAATAGATCTCTATCTAGGAGTGGGTCTCCTCAACAGGAGCCCTCCGAAAGGAGATACAACCTTAGGAAAAGAGATAACATTAAAAAACCTGACAGGTATCAGGATACTGATACAAGTTCCTCTTGTTCCTTTCAGGGTTCACCAAGAAACTCCAAGAGAAAAGGACGATCAGAACACAGACAAGAAGAGCATACAAAGTTCAGGAACATGCCACTCATTTCAGATTATACTTCCAAAAAAGAAGAGAAGCCAAAATCAAAACCTCAATTTAAAAAGAAGAAAGTTGCAGGTCTAAAAGTTAGACATGACCAGAATTCTGAGGACTCAACTTCTGAACGGGGAATGGGCTCTGACGATGCTAGACAGTGCAGCAGAAGTAACAAAAGTTCGGCAGAACCTGATGGAATTTCTGGTGACAGTGGAGTTGAATGAGCACATCACAGTGAAAACATCTGATACAAGGGTCAGTGTCCCACAGAGGTTACATGAAATAACACTCCAAATGGAGGGGGACAAACCCAGAAAAGTTAATAGTTTCTTTTGGGAGAACCTGACTTATGGCTATGACATCCTTTTACCTGTAAAAGTTTGGCCACCTGAAATTGTTGTGGATTGCCCAAAGGGAGAAACAGTAATTTTACCAGCTTTTTCCAAACACGTTCCAATATGCTTAAAACACACATATATGCGCAGGAGTCACCACACCATGTAATCCCAGTAAAAACTACTTCAACTCCACAGTGACAATACCCAATAAAACAAGAAATGAAAAAACAGGTATGGGAGATCTTAGATCAACTTGAATACTGTTAGAAATGGGGTTTCCAGCTGGCCAAGGCTTGCCCCAAAGCCAGGCAGAAACCACCACTCTAGTCAGGGCAAGGGAGTTACACGCCAAAGATAACCCCTGCTCACCCTCTAGGTAACGTGAAACGAGCAGTAAGGCTTATCCCGGAGGCAATGTAAGTAAAGTATTTGCGCACGCATCCACCAGCAACAACATCCAAGGCCCCCCACAAAAGGAACTCCACACAAGGTTATATATCAAAATAACCTTTGTATTATACCAAACACATTAGATGAGAAACACACACTTTACAATGTGCCATAGGCACGGGCAGAATTTACAGGGGATTATGTACATGGGATAGGGTCACATGGACCACTGTCAGGAATAAGCACTTTTAGAACTAGCACTTAGTAGGATTAGCACTTTGTAGAAATAGCACATAGCACATATAATAACTATAGCGCCAAACAGCAAATGTAGCACACAACCAGTAACCACTGGTAAAAGGTAAGTACCGCCTACGCAATCCTAAACACCTTAGGCAAATATCACGCAGGGAACCATGAACACACTAGTATAACCCATACTAGATAAAACAACCTCCTAAGCATAAACATATGTCTAGAGGTATCAGAACAGGGTGCGCAAAACATTCTACACACAGTACATTTCCTAGCACCCTAAGAAGCACATAAATCACATTTAGCACAGAACTCACATCAAGGTCCAGGTTGTGCCACTGCACCAAAACCTAAACGTAGCAGCTGCCCACTACTTGCTGGGCAGCTGGGGACAATAGCTAGGGGCCTAAACGCTGCAGCTGGCACTAAGTGCTGCGCAGCTGGGGAAGGCCAAAGTAGGGATGAAGGAGTGCGCCTCACTCCTGAGGCAAAGTACATGTCCCTAGAAAGAAAGGTCTTAAACGGCGCAGCTGCCCACTACTTGCTGGGCAGCTGTAGGCTCAAAACTGCGACCAGGGCCCTCATTGGCCCTTAGGACAAAGACAGCGCACGTGGGAGCCTTCTAGGTTCTGACGAATAATATTCCCAAATGCTGGAGCCCTCTAGGCTCAGAAAACAAATATGCCCCAGGTTGGAGCCATCTAGGCTCTGAAAAATAATAGGAAGCGTTGGAGCCATCTAGGCTCTAAGAGTCATGGGGCCAAAAGCGTGGAAGCCCCCACGGGGCTCTGTGGGACAAATGAGCCCCCCAAGCCCCTCATGGGGACCTTAAACTAATCCGGGCCAAAACAGAACTGGCCCTCACGAGCACTGTGGGGCCCATAGGCAAAAGAACTCGCCCCCAACGTTGGAGCGGCCCGCTGCACGACGGGGCCGCTCTGACTGCAAGCATACTATTGTGCCTGGAACAGACACCAACCATCGTCTGCACAGAGCACCCCTCCCCCCTTACCGGGACTCCCTAGCGGCAGAAGGCAGGCTCTGGGGCGGTCGGGATTAGCACGACGCGGGGCTCTCTCCTCCATCACGGGAGCCCCGCGCTGCTATGGACGTCCTCGGGCGCCACTTCTCTCCCCTTAGCGGCGGCATGCGGGGCTCTCCCATCTCACGGGAGCCCCGCTTCGCCAGGTGCCCTGCTTCACCCGGCCCCCCATCTCGGGGCCGGGACTTTAGGAATGGAGCCTGCGAGGCTCCGGGCTCAGTCTTTCTCCGGGACTCCCCCTCGCTCATGAGAGCCCCGCAACTCTCGTGCTCCTTCCGGCCCAGCCGCAGGCCCCGCCCACGTCACAGGCAGGTTTGCCTGACTTCCGGGCAGCCGCAGCTGGGCGGCATCAGCGATTTCTAAACTCTGGGCACAACGAGGGGTAGGCTCCCTCGGAGATAAACATAAAAATAGTGGGGTGGGCACCCGTATTGACAAGTAATTAAATGAGCGGGATAGGCACCCGTAGGGAGTATTAATCACAAATGAAGACGCAGGGTGGGCACCTGCGCATGGGGGAAATCGTAATCTGCAGGCACGATGCAGGGTAGGCACCTGCGCTATGAAGCCCACGCTCTTCCTCAGCTGGGCAAACTTGAAAAAGCACATTAGAGCGTTCCTTAGGCGCTGGGAGGCTATTACAAGCCTTGGCAATGGTAATAACAGCAATAGGTCCAAGAGAAGTCCTGGTCAGAAAAGATGGAGCAACCCAGCTCCCCATCGCAGGGAAGTCCTCCAGTCCCCCAGGCAAGGGAGAGGGGTCCCAGCACAAAGTCCATTAGCAATCCAGGGGCTGGGCAGGGCATCCAGGGGCTGGGCAGGGCCCAGGGAGGCAAGCCTTCCCCTGGGCCCCAGCAGCAGCAAGCCCTGGTAGATTCTAGTCAGGAAAAACAAGAACAATTTACAGGAGGTCACAGCCTCTTTTTATACACAAATCCCTTTGTCTCTAGGGTGCAGGGTGGGGGAAAAACCAGTCGCAGCTGGTTTTGGAGCACTCTGATGTGCGCAGACCCTCTTCCCATTCACTGGCCAGGCTAGGGTTATCAGTCTCACCACAGGGGGCGGAGCCAGCATTGTGTGGGGAAAGCCCACCCTATTCAGGTCCCAGGTGCACTCCTCCCTCACATCACTCATGCAGATCTCTCCACTCACCACCGGGGCAGACCCATCCTGAATCCTGGAGCCAGGCTCCCTAGCCAATAACAAGCCAGACAGTCACTGCACAGACAGGCCAACTTCTAGAAGTGGCACTTCCACACTAGACACATGAACGCCGCACACATCATTGCGCAGCATTCAATCTCATGTGTTTGCACATACCAAACTCAACCTTGCACGCCCCACGCATCAGCAATTACCATGGACACACATTTCCCCCATGCATTCCTATGGGAGTGCAGGCCAATCTCTCACACGCATTTAGAGAGCGCACGCACTTTACACTGCGCCACAGTGCTAAAGTGTGCAAAGACCAGAAATCACTATAATGATGTAACGTTAAAAGGCAAAAAGTTCAGGGGTGAACCTGCCAGAAGGGCAATTGAAACTTGCACATTCTCAATTAATAATCCTTTGTTTCCCGTAATGAAACCCGATAATTCATATCGTCTAGTTTTAGACTACAGACATCTGAACACATGCACTAAAACATTTGCAGTACAGAATGCACAAAGTGCCGCAAAAATTAATTACATTGTGTGAAAAAAATACAAAACAACACTAGATATCTCAAATTGATTCTTCTGCCAAAATATAGCACCTAAAAGCAGGTATCTAACAGCATTTTCCATGCTAGGCTCTCAGTGTCAATTTTGTCGACTCCACCAAGGGTATAAGAATATCCCCGGGTTGTTTTCTGCAAGGGTAACAGAGTTACTTCAGAATTTGGATGAAGAAGCATTGTCCTATGTAGATGATATTTATCTGACGGATGATGATTTACAGGATCACTTGACCAGGGTTCGCACCATAATTTTGGGGTTCGGCTCTGAGGGCTACAAATTCAACTTTAAAAAAATCAAAAATAGCCCATGTCAATGTCCTATTTTTGGGATATGAGTTATCAAGTGAAGGAAAAAGCCTGGCAGTTAACTTTTTAGAAAAGTGTGCGCTGCTCCAACCTCCAAAATCGCTGAAAAACTTACAATCCATATTGGGATTTTTACATTTTGGCAGAACATGCATTTTAGATTACGCAGAAAAAGTAAAACTTTTCTACCACTTAATAAGACCTGAATTTTCAGTTAGGCATTGCACATAGGAACACACAGATATCCTTTGTACCCTACAAGCTGACATGATTGCTTCAAAACACTTGCAGACACGCGTAAACGTACGCAATCTAGTGATGCACGCTATAGCGGGTCAATCTGGGTACACTAACCTAACCTTCAAAGAAGGCAAAACAGTACCCATAGCATACAAGTCACACTTGTCCACAAACGCTGAAATACGCTTTGCTTCTACAGAAAAAATACTTACAGCAGTACAGACCGCTGTAGCAAGAGAAAGAGCTCTGGCTCAGGGGAAATGAATAATTGTTGTAACTCCAGTACCAACCTTAGAGGCTGCTACAAAGGCAAGCGTTCCTAATGCTTAAGACGCACTTCCAAGATGGATACAATGAGCTCATTCTCTCACTGCAACGGATATAGAATACAGATATGACCCAAAGTTAAAAACACAAGCATTCCTGCAATATGAACAAGAATATCCTCTGTCAAATGGAATAATGCCTCTACATCAGTATGAATACATTATTTACACTGACGGATCTGCTCAGCCGGCCACAGGAAGTAAACAGCAATACAGCGCAGCGTGTGCAATTGTTAAGGATTGAATGCAGGATAGCAAGTTCCATCCCAGCGATACGAAGACACAGTCTCTAGGAGACTGCACGGCTCAGCTGGCGGAATTAAAAGCCCTATTACTGGCACTAATAAATACGGATCGAGAATTCCCCACACTTATAGTGTGCGATTCTTTTCACTGTGTCCAGTCATATAATGAATATCTTCACTACTGTGGTCAAAATAGGATTAAAGACTCAAAAGGTGGCACAATTAAGCATAAAATGCTATGGGAACAGTTAGCTGAGTTGAAAAATGAACTACCAAGAGCTCACGTAATACATGCGCTGAGTCACCAACGTGATGGCGTTCAAGTTGAAGGCCGATGAAGCCACAAAGGGGGCAGTACGTACTGCTGCCGCAGCTGCAAACACTCGTTCACAAATTAGACTAGATGGACAGATAATGGTAGCTGTCACTGCTTCACACAAAAACAGCACAGCCTTACCAAAAGGTTTCCACTCAAGTACTCCTACAAGTTAGATGCAAACAACATTTCGTATGCTCGGATTCCAGCAGTGGGGGATAAAGTAATACCATACATGGATCGCAGATTAGGCTTTCCACTAGCTGCACACGAAGGTCTAGGTTCTGTACATGCAGGTATTACTGTGACAGTTTCTTTAGTAAAACAACGCTATTGGTGGCCTGGTTTAACAAAACAGATGAAGAATTTTTTCTTAAAATGAGACATCTGTCAGCAGATGAAGGGTTCCACCGTAGCACGTCCTGCACAGACACCACTACTAATATCAGATAGACCACTCACGTGTGTCTATTTGGATCACTGAGGCCCCCTACAATCAGATGGGGCTTACAAGTATATCCTGGTAGCAGTGGATTATTACTCCAGATTCCTATGGGTAAGGCCTCAGCGCTCAGCTGACGCTCAAACCGTTATAAAAGATTTGCTAGTCTTCATAGGGACATAAGCAGTTGGCACATTACACTCTGATCTGGCCCCGCATTTAGCTCTAGGGCTTACAAGGAAGCCATGGAAGGTTTCGGTTTAGCATTGCACTACTCCTCTCTGTACCATTCTGAGGGAAATTCGATCATGGAGAGGAAAAACTGAGACTTACAGCAATCTTTAACAGCAAGAGTATTAGGTTCTGGTGATAGTTGGGTCAATCACTTATATGGGGTACTGCAATCCCTTAATAACACACCAATAAGTTCTCTATTGGGTGTCACTCCTTACGAGGTCCTATTTGGGACAAGAATGTGGGTACTGGATCTTGATTATGAAAGCACAGTGGCCGATGAAATAACATTTGATATCAATAAAAGTTTGGCTGTTTTACAGGATCTAAAGTTGATTATGATGTATTTGGCCCCATTGAACTTTTAAAAATACTACATTTCTTTAAAATTTCTCTAAATCATATCCTTACCTCCAGTACATTTTCTGATGATTGGGTTTTTTAAACTGTAAATAATATGTTGTCTGATTTAGAAAATCCGCTGCATTTTTGAACAATGAAATGTTAGAGGACACATCGGATTTTGATAGCATGTACTGTTACCCTCATTATGGTCATCACTTTTTACACAAATCCAGTACCGAACGTAATGTTTTCACATACCACCAATGGGAAAATTGCCCGACAGCACCAAAAGGTAGTTAAAAAAGTTTGCACAGAATTTATTTTATTTTCCAGGGTTTAACAATTCTGACCCGACCTCATATTACTATAAGGCTGCACCTACACCTGCACAGAAAAATATGCTAACAAACACCAAACAGATTTATTCTGCATCCTTTATTTCCCAACTGTCCCAATAGGGTTTCGTCTTATGGAAGGACACAATAGACACAAACGCAGTCTGGGGTTCTAAGGAATGTCAAGTTCATGGAACAGAAGCACTTTTTAGAGCATGCCTCATTCCCCAGCAGACATATTTCTGAATGAAACTGCAACATAATTACTGTCTTGGACTAGCCAAGAACAAGGATTTCAACACACCTTGGTTTCTGACACCTTCACACATCAATTTTACATCATGTGGAGGGGATATAATAGATGACATCATGCAGTGCAATAGATCAGATCCCAATTGTAAGGGATGGTTAGTTTGGCCCAAAGACACAAACAGATGTCAATCAAGATTCAGGGGTAAAACTGAAGGGTTTAGTATCAATAGACTAGACCTGTGATATGTACAAAGAGAACATCCGGGGGTAGTGACATCATGCAGTTTTGGAAAGTTGTGCCTCGATTGTCTAAAAACATTGACACTGTCCCAGTTGAAACATCACTTATCCTTACTCTCAGATGAGGTGGATCTAAGGGATTTTTCACTAGGTCCCCGAAAGCCACGTCAAAAACGTTTCTATTATGCTGTCTTTAATGAAATCTGGAAAATCTCTCAACAAGAAGCTGCGGAGAGACTTCGTGAAATAGATAGAATGAACCTAGAAAAGGTGTTAGCTGTAGTTGATAATGGTATGACTACATTAACATCCAGGATGTATTCACTGGGCAACATTGTATCTTCTGCTATTGACATACCAGAACAAGGCTTGTCCATACTACAACACGGACAATCTCAACTATGTTCTATTATGTTATTAAACTGCACGCTGCAATCATTGTGTGCTGGTTATGTGCCATGGCGATTTATCAACAGTACGCCCCTATTTTCTGCATACAATCTAACTGAGAAACAGATAATAATGGCACAAAGGGGAGCAAAATATACAATGCTGCCCATTGAAAAACTGGAAAAGTTACATTTTACTGTGGCAGAGTGAACATCCACAGAATGGTTAATCCATGGCCATTTAACACTACCGGTCACAACTTTCCAGTTTCAATAACGCCTAGAACAACAACAGGCAGGCAGATACAAAGCGATGGGTAGGGAATTCATCAAGGAATCTTGGGAATTACCATACAGATTTCAATGTAGGAATGGGGACATGGAAGTGTTCCTTAGTGGTATCAACGGCGAGAATTCCTTAAGTGTATCTCTCATATGCCAGGATATCATGCTTCACGGGGTCTGTAATCTGAGCTGAATGAAAGCCATGCTTCTACAGCAAACCTTGCCCTTAACCGTAGCCCGAGAAATGTATGATCGCCAGGTTGCAAGTCCTCGGCTGAGATAAAGGCACTAGTATGAACAACCTGCACTTTCCATTTCACAGAAATGGTACAATGTATCTGTAACATGTCTGATACAACCAGTATTGTCCTCCTAATTAAGACCATAGGTTCTGGACTGTTAAGCACCTTTCAGACAATCCTTGAGGTCATTCCCAACTTCATACACTCCTGACACTCATACATCCCCAGCAGCGGCTGTGGAGAATGCGGAGCAACATCTCTGCTTGATTGACCTGATCTGCAAGGTGTTGCAGGGACCGTTGTCTGCGATTGCAGGCACCAGTGATGTTGCGTCTCCCAGCCAGGATACATAAACATTTGGCTCATCGTGTGCTGGAAAAATTTGGCTTTTTGAAAAACAACCAAATTTCAAATTTTTCATCAAAGACACTTTTCCCCCCAAAAACTGCATGGCTTGCAGTCATTCATTGTTCGTACTATTTAGACAAACATATTTAGGACAGACTTCTATCGCACGCAACATTTTTTATTTTCTTGCATTTTTTAGAAATGTTACATTTTTTAAGTACTATTTTTAAGGGACTTATTAATAGTTTGCATGCAACATTTAGGCGTATGTTAGAATTTGAAGTATGTCGTTCAGTCGGATGAGGAGTGGGTGTTATGTTCCATATGGGTACCCCAATATCGGCTCAAGTAATTAATGCACCTTTCACCTACATTCCCCTGATATCACACTGCATTACGATTCTTAGGACTGGCCTTTTACCTAGTTATGGTAATGCCTAAGGATGACATGGGGTTTTCTCTGAAAAGCTTAAGCCTCATTAATTATGCATGAGGATTCTTGGAATCATAGCAGGGCAGCAGGCTTACCATCTTCTGCATATTAACTATGTATAAGGGTCATTCTTTCCGTCATCCTAGTCCGACACAGCAAGGTATATCCCCGAGGGGTACCACTTTGGGTATATATACACCATATCCTGCTGAGGAAGTCAGAGGAGAAAAGGAGTTCCATGCCGACACACTGACGCGAGATGCTGAGGCACCTGCACACAGACACTCTAGATCGTAGTGGTCTGACATCCCTTTTGGGGTGTCCATCTCGAGACCGGTGTCCCACCATCTCTCACTTCAGGTAATGGGGTTGACTTTATCCTAGAGGAATTCTTGGCTGTACACCCACATACATGCTAGATACATTTAGGTACATCTATTTTCAATTTTATTTATTATGTTTTTGGCTCTCAGAAGAGGGCCACATAAAAATATACAGAATTAGGCACACAACAATTACATTACAAAAAGAGCAAGAAAAGAATATATCCTTTAAACATCCTAAGTTACACAAGACTGACATATAAAACTACAAAAATCGGACAGTCAAGAAACATCTCCAGAGACATATTAATAAATAGCTAAGAACCCTTTAAAAAAGTTAAAAATATGGAAGCAGAACATTTCGTTAGGAGGGCAATAAAGTGCAGACAAAAAATCGTTCAAAGTGACAATGCCTAGATGCAAACAGATAACTTTTAACCATCTAAAGCGCAATTTACGGAGCGCGGGGCAAATCAACAGCACATGCATACAGTCCTGGATATTTACTTTACAAAAATTACACAAGGGAGAGGAGCCGTACCATTTAGATAACAGTCGGTTTAAAGGTAAAAGATCATAGCGAAGCAGAAACCAAAATCTACGGATACCATGCGGTAGGGTCCATGTTACATAGGGTTGTGGAAGTTTCATCAGATAGGAATCAAGGAGAGGATCTACCTTCCTTTTTCCACAAATTACTTTTTTATCCGACTGGAAACATAAGTCCCATGAAGCTGCTTTTAAAACAAGTTTTAACTGTAAAGAAGAGTACAAAAACAAGGCAGTTTCATCTAATTTTAGAAGGGTTACAGCTTTTCTAAAGTTACGAACAAGTTGAGAAAACTCATTAAAATTACCCAATAATTCACTTTTGAGGAGAGCTCTCATTGTCCCTACCTCTGCTCTTGCCAGACAGGCCACCCATCTTACAAGGGCCGATAATCCCTGTACCCAACTACTCCTAATACCAAAGTCGAGCCTACAGGCGGCCAGAGAGCACGCAGTATTTAGGGAGGAAAGAGATCTTAGGAGTTTCCCCTCAATCTTATGGCAAAAGTCCCAATTTTTCACATCTATAAGTTCAATACCATACAAGATTGTAGCGGGGATTTTAGATCTGTACACTTCCAATAAAATCGGAAAGTGCCGTTTCCCCGTTGCATGGTATAGGGAATTTAAACCTTTGCCATGGGCAATAGCTTTGCGTGTACAATGCTCTATGTGGAGCTTCTCACTCAGGTTAGCCGTAATAATTTTCCCCAAAAAAGTATAGGACTTCACAACCTCTAGTTTTTGGCCCCCGATAAACCAACCAAAATCAACAGAGCGGCACCTCTTCGTACCAGCTATACACATAACTTTACTTTTAGAAATATTAATCTTCATGTGATGAGCTACAGCGAAAGTATGGAGAGCATGAAGCCGATTTGCGAGTCCTTTGGGGGTTAGATCAAGGATAAGGACATCATCGGCATACATCAGGCAAGATATAGGGGTCCCCCCAACCACCGGGGCGATGCCCTCTCTGGAAGACAAGGCGGCGGGTAGGTCAACCGTGTACAGGGAAAACAGGAGCGGGGCCAACAAACAGCCTTGTTTAAGGCCATTCAAAGAAGGAATTATATCCGATAACCCCCTTTCGCCCCCCAACAGGACCCTACACCAGGTCTCTGTATGTAGAGCCCGCACCAGCTCCAACAAATAGGAAGGAAGACCAAGCACTGCCAATTTTCTCCACAGCGTTCCACGGTCCACTTTGTCGAACGCTGTGGAGAAATCAATAAAGGCCGCATACACCACCCCTCCTCTCACCTGAACAAACTTATCTGTAACCACATGAAGAGCAGTAAGGTTGTCTAGCGTACCGTGGTCCCTACGGAAGCCAGTTTGTTCTAATGGCAAAATATTATTCTCCTCTACCCAACCGGAGAGGGATTTTAGAAGACATTTCGCAAACACCTTTCCGATGGAGTCGAGGAGAGCAATCAAACGATAATTACTGGGGCTGTCCCTAATTCCCTTCTTAAAGATAGGGACCAAAATACTTCCCCTCCAAGAGGTAGGAACCTTTTTCGTCAAAAAACATGCTTTAAACAGGGGATACAGGATTTTACTCCACCTTGCAGGATCCGACTTCAGGACCGTCATGGGGAGTTCATCGGGTCCCATTGCCCCGGAGACCCGCATGCTTTTTATAGCTATCTCAATTTCTTTCTCAGCGGGGTAATTAGTAGGACCCACGGGAGTAACACTAATGGCGGTATCATTACCTGGATTAGCACCAATGGCAATATCATCACTTAAAATCCCGTTCCCTGCATAGAGGTCCCGAATATAGGAAATCCATACCTCTTCCGCTATAGGGATCGGGGAGGGGCCTAGTCTAGAACCGCACCCCTTGCCAATTATAGTCCAAAATTCTCGGATCCTGCCGTGGACAACAGATTCCCTCAAATTAATCCATACATTGTCCTCCCTTGCTTTTTTTAATTTTAACTGGAATCTACTTCTCTTTCTTTTTAGCCTTGATATTTCTTTTCCACTTTCCATGACTCTATCAAGATATTGTTCGCGGACTAGTTTATTTATTTCCTTGTTCAGGCTACGCAGTGTACTCGGGACCGCAACCCTATTTCTAGGTCGGGAAGCTTTTTTAGCATAAGAGATAATGTTGCGCACAAATTCTTCAAAATATGCTATTTCATTCCCATGCCACTCATTTAAAACTAATAGGGTATCGGCTAGGAAATCCTGTACCCCATTAATGGCTGAGGGATTCCAATAGCACCTTCCCGAAGAGGCGTTAAAAGCGGCATCACTGCCGTTAAGAGACCAAGGTGCTATTGTCAAAGGCTTTAAGGAAATAGTAACAAGCAGTATACTATGGTCGCTCAAAGGAGTAAATATAATCTTAAAGTCCTGAATAAAAGGGAACAAACCAAAGTCTGCAATTGCATAATCCAGAATAGAGGACCCAAACGGAGACTTGTGAGTAAATTTTGCGGGCACGTCAGACGGAAATCTCCCATTTAATATAAGTCCATCGACGGCCACTAATTCTTTTAGCAAAATCTTCCCTCTTTTGTTTGTCACTGATTTATCAGGGAAGAGTGCTTGCGGGACAAAATACGCCTCTTCTTTAGGTTTATTCCTAAACAAATCCAGACTAACATTGGAGATTTTGCAATTCAAGTCTCCTACCAGCAGAATGTCCGGAGGGGATGGGACATTTTTAATAAGATCAATGTATCGAAATACCTGCTGTAAAATCGCATTAAAACACTCTTCCGGAGGAATAGAAACATTCACAATTACAATAGGGGACTTTATGCCGTTATTAAACAGATTGTCAATGGTTATAGCATGAAAAAGTTTGCTAGAATCTATATAATGGGTGAATTTCCAGTGCAATTTATTTGATAATAAACAAGCGATTCCTCCCCTGGCGTGACCTTTCTTAGAAGGGACGGCAGGGACTTCCAGGACATAATAATCCATAGAGACCTTCAGCGTATCAATACACCACGTTTCCTGTAGGCAGATCACATTTGCTCCTAGAGAAAATAGAAACTCAAATTTCTCTGGGCTACTGTGAATCCCTGCAGCGTTCCAGGAAATAATCTTTAGTGGGGTGTTAAAGATGCTGAAACAATCTAGGATCATCTTTTGATTTAGTAGATAAGGCACTGTGCAGCCAGTTCCACCGATTATTGTCCTCTACCAGAGAGAAGTTCTGAGTCAGTGGAAGTGGCTTCACTTGTGAGACCGAGCGTTTTCCCTTAGATACCCAAATCTTCAGGTCTCTAAGAGGAGAGGCTACCCCATTTTGTTCCTCCCTTCTAAATACCTCCCCGCAAAACGGGTTAATATTACCAAGGTTAAATATCGGGGGAATATCAATGCCTGTACGCTGGAAATTCTCAGCTTGCTGTAGTATCAAATTTACAATGATAGGAGAATAAAATTTCACCCTTATACTCGTTACCTTAATTTCACCAAACAGGGAGACTAACTCAATATCCCTAGTTTGGATATGATGGAGACTGTCAATCTCACTAAAACGCTTAAGAAGCCAAGCTCTGTTTAAGGGCAAGTCAACGTCAAATAAAGGTAAAAAGTCTAACACGAGAGTTTCTACTGGAGCTTTAAAAGTTGTCAAAGGGCAATCCGGGAAATGGCGGTCTCCATTCTCTGAAACTACAAGGAAAGGAGAGGCCAAGGGGTTGAGGGACCCAGACGGATTTTGAATTGAAACTCCAGTTGCGGATGGTAGGGAGAGACTGGTAAGAGGGCCCCCCGTTTGTGGAATAGATTCCAAAGACGTTGGGGGACACAATTCACTTTCTACCTTAAAGAAATTACTAATAGGTAAGTTCGGTTCAATATCAATATCTGCCTTTTCAGGTATAGAGGATGGCTCCAGATCGATCACTTCATTCTCCAGTGCAGACAAAGAATTTTGAAAAATTATCCGACGCTGCCTTTTCTTCTTATATTTACGAGTTGGTTTCCTTTTATTCCCCTTATTGCTTCTAGATTTACCATTTTTTACCTTTACCTCATCTTTATCATCAATAGGTTCTTTTTTATTTTCAGACACGAAGATGGGAAATAAGTCTTGAACCACTTTAGGGTCAGATATGGATTTATTTTCCTCCATTATCTCAAGAACTGAGTTATTTATACAGTTCGGCACTGCAGTTAAGGGAATAGCTGCAGTATGTGGTATCAAAACTGATGTCCCATCCTTCGTGTCAGAATCCACTGAAGCCACATTTATTTCCCCTATCGGCCGACTATGTTCGGTCATAAGGGAAACACTCCTCATATCCGGTGACTTTTGTAACAATGACTTCAGTATTTGGGTAACGGATTCCAAAATACAGTCCGAATTGCCAACAAATTTCCCCAAAAGAGATAAAATAGAGGCAAGTAATTGTTCCAAGGCAATCATGGATTCAGAAATTGGTTTTTCACATGCTTCCAGTGGACGGCAAATTCCAGATAGATTAAGACCCGGGGTCCCGGAAGCGACTAACAAATCAGACATATCCTGATCATTCAATGATGGTGTACTACTATACAACATTAGACCCGATGGGGTAGCACCCCCTGAAGATTTAATAGGGGCCATGGACTCCATTTTCGCTATATCTACATACCGGCCGCAAAGTTCATGGTCAATAGATAATGCGGACAAATCACCCCCCAACCTATCCTTCGGTGGGGTTTGAGGCATAGGGGGAAGATTCGTAGGTTCCCTCTCAAGTACTACAGAAGTGAGTTTACTCTCTCCTTTCCCTTCGGAAAAAACAAGGGAAGAAGACACCACTGGCACAGATGGAGGCTGCGCAAAAGAAAGCGGCGGGCATGTAATAGCTTGCATATGGACTTCCTGGGCCGAGACACAGGGGGCCTTTTTAGTAGACAAATTAACGTTCTTAGGGGAGGGCACATCCCAAAGCTCATACAGATGGCATTGACCCTTAAGGGGGGGATTGTTTACCGATTTATTTCTCGTACGAGTAGTTTCATTATTTGCACCAAGCAAACCTCCCACTTCCCTTCCAGACCGCAATTTCTTAAACATCTTTTAGAAAATGTGTCCCCAAAATTATATTAAACAATGATTCTCCACCGGATGGGTGAACACAAAATTAGTACAATATACCACAATAATAAAAACAGTCCTGGAGATGCAACAAAGGCTGCCCGAGAATAAAGTCCGAGGAAGGTACCAGTCAATTTAGATGGATGATTTCTTCCACAGACAGTCAGGCGTATTTCCAATAGGAGAAAGGATAAGACACTTCAATACGAAAATACAGTAGATGAAAATAACCGGGCCCAGCCCAGCCTACCTCGGCCACTGAGGGCCACAGAGGGCCCGCCCTTTGCCCGGGCTTCGCCCCGTGCTCCGTCCCGCGCGCGTCCCGCGTCGCGGAAGAGCGGAGTCAGCTGATAAGGAGGAGGTTGGGGGCGTGGCCGCCGGGGGAAGAGGCAGCAGCTGTGTACAGCTGAGGCTGCTGGACCTCGCAGTCCCCCGGTATGCTCCAGGTGCTGTCACTGGCTTTAGCCTCTACCTGGGAGCGCGTTAGCAATCCACCGACTGTGGAGCCGCTCACACCAGGGAGGACGGGGCAGAAGGCGGTGAGCGGCACCCGCGGAGCGGGTGTCGCGAACAGTGGCAGGAAATGCAGGGGAGCACGCAGGTCTACTCCTCACGGAGATCAGGGCAATCCCAAGAAGCAGGAAGCAGAAAGCGCCCACTCAGCCGGATCCAGGCAGTGTTTGACCACGAAGGCTGGGGGCGTGGCCGCCGGGGGAAGAGGCAGCAGCTGTGTACAGCTGAGGCTGCTGGACCTCGCAGTCCCCCGGTATGCTCCAGGCGCTGTCACTGGCTTTAGCCTCTACCTGGGAGCGCGTTAGCAATCCACCGACTGTGGAGCCGCTCACACCAGGGAGGACGGGGCAGAAGGCGGTGAGCGGCACCCGCGGAGCGGGTGTCGCGAACAGTGGCAGGAAATGCAGGGGAGCACGCAGGTCTACTCCTCACGGAGATCAGGGCAATCCCAAGAAGCAGGAAGCAGAAAGCGCCCACTCAGCCGGATCCAGGCAGTGTTTGACCACGAAGGCTGGGGGCGTGGCCGCCGGGGGAAGAGGCAGCAGCTGTGTACAGCTGAGGCTGCTGGACCTCGCAGTCCCCCGGTATGCTCCAGGCGCTGTCACTGGCTTTAGCCTCTACCTGGGAGCGCGTTAGCAATCCACCGACTGTGGAGCCGCTCACACCAGGGAGGACGGGGCAGAAGGCGGTGAGCGGCACCCGCGGAGCGGGTGTCGCGAACAGTGGCAGGAAATGCAGGGGAGCACGCAGGTCTACTCCTCACGGAGATCAGGGCAATCCCAAGAAGCAGGAAACATACAGGTACATCTAGTTAGGGTTGCTTCGTAGGAGTGCCCATTTACTACAGTAATGTATTTTATATACTTGCCTGTATTCATTGTTTTAGCACAATGGTAGAAATCTACCATCCTTTTACTCTGTTAGTGCTTATGATCGTTTATATCAGTTACTGTCTAGTGGTTGTTTCAGCACACCTATTTTACACTAGAATGACGCTGGTTCAATAAATGCTTATTAAAAAACCTCCCCACTGTTTATTCTGTATATCTCTCTGGGACGAAGTGACCAAGAGTGACTGAGCAAAAAGTTGTACACTGTTTCCACTATCCCTGATGGGACAGGGCTGTCATGTTCGATAGTTGCCAAGAACTATTCTCTCCTTGGTAAGAGGGGTTTCTAGTGGCACTGTGAGCTAGCTGGTTTACAGGCTAACATACCCGGCAGGGGTGTTTAGAATCAGTCTGACACCAATCCTATAGTGTATGTTGTTTAAACACGCAGATCCTAAATAGGTTTATAGGAACTACACGACAACCACTTCAACTGTACTCAAGGGCACACATGCTCATTCCCCAAATTGAAGTCGCACTTGACTGTATGGTCCCTTACAGAGTGCAGATCTTAAAAATTGGCACAAAATATTGATAATTTACTATACTGCAATTGGAAATGTCATAATTACCAACATCTTAAAAATGGGTCTATCTATAGCAGTATTCCGTTTTTTGTGTGCAATAATATCAAAGTTTAAAGAATTGTTTACTTGAATATTGCTGAATATAAAATCATCTTTTAATATTTCATTTTAAAATGTAAATGTAATTTAATTCTAAGGAATAATTTTTAATTGTAGAATAATATTTGAGTCTTACGTGGGTAGTTTTTTAAAATAAAAGTATTTCTTATTGTTTTATTTTCATTGATATATTTTGATATCATTTATAAGGTTATTTTAGTAAAAGTTGTTAATACTTTTTTAAATAAATATTAAGCCAATGGCCCTAATTGCAAGTTAGACTAAATATGGGTGAGTATTTACCACACATGGTAAATATCATTATCCTGAGGTGGTAGTAATTATCTTGTATGGTAAATAGCTCCTATCTGAGTTTGAGGCATAGCAAGCAGAATCAGGCCTTTTCTCCCAATACATGTAAGCAGGTTTGACCTGCCTGAATCTATCAAGGGGAAAACGGTGAAGGCAGGATTTTGCCGGCTATTAGGCAAACAAGGTAAATGTGACACTTTTATGCCACTATCAGTAGTAAAAGTAGCTTTAATTGGGTTGCAGTAGGCCCCTGACACCACTGTACCCAACTGCCACTGCATCTGCTGCACTATTAACAGCTACACCCCTGTGCAAGGATGTGAAAATTATCATATACTCATATTTTCAATCACAGTTCAAACAAGTATCTAGGGGTTGGGGATCACTCATTTTGATGATTCATTTAAACAAAAATATAAAACATATTTGCAATTAAAAAAACAAAAGTTCATTTATTTTTCCCAACAAAAAATAGAATGTACTTATTTCGGAATAAAAATTGAGCAATAATCAATTTAATATAGTATATAAGTTTAATAATAATTGTAAAAAATAGTTTCATATTTTATTTAAAAAAGAATGAAGTGAAAGTAGTGTGAATATATTACATTAAAACACATTAAAAGTCAAATCATTATTTATATTTTTAGAAATAAATATATAGATTACACATTTATTTAATTATTTCCTTTTTTAATCAATATTTAATGTGAGAAGTTAGAATAGTAAAATGGCACTCCCTCTAACTCATTTATTGCAATGTTAGTGTGCCTTGGAGTTATAATAGCAAATCTGCTCTCCTCCAGTTATATTTGTGTTACCTCATTGTTTGTAGGTCTTGGAGTTAAAATAGTTAATTTGCAATCTACCAAATTTATTATGTTACTCCAGCATTTCTACTCCTCAGATTAGGACTAGTAAATCAGATCTTCTTCAATTATGTGTTAATAGGTTCTGCAATTCGAATAGTGAATATGATTGCCTCCAAATGTAATGTTTTCCTCAATGCTTGAAGATTTTCATGTTAGAATACTTAATACGCACTCCCTCTAATTTATTGTGCTACCCCAATATTTCTATGGATTGGAGTTAGAATAGTAAATCTGCACACCGCTACACCTCAATTTATTGTTTTATCTTAATGTTTGGAGTAAGAGAAGTACATCTGATCTCCTCCAATTATGCTTTGATGCACAAGTGATTGCACGCTTTGCAGTTACAATAGTAAATTTGCACTCTCCATAATTTATCATTTTATCCCAATGTTTTTACATGTAGGAATTAAAAAATAAAATGTACTCTCCTTTAATTATGCAGTGCTAACACACTAGTTCTAGGCCGTGGAATTAGAAAGGTACATCTGCATCCATCCCCCTAATTAATTAGGTTACTGTAATATTGTTATGCCTTGAAGTTAAAATAGCAAATCTGCTTTCCCTAAATTATGTTTTTTACCCCAATTGTTGTACACTTTGGAGTTAGGTCAGTAAATCTAATCTCCTCAAAATTTTAAAGCATATATAACATTTAAAACAAAATATTATACATTTATTTTTCATAATAAACAATGTAAATGCAGATTCCAGAAAAACAGTCATGCAAGCCCTCATCAGTAGCAGACTGGACTACGGCAATGCTCTCTATGCCGGAATCAACAAGAAGCTACTTTTCAAACTCCAGATCGTCCTGAACGACGCAGCCAGACTGACCCTAGACATCCCCCGTCACAACCACATCACCCAACACCTCTGCGATCTCCACTGTCACCCCATCAAACGAAGAATAACCTTCAACTCCTCACTCAAGTACACAAGGCCCTCCACAACATCGGACCAGCATACCTAAACAACTGCATCTCCTTCCGCGCACCAAAGACACACCTCCAATCAGCTGGCCACTCTCTGGCCACCATCCCATGCATCTACAAGACAAGAACAGGAGGAAAGTCCTTCTCCTACCTCTCAACCACGGCCCGGAACGACTTCCCCCTCCAATTCCTCAAAGCCCGTACACTGCTCCAGTTCAGAAAGAACCTCAAGACCTGGCTCTTCAGATGATCCCAGCTTTCAGTGGAGCCGCCCCCATCCTCCATAGCTCCTTTAGACCCTCGCTGGTCAGTAGCTGCGCTTTACCAACCCTAATTGATTGCTTGAATGCATATTTGGGAATTTAAAAAAGTGAAAAATAATCATATTGAACTTATAAAATATAGAAATGTGCTTATAATTTTATAGACTAATTTCATATTTGATATAAATACTATTATTTGGATAAAATAGGATAAAATATTGTAAATATACTTTAAGACATTACAATTCTAATAATATCTATAGGTTTAGAAACAATTATATGAGAGAATATATATATATATATATATATATTGCGCTCTTTACCATCCCAGGATCCCGGGAGAGAAACGACAGCACTCGGGGGTATCTTGCTCACACGGTAGTTTATTAACTACAAGTACGCCACAGACGCGTTTCAGCACTAGGCCTTCGTCAGTGTGTTTACACATAGAGAAACCGGTGCATTTTAAATAGGTAATTCCATACATAGGTACTGCCTCTCAGTTGATATCAACAGAGGACTGCACTCCTCCCAAATACGCGCCATCTTGTAATGGTCAATATATACATATATACATATATGTCTATCTACACATTATCAACGCCTCATATTGCGTAATCACCCTACAAATAGGTGGATGTGCGTGCATGTGGGTGGGAGTTTGTGTATTATCACATCTATTTTCCATATAGTGTCAATATATATATTTTTTTATGACATTATTTACATTTTGTTAATTAGTATTTAATATGAGGTGTCAGAATAGTACATTTTCACTCTCCCTAATTTATTATGCTACTCCAATGTGTCTGCACCTTGGGTTTAGAACAACAAATCTATTTAACTCAAAATATGATGTGTTACCCCACTGTTTGTAGGTTTGGGGTTAGACTAGATCATCTGCACAACCACCCCAAATTAATGTTGTTACCCCAATGTTTATATACCTTGGAGTTGGAATAATTAATATGTTGTACTAAGTGCCTAATAGGTAAAACAATAAGTGCCGGGGCTATCATCAGGAGGCCTCTGCAGCTTGCACCACACAGTGCCCCTGTCATGCTGCCAATGATAGACACAATACAATTACTAACCATCAGACTCCTACAAGTGTGTAGTTCTGACTATTTCAGGCCCCCAAGCTATAAGAATGGCTTGAGCATCAGGTAATTGTAATTTTTAATGTTTATTGAATTCAAAATTAACTGTTGTTGTGATCATTTCTAATTAGCCAGAGGGTGGCACCTTGAAGCAGACTGTCACAAGCCCCAGTGTTGACAATTAAGTGCTGGTGCTGTACATCTGAAAACACGTGCTCAAATTAAGCACTAGCTGTACTCGGATTTTCTGGAAGTAAGCAACATTTTGCACCCCATGCAAACAGGCTTCTGTCAGAGCCATAGCACGAAAACTGCATTGCTAATGCCCACCGAGGATTTAAAGCAATCCTTAGATCAGGGTCGGTCAGCTGCGCTTATCCTTTTGGATTTTAACGCAGCCTTTTACACTTTGTCACACTCTGTTCTCCTTGGCAGACTGGAAAAGATCACCGTCACAGGAATTGCACAAAATGGCTAGCATCCTTCTTAACCAACTGAAGATTTCAAGTTAGTGAAGGACCATTTTGCTCCAACATGCATCAGTTAAAGTGCAGTGTGACGCTGACGACACCCAGATTATTGTCTCTCTCCTGCTGCTTAGAGTGAGTCACCAAGTGAGTAGTAGAGTTTCCTTAAGGGTAATGGAGAGAAAACGGAGGTCATGGTGTTTGGAAAGATCCCATCTTTATAGGACCAGCGCACATAGCCTGCGTCTTAAACTAGAGGTGAAAAGTCTAGGTGGTATTTTTGACAGCTGGCTCTCCATGGCTCTGAAAGTGAGTAGTAGCCACCTGCTTCGGTCGCCTTAAAGCTTTGAGGAAAACCATCAAATGTCTTCCTTTGGAGCTACGAAGAATAGCAGTACAGGGACTTAATATTATCAGGCCTTGATTATGGTAACTCTCTGTTTTCAGGCTGTCCTATCTCAGTGACCAACAGACTGCAAATGATCCAGAACGCGGCAGTCTGCCTGCTATTGGGTCTATCTAGATTCCACTCAGCTCTCCCAGCACGTGCCACAGTGCATTGGCTACTGATAAACAGAAGAGTACAATTCACGGCACTATCTATGGGGCGAAATATGGATCTGGTCCACAGATTCTTCATCATCTTATTAAACCCTACAAGGCAAAGAGGGATCTTAGGTCTGCCCAACTAGGTCTTCTCACCATTACAAGAGTTAAGAGGGGCTGGTCCTTTACCTACCTGGCTCCCAAGCTGTGGAACTTTCTGCCTGTCAGTGTTAGACTGGACGACAACCTTTCTGGCTTTAGAAAAGCAACTGAAAACTCACTTGCTTATTTAAGGGTGATGGTCTCTGGCAGTGATGGCTAGCGCTGGGAAGTCTGATATGGGTAGCCATGCACTTAATAAATGTTGCTAATAATAATAATACTCCAATCATGCTGTGTTTGTTATCTCACTGTTTGCAGGACAAAGTGTTACAATAGTGGATCACACTTCTACTGATTTATTGTTTTACTCCAAATGTTTACACACACATCTTGGGGTTAGAATAGTAAATCTGCTCTTTTCCAATTAGTCTGTATTCCCCCAGTGTGTGTAGGCATCGCAGTTAGAATAGGAACTTTGTACTCCCCTTAATTACTTTGTTACCCCAATGTGTCTATTCCTTATACTTAGAATAGTACATCTGATTTTCTCCAAATGCGCTGTGCTACCAAACAGTTTTTATGCAAGGGAGTTAGAATAATAAATTGTGCTCTACCTAGTTCATTGTGTTACCCCTACATTTGACTGCTTTGGAGTAAGAATAAGCAATCTGCTTGCATCCAATTATGCCCCAGTGTTTGTAGGCCTTTGAGTTCGAATGGTAAATGTGTGTTCCTCCTAATGGATTGTTTTGTTCCAATATTTCTACACTTTGGAGTTAGAACACGAGTTAATCTCTCCTCCAAGTATGCTGCGTTATATCACTGTTTCTAGGCCTTTGGTGGGAGAGCAGTAAAACTATGTTCTCTCTTATTAATTTTCTTATCCTAATGTTTTTAGGCCTTGGACTTGGATGTATATTAAACCCATTCTCCCTCAATAATGCTATGTTGCCCAAATGTTTATACACTTTGGAGTGAGAATAGTAAATATGTACGTGTTAAAATCAGAATATTATACATCTAGTAAAATTAATGTGTTTTCTTAAATTAGGGTTTGTTGGTGTTGAAGGTAGAATTTTGAAAGTTTAGATCACAAAATTTATGTAGTTATTTTCACAAATTTGTGATAGGATTTACCATAATAAACACATAGAATTTAATCAGATATTCATATAAAAAGTTAGCAACTATAAATATTAGAAGCAGGAGAATTTTATACCTTAATGACATTTCTAAACAGTTAGAAAGGTACATTTGTAAGTTTAATACATACAAAAATGTATTAACAGTAGTATTTTAACGAAAATGTATTTAGAAAAAATAAAAATATACAGTGTCCTCTGTAAGCATTACAATACAACCAATTATTTTAGTTTTTTCTTGTTATGTAGTAATAAAATATATTTGTATAAATCTTTTAAATAGGACAATAAATTGTTCATTTCTTTCTATTGTACAAAAATAAATACTTTCATTTGTACTATTTATAACATGAAGCTAGATATTCTTAGTAATTAATATAAATATTGAGACAGGTTCCGATTGTACATTTGGTTACATGTTTTTAACTTCAATATTAATGCTTAAGAAGGCGGATATATTTTTTAAAGATAAAATAATTACAAAAATCAAATGCTCAATATATTTCATATTTTCTTACAATATTTGTAACTTTTTAAAAACATACACTAACTTGTTTTCATGTGCTCATATTGAGAAAAGTATTGTTTATTTCAATCAATCTATCATTCCTTTTGGGCCTTATTAAGAGCCAAACCCATATACAAATCGCCCGTCAGATCAAGAGTTTTATAGGCACTGCAATGGGAAGATTAAAGGCAGTACCTGCACAGCATGAACTGCTGAAGTCCATGCAGTGCAGGTACTGGTGTGCATGCACATAAGGGGGCACATGTTGTTTCCCCCTGTGTGCATTCACATGGCATGAGACACAAGGGGGGCCCTCCTTTGTTTTCTCACTGCCACACTTTTCATGAAGGAAACCCGCAATATGCTTGGCGGGGCCTCATTCCCTCCACGCCACCTCTAGGGATCTCTGATCCCTGGCGGTTACGGTGGCCCCAGGGCGACCCGATTGCCCTGGTTGTGATTGGGTGATCGGAAGACCGCCACCACATCGCCCTGTTAGTCTGGTGGTCCTTGGACCACTAGACTCTTGGTAAGTCCCTTTATTTTTTCATTCTGCAGGGGTTGGAGGGCTGCACTGAGGTGGATCAGGGCTCCCCGGAAACAGGTAAGATTGATTTTAACTTATAAATAACTAATGAGTTAAGTTGTTGGGGTGGGCTTTTAATGTCAGTTAAGGTGTTGAATTGTTTTAGTTATAAGTAGTTAGTCAGTGGTGTTGAGCTTTGCTCCATTGGGGTGAATCAGAAAGTACTGTGCTGCATTGGGAGGAAGTCAGAAGAATAAGAAAACGTCTCATAGCAGCAGCCTGAGACACCATGCTAATAGAATTCAAAGAGCATATAGCAAAGTAGCCCTCTACCATCTCACATCAATCTACTCTTCCTGTGTCATCTCCTGATAGAGAATAACAAGACATACAGTGGATCTGGCCCAACGGTAGGATCTGGCCTCACAATTCTTATTCACAACCCCCTTACTAACATCCCCTCTAGTCCCTCATTTGCCTAATGCTTTTCACTCATATATCTTCCTCTTTTTTCTACCCTTTCCAAGTTGGCCTTCCCCACGATGAACCCAACTACTTAATACCAAATGTTTTTTTTAAATATGCTGAATTTATCTCTCGTAATGTATGTAGTGCAAAAAAGCTAGTTCTAGTACTGCATTGAATAATTTAAAAGCCTAACAAAAATAATTGAACCATAAGTAGTTAGTTAAGCTAAATGTAATTTTGTCTATTTGTTGTTTTCAATAGTGTTTTCTGGATAGATAGTAAATACATGTAATGCTTAATGTATGTCTAATAGTTTTGTTAATGTATATGTTTGGTGGGGAGTGGGAATGCCTTTGTTGCTTTCATGTTAAGAAACATGAAGACTTTAATCAAGGTTGTTCTTGCGTCATCATTTTTGTTTTGGGTATTTTGTTAGAGAATTTTTTTAGATATGTTTACATTTCTCATATGAATATAATTACTTTTCTTTTTCGATTTGGGTTGTGCTCTTTTTTTAAATTAAAAAATATATTTTTTTTCATTCACTTAATGCAGACGGATTGTTTTTTTTTTGGGATACTTTTTTAATACTCAGTAAGGTGAGCAGATGATCAAATATTCAGTAAATAAAAAAAAAACCTGATTTGTGCTTTGAATAGGTGAACATATATGTTTAGACACTCTGGCCCCCATTCAGATTATGGCAGGCTGCCAGCCATCTGCCATAGAGAGCTCCGCTGGCTTGATGGAGATCTCTGTACCGTCAAAGAAGTGCTGCGATGGTGGATCCTTTGAAGGCACTGAAAGTTTGCTGGGCAGCTGCCTTGCTTCAAACAGCTGTACAACAAGCATTTTAGTTTTTTACAAAAACAAACTCCTAAAGTGTGAATTTGTTTTTGTGAAATGATCCTTTACTGACCTTGACATCCAATGAGTTTTCTCCCCATGTGTAGGGTAATTTTTCTTTTATACTGTTTCCCTGGTGGGCCTGAACAGAAACAAAGTACATCAGAAAAAATACTTAAAAACACTGTAAGAAGGGAAGATGGTCTGATCTACTTACACCAACAGCCCCAGGTTTGTTGGGCTGTCTGTGTGTTTTCTGCACGTAAAACCAGCAGGGGCACAGCTGGCAGAAATATGGCAGTCCTCCTGACTCTCAATAAACCATGCAGACCATCATTTTGGTGGACAAGGTACTCCGCAGGTTGTTGTTTTTGCTAAGCCTTTTGTATACTATAGTTTCAGAGTATTATGCATGCTATTAAGTTGAGATATTCTAGGCCTCAGAGTTCAAGGTGGAGGCGTACTTTACTACTTAGGACCTGATTACGTGAGTCCTCCGGTTGGCGGTCCGGACACCGCCATTACAGTGCAACCTCACATGGTGTGGTGCATACTCCCATTTCTCTATGGGAGTTTGTTTTGAGGCTGTAAAACAGCCGTAGCACAAGCTACCATGGAGAAGTGGGAGATTCTGTTAATCCCTGCACAGCGTGGCAGGCACCTCAAGTTGCCTGCCACACGGTGCAGGGATTAACAGGGGTAACTGCAAACACAACAATGATGGACAGAATGTGGATCAATGTCACACATTCACCCCAGTCAAAAGATCTGGGCCCAAATCCATCGTTTTTCCACTCCACACCACCCTGGGTTAGACAATGGTGATATGCAAATCAGCGCTGACCCTGTTGCCCCATGGGAACAGTCCAGTCCGAACTACAAAAGCCATGTCCTTCCCAGAACGGAAACAAGCATCCGAGGACCGGCCCGGTTTCGAGGTAACACCTCTCATCAGCCCGGCTAGCTTGATTCCAGTGGTGTGGAGTGTCTGGGACTCACGTCTGAGCATCTGATCAGCTGATTTGCATATCGCCATTGTCTAACCCAGGGTGGTGTGGAGTGGAAAAACGATGGATTTGGGCCCAGATCTTTTGACTGGGGTGAATGTGTGACATTGATCCACATTCTGTCCATCATTGTTGTGTTTGCAGTTACCGCTCTAAGTGTACTGGGGATGCTCAGACGTGAGTCCCAGACACTCCACACCACTGGAATCAAGCTAGCCGGGCTGATGAGAGGTGTTACCTCGAAACCGGGCCGGTCCTCGGATGCTTGTTTCCGTTCTGGGAAGGACATGGCTTTTGTAGTTCGGACTGGACTGTTCCCATGGGGCAACAGGGTCAGCGCTGATTTGCATATCGCCATTGTCTAACCCAGGGTGGTGTGGAGTGGAAAAACGATGGATTTGGGCCCAGATCTTTTGACTGGGGTGAATGTGTGACATTGATCCACATTCTGTCCATCATTGTTGTGTTTGCGGGATTAACAGGGGGGCACCATAGGTGCACCCTCAACCCCACCCAGAGGCAGTGAAGGAATGGGGCCCTGCTAGGGTCCCCCAAAGTCGCTTTCCCACAGGCTTGCCATGTCGGAAAACCCTACATGGAAAGCCTTTCAGAAAATTACATTGTAATCCCGACGGCGGAAATGCCGTCATCTGGGATAACGCTGGGGCCTCTGACTGGGGGATAACGCTGGGGGCCTCCGACCGGAATCAGTCGGAATGACTGGCTAGTTTCAATTTTGAACACAGGCATTGTTATTAGGCGGTCGGAATTGAAACCCAAAATGTCGGTTGGAAAGCCTCCGATCTGCGGCTTTCCGACCAACATCAAAATCGGCCCCTTAGTATGTTGTGAATATTATGCATTTGTTGAGACTGGTTAGATTTCAAGGTTTGGGCTAGGTATTGCATTTTTCTCAGATCTTATTAGTTATGTATCTTTTGTAGAATGTCAACAAACGGATAGATTATAAGGTGGTGTCTATCTGTGCTAGCTTGGACGGAGTTATGCCATCCTTCTGTGGCATAACTAGTTTTTGCCTCTTTGTTGAGAGAACTGTTATAAACATTCCACCACTTTATATGAAGTTTATATGGCATCTGTGTTGTGAGCGGTTCAGACAGCCAACTCAAGTCTATTGGGAGTAGGGTTAGTCTCTCTTCATTGTCTTTCTAAAAGGTAAAGTGTTTTACTAAATCATATTACCTAGTTACATCAGGTGGGGGGTACGAAGGTAATGAGGTTTCCAATGTGAAATTGAAGTTTGCTCTTGATTGGACATTATATATTGAAGGCCTCATTTATGAGGTTTTGCCGTAAGGCAGCGCCGCAGACCTTCCTGCGGTGTAGCCCTATGGCAAAAGAAAAGGGCAGGAATGCACCGTATCTATCAGATTCGGCGCATTCCTGTCCTTTTCCCCTGCGCCGGCATTCAATGGGCTACCCGGAGCCAGCATAGGCACCTTTGCACCATGGTGTTGCCGGATGATTATTTTTGTGCAGGAAGCAAAACATTCCTGCACACAAACAATCACAATAGGCATTTTCCTCTTTCTGCACCACACAAAGAAAAATGAAAAACAAGGAGAAATGAAGCCATTTCTTCTTGTTGTGCCTCTCTTACGCCTCCCCTGGGAAGGAGTAGGTTTTTGGCACTGTCTCAGATTTACGGTTTCATGTAAATCTGTGGCAGTGTCAAAGTCAAGTCAAGTCAAGTCAATTAATTTATATAGCGCACTACATACCCAGAGGGTCTCAAGGAAGGGTGGGGAATTACTTGTCGAATATCCAGGTTTTAAGCTGCTTTCTGAAGGCTAGGTGGTTTTGAGTAAGGCGGAGGTGTATGGGAAGGGAGTTCCAGGTTTTAGCCGCTAAGTAGGAGAAGGATCTTCCTCCCATGGTGGTTTTGTTGATGCGTGGAACAGCAGCGAGGGCTTGGTTGGAAGAACGTAACTGGCGGGATGGGGTGTAGAAGGATAGTCGCGTGTTGAGGCATTCGGGTCCAAGTTCGTAGAGTGCTTTGTGTGCGTGGGTGAGGAGGCGGAACATTATCCTCTTATTGACAGGGAGCCAGTGGAGGTCTTTCAGGTGACCGGAAATGTGGTCTTTACGTGGGATGTCTAGTATGAGTCTGGCTGAAGCGTTTTGGATGCGTTGGAGTTTTTTCTGAAGTTTTGCGGTGGTACCAGCGTACAGGGTGTTTCCGTAGTCCAGGCGGCTAGTAACTAGTGCGTGGGTGACCGTTTTTCTAGTTTCGGTGGGGATCCAGCGAAATGTTTTTTTGAGCATGCGAAGAATGTTGAAGCAGGAAGATGAAACGGCGTTGACTTGTCTGGTCATCGAGAGTGAGGAGTCCAGGATGACGCCCAGGTTCCGTGCGTGGTCCGTTGGGATGGGTGCTTTTCCTAGGGCCGCTGGCCACCAAGAGTTGTCCCAGGCGGAAGGGGAGGTACCTAAAATGAGGACTTCTGTTTTGTCTGAGTTCAGTTTAAGACGGCTGTGCTTCATCCACTCGGCTACCTCTTTCATCCCTTCATGTAGGTTGGTTTTGGCGGTGTTAGGGTCTTTGGTGAGTGAGAGGATAAGTTGAGTGTCATCGGCGTAGGAGATGATGTTGAGGTCGTGTTGGCGTGGGATGGTCGCGAGGGGACTCATGTATACGTTGAAGAGGGTGGGGCTGAGTGCAGATCCTTGTGGCACGCCGCAGATGACTTCGGTGGCTTTTGATTTAAACGGTGGGAGGCGGACTCTTTGAGTTCTTCCGGCAAGGAACGAGGTGATCCAGTCCAGTGCTTTTCCTTGAATTCCGATGTTGTTGAGGCGTTGTATAAGGGTGCTGTGACAGACTGTGTCGAAGGCTGCTGAGAGGTCAAGGAGGATGAGGGCGACTGTGTCTCCGTTGTCCAGTAGTGTTCGAATGTCGTCTGTTGCTGCGATGAGGGCGGTTTCGGTGCTGTGTTTGGCTCGGAAGCCGGACTGTGAGGAGTCGAGGGATTTGTTGGTTTCGAGGAAGGCGGCGAGCTGGTTGTTGACGGCTTTCTCAATGACTTTGGCCGGGAATGGTAGGAGCGAGATGGGGCGGTAGTTTTTGAGTTCGGTGGGGTCTGCTGTGGGTTTTTTCAGAAGGGCGCTGAGTTCGGCGTGTTTCCAGCTTTCCGGGAAGGTGGCGGAGTTGAGGGAGCAGTTGATGACGTCTCGGAGGTGGGGTGCGATGATGGAGTCTGCTTTGTTGAAGATGTGGTGGGGACATGGATCTGTGGGGGATCCTGAGTGGATGGAGTTCATTAGGTGAATGGTGTCCTCAGTGGAGATTGGGTTCCAGTCATAAAGGATGTTCGAGGGGGGTTTAGGTTCGGAGGTAGGTTGGGTGGGTTGGACTCCGGGTTGGTTGTTGAAGCTGTTATGGATGTCGGCGATTTTGTCGTGGAAGAATGAAGCTAGGGAGTCGCAAAGGATTTGAGAGGGAGTGATGTAGTTGGAGTTGGCAGAGGGGTTGGTAAACTCTTTGACGATGTTGAATAGTTCCTTGCTGTTGTGGGCGTTGTTGTCTAGTCGGTCTTTGAATGCGGCTTTCTTGGCTGTCCGGATCAGTTGGTGGTGTTTGCGGGTGGCGTTTTTGAAGGCGTCTGGTGATATAGTTTGGGTCTTTTTTCCAGGCTTTCTCAAGGGAGCGACAGAGTTTCTTGGATCTCTTGAGGTCATCGTTGAACCAGGGGGCGTTTTTGCAGCCTAGCTTGATTTGACGTTTTTTCAAGGGTGCTAGGTTGTCGGCACTGTGGGTTAGCCATTGTGTGAGGTTAATGGCTGCTTGGTTAGGGTTCAACGAATGGGCAGGGGGGTTTTGGAGAAGCGATGTGGAGATCTGGTCGATGGTGATTTTGTTCCAGTTTCTTCGCAGAGTAGGTTGAGGGTGGTTGTGGATTGTGGTCTTTTTGTAGTTAAAGTGAACGCAGCTGTGGTCCGTCCAATGGAGAGCTGTGGTGTGATTGAAGGAGATGTGCTTGCTGGAGGTGAAGATAGGGTCGAGTGTGTGTCCTGCGTAGTGGGTGGGGGTGTTTACTAGTTGTTTGAGTCCGAGGTTGGCTAGATTGTCCAGAAGGGTGGTGGTGTTGCTGTCATTGCTCTTTTCCAGGTGAAAATTGAGGTCTCCCAGTAGAATGTAGTCCTCGGAGGGGAGGGCGTGTGGGGTGATGAAGTCAGTGATGTCTTCACTGAATTGTGTACGGGGTCCTGGTGGCCTGTAGAGGAGGGTGCCTCTGAGTGTGGTCTTGGGGTCGGTGTGGATCTGGAAGTGAAGGTGTTCGGCGGCTGCGAGGTTATCGTCGGAACTGGTCGTGATGCGGATGGTGTTCTTATGGACGATGGCGATGCCTCCTCCTGTTTGGTTGATGCGGTCCTTTCGGATGATCTTGTAGCCGTCCGGGATGGCTATGGCGATGTCGGGTGCTGATGAGGCGTTCATCCATGTTTCTGTTAGGAAGGCGACGTCCGGAGAAATGGTGTTTAGTAGATTCCAAAGGTCGATGGCGTGTCTGTGGATCGAGCGGGTGTTGAGCAGGATGCATTTTAGGTGGTTAGTGTCGGATGTCTGTTTGGTGTTTGTGGATTTGGTGTGGGTCTTGGTGCAGTCAAACTTGCAGGAGTGGCATGTGAAGGGTCCATGGGTGTGTCCCGGTGTGGCTTGGTGGCAGTTTGGTGGACGGCTGGGGTTGAGGGCAGTGAGGGTTGCGGTGTCGTATGTTATGTGGGAGAGCTGGGAATTGCGGGCCAGGGGTTCTAGCGCTGGGCGCGGTCCAGGCGCGGACGGGCGTAGACGGGCTTACCTTTGGCGCACCTTCGGCGTGGACGCTGCGCGTTGGAACATCTTGTCATAAATGGAGAGTGGCGGGGGCGGAGCGTGGGAGAGGCAGCTGGGAGGCGGGGAGCGGGGAGGAGACACGGTCCACGAGTGACCAACAACAAAATGGACGGGGGGTAAATGAAGCGAAAACACCACCACAGTTAAGATACAAATAAGCAGAGCAATGCAGCACAAAATGTAAACAGCGCAAATCCAAACAAACGATACCAGGCGCTATTTAGGCTTCGAGGCGCTTCAGCAATGCAGGCGATGTTGGAGCGCGATATCAGAGGCAGCAAAAAGCCATGAGTGTTGCTGGGAACGCCCCCAGCAACTTCCATTGCATGCCCCTTTAACGCAGAAAACTGTGCTGCCTCGTAAATATGGAGCAGGCTCCTGCACCACGGAACATCACAAAAAATGATGTTCAAGCGGTGCAAGGGGCCTCAGAAATGAGGCCCTCATAGTGGATTTTTAGTAGGTGCCAGATGGCTCTATTACAATGAAAGTAACATCCTTGGGTATTTGGATACTCTTTTGCTTTTGTGTGTATCGTTCTGAATTCAAACTCTATCACCCTTTGAGTGGATATTGTGTTCTCTTTTATTGTCCTTTAGAGTGAATTGCAAGTGATACTTTGCTTCTTTGGCAGTAATTCAACAATAAAGGGTATGTTGTTATCTTAGTATTCACCATGAATGGTATATATTTGGCTAAAGGGAGGTGGGCAGGTTGTATAGGTGCCACCAATGAACCGGATGTGACATTGAGTTGGAGTTAGTAGGCTTTGCAAAGTTGCAAACATAATGTTTTATTATTATTTTAGTTATCATGTAAAATGAAATCTTCTTTTGCGTGGGTTAGTTTGTGAGGGATGTCAATTTCACTTCTATCGGTAGAGCTTACAGGTGCATCTTTCGCATCTAAGATATGATTCTGCAGACCTCAATCTCTGCCATCTTTGGCAGGTGATGGCACTTAATTGCATTCATTACATTCATTCTTTAATGTGGTGGCCCATATTTAGCAACCATTCGAGATGTATTTGTTACACTTCCATAGGATACGTTTGTTGCTGCTCTGTTTGTTACTCTAGGTACAGTCTAAATATGTCAGCAGATGTGTGCCTACTTGTGAGGCATAGAAAGTGGCTTCAGTAGATAAATTGGTATCTGTATTTGATAATAAATATTATAATTATTTTCGCATGATGTTGTATATGTTAACTAATGTAATTATTGTTACATTGATCTAATTTTCTATTTTATACTGGCATTTCCCAGTTCATTTCTTATTTACAGGTGGAGTTTTGCATGACGACCATATTTTTCTTTCTTTATTTCTTTGGAAAAGATTAACTTGTTTTGTAGTGCAATTGTTTAATGTTTGTAAAAGTAGAGTTTATTTAGTTTAATAATTTTAAAAATGTTATAATAGCTCTACTTTTGTCAGGGTTAGTGTGGTTTTATTGTTAGGTAGTATGACGATTCAATAATTCTTTTCATAGGGTGTGGGCACAACATAATAGTTTGCTGTTTCTTATATTTATAGGGTCAGATGTATGAAGCTAGCATTTTGCAATTACCTAATTGTGAATCACCAAAGGCCATATGTATGATGCTAATTCGCATTCGCAAACGCAGAAATTTGCATGTTTAAAGGAAAATCTGGTGCAAAATAAGGAATTGAACATTTGCGATTCCTTATTTTGCAATTGCATTTAAGGAATCGCAATTTTTGCGATTCCTTAAATGCAATGTATAAAGCAAAAAAAAATTGCAAATTGTCCCTAAGGAATCACAAATTACCACCAACTTCAAGTTGGTGGTAATTTGCGAATTCCTTGAAAAATGCCAATTTTGGCATTTTTCAAAGTGCCATGTGACGCACATACATGCCACCACATGTGCACCCATGCTTATTTCAGGGGTGCAACAGGGTGTCCTTTGGACACCCCTGCACCTTTGAAATTATTCTCAATTTGCGATTTTCAAATTGCGAATCGCAAAATTGAGAATACCTTCCCATTCATTCCTATGGGCCTCCTGGCCCATAGAAATGAATGGGAAAGTATTCCTTAATTGCAATTCGCAATTTGCTAATCGCAATTAAGGAATACCAATTTGCGATTCTGAAATAGTGATTTCTTAAAAATGGGTACCTTGATACATATGGCCCAAAGATTCACAATTAAGAAATCGCAAAATGGAATGTATGAAAGTATATAGTACACCTTTTGCAATTCTTAAGAGGTCGCAAATGACCTACCTCATGAATATTAATGAGGTAGGTGAGCAATTTGCGACCCCTTTGGAATCACAAAAATCATAAGGATGGTGCCCTGCTGAAATCAGCAGACCACCATGTCCGTGATTTCTTTTAAATAAAGCAATCTCTTTTGTTTGTAAAGCAGCCCGTTTACTTAAAGAAAAACAAGATGCTTTACAAAAAGAAAAATGTAAAATGTTTTTTAATCTTTTTTAGAGCAGACAGTGGTCCGTGGGACCACTGCCTGCTCTTAAAAATGGTTTTACAAACATTCACAAAGGGAAAGGCTTATGGACCCCTTCACATTTGCAAATGGGTTACCACCTACTCGAAGTAGTTGGTAAAATGCAAATGTTTTGCAACCGCAATTGCGGTCACAAAACATTCATATATACCGATGCGATTCGGTATTAGGAAGGGACGCCCTAAACACGCCCCATCCTAGTACTGAATCGCAAACCCATTTTGCGATTCGGTAACAGGTTACTGGATCGCAAAATTGGGTTTGCTACATTGGAAAAGCAATCTTTGCATATGCAAACCAGCAGATTCTGCTAATCTGCCCTTTTGCAAACTCAAAAAGGCTTGATATATCTGGACATAGTGCTTTAGTAATTGGTAGTGTGCCCTAATTTAATAACAGTTTTTTGAATGTGATTAGATTTCAGCCTTTTCATTCTTTTTGGTGTTTTTCTTATATGGAGTGTGTTAATTTATGTGAAAGGAGTATTTTTGGTTGGTGTATTTCTTTATATGTTACCTAAAGTGTTTTGTATGGATTTGTTGAAAAAAACACATACATGTCTAACTTGACATTCAAGTGGTTAATATTTTAGATTTCAATGTGGTGTGTTTCCATAATGTATATTGAAGGTCGATGCCATTTATCTATATTTTTTAGTTTGACAATTTGTTAATATCTGTATATAGGATGATGATATTCACCATTAAAAATAGATAATTTGGTTACCAATATTTTAGAAATTATATTTTTTGCAACTCAGCATTTTTGTTGTCTATATATTGTAGTGCAACCATTCCAGGCAATACAGCTGTCAGGTGGGTTTTTAATTGCTATCCTTTGATTTGTCGCTTCTTATTTTTGCACCATTTTTAATATTTAGAGAGGTGCATAAATCACTACCTAGGGCATTTACCTGGTCTGCTACTCTTGCCACAAAACAACTTTAAGATTATGTTGCTGGAAGATGTGAGTGCCATGATATGGTGTACAATATTGTGGATTAGAATGTCCCAAAACTTTTTTTCTTTTCAGTTGCAATTCACGTTTAGGATCTTAAGAGGTGTTTCTGCATTTCTACGTCTATCATTAAACATCATGGTAGAAAATCGTTGCACCAGAAGAAGGGGCAACTGTTGTACCTCATTGCCTTTTTCAGTGCTGAAATCAATGTACACAGGTGTTTTGTTGATTCTGCTGCATGCATTATCTACACACTATACTGTATACATGTATGGCATACAACCATTCAGCTTACAATGTATGAATGGTCACTGTACTGTCAAACATTTTCTCCATGCCCTTCACATTCCATCTTCCAAAACACAATCTTTCGCAGATAGAGTCTCTCTCTCCTTCTCTGACACACAGACATAATTCATCTCACCTCTCTCTCACACACCTCACACAAACAAACTCTTCCATCATGGACATATATATATATATATATGTCCATGATGGAAGAGTTTGTTTGTGTATATATACAAAAGTTCTGCCCAATGTGAGAAGGTACACTCTGCCAGTTGTTACTCACCAGTTGCCGTTTGTCTTACTGCATGCTTGGCCTGTGAACAAGGAGCAATTCCGAAACATGTTAGGCTTTACAGCACGAAAAGGAGCATTTTGAGGCTGCAGTCTCCATCTCAAGAGGGGCTTTCGCTGGCAGAGTGTACCTTCTCACATTGGGCAGAACTTTTGTTTGAATATTTAGCGGCCATGCCTGGGTCGCGAGAAGGAACCGCCGCCCGTGTGCGGCCCGGTGGTGTCATACGGCACGGAATTCAGGACTGCCAGCGCGCCCATGGGTGAGAGAAGTTAAAGGCAGCGCAATCAATTATGCCCCCCTTTTCACCTACATAGGATTACTACGTGGAAAGGCTGGCGGCGACACCCACTTGGTTAATACTAGAACTGCAAATACCATCGCCCACTGGGGCTTTTGAGACACGCCCACCTGGGCTTTCAAGTTAATTAAAAGCGCAGTTGTTACTCACCAGTTGCCGTTTGTCTTACTGCATGCTTGGCCTGTGAACAAGGAGCAATTCCGAAACATGTTAGGCTTTACAGCACGAAAAGGAGCATTTTGAGGCTGCAGTCTCCATCTCAAGAGGGGCTTTCGCTGGCAGAGTGTACCTTCTCACATTGGGCAGAACTTTTGTTTGAATATTTAGCGGCCATGCCTGGGTCGCGAGAAGGAACCGCCGCCCGTGTACGGCCCGGTGGTGTCATACGGCACGGAATTCAGGACTGCCAGCGCGCCCATGGGTGAGAGAAGTTAAAGGCAGCGCAATCAATTATGCCCCCCTTTTCACCTACATAGGATTACTACATGGAAAGGCTGGAGGCGACACCCACTTGGTTAATACTAGAACTGCAAATACCATCGCCCACTGGGGCTTTTGAGACACGCCCACCTGGGCTTTCAAGTTAATTAAAAGCGCAGTTGTTACTCACCAGTTGCCGTTTGTCTTACTGCATGCTTGGCCTGTGAACAAGGAGCAATTCCGAAACATGTTAGGCTTTACAGCACGAAAAGGAGCATTTTGAGGCTGCAGTCTCCATCTCAAGAGGGGCTTTCGCTGGCAGAGTGTACCTTCTCACATTGGGCAGAACTTTTGTTTGAATATTTAGCGGCCATGCCTGGGTCGCGGGAAGGAACCGCCGCCCATGTGCGGCCCGGTGGTGTCATACGGCACGGAATTCAGGACTGCCAGCGCGCCCATGGGTGAGAGAAGTTAAAGGCAGCGCAATCAATTATGCCCCCCTTTTCACCTACATAGGATTACTACGTGGAAAGGCTGGCGGCGACACCCGCTTGGTTAATACTAGAACTGCAAATACCATCGCCCACTGGGGCTTTTGAGACACGCCCACCTGGGCTTTCAAGTTAATTAAAAGCGCAGTTGTTACTCACCAGTTGCCGTTTGTCTTACTGCATGCTTGGCCTGTGAACAAGGAGCAATTCCGAAACATGTTAGGCTTTACAGCACGAAAAGGAGCATTTTGAGGCTGCAGTCTCCATCTCAAGAGGGGCTTTCGCTGGCAGAGTGTACCTTCTCACATTGGGCAGAACTTTTGTTTGAATATTTAGCGGCCATGCCTGGGTCGCGAGAAGGAACCGCCGCCCGTGTGCGGCCCGGTGGTGTCATACGGCACGGAATTCAGGACTGCCAGCGCGCCCATGGGTGAGAGAAGTTAAAGGCAGCGCAATCAATTATGCCCCCCTTTTCACCTACATAGGATTACTACGTGGAAAGGCTGGCGGCGACACCCACTTGGTTAATACTAGAACTGCAAATACCATCGCCCACTGGGGCTTTTGAGACACGCCCACCTGGGCTTTTAAGTTAATTAAAAGCGCAGTTGTTACTCACCAGTTGCCGTTTGTCTTACTGCATGCTTGGCCTGTGAACAAGGAGCAATTCCGAAACATGTTAGGCTTTACAGCACGAAAAGGAGCATTTTGAGGCTGCAGTCTCCATCTCAAGAGGGGCTTTCGCTGGCAGAGTGTACCTTCTCACATTGGGCAGAACTTTTGTTTGAATATTTAGCGGCCATGCCTGGGTCGCGAGAAGGAACCGCCGCCCGTGTGCGGCCTGGTGGTGTCATACGGCACGGAATTCAGGACTGCCAGCGCGCCCATGGGTGAGAGAAGTTAAAGGCAGCGCAATCAATTATGCCCCCCTTTTCACCTACATAGGATTACTACGTGGAAAGGCTGGCGGCGACACCCACTTGGTTAATACTAGAACTGCAAATACCATCGCCCACTGGGGCTTTTGAGACACGCCCACCTGGGCTTTCAAGTTAATTAAAAGCGCAGTTGTTACTCACCAGTTGCCGTTTGTCTTACTGCATGCTTGGCCTGTGAACAAGGAGCAATTCCGAAACATGTTAGGCTTTACAGCACGAAAAGGAGCATTTTGAGGCTGCAGTCTCCATCTCAAGAGGGGCTTTCGCTGGCAGAGTGTACCTTCTCACATTGGGCAGAACTTTTGTTTGAATATTTAGCGGCCATGCCTGGGTCGCGAGAAGGAACCGCCGCCCGTGTGCGGCCCGGTGGTGTCATATGGCACGGAATTCAGGACTGCCAGCGCGCCCATGGGTGAGAGAAGTTAAAGGTAGCGCAATCAATTATGCCCCCCTTTTCACCTACATAGGATTACTACGTGGAAAGGCTGGCGGCGACACCCACTTGGTTAATACTAGAACTGCAAATACCATCGCCCACTGGGGCTTTTGAGACACGCCCACCTGGGCTTTCAAGTTAATTAAAAGCGCAGTTGTTACTCACCAGTTGCCGTTTGTCTTACTGCATGCTTGGCCTGTGAACAAGGAGCAATTCCGAAACATGTTAGGCTTTACAGCACGAAAAGGAGCATTTTGAGGCTGCAGTCTCCATCTCAAGAGGGGCTTTCGCTGGCAGAGTGTACCTTCTCACATTGGGCAGAACTTTTGTTTGAATATTTAGCGACCATGCCTGGGTCGCAAGAAGGAACCGCCGCCCGTGTGTGGCCCGGTGGTGTCATACTGGACGGAATTCAGGACTGCCAGCGCGCCCATGGGTGAGAGAAGTTAAAGGCAGCGCAATCAATTATGCCCCCCTTTTCACCTACATAGGATTACTACGTGGAAAGGCTGGCGGCGACACCCACTTGGTTAATACTAGAACTGCAAATACCATCGCCCACTGGGGCTTTTGAGACACGCCCACCTGGGCTTTCAAGTTAATTAAAAGCGCAGTTGTTACTCACCAGTTGCCGTTTGTCTTACTGCATGCTTGGCCTGTGAACAAGGAGCAATTCCGAAACATGTTAGGCTTTACAGCACGAAAAGGAGCATTTTGAGGCTGCAGTCTCCATCTCAAGAGGGGCTTTCGCTGGCAGAGTGTACCTTCTCACATTGGGCAGAACTTTTGTTTGAATATTTAGCGGCCATGCCTGGGTCGCGAGGAGGAACCGCCGCCCGTGTGCGGCCCGGTGGTGTCATACGGCACGGAATTCAGGACTGCCAGCGCACCCATGGGTGAGAGAAGTTAAAGGCAGCGCAATCAATTATGCCCCCCTTTTCACCTACATAGGATTACTACGTGGAAAGGCTGGTGGCGACACCCACTTGGTTAATACTAGAACTGCAAATACCATCGCCCACTGGGGCTTTTGAGACACGCCCACCTGGGCTTTCAAGTTAATTAAAAGCGCAGTTGTTACTCACCAGTTGCCGTTTGTCTTACTGCATGCTTGGCCTGTGAACAAGGAGCAATTCCGAAACATGTTAGGCTTTACAGCACGAAAAGGAGCATTTTGAGGCTGCAGTCTCCATCTCAAGACGGGCTTTCGCTGGCAGAGTGTACCTTCTCACATTGGGCAGAACTTTTGTTTGAATATTTAGCGGCCATGCCTGGGTCGCGAGAAGGAACCGCCGCCCGTGTGCGGCCTGGTGGTGTCATACGGCACGGAATTCAGGACTGCCAGCACGCCCATGGGTGAGAGAAGTTAAAGGCAGCGCAATCAATTATGCCCCCCTTTTCACCTACATAGGATTACTACGTGGAAAGGCTGGCGGCGACACCCACTTGGTTAATACTAGAACTGCAAATACCATCGCCCACTGGGGCTTTTGAGACACGCCCACCTGGGCTTTCAAGTTAATTAAAAGCGCAGTTGTTACTCACCAGTTGCCGTTTGTCTTACTGCATGCTTGGCCTGTGAACAAGGAGCAATTCCGAAACATGTTAGGCTTTACAGCACGAAAAGGAGCATTTTGAGGCTGCAGTCTCCATCTCAAGAGGGGCTTTCGCTGGCAGAGTGTACCTTCTCACATTGGGCAGAACTTTTGTTTGAATATATATATATATATATATATATATATATACATGCATCCCCTCACTGTCTCCATATCTCTCTCACTGACACACATACATACACACGCACACACACACACATAGACACCATTACTAATGGGATTGACCATTGAAAAGGATCCCTGTAGAATTCAAGGTCTTTGGATACCCATAATGACAAGGGAGAAACACACCCTTCCAGGGCCGAGGTTAAATTTGAAATAAAACCACTTACCTTGCTCTCTCAGCATCGCCGACTCAGCTTTGCTGAGAGCGTGACGTAAGTGGGTTTATTTATTTTTTATTTTACGTTTGCTCATCCCATCGTATGTCAACTTCCCTGACCCCCACCCAGCCCCGCACCCGCCCCGCCTCACTGCTCTTACCTGTGGCAACCGTCACTTCATTTACTACTGCATTGGTGAGGGGTAAATGAAATGAAAGTACATGAATTTGGGGTGTAGCCTAGTTTGAAATAGTAAGTAACTTTGATAAGGAACAAGGAAATGGCTTATTCTCATCAAGAAGCAAAAACAAAGGCTCTTCCGGGTCAAACATTGATCCTGGATGTTCGGAGGAGACTGTAGAAATAGAGAATGGACTAGCAGGAAGGAATGCTGGTGGGTCCAGGAAGGAGGTGCAGCGCAGGAGGAACTGAAATTGTCTCCTGAGTTCTCCCTTAGTGTTACCTAGACAAATTTGGTGTAAGAAGTGGGAATTGGAAGACCACCAGGCCTCCTATCAGGCTGCAAATCCCAGAGGAAATACCTCTTACCCAATACAAAAAGACATCATCCTTGAAAGTCTGGCTTGTGATCATTAGGGTGATGAGGAGTTTTATAGATTGAGTTTCCCTAGTATGAAATTAAGTTCCTGCGGAAAATCCTAGCGGGCTATTCCACAAACTTAAAGACAGGGATCATTGGCCTGGTGAAGCAGTTCCAAGAAAAACATTTTGCATTGATAATGCAGTATTACATTGAACATTTTTAGATACTTTGACCAGATAGATTCACAAAATTTCAACACATTGGAACAATAGTATAATAAATGAATTAAAGTCACTGTGAAGGAACAACAGGACCAGCATAAAGGAGAGAAGGTTGGAGATAACTTGGAGATACATTCAGGGGAAATGAGAGCTCTGTTATAAATGCAAACAAAGACTGTATAATACGACCTGCTTTTTAGATGTTTTAAATATTTTAAGCCAGAATTTATCCCAAGCAGGAGTAGGAAGTGAGTTGGATAAATCAGTTTCCTAGAGTAGCTCAATAGTTGTTTTGGATCTTTCAGGGATGGGTGATAATAACATATTATATAAATAGGCAGCCTTGGGTATAGAGTCATTTAGCCAAAGCAATAAGGAATGTTTATTATTCCACAAAAATGTGGTGCAGAGTAAATTGAGTTGAGAGAAATAAGAAATAGGGATCTTAAAAGGTAACATAGATAGTGTATAAAGGACATGTGGTACAATCATCATCTTAATTGTATCAACCTACCCCACCATGATAAGTGAAGAACACGATGAAAGTAAGTTCTGGAGTGTGGTTGATAAAGCGTTCCAAGTACAACTAATTGTATTCAAAATGGTGGAAGAGAACCAAATTCCATTATATTTTATTTTGGTAGGGCACCAAGTAAAATTTGTATTAGCAAACAAACAGTGATAACATGAAGAATTTAGTGGTAATATTCCAGTTTTAGAAGAGTTTAGTTAATATCTAGAGATACTAGTGTATATATACATTTTAATTTTTTTGTAGAAAAGAAGGTAAAGCAGAAAGGGGATTGACATATAAACAAAAATATCATCAGAATAAGCTGATAGTTTAGTGTCAGTGGAATTATGCTCAAGACATGAAATGAGTATATTACAGCAAATACGTTCAAGGAAAGGTTCTCAACAGAGAACAAATAGCTAAGGGGAAAGAGGACAACCTTGTTGTGTACCTCTATGTAACTGAAAATAATGGAGAAAATGATTATTGATGAAAATACTAGCTTGGGGAGCAGAGTATAACAATTTTACAAATGAAATGAAAATAGGGCACAAACCATACCATCGGAGAGTGGTAAACATAAATTGCTAGTTAATATGGTAAAAAACGTTTTCGGCATCAAGAGACAATGCAGCTAGAGTAGAGTGGTATTTTTTTACCAAAAGCAATAACATTAGAAAATATTCTAGCATTGTCAACTGGCAGTCTGCCCTTAACAAAACCAGATTGATCTGTTTTGACCATCAAAGGAACAATAGTCTCAAGGCGGGACACTAAGATTTTAGCAAATATTTTTCAATCATAATTAATTAATGAAATATGATGATCATTTTTACACAGGGCACACTCTTTATTGGGTTTGTGAATAAGAACAATCAAAGCTTCTAGAAAAAGCAGTGTCCTTAGAATCTTCAAGAAAGGAATTAAAAAGTTAATGTAATTTAGGGGTAAAAATGAAAGAGAAAAATTCAAAAGAAAGGCCATCTGGACCAGAAGCCTTTGCTTTTTTTAAGGATCTGATAGCTTTTGTTATATCCTGGAGAGTTATTTCAGCTTCTGATAGATCAAATGTATCAGGCAATGAAGGAGGATTAGGTAGGCCACTAAAAAAAGTGTTCATATTATGTCATGAGAGGTTGATAGCATCAGAGTACGGTAATTGGTAATACTCTTGAAAAGTGGTAGAGATGTTAGCATCAGAAGATAACATTTTATTGGTATGTTCATTCAGAAAGGGGCTAATGTTTTTAGATTCAGATTTGATTTTTAAGAAATTACCTAACATCTTGTACACTTTGTTTTGATCTCCATTATATTATATTTACTTTCATAGGAGGATATTACAGGCATCTACAGTGGCAAGATTGATAACAGCAGACTTGGCTTTAATTAATAAATGTTGGACATAAGAGGATTTAGAGGAAAAATAAGTATGTTCTAACGTTTTGATTTGCTGTAATAATGTATTATATTTGGCATCATTGAGTTTTTTCTTCCTTGCTGAGTAGGCTATGGTGAAAGCACAAAAGGAGGCCTAAAAGGAATCCCAAGTATTAGGAATAGATTTGTCAGAAGGTTGATTTGTTTTTGCAAAACTCGTTAATAAAGGTAATAGCCACTGTCAGGAAAGTATCATCGGAGAGGAGAAATTATTGCATTTCCAATGACCAGTTTTACAATTATTCAGAGATAAATCAAAGGAAGAAAAAAAGGGGCAGGCTCAGAAATAAAAATAGAGCCAATCTCTGAGGATTGGATAGACGGAAGTAAAGGTTTACTAACCAAAATATAATCAATTCTAGAACGGGTATGGTGAGTATTGGATAAAAACGTGAAATCAGAGGAATCAGGGTTAAGGGTTTTCCAAACATCAAATAATGGACGAGTGGCAATGGCAGATTGAAGAGCTTTATGAGATTTGTCGGGATTACATTAATATTTAGACTGTCTATTAATAAAAGGATCTAACCACTGATTAAAATCTCCTGCAACAGTAGTGTTAGTGTTGTCAATAGTAGCTAATATAATCTTGATGTTGTTCTAGAAATTTAACAGAACCATAAATATTAAATAAAAAGATGTGTCTGTTATGAATGACAACCTTAGCCAATACCTATTGGGCATCATTAACAGATTGAGCTGATAAAATGTGTGCATGCAACAATTTATGAAAAAGAATAGCAACCCCCACCTTTACGATTAATTGCAGGAGAATATACAACTTGGCATACCCATTGTCGTTTCAATTTAACAGATTCAACATTGTTACAATGAGTTTCCTGCAAAAAAGTAACTTGTGAATTCAATCTGGACAAGTGAGAAAGTACCTTTTGACAGGATGTCCCAAACCACGACCATTCCATGAGACACCGTTAAACATATCGGGGAGTGGGATGAAAGATACAGGAATACAGATGACACGCTGCGTAGACACTGCAGGAAACACAAATACACCATTTATTTAATAAATATGTAACATATACACAGTATAAAAAGAGTAAAACAAGAAACCAAAGAGTAAACATCAAACAATAGGAAAAAAGAGAGTAAAAACACCTTTTAGGAAGGGATAAAAAAGTGATAGTAAGGTAAAGAAATAGACCAAGGAAAGAAATCCAGATCTAAAATGAAGAGTAGAAGAGATGAGCATGGGACACAACAGCACCAAGTGCAAGAAGAGCACCAGAAGGAGAGAGACTATGATATAAAAGAGAAAACTGCCATGTAGAATCATTGTAGAGGTAGATAGAAAAAAGTAGAAGAAATGTGAGAATAGCAATATTTAGTTAGAGTTATTTAGGAATTCTGGGGATAGGAAGCCATATAATGATGTGAAATACTTTGCAGAAAAGATTTTAGTTTGATAGGGTCTTCAAAGGAGCGTGTAGTGCCCTTATAAGTGATTTTACATAAATGTGGATGCAAGATGCCCTTATAAGTGATTTTACATATACGGGGATGCAACATGCCATAACAAATGTGTAATTGTCTCATTTGTGGAAGAAGAGCAAGACATTATTTCCTTCTGGCATTAGTAGCATTATAGAGATATTGAGAGATATAAATATTATGACCAGGCCATATAAGACAACGTTTTACTTTTTCTACCTTCAACACATGGATCAAGTCTGTAAATTCCAAGAATAACATTATAATTCCTCTGAGTCTGTTAGAATGAGGTTGGAAGCGACCAAGTCAATGGGCATGTTGAATGTTCAATGGAGGATCATGCTCAAGGTCCAAAAGCTCAGGCAGGAAAATTTTCAAGAAGATAAGAAGGTCCAGGCCTTCCAAAATTTCTTGTAGGCCATATAGAGGAAGATTATTATGTCTGTTTCGATTTTTGAGATCTTCAGTATGCAATTTGAGCCGTTGAATTTCTTGTTACAAAATAGGAATCTTGGTAGTAGTGTTATTAAGATTACTTATGTATTGCTCCAAGTCACACAATTTAGCTTCCATAGTAATCCATCTATCCTCAATTTGTTGGAGGTTTTCATTAGTAGCAGACATGAAGGGTTTTAAACCCCTCACCTAATCAAGGATAGTGTGAAGAATATAATTGTGCGATGACTTAATGGGTGAGGGGGTCTTTTTTCACTCGCTTTGGTTTAGTACTAGAAGAAGAAGGTTTAGCAGTAGCTAAAATTTCACTGGCCATTGTAGCGTAATGTAGAGGGTGAAGTGTCAGCTTTTGTGACAGTCTGAGCATACCCATATGTTGTATGAACAGCACGTAAAAGTATGCAGGAGTGGAAAAAAATATGAGCAGACTGCAAAGTGAAGATAAAAAATATCTATCAATTTAGAGTACAATATTAGATATCCATAGCGAAGAAGGCACTCAAAAATACTCAAAAACCCAGCATGAGAGAAAAGAAAAGTAGCAATATCTATGTAGAAAATGCTGTGTGACTGGAACAGCATATAACATATAGGGGGGTTGGGCTGCACACCGTAATTTTGTCTAATTAATCAATTTTTTCATATCATCAAGCGTGCTCAATGGTACCGTGCCCAGCTTCTAAGACATGTGTGACATTAAATCTCTATACAGGGGCTTTTTTGCCCTGAACCATTGCACAGTCGCTACTGCAAATGCAAACTGTTTTGTATTTTTGTAAATCATTTCCATCTTTTCTATTCCATTAATTCAGTTTCTCAGTCATTTTTAATCATGTTCCATCCACGAGCAAGGAAATACCAATTTTATAAAACTTCTCATATCTTTGATGGGCCATCCGAGCCTCTTCATTCAAAAATACGTACTGGAGGCGTGCTTCAACATTAGCAGTTTATTTAAACCCAATGCATTTTGGGCCTCCAGGGGCCCTTCGTCAGGGGAAACTGTGAAAGTTAATTTAACAAATATTATAACATGCAATGCGCGACTAAATAAACACACAATTATTTCACTTTTGGCAGGTTAAACTCATTTAAAAAGATATCACAATACAGTCAACGTGAAATCTACACTATACTTTTAAATGCATGAGATTATTCTCGTATTAGCTTTTTATCAATATCTTATTCACATTCCAAGCAGTCTCGTAATCATATGTGGACTAATATATTACCTAGATGTAACAACCCTCCTCCCTTATCCTTGATCTAATATCTAATGCTCAAGGTATCCTCCTTATCTCATAATGAGGTCACCAACCAGACGTCTGTTGCCCCCAGTTCTAACAAACTACCTTGGTTTCCGCTCTTTCCGTGCGCATTCCATTAACAGCCTCTAATATAATATTCTGTTCGATCTTTACTTAACATTGCTATCCAGCCTCCTGCTGAAATATATCTTATCTCTGGAACAGCATATAAGCATTTGAAATGGCATTTATAAAAAATTACCGCATAAGCTTTAAAATATGCAATTCACAAAGCATTACTGACACAGCCCTGATATATTGAGCAGGTAAGGAGGAAAAAAACAATACAGAAACGTTGCCGGGGGTTTATTTGCTGAAATGTCATATACCTCAGCAGAGAGCCATGTGATGTGAGTGGCACATTTATAAAATGGTGGCCGTTCGCATCTGAGCAGATCAACTCACCACCACAGCTCCAGATCAGGAATGCACAAAGGAAGAGTCAGTCCAGCTCAAATGCTGCGCTGACCGACAAGGACTTTCTGGCAAGGAACAGCCAATCCGAAGCAAACTCAGAAGGCTGCGTGAAGAAGAAAAAGCTCTGCACTGTCTTACCTCACTCTACATCCAGGAGGCATTCCATGGGTCTTGTTGAGGGTGTTCCCACTCATCACTGATGTAATTTGACACTGCCACTCAACCCGATCTTCTCTAATCTTGTGGACTTAAAAGGGATAGCTCCTGTTCCTCTAACATCGTCTGACCATTTTTTAGTCCCTGTCTCTTGGCTCCCCTCAAAAATGAACTCCCCCTCCCCACACCGTCCACACTCACTGAAATATGTCCATGGTCGAAACTCTCCGTAGAAGATTGGACTCTAGTACTAGACAACTCCAGACCCATCCTCAGTGCCAATCCAATCGCATCCTATAGGGATCTTTCCACCTGGATTGAAAATTCCTTAAACACGGTGCTCCCAAAACTCCCCCCCCAGGAGAAAACTGGACCCAACAAACATGCATGGTTCACTCCCAAGCTCCGCCTCCTGAAACAGCAGGCAAAAAAACTAGAACGAATTTGGAGGAAAGATTTCACCCCTAACAAAAAAGCAGACCATAGGACAGCCATAGCAACATATTAAACTGAAATAAAAACTGCCCAGGCCTCATACTATGAACAAAAAATCTCTCTTTCAGCCAACTCCCCCAGAGACTCGTTTCTCATTATCGAACAGCTACTCAAACTCCCTGATCCCCCGGCAGCGCCAGACCCCTTGGGACAGCGCTGCAATAAACTAGCACACTTTTTCTGCTCTAAAATTCAAAATATCCTGAAGCATATCCCCCTCCCAGAAACCTTGCCCTCATCTCAACCCAGAGATCCAAAACAGAATGAGAATAATTCCCTCCTAGATACTTTCACCCCTCTTACCCAGGAATCTCTCCTACCCATCCTGTCTACTGTTAAAAGCGGGTCGCCTCTTGACCCTGCCCCACTCAATAGTCTTAAACGAGTGCTACCCACTATGATCTCCCCCATTGCCCACCTAATTAATACATCCTTAGCATCAGGATCAGTCCCTCCTGATTGGAAAAAAGCAATGGTCAAAGCACTGCTAAAAAAAAACACTTGGATCCGGCTGAAATGGGCAATTACCGTCCCATCTCACTCCTCCCCGGTATTAGCAAGCTTGCGGAAAAGCATGTCAACAACCAACTGTCAGCATTTCTTGAATCCCATGGCCATCTCCACTCCTCGCAAAGCGGCTTCTTGCCCCACCAAGGCACCGAAACAGCTCTGCTATTGGTGGTGGAAACTTCAAGAAAGATCCTTGACCACGGAGGGTCCTCCGCCATAATTCTACTCGACCTAAGCGCAGCCTTCGACGCGGTGAACCATCATACCCTGATTCACCATCTCAAGAAGGTGGGAGTGTCAGGAACAGTCTTGTTATGGCTTCAGTCATTCCTGGAAAACAGATACTTTCAGGTATTCGAAGGAGACACCCTATCCAATTCCCTCCCATTGAAATGTGGAGTTCCTCAGGGCTCATCCTTGAGCCCCACTCTTTTTAATGTGTATATGGCCCCATTGGCGGATATTGTATCTCCCTTCGGGGTCCATATAGTCACATATGCGGACCCAGCTGGTGGTTGAACTAAATCAGGCTAAGCACTCACTCACTCACTGATCTCCACTCCTGCCTTAAGGAAATTATCAACTGGATGTGCCTATCCCATCTAAAGCTCAACTGTGACAAAACCGAGCTGATGTTGCTCAGTAACCAGCTGAGTTTTAAGTCTAGCACCATATGGCCAGCCTGTATGGGCCCTGCTCCCATTCCAAAAACGGAAACGAAGAGCTTGGGAATCTGACTGGACCAGGATCTCACATTTAAGAGCCAAGTGCGGCTTGCTATGGCCTCCTCAGAAGGATTTGGAAAATTCTCCCCCTGCTCCCCAGTCAAGCCACAAAACTCCTGATCCAGGCCCTGAGCCTGTCCAGGATAGATCTTGGCAATTCTCTCTATCTAGGTGCCCCCAGCTCAGTGATCGCCAGGCCGCAGGATGTGCAGAACACGGCAGCTAGACTACTTATTGGAACGAGCAACCGTTGCTCAGTTAAACCCGCCCTTCGCTCCCTTCACTGGCTCCCTGTACAGGAGAGAATCCACTTCAAGGCTCTATGCATTGCCCATAGATCCTTGAAGGGAAATGGTCCACCCCTCATTAAGACCCTAGTTAGCCTTTACTAAGCAGCTAGAAGACTTCGCTCTGATGAACTCCACCTGGCAGTGGTCCCTAGAATTAGGAGGTCCAGATCAGGTGGTCGTCTCTTCTCCTATAACTCAGCCAAGCTCTGGGGCCCCCTCTCCCTCCTGAAGGAACCCAACCACCTGGCCTTCCGGAAACAATTGAAGACCTGTCTCATCTCCTGAGGGCTCTCCCCCTCCTCTCCGCAGTCCTGCCACAGCGCTGAGATGTCCCCGGGTGGCCATGTGCTATACAAAAGCCTAATCTATCCAATTCCATCCCACTTATTTTATTTTTTTCCTTTGTTTTCTCCACAGGTGTTCTCTCTTCAGTACAGATTCACTCCCTCGATGTTTTCTTCCCCTTACCTTCCCACATTGCCCTCATTGTTTATAGTTGTCTCCATTGTTTGATAAGTTTTCATTTTCCCCTTCCATTATTGTCTCTCCATTAGCTGCCCCTGTCAATGCGCCAAATTAAGTCTTATTTATATTGTCTTGTGTTTCCTTTTCTCTATGTGTCAGTTCATTTTCTTATGTTTTTTCTTTTAATATGCTCCTTTTTCTTCTCTACCTTTTGGTCCATCTGTTCCTTTCGTCTTCTGGTTTCTTTGCTGTCTCTGCCGTCTGTCTTCCCTTTGCAGCTCTGAACCTCCACCTGTCTCTCTTCCCTTTGGATGTGTATTCCGCCATTCTTGACTGCAGCCTTCTGGCTACCTGTCAAGTGTTCTTTCATTATCTTTTCATCCTTTTTCTTTCTTGTCCTTTTTTCTTTCTTTTTTCCTTTCCTTCTCTATCTCTCTCTTTTGTCTATCATTTACCTTTTCTATCTTTTCTACCTCTTTACTCTCTTCCTACTGTCCTCTGACAACATTTCTTCCTTTCCTGTAGCGCATTATGCTTACTTATCTCCATTGTATTCAACTCCCTCATCTTCATTTTACTATTCATTGTTTTCCCTATTCTTTAATATGTATTACTTGATTTTATGCAATACATGCATTTCTGTGTTTATCATATGTTTACACTTTTTTTTTAGTTTTATCAAATGTTTCAGATATCTCTAATTGCTATATATTGCTTATCCTGCTGTTTAATTTCGCTGTTTCCTGGTTACCATGAATGAAAATGTTTGTATTTTTTCATGGAATGATAAGGGATTACGCAATCCCGTTAAAAAGCAGAGGGTTCTCACTCATTTGTCTAGGTTGCAGTGTAAAATAGCAATGCTTCAAGAGACTCATCTTACAGATAATGAGATTAATTCTCTCTTTTGTTCCCTGTCCAAGGATAGAAAAAATAGAGTGATTACTTTGAAACATAAATCACTTTCCCTAGGAAAAGGAAGAGAGGGATGTTGATGGTAGATGGCTTCTTTTACACCTCATTCGCAATGGTTCCCCCATTTCCCTTCTCAATATCTATGGCCCTACTGGTGTAGATGTACAATTTTGGAAGAATATGTCACGTACCCTCCACTCCTGTCCCGATCTCAATCTACTAGTAGGTGGGGACTGTAATCAAGTAATGGATCACTTTACAGATAGGAAATCTAATGCTAGGTACATTCCCAACAAAATGCAAAAATCCTTTATGACTACAATTCAATCGAGGGGTCTGGTTGACGCTTGGAGAATATCTCATCCGGACACATTAGAATACTTTTTCTACTCCCCTAATCATAAATCGTTCTCTAGAATAGATTATAGCTTTTTGAGCCCTCCTCTCCTTCCTAATTTAATTCATGCAGATATTGGGTCCATTCTTATTTCCGACCATGCTACAGTTTTGATCAATCTGGATCTTCCATGTGAATCCCCCAAATCTCGTAGATGGCGCTTTAATAATTACTTACTCAAGGACCCTAAATTCCTGGAACATTTCGAAGAGTACTTGCCAGAGCTCTTCCTGAGAAACGCCTCTCCTGATATTCCCTTTTCTACGATTTGGGATGCCTTTAAGGCTACGGTCAGAGGTTTCATTATGGCTCATGTTACGACTAAAAAGAAGCAGTGCAGTAAAGATTCTGCCTCACTATTAGCCTCTATCAAGCATCTACAGCATGCCTATTTCACATCCTATAATGAGGACAGCCTTAAAAAATTAATTCAAGCTAAGATGTCCTTCAATAAAAAATCGACTGAGGAGGCTTCTGGTACCTTACTTAAGATTAATTCTAAATTCTGCGGTGGTCGTAACAAAGCTGGAAAGCTATTAGCGAATTATTTAAAGGTTAAATCTCAATGCTCTAAGGTGGTCAAAATTACCGATACTAGTGGAGTTGATCATTTCAAAGATGATGAAATATTAAGCTGTTTTACAGATTTTTATAAGACACTTTATACTCCAAAATCCTTCCCCTCTGAAGCAGCATTGGATTCTTTCTTTGATGCACTCCCCTGCATTCCTCCAATCTTCCTGATTGTTCAATATTAGAAGAGGACCTCTCCCTCCCTGAAATCAAGTCTGCCTTAGTCTTACTTCCAAAGGGCAAATCTCCTGGTCCAGACGGCTTCACTGCTGAATTTTATTTCTGCTTTTCCCAATCCTTGCTTGCTCACCTTCTATCTTTATTTCAGTACTTTTGTTGTCCAAGGAAGCCTGTGGATCCTTCATGGAAACCATGATCTGTCTCATCCCTAAGAAAGGCAAGGATCCTTCTTCCTGCGCTAATTATCGCCCTATTCCTTAAATCAATTTAGACTGCAAGATTTTCGCTAAAATCCTTGCCCTTCATATTAATAAGGTTATTCCTGATTTTATTGGTTATGAGCAAACATGTTTTGTTAAGGGGAGAACGATTGCGGACAATTCCAGGACTTTTTTTAACATCATACATCTTGCTTCCAAAAGCTCTAATCTGAAGGCGGCTATCACCTTGAAAGCGGAAAAAGCTTTCGACCGTGTTCACTGGCTTTTTATGATGCCTGCCCTTTAGTGGCATGGATTTGGCCCTCCCATTTTATCACTTATTAGTTTGCTGTAGTCTCCTCCCATTACTTCTGTTTTCATCAATGGCCTTCAATTTCAATATTTTACTCTCCAACGATGTACTCGTCAAGCTTGCCCCTTGTCTCCTTTACTTTTTATTCTTTGCCTTGAGCCTTTTCTTCATTCTCTCTGGAATTCTCTTTCCTTTCGTGGTTATACTTATAAAGCTGCTGAAATAAAGTTCACTGCTTATGCCGATGATATTTTGTTATTTATTTCCAATCCTTCTGCATCTTTGCCCGCTTTTGTTGATCTTCTGTCTTCATTCGCTGCCATTTCTGGATATAAATTGAACTTTTCTAAGTCTGAGATCATTCAGCTCAATAAATATTGTCTTAGTAGTATGTTTGAAGGGACACATTTTTAAATGGAATACTAATTGCATTACGTGTTTAGGGATAAAATATTCTGCTTCAATCGCTACAACTGTTCAATTGAACCTGGACGAGGTTTGATCTAAAATTTCTGCCATGGCAGAGAAATGGTCCCCTTTATTTTTGTCCTGGTTGGGTAGGTTGGATACTTCCAAGATGATGATGCCTCCGGTAGGTCATTTTACCTATCCATGTTACTGATAAGCCTTCCTTTAAAAAAATTAAGAACCTTAATAGTATATTGAGTAAATTCCTCTGGAACAATCGAAAACCTCGCATTTCTCTTTCTGCTCTCTCTGCTCCTAAAGATAGAGGTGGGGTACTCTCCCAACTTTCGCCTATATCACTCCTCATTCCTACTTCGACAAGCCTTGCCCTATTTTTCCTCATCAGACGATCCTCCCTCATCAGTATGGCATAAATTAGAGGAATCTATTATTCATCAATTTCCCTTCTCTTTGCTAGAGTACCTTGCACATCCTCCCCATTCTTTTAAATCTCCCACTATGTCATATCTCATCTCTACTCTATATCCGATTCTTACCAAATCACATTCTCCCCTGCAGTTATTTTTGGATTCCTCTATTTGGCATAATAAATCCATCAATGTTTCTAACCATACTCTTTCCTGGAAAGACTGGATTTTAAAGGTGTTTTACAGGTTAAACACCTATAACATAATAAGCAATTTCTTTCTTTCCAGGAATTTCAGTCTAGATACAACTTATCCGGTTCATCTCTTTCTAAATGTGATTCTTTAAGACAGATTGTAACTATGCAACTCTCTCTTCTCTCTGACAATTCTTTTTCTCTCCCAGATTCCTCTATTCAACCGTTACCTTCTTCCTCCTCTGTTCGAGCTTCTCACATTTACAAATACCTATTTTTCCCTTTATCTACTCGCCCAAAAGCAAGATTGAACTTTTATGGGAATCAGATCTGCAGCAGAGTTTCTCTATACACACTTGGGACTCTATTCGGGCTCGGATTCGCCACATTTCATGCAATGCCAGCACTACTCAAACACTTTACTATTTTTATCAGAGACTATTTTTAACTTAATTGGATGTTTCTAAATTTAGCCCTTCCCTATCCCCTAACTGCTGGTCTTGAAAAAATACTCCCGGTACATACACTCATTCCTTTTTTCTTTGTCCTAAAAAGAATGCAAAACTATCGCCTCTATTTGTTCTACCACTTTCCCTTTTGATATTCCCTCTATATTTTTGGGTAGTTCTTCCATGCGCTGGTTGGATGCTCATTTATAGATTTATCTATTGCCATTGCATTTCAGTTTATAACATTGAACTGGAAGGATGCCTCCAAATTCTCCTTTTCTGCTTGGTGAAACCTTATATGTTATCATCATAGGCTAGATAGAGCCTTTGTAACCAGCTCCCAGCAACTTATTTGTAAAGAGGCCTTTTGGTCTCCTCTCACTAATTATATCTCCTCCTCTGCATTACATGCCAAGGATTCTAACTTTGTTTTTGAACTGCCATCATTGTTCTGTTCATTCCTTTATATTATGTACTTATTACAGGATAGTTTACTGATTATTGAGTTTTGGTGTTATATTGTCATTGTACAGCTCTACCAGTATATAGCTTGTGATTGCCGATATCTGTTTCTTTTTCTTTCTCTCTTTTCCCCTCTTTCTCTTTCTTCCTTCTGTCTTGTCCATTCTTTTAATTTTTTTTCTCTGTTTTTCTATCTCAAAAAATAAAAAATAAAAATACTATTTTTACTATGGTACTCTTTGACTTGGTTTTCTTTTTATATTGGTTTTATTCTTTGCAATGTATGAAGTATTAAGTATTAGCATTTGTTGTTACCGTTAAGATTCATTTTTATTCCTTTTATTGTATTTCTGGAACTTGTTTTTTATATATATTTCAATAAAGCTTTCTAAACTTTAAAATATATAAATTAATAGGGTTTAACAGTAGAGAATGGGTGGTTGTTGTTTTGTATGTGGGATTTGAGAGAGCTGGGATAGTTTGGCAGAAGCAGGACAGTGGCTACATGCAGAGATCCGAGGCTATGGTGGGAATTGTTCACTTGGCCAGCTGTAGGCCCCAATGGTTATATTGCATTAACATCAACATTAATATATGTGGGTTTGCAGTACAGAGCCCCACGGAACAGAAGTATACAGACTATGGGGCTGGTTAACTGTATCTTTATTTATACAATTCTCTCTATAGGGGAGAGTCGGTCACCATCGGCATTCTCTCTCATACGACTCTGCTCACGCCCCATCGTGATACCTCGCCTGGGGCACGTGACTGCAGGGAGCTAGAACGCACACTACACATCTTCCGCCTTAACAATAATGTACAACTGAAGCTGTGCCCACAGGTGTGGGGGGAAGGACACGAGAGAGAGAGAGAGAGAGAGAGAGAGAGAGAGAGAGAGAGAGAGAGAGAGAGAGAGAGAGAGAGAGAGAGAGAGAGAGAGAAGTGGATTCACAACTGAAAGTCACTGAGATGTTTCAGTAGCTTCACCGCACGACCCCTTCGGGTGTGCGTTTTGGTCTCTTGCTCTCTTCTTCCACGGGGTCTGTATGACCCTGTGCCTTCTTCTTGATCCCTCCAGAAGGTGTTGAGTGTCTCACCCGGGCTGCAGCCATCATCGGCGTCATGGGTGAGCGGTTCTGGCGTTGTTTGTCCAGGTGCTTGTCCCTCCATGCTGGCTGGTCCGGTCTCACTCACATGGTCTGTAGGGGGTGTGGCCGCTCCCGCCACACTGGGGCTTTCTTCTGGTTCGCTGTTGCCCATGCCCCAATGCAGGATCTTGCTGCACTTGGCCATTCTGGATTGGGACCAGACCTTGCCATCGCTCAACAAGGCAGAGCGGGTGTAAGCTTCCACCACCCGCAGGGGCTCACTGAATTTGCTGTCTCCTTTGAGTCCTGATTGACCCTTTTTGACTCGGACCCATTCTCCTTCTGCCAATGAAGTGTCCCTCACCTTGTTCCTTTTGTCATAAAATGCTTTGTAGATGGTTTGTGCCTTCGCTATGTTGCTGCTGACAATGGCTGGAGACCATTTGCTTTGAAGTCTCATGCTCATACATGCTGTGTTCTCCCTGGTGAAGGGTTCTCTGCCTCTTAAGATCTTAAACGGGCTGTAGCCTGTCAAGGTGGGAGTGATGAGGTATGCCAATACTGACTTCGGACTCCCTGTTTTTTCCAGCACTAGTGGCTGCTCGAGCCCATTATCACTCGGGTGCCATCGGACGCCTTCTGGGAGAAGACTGCTCCCAGCCCTTTGTCTCTACCGTCCGTGGTGAGGATGCTGGATGCAGTACCGTCAAACCCATGTAAAGGAACCGCCTTGCAGATCTCCTGTTTGATGGCTGAGAAATCCGCTTCCATTTCCTCCTACCAGACGAAATTGTTCCTTTTCTTAAGCAGTTGACGGAGATTGTGTGTCTTCTTCGCTAAGTTCCTGACAAATTTACTTTAGAACTCCGCCAGAGCCAGGAATGAGCGAATGTCGTCTTTGGTTGTCGGGAATGGGGCTGGCATTATGGCCTCCAGGTTCGCCGATTTGGGGGTGATGCCCGTGTCACTGATTTTGTGCCCTAGATATGTGACCTTGCAGAGACCGAATTTGCACTGCTCTTATTCGGCCGTGAGGCCATTTGCTGCCAGTGTGTGTAGGACTGTGTGCAGAATGTCGTTGTGTTCAGCTTTGGATTTCCCCATGACGAGGATGTTGTCTTGAAAGTAGAGCACTCCGTGGACCCCTTGGAACAGCTTGTGCATACGTTTTTTGGAAGACGACCACTGCAGAGAAGAGCCCGAAGGGTATGCGTCTGAACCTGTAGCACCCAAAGGGTGTAATGAAGGATGTACGTTTACGGCATGTCGGGTGGAGAGACACTTGGTGGTAAGCGGCTTTGAGGTCGATGGTAGAGAACCATTTGATACCTTTGGTCTGGGCGAGCAATTCGTTGATTTTTGGTAAAGGAAATTTTTCCACGATGATATTCTTATTGAGTTTGCGAAGATCGATGCAGAAGCGGATCTTCCTGCTTGGTTTGCACACCACCACCAGAGGTGAGAGCCATTTGGCGCATTCGATCGGTTCGATGATGCAGCTGTCTTCTAGGTGCTTGAGTTCTAGCTGTACCACTTCTCGGCAGTTGAACTGGATGTTCCTGACTTTGCGGGCGACTGGTACCGCTCCCTCTTTTAGGACGATCTTGTGGGAGAACTTGCACATCTTCCCAATCTGGTCGCTGAAGACAGTGGGGAACTCTGCTTGGAGTGAGGATGGAATGGGTGTGTCATCCGTCAGGAGCACTTGCGTGTCGCCGCCAGGGGTAATCTGAATCCCAATCGCCCCCTGGTCAGCCCAATCTTGGACTGGCGGGCCCTTTTTTGCCACGTACAATTTCGCTGTGGTGTGCCGTCCTTTGAATTCAAACGGGAGCTGCTGGAAATCCACCATGGGGATCCTTTACCCTGTGTAAGTGACCGGATGGACATCCGTAGGGGGAAGCTGATCGCCCACCACTTGGGCGAAGTCTCGATCCCAAATCTGCTTCTGGATGATGGTGTAGGGCGAGCCTGAGTCCGTCACCATGATGACGTGGACGCCACCTATGGGCAACCTGCAGGAGGGCTTTTATTTTGTAGGACCGCCCCCTACGCCCAAGATGTGGTCTTCGATACACAGGATGCTATCCGGGTCTGAGAGCTTCGCCCCCTCTTGGTCATCAGAGACGTCTTGGACATATTTGACCGCTGCGTTTCTGGGCCTCCAACGGCAAACCTTGCCGAAGTGTCCTGTGATGTCAGAAGGAGCACTTGACGTGGAACGCTGGGCATTTTTTGTCATTACCCACGTGGGAGTGGCTGCCGCATCTGTAACAGGCACCTTGTTTCCCTGGAGGGGCGTGACTGGGACCTCTGCTCCTAGACGTAGATTGGCAGGGGAGAAGGAGTCTGTTGCGGTTTTCGAGATCTTGCACACTGTGGCTTGTGGTGCAGTGTCTTTCTTGGCTGCGAGTGCGCATCGTTTGGATAATTCCGCACGTTTCACAATCACGATGATCTCGGGAAGGGGTGCTTCGCCGCTCACCCACAGCTTTTCCAGGACGCTCGTGTGGGCGGAGTGCGTAATGATTTGGTCCCATATGAGGTCGTCGTGCAGGGTGCCGAACTTGAAGTTAATAGCTAGCTTATTGAGGGCTGCCATGTAGTCCTCCACTGACTCTGCTTCCGCCTGTTTCCGTTGGAAGAAGTTCTAACGGTCTATGTCCGTGCATATCACGGGCTGGTAATGGCTGTCCAGATCTTCGAGGGCATGTTGGAAGTCGAGGCCCTGGTCTTTTTCACCATGTGGTCGTAAACGCGCAAGCCCTCTGGTCCTAAATTATGTAGTAGGATCTTCTTTCTCTTGCTTGAGAATTCTTCTTCGCCCTCGTCCTCCAACGCTGAGAGGTAATTCAAGAAGTACCCCTTCCAATCGGGCCACTTCATGGCTGGTTCCCCAGGCTTAGGCAAAAAGGGCACGGGGTTGGTTAAAGAGAAGGTCTGGGCACACATGGTGTGTGTGGAGAGGACTGCAGTGGCGCTGAACGGCACCTGCAGGGCCCGGAGGGCACCCGCAGGTCATTAGGGCGTGGCGGCCCTGCGTGAGCTTGGAGGGTGCTGCTACCAGGGTCGCAGGCTGGCTCGTGTGCGGAAGACCACGGTGAGGCATTGTGGCTTCTAGGGGTGCAAGAGGGGAGACCAGGATCCTTTAGGGTGGGTATTCCATGTACATACTGCCTTCCAATGGTGCAACTGTGAAGGTGGTGCGTACCAAGCTGGCCACTTGTGGAGGAGGAATCAAGTGAAGGCAGGCCTGAGGGCAGGCCCACTGCGCACAGCCTCTAAATGCAGCTGTGGCTCCCTTGGTACTACAGCCTACAGGTTGCAGCCTGTGGCAATCACGCTGTGTGGCGCAGAGGCTGGTTTCCTGTGAGCAGAAGCTCAGTGGTGACTGCCCTTGAGCGCTGGGCTTGCAGTGCGGAAGTGGCGAGGGTCACATGGTGCCTGCCACGCGCCGAGATTGATGCGGCTGAGCAGCGGTCTGAACTTGAAGGATCGCCGAAGCCTCACAGCAGGGGGGTTAGCTCTGAGCGGGGACACGGAAGACCGCGAAAGTAGTGTGCAGCCCTGCCTGGTGTTCACTCCGGCTGTACCCTACCTGTCCGCCGTTGGGCGGGGCACCGGTCCGTCAGCTTTGCAGCCTCGTCACCACTGGGGTTGCAGTGCAGAGCCCCACGGAACAGAAGTACGCAGACTATGGGGCTGGTAAACTGTATCTTTATTTATACAATTCTCTCTATAGGGTAGAGTCGGTCACCATCAGCAGTCTCTCTCGTACGACTCTGCTCACGCCCCCCGCGTCACGCCCCATCGAGATACCTCGCCTGAGTCAGTTGACTGCGGGGAGCTAGACCGCACACTACAATATCAAGATGCTCGTTCTTGTAACTCTCGCTTTTCAATATTTAATCACTCATCTGTTACATGGTCACTTCACCCGGTAATAAGAGTGCATTTCTGTCTGATGGGTGTCGTTTGTCCAGGTCAATTTGCAACTAACTACACGTCATTGTATTCCTCCATGACATAAAATGAAGCATTTAATTAGAATTGCTGTGCAGTACTAGATCTGCTCTCAGCTGTAGACAATCCCCCCAAACTACATTAACTCTGATTAATAAATGTATACTGTGCACCAGCAGATCAGGGTTTGTTGGGGGGAGGGGTCTTGCGGAGGGGGTATTATTGATATTGAACATTCATTCCTAGTCAACATTTGCGATATCACACAGAAGTAGACTTTATTCTGGGCCTTTCTATTGTCTGGTGCAGCAATTACGTTAAATTACAGGCTGTTCAATGAAATGAAAGTATTTTGCATTTTATTCTTCCTTAAAGTTTAGTAATCAGGTGGCTTGGACGGCAATGAGGACAGTCATCTGATTTCCGTCGGCTCCGCAACCCTGAGGCTAAACAACCCGCCAAACAAGCCAAAATGAGCCGAACACAGCAACAAAGCACAGGAACGGACGGGGGAAACCCAGGGCAATAAGGAAATAGAACGTGCAGGAGAGGTGAGCGGCGATAACACGGAGATATAAGGCCTACCATCCACCACAGGGCGGAGGCGACTGGGAGACAAAATGGCGCCCTGAGACATTGGCAGCCCCTGTGAGAACGGCGCCGGACAGAGAAGCGAGCTAAAGGGCGCCACACCTCTCGGTTCCCGCTACCTGATGTTTTGAAGGCACTGGAAACAAAAAGGACATCGAATAACGAACGACCCAAATACCCAGGCAGGAAGCGCTGAAGCAGACAGGCGGCACATCCTTGCACAGTGAGCGGAGACAGGGGCGAGCGACGTGGGAGAGACCGCTTGATTTCAAGCCTACCGAGAGGTACAATCGCCAAACAAAGTAAGCGGGCCGGAAGTAGCTGCTGGTGAAAGCGCCATTACCGGAAGTCTTTACCGCTGAAAACAGGAAATGACGTGGCCGGAAGCGGAAGGGCGGAGCAACCGGAAGAACAACCAGGCAGAGAGGTAAACACCGAAGCCAGCGGAGCGGTCCTGAGCCCCCAGACCCGGACGAGAGGCAGGAGGGAAACGGCGAAGAGGGGCGAGGGAGGGGCTCCACCCACTGAGCGCTACGGAACGAAGCGGTGTGTTACTACAGCCGGCCACTGAGACCAACATAGTGGAGCATACGGGCCCCAGCCCAAACAGAGATCAAGCGACGCTGGAAGGTGCCCAACAGTGCAGACCCGGCAGGAGAGAGGCGCGCATAGGTGGGGTGGAAGGACAGTTAAGGAAGCAAAAAGGCCATACAGACACCTCCTGACCGAAAGAGGTGAAGCCCACAGAGAGCTGCAGTCCGCAGTGCACCAAACCGCCAGTCCACCGGAGGGCAACTCCACCCCCCATTTGAGCAAGGAGCCGTGTGAACACACAAACGCCGCAAAAACAGAAGGGGAGAAGTAGAACTAAGGGGCTAAACACCAGCAGGAGACACAAGACCGCAAGTAACCTCCCCTAGACAAGAGACCAGACCCCGCACGTCAGAAAGGGCAACACAACATACCAGCTGAGGCTAACTAAGACAGCCACATAACGCCTCCATACAACCAGACCGCCAGAATCGCACCGGCGAGAGGGGGGCACAAGACACAAAAGGCCTGCAGAGCAAAGACCAGGCGGCAGAACACACGCTGGCAGGGCCAAAGGCAAAGACCAGAACGAGGCATATCAGAGAGCCCAGCAGATATAGAATCCAAAGCACTCACACACTGGCGGCAAAAACTACAAACATACCTAAAGTGGTCCAAGCAGAGGGGCGGCTAGACAACGTTCTATCCAGAAGGGGCATCGGGTCAATGGCAGGCAACGAAGGGAAGACGATGGGCGACCAAAAAAAAAACAAAATAGACAACCAAGCATCCCCACTTAAGAACAGAGGCAAAGCAGTCACCCTTGAGACCATCCTAAAGAAAATAAATGAAGGCAATGCAGTGGCGAAGGAGACAAAACTCAAAGTGGAGAACATGCAGCTCGAGCTGGCGGCCATAAGAGCAGACCTCCACAGCACAAACATAAGAATGGAGGCAGCAGAGAGCCGAATAGGCTCAGTGGAGGATGACACAAACGAAAACACCAAAGCCATAGCGGAGCTGCAGAAAGCCACCAAAAACATACAGAAGCAGCTAGCAGAGAAGGACGACAGGGCAAGAAGAGGTAACGTTAGAATCCTGGGCGTATCTGAAGGGACCGAAGACAAGGCAGGTTCATGTGCAGCCATGCTAGAGGAGATGATCTTCCTGCTCACAGGCATCACTTTCGAGAGAGGCTTCGAAGTGCAAAAGGCCTACAGAGTTCCAACAGGGAAACCAACGACAGGCAGGGGGCCAAGGGCAATAATATGCAACCCGCTCAGATCAAACCAAACAGACGCTATCTTCGCCTATGCCAGGAAACATCAAAACCTTACGTGGGAAGGGAGCAAAATCGTCCTAACCCAAGACTACTCGAAGCCAACAGTAGAGCTAAGAAAAGGATTTCTAGCCCTCAGAGAAGCACTGCGTAAAAGAGGAGCCACTTTCAGTTTCGTTGCACCGGCCCGGTTTAAAGTAACAGACAAATGGAAGACAATGTTTTTCGACTGTCCAGGGGACCTAAGGAACTACCTGCAAGGACCTCCAGCAGAAGAGATGGAGCAAACAAAGAAGAACCCCCTAGCAGCAAAGAGAAGTGCCTCACCCGAAGGGAACGGTCATCTGGAGTAAGGTACATTACGGACCACGACAAACAACATAAATACCTCATCGGACTCAGGACAGGCAAACTGAACTAAACCCAAACAGACGCAACATACACGCCAGGTCTGTTCACCACGCCCGGCGATCCACAGAGAAGGATGCTGACTGGGTTTTGTGTTTGCTTTTGTGTTCTTTTTTTTTCAACTACCTCATGGCTACACCAAGGAAGAACAACTCTACCTCAGGGATGATGCGGGGCAGAGGAACTTTGTCGTTGCACACCCAATCAGCAAGTATGGGGGGGCGGGGGGAGGGAAGTGGGGGGGAGGAGGGGGGGGGGGAGAAGAGGGGAACGGGGGGGTGCGGGAAGCATGTACATGGGTCTACTTACTATCACTTTCTCTTTTCCTACTACCTTTCTCTCTATACACCCACACCTTGGAGCAGCAAATGCGTACGCAGACGTAGAGACACAGATCCACACACACCACAGAGGCAAAAGGCGCACAGAGGGGGGCCACACAAGCCGCGAAATATGGAGATGCACAAATGACACACAACAACCAGAGTAGCAACCAGTGCAGCATCACGGCCAATATTAAGATAGTGTCCCTAAACGTCAAGGGCCTCAACAGCCCAGTGAAAAGGAGGAAGATACTCGAACACCTCAGGAAACAAAAAAGCGACATATATGTGCTCCAAGAAACAAGACTAGAAGCAGCAGACATCAGGCGCATAAGCGCAAACTGGATAGGGGAAGTAGTGGGATCACCTGCGCAGAACAAGAAGAACGGGGTGGTAACAATCATCAGCAGAAAGTCCAACATAGCAGTGGTAGACTCACAGGCAGACACCCAAGGAAGAACAATTGTGACCACACTAAGAAGAGCGGGAGAGACATTCCACGTAGCAAACATATACGGCCCCAACTGCGAGGACAAACAATTCTGGGATGGGGTAGGTGCACAACTGCACACCCTACCGCTTGACGACCTACTGATCGTCGCGGGGGACATGAACCAAGTCCTCGACCCATCCATCGACAAACACCCACATAGACCCAGCCAATCAGCAACGAATACCAACATCCTAAAGAACCTATGCTCCAAACTAAAACTGAAAGACCCATGGCGCCTAAGCAACCCGGATGCCAGAGAATACACATTCTACTCCAACCCACACAACTCTTACAGCCGAATAGATCATATCCTAATGTCAGAAACACACACCCACCTCATAGACCACACGGAGATAAGCCCCAGATCAGTATCAGACCACTCACACATAAGCCTAACGCTATCAGGCAAGCACAACGAAAAGCCATCCCGCAGATGGAGATTCGATGATAGCCTACTCCAGCACCCCCCAGCGAAGGCTGAGATAGAAGAGGCAATGAAGGAATACCTTCTAATAAATGACACACCAGAGATAAACAGGGAAGTACTATGGGACGCCCTAAAAGCCTCCATCAGGGGCACTGTAATGACCATCAAGGGCAGGATGAACAGAGGAAGGAACAAGAGAATTGAAGACCTAGAGAAAGAGATTAAGGAGCTGGAGAACAGCCACATAGCCAAAATAGAAGACAGCAACACACTCACGAACCTCACCAGACGGAAGTACGAGCTTAATAGAATACTGAGTGAGAGGGCAGGGACCTGGATTAACAAATACAAGTCTATCAACCTCTGTACCGCAAACAAGGCAGGCAAAAACCTAGCGTCATACCTAAAGGGTAAACAGAAACAGCACACAATAGACGCAATCAAAGACAGACATAGCAAGTCCCACACTGCAAACAGGGACATCCTAGAGGTCTTCAGAGCCTTCTACGAGGAATTGTACACCAGGGACGACACACTCAAGAAGGATGGGGGAAAGGAGCTGCTAGAAAGCATAACCACACCTACACTATCCGACAGAGAACGCGACATCTTAGAGCAGCCCATAACGGAGGATGAGATAGAGAAAGCCTCAGCAAACCTCAAAGACAATAAGGCACCGGGGCCAGATGGTTTCACAGCGGCCTTTTACAAGCAATATCTGCTCACCCTAAAACACACTCTGAAACAAGTATTCACGGAATGTGTCCAGACTGGACGCATGACACCATCAATGGCTGAAGCAAACATAATCGTAATACCCAAGGAAGGGAAGGACACGAATGAGGCGAGGAATTTCAGACCGATCTCCCTCATAAACGTAGACGGCAAGATATACGCAAAGATACTAGCCAACAGACTCAATGCGTACCTACCAAAACTGATACACAACTCTCAGGTGGGATACATCAAAAACCGGATGTCCCATGACAACACCAGACTACTATGCCACATAATCAACCACTCATCCCGAAGCAACAATGCAGCTGTCATGATTGCCCTAGACGCCGAGAAGGCTTTCGACAGAGTCTCATGGCCCTTTTTAGACCACTGCATGGAGAAATTTGGGTTAGGGCCAAAATACAGAGGGATGGTGATGGCTCTATACAACAACCCCAAAGCGCGGGTGGTGGTCAATGGAGGCATATCAGACACACTACACCTAGGCAGGGGAACAAGACAAGGCTGCCCACTCTCACCAGCACTGTTCCTATTAGCTATAGAACCGCTCCTCACGATGATAAGAACAAACAAGGACATAGCGGGTATACCTATAGGAGGAGAAACATTCAAATTAGCAGCATACGCCGACGATGTACTAATAGTCACGGAAGACCCAGAAAGATCAATCAAGGCACTGACTGACACTATCGAAAAGTATGCGCAGGTGTCAGGGTACAAACTCAACACAGACAAATCTGAGTGCAAACCTCTAAACATCCACACCACAAGAACGGTACTGGGAACATCTGGTTTAACCTGGCAACAGAAGCCCATAAAATACCTAGGCATCCTCTTCGAGAGAGACCTAAGAACGACACTAGACCAGAATGAACAAGCAACAATCCGGAAAATTAAAGATAAAGTAGAAGGGTGGTCCCCAAGATTTACAACATGGTGGGGGAGAGTAGAAGCGATAAAAATGATGCTCACCCCTATGGTCAACTACATGCTAACCATGCTCCCACTCACCAACACAGAAGACTTCCACAAGAGACTAGACAAAATACTAAACAACTTCTTGTGGAGGGGGAAAAAACCCAGAATAAGCCTGCACAAGCTTAGACCCTCAAAAGACCAGGGTGGTTTAAACATAACTAACTTCAAGCGATTCCAGGTAGCCTGCATAGCCAGACAGGGGCTACACTGGTTAGACCCAAGACAGGAATACATCCCAGCATGGCTCACACTCGAGCGAGGACTACTAAAGGGCATGAACCCCATCGCCCTACTCACCGCCACTCGACACCCAGCGGCCAAGGACAACCCAGTCCTAAAGAACACGAAGTTAGCACTTCTAAGTGTTGACAAAGTCCTGACGACAAGCATTAAGGGAGGTCAATCAGAATCCATCTGGTATAACCCTAAGTTAAGATATAAGGATAGGGTCCTAGACATGCACGAATGGTACAAACACGGCATATCCACTGCCCAAGACATACAAAAACAAGGCGAGTATACAACATTCGACACCCTCAAGGAAACTCACAACCTACAATCCATAGAGCTCTACAACTTCCTGAAAATAAAAGTTGCAATCAGAAAGGCGAAACTCCACAACCGAACGTCATCACTCACACAGCTGGCAACCAGTCTCAACACACTAGGACACCAAGTAGCACACCTCTACAAAACACTCCGCCCCCAAAAGACTAAACTCAATGATAAGCTTACAGACTTCTGGGGAGGTGCAGTAGGAAGGGAACTCAGCGAGAACGGGAAAGCGGAACTATGGAGATCAACTTCTAGGAAAAAAATAACCGCAACGCTAAACCAGACCAAATACTGGCTAGTACACAAGGCATACTGGACACCGGCCCGCCTGTCTGCCCTGGGGATCCGAGACAGCGATACATGCTGGAACTGTGACAATGAGAGGGGGGACCTAGACCACTTGCTTATCAGCTGCCCTAAAATCAGGGGATACTGGGACAGAATTGGGAAACTCATCAAAGAGATCACTGGAGTAGCCATACACATAGATTTCCCGAGTCTAGCCCTAGGGTTCACATCCCCGTCCATCACAACAAAAGAGGAACGCGACCTCGTTGACCTACTGCTGACGGCTGCAGTCAAAATAGTCCTAAGTAACTGGAAGGACACCTCAAAGGCGGCACCCAAGGCATGGCTAAACTGGGTCACGTTCCTAAGGGGGGCAGACAACATCGCAGCGAAACACACGCCGAAAACTCACAGGCAGGCAAACATGTGGGAACCCCTTGACCTCTACCTATCCTCGCAGAAACCCCCATAGGAAAGATCATCAACGCCCGCAGAAGGCGGCACCCCGCAGATCCACGCGCTAACAAAAAGAAACCAATACGCTAGGCTCCTCCACTCTTTCTCTCTCGACGTCTATCCACTATCCCCCCCTTCGTGCGGGGCGTGAGCCAAGACCGCGGTACAAAGGTACATCGCGGAAAGGATATCAGGATATGACGACATGTTGGACATGGAAAACGAACTCAGAAACTGACACTCGAACAAAGCCATGGAACGACGGTGGCTAACACCCCCTCCCCCTTCCCACCCCTCCCGCCCTGGGCGCCCTTCTCTTTCTCTCCTTTCTGCCTTTTCTCTTCTCCTTTTTCCTCCACTCATGTATACTCCGTGCTCCATGTAAATATATATTTTTTTTTATATATACAATAAAAAATTACGGAAATCAAGAAGTTTGGATAATTCCGCACGTTTCACAATCACGATGATCTCGGGAAGGGGTGCTTCGCCGCTCACCCACAGCTTTTCCAGGACGCTCGTGTGGGCGGAGTGCGTAATGATTTGGTCCCATATGAGGTCGTCGTGCAGGGTGCCGAACTTGAAGTTAATAGCTAGCTTATTGAGGGCTGCCATGTAGTCCTCCACTGACTCTGCTTCCGCCTGTTTCCGTTGGAAGAAGTTCTAACGGTCTATGTCCGTGCATATCACGGGCTGGTAATGGCTGTCCAGATCTTCGAGGGCATGTTGGAAGTCGAGGCCCTGGTCTTTTTCACCATGTGGTCGTAAACGCGCAAGCCCTCTGGTCCTAAATTATGTAGTAGGATCTTCTTTCTCTTGCTTGAGAATTCTTCTTCGCCCTCGTCCTCCAACGCTGAGAGGTAATTCAAGAAGTACCCCTTCCAATCGGGCCACTTCATGGCTGGTTCCCCAGGCTTAGGCAAAAAGGGCACGGGGTTGGTTAAAGAGAAGGTCTGGGCACACATGGTGTGTGTGGAGAGGACTGCAGTGGCGCTGAACGGCACCTGCAGGGCCCGGAGGGCACCCGCAGGTCATTAGGGCGTGGCGGCCCTGCGTGAGCTTGGAGGGTGCTGCTACCAGGGTCGCAGGCTGGCTCGTGTGCGGAAGACCACGGTGAGGCATTGTGGCTTCTAGGGGTGCAAGAGGGGAGACCAGGATCCTTTAGGGTGGGTATTCCATGTACATACTGCCTTCCAATGGTGCAACTGTGAAGGTGGTGCGTACCAAGCTGGCCACTTGTGGAGGAGGAATCAAGTGAAGGCAGGCCTGAGGGCAGGCCCACTGCGCACAGCCTCTAAATGCAGCTGTGGCTCCCTTGGTACTACAGCCTACAGGTTGCAGCCTGTGGCAATCGCGCTGTGTGGCGCAGAGGCTGGTTTCCTGTGAGCAGAAGCTCAGTGGTGACTGCCCTTGAGCGCTGGGCTTGCAGTGCGGAAGTGGCGAGGGTCACATGGTGCCTGCCACGCGCCGAGATTGATGCGGCTGAGCAGCGGTCTGAACTTGAAGGATCGCCGAAGCCTCACAGCAGGGGGGTTAGCTCTGAGCGGGGACACGGAAGACCGCGAAAGTAGTGTGCAGCCCTGCCTGGTGTTCACTCCGGCTGTACCCTACCTGTCCGCCGTTGGGCGGGGCACCGGTCCGTCAGCTTTGCAGCCTCGTCACCACTGGGGTTGCAGTGCAGAGCCCCACGGAACAGAAGTACGCAGACTATGGGGCTGGTAAACTGTATCTTTATTTATACAATTCTCTCTATAGGGTAGAGTCGGTCACCATCAGCAGTCTCTCTCGTACGACTCTGCTCACGCCCCCCGCGTCACGCCCCATCGAGATACCTCGCCTGAGTCAGTTGACTGCGGGGAGCTAGACCGCACACTACAATATCAAGATGCTCGTTCTTGTAACTCTCGCTTTTCAATATTTAATCACTCATCTGTTACATGGTCACTTCACCCGGTAATAAGAGTGCATTTCTGTCTGATGGGTGTCGTTTGTCCAGGTCAATTTGCAACTAACTACACGTCATTGTATTCCTCCATGACATAAAATGAAGCATTTAATTAGAATTGCTGTGCAGTACTAGATCTGCTCTCAGCTGTAGACAATCCCCCCAAACTACATTAACTCTGATTAATAAATGTATACTGTGCACCAGCAGATCAGGGTTTGTTGGGGGGAGGGGTCTTGCGGAGGGGGTATTATTGATATTGAACATTCATTCCTAGTCAACATTTGCGATATCACACAGAAGTAGACTTTATTCTGGGCCTTTCTATTGTCTGGTGCAGCAATTACGTTAAATTACAGGCTGTTCAATGAAATGAAAGTATTTTGCATTTTATTCTTCCTTAAAGTTTAGTAATCAGGTGGCTTGGACGGCAATGAGGACAGTCATCTGATTTCCGTCGGCTCCGCAACCCTGAGGCTAAACAACCCGCCAAACAAGCCAAAATGAGCCGAACACAGCAACAAAGCACAGGAACGGACGGGGGAAACCCAGGGCAATAAGGAAATAGAACGTGCAGGAGAGGTGAGCGGCGATAACACGGAGATATAAGGCCTACCATCCACCACAGGGCGGAGGCGACTGGGAGACAAAATGGCGCCCTGAGACATTGGCAGCCCCTGTGAGAACGGCGCCGGACAGAGAAGCGAGCTAAAGGGCGCCACACCTCTCGGTTCCCGCTACCTGATGTTTTGAAGGCACTGGAAACAAAAAGGACATCGAATAACGAACGACCCAAATACCCAGGCAGGAAGCGCTGAAGCAGACAGGCGGCACATCCTTGCACAGTGAGCGGAGACAGGGGCGAGCGACGTGGGAGAGACCGCTTGATTTCAAGCCTACCGAGAGGTACAATCGCCAAACAAAGTAAGCGGGCCGGAAGTAGCTGCTGGTGAAAGCGCCATTACCGGAAGTCTTTACCGCTGAAAACAGGAAATGACGTGGCCGGAAGCGGAAGGGCGGAGCAACCGGAAGAACAACCAGGCAGAGAGGTAAACACCGAAGCCAGCGGAGCGGTCCTGAGCCCCCAGACCCGGACGAGAGGCAGGAGGGAAACGGCGAAGAGGGGCGAGGGAGGGGCTCCACCCACTGAGCGCTACGGAACGAAGCGGTGTGTTACTACAGCCGGCCACTGAGACCAACATAGTGGAGCATACGGGCCCCAGCCCAAACGGAGATCAAGCGACGCTGGAAGGTGCCCAACAGTGCAGACCCGGCAGGAGAGAGGCGCGCATAGGTGGGGTGGAAGGACAGTTAAGGAAGCAAAAAGGCCATACAGACACCTCCTGACCGAAAGAGGTGAAGCCCACAGAGAGCTGCAGTCCGCAGTGCACCAAACCGCCAGTCCACCGGAGGGCAACTCCACCCCCCATTTGAGCAAGGAGCCGTGTGAACACACAAACGCCGCAAAAACAGAAGGGGAGAAGTAGAACTAAGGGGCTAAACACCAGCAGGAGACACAAGACCGCAAGTAACCTCCCCTAGACAAGAGACCAGACCCCGCACGTCAGAAAGGGCAACACAACATACCAGCTGAGGCTAACTAAGACAGCCACATAACGCCTCCATACAACCAGACCGCCAGAATCGCACCGGCGAGAGGGGGGCACAAGACACAAAAGGCCTGCAGAGCAAAGACCAGGCGGCAGAACACACGCTGGCAGGGCCAAAGGCAAAGACCAGAACGAGGCATATCAGAGAGCCCAGCAGATATAGAATCCAAAGCACTCACACACTGGCGGCAAAAACTACAAACATACCTAAAGTGGTCCAAGCAGAGGGGCGGCTAGACAACGTTCTATCCAGAAGGGGCATCGGGTCAATGGCAGGCAACGAAGGGAAGACGATGGGCGACCAAAAAAAAAACAAAATAGACAACCAAGCATCCCCACTTAAGAACAGAGGCAAAGCAGTCACCCTTGAGACCATCCTAAAGAAAATAAATGAAGGCAATGCAGTGGCGAAGGAGACAAAACTCAAAGTGGAGAACATGCAGCTCGAGCTGGCGGCCATAAGAGCAGACCTCCACAGCACAAACATAAGAATGGAGGCAGCAGAGAGCCGAATAGGCTCAGTGGAGGATGACACAAACGAAAACACCAAAGCCATAGCGGAGCTGCAGAAAGCCACCAAAAACATACAGAAGCAGCTAGCAGAGAAGGACGACAGGGCAAGAAGAGGTAACGTTAGAATCCTGGGCGTATCTGAAGGGACCGAAGACAAGGCAGGTTCATGTGCAGCCATGCTAGAGGAGATGATCTTCCTGCTCACAGGCATCACTTTCGAGAGAGGCTTCGAAGTGCAAAAGGCCTACAGAGTTCCAACAGGGAAACCAACGACAGGCAGGGGGCCAAGGGCAATAATATGCAACCCGCTCAGATCAAACCAAACAGACGCTATCTTCGCCTATGCCAGGAAACATCAAAACCTTACGTGGGAAGGGAGCAAAATCGTCCTAACCCAAGACTACTCGAAGCCAACAGTAGAGCTAAGAAAAGGATTTCTAGCCCTCAGAGAAGCACTGCGTAAAAGAGGAGCCACTTTCAGTTTCGTTGCACCGGCCCGGTTTAAAGTAACAGACAAATGGAAGACAATGTTTTTCGACTGTCCAGGGGACCTAAGGAACTACCTGCAAGGACCTCCAGCAGAAGAGATGGAGCAAACAAAGAAGAACCCCCTAGCAGCAAAGAGAAGTGCCTCACCCGAAGGGAACGGTCATCTGGAGTAAGGTACATTACGGACCACGACAAACAACATAAATACCTCATCGGACTCAGGACAGGCAAACTGAACTAAACCCAAACAGACGCAACATACACGCCAGGTCTGTTCACCACGCCCGGCGATCCACAGAGAAGGATGCTGACTGGGTTTTGTGTTTGCTTTTGTGTTCTTTTTTTTTCAACTACCTCATGGCTACACCAAGGAAGAACAACTCTACCTCAGGGATGATGCGGGGCAGAGGAACTTTGTCGTTGCACACCCAATCAGCAAGTATGGGGGGGCGGGGGGAGGGAAGTGGGGGGGAGGAGGGGGGGGGAGAAGAGGGGAACGGGGGGGTGCGGGAAGCATGTACATGGGTCTACTTACTATCACTTTCTCTTTTCCTACTACCTTTCTCTCTATACACCCACACCTTGGAGCAGCAAATGCGTACGCAGACGTAGAGACACAGATCCACACACACCACAGAGGCAAAAGGCGCACAGAGGGGGGCCACACAAGCCGCGAAATATGGAGATGCACAAATGACACACAACAACCAGAGTAGCAACCAGTGCAGCATCACGGCCGATATTAAGATAGTGTCCCTAAACGTCAAGGGCCTCAACAGCCCAGTGAAAAGGAGGAAGATACTCGAACACCTCAGGAAACAAAAAAGCGACATATATGTGCTCCAAGAAACAAGACTAGAAGCAGCAGACATCAGGCGCATAAGCGCAAACTGGATAGGGGAAGTAGTGGGATCACCTGCGCAGAACAAGAAGAACGGGGTGGTAACAATCATCAGCAGAAAGTCCAACATAGCAGTGGTAGACTCACAGGCAGACACCCAAGGAAGAACAATTGTGACCACACTAAGAAGAGCGGGAGAGACATTCCACGTAGCAAACATATACGGCCCCAACTGCGAGGACAAACAATTCTGGGATGGGGTAGGTGCACAACTGCACACCCTACCGCTTGACGACCTACTGATCGTCGCGGGGGACATGAACCAAGTCCTCGACCCATCCATCGACAAACACCCACATAGACCCAGCCAATCAGCAACGAATACCAACATCCTAAAGAACCTATGCTCCAAACTAAAACTGAAAGACCCATGGCGCCTAAGCAACCCGGATGCCAGAGAATACACATTCTACTCCAACCCACACAACTCTTACAGCCGAATAGATCATATCCTAATGTCAGAAACACACACCCACCTCATAGACCACACGGAGATAAGCCCCAGATCAGTATCAGACCACTCACACATAAGCCTAACGCTATCAGGCAAGCACAACGAAAAGCCATCCCGCAGATGGAGATTCGATGATAGCCTACTCCAGCACCCCCCAGCGAAGGCTGAGATAGAAGAGGCAATGAAGGAATACCTTCTAATAAATGACACACCAGAGATAAACAGGGAAGTACTATGGGACGCCCTAAAAGCCACCATCAGGGGCACTGTAATGACCATCAAGGGCAGGATGAACAGAGGAAGGAACAAGAGAATTGAAGACCTAGAGAAAGAGATTAAGGAGCTGGAGAACAGCCACATAGCCAAAATAGAAGACAGCAACACACTCACGAACCTCACCAGACGGAAGTACGAGCTTAATAGAATACTGAGTGAGAGGGCAGGGACCTGGATTAACAAATACAAGTCTATCAACCTCTGTACCGCAAACAAGGCAGGCAAAAACCTAGCGTCATACCTAAAGGGTAAACAGAAACAGCACACAATAGACGCAATCAAAGACAGACATAGCAAGTCCCACACTGCAAACAGGGACATCCTAGAGGTCTTCAGAGCCTTCTACGAGGAATTGTACACCAGGGACGACACACTCAAGAAGGATGGGGGAAAGGAGCTGCTAGAAAGCATAACCACACCTACACTATCCGACAGAGAACGCGACATCTTAGAGCAGCCCATAACGGAGGATGAGATAGAGAAAGCCTCAGCAAACCTCAAAGACAATAAGGCACCGGGGCCAGATGGTTTCACAGCGGCCTTTTACAAGCAATATCTGCTCACCCTAAAACACACTCTGAAACAAGTATTCACGGAATGTGTCCAGACTGGACGCATGACACCATCAATGGCTGAAGCAAACATAATCGTAATACCCAAGGAAGGGAAGGACACGAATGAGGCGAGGAATTTCAGACCGATCTCCCTCATAAACGTAGACGGCAAGATATACGCAAAGATACTAGCCAACAGACTCAATGCGTACCTACCAAAACTGATACACAACTCTCAGGTGGGATACATCAAAAACCGGATGTCCCATGACAACACCAGACTACTATGCCACATAATCAACCACTCATCCCGAAGCAACAATGCAGCTGTCATGATTGCCCTAGACGCCGAGAAGGCTTTCGACAGAGTCTCATGGCCCTTTTTAGACCACTGCATGGAGAAATTTGGGTTAGGGCCAAAATACAGAGGGATGGTGATGGCTCTATACAACAACCCCAAAGCGCGGGTGGTGGTCAATGGAGGCATATCAGATACACTACACCTAGGCAGGGGAACAAGACAAGGCTGCCCACTCTCACCAGCACTGTTCCTATTAGCTATAGAACCGCTCCTCACGATGATAAGAACAAACAAGGACATAGCGGGTATACCTATAGGAGGAGAAACATTCAAATTAGCAGCATACGCCGACGATGTACTAATAGTCACGGAAGACCCAGAAAGATCAATCAAGGCACTGACTGACACTATCGAAAAGTATGCGCAGGTGTCAGGGTACAAACTCAACACAGACAAATCTGAGTGCAAACCTCTAAACATCCACACCACAAGAACGGTACTGGGAACATCTGGTTTAACCTGGCAACAGAAGCCCATAAAATACCTAGGCATCCTCTTCGAGAGAGACCTAAGAACGACACTAGACCAGAATGAACAAGCAACAATCCGGAAAATTAAAGATAAAGTAGAAGGGTGGTCCCCAAGATTTACAACATGGTGGGGGAGAGTAGAAGCGATAAAAATGATGCTCACCCCTATGGTCAACTACATGCTAACCATGCTCCCACTCACCAACACAGAAGACTTCCACAAGAGACTAGACAAAATACTAAACAACTTCTTGTGGAGGGGGAAAAAACCCAGAATAAGCCTGCACAAGCTTAGACCCTCAAAAGACCAGGGTGGTTTAAACATAACTAACTTCAAGCGATTCCAGGTAGCCTGCATAGCCAGACAGGGGCTACACTGGTTAGACCCAAGACAGGAATACATCCCAGCATGGCTCACACTCGAGCGAGGACTACTAAAGGGCATGAACCCCATCGCCCTACTCACCGCCACTCGACACCCAGCGGCCAAGGACAACCCAGTCCTAAAGAACACGAAGTTAGCACTTCTAAGTGTTGACAAAGTCCTGACGACAAGCATTAAGGGAGGTCAATCAGAATCCATCTGGTACAACCCTAAGTTAAGATATAAGGATAGGGTCCTAGACATGCACGAATGGTACAAACACGGCATATCCACTGCCCAAGACATACAAAAACAAGGCGAGTATACAACATTCGACACCCTCAAGGAAACTCACAACCTACAATCCATAGAGCTCTACAACTTCCTGAAAATAAAAGTTGCAATCAGAAAGGCGAACCTCCACAACCGAACGTCATCACTCACACAGCTGGCAACCAGTCTCAACACACTAGGACACCAAGTAGCACACCTCTACAAAACACTCCGCCCCCAAAAGACTAAACTCAATGATAAGCTTACAGACTTCTGGGGAGGTGCAGTAGGAAGGGAACTCAGCGAGAACGAGAAAGCGGAACTATGGAGATCAACTTCTAGGAAAAAAATAACCGCAACGCTAAACCAGACCAAATACTGGCTAGTACACAAGGCATACTGGACACCGGCCCGCCTGTCTGCCCTGGGGATCCGAGACAGCGATACATGCTGGAACTGTGACAATGAGAGGGGGGACCTAGACCACTTGCTTATCAGCTGCCCTAAAATCAGGGGATACTGGGACAGAATTGGGAAACTCATCAAAGAGATCACTGGAGTAGCCATACACATAGATTTCCCGAGTCTAGCCCTAGGGTTCACATCCCCGTCCATCACAACAAAAGAGGAACGCGACCTCGTTGACCTACTGCTGACGGCTGCAGTCAAAATAGTCCTAAGTAACTGGAAGGACACCTCAAAGGCGGCACCCAAGGCATGGCTAAACTGGGTCACGTTCCTAAGGGGGGCAGACAACATCGCAGCGAAACACACGCCGAAAACTCACAGGCAGGCAAACATGTGGGAACCCCTTGACCTCTACCTATCCTCGCAGAAACCCCCATAGGAAAGATCATCAACGCCCGCAGAAGGCGGCACCCCGCAGATCCACGCGCTAACAAAAAGAAACCAATACGCTAGGCTCCTCCACTCTTTCTCTCTCGACGTCTATCCACTATCCCCCCCTTCGTGCGGGGCGTGAGCCAAGACCGCGGTACAAAGGTACATCGCGGAAAGGATATCAGGATATGACGACATGTTGGACATGGAAAACGAACTCAGAAACTGACACTCGAACAAAGCCATGGAACGACGGTGGCTAACACCCCCTCCCCCTTCCCACCCCTCCCGCCCTGGGCGCCCTTCTCTTTCTCTCCTTTCTGCCTTTTCTCTTCTCCTTTTTCCTCCACTCATGTATACTCCGTGCTCCATGTAAATATATATATTTTTTTATATATACAATAAAAAATTACGGAAATCAAGAAGTCATTCGAGAGTCAACCAATGGAACACTTTCCTTGAACCATTTTTTTGTGTGCAGATTTATGTAGCGAAAACTCGAGCAGAAGATATTGGAGCGCTTTACATGAGCACCAGTTACGTTACACAAGGACACTTTTTTTTTGTTGGTAGGCACGGGGAGATTGAGTGATTTGTGATTAAGTGATTTGCCTCTCTCACCCCTACATCATGCCTCAAGTCTAACTTTAAAGGGGAGAACACAGCCCTCTTCCTCTTTACTGGGATTGTCTGTTTTGAAGGCACCAAAAGACATTTCTGGTACTCTGAGATGTAAATGTGATTCAAGTATTCATGCAGAGATTCTGAATTTCCAACATTTCCGCCATCAAACTCAAATAAATCTTCTTCGCTAAAAAAAAAAAAAAGTTTACTAATCAAACTGAACACTGTTGAGGGGTAATTCATTCTGCAGCCAGAAGGTGGCGCTGCTGTATCAGTAATAAAGCCCATCGACCAAGTTTAGTGTTTCGTTTCGTTGCTAAACAGCGGTCATTGCTAGAAAGTTACCTATTTACGATGGTATTGAAAGGGCGAGATTTTGATCGATACCTTATATCTATTGATCCAAACCTCGATCTGGTCGACTGAACCTTTATTGCCTGTCTTGGAAGGAAACAGTACACCTATCTGCAAGTTAGTTCACCCAATAAAGGACTCTACTCTTAAAGATCACGGACAACTTCTAGGTTTCAAAAGTTTATTGTAAAGATATAATGAGCTGCAAATACAAGCATCTCAGAATGAGATTCACGAGATACACAGGTCCAATTACATACATGTGCTCTCGAAAAGCCCTCAGACGAGCAACAGAAATCACTAACACAAGTTCTAAAAATAGCAAAGCTATCAGCATAGACGCATATCTCTCCTTCATTTAGGTTGGAGGAAAACAAACACAGGTTAGGCGTCCCTACCCTGTTCTAGATGGTATCCCTACTTAACCAAATCCCAACCTAACAAAGGTGTCAGCAATGAATGACCCCCAAGGGAAGTCACCCACTCTAAGTCTCTTGGTGAAAACCTAAAGTTCTCCAGTCATGACCCCTCACTGCCTACCCATCCGCTCTCTAAAGGGTCCTCAGGTCTCTGCTCTAACTCCACCCAGGGGTGCTGTCCCTAATACAAAACAGTCAACAACATTTGAGACGCCCCTTGCGAAACGCCTCTCACGTGGTGCAACTTCAGGCTTTTTCCATGATGCTTTGTATTGGGCCTCAGACGTTAGAGTTGACCTTGCTTCTCAGTCTCTTCTCCGGCCCGCTGATACCCCTTAAACATTCCAGAACCCTCCTCCATGTCTGGGCCGTCTACTGAACAGACCTCTATTCATTCACTTATAATTGGATCCCCCCTTTCCTGTTGCAGACAGATATCTGCCGCCAAGAACCCAACTCTCATAGACTTCTAAAAAGGCTTGCAACATTTCTCAGCCCAGACATGTACGTGTAAATCACTGCTAAAACATTTCAGGCCTACAATATTTCACATTATGATTATAGCATTCAAATTCTTCATTTAATTAAAGCATGTTAAACTCTTATTCTATTATTTAGAAAACATTATTCTAAATCACGGCCCATTAATGCAATGACCAAAAACGTTAAACAATCTGTGTCGTGAAAAGAAACACCTTCCCTTTTAGCTCCAGCTCTGGCCCTGAGGCCTACCACGTTCTGCGTTTTACCACAGACCATCTTATATGTTAACAGCTACACGACATAGATTCAAAATAATCACGTCTAATAAAATCATATAATGTCACACATTTCTGTATTAGTTCCACTTCTACTTAAATCTCTATATTAGCTATACATTTAGAATATAATTTCAGATACTATTAGCACTCATGGCATTTCTCATCATGACTTGTGCTTACTATAGGTAAGTGTGATGTACTCATACATTTATATCAGTTTGCGCTCTCTCAGTTCCCCCCTTTGATGACCTCTCGGGGTCATCACTAACATTTAAACTGCAGTTATTGCTGGCATTCTCTGCGCTTCCAGAGCTCTCAGGCTCCTGTACTGATTATCTTGTATGGCAGCCAATCTCTGCAACTGTTCTCTTTGGGCCCTTTCTGACCTTCTTGCTCTGTACCATTTGAATACCCTCACCAATCCCCACAATATTATCCCACAGATCAATATTATGATGATAGGCTTTAGGATATACCAAATAAAGCTTTTGCCTAAGGTGGAAAACCACCCTCCAACTGTACTCATTCCATGGCCCACCTTTTCCCAGACATTTTCTCTACTCAAGTCTTCGATCTCTTTGTGTATATTAGTTATGTTCTTAATAACTTTCTCAAGGGGTTTTGAAAGGTCTGGAATGTAAGTGCAACATTCCTGAACCTTCAAAGCCTTACAGACTCCGCCCTCTTTTGCTAATAAGACATCTAATGCAAGCCGATTTTGAAGAACCATAGCCCTTATCGATTGCATCTCTCCTTCTACCAGCATTAAGGACTGAGCAGTGCTGGCAGACAACCTGTCGACAACTGTTGCCAGTCGTCTAATTTTAACATCATTAAGGATTATTCCCAAAAGAGGGAACATAGCTCCAAAGACATCTCCAACCATTTCTGCATCGCCTAAATCTCTCCTTCCCCTCGATGATGTCTGGCCCTCAATGATCAATAAGTCTTGTGCATGATATATTTTGGGGAAGACAATTGCCAAGTAACATGATCCATACCAGTTGTCAGGTAGTCTCACGTAAGCATTTCTTCCACATACAAAATACACATTTGGAATTACTTGCATTCCCTTCAGGAAATCCTTAGTGTAGTACTCTAAATTAAAAGCATGTTCACAGTCAACTTCACCCACGTATACATTTTCATAATACGTTTTGGCTCGGTGAAGACATAACTTTCCTTTCTGCGCTTTATCTAAAGCTATTGGACCACTACTACCCTTTCTCTTATGTGACTTCTCTTCCTCGGTCCAATCTAATTTCCCTTGTCCTGATTTTTTCAAAATCTTTTGTCTCCTGTAACGATCATCCACCTGCCCTATGAACTTTTTCTCGACTTCTGACACCTTGCATGTCAGATTATTTCTACGGGCATGTGAAGTATCTAAGGTAATCCAAGGAATGAAGAATTTGGCCAATCTGTCTTCACTCTTCCAGTAATCCCATTTATTCATCTGCTTATAATTCGGGACTTCTGGCAACACAGAATCATAATTGGAGAAATAGTATTCAAAACTATCTCTCTCATAAAATATACTAAGCAATAAGCTACATGTAATGCCATATGTCAGAGGGAGGTGATGATATCGAATTCCTTCATCTACAGACGCAGGCAACTGCATGCAGACGTAGCAATCCTTAACCTCCATGGCATCCACGTATTCATACAAAAGTTTAGCATAAGCATTTGACCTAAAGTCTCCTTGGGACTCGTCTACATGTAACCTGCGGGCTTCTGCAGCCAATAACGCTTTCTCTTGAGTGTTTTCCCTTTTCTCACCTGCAACAGTGGGTGTAAGTGTTACTACAGAATTCGCATCAGTTACCTTTACCTCTTCCTCATGTCCCTTTACATAAGAAATTGTTACCACTAAAGCTATTAATATTATCACTCCTACTATTAGTGTACCTATTATACATTTAGCTCTGCGGTTCGGGGTGCCGGCCTCCATTTCGTCAGACAATCTAGCTTTCCCTTTCTCTTTGCAAAAAGTTCTTTTCCTCTCGTTCCTTTACAGTCTCTTTCAATCCCTTTTTGTCTTTAGAATCCACACAGCTGGAGGCTGACAGCCTTTTTCGCAAAAAAGTCCTTTCACAGTTCAAAAAGACAACCCTAGCCCTTCTCCATCCACTCAAGGGGTTCCCTAAAATTCTCTGCTTCCTGGGCGCTAGGTAATCTTCTTTTCTTCTACTTGCTTTATTTACAAAGTCCTTTAACAATCGACTATTAGATTTGTGGTTGCAGCTTCAATAGCATAGTTCAATATTTCCATGCGAAGAGTATGCTCTTCATGTGCTGTTATCGTGGTACCAAAGTCGGGGAATTTCAATTCTGTAAGAAACATGTGTTTTAACTTGCTGAGGCGGGGAGGTCTGGGGAGCACGAATGTTAGTGACCCTTCTTGTTCGACACCGGGTACCAACAGTTGTATTTCCACGGTGATAATGGGCTCAGAACTGGACACCACCACCGCTCGGATCCTCCCTGTCTCCGGTTTCACAGACATTTGTCGCCAGATATGTCCACTCAGGTGTGGAGTATCTTCTGTTAGGCACACGCACTCTTCTTGACCTTCTTCGGTCTGGTGCTTCAGCGCCCTGAGCACCTTCTTCTGGGTCTGAGTCTTCTGATATCGGAGGAAGGGTTGCTTCTGGAGTTGACCTCAGGCTAGAACTTCTTCTTTGCGGCCAATTTGCTTCTCCACGTGCCCTTCTACTCCTTCTCCTTCTGGTCTGTTCTCGCTCTCTTTCAGACCTGTCAGGGTCAGACTCGTACTCCCAGCTGTCTTCTCCTTCTGTAGCGTCTTCTGTTTCGCTGTTGTACTGACCGTCCTCAGCTTGGTCAGACTCGTTCCCTGCTTCCACTGGCACCTCTACAGCTTGGCTAGCCCCCTCTATGGCTTCTTGGTCCTCAGCTGGACGTCCATCCGAGAGAGGAGCTGTTTCCAGAGGTGCTGGAACCCTTTTCGTATGCGACGCGTGTATCCAGTTGGGCAGGCCTCCCACCTTTACAGCTGTACTTGTGATCAGGATAACCTGGTAGGGCCCACGCCAACGAATATCCAAGCAGCTTCTTCTCACATGTTTCTTCACCAGGACCCAGTCCCCCGGATACAGGTCATGGCAAGGGCCCTGGCACGCTGGAACCTCTGCAGCCTGCACCTGAAGGGACACAGAACGCATGGCGTCAGACAGCCCCTTACAATAGTCCAGGATCATATCATCTGTGATATTTAACAGTGCAGTAGCTGGAATAGATGGCAGTCTCATTGCTCTCCCCATTAACACCTCATGTGGTGACAACCCTGTTCTTCTGTCTGGGGTACTACGAAGGCTCATGAGTACCAATGGCAGGGCGTCAGGCCAATTCAGGGTCGTTGAGGAGCAAACTTTCGCTATTCTGGACTTGATCGTGCCATTAATTTGTTCCACAATTCCTGAGGCTTCTGGTCGGTAACTGCAATGGAGCTTTTGGTCGATATTCAGTGCAACACAAATCATCTTCACAAGCTCGCTGTTAAAATGTGTTCCCCTATCTGATTCCAAAAAGGCCGGCACCCCGAACCGAGGGATAAGTTCTCTAAGCAGTAACTTAGCCACTGTGAGGGTGTCGCACCTACGTGTAGGGTATGCCTCAACCCACCTGGAGAACACACAAACAACCACCAAGACATAGCGGAGGCGGTTGCATCTTGGCATTTCAATGAAATCTATCTGCATTCTGTTGAATGGACCTCCAGACCTTCCTATGTGACTTAGTGCAACTGGTGTTCTTTTCCCTACATTCAGCTGCTGGCAGGTCACACAACGCTGGCACACTGCTTCTGCTGCTATTCTAAACTTAGGATTGTACCAAGTCTGTCTAAACACTCTCAGCATAGCATCTCTCCCTAAGTGTACGGGACCATGTATGAGTCTAGCCATTGGACTCACCATCTCATTGGGCAACACTGCTCTGCCGTCTGCTGAGACCCAAAAATGAGTCTCACCCATTACACATCCTGCCTTTTCCCATGTTTCTTTCTCAGAATCAGGAGCATTTTCTTGCATGGTTGACAATTCATCCCAAGTATCAACAGTTTCCAGTATCATGGCTAATTCAGTTCTTACATTTATTCCACCCACATCCACCTCTGTGAAAGAGTAACCTTGTTCTGCGCAATACCGCGCAACTTCATCAGCATATCTATTGCCTTTCGAAACAAAGTCCTCATTTTTGGTATGTGCGATGCACTTTACAACTGCGATACTTGCTGGACATTGCAATGCTTCTAACAACAAGCGCACAAACTCTCCATTGCGAATGGGAGAGCCTGAAGAAGTCATGAACCCTCTTTGAGACCATAACTGCCCGTAATCATGAACTACCCCAAACCCGTATTGGCTGTCGGTGTAGATGGTGACTCGAATTTGATTGCCTGCTAAGCAAGCACGTGTTAGGGCAATAATCTCGGCTACCTGAGCGGAGTGTACTCCTTCCAGGCACCCAGCTTCCACAACTCCTTCAATTGTACAAACAGCATAAGCTGCTCTCAACTGCCCAACTTCGTCTCTTACACATGAGCCATCGACAAAGAAAACTTCATCTGGGTCCGTCAGTGGCTCATCCACGATGTCGGGTCTGGGTTTGGTGCATAGTTCAGTCACATCGAGACAGTCATGGTCTGTATATTCATCATCATCATCAATATCATTTGGAAGTGGCATTAAGGTAGCAGGGTTCAAAACAGAGCATCTCTTGAGGGTCACGTTCTCTGCAGCAAGAATAACTTGCTCATAGCGCGTGAGCCTGCTATTGGTCAGATGCTGTGTTTTGGTCCTGGTCATCAACAGTTCAACAGAATGTGGCACGCACACCTCTAACGGGTGCCCCATAACGATATTTTCACATCTCTCAATGCTGACACCCGTTGCAGCAACGGATTTGAGACATCCGGGCAACGCTGCGGCTACTGGGTCTAAAGTAGCTGAAAAATAAGCAACTGGTCTACGGGCATTCCCATGGATTTGGACCAACACAGACAACGCACAACCTTCTCTCTCACAACAGTAAAGAAAGAATTGTTTATTGTAATCAGGCATTCCCAATGCCGGAGCACGACACAGGTCCTCTCGCAACTGTAGGAACGCCATCAAACAGTCTTTGTCCCATGGTACCGGATCACTCACCTCTTTGTGCGTCAGTTTTTGCAAGGGCTTTGCTTTCAGTGAAAAGTTCACGATCCACTGTCGGCAATAACCCACCATCCCTAGGAACATCCTGACCTCTCTCTGTGTCTGAGGCGCGTTCATTTTCATGATCGCCTCTATCCTGTCTGGTGACACCTTTCGTTTGCCTTTCTCAATTCTGTGTCCTAAGTACTGTACTTCTGTCAGGCAGTACTGCAATTTTCCCGGGGACACCTTGTGCCCATTGGCAGCTAGGTGATTTAACAAAGCAATGGAATCTTCCCTGCAAGCTTCTTCTGTTTCTGACGCCACAAGGAGGTCGTCTATGTACTGGACCAGAACTGACTTCTGGGGCAGCACTAGACTTTCAAGATTTTTCTTCAGAAGCTGGTTAAAGATCGATGGACTCTCTGTATACCCCTGAGGGATACGACACCATGTTAGGACGCGATTTTCCAGCTTAAATGCGAAAAGAAAATGGCTATCTTCGTCCAAAGGGATCGAAAAGAAAGCCTGACAAAGATCTATCACAGTGAACCACTCTGCTTGGAATGGAATCTGAAACAGTATCACTGATGGATTCGGTACCACTGGACAACATGAAACGACTATGTTATTAATCTTTCGAAGGTCCTGCACTATCCGAAATTTCCCATTTGGTTTCTGCAGACCCATAATCGGGGAGTTACATGGACTACCCACGATTTCTTTCAGTATTCCCTGTTTAATCATGGACTCGATCACGGGTTTTATGCCTGCAATCGTTTCTGGAGTCAATTTATACTGGGGTGTTCTTGGGAACTCAGCATGCGGTTTCACTACAATTTTCACTGGGTCCACCCCTTTGACTAATCCAATCTCTTCCCCAGTGAAATCCCATACCTCTGATGCCACTGTCTCTCTCAAATCCCAGGGAAGCTCGTCTACTGTCAAAGTAGGGTACAGCTCCACACATATTCTTGAGTTTGCAACTTTGAAATCTGCATCATCATCATTAGTCAATACCTCCACTCCCTGGGGTGTACAATATATAGTACAATTCAATTTGCACAACAGGTCTCTTCCTAGCAGACACACAGGGCTTGAATCGCAAACCACAAATTGGTGCTCATCGCTGTACTTCCCTATTTTCACCTGTACCGGTTCTGTCAATTGGCTGGTTATTCTCCTGTTTGCGACCCCTACCACCTGTATGGTCTCTCCAGACATGGGCAGGTCTGGAACTGCAGCTGATCTGATCGTGGATCTAGTGGCTCCTGTGTCCACCAGAAATGTCGTAGGGCACCCTGCTACTTCTGCTTCCACATAGGGTCCCCTCTGATCTACCTCTAAGGCTGCCCCAAGGGTGCAGTCTTCTCTTTCCACTCTCTGTCCGGTTAATGGGTCCACATAATAGCATTCTTCACCTTCCACAAACAGGGGCATTTGTCTATAGGTCTTACCCATACTCCCTACTCGAGGAGGTTGCGGGAACTGGGCTCGGGGAGGAGCCCCCCCCCCTTTGAGCACCTTTCCTTGGTATGGCGTCGCCCCTCTCATAGGTGCGCTCTGGACCTCTTCCTCCTCTATCTCTTGCTCTCCTATCTCTACATTGTAAGGGCACTCGCGTTTCCAATGCCCCAACTCGTTGCACTGGTGGCACCTAGTCGTTTTCTTCAAGGTAGCTATGTCTACTCTGGGTCTGAAGGTAGTACTCTCCTCATTACCCTTGTTCTGACTGTACTGCTTCTTACCTCCTGTACCTGTCCCTTGCTGCTGTTGTTGCGGTCCCCCCTTTCCTGCTGCCTGCAATTGTACCACCATCAGCTTCTCTTTTAGTTTCTTAGCCTTGGAGTCTACCTCATCACAGCAGTACCTGGCATATCTCAGTATTTCATCTAGGGGTCTACTTTGCCAACAAATCGAGTGTTGCTGAATCATTAAACTAATATCCGGTCTCAGTCCCAGGACGAACTTGGACACAAATTGCCCTATGTCCTTTGGATCCATTACATCCAAGCCGCTATACTGTTTAAACGCCTTCAGCAATCTCTCGTAATATTCATGGACTGTCTCTTTGGGTTCCTGTCTCGTTCTGTCTATTCTGACCCAATCTATGTCTTGCATTGGCACTTTTTCTTTCAGCCAAGTCATCACTCTCTCGAATTTTGCCATCACGATCTCGGACGGCCCATTAGTCCTAGCATCTCTCTCTGGCTCCGTTGTGGGCCACTCAGCGCTAACCTTGCATGCTGTCCACAGATCTCCTGGTACTACAATGTCAAACAGCGTGTTCAGATCTATCCATAGGACTTTTGAGATCTTTACAAACCTCTCGACTTGCTTGTACCACTCCACGGGGCTCTCTCGTAACTTGGGGAAAGATGTGGTAAAAGCAGCTAAATCTCCCCTACTCCAAGGGACATGTACATAGCTCCCATTGGCAACTTCACGCAAAGGGTAAGCTTCTATTCCCTGCTGTCCTGGTGTTATACCAATCATGCTTCTTCTGCCGGTCCCTTTCTTGGACCACCTCTCTTCCCATTTATCTAGTGCCCTCCATGTCCTTATTCCAGTAATCAATTCCCTTATGTGTGTTTTCAGCCCAATCGTTCTCCTCTCATCTAGATCTCGATCTGAGTAATGTAGCCTGTGGTTACCCTGTAATGCTTTGGTTCTTGACAAGTCCACCATATATTTGCCTGCTAGTTCGACTAACTTCTCATGGACTGCTCTCGCCTTTCGTGTGATGTCCTTTGCCATATACAGTATTTCATCCTGTTCATACATTTCCATTCTTTCTAAAGGCAGGGTACCATCTACCATGTCATCCAGATCTGACCTTAAGCTGGAGACATCAAGTCTCTTGGCTTTTATCTCAGCTCGCAATATGTCTTTTGAAGGGGGCTCACTGGTCTCCCTCCCATCCCAACTTCGAGCTCTGCGTTTGGGCTCAGGAGAATTAATGGGTGGCCTCCCTTGCTCCCATCTCTCCAGGTCCCATGCTCGGCCATCCAATCTTGGAAGGTGATGGAACACGGGCCTTTTATCCCTACTCTCTCTCTGCCCACTCTCGTCTTCTTCTCTCCTCTCACCGCACATCTCTCTGTTATTTTCCCTCTGGTCGCTACACTCCCTTTGCCTCGTATCGCTCAGTATCCGATACGATCCTTCCTGGTTCCCCATATTCCCTGGGCTGCGCTCATTTCTGTCATCACAGGGACTATGGTGCGACCTCTCACAACTCCCATTCTGTTCTCTGGTGCCAGGCACACAGTGTGGACACTTAAAGCTGTTCCTGTACTCTTGCGCTCTCCTCTCCCCTTCACTGAGTATTGGGCACGCCACCCCTTCACTCCCGGGGCCCCCGTTTTCCAGGTCTGTTCTACCTCCATTCCGGGCCCAATGGGTGACTCCCCTACTCCCTCTACAGTCCCACTCCGGGCTACTCTCCCCAGCCCCGCAGTGAGTTCGTGCTCTGCTGTCCTGACTTTCCCTTTCTGCTTCTGCAGCATTGATGCACTTTTGAGCCTTCACTGCCTCATCCCACTGCTTCATGTACTCATTTAGCTCTTGAAAGGATTTTCGTCCAGATCCCCTCAGATCCATTGGCCATCTAGGGCCCCCAGGATCTCCTCCTGGGTCCCCTGCTGTGTGCATCGGGGTACTCCACTCTCTGGGTATTGGCATCTGACTTGGGGAATTAGTGGTATCGTTCCTCCTTGCCTGCTCTGCTCTTTCTCTGTCTTTCCGTTTCCGTTCTTCCCCTTTTGCTCTCTCTTGGTCATATATCGATATTATAGGACCTATGGTAACAGGTACCTGTAGTGCATCTGGCAATGGGTAGGATGTGGCGCTTTCCGTTTCCGGCGCTCTTTGTACCACAAACCTACCGACCACCTGTTGCACCTGACTAGGCTGGAGCAACTCTTTCTTTGGCTCAGGATCCCACTGTGAACTGGGAAGCGGTCTATGCTCTCCTGCATTGCCCCCCTTTTCTCCTTCAGTATTCTCGACCTCTCCCCCTGCTCTATTATACGGGGGTGGCCTGTCTGTCAGTAATCTGTTTATCAGGCTGTCCTCTGTTTCGCTCTCATCATCTTCTTCTAGGGGGCTTTTATTTACTGGCGCCTCTAACACTGGGTACAGTTTATTTATTTCCAAATTATGCACTCTCCATCTTTTAGCATCCGCATCCCACCTGGCATCCTGTACTGCCCTTACCGAGCGTTTCACCCTTTCTTGTCGTCTGTTCATATTCCTTTCATGCGCTGCCCTAAGCCATGCCTCAAGGGCTTCAAACTGGGTTGGTCTAGGCAAGGGTCTCTTTGAGGTCATGACTGATTTCAATCGATGTAACACCTCTAATCTGAACGTCCCGTACTTCGGGAACGTCAGTTCCTCGTTTCCTTCAGTAATCTTACTCCACTCTGATATCCAAAGGATCGTATGCAACCCAACATTTACTGCCATATAACGAGCTGGCGTACCCTCCGGCGGGGCTTCTTCCCCTTCATACGATCCTCGCCTCTCTTTCTTAAACAGCGCTTTCAACCATTTAAAACACTTCATAATTATGCGCACAAAATCCAGCCTCGCTACTCTGTTTACTTCCTGATGACAATCCACCAATCCTGTCGCGGCTTTGCTAGCTTGGCCTATCACAGCGCGGTCTTTCTCCTGTTGGCCAATCACGTCGCGACCCTGTATGACGTGTTCGCTAGCTGGCCTATCACAGCGCGGTCTTTCTCCGGTCAGCCAATCACTGCGCGACACCACCTGACGTCTCTTTTCTCCGCTTCGCAGCAGCACCCCTCCTTTCTCAACTCGTCTCCCGGTTATGCATGCGTCCCATTCATACACTGAAAAATGACTACTTCCGACCAAGCGGTCACTTCTCTCGACTGTACGTCCACAGTCTATCTGTAATTGTCAACACAACTGACGAGATGTCTATCGTCTTTCTGATAGGTTACTTACACACACAGTAACTTCCGACCAGCGTCCGTTACTCACGCACTCACTCTTACGTTCCCCCTATCTCGGTCTCTCGGGTGATCAATGGTACCTCATGACCCCCTTCACTCTAGTTGACAATTACTCTGGGTGTCCGATACACCCGAACCACTTAAGCTCTCCTTGAACTTAAGATTTCCACCGGTTGCGCGCGCTCACAACCTGTTCCACAGTCACTCTACAGACATTCAACTCCGCCAGACATTACAACATAGATACAATACAAAACACCGCAATCTAACACGCATAACCCTTTATACTCACTCTCTCTGATACTGCTGCTTTTTCTGTCTCACGTCATCCGGATCTTCATCTGCGGGCTGTTCTTCCGATCATCGATTTCTAGGGGCCTTGGGGTAAGCTAACCTGGCCTAGGTCACCGTCCTCAAGAAGGCAACCATCCTCTATAGCTACCAACTGAAAGGGCGAGATTTTGATCGATACCTTATATCTATTGATCCAAACCTCGATCTGGTCGACTGAACCTTTATTGCCTGTCTTGGAAGGAAACAGTACACCTATCTGCAAGTTAGTTCACCCAATAAAGGACTCTACTCTTAAAGATCACGGACAACTTCTAGGTTTCAAAAGTTTATTGTAAAGATATAATGAGCTGCAAATACAAGCATCTCAGAATGAGATTCACGAGATACACAGGTCCAATTACATACATGTGCTCTCGAAAAGCCCTCAGACGAGCAACAGAAATCACTAACACAAGTTCTAAAAATAGCAAAGCTATCAGCATAGACGCATATCTCTCCTTCATTTAGGTTGGAGGAAAACAAACACAGGTTAGGCGTCCCTACCCTGTTCTAGATGGTATCCCTACTTAACCAAATCCCAACCTAACAAAGGTGTCAGCAATGAATGACCCCCAAGGGAAGTCACCCACTCTAAGTCTCTTGGTGAAAACCTAAAGTTCTCCAGTCATGACCCCTCACTGCCTACCCATCCGCTCTCTAAAGGGTCCTCAGGTCTCTGCTCTAACTCCACCCAGGGGTGCTGTCCCTAATACAAAACAGTCAACAACATTTGAGACGCCCCTTGCGAAACGCCTCTCACGTGGTGCAACTTCAGGCTTTTTCCATGATGCTTTGTATTGGGCCTCAGACGTTAGAGTTGACCTTGCTTCTCAGTCTCTTCTCCGGCCCGCTGATACCCCTTAAACATTCCAGAACCCTCCTCCATGTCTGGGCCGTCTACTGAACAGACCTCTATTCATTCACTTATAATTGGATCCCCCCTTTCCTGTTGCAGACAGATATCTGCCGCCAAGAACCCAACTCTCATAGACTTCTAAAAAGGCTTGCAACATTTCTCAGCCCAGACATGTACGTGTAAATCACTGCTAAAACATTTCAGGCCTACAATATTTCACATTATGATTATAGCATTCAAATTCTTCATTTAATTAAAGCATGTTAAACTCTTATTCTATTATTTAGAAAACATTATTCTAAATCACGGCCCATTAATGCAATGACCAAAAACGTTAAACAATCTGTGTCGTGAAAAGAAACACCTTCCCTTTTAGCTCCAGCTCTGGCCCTGAGGCCTACCACGTTCTGCGTTTTACCACAGACCATCTTATATGTTAACAGCTACACGACATAGATTCAAAATAATCACGTCTAATAAAATCATATAATGTCACACATTTCTGTATTAGTTCCACTTCTACTTAAATCTCTATATTAGCTATACATTTAGAATATAATTTCAGATACTATTAGCACTCATGGCATTTCTCATCATGACTTGTGCTTACTATAGGTAAGTGTGATGTACTCATACATTTATATCAGTTTGCGCTCTCTCAGTATTGAACACAATAGAAGTGGCTACGCTACTGTCAGATTTAAATGGCAACTTAAGAGCTTAAACACAAGTAGCATCTGGGGGAGTAGTAGTTGTAGTGTCCTGTTGGACATCCTCTAGTGTGCCGCCTTTTGTTGCACCCACACTGTACACCCACCCATAACAGTAGTGAGATCCTGCGCCCTTCAGGCCCCATTTTCTCCCCGATCACTGCAGTCTCGCGGCAACGGACATAAATGACCAGCACGCTGATAGAGTGAATACGTTTCTTTATTCCTGTAACTCAATTCACTATTTCATCAAAGCTGGGGAGCTAATAGCCTCGTGCGTGACCTGTGACAGTCATTCCTCAAGCAGCCTCTTTTGTCGCCAGTCCTTCTAGTGAATTGATCACTTCAGGAAGGGAAGTCCAGGTTCCAGCCGATGCACGGTGGCACAGTTTACCCTCTTAGAATCATGAAGGCCTAGTCTTGTACTTACAGATGCCTCTACTTTGTTAGCATAGCCAATTTGGGTTCCCCTTGAACTTTCGAGATGTCTGGATCACCTCCTCACAGGAACTGCAGTCAGTGTCGCACTCACTGACTGAATCCCTTGTGATTAAACGATGGCTGTCCTGCTGCAGAAGTCGTCGAAGAGACTTTTAGAGTGCTAAGTTCCCAATCACTTGCTTGTCCGCATCACACGCTGTCACTATCGACACCCCCCCTTCCTGCCCCCTTTAAAATTTCCCAAAATGGCGCAGGCATATATTGTTAAACTACATTATAGGACACCCAGGGGCAGAGCTACAAGAAACAAACGCAGCACAGTGCCGCAAGTCATTTCGCTGCGCCGCGCTGCGTTAGTTTCGAAGCATAGGGTTCCGACATATTTACAACAATATGCTGCATCTCTGTGCTTCCCCTTGCTCTGGCTCACAAACTGCTGCCATGCGCCTGTGCAGGCACCCTTGCACCATGGTGGAAGGATGCCTGCATCATGGGGAGTTTATTTTCGTGCAGGAAGGGGTACCTTCCTACACAAAAACAATTGATGTGATTTCCTCTTCCAGTGTGTGCCGTAGAATGCAGCATGCATTGAAAGAGGAAAAATACGAGGAAAAATTAAAGCATTTCTCCTCGTTGCACCTGGCGTAGCATTCTGACGCATTTCCAGATTTACGATTTCTCGTAAATCTGGAAACGCATTAGTGGAAATGGGTGTGGTGTGGGAACACCCACAGCACCACCCATGTCCCGCCCCTAACATGCAAAGTGTTGCCTGAACAGGGGCGATATTTATAAGCACAGGTCGAGTCAGGCAGGGTGACTTTACCTGTGCATGTAAATATCACTCAGCAGGCTGCGCCAGTGGTGCGTCACACAACGTGATGTACCGGCGGCACATGGGGCTTGTAAATCTGACCCCCAGGGCGCCTTAGGGCAATGGAAAGGGAGAGGAACGCGGATTGGTAGGGGTACTAAGTGAAAGACAACACATTATTTGGTAAAATAGCCAACATTGTTGAAGACTTTCAAAACAGAGAGGGAAAAGGGTGTGTGCGTTTTTGTCTGTGTCTAGGTAAAAAAAAACTGTTGAAATTCGACAAACACCTCACTATACCAGACTGAAAGCACCTGTATCCAACTGTTTAGGGGAAAATACATTTATTAGGGGAGTGTAACATCCCAAACCCCTCCTCCCTAGCCACACTGTTGATTAGCAGCTCATAATTGTCTTCTTTGATGTCACGAGGGCTTGCTTATCTCTGGGTGTCAGGTTAGCATATTTCTTCATTTTCTCCTTTTCATTCTTGTTCCTTTTAATTATCTCCAGACTCGAGAGACATGAATCTCGAACCCTGGTACAGATTGTGATTCAGCTTCGTTTTCTTGAGTTTTCAAACAGATATCAGTGTGGCTGGACACTGCCCGGTGGTGTGATGTGTTGTGCATCCATGTGGCAGGACACTGGCTGGTGGTGGTGTGTGCTGTGTGCTGTGCATGAGTGTGGCTGGATAGTGGCCAGCAGTGCTGTGTGCTGTGCATCAGTGTGGCTTGACACTGGCCGGTGGTGTGATGTGTTGTGCATCCGTGTGGCAGGACACTGGCTGGTGGTGGTGTATGCTGTGTGCTGTGCATGAGTGTGGCTGGATAGTGGCCAGCAGTGCTGTGTGCTGTGCATCAGTGTGGCTTGACACTGGCCGGTGGTGTGATGTGTTGTGCATCCGTGTGGCAGGACACTGGCTGGTGGTGGTGTGTGCTGTGTGCTGTGCATGAGTGTGGCAGGATAGTGTCCAGCAGTGCTGTGTGCTGTGCATCAGTGTGGCTTGACACTGGCCGGTGGTGTGATGTGTTGTGCATCCGTGTGGCAGGACACTGGCTGGTGGTGGTGTGTGCTGTGTGCTGTGCATGAGTGTGGCAGGATAGTGGCCAGCAGTGCTGTGTGCTGTGCATCAGTGTGGCTTGACACTGGCCGGTGGTGTGATGTGTTGTGCATCCGTGTGGCAGGACACTGGCTGGTGGTGGTGTGTGCTGTGTGCTGTGCATGAGTGTGGCAGGATAGTGTCCAGCAGTGCTGTGTGCTGTGCATCAGTGTGGCTTGACACTGGCCGGTGGTGTGATGTGTTGTGCATCCGTGTGGCAGGACACTGGCTGGTGGTGGTGTGTGCTGTGTGCTGTGTGCTGTGCATCAGTGTGGCTGGATAGTGTCCAGCAGTGCTGTGTGCTGTGCATCAGTGTGGCTTGACACTGGCCGGTGGTGGTGCGTTCTGATGGATCCTCAGTATCGTGTTCAGGGCCTGCTGAATTGTCTTGAGGCTCTGCATGAATCTCCCAACAATGTCCTTTGCTTGGGGCCACAATGGTGCTATTTTCTCATATTTGATGTCTAAGTGTTAGGTGAATTCAGCAAATTCCTGTCCCATCATCAGTCTTCATGACGTCTGGCATGCCCCGTGCTTTGAATATTTTCTTACTTGGATGGGAAAAACCCTGCACGGTAATGGACATGCACCCATGCCTGAGTGCACCAGCTGCAGCAATATCCGGAACCTTGGTATTGATTTTTGGTCATGGGCGAACATGGATCATACATGTGCGTCATGACTTCGGCCTCTGTCACAGATTTTGGCCAAGTTAGACCAGGAGGGGCGCACAAAGCTAAGTTACCCAGAGTTAAGTGGCACAGCGGTGATAGCATACAATTTTTTGTGACAGGGATCAATAAAGTGAACAGGCCTGCCATCTTAACTACGTAACTGGAGTGTGGCCTATTGGCCGACTCATGTAAAGTTCTGCTGCTGTGTACCTAACTTGCCCCTGGCCTACATCATGTTAGTACATAGCACTGTGGAGCAAGCATATTTTTGTGTGTGCGTTCTGTGATGTATGTGTGCCCGTGTATGGTAGAGTACTTGGAGGTATATGGATTCCATATTGGAAGCCCAGGGCCGCAGAGAGGCATGTGGAGGTGAAAGAGCGACCCTTGACTCCACCAGGTAGGCCGCTCCCCCTCTGCACAGCACCGCCTGTGCGTCCTGACCCTGCCCCAGCTGCCGCTGCTGAGGAAGTTCAAGGCCCTCCACCACCCGCAGGCTACCACATGCGCCTCATCCCTGGTGGCTAGTGGTAGGCTGTAGGTTTGTTCATCCTCCGCTTGATTGCTTTTATTGTATTGCCTGTATTTTCATTGTTGTGTCTGTGACTGCTATTGTCTGTCTTCCCCCGCTGCCTGTACGTGATCCGTGCCCCTTTTTCTTCCCTCTGTTCCCCTCGCTGTCCCCATTAGGGAAAAAACGATGATATTTGGATGGCGCTACACTCAGTAATTCACATAATTGCTTACTTTAACATGATAAACTTGTTTAAACATTAACAGCTGAGGAATTCAATCTCAGTGGCATAAAGTATTTGCCACAACATATCATAAAAACATACAATAGATGTGAATGTTATAGAGTGATCATCCTAAGTCTGCCGTTTGGAGCCATGTAATGAAAAATGTAATAACAAATAACTGATGCAATTTTAACCCGTTTTTTGAGAATGAGGCTAGATGATATTTTGTTTTATCTTATTTTTATGCTTTCAAAAGAATGAAAAATATCACAATGTCCTTCAAAGTTTCTGTGCATTGTGCAGGGTGGAGGGGAAATGAGGGCACGTGTTTCACAGTATCGCAGCTGTAAAGTGTACTATGTGCAAGAGCATACCAATTCACCTTTTTTAAACCAGTGCAACACTGTATTATAACCAGGGTCATTGAAATAATGTGGCAAGGGAGGATGAAATTATGCAGGAGGCTTCACTAAACTATCTGGCGCGTAACGCACATTTTGTGACAGTTGTCCTTCAATATTTTGGTTTTTTACTCATATAAGCACTGTATGGGTCAAGCTTTCACCTCCTTAGTACAAGTTTAACACCCAAATACATCAGTTTCCAACTGAAAGATGACCAGTTTGTGAAAGGCCTTTCAATGCACGGCATGTGCAACGTTTTTAGTAACGTTTGATCCGTTCGAGCTAGAAAGAAAATTGTCTGCTGTTAAAACCTTTAGATTGTGCTGATGATCAATTATGTAGCATTAGCAGCAACTACATAATTTTGAGAAAACTACATCAGCTACATAATTGCACAATCCCAGTAACCCTGATTATAATGCTGAACCATTTATCATGCTTGCAGTATTTCTAAAGCTCAACTGCATATTGAATGCAATCGTGGAATTTGGAATTTGGAATTTAAAACATTTGTAGAGCGCAGCGTTCACCATGCGGTTTCTTGGCGCTATAATGGTAGGACCAGCAACTGAGGGCGGAGAGAACCAGGCGCAAAGAGAATGGGCAGGTTACAGGGGAAAAGCCTGTTGAAACAAGAACGTTTTTAAATCTTTGCGGAAGGATGAGTATTGTGTGGCCGAGCGTAGGTGATCAGGGAGGGAGTTCCAGAAAGTGGGAGCCAAAGTTGAAAAATTGGCTCCACCCCACTTTTTACGCTTAAAGCGTGGAATTTGCAGGAGGGATTTAGAGGAGGAGCGAAGCTCTCTGATCGGGACATAATCGTGGATCAGAGAGGAAATGAAGGCAGGGGCAGTGCCCTGGCGAGCCTGAAAAACCATACAGCCGGTTTTGAAAAGGGAAGGTTCCTTAACAGGGAGCCAATGAAGCTCCTTCAAGAGGGGTGTGGAATGGTGAAAGCGGGGGAGACCGTACACCAACCGGGCCGCTTGGTTCTGGATCACCTGAAGCTTCCGCAGGCTGTATGCAGGGATGCCGTTATATATGGCATTGGCATAGTCCAGCCGCGAAATCACCCATGCGGACATGATCAGCTTAAGTGCTTGGGGGGAAAAGAAACGGGAGACAGTGCGAATGGTTCGAAGAGTAAGAAAACAGGAAGAAACAACTGAACTGATTTGTGAGTGTAGAGTGAGTTGGTTATTTATTTTGACACCCAAGGTTTTGACTGTGGAAGACGGAGTGGGGGAAGTACCAAAAGAAGAAGGCCAGAAAAGAGAATTCCAGGGACTGGAAGAACCACCAGTGAGAACCAACTCGGTTTTATCCGGGTTCAGTTTGAGATGGTTGTGGTTCATCCAGTCCCTGATGAAAATCATAATAGATTGGAAGTTTAAGATAGAGAGGGGTGAAGAAGAAAGATTGAAGATGAGCTGGAGGTCATCCGCGTAATTGTACACGGTGACCTCCAGCTGCTGAAGTGCAAAGATTAGAGGAAAGATATAAAGGTTAAACAATAAGGGAGAAAGAGAAGAGCCCTGAGGGACACCACAAGTGACTTGTAAAGGTGTGGTAGTGAAATCCCCAAGCCGAACCGCCTGGGTGCGGTCCCTCAGGAAGGAGGAGAGCCAGACCAGGGCTGAGCCCTCTATTCCCGCCGCCCTGACACGTGAAAGTAGGATGGTATGGTCCACCGTGTCAAAGGCGGCGGAGAGGTCGAGGAGCACCAGCGCCTGGCGATTGTCATGATCCATACCCTCCCTGAGGTTGTCCAGGACCGACACCACAACCGATTCGGTAGAGTGCCTGGGACGGAAGCCGGCCTGTCGAGAAGCTAAGCCTCCATTTGCTTCTACGTGGGCGCTGAGTACCGAGGTGACATGGCGCTCAAGCACCTTGCCCAGGTAGGGTAACAAAGAGATGGGGCGGTAGTTTGCTGAAATAGAGGGGTCAGCGCCGGGTTTCTTTAAAATAGGCACTATTGTGGCTGATTTAAGAGCGGGAATGACCACTCCCTGAGTAAGAGAGCTATTAAGGAAAGTGATGGGGGGCTGGGGACAGGCAGAGTAAATCTGTTGTAGGATTCTTGCCGGACAGATATCTGCCGGAGAGCCCGATTTAACTTTAGAGAGTGTTGCTAAGAATGCTTCCTCAGTAATGGGGGGAATGGCATTAAGATGGCTTTGAACAGTGGGGGGGGAAGGATCAACAAAGGTAGAGGAGGGGAGGGGGATGTTGGCTTTGATGGTTACGATTTTGTCCACAAAATAGGTATTTAATTGGTCACATAGGAACTGGGTAGGGGGGATTTGGGGTGAGCCTCTATCAGAGAAAGCTAGGTCGTTCACTATGCCAAAGATCTCCCTAGGTTTATTTTCCGCTGTCATTATTTTTGTTGAAAAATAGATGGTTTTGGCAGCTATAATTGCTTTTTTATACTCGGTAAGAGATGTTAGATAGTGAGTTTTTAATGAGGGGCAGTAGTTTCTTCTCCATTGCCTCTCTGCTTGCCGTACGGTCAGTTTTAGATTTTTTAGGTGGTCAGTAAACCACCTGTTGGAATCCTTGGGTCGACGGGTGGAAATGCGGCGTAGAGGAGCGACTGAATCACAACCTCCAGCCAGCCAGGTATTAATGGCAATGGCTTGAGAGTTGGATGAAAGACCAAAGAGGGTCGGACAGGAATTCCGAAGCATGGAGGTCAAGGAGAGAAGATCAACTCGGTTCCAATTCCGCGCCCAGGTGTTTTTGGCATGTGGAGCCTTGGACACCGAGTTGAGAGAGATGGAAAAAGAGATAAAGGCATGATCGGACCAGGGACAGGGAGATACAGACACCAGGGAAACAGGAAGATTGAGGGACCAGACCTGGTCAAGTATGTGACCGTGAGAGTGTGTGGGGACGGAAATGTGAGGGACAAAGTTAAAAGAAAGGAGAGATTCGGTAAATTCTTTAGATGCGGTACACTCTAAAGGGTCCGAAGGCCAGTAGTTAAAATCGCCTAGCACTAAGACCGAGGCATAGTTGACCGCCAGAGTGGCTAGTAGGTCTTGAAATGCAGGCAAAAACAGAGATGAAGGCTGGGGTGGACGATACATCAATAGGCATGTGATAGGGGGGGAGAAAGAAAGGGAACGAACTACAAGGAATTCGGTAGGGGGGATTGGAGGGAAGGAAAGGAATTGGAAATTAAATTCAGACCGAGCGATTAAAGCCACACCACCACCTATCCTGCATGCAGGGCGATCAGCGCGCAGAGCAACATAGGAAGGGGGGAGGGCAGCCAACAATGCGGGAAGGGAAGAATCACAAAACCAGGTTTCGGTCAGGAGAAGTATGTCGGGCTTCTCGGAATCAAGGAGGACAAACAACTCATGGTGGTGTTTGACCGCCGACCTGGTGTTGAGCAAAAGAACAGATAATGAGGGAGCAGGGAAAGAGGGATCAGGCGTAGGAGAGCGTAACGGCAGAGAGGCCGGTGGGGGTATCGTCGGTGTAGGCATAGAAGGAGGGACAAGCCCTAATGAGGCAATGTGACTGCGGACATGCTCAGAGAGTGGCCAATGGCCCTGGAGGGTGGTGAGCTCCTGAAAAGAGTACGATGTGAATTTGGTATGGAGACGTGCCCCTCGCCCCGTCCGGCCGCGGACGGGCGCAGATGGGCTTGCCTTAGGCGCGCCTTCGGCGCGCAAACGGCGCGCCCGCTGCGCACGTCCGCTGCGCGTTCTGGGGTTGCACATTGAAGTAGAGGTCCTTAGGGGCGGGAGGGGGCATGGCCTGTAAGTGGGCGTGGCCAGCGGCGGTGAGAGCCGGTAGAGGGGAGCACGTGACAGCGCTGAATCCGCTGCACGGCGCCCTCGATTGTAAATAGCTTCAAAGTTTTAAAATCACAGTATTAACACCATAAAACACAGGAATGACACAGGAATGCTGCTTCTCCCGGCTTTCCGCCTCAGGAGACTGGAACCAACAGAAGCTCTCGTATTCAGCGCTTAAGAAGCATTCGTGCATTCTTGTACCTTGAATGGGATGGCCTATTGTTTCTAAGTTTGATAAAACTGGTTTTAAACAGGTGTGACCAAGGCACACAGCTGATTTAGCATCAGGTGCATCTGGCCACAGTGGCAGCAGGATGAATTAGAAGCCACAAGATGGAATCATGGCTGGATTTTGGGTTGGGGCCACAAATATTTGGGGCTGGAATGGACAACTAGCTTATATTGGGATTAGTGGCTTGGAGAACATCATGATTGTGGACAGTGCAGTTAATTTGCAAAAGAATAAACAGCAGACCCAAAGGTTTTCTCAGAAGCCCACGAACGAATGATAAGAAGCCGACTATCAAGGCTGCATAGCCTTGATTACAATGCATGCCCCTCTTCTATTACCTCAAACACACTGCCCCTTTATCTTTCTTTTGCAGGTTTCTTTTCATCCCTGCTTTGTCATTTTGCCACTATTTTTGTGTGCCACCCTTTTCATCCCTGCTTTGTCCTTTTGCCACTATTTTTGTGTGCCACCCTTCTTTCTTCTTTGCCTTGTTCCTGACTTTCGCGCTTGCGCTGGATATAAATCTGATGATGAATAATAAGTCCCAATTCCCCCCAAAAAGAGTGCTCGTGTCCACCACCTGCAACAAGCTAGTTGACCTATGAGGACCATGGAGGAAGATACTCTGTGTAGATCATAGAATGTGATTCTATTTGCAGTTGTCCAGTTATTCTTCAGCCCTGCCGGCCAAAGAGATAAAACTGTCTCAGAGATCTGGTAGCGCATGGAAATCTGGTGGAATCATAAGAGCTCTTTGTTGGTGGGGTGAGCGGCAAAGGAACAGAGGAAATTGTGGAGGGGTGGCAGGAGTAAATAGATAGACAACAAAAGGTCCACATTGTTGTAGACTGGGGAGAGCCTTGATGACTGCAAGAGAATAATCCTCGTCTATCATGCTCCACCTTAGAATATTGTCAATCATTTTTCACTAGTACTTGTTTGGTCGCTCTTCTCCTCATACTTTTCAATTCACCCTGTCACATCTCATTAGAGACCCAACCACCCTTATGGTGTGTGTGTAGCACGAAGAGGCAGATGGGGCTATGTGTGAAGCAGATAGTTATGCACTCGGCTCTGCTTTGTGCCACTAGCTGCAGCTCAATCACAAGGCGCACTGCTTTGACCCTGCCAGGGTGAAGCACAGCTTCATTGGAGATTTGTAATGGTGGTGAAGCTAGTGGGTCCTCCTGGGCCAGCATAAACACTGAGCTGTGGTGAGGAGTAGAACATAAAATTCCTGAGCCAGAACCATCAGAGAGATGGGCATACCTATAAGTAATGGAGGATGTGTTTGCCAAGAACAAAAAATACAATTTTACAAAACTCTAGGCTGAGGCACACACTGCAAACTTACTGTAGGAACAGATGAGGAAGAGGCATGTATGAAGGGCGAGATATGTAGGACAGCCTGGCGTTGCTATTAGAAAAATGTTGGCTGTAAATTAGGTGACAGTTGTGTGCAGCTACAGGTTAAATCTGGCACAGTCTTGGGATTGGCTGGTACTGGGAAAATCCATATATTTTAGGATCTTATTACAGGAGATTTGGTGAGTACGGCGTTGCCCAGGTTCTGCATCAAAATATCACTTTCAGGGAGCAGGAACTATTAACTCTCAAGTTGACAAGCTGAAAGCAAGGCACCCAACATGCCAATTGAAAAGATAGATGATTTCAGAGGTACACATAATAAAATCTGCCTAGACTGTTCTATTTGATGTATAGTGACAGGAGTGTGTTTATTAGCTGCGCCTAATATTGTATTGTATTGTAATTGCATTTGTATAGAGCATTATGCCCCATTGTAAGGCACCGAAGCACATTATCAGATGGGTAGGATGATACACACTGAGGAAATGCTTGGTTGGGAGAGTGTTGTGGGTCTATGTGGAAAGTGTTTTTGGATTGGGCAGGAGGGGTTCCTTGGGTCACAGTACTTGACAGTACAATTGAGGAAGGATGGGTGAGATTTAGGACACATTCACATTATGTTAGCTGGCTGAAAAAATGTACTCTGCATGTTCCATATTGAATTTATGGTGATTACTAGCAATTTGGAGGGTATGTTTTACAGTTATCCCTTACGATATTGTTCTGAAACAATCTAAAATGCCTTAAGGAGTCCACCTTTGAATTTTGGTGGACATGAGAACAGGATTTGCTGGAATTAAAAAAGTGTCTAAGCAGGAGTAACACCCTACTTTACTCTGCCTGTTCCATTTAGTTTCTCCTGGACCCAGGTCTCTAAACTCTCTACATGCATCAATTTGTACTACTTGTTCATACGTTTCGCATCAAGGCTTATTAGAAGTTCATCAATACTATGCCGGCGATCATGACAAGAATCTCTACAGTAGTTACCTTTCCTGAGGGCAGGGCTCTTGGGAATTGGAACCCCTACTTCAAAAGTTGGTTTTGCATGCCAGGTTTCCTTGAAACTACTACGGTCAAATGTCAGGGAAATATCTGCCACGTTATTTACTTATACAATTATTATGTCTTCATTAATTTTGAGAAACTTGCCCTTTTATATATCAATCAATCATAGCATTTGTAAAGTGCACTACTTACCGGTGCGGGTCTCATGGCACTGGAGAGTGGGGAATGCTGCTACTGCTCGAAAAGCAAGGTCTTGAGGAGTCTTCTGAAGGTCAGCAGGTCGTGGGTCTGCCGTAGGTGGATGGGGAGGGTGTTCCAGGTCTTGGCTGCGAGGTGGGAGAATGATGTGCCACCGGAGGTCACTGTCCGGATGCGGGGGACTGTGGCGAGGGCGAGGTCGGCGGAGCGGATCTGGCGGGTGGGAGTGTAAAAGCTGAGTCGGCTTTTGAGGTACGCTGGTCTGGTGTTGTGGAGTGCATTGTGTGCGTGGGTGAGTAGCTTGAAGGTTATCCTCTTGTTGACAGGGAGCCAGTGCAGGTCTCTCAGGTGGGGTGTGATGTGGCTGCTGCAAGGGATGTCGAGGATCAGGCATGCAGAGGTGTTCTGGATGTGTTGAAGCCGTTTCAGGAGTTTGGCCGAGGCTCATGCGTAGAGGGCGTTTCTGTAGTCCAACCTGCTGCTGACGAGGGCCTAGGTGACCGTTCTTCTCGTTTCGGTGGAGATCCACTTGTAGATCTTGCGGAGCTTGCGTAGGGTGTTGAAGCAGGAGAAAGAGACGGCGTTGACCTGCTTAGTCATGGAGAGGGTGGAGACGAGGATGACCCCTAGGTTGTGTGCGTGGTTGGTGGGTGTTGGAGCTGTTCCCAGTGCGGTCGGCCACCAGGAGTCATTCCAGGCCAAAGGGGTGGATCAGAGGATGAGGACCTCCGTCTTGTCCGAGTTCAGCTTCAGTCGGCTATTCCTCATACATTCGGCGATGGCCTTCATTCCTTTGTGGAGGTTGGTTTTGGCGGTGTGGGGGTCCTTGGTGAGGGAAAGGATTAGCTGGGTGTCATCGGCATAGGAGATGATGTTGAGGTCGTGCAGTTGGGCGACGTCGGCGAGCGGTGCCATGTAGATGTTGAACATCGTTGGGCTGAAGGATGAGCCCTGGGGTACACCGCAGATGATCTCAGTGGCTTCGGAGCGGAAGGGGGGGAGGCGGACGCTCGGTGTTCTGCAGGAGAGGAAGGAGGTGGTCTAGTACAGGGCCTTCTCTTGGATCCCGGTGTCGTGGAGGCGTATTTGTAGTGTGCAGTGGCAGACCATGTCGAAGGCGGCTGACATGCCCAAGACGATGAGGGCAGTCTTGGTCCTGTGGTTGCTGCGGAACCTGGACTGGGATGGGTCCAGGATGCTGTTCTCCTCGAGGTAGCGGGTCAGTTGTTTGTTGATGGTCTTCTCGATGACCTTCGCTGGGAACGGGAGCAGGGAGATGGGCCGGACGTTCTTGAGGGCCTAGAGGTCCACCTTGGGTTTCTTGAGTAAGGCGTTGATCTCGACGTGCTTCCAGCTCTCCGGAAATATTGCTGTCTTGAAGGAGATGTTGATGGCTTTCCGGAGATGGGGTGCGATGGCGGTGCTGGCTTTGTTGAAGATGTGGTGTGGGCATGGGTCTGACGGAGATCTGAAGTTGATGGTGTTCATGATCTTGATGGTGTTGTCGTCGTTGATGTTGGTCCAGGAGAGCAGGCGGCTGGTGCGGATGGTGGTCGTGGGGGCGGAGGTTTCAGTGGTTGTCGGGGCATTTGTGGCGTTGAAGCTGTCGTGGATGTCTGGGATCTTGCGATGGAAGAAGGTGACCAGCGAGTCGTACAGGTCTTGTGAAAGAGGGATGTCGTTGGTGTTGGAGCTGGGGTTGGAGAGTTCCTTCACGATGCTGAAGAGCTCTTTGCTTTTGTGTGCGTTGTTGTCTAGGCGGTCTTTGAAGGAGGCTCTTTTGGTTGATCTGATGAGGTGATGGTGTCTGCGGGTTGCGTTCTTGTCGGCTGTGTAGCTGTCCGGTGTTCGTTCACGGAGCCAGCTCTTCTCCAGCTTTCAGCAGGTTTGCTTGGAGGCCTGGAGGTCTTCAGTGAACCAGCTGGCTTTCTTGCTGGTGTGACAGTTGGAGGATTTCTTGAATGGGTCGAGGGTGTTGGCGCAGTCATCGATCCACTGTCTGAGGTTGTGGGTGGCGGGGTCGGCATTGGTGGGGTCGGCGGGTGGGCTCTGGGCGAGGGTGGTGGTTAGCTGGTCTTCAGTGACTTTGCTCCAACAGCGGTGAGGAATCTGTTGGGTGCGGTGGTGCGTGGTGGATTTCCGGAAGGTGAAGTGGATGCAGCGATGGTCGGTCCAGTGGAGTTCAGTGGTGTGGTTGAAGGAGATGTGGGGGCTTGTGGAGAAGATGGGGTCGAGCGTGTGGCCCGCGGAGTGTGTGGGTGTTGTGACGAGTTGTCTAAGTCTGAGGTTGGCTAGGTTGTCGATCAGGGTGGTGGAGTTGGTGTAGTTGTTGTTCTTGAGGTGGAAGTTCAGGTCCCCGAGGAGGATGTAGTCCGTGGAGGCGAGGGCGTGTGAGCTGACAAAGTCGGTGATAGAGTCACTGAACTGTGGTCGGGGTCCGGGAGGTCTGTAGACGAAGGTTCCTCTGAGGGTGGTGTGGGGTTCAGCCGGGTCTCTGTCAGGAAGGCGACGTCTGGGGAGGTTGAGTTGAGTAGGTCCCAGAGTTCAACGGCTTGTTTGTGGGCGGAGCGGGTGTTGAGAAGGATGTAACTGAGGTAGTTGGGTTCTCTCCTGGTCGGTGGGTTGGCGGGTCGGATGCTGGTGAAGCTGCAGTTCCGGCAGGAGAAGGGTCCTTGGGTGCGCTTCGGGGCAGCCAGGCAGCAGGTTCCAGATCGTCTGGCGTTGAGTGCGTGGAGGGTGCTGGAGTCATAGTAAAGACGGGCGTCATGGCGTTCGCGGGGGCCAGGGGTTCTGGCGCTGGGCGCGGTCCAGGCACGGACGGGCGCAGACTGGCTTGCCTTAGGCCCGTCCGCTTCGCGTGGCCGTGCAGCAGCCGCCATAAGAAGGGGAGGTGGGAGGGAGGAGCAGCTGGGAGGTGGGAGCGGACGAATGGGAGAGCGGGGGGCGGAGCCGCAGGGGTCGCAGCGGCGGTAGATGGGAGTGAGGAAGAGCGAGGGGTAAAGAATGCAAAAAGGGCACAATATGGCATGGGACAAAATCAACAGTGGCATCAAAGCAGTACAATTACACTAGGCAGAAGTGAAGCTAATGGGGGCGGGGCTGCAGGGGACGCAGTGGCGGGAGAACCACGGAAGAAACGGCGAGAAGGAGAGAAGGGCACAGAATAGCAGAAGAGGGTGAGGGAGGAATGAAAGGAAGAGAAAATACCAAAGACAACAACACAATGGAATGAGACAGCGCAACCTACGGCCTACCACTGGCCACCAGGGATGAGGCGCAGATGGTAGCCTGCGGGTGGAGGAGGGCTTAGAATTTCTTCAGCAGCAGCTGGGCTAAGGGCCTGGGCGCACTGGTGGTGCTGTGTGGCGTGGGGAGTGACCTGCCTAAAAGGGGTCAAGGGTCGCTATATAGCAAACTTGAGAGAAGAGGACTACAAAGTGAGGAAAGATGGAAGGAAAAAATGGGGCAGAGTGAGGGAGGCAATGTGTGGTGAACTTCGAGTAAATGAACAGCAGAAATAGGGTTATGTTAGATGAGAAAATAAAGATAAATTATGAACTCGAGCAGAAGGAACTGTAGTAAAGAAAACAAGACAGAGAGGAATGTAAATATAGCAGAGAGAAATCAAAGCAATGAAATAAAAGAGAGGTGGAGGTGTTGGGAACAATAAAGACGTTTAGTTCTCCCACACAACAAACCGTTATTACCAACTGTACCTAAGTGACCTAGGTTCTGGCATTGCAACCAATGGAAAATCCCTGCCACAGGAATAAAGCACCTGGGTTGAATAAGATTTATGTCAATTAAGGCCAAACTGTTTCTTTCCTGTCATTTTTTGTTGTGACAAATATCCTTCAGGAATGCCTTTGCCATCGCTCTAGAACAGCGTTTCCCAAACTGTGGTCCGCAGACCCCCATGGGTCCGTGAGACATTCCTTGGGGTCCGCAGGACTCGAGTGCCTGTCGTCGCAGTGAAAAATGAAACGCCCATGCGTCCTCACAGCACACACGAGCTGTGAATGTTGGCGCAGGGGCGGTGAGACCACAGCAATACAATCGGGAGGCGGGGGCAGCAAATGGGCAACGGCTGGGGAAACGAGCGGAACAGAAGGCAAAAGGGGCACAAAAACAAGGAAAAAACAAGTGGCACAGAAGGAAGAAGGGCACAAAAAACGAGTGGAACAGAGGGCAGAAGGGCACAAAAAACGAGGGGAACAGAGGGCAGAAAGGCACAAAAACGAGTGGAACAGAGGGCAGAAGGGCACAAAAAACGAGGCGAAAACGAGTGGAACAGAGGGCAGAAAGGCACAAAAAACGAGTGGAACAGAGGGAAGAAAGGCACAAAAATGAGTGGAACAGAGGGCAGAAGGGCACAAAACACGAGGGGAAAACGAAGTGGAACAGAGAGCAGAAAGGCACAAAAACGTGTGGAACAGAGGGCACAAGGGCACAAAAAACGAGGGAAAAACGAGTGGAACAGAGGGCAGAAGGGCACAAAAAATGAGTGGAACGGAGGGCAGAAGGGCACAACAAACGAGTGGAACAGAGGGCAGAAGGGCACAAAAAACGAGGGGAAACGAGTGGAACAGAGGGCAGAAAGGCCCAAAAAACAAGGGGAAAACGAGTGGCACAGAGGGCAGAAAGGCACAAAAAACTAGGGAAAACGAGTGGAACAGAGGGCCGAAAGGCACAAAAAAATGAGTGGAACAGAGGCAGAAGGGCACAAAAACGTGGGAAAAATGAATGGCACAGAGGCAAAATACAGAATAAAGAAATATAGGGGCAGCTAAGAACAGAAGGCAGAACGGGCAGAGAGGCACGGGGGCAGCGAGGGGAACAGAAGGGAAGACCGGGCAGAGAGAGCACGGGGACAGCGAGGGGAACAAAGGGAAGAGAAAGGGGCAAGTACCACGTACAGGCAGCAGGGGAAGACAGACAACAGCCGTCACAGACACAACAATGAAAATACAGGCAATACAATAAAAGCAATAAAATGTTGAAAGGCACATGTGTATAGGTTACCGTTACTTGGCAGGCATGTAAAAATAGATGCAGCCAGGATCAGCAGTAGGATTTTCGTGCTTCTGTCTGATTGCTCACTTTCCACAAGCCTTTGGGTACCACTAAATAATACACTGATGTATGCGTACATGTCCATGCCAATAGATCCAATTCAGGCTGTCTCCCTCTTGAAATTGCCTCTGCTTCAAAAGGCGTTTTTAAAAAGAAATTTAAATTGTACAAATTGCTTGGGGGTCCCCGGCTTCCAGTCGTAATTCAGTGGAGATCCTCAGGAGTCAAAAGTTTGGGAACCACTGCTCTAGAACAATACCACATTACAATACCTAAGGTCTTTAATTTGGTTACTCGCTTTGCTGTGTGACAAATGGCAGGTGTTAGTGTGGTCGTGCCTTCTGGAGAGAGCCCCAAGCCCTTTTCTTCCGACCGGCATTTGGGTGTCTTTGTTCCTGCACAGATAAAAGTTCCACTTTTTATAGAGCATCTATTTTGTGAATATTTGTAAATATTTGATTTAGCAGGGTGTTCCATACAGGTGCCCTATTACATTTCCATAGACCGGCTATTTATTTATGTCAGCTTTTGACCTTGTGTATCCAGCCCACTTGGGCATGATGTAATCACTACTTTCTATTCCCCTTGAAGATTCTACATCATTTCTACTCTTCTACCTTTGACCACCATTGATGAACCACTGGGCCACTTGGACTCCATGGGCATGATTTGGTTTCCACTTTGTGAATGTCATTTCTTGGTAGAACAGGGGTTCTATGTATTCATATTTGTACTTTATGACAGTCTTCATTGCATCTTCTCCCCGGTTGAGACATGAACCCATTCTGGAATGGGTCATTATTGTCACTCAAAATATCTTGTGATCTAATTCACCAGCCATATTCATTATATGGTTTTGGACCATCTAGTGGGAGTCTTTCTGGGGTTTGCAGAAAGGTATAATTGCAAGGATGCATTCTCAATTTTACTAGTGAATTTTTAACCAAGATTTAATTTGATGATATACGTTGTTTCTGTTTTCTGCATTTGAGCATACAGCACACTCTGCAATGATTTCCACAATTGTGAGATTGGAATTTGTATATGTGTTTGTGTCATGCAGTATGGCTGGTTTCATGTTTAAATATCGATTACAAAAATATAGATGAAAAAAATACAGATGTAAAAATATTGATTACAAAAATATCGAATCCCTATATTTAAACAGGTAAGTACAGTAATATCGACTCAAAAATATCGATGTAAAAAATATAGATGTAAATAATATCGACTATAAAAAATAACATAACTTAAAATAAATTATTTAAATAATGTTAATATTATTAACAAAATAAATGAAATGTAATATATATTTTAACTAATTATAACAAATAAACCAAATTTAATAAATATAAACACAAAAAAATGTGTACATATACATATATTTACTTAAATACATTTTATGAAATATTATCTTTATTGTATTTTATTGTATTTTATTGAGAACTTATATAGCGCGAACTGTCACCCTACGGATATCCTGGCGCTTAGACTTGGAAGATAGCCACCACAAGAGCAAACCAAATTATCAGTAGGAAGGCTAATGTTCAGCGCTAGGGAACAGCTAGGTTTTCAGACTCTTTCTAAAGCAAGTCAAGGAATTGGCCAGTCTAATATTCTGGGGCAGCACATTCCATAGGCATGCAGCAGCCACACCAAAAGCTATGCCCCCCATCCTGGATTTCTCAATTCTGGTAGTCATTGCCAGATTTGCACTAGAGGAGTGAAGCAGCCTCTTGGGCTTATACAAGGTAAACTTCTACTGCAGTGGGACTGGGCCCAAGTCATGTACTGCTCTGAACACAATACAAAGAGATTTAAGACAGGCTCTTTCCTTAATAGGCAGCCAGTGAAGATCTCACAGGGCCAGTGTCCTAGAGGACCTACTCAACTTTTTTAACACCAGCTTTGCTGCCATGGACTGGACTCTCTGCAACCCCTGCAAGATGTATTGTGGTACTCCCAAATACAGGGAGTTGCAGTAGTCCAGTCTGCTCAAAATATACTCCTTACTACAAGAGATCGAGTGTCCCTAGGCAGTAATGGAAGAATCTGTCGTAGCATGTGCAGCAGGGAGAAGCAGACGCTAGCAGTTTTGTTGGCCTGTGACTCCATTTGGAGATTATCATCCACCAAGAGCCCCGAATTACGCACCGTTTTGACTGGAGCCAGGAGTTCATCCTCGGGGGTAAGCTTGACCTCCAACGGTAGATGTTGAGACATTCTGGTAGTGGAGCAGTACACCACCTCTGTTTTTCCCTCATTGAATTGCAAGGAATTTTTCTTGAGCCAGCCAGCAGCACTTTTGGTATTATTTAATTTATAAACGTTTTTAATTATATAAAAATAAAATAAACACATATATAAATAATTTTAAATAAAATAAGCAATATTTAATTTACACATTAAACTATTTAAAAATAATAATACATACATTTAATAACAAAATAAAAACATTAGTAGTTAAAATGTTGGATAGCGAAGGGGTAAAAAATACTATTCCTACTCCAGTGAGTACAACTGTAGGGAAAGCGCTGGATAGCGTAGGGGTAAAAATTACTATTCCCACTCCAATGAGTGCAACAGTAGGGAAAGTGTTGGATAGCGTAGGGGTAACATTCACTATTCCCACTCCAGTGAGTGCAACAGTAGGGAAAGCGCTGGATAGCGTAGGGGTAAAAATTACTATTCCCAATCCAATAAGTGCAACAGTAGGGAAAGCAGTGGATAGCAGAGGGGTAAATATGACTATTCCCACTCCAGTGAGTGCAACAGTAGGGAAAACGCTGGATAGCGGAGGGGTAAAAATTACTATTCCCACTCCAGTGAGTGCAACAGTAGGGAAAGCGCTGTATAGCGGAGGGGTAAAATTTACTATTCCCACTCCAGTGAGTGAAACAGTAGGGAAAGCGCTGGATAGCGGAGGGGTAGAAATTACTATTCCCACTCCAGTGAGTGCAACAGTAGGGAAAGCGCTGGATAGCGTAGGGGTAAAAATTACTATTCCTACTCCAATCAGTGCAACAGTAGGGAAAGCGTTGGATAGAGTAGGGGTAACAATTACTATTCCCACTCCAGTGAGTGCAACTGTAGGGAAAGCGCTGGATAGCAGAGGGATAAAAATTACTATTCCCACTCCAATGAGTGCAACAGTAGGGAAAGCGTTGGATCCCAAAACAATAAAAAACAAAACCATCAACATTTTTATTAAATTTAATTTCCAATATGAACATAATTAATATATAAATGGAAATATGTTAATATTAACAAAGATGATAAATACATTAATTACACATTGTTTAACTCTATAAAATCCACAACACGCACCTACAATTAATTATACAATTAAATGTAATAATTACTAATTATTTAATGAAAATTAATTTATTATTATTTATTAATTAATCAATAACAAATTAATTACTTACCACCTTTCACACCAATTACAAATATAAACACCAAAAAAAACACACACCTAAAATTAATTACACAATTACAATTAATAACGACTAATTAATTCATGGTAATTAATTTAAAAGAATTTAATAATTCATCAATAACATTTTTGTATTACTTACCACCCTTCACACAATTTACACAAATAAACACCACAACGCACACCTAAAATTAATTAAACAATTAACCTAATTATTTATTAATTGGCTAGTTGAAATGAACTAACAACTAATTTTAAAACTATTATCAATTAATCAATTAATACATTAATTATTAATACATTTTATAAAATTATATTTCTTCCCACCCTATTCCCCTATAAACCCACAACCCGCTACGTTACTAAAAACGCAGAATTAAACTTAAAATAAATTAATAACTAGTAAAACTCTAAATCTTGTAATAAAATGACAAACAATTCTCATTAAAAACACATAAATATATATTTTTGTAAATGATATTTATTACAAAGATATTTATATAATCAATATTACTTACCTGTCAGTCGATATTCTTGTCAACTATATTTTTGTTGACTATATTTCTTTCCAGCGATATTTTTGCGACAATATTTCTGTCCCACGATATTTTTGCGGTGATATTTCTACTCTGCACCGTATGGCTCCATTACTCGGAATTGTTGTTTTGTTCCTGGTGCCTGGCACATGGATGTGTGTGGGGGGGCACTAAATGTGCCCCCCAGGCCATTTAGCAGTGACCCACGTAGGATGGGGCCTGCTTGGGGCCCCCTAAGTCTGTTTCCGTCTGCCTTTTCATGGCAGTAGGGCCGCCATGAAAAGGCAGATGGAAACAGACATCCTAATGCCTCTGGCGGTGCCTGCCCAGGCACCGCCTTCATTGTAGGGATAGGATTCCAAACGCCACCAGACAGGAAATTGGATCCTATCGGAAGTAGCGGTCTTTCTCCCTGTCCTCTGCACTCTGACCGCCGGTATTATAGACCGGTGATCGGATGGATGGCCTGGTTGTCGGGTGAACTGCTACCAACACCGACGACGCTGCCCACAGCCTCAGACGCTGGATCGAGGACTGCGCCAACACCCTCGCCCGCTGAAGAAACCCCCCCCACAGAGACACCAGCAAGAGGGCCAGCTGGTTCACCCCAGAACTCCTAGCCTCCAAGCAAGCCTGCCGGAAACTAGAGAAGAAATGGCACAGTGAACAAACACTGGACCGCCACGCAGCACACAAGGACGCCGTCCGCAACCACCACCTCATCAGGGCGGCCAAGAGGACCTCCTTCAAAGACTGCCTCGAAAACAATGCACACAATAGCAAGGAGCTCTTCAACATCGTGAAGGAACTCTCCACCCCAGCTCCAACACTAACGACATCCCGCCGTCGCAAGCCCTGTGCGACTCCCTCGCCTCCTTCTTCCACCGCAAGATAGCAGACATCCACGACAGCCCCAATAGACAGCAACACAACAGATCCTCCACACACCATCGACTATGACCCCCTGCTAGCCTGGGCCGGCGTGAGCATCGATGACACCATCAAGACCATGCGCATAATCCACTCCCGCTCTCCGGCAGACCCATTCCCGCACCACGTCTTCAACAGAGCAAGCAGCTCCATTGCACCCCACCTGCGCAACGTCATCAATCTTTCCCGAGACCGCGACCTTCCCAGAGATCTGGAAACACGCCGAGATCAACGCCCTACTCAAAAAACCGAAGGCAGACCCAAGAGACCTCAAGAACACCGGCCCATCTCTCTAATCCCCTTCCCGGCCAAGGTCAGCAAGAAAACTGCCAACAGACAGCTAACCCGATACCTCGAAGAAAACAGAATCCTGGAACATTGCCCGTCAGGGTTCCACAGCAACCACAGCACCGAGACTGCCCTCATCGCCGCCACCAACGACATCAGGACACTGCTGGACAACGGCGAGACCGCAGCACTCATCCTCCTAGACCTCTCTGCCGCCTTCGACACCATCTGCCCCCGCACATTACGCGCATGCCTCCACGCCGCAGCGATCTGAGACAAGGCTCTGGATTGGACCACCTCCTTCCTCTCCAGCAGAACCCAGTGCATCCGCCTCCCCATTCTGTTCCAAAGCCTCTGACATCATCTGCGGCGTACCCCAGGGATCCTCCCTCAGCCCGACGCCGTTCAATATTTACATGGCCCCGCTCGCACACGTAGACCGACAGCACGACCTCAACATAATATCCTACGCCGACGACACTCAGCTGATCCTTTCCCTCACCAAGGAGCCCATCACTGCCAAAGCCAACCTCCACGAAGGAATGAAGGCCGTCGCCGACTGGATGAAGACCAGCCGTCTGAAGCTGAACTCGGACAAGACGGAGGTCTTCATCCTCGGCTCCAACCCTTCAGCCTGGGATGACTCCTGGTGGCCGACGGCACTGGGGGCAGCCCCGACACCCATCAACCACGCACGCAACCTGGGAATCATCCGCGACTCAACGCTCTCAAGGACCAAGCAAGTCAACGCCGTCTCTTCCTCCTCCTTCAACACCCTCTGCATGCTCCGCAAGATCTACAGATGGATCCCGACAGATTCAAGAAAGACAGTCACCCAGGCCCTCGTCAGCAGCAGACTCGACTACGGAAACGCCCTCTACGCGAGAGCCCCGATCAAGCTCAACAAACGACTACAACGCATCCAAAACGCCTCGGCACGACTGATCCTCGAAGAACCTGCACTGGCTCCCCGTCAACAAGAGGATATCCTTCAAGCTCCTCACCCACGCACACAAGGCACTCCACAAGACCTGCCCAGCCTACCTCAACAGATGGCTCTCCTTCTACATCCCCAACCGCCAGCTACGCTCCACCGACCTCTCAATCCCCAGCGTCCCGCGCATCTGAAGAACAACCACTGGTGGGAGATCATTCTCCCACCTCGCTGCCAAGACATGGAACACCCTCCCACTGAGCCTACGACAGACCCAAGACCTGCTGACCTTCAGGAGGATACTCAAGACCTGGCTGTTCGATCAGTAGCGCCACCCCCTCCCCACCCCCAGTGCCTTGAGACTCTCGTGGGTATGTAGTGCGCTTTACAAATGATTGATTGATTGATTGAGGTGGCATAGAGTGGAGTAGATTGAGTGGAGGTGTGTGTTGTAGAGTAGAGAAAAGTAGAGTAGTGTGCATTGGTGTGTCAGAGTAGAGTGGTGCTGCATAGAGTAGAGTGGTATTCCATATAATAGAGTAGAGTGGTGTGTTATAGAGAGGCATGGCATACAGTGTAGGGGCATAAAGTGAAGGGGCATAGAGTGGAGTGATGTAGAGTAGAGTTGAGTAGAGTGCAGGAGAATGTCGTAGAGTGGAGTGACAAAGTGTGGTGCTGTAGAGTGGAGTGTTGTATAGTGTGGTAGTGTGGAATAGAGTGGAGTGGCATACATTGGAGGAGATTGCTGTAGAGTGGAGTGGCTACAGTGGAATCGAGTGTCGTACATTGTGGTAGAGTAAAGTGGCATAGAGTGTTGTTCAGTGGAGTGGCATATAGTGGCGTAGAGTGGAGTAGTGAAGTACAATGGAGTAGAGTTCAGTAGTGTCTTATTGGGTACAGTGAAGTAAAGTGGTGGGGAATGGCCTAGCTGGAGTGTTGTAGAGTGGAGTATAGTTTTGTATAGTGGCATAGAATGGAGTAGAATGTCGTAGAGCGGCATAGAGTGGAGTAGAGTGTAGCAGTGGAGTAGAGTGTTGTATAGTGAACAAGTGTTGAATGTCATAGTGTAGAGAAAAATGTTGTAGAGTGGAGTGATGTGTTGCAGAGTATAATATAGTGGTGTCGCGTTTGTGAACCTAAAACCTGCATTTGAGCTAGTCCCACAAACAAAACGCTGGTCAGTTTTGGAGAGGACGGGGTCCCTAGTAACATATTATCAACATTAATCTGCTTGCTCAATGACAGTTATGACAGGTGTGGACGGCTAGTCAGAATACATCGCCATGAATAAAGGGGTGTGGCAGGGATGCATGCTTGCTCCATTATGTTCCTATTATTTATCTGATCTAGTTGCATAGTTCATGCTAATGCATCTCCAATACATGCAGATAGCAACATTTCTCTGTTATTGTTTGCAAAAGAGACACTGCTTGCCTCAAAATCCCTCAGAGGGTTACAACTTTTAATTGAATACTTTTTGCTGATCTGCATAGAGAGTAGACTGGGGACAAACTCCTCAGAAACAGATTATATAACCATCAATCTGCTAAAATCATACCGGGAGAATATCCATGAGTGGAGTAAATCTTAAAAGGGTAAAAACAGACTTGAAGTATTTGGGGCACAAATGATGTACATTTGTCTTTGACAAAGCTTTAAGATGAACCTGCCTCTGTCTTAACTTCCTTGGTCCAACATTACACAACTCTTCCACCTAATTTTCAATGATTCAGCATGAATATGTATTTCTCAAAATGTCTATGATCACACACATTCTCTTTGGCAACCGTGGTAATACTTAACCTTGGGCGTAATTTGCGAAGTAGCGCTACGCGTAGCTAAGCGAAGTGCACTTCGCACTACACGAGCTACGTGTAGCACTACGCGAACTGCATAGTACCCTGTTCGCGATGATTGAAAACTGCCTCTTGCACAGTGCGAGCTGTCGTTTTCTGCCGCTCGAGTAGATTTTTACTCGAGCGGCAGCTTTCTCAACGCGGACTGGTAGTTTCTCATCGCGAGCGGTCACGAGCATACCTGACCACTAGCAATGAGAAACCTGACCTCCCCGCGTTGAGAACCTCGCCAGGAGGTTTATTTTCCACGCTCTCAATCGGCAACTTGATGTTGCTGATCGCGAACAAGGAAAAAGTTTTCCCGCGATGTCATTTTGCTTGCTTGCGTTCGCCAACTTGACGTTGAGGACCGCGAGCAAGCAAAAAATGACCGCTGCGCTACGCGTGTTTGCACAGTGCTATGTGCAATTAGCATAGTGCGAAGTAGCGCAAACTTCGCAAACTACGCGAGCGTAGCATAGTGGTTTGCCCAGGCTTAGTAATACTATATTCACACACCATCTCTGCGGGGACCTCGACATCTCTATAATCACACACTATCTCTGTGGGGACCTGGGCATGTCTATAATCACACACTATCTCTGTGGGGACCTGGGCATGTCTATAATCACACACTATATCTGTGGGGACCTGGGCATATCTATAATCACACACATTCTCTTTGTTGACCGTGGTAATACTATAATCACACACCATCTCTGGGGGGACTTGAGTATTCCTGTAATTACACGCTTGAGCATCATCAGCTTCGCATTCTCTGTTTGGGGCTTTGTGAATACTGAAAATAGTAAAGCTAGACTTTTGGTCTAAGTTTACATTTGTGAAACTGAATAGTAGAAAAGTTAGAGTTTTTGTCTAAGCTTTCATTTGTGAATCAGACCCTATTTTACTGTGAACTTAAACACAATCATCTTCATGCACTGTCTCTGTGGGGACTTAAACATCGCTATAATAACACACTATCTTTGTGGGGGCTGGAATAAAACTATAATAAAACACTATCTTTTTGCGGACTTGAACATCACTATAAACACATACCATCTTTGTGGGACTTGAACGGTGCAGAGTGGGAATATCGTCGTAAAAATATCAACTAACCTTAATATCGCCGCAGAAATATCGACAAGAAGAAATATCGATGACAAAAATATAGTTTGACAAGAATATCGACAGACAGGTAAGTAATATCGTTAACATTAATATAGTTGTAATAAATATCGTTTACAAAAACATAGTATACAAAAATATCGTTTTTTAAATAATAATAAGTAATCTGGGGCCCGATGTAGGTAAAACGCATTTACCGATTTTAAAATACCGATCCGTACCGAATCGGTATTTCAAAATCGGAAAATGATATGTAGGAAATAATCATCGGAAAAATACCGAATCGGTAGCATTCGGTATCGAGAGTCGATACGTACCGAATCGCCAACTACCGATTCGGTATAGGCCGGGTCGGACAAGTCCGAATCGGAAAAAAAAAAATGCGGAACCAACCGAATCGGTAAACGCCGAATCGGAATAATAAATACGCCCCATGGGCCGAAAGGCCAATAGGAAGACATTATACATTCCGAATCGGTATTTACCGAACACATTCGGAAAATACCGAATCGGAAAATACCGATTCGGAGAATGCCGTTTTGCCGAGCAGGTTGAGTGACACTGAAGACATCAGCCAATGAGCTGTAAGCACCCTCCCCCACAGGGTGTGGCAACCCAGGCAGGTGCAACTCATCAGAACTTTCTGGAAAGCTGCCTGAGCTGAGCAAACACAGAGAGAGCAGCATTGTGAGCAGGATCCCTGAGAGACATGGACACCAGCACAGAGAGCCAGAAGGCAGGGCGTAAGCGCAATCCTAAATTCAGCACCATGGAGCTACAAACTTTGGTGGAGGAGGTGGTGAGGGTGCACACCCAGCTATATGGCAGGCAGTCCCTGACTGTCCCGGAGAGCACCAAGAGGAGGCTGTGGATCGACATCGGGGAGAAAGTGAATGCAGTTGGTGTCACCCACAGGAGCCTAGACGACCTCAAGAAGAGGTTTTATGACATCCGTGGCGTGACCAAGCGCAAACTGGCCGACCTGCACAAGCAGGCTGGACTCACTGGAGGAGGAACAAACCGTGCGCCACCCCTCACTCAGCTGGAGGAACTAGTGGCGACCACCATCGAGAGGGCCAGTGTCGTGGGAATTGGGGACCTGGATAGCTCATCCCGAGCTACAGCTACAGGTAAGAAGCATGCGCAACTTGACACACCATACCAGACACCTCCCCTACAGACCCAATGCACAACCAAACCCCAGGCCAGTACTGCTAGCAACAGACATGAGCAATGCATCTAGCTAAATGTACTCAGCAAAAGTTACCAAAAATGCCACAGCAGAAGCATGAGATAAATAACTGTAATACAGCATCAACGTGTTTGTAATGAGACGTGCAATGCTTTAATAGTTGTGACTGGAACACATTAGCACCCACTTGACAAATGCTTCTTTGTACCTAGGGGCACCATCAGGCGGGGGAGCAGCATCAGCTCCAGCACCAGCTCCAGCACCAACAGCCAGTGCGGCGGTGGCAAGCACCAGTGCAGCAGCACAGGAGGAGGAGGACAACAGCTGTGCCCTGGCAAATGAGGAGGACACAGGACATTCCCTCACAACTCCACACTCCCCCCGACTGTCTCAGTCTCAGTCGCCCTCATTGGTATTCTCCCCGGACAACACACCACCACAGAGCCACCCTGCACCTGCCACTTCCCCGGCCCGGAGGAGAATAGTGGCTCCATTAGTCATCATGGAGGGGGCAGCGGGTCAGGCTCCTGCACAAGACCCCGTGACACCAGCGACACCAGAGCACACACAGCAGGGCAGCAGAATTCCACGTAGGCCACGTGCTACCAGCAGCCCAATACCAGCACCGGGAGGCAGCGTCTTCGCAGGGCTGGAGACCAGCATGGTCACAATACAGAGGATGCAGGCGAAATCCATCCTGGCCTGCCATCGCCAGTTGCGCCTGCACAACCTGCAGATGGGTGAGATGACACAGGGCTTCAAGACCTTCGTTGACAGCAACAAGGAAATAGCAACATCAATTGGCCGAATAACCACTGCCATCACCCAGCTCTGCACCAGGTTGGATGACCATGAGCTGAGTCGTCGCAGGGATGCAAGAGTCACGAACAGGTCACTCAACCGCCTTGCGGCTGCGACTGCCCAGCTATGCCAACGTGGGGCAAACATGGAGGCCAGCCTCACACAGAACATGTCCGAGGTCACTAGGGGCATGGGCCGTATAACAACAGCCATGGAGACACTACTCATCTCCAACACCGTAGTGAATCCCGTCCTGGGCGAGGCTGGGGACAGCAGCAGCCGCAGCAGCCCGGCCAGCGCTGCGTCAGAGCCGCGCCGGAGCAGCAGGCGCTCAGCTGAGGCTGCAGGGCATTCTGAAGGGGGTGAGGTTCATCCCAGTGGGCCTGCTAAGCGCAGCAAAAAATAGGACTGCCACTGCGGGTGAGGCAACCCGGACATTGGACATTCCTACCCCTTGTTGTTTAACTTTTCTTTTGTTGCACATCAGTGCAGTAACATTGATGCAACATTATTAAATTTAATTTCTGAACACATACATTGACCTGTTTGTGCATCTGTACTCACTCAGAAATAGTTGTCTGTGATCTCCTGACGCCTGTATCTGCCGTCAGATGGTGCAGAGACTCCAGCAGGTAGTGGTAGTGGGACAGCATTGTCATCGTCAGGGTCCTCGTAGTCGGATAACTCTACCTCAGTGCCTTTCCTGACTGCAAGGTTGTGCAACATTGCACAGACAGCAATAATCTTGCAGCAGGTGATGGGGGTATATTGCCTTGCACCTCCGCTCTTGTGCAGACATCTGAACCTGCTCTTCCAGATGCCAAAGGTCCTTTCCACTACGTTCCTCGTGCTTTTGTGGGCACGGTTGTACCTCCTTTGGCTGGGTGTTGAGGGGTTGAGGTAAGGTGTGAGAATGAACGAGCATAGGGCATATGCACTGTCGCCTAGAAGGAGAAGGGGTAACATTACTCACATGCATACATGTATTTCACACTGCAATTTTGGTAATGGGGGTCTGACACTGTGTCTTACCTAGGAGGTATCCTTCGCCAAATTCCCCTGCCATCAGCCGTGCATAAATTCCGCTACTCTGGAAGATATAGGAGTCATGGGTACTCCCCGGAAACTTTGCAACCAGGTCAGTGATCACACACTTGGCATTGCATATCACTTGCACATTTATAGTGTGCCGTGACTTCCGATTGCGGTATACGTATTCGGTGTCAGCAGGGGGGCAAATCGGTATGTGTGTGCCATCTATGCAGCCAATGATGTGGGGGAATCTTGCCATCTGATAGAATTCAGCTTTTGTCTGTGCCAGTTCTGCATGGGTGGAAGGGAAGGAAATGTAGTGGGCCATCCTCTGGATCATGGCATCAAGGAACTTGTGGAAGAACCTTGACAGGCTGCTCTGGGTCACCCCTCCTGCCACAGCAACTACACTTTGATAGCTGCCAGACGCCAGCAGGTGTAGGCAGCATAGCACCTGCAGCTGCACAGGGATTGCATGTGCCCTTGGGGTGGGGTGCTGCAACAGGGGTTGGAGGTCCCTGATGAGGTCTCTGATGGTGTCTGCCTCCAGCCTGTACCTCTGTAGGATCTCTGGATCTGTCAGCATGCACAGGGTCACCCTCTGCCTGTAGACCTGCTCCTGTCTCAGCCATTCCTTCTCTCCTTCCTGCTGTAGCCGTAGCCGTCTAGCTATGACATAGAAAGCTGCCATGTTGCAAGTAGAACTGCATTTTGGGTCCTTTTTTATAGGTTGCACCTGGTTACCACCTGATTCCAATCCATGGTAATTTCCGACTCAGAAATACCGAATTTTGAGCAAAATCGGTATTTCTGTGCTTACCTACATCTCAATCTTAGGGTTTTCGCATGGAATCGGATTTTCACCGAATCGGAATATATACCAATTCGGCGATTTTACCGAATCAGAAAGTCACCGAGTCGGTCGGATTCCGATTCGGAAAAATGTAGGAATCGGAAAAATCTCCGAATAGGTAATCTACCGATTCGGAGATTTTTTCCGATTACTACTTTTTTCCGATTCGGAATCCGACCGACTCGGTGACTTTCCGATTCGGTAAAATCGCCGATTTCGCTGGATTTCGGCCTCCTACATCCCGTTGTCTGTATTCCGATCGGTAACGGCCGAAAATACCGATTTTCGGCCGTTACCGACCGACCTACATCGGGCCCTAAGTGTTTTTAATGAGTATTGGTTGTCAAAGTAGTATTTTTTGTAGTATTTTATTAGTTAATACCGTATTTTATGCTGAATTTAGTGTTAATAGTTCCGTAGCGGGTTGTGGGTTTATAGGGGAGTAGGGTGGGAAGTAATTTAAATATAATAAAATAATTGATTAATTAATGTGTTAATTGAATATAAATAGTGTAATAAATAATAGTTAATTAGTTTCAATTAGTTAATTGATTAATAATTATGTAAATTAATTATGTTAATTGTTTAATTAATTTTAGGTGTGTGTAGTTGAATTTGTAAGTGAAAAAGTAGTGAATTAATTACATTTTAATTGAATAATTATTTTATTAATGATTAATTAAATAAAAATAAAGATTTGTTAATTTTTAAACATTGTAAATACATTTAGTAATTTTTACCCCTACACTATCCAACGCTTTCCCTACTGTTGCACCCTCTGGAGTGGGAATAGTAATTCTTACCCCTACGCTATCCAACGCTTTCCCTACTGTTGCACCCTCTGGAGTGGGAATAGTAATGTTTACCCCTAAGCTATCCAACGCTTTCCCTACTGTTGCACCCTCTGGAGTGGGAATAGTAATTTTTACCCCTACGCTATCCAACGCTTTCCGTACTGTTGCACCCTCTGGAGAGGGAATAGTAATTTAAACCCCTACGCTATCCAATGCTTTCCCTACTGTTGCACCCTCTGGAGTGGGAATAGTAATTTAAACCCCTACGCTATCCAACGCTTTCCTTACTGTTGCACCCTCTGGAGTGGGAATAGTCATTTTTACCCCTACGCTATCCAACGCTTTCCCTACTGTTGCACCCTCTTGAGTGGGAATAGTAATTTTTACCCCTACGCTATCCAACGCTTTCCCTACTGTTGCACCCTCTGGAGTGGGAATAGTAATTTTTACCCCTACGCTATCAAATGTTTTAATTAATAATATATTTTATATTTTAATTATATGTATGTATTATTGTTGTTATATAAAGTAATGTGTTAAATATATGTATATGTACACATTTATTAAGTTTATAATGAAAAAGTGTAGTTAATTTGTTTTCAATAGTCAAAAAATAAAAGTAATGTAATGTATTTTGTTAATAGTACTTATATTTATTTAATATTGAATGTAATTTTAATTAATTTAAAAAGTCGATATTTTTTACATCGATATTTATTACAACGATATTTTTGAGTCGATATTTATGTATTTACCTGTTTAGGTATAGGGTGTCGATATTTTTGTAAACTATATTTTTGTAATCGATATTTCAACACCCTACCGACTTGAACATTCCTGTGACTAAACACAAGCTCTGTTTCCACTTGAAGACTCCAGGGGGTGCCATGAGGCACAGGGTCAAGACTAATTTGCATTTTGCTGGGTCCGAACTGGGGTGGCGAAGTGAGCTGAAGACCGATGATGGATTCAACCCAGATCTCTGACTGGGGGTGAGTGACTGAAAAGTTTCAGCACTCCGTCCATCATCTCCTTGTGTTTGCTTCGACTTGAATATCATCAGCTTCACATTCTCTGTATGGGGCTTTGTGAATATTGAAAAGTAGTAAAGTTAGACTTTTGGTATACATTTACCTTTTTGAATACTGAAAAGTAGTAAAGTTAGACTTTTTGTCTAAGTTTACCTTTGTGAATTGAGCCCTATTTTAAAGAGGACTTAAACACAATCACCTTTATGCACTATCTTTGTGGGGACTTAAACAACACTGTAATAACACACTATCTTTGTGGGGACTTGAACAACACTGTAATAACACACTATCTTTGTGGGGGCTTGAACAACACTGTAATAACACACTATCTTTGCGGGGACTTAAACACCACTGTAATAACACACTATCTTTGTGGGGACTTGAACATCTCTATGATAACACACTATCTCTGTGGGGACTTAAACATCGCTATAATAACACACTATCTTTGTGGGGACTTGAACATCACTATAATAACACACCATCTCGGTGGGGGCTTGAACATCTCTATGATAACACACTATCTCTGTGGCGACTTAAACATCGCTATAATAACTTACCATCTCTGTGGGGACTAGAGCATTCCTATTATTACACACAACCTCTGTGTGGACTTGAACATCATTAGCTTCACACTCTTTATAATGGGATTTAAGCTTTGAATGTACACACTATTTCTATGGAGACTTAAACACAATGATCTTCACCCACTATCTCTGTTGGGACTTGAACATCTATTTTGGCTAACAATTTAAGCAGCTAATCAAGCTCTGGATTCCACTTGACCATGTTCCTTAGTTCCATATGTTAATTTCTTTGTGTTAGTAACCTTATCTCCTAAGATTTTAAGTACTAATAAATAGGGTAAATACAACTTTAACTGTCTTTCTTTAAGCATGATATGAGATCTTCTGGCACTTTAACATAATCTGTCTTTAATGTATACCCCTAGTATATATGCAGCAATTCATATATGAATAGATTATAATGTTGTTTGTGTATATTGTTGATAAAATAAACATTTAGCCATGTGCCTTCGACTGTGTTTAATCACAAATAGTGTTACGGATTAGGTCCCCACAAGGATGGTAGCACGTGTTCAAGTCCCCACAAGGATGGTGCTGTGCGCCCGATTAAATAACAATATATTTGCAAATTTGAAGCAGGATCCTGTATCATGAATGTTTTCTTAACATTTTTCTGTTATTAGTGTATTTTAAAAACATTGGAAAAGGTTAGTCCCCACAAGGCAGGTATTCACACATAGTCCCCACAAGGATGGTAACACGTGTATGTGTGTGTGCGTGTGTGTGTGTATTTTTTTTACTGAAAAACCCAAAGAGTACAGGGACACTATTGTTAGGTTCAGATTTTAACCACACAAGACCATAGCAATTCATCAATAATATAACAGTAAATATTTCAATGACATTATCAATGATATCATAGAAGATATCATGAGTGATGTAATATGTGAGGTAACTAGCAGTGCATGTCAAGGGTGCGAGTCATAGTTGCTTTAGGGCACGAGTTATAGTTACTTGAGATAACAATAACTGCTTACTTTCTGTGGTTTTCTATGTGAAAAATCTGAACCAAACTATAACATCCCGGGAACCTTTAGCTTTTCAATGAATTTCTATGTTTTTTAAAATTCTATTTCCTAACTATAACGTCGCTGTAACCTTTGGTTTTTTGTGTGAATTCCACTGCTTTGTAATATCAATTGTACGACGAATTAATGTTTGATTCCCTTCAGGTATGGCAAAAGGAAGCCAGGCAGAGGCGCATAAGAGCATAGAAAGAGGCTAGGCAAGGAAAGATGCAGACAGTGACTGAGAAAGCAGTAACACGCGATAGAGAGAAAATAGAAAAAGGGATAGAATGTGCTGTAGAAAATTTCGATTGCATTGCAACAAATCCTATGCTGCTCGAGAGGAGGGTGATACATTCATGGAGGAGCTCTTAGACTCCCGACCTCCTCCTTCCTATGCCCCGCAGAGAATATACCCAGTTGTCCTGGCACCTTGGTCTTCTGCTCCGCAGGTTTCCATCACAGGTTCTCCTGACTCTGACCCAGCTGCTTTGGCCACAGCACCCCTGTTCTTTCTCTAGCTTCAGATACTGCAGACACCGTAAATGCGAGTCTCCCTGCTACATCTGTAGATTCCGCTTATGCTCTCTCTCCGTCACTCACACCCTCTATGCAGCCATTGTTAAGGATTGTGTCTGCCCCTCTACCTATTGTGTCTCCCTCGAATGTCTCCTCCCCAGTATTGTCAAACATTGGGACGCCGGTGCATGGATTGAATGAGGGTGATTGGGCAGCCGCTTGAGAACAAATGGGATGGGTGCTGATCCAATCAGATGTGGGAAATGAGAAGAAGATGGTCGCAGACCAGGCCGCACAGTGTGCCCAGAGTCCGATTTATAGTGTGGAGTAGGTGTGGAATGTGATGAAAGATTATGAGCAGTTTGTGCAGCAGCATGCCCTCAAGCATATGTCTGCCACGCCAATAGGGTTGTGGGAACAATGTCTTAATGGTGTTGGCCCTCAAATAATTTATGATGTCCAAGACCACGTGTATGCCGCTGACCTGGTTCCTAATGATGTATTTAGTAATGTTGCCACATTAGTGGGTTAACGAGGTAGGCTGCAACAAAACATGCCAACGACAGGGTCTCAGTTTCTGATGAGTGAAGTGCATCCTTTTTTTCGCCCGAGATACCGGAGCTACATAATCAGCAGAACGCTGTTGTCAGGCAGCAAGTACAGGCCCGTTTTCAAGAGCAATGGATTTACACTCCATGGAAAAGGAGTGAGGTTTTATCTCTTAAGAGTCAGTTTCCCGACCCTAAGAAAAATCTAACTGCATATTACAAGGAATTGACAGAGGCTGCCTCATCGACAGTGATGACACTTGCAGATATTGAAATGTTTTTCAGATTGTTGTTAGCGGAGGATATTTGGAGACAGGTGTATATGCAGGACCATGTTGTGGAGCTGGGTGGCACTTGGGATGAGGTCAGGGCATGGTACAAGGCGAGGAAACCTAGTGAGAAGCCTAAGGCCTAGATACTAGCTTTGACGAATCGTATTATTACCTACATGCATGCCCTAATACCACAGAAGCGAGTCGATTGAGATAAGTTAACAGCATGTCGTCAGAAGAAAGATGAAAGTGTGTCTGATTTTTTCACCAGATTCGAAGGGGTATTTGGGGATTTCAGTGGGCAGGATTTATCAATGGAAGGGGGTGTCCGATTTTTTGTTATTAGATTTGTTACAAATTTGCTTCCAGAGATTGCTACCCAGTTGCAGGCTTCAGAGAGCACGTGGACCACCTCCTTCCCTTCAGTGATATTGAGTATGGTGCAGTAATATGAGCACAGGGAGAATGAGGAAAAGGAAAAGGGGGAAAGGATAAACAAAGACTTGAAAATTAAGGGGTTGATGCAGAAGGCAGCTAGGGGAAACGGCAAGGGATGCTGCACTGGTCCCACACAACAGTCGTCTCATACTAATAGGAATAGCATACCTGTGGGGTCGAATCATTGTGCATATTGCAAAAAGAAGGGGCATTGGTGAAGTGAGTGTCCGAAATTGTTGCAGAAAGTGGCAGCCCCCAGAGGCCGGGGCTCTAGGGGACGGGGTCGTGGTGGAGGTGGTCATGATGGGGTTCAGACAGATGAGTCTACGCAGAGTCGTTCTGACCAGAATTATTTTGATGACCCTCGAGGAAAGTAGTACTACCACGATGACTATGATATGGATGAGGTGACAGGGATGTCCTATAGCTAGGACAGCCAAGGACAGGGTGAGGTACCAGTCCAGATACCTGTAGATCAGCGCAGTCCTTATGTCACAGCGGATTTGCATGGCTCGGGGAAAACACATCTGGTGGATACGGGTACAATGACTAGCTCTGTTTCTCATTCACTGGTCCCAGTGGCAGCTCTTCCTGGCCAAAATTACGTGTCGGTAGGTTTTTCAGGTTTACCGGTCATGAGCCCCATCTCCAAACCTCTTGCTTTGACTATTGGACCCTTTATCATAGATTCACCATTTTTACTTACAGCAAATTGTGGAGAGAACTTAATGGGATTAGCTCTGTTGAAGAAATTGCATGCTACCATTTCTTTTTCCCTGGATGGTGTCCATCCAGGGAACAAGGAATGGTAGCATGCAATTGAATGCTTACAAGCTTTTGAGCAACTAAAAACAGCGCTTTGCTCTGCACCTGTGCTTTGTACGCAAGACTATCAGAAGCCGTTTGTGTTGTATGTGCACGAAGCGGCTGACTGTGCGTCCTATGTTTTAACATATGCCTTTGGAGGTAAGCAAAGGCTGTGTGCCTATTTCTCTGTGCTTTTGGATAACCTTGCCAAAGCCATCTCGAGCTGTCTAAGAGCGGTCACGGCCATCTCAATCCGACAATCGGCAGGGCTCATTCTTGATACTGATCTCACAGTCATGGTAACGCATGCTGTGGACACACTTTTGAACAGAACAAAGACACAGCACCTCACCAGTGCTTGTCTGACTGGCTATGAATTTACCTTGTTTATACCACACATCACCACAAAAAGATGTGCCACTCTGAACCCAGCCACGTTACTACCCCTCCCCTCGGAGAGTGAGGATGCGGGCGTGCATGATTGCATTTTCTGCACTGAAGAAGAGACTGGTAGACCTGACTGATGTTCCCTTGTGTATGCCTCAAGGGGAACTATATGTCGATGGCTCTTGTTTTAAACTACCAGATGGTACGACAACTACGGCATATGCCATCACCACTTTAAACACCGTGGTCCAGACATTGCAAGTCCCTTATCATTTGGCCCAAGTTGTGGAATTGGTTGCCCTCCTTCGTGCCTGTGAGTTGGGTCACAGACTGGCTGTCAATATTTACACCGACAGTCAGTATGCATTCGGAGTTGCTCGTAACTTTGGGCAGCTATGGGCAGAGAGAGGCTTCCTGACTTCACACAGGTTAAAGAATAGATCCAAAATGGCCCACTGATTCACAGACTTTTTGTCAGCCCTGACACTTCCCAGAAAGTTAGCAGTGGTAAAGTGTAGTGCCCACAAGACAATTACTGATGATGTGGGGAGGGAAAATGTGTTTGCAGACCAGACAGCTAAGGAAACAGCCCGATCGAAAATGAAAAGAATGTTTGTGGCGGGTCCTGCTAGATGGGTACCTAATAATGCAATGTTTGACGATACATTGGAAAACGTGAAGGCGTTTCAGAGTGAGGCAACAATTGAGGAGCTAGCAATGTGGCAGGAGAGAACAGGACAGTTTGACGATGAGGGGTGTTGGACGCAGAAATCAGAGAAGCAGAGATGGATTTAAACAACCTGAAATATGTGCTGATGGTTGTTTGTGCATCCAGCAAATGGAATGAGGCTTATCCTACTAAAGAGAACACAGCCACAGCAACGACCAAGGCCCTTTTAAAGGAGTTCTTCCCACGGGTCGGCTTGCCCCGTTTGATTTGGAGTGATAACGGAAGTCACTTCAACTCAAAGGTTATTCCGCTAGTGTGTGACGGTCTGCACATCCAGCAAAATTTTCATGCAGCAAACTATCCCCAGTTAGCAGGTTTGGATGAGAAGTACAATGGTACTCCCAAGCTGAAGTTGGCAAAGATCAAGGAGAGCACAGGATTGCGATGGACAAATGCGCTACCCCTTGCCCTGTTGTCCACAAGGGTAACGGTCCACTCTAGAACAGGATTGTCCCCATATGAGGTTGTTTTCGGCTGTCCTGAAAATGTTTGGGGCGAGCCCTGGCCCCGCCGTTTTTACAAAATTGAATACCTGTTACTCGTGGACTATTTGTGTGAGTTGACAAATTTGCGTTCTATTCACCAACAATTCCATGAGGCATTGCCGCCGGTCACTGGGGGTCCAGGGCACAGCATTCAGCAAGGTGATTTTTGCCTGATTCGCAACTTCCAGAGGAAGGGGTGCATGGAACCACAGTGGAAAGGGCTTCTGCAGGTCCTTCTCGCTACCCGGACGGCGGTAAAGGTGGATGGCCAGAAACACTTGATCCACTCATCGCATTGCCGGTGAATTCCGCTGCCTCTCCCCTATGACCGTTGGGTCCTGGATGGTATAGGGGACCATGAGATGGAGAAGGTGCCCCATTTTGTTCATTTTTTCCGATGCCCAACTGACATGGGTTCAAACTGAGGAGGAGTATGACGCTACTTTGAATGAGGCAGTCCCCCCAGAAATAAGGGATGCCCAGGATCCTCCTCTAGCTGACCCACAGGAACTTGAGTCTCAATCCCTTGCCCCCTCTGAGTTTAAGGTCCTTTTCCGTGAGGAGAAGGAGCTTGGAGTGGCTAGGTACAATGTGCGTACCCGGCAGAGGGACAGTGCACCAAAGGAAAAGTCAGATTAGTAGAGATGGACGTCATGGATGAAGAATAGGGTGTATGTGCCTTGTTTACGGTACCAATGATAGATTAGGGAAAGGGAGATTGGTGGATTGTCTGAGACACTGGACAGGATAAGTTGGGGGTGTCTTCCCAGGAGAGAGGGTGCCCTATCCCTAGCGAAGAGACAGAAAGGGTTGTGATCGCACAGCCCCACTGTGAAGTGCTCAATAGCACCATTGTTGATGAACAATAGGAGTCTACCAGTGAGGTTCGGACGGACACTGGACTGTGTGCCTCTTTCATAATTCCTGGCTCCATAGTACAAACTTTCCTCTGGTAGTTTGGTACTTAAAAAAATAAATAAATGTACTTCTTTGGCCGCTTTGTTATGGGTGAAGAACAAACCTTAGCATCAACCCGTTTTGAGCAAAATAGACCCAGTTGGTCGAGCTAGTCTACCAAAACAAAGGCAGTTTCTAGAATAATTGTTTTGTTCACTTTAGTAGCCGTGTTTGGGATCATATGGTTCCTTGAAGAAAAACATCCTGTGCATTTCTTAATTGGTAATACTCCTGTCCCCCCTGAACATGTAGTAGTCACTTTGGCACCTCATAAGGAGAGGCACAGACAGACATATGTTGATAATGTGTTCTTGCAGATGCTCCATCAGGCTCATCATGCCACTAATGTTACTAATTGCTGGGTTTGTGGCCTGCTCCCTTCTGTAATGCATAAGAATGACTTATTGATGTCTCTGCCTTTCTCTTATTTAGGGAGCTGCGAGGCCTGGTTCCAGTTGTTTACTATGGCGTGTATCCATTACCATGCTGATGCCCTGAACATAACGTATAGTGATTATGAGACTGTGTTAAAGTATATTACTGTACACCAAGTGTTTACGCCTGGGGTACAGGGGGCCCCCGATACCTTGTATCTGGTTGCCTGTTTGAATTTATTTGAAGAAAAAAAAAATTACATGGCTCCAGAATGAGATGATGGACTTCCACAACTTCAATGTTACTGAGTATTTTAGGTCCTTCTGCATGCGTAATATTCAGACCCCCCAGGATTTCTCGATTTGCTAAAAAATCGCAAAATCTGCAGTTTTGTAAAAGGGCCGCACTTTTTACCAAACCACCCGCTAAATCTGGAGAATATGTGATCTGATATATTTTTTCATTTTATTTGACGAGGCTGCAAGTGAATACATATGTCCCAGCTGTTATTGTCTCTCAATTCCCAGTTTTTTGGGAACAAGGACATATTTTGGCCAACTTGGCTACAAGATGTCCTCGTTCCCAAAAAGTTGGGAATTGAGAGACAATAACATCTGTGACATATGTATTCATTCCAATCGAGGCTAGGCCCCTGGTTGGCAATGCTGTTTTGTACATCTGTCGTGATGGAGTCAGATATCCTATATGTAGGCTTGAATGCCTTATTAGTAGGAAGCTTTTTTTTAATCCTAATTAAGAGTGGAGGGGCGTGCTAACTCTTGCAGAAAGCCATCAGACAGACAACACTCTGCAGCAGTTCACTGATGCCATGAAAGGTATTCTGCCTTTCTGGGGTCCTATGTCAAATAGTCTTAACATTCGCAGACTCTCAAGAGTTAAAGAGGGAGTTATTAATACAACGGCAGGAATACTGACAAATATCACAGCTGAGATTCAGGCTACGAGAATTGTTGCCCATCAAAACAGGATGATGTTAGACGTCATCCTTCCTGATCAGAGTGGGGCATGTCACATCAGCGGAAGTAGTTGCTGTGTGTATATACCGAAACCATGCCACGAATGTCTATGCAGCAATACAGAAGTTACACCGACTTGCATCTGATATTCATCAAGAGAATGGCACCTGGTCTCTTTCTGGTTGGCTCTGGGGTATGATAGCATCATGGGGTTGTAAAATACTCCTTTCCCTAGTAGCCATTGCAGGTGTTGTTTTCGCTTGTTGCCTGTGTATTAATTGTCTCCCAACGTGCTGTACATATTGTGTTAGTAAGATAAAACCTGCACCCAAGGCCCCAAGGCAGGATACTAAGCCCTCAGCTATGATGATGCAAACTGTCCATGACCTCATGAATATCGATGAAGGCATTTTTTAATATTAGTTTCCTGGGTGGCTGGTGGATGAGGTGTTAAGGAATAAACCTCCAACGTAGTTACTTACCTGTGTGTGTAGTTATTTATTTAATATTGTTACATGTATCACCTTGCAATTACTGTTATTCCTGTCATGTTAGTATAGACAAAATTGTTAGCAAATGCTAAAAGGAGAGTGTGTTGGACTGAAAATGCAACTAGCTGACTCCTAGCATTTTGCGCTCTAAGTTAGCATTTGCTACACCATTTTGTCTGTAGGAGCCATTTTGTCCTATGATTGAAAAGTAAGACTCTGTCAGATTGCTTGCCCGCCTCGACGAAGGAGGCAGCTTCGAGTTATTTCCCTGTATCATATTCAAGGCTGTATCCTAATGTGCTAATGAATGGTTTATTTTGACCTCGCATGCCTTTCCTCTCTCGTATCCCTGCTCCTATGGTGAACAGCGCTGTGCTCAAGCAAGGCAACCTTGAGAATGTGATAAGATGTACCTGTTCTGCAGGTGGTAGCTCATCTCTCTGGGCCCCCTTTGTTCATCAGTGCCTGGACTGGAATTTTCCAGCCTGGGCGGGATCTGGAAATGTATAATATCTGATGCTCTGATGGGGGAATCAATCCCTCGACCGTCATCTCTGGAGACTGGTCAGACTGGGCTCCACTGCAGCGCAATACTAATAAAATTGCTTGGTTTGTATTCTCTACTGTCTTCTTGACTCTTCATTTCTTGGAAGGCAGAGAGGTGGTCACTAGTGACCCTGGTGACCTGATTCGGGTCACTTCCTTCATGTGTGAATGTCTGTATGGGTATATGAGTGTATTTCTGGGTCTCTGTCTGGGTGTATGAGTGGTTTTGTGGGTGTGTAAGTGGGCAGGTACGTGTGTGATGATGAGTGTATGAGTGGATATATAAATAGCTGAGTTGGACTGTGAGTGGGTCAGGCGGCTCAGTGGACTAATGCATCTAGTGGAGGGGCCTGTGTTCGACCTCATGGTCACAGGTTCAAATCCCGGCGGACCCACTCAGCCTTTCATCCATCTGAGGTTGATAAATGAGTACCATTGAGTTGGGTCACAATAAACATCTGTTATTCATTGCCAAGATGCCTATGGGTGAACATGCGCTTTACAAATAACAATGTTATGTGAGTGGGTGTGTCAATGGCTTTACTAGGTGTATAAGTGGCTGTATAGGTATGTATGTGAGTTTGTGGTAGCACCTATGTGAGTGGATGTATCAGTGATGGTGTGTCAGTGATTCTGCTATGTGGATGTGTGAGTAGGTGTGTAAGTGGCTGTGTATATCAGTGAGTGGGTGTGTAAGTGGCTGTATGGGTGCGTACATGGCTATGTGAGTGGATATGTAAGTGAGTTTGTGAGTAGGTTGGTGAGTGGTTCTCGGGGTGGATGTGTGAGGGACTATGGGTGTGTGAGGGGGTGTGTCAGTGGTTTTGCTTTATGGATGTGTATGTGGCTGTGTGTGTCAGTGAGTGGCTGTGTAAGTAGCTTACATGCCTGTGTGGGTTTGTGAGTAGGTATGTGAGTTGTTCTCTGGGTCTCTGATTGGATGTGTGAGTGACTGTATGGGTATGTGAATGGGTTTATGGATGTGTAAGTGGGTATGTGACAGAGTGTGTTAGTGGGTCTGTGAGTGGGTGTAAGTGTTTTTTTAATAGGGGCTTGGATCCACAGCTCTATCACAGATTCACATGGGGTGATGTGTGAGTGTCTGTATGGGTGTGTGAGTGGTTGTACAGATGTGTGAGTGTGTGATGGGTGAGTGGCTGTATGAGTGTGTACGTGGCTGTGTGAGTGGGTGTGGCAGTGCCTGTGTGGGTCAGTGACTGGGTGTGTGAGTGGTTCTCTCTGTCTCTGAGTAGATGTATAGGTGTAGTAGGAGGAATTATGAGTGACTGTATGGGCGTGTGAGTGAGTGATTGGGTATGTAGGTGGGTATGTGGGTGGCTGGGTGGGTGGATAGGTGTGTTAGTAGTTGTGTGAGTATGTGAGAGTGTGTGCATGGGTCTGTGAGTAGGTTTATGTACCTTTGTTAGAAATTGGGTTTCTGGCTTGAAGAGGTAGGCACTCTGTCCAAACAAGAATAACAATCCTAATTAGAGTAAGTCAGATAAACACCCTCAATTAATCTGTGCTCAACCCCTTGTAGCTTGACACAGACAATTCAGGCTTAAGAGGAAATCTGTAAAGTATTGTACAACATATCAAACAGTAACATAGTGAGTGAAACCACCTAGTTAGATGAACAGAGCTTACTTTATTGAACAAAACAAGAAATACCTAATAAGTAGAACAGGAGTTATGATTTTTTAAATAAGATATTGAAATGTAGTACTTAAAAGCAGAAAGCGCTAACCAGGGCTATTTGGTCGCAATAGACTGGGTAAAATCCAATAGTTCAGGCTGACTGTGATGGAGCACAGGTTGGATACAGGGGCGAGCCTTGACAGGCAGAAAACAGTACCTTGGTCCGCAGTTGCGTCAACATCAAGGAAGGGATGTGAGGAACAAAGGAGGCAATTGATCCTTGGGATGGAGGCGATACTTTGACTCCGAGTTGTGCAAAGTCAAAGATGCATCAGAAATGGAGGTGACCACTCAATCCTCGCAGCAGTGGCGACGTGTCATCGTCGCTAGAGATGCTCCAGTTCCGAGAAGCGCAACTGTGTTCATGCATGAATTTCTGCTGGAGCAGCACTTTATACCCTCTTCCAAGGGCCCAGAACTGTATTGGCACAACTTTGCAGGGCAAAACTCACAAATGGCAGAGTCCAGGCGCTGTAGCAGGGTTGTTGGAATTCTTTGATGTCCCTGAGACTTCAGAGCAGGAGGCAAGTTGACAAACAGTTGGATTCATTCTGGCAGGGGCTTAGCTTGATCAGTAAGCTTGGGGGGTCAGGTTCGGATTTCCCAACTATCAGACTGGCATATAATATTAAAATACATAATACGACAAGCAAGCTGCTTGAGAGGGGCATAAGGGACAGTGGAAAGTGAGTGGAATGCAGATTGGTGGGGTACAAAGTGAGAGAAAACACATTTTGTAAAATAACCTATTTTTGTAAGACTTTTAGAACAGAGCGGGAGAGAGTGTGTGTTGGACTTGGCCCTTCTGGCAGGTTCACCCCTGAACTTTTTACCTTAAGCACTGACATGGTGGTAGGGATTTTAGGCCTCTGCGCACTTTAGCACTGTGGCCCAGGCGCCCCCTCCTCCACTGGGCCGTCTCCTCGAACTTTCCCCTGTGCTTAACTCACTTCAAGCATTACCGGCCGACCTCAATACTCACTCTAAGTCTCCCAAGCACCCTCCCATACCCACTTACAAAAGAAAACAACTACCACAACATGACCCTAACCATTCCCCCCCAAATCCCATAACCCTAACCGACAACACAACAACTACCAAAAGTAGGCACAACGTTGTCAGATCTTCGCCCCTCTGTGAAGACCCCAACCAGAACTCACCCACTCCTCCTCAAGAGGTGACTGGGCGCCGGCTCTCCCTGATTGAAAGCCAAGTGGCTATTATAATACAGGGCCTGAACGACATCCTAAGCAACCTCGCCACACTCCATAAGCCCACCTTTAACCCCCACTCGACTCCTATCATCCCCAACCATTCTCACCAAAGGCTTCTCAATGTTCCGCGGCCCAGCTGGACCTCATCCCCCTCCCGAACCTTACTCCAAGACCTAATAGAACTATGGAAGCCATGTCGTCTGATGAAGCGACCGAGCTGGCCTCCTCGTACATCACCCCCTCTGCGCACATCCCCCACTCCTTGATTCAGGTAATCACTGGATTCAGAAGTGATCACTCTATCCCGAAACCCACTAGACCCCCACCTTCCCTCATCAACATCCCTACTGCCCCCTAACAAAGGAATCAAAAAAAGAGACACCCCTGACCAACTGCATGCTCATAAAATGCAGGTCAGCCACTAAACATGCCGCAGAGCTAGCTGAATCCATCCTCAACCATGACATTGATATAGCCTTCATCACAGAGACGTGGCTAAATGACACATCTCCAATCATGGACATGCTCGTATCCCCGGGCTTCTCTATCATCAACAAAGATAGGAGAGACCGAAAAGGTGGGGGACTAGCAATCATTCACAACAACAACCTGTCCGTGACTGAAATCGACACGTTCAACTACAACTCCTTCAAATGCCTAACCGCCAACATTAACACCAGCAACAATAATCCACTACACTGTCGTCTCCTATATCACCCTCCAGGCAACACCCTCACGTTCACGGAACACCTATCAGACCAGGTCGCCCACTGCTCTCTCCGAGATAGCAACAACCTAATTCTGGGTGACCTCAACCTGCACTGGAATGATATAAACAGCGCACCAATCCAAAACTTGAATGAGATATTACATAGCAACAACCACCTTACCCAGCACTGCTTAGAAGAAACCCACAACAAAGGAGCAATCCTGGATGCCATCATTGCCCAACATGATGCAATCACAATAGACCACATCCTACCGGTCGACTGGTCAGACCACCACTTAATCCTATTCCGCATCTCATAACTGATCATGCTCCAACCTCCCATCCAAGACCCCCCCACATGGACAAGAAACCTAACACAGATCAACATGGCCAAATTAGAAGAAAAAATAACCACCCTCCTCCCCATCCCCCAGGACGGTCTCTCAACAACAGAACTCACATCCCACTACAACACAACTATGTCCTCTATCCTAGACCAACTCGCCCCTTTGAAACTGAAAAAATCCAGGAACATCCCCTCCAGATCCTGGTTCAACAAGGACATTAACGACGAAAGGAGGCAGCTTAGAGCCACAGAACGTCTATGGAGAAAGAACCCCTCTTCTAGCCTCTGCGAGAAACTCAAAACTGCAAGAAGAAAGTACAAAAAACGTATCAATCCTGAAAAAAAACAACTTTTTCTGCACTGCCCTTGACATTGCGAAAAACAGGCCAAAAGAACTCTTTAACATCATCAAGCAATAAACTTCCAAATCCTCTACAACCCCAGTCCAGGCTTCCAAAGTTCTATGTGACAACTTCGCAATCTTCTTCAATGAAAAAATCAACAAGAACGAGCTATCACTCAACATCATCCTCAACCCCACCTCCAAAAACTCAGCCCCAGCAATCGAAATCACCTCTAGCTTGCACCCCACGAAAGCCTGGAGATCCCTCGACCCCGTACCTGAAGCTGAGATTCTCAAACTAATCTCCTCCTCCAAGCCCTCATCACACATCCTCGACCCTATTCCCTCTCAAATGACCAAAAAGCTGAAACTCACCCTGGCTCCACTATGGTGCGAAATCATAAACAGCTCCTTCAAAACCGGCATCATACCAGGCTCTCTCAAAGTCGGCCAAGTCACACCACTATTCAAAAAGCCAGGCCTAGACTCCAATGACCTGAACAACTTCAGACCGGTTTCCAATCTCCCCTTCCTAGCCAAAATCCTCAAAAAATGTGTTCTCCGTCAACTGAATCAGCACATTGACAATATCAACCTGCTAGACCACCACCAATCAGGCTTCAGAAAAGGCTGTAGCACTGAAACCGTGATCCTTAACATCGTCGATGATATCCTCAAGTCCCTTGACACTGACCAATGCAGCCTACTCATTCTCCTAGACCTCTCGGCAGCCTTTGACATTGTGGATCACAATCTTCTCATCAAGGCTCTCAAAGACCGAGTAGGTACAGACGAGATGGTCCTTCAATGGTTCTCCTCCTTCTTTCACTTCGCGCCAAAAAGATAAAAATCAAATCCTTTACGTCCGACCTTCTCCCCGTCAACAGGGGTGTCCCCCAAGGTTCAGTACTCTCCCTTCAGCTGTTCAACATATACATGGAACCCCTCACAACCATTCTAAAAAAAGCCAACATCCCCTTCCACCCATATGCAGACGACACCCAGATCTACTTGGAAACCTCCTCCATTAACGACATTTTAAGACTGAACAACACTCTTAAAGAAGTTCAACAATGGCTTGCAACAAACCACCTTAAGCTCAATCAAGAAAAAAACGAAATCCTCCTCATCTCCAACAAAGATGAAAACCCGCAAGTTGTAGAGTGGCTGAAAGCTATCAATGCTCTCAATGGCAATCTCACCCTGGCTAACTCGGTAAAATCACTAGGAATCACCCTCGAGCAGAAACTAACCATGACCAAACACATTAAGACCTCCGCCAAGAGTGCCTTCCTTAATCTGAAGCTTCTCAACAAAATTAAACCCTTCATCCCGCCCATGAACCTCAAACAAGCCACCCAATCACTGGAATTATCCAGACTGGACTATGGGAACGCAGTTCTCTCCGGTACAGCTCTCTCCCACTTAGCCCCACTCAAAGCAACTCTCAATTCTGCTGCCAGAATGGTCACCGGAGTCAAAAAATATGACCACCTATCACCCGCACTCAGAGAACTAAAATGGGTCCCAGTGGAAATGCGTGCCAGCTTTAGAACTGCCTGCCTTACACACAAAGCCTTTCACACAGGGAAACTGGAATATCTGGCCTCCAAGGTCAAGAAAGCCGGCCAGTCAAGAAACCTTAGGAGCTCCAACACCCTCTTACTAATCCCTTTGAAAACACGCAAGCAAAAAACTGCGTCACGTTCCTTCGCAGGAAACACCCAAAATCTGGAACTCCATCCTGGTCGATATCAGGACTACTCCCTCCTTCATAAAATTCTTAAGACTCCTAAAAGACTTATACCTCAACCGTGCCTTCCCAAACTGAAATCTGAAACGCACAAGCCGGCACTCTGTAGCCACCAGGCAAATTCTCCAGCACTCCCTACCTCATCCCCGTACCCTAACCCCCTACTCTTCCCTCAACTTCCAGAGGAAGACTTAGCCCTAGACTTTGTCCACGCATCGAGACTACCTCGGAACCTCGTTACCTCAATGTGCTCCTCGGACGCACAGCACACTGGAACTTTTGAACACTTATGTTTACTTTTGTCTCTTTTATGTGTTTTTTCCCCTATATGCGTAAAGCGCACCGATACCTTCGGGTCTGGCTAGCGCTATATAAAACCTCTTAAATAAAAAATAAAATAAAATAAAGTGTGTGCACTCTCCGTGGTACCTTTGGAAGGTTGGCCTGCCCTCCCATAGGAATGCATGGGGATTCCCTGATCAGTGTGTGTCAGTGGTAATTCCTGTTATGAGAGGAGCTGTGTGGTCAACTCTGGTATGTCTAAAATCGTTTGAATAAATGCTGCGCAATCTTGTGCGCAGATTTATTGTGGTTATTTTAGAAATGCCACATTTTAAAGTTAAGTAGGGGAAAATTACCTGCCTACTGTTTTGTGAAGCTGTTCTTTAATTTAACAGGCACAACAAACAATCCAGCGCTACATTATGCTTAGATCACGTTATTTATTCAACTTTTTTCTTTTTTAGAATTTCCAAGACTATTTTCTTTACGCATTCAAATGCACAAATGAAAAGTGTTATCCTTATATTTGGACGTTCTAAGAATCAAAAATAGTCTTGAACCAGTTGCACCCTGTCCTGCACCTTTACACAAAGGAAATACTGGTATAAATATAGGGGCTGTGACCCCATGAAAATGTTCAGTGTTCAGTTCTGGAGTGCTGTTCCTGTCAGGGTGTGGTGCTGCTGGGGCCCATGGGCGGCTACCATGAGGGCTTGCCTCCCTTGGCCCTGCATTGCCCTTTTCACCTTTGAGGACCTTTATACTGGGACCCCTCTGACTTTGATTCATTTTCCTTAATCTCCAGGACTTTCTTTTGTGCCCTGGGAGCGCTATCTTTTGAACTTCCCCCACAGGAGAAAGAGAGGCTGGGGGCTGCGCAGCGCTGAGCTGCAGCCCCTTTAGGAGGGAATCCCCACCACAGGGAATCTCCACCACAGGGATTCCCCTGTGATGCCTACAGCGGCAGGTGCCCACCACGCATTTTTCGTTATTTCGTGGGTGCCCACCCCGCTTTTATGCCGCATTCGCTTTTGATTGATGGCGGGTGCCCACCCCGCTTATTTTAATTTTAATTTGCGGGTGCCCACCCGCTTCCTATTTTAATTGAGACGGGTGCCCACCCCGTATTACAGTGCCTTTTTGGCTGGTGCCCACCCCGCCAATGCTTTTAAATTGAAGCGGGAGCACACCCCGCTCTTGACCGCCGCAGCTCGATCCGAGTGGAGATTCCCGGCCGGAGGCTGTCAATCGCAGCTGGAGAGGAAGTCAGGCAGTGTGGTGCCTGACTTGGGGCGGGATTTCCGCATTAGCAAGGGAAGCCCCGACCTAGCCTCCACTGAGAATCCTGCCTTAGCCGCCGGTTGCCGATCGCAGTCCCGGGTCCCAGGAGGGGGCCCGGGTGGAGTGAGGCCAAGCGAGGGCCTGCCACTGAGCAGGGCTCCAATGCACTGGGGAGAACCCCGTGGCACAGGCTGCCAGGAACCAAGTGCGGGACCAGCCGCAGCAGAAAGTGAAGGAGCCGGAGAGCCCCGGTGAGTGGGGGCTCAGAGGGGGCAGTGTCTTCTGCCAGCGAGGGGGGGGCCTGAAGCAGTGCTAGTTTTGGTTTTTATAGAGGCACCACAAGAGTGCGGGCTGCTGCAACATTTGGCAGATGTCTGGTTGCAGAGTCCCAGAATGGGGCTCAGGAGGCCATTTTGGGGACCGTGCCTCTCCCCATTTTATGGTCAGTCTTACAGCTGCCCCGCCTACTAGAGGGCAGCTGTATCAAGGGAGCATGTGTTTGTTAGAGAGCCCCAGTGAGGCCCCGAAGGCACAGATGTGCCAGGGCCCCTTTTCTGTATTATCAGCTGAGCCGCACCAGCGCAGGCACCTGCAACGTTTTGCACATCGATTCCAAGGGGACATTAAGAGCCCAGGCCTGCAATTGATCTTTCCAGCTGCTCAGCAAGGTGTGGGCAGCTGCACCGTTTAGGCCATTTATTATTTGGGGGTATTTCTGATTGAGTTAGGAGTGAGATGCACTCCTTAGCCCCATACCTACACAGCTGCCAGCACTTAGTGCCAGCTGCAACGTTTGGGTCTGCGCAAATTGCGCACTCTTGAATTCTACTGCATTGGCAGCCGCCCTGACTTTTGGACCTAGGGCATTTGAGCCCCTTAGAGATGGCCAGTTGGCCAGGGGGACTATTAGGTTTGTAGAGTGCCAGGCCCTAATGTGATTTATATAGGTGTGCAGGAAATGTCCTGTATGTACAATGTTTCATGCACCTTGTACTGCGGTTTATGTTAGTAAGTTTATTTCCTAATGCGAGTTATGTTTTTTACTACTATGTTTAGGCTTATTAGGTTGGCGCAGAATATATTTTTCGCCTAATGTGATACTGTGCATAATATGATTTATGGTTACAGGATGATGCTGAGTATAGTGTTTGCCAGTAATTACTGGTTGTGTTCTCTGTTTATACCATATGTCCTTACTTTTACTATTCTTACAAAGTGATGGTTCTGACAGTGGTCAAAGTGGCCCTGTCATGTGTAAATAATCCCCTGTAAATATTGCCCAGTGCCAGTTGGCACAGTGTATATTGTGTGATTACTATACTAATGTGTTTTATGATAATACAAAGGCTATTTTTGATATAACCTTGTGTGGAGTTCCTTTTTGCGGTGTGCCTAGTATGCTGTTGCTGTGTGTGTTGCGCAAATGCTTTACACATCGCTACCGGGATAAGCCTGACTGCTCGTGCCAAGCTACCAAGGGGATGAGCAGGGGTTATCTTTGGCGTGTAACTCCCTTGCCCTGACCATAGTGGTGGTCTCTGCCTGGCTTTGGCACAAGCCTTAGCCAACCAGAGATCCCATTTCTAACATTGGTTGTCAGCGGTGAGGATAGGACTTGCGTTTGCTCAATACCACAGTGACAACAGGCTACGCTACAGGCTCTGCATTTTAGATAGTCACATGTTTAGGGATTATTGTCTCTGAGTTTGTTTTAAATGTACATTTTTTTAATGTGTTTTATGTTGCACTATGAGTTAGGGGTCCTGCCAAGGACAGAAACCAGAGAATCTGGAGGAGTGACTGCCCTTGTGCAGACTGCTAATTTTTGGGTTGGCCTGAAGCTGAAGGAGTTTTGTACTGCCCTTGTGCAGACTGCTATTTATGGGGTTGGCCTGCAGCACAAGCTCAAGGAGTTGTTAATGCCCCTGTACTGTCTGCTATTTCTTGGGTTGGCATGAAGCTGAAGGAGTTGTACTGCCCCTGTGCTGTCTGCTATTTCTAGGGTTGGCCTACACTGGTAACTTAATTGGCATGGAGTAACTAGCTCGGGAGGGTAGATTATCTTCTAAGTGCAGTGTTAGTTTTCTGGATTCCCAAGTAGGGTGTGATCCAGTGGTGGCAGCAATATGTTGTCCAGTGCAAGAAGTCCCATTCCAAGTTCCCAGAGTGTGATACCGGGTCCTCAGTTAAGAGGGGTACAGGTTGTGTTTCAGGGGCAGTAAGATGCTGTCTCACAAGTCTTGTGGGGGAGTGTAGATAAATGTTGTGGTGCACTGGACGTTTGGGTGATTGGTTAGCATGGTAAATGGTGTTAAAGGGCGCTTTAATCTGTTCTGTCAGAGAGAACCTGCCACGTAATTGTTTTCCGGAGTTGTGCCAACACTTTTTGCAGTGTGTAAGTTCTTTGATTCTAGGGAGCCTAGTCTGTTCTGTTGGACTGTTCTTTGAGGAGGATCTCCCTTGTTAGGTGAGCTATGAGTGGCTGTAATCAGACCTCCGTCAGTTCTGATGTCTGGCAGTGCCGCTTCTAAGTAGAGGGTACAGAAATCCAGATTGAGGGGTGAGAGGGGGAAAGAATCCCCGGTGGAAGAACCAGGGAGTCAGGGGCCAGCCAGAAGGGCTGCGTCGCCAATGATTGGCCATGGTGGTGCCACTTCTGTCCTAGGGCATCTTCACGCACTGTCAGATGGACAGGAGGTCGTGAGCTCTGCGCCATGCAGACTGTCACATGACACATTAGTTATGTGTCACCCTCAGGAAGTCCTGGTTTGCCAGGCAATTGTCTGACCAAAGGTTCAGGTGTTTTCTGTCCTGGACGAAGGGCAACTGTAATCAGTGTCCTGACCGGTATTGCCTTCTAGGGGTACCACTCCAGTTGGGGGGTATAGTGCTCTGGAAGGGGGTGCAGAGGGAGGGAGTCCTCGCCTCTGACCCCAGTGAAGCCGGTGAATTTAGATCCTGGGTGGTAGACCAGTTTATGGAGAGAGGTCCTGAACTGGTGGGTGAGTTGTGTTATGAAGGTGCTTCTCCTGTGAGAGTGAGGAATGCCAGAAGGGAGGTAGGGTGAGGAGATGCTTCACCCGTGATCTCTGGTCAGCCGGAGGGTGCAGACCATAAGTTGGAGGATCAGGGGTAGTTTGGAACTACCCTGAGAGGAAGAGTGGAGATTGGCTATTGTGTGCCAGGGGTTAATGCCCGCCACTCTGTGGATTGGCAAGGACCAGTGGTATCTGGATGGCTTGGGGCCTGGTCCTGGCCGTGGACAACTAGGGTGTACCAGTGGGTAGCCTAGTTGGACCTGAGTTTTTTTTTCAGAGGGAACCATGTTGTTTCAGAGTGGCATAAAAACAGAGGGTGTCCCTGCGGTTGCGGGCCCGCGTCCGTGTTTTCTCACCCAAAGCAGGGCAGACCATCATGGTGGTGATTGGTCTGCCCTGCGTTTTGGCTGGAAAGGGGTTGTGTTGGACTTGGCCCTTATGGCAGGTTCACCCCTGAACTTTTTCCCTTAAGCTCTGACATGGTGGTAGTGATTTTAGGCCTCTGCGCACTTTAGCACTGTGGCCCAGTGTAAAGTGTGTGCGCTCTCTCTGGGACATTTGGAAGGTTGGCATGCCCTCCCTTAGGAATGCAATGGGGTTTCCCTGATCAGTGTGTGTCAGTGGTATTCCTGTTATGAGAGGAGCTGTGTGGTCAACTCTGGTATGTCTGAAATCGTGTGAATAAATGCTGTGCAATAGTGTGCGCAGATTTATTGTGGTTATTTTAGAAATGCCACTTTTAGAAGTTGGCATTTCTGTGTCCTATGTGTCTGCCTGCATGATGTGAATTGCATGTTTGACTTGTGAGTGACAGGAGCTGAGAGGTGTGAGTGACTCCAGGAGCCAGGTGGAGTCAGCCCAGTGGTGAATAGAGAGATCTGCATGCAGATGGGAGGGAGGAGTTGCACCTGGGACCTGAATAGGACTATGCCTTCCCTTCACAATGACGGCTCCGCTCCCTGTGGTGCGTCTGATCCCTGAAGCCTCCACCTGACAAAGGAGAGAGGAGCTGAGCAAAACAAAGTGCTCCAAAGCTCCCCATAACCAGTTCCATCTTGTTCCCCCCTGCCCTGCACCTTTACACAAAGGAAATACTGGTATAAATATAGGGGCTGTGACCCCATGAAAATGTTCAGTGTTCAGTTCTGGAGTGCTGTTCCTGCCAGGGCGTGCTGCTGCTGGGGCCCAGGGGGGGCTACATGAGGGCACGCCTCCCTGGGCCCTACATTACCCTTTTCACCTTTGAGGACCTTTTTACTGGACCCCTCTGACTTTGATTAATTTTCCTTATTCTCCAGGACTTTATGCAGCCTTTCTTTTGCGCCCTGGGAGCGCTATCTTTTGAACTTCCCCAACAGGAGAGGGAGAGCCTGGGGGCTGCGCAGCGCTGAGCTGCAGCCCCTTTAGGAGGAAATCCCCACCATAGGGATTCCCCATGATGCCTACAGCAGCGGGTGCCAACCCCGCATTTTTCGTTATTTCGCGGGTGTCCACCCCGCTTTTATGCCGCATTCGCTTTTGATTGATGGCGGGTGCCCACCCCGCTTATTTTTATTTTAATTTGTGGGTGCCCACCCCACTTCCTATTTTATTTTAGACGGGTGCCCACCATGCATTACAGTGCCTTTTTGGCGGGTGCCCACCCTGCCAATGTTTTTAAATTAAAGCGGGAGCCCACCCCACGTTTCACCGCCGCAGCCCGATCCGAGTGGAGATTCCCCGGCCGGAGGCTGCCAATCACGGCCGGAGAGGAAGTCAGGAAGCGTGGTGCCTGACGTGCGGCGGGACTTCCGCATTAGCAAGGGAAGCCCCGACCCAGCATCCACTGAGAGTCCTGCCTTCGCCGCCGGTTGCCGATCGGAGTCCCAGGTCCCAGGAGGGGGCCCGGCTGAAGTGAGGCCAAGTGAGGGTCTGCCACTGAGCAGGGCACCCATGCACTGGGGAGAGCCCTGCGGCACAGGCTGCCAGATACCAAGTGCGGGACCAGCTGCACCACGTTGTTGGTGCCGGTCCCCGTCCCAGCAGCAAGTGGAGGAGCCAGAGAGCCCCGGTAAGTGGGGGCTCAGAGGGGGCAGTGTCTTCTTCCGGCGAGGGGGGAGGCCCTGAAACAGTGCTAGTTTTGGTCTTTACAAAAAACACAAAGGGCCTTGACTCCAAACTCAGCAAGGCTGAGTCAACCTAAACTTTTGAAAAACAGAAACAATTGCCAGTGCTGAGAGCCTAAAGATAAACGGCAACAAAGGACAACTGGTGGTTATGAATATATCAAGAAACACCTGCTTTATAAATTGCAACCAATAATTTTTAATTCTTTTCTCAGAATTCTTATAATTTTTGATGAGCACAAAACAGTTTAGTACATGGGAATACAAAAAAACATTTATGTACACTATATATACATGAACAATGAAAAACACTTCAGTACAATATTTACATTGCAGACACTCTTGGCCAATCCAATCACACAACAAATCATTCAAACTACAAACAAACACGAAATGGTAGGTCTCGATGTCAAAATAGCTTTCAGAGATGAAATCTCAGATAAAATATGGCTAAGTCAAAGTCTTTTTAGCAAATAGAAATGGGCACAGCAAGGGTCCCTTATTAGCTTCATGTACGTCCACAGAGCTGCTATTAATCCAATGACCCGAGACCAAGTGGGTCGACGCGTTTCGAATCTCGCAAATACCGAGATTCTCCTCAGGACCAATTATGCAACTGGAAAAAATAAAATAAACAAGGCTTTAGGACTTAAGACCTGTACTACGAGAGAACCCCTGTTCTGCATCTAGGCAGACACGCGTACCTTATAGTCTTCGCGTGTAGATCCAACTATGACTGTATTCCCAACGGGATAAGTGTGCTGGGGCTGGAGAAGGAGATAAACAGAGAGTGCCGGAATGCCTCATTTAGTGATAGCTCACGCTCGTCAAACCACATCCAAACTCATTCACACTGAGACTCTTACCCGTTGTATTCACTTTCAGTCCCAGTCCCTCTTCTTCCAGGTTTAGATCAAGACGGCTGTTAAATTGCGCCCGCTGAAAAGAAAAAGATGGGCGTGGTGAAAACAGATTCTCCAGTTTCTCGATGTCCAATTTTCTTAATGGAAAACGGGGGACCCTTCATACATTGGCACGCCGGTTAGGTGCTTAAGGCGAGTCGAATCGTTGTGTCCCTTGCCTCACTCGGGAGTCGTGTGAGAATCGATAGTTACTTCCTGGATGTTAAAGAAACGGGAACACGCCTCCGCGGGAATGCTGGGTGATGTAGTTTGTGGTATGGAATAGAGGAAAGGTGCCTCCACATGCTGTGTCCTGGGTTCAGTAGTTTGATCAAATTGGCAGCATGGATGAGCAAAGCGTCTCTCTAACTGCTTGGTTTATATATCTCCAAGATTTCGTTGAGCCCGCTAAACGCAGTGTTAAATTTCATGATTAATAGCGCTTCGCGCTGGCTCAGCATTGCCTCCAAATCTCCTCCTCGTGGATCTTTTTCGATTTTTGACAGGACTGTCCATTTTATGTCAGTGTTTACATGATTTTGACTCACCCAATGGTTAACTAATGGGGCATTCTCAACTTTTCGACGAATCCTAGATTTATGCTGCGTGATCCGTTGTCTAATTTCTTGTGAGGTCTTTCCAATGTAGACCTTGGGGCATGGGCAGACAATGGCATAAACCACGTTGCGGGTTTTACAATTGGTGAACACGTCGTGCTTCCAATGAATATTGTTGAAAGAAAAGACCGATTCCTCCAATGTTGTTTCACAGCAAGTACATGTATCGCACTTATGATGACCTTTGGTGGGAGGTAGTCCAAAAAGGCTCCTCACTGTGGGGGCTTTGTCAATGGGCAGGGCTGCCCTCACTATGTGGTTGGCCACACTTTTGTCTTTTTTGTAGGCGAATAGTGGGGGTGTAGAGAAATCCTCATGAAGATCCTTCAGCAAGTGCCAATTGGACATGATCAGTTTTTTATGTTGGTTAACTGCTGGACAGAAGGCAGTGACACAGACTAGTCTTTTTAAGTCTGATTTCACCTTTTTCTGCAGTAGCGTCTCTCGTGGAGTCCACCACGCCCTTTTGACGGAGTTTTTAAGCAGTTTTTTAGGATATCCTCTTTGAATCAAGCGATCTTTTAGTTGATTGGCGTGCTCAAAATATTCCTCTTTGTTAGAACAATTTCGGCGTATCCTAAGGAATTGTCCGAACGGGAGGTTCTGTCTCAGGCTGCGGGGGTGGTTGCTGGTGAAATGTAAAGCTTTATTTCTATCTGTCGGTTTTCTAAATAAGGTGGTACTTAGGTTCCCCTCCTTTGGTTGTAATTTGAGACAGAACCTCCCGTTGCCCCCCCCATGCCTCTCCCCATTTTATGGTCAGTCTTACAGCTGCCCCGCCTGCTAGAGGGCAACTGTGTCAAGTGGGCATGTGTTTGTTAGAGAGCCCCAGTGAGGCCCCGAAGACACAGATGTGCCAGGGCCCCTTTTGTGTGTTATCAGCTGTGCCGCACCAACGCGGGCAGCTGCAACATTTTGCACATAGATTCTAAGGGCACATTGAGAGCCCAGGCCTGCAATTGATCTTGCTAAGCTGCCCAGCAAGTAGTTGGCATCTCTACCGTTTAGGCCATTTATTCCTTGGGGGCAGTTCTGATTGAGTTAGGAGTGAGATGCACTCCTTTGCCCCATACCTTCACAGCTGCGCAGCACTTTGTACCAACTGCAACGTTTAGATCTGCGCAAATTGTGCACCCTTGAATTTTGCTGCTTCGGCAGCCGCCCTGACTTTTGGACCTAGGGCATTTGAGCCCCTTAGAGATGGCCAGTTGACCAGGGGGAGTATTAGGTTTGTAATTACACCACCCAGCTGGAGACCGTGTTGGCTTACACTTCGTGCGGCATTACAGTTATTCGTGGGCATGGGAAGTGATTAATCGTGTCACTATCTTAAAACGGATTTGAGAAATTGAACTTGTGAGAGCAGGAGAAATAGATTTGGTTAAAAGTTGAATACTACATCCAATACGGCATCACTGGACTACGATATTCTTTCAACCCTTTGCATATGATCTGACGCTGATGAAACTCTCCTTATATTGAACCGGGGTATTTGCAGTGTAATCCTTCTTGTACTTACCATTTTCCATGGTACATACTTGCGACATTGTCCGCCATGGAAGAGAAGGAATAAATGGGTTTTAGTTGTCCCCTATACACGTGGGCTTGACTGCCTGGAAGAGGTCCTGAGGAAGGTGACCTTGTGCCGCCGAAACGCGCGTCGACCAAGTGCGGGGTCTCACACTGAGCTTTGAGACCTACTAGTTGGCGGGAGTTTCCTGCCAATTAGAAATCAGTTTCCTTTTTCAGATGCTGTGGGTTTGAATGGAGTGAGGGCATGAATGTGTTAGTATGATGTGATTGATTGTGTGATAACAGGGGGACATGAATTTGTATAAATTGTTTTTTGTGTGTATATAGTTATTGTCATCTTATACTTTTTTTCATTGTATGAACCATGATACTATTTATGAAATGGAATATATGTGATAAAATGTCTTTTATGAATTGAAATGCTATGTAAAAAAATATAACAACTTGAAAGCAATGCTTAATAGAAAATAAAAAGTTGCATACATTTTTTGAAGAAAATAAAAAAGTTTGTTGTGTGTCTGTCACCTAGGTTATATCAAGAGTGGGATGTATACCTATATTGAAAAATTGTGACCATTGAGGGAACACCTTTCTCATTGTTGTGTCCTAATTCTTCCCCTCTGTTCCCTGGCCTTACTTTAATTCTGAGGGGGTCCCATTATAATTGCTACTTAGGTTTGTAGGGCACAAGGCCCTAATGTGATTTATGTAGGTGCGCTGATGAGGGTTATGAACCCAAAACCGGTCCCAGGATGCTTGATTCCGGTCCAGCGAAGACATGGCTTGGCAGTTCGGCTGGACTTTTCCCATGAGGCACAGGGTCAAGACTGATTTGCATATGGCCATGTCTGAACTGGGGTGGCGTGGTGAGCAAAATAACGAGGGATTAAACCTAGATCTGTGACTGGGTGAACGTTTTGCCAATGTGCAACATTCCGTCCACCATTATGTGTGTTTTGCTGTTCGCCCTATGTGTGAAGGGTATGCCCAGACGTCGGTCCCGTGCTCACTAAGCCACTGAAGTCAAGCTATCCTGGCTGATGACGGTTGATAGCCAGAAACCGGTCCTAGGATGCTTGATTCCGGTCCAGGGAAGACATGGCTTGGCAGTTCGGGCTGGACTGTTCCCATGAGGCACAGGGTCAAGACTGATTTGCAAATGGCCATATCTGAACTGGGGTGGCGTTGTGAGCAAAATAACAATGGATTAAACCCAGATCTGTTACTGGGGTGGCTGTTTTGTCAATGTGCAACATTCCGTCCATCATCTTGTGTGTATATCTATTTTAGTTGACCTTCTGACATGGCTAAGCAATGTATGTGCTGGGGGTTTGTAGCTGCCAGTGCACCTGGTCTCAGATGTTAACTGTCGACCATTTACTACTGCCATAAGCATTTCTGTTCCCCCTCCCACTTTGCTGACCAAGTGGTTATCCATCTGCCCTTGTTTGCTGATAGGTATTTTTAAACTTGTTCTTTCCATTTCTGTTCACATGCTCATATTGCAATACAATGATATAAAAGGGACGATGGTTTGTGAAGCCAGTGTACTACCTCCTGCAGCACTTGAGAGTGTAATGTGGACGTGGTCCCACTCATGAGTGATTAATAAACTTGTTATTTTATTTCAACTCCAGTGTCAATCTGTATTTTGTTGGTCTTTGAATCCGTGGACTTTGAGGGTGACCTTGCACTAGTATAACCCTAAAAAGGTACATTTCCACAGGTGGCGCCCTATATGGGGGGCCCCATTGGAGATGCGGCCATTCAAAGGAGTGGTCTTGACGGAGGATCGAAATATTACTGAGGATGCGCACTGCATGAGGAGACCTTTGTCTTTACAGGCTGGCGTGACTTTTCCGGTTTTCCCGATTAGACCCTCCTGGTGGTGGCCGGTATCGACTGGGGTTTTCTTTGGCGTAATTCTGCAGTGACCATTAGGTCGACCTGTTTGGTGAGGTCGCTGAAGCGGCACTCTTTATTTGTTTGGCTTGGTTTATGGTTTAGTTTTTGTATTCGCTCTTTGCAAAGACTGAAGGCAGGTAATGTGTAGATTTTTCTCCTTTTAGAATATTTGTATGGAGTAGTAACATTTTACAAAAATGTGTAAAACATGCCTGTTCTCAGCACACACCGTAAGTGGTGTTGTTGCTCTTGTGGTACCAAAGCTAGCTTGGAACAAAGTCAGCCGGCTCCTCCAGAAGGGCCGCCAAATAGAGATATGTATGTTAAATATGGTATTTCTCCCATAATGTATAGGTCATTATGGAAACAAACACACAAAGAAAGAGTCTGATTTGCAATGGCCAGTGAATGGGTCATTCGATTCCAAAAAGGTTCAATATGTAGAGTAGTGTTTATTTAAAACAAAAAGTAGACAGGATATGTTTGATTGTGTGCTTATGTGGGATAAAGAAGTACAAGAGAGAGCGAAGAGAGCAGAAGCTATAGCAGAAAAAGAACATCGAAAACGATATATCAAAAAGCATTAGAATTAAAAAATAAAGAAATGAAGGAAAAAATAGAAAAAGAAGATAGCGAACGTCGGTGAGAGGTAAATGACCAGTACCCTATTAGTTGCCCTATCTATCCACTACTTAATATGCCTCAGGATGATTGCATCCGATTAGAACTACCCCCACCCCCATATAAATTTCCTACTCTAAGTGCCGCTGAGGATGAGGTTTCTGATGAGGAGCATTTGTCCCCAGACGAAAAAGAGAAAGATAAGCAAGGTGGGCGGCAGACTTACTCTACTTTGACTAAGGCAGAAAAAGATACCCTAAAAACCGCTGCTAGAGAGGAAGCTCGTCGGAATCACATTGCATCGATCCTTGTAGCTATGGTTCAACTGTGGAAAGATATAGATCAATTTTATTTTGTAGAAAAATTCACTTGGGAGGTAATATATGGTTGGCGCCATATATCTAATGAAACAGAGCGAGATTATATAAGCAATGTGCCCTTTAAGCTGCGCGCTTGTGTGCCCACACACCTCTGTGCCCACGAGCGCGCAGTGCCGTGTGTGTGGCACATGCACACACATTTCCGAGAGAGTTCGAGCCACTGCTTTTAAAAGGCGAGCGGCGCGAAAGACGTGCATTGCATTTCATGGTTGCAGAAGAAGAGGCAACCTGTGGGCTCAAGGAAGGAGTACTTCATTTCTTTTCTAGAGTGCTGCTGCGGCTTTTGTTTAAGTATTCATGTAAATTGCAGTGCCCGTCACAAGCTGCGATTAACATGAATACGTTAAACAAAAACACACAATCACCCTGCAGCCACGATGTAATAACAAAAGAAATCAGCACCAAGCACCTTGTGTGCTTTCAGTATCACCTGAAAACACACGTCGTGTTTGTAGGTTTGCCACATTTATTTTCTTAACTTCCCATGTTCACGTTAAGTAATGAGTGATATGACTTTAGGTGAACATTTTATTTTGATGCGAAACAATATGACCTTGGGCTCAGGTTTGAAATGTGTGTCACAGGCCCATGAGATTGCATCTCTGCTTGGATTTTGGAATACTATCTTATGATTGATGTAATTTGGACTTTCGCTTTTAAAATGTCTTTTTTGTTCATCAGAAATAAATAGTGGATTTAAATTTTTGGGAAAACAGCTAATGCAATTAAGTTTTTCATTCAGATATGCGTAGTGAAAGGCAGAAGCGCTACTAGAGCCAAATCTCGGGGGGACTGATAAAAATTTCAGGGGGTGGTGCTACTTCAGCATTAGGCAGTGTGGAGATGCAGGGTCTCTAAGAAGGGGTGAAAAAACAACAAAGCCTTGTTAACAAGTGAATGGTCTTTTAAAGATGTGTGAGGTACTCGGTGCTGCTGCAATAAGACAGACGCCACTCAAAAACTGTCTGTGTGCGTGCCCAGGAAGTTGTCTCAAATCGGGCTGACAAACACATGACGGAGGGGGTGGAGGGAGCGACTGTACCCCTTTCTAGCACTATGGGCGTTGCGCACCTGGTGAAAGGGGAGAGTCAAGTAAAAATCTTCGTGCTTGGAAAGAGGTTCTGGTTTTTAAGTTTTTTTGTTACTAGAAACAAAAGGTTTCTGTTCCTATACAATGATGGAAGGGGTTGATTAGTGCTTTTTGACTTTATCCTAAATTATTGAAAAGATGTATAGCCTTCTGTTCTAGGGAATGTAATTTCTAACCAGAATACAAAGTTCCTTAAGTTATACTGGCTACTGTTGGTCACACCGCTCAGGCATACTAAAATCAGTTTTACAGAGGAAAGGTGTGTCATATCATTAAGCATAAGGAATACTCTCAGAAACAGATGACATACATTTGGTAAATCTTGCTGCGCTCCTGAAGTGCCTTGTCTCTGGGTACCTGCCTTATGGCGATCTTCAACAGCCGCAGGGTCTTGGAGCAACTGCTGTCAAACCATTTTGGTCCCTGGGAGTTACTGTTTCTTACAGCACTGAGACCTTGTGTGAAATATCCTCGTATGCCGATAAAATAGCAAAACTTGGGGACATGGGTTCAAATGTGGAAATCGCTTGTCTGCAACAGTGTGTAAACTGCTTGGACGACACCTTACCTGAGACCATCTATGCCTCCTGCATTGAGCTCTGAGGAGAGCGCACCCTGAGCCTCTGAAGAGGTTCTAGCGCCACACATAGGTGACAGTCACTGTTCCCTTTAAAGTGTGAACCTTTGTGCCCCCGAGCACGCAGTGCCATGTGTGTGGCGTGCACACACACTCCCAAGAGTGTTTGCGCTGCCGCTTTTAAAAGGCGAGCAGCACGGAAAACAGACTTTTCCTGGTTGCAGAGGAAGAGGCAGCCTGTGGGCTCAAGGAAGGAGCACTTCATTTCTTTTCATTTCTAGAGTGCGGCTGCGGGGCACATTGTGTGCTTTTGTTCAAGTATTCATGTTAATTGCAGCGCCCGTCACGAGCTGCAATTAACATGAATACTTTAAACAAAAGCACATGAGAATAATTTGCTACCTGAAAAAGAAAAAGTAACAACATCCCCGAAAAAGCAAACACTCATATGGAATGCAAGTTTCAGTAAAGCATGTGACATGTAAGCAGGAACAACATGGTTACCTTAACGCTTTTACAATCATTATTCAGAAATCACTGAGTGCTTTTGCCAGTGGCAGAGCAGAAGTGGACAATGTCCTTGTCTTCACTGGGCAAGAAGTAAGAGACAGAGTCCTTTTCCTTCTCTACCTGCCCTGCCCGAAGTATATAAGTGATTATTGCTTTAAACCCAGATCATACAAACAGAATGTCTGAAAATATGGATTATAAACTTGTTCTTAAAAATGGCACCTACCTCTGCTGGTCTCACTAGCGTGCTGCTCTGACAACAATCAAGTCCCGGGATCAAGTGACAAGACCAATACTGTGCTTCCGGTTCCCGAAAGTACACAAACCCAAAGGGCACGGTAGGTCAACAATCTCAGTACAGGCTGACGTGGGCATTTAGGAGGAAATGGGCCCAGCACGCTGTAAAACTGTAACATCCTGCACAAGAGGCTCAGGTAATGTGCCTTCTCTGCCTGCTGGTGTGGCAAGGAAAAACAAAGCTACCGCCCACCAGTGGGTCCAATCTTTGAAGCATGTGTGTGCTTCTGGTCACCAAAAGGATGGTGTGATTGTTGGAAGACAGCAGGCAAGACCTGCCTGAGGGATCACACATTTGATGGCTGGTACCCCCAGAGTAGACTTACAGGAAGGCTGGTTGGGGTACGGCTGATTGATCTGTTAAACTCTGGCCTGCCTGCTCAGGGCTGTTCATGAATATTCTATATCTGACACATAGCATTTTAAATTTGAAGGTGCAGTTGCACATATAATATATTAGACCATTTTAGCGGGCTGGCTCTGCCTCATTGTCAGTGCGCCTCAATTGCAGTATTGTCAGAGGGGCGCTAGAATGCGTGACTAATGCTTTTTAATACGGTGATGCAGACACCATGCGTTAGTCTAATGCCTGATGTGGCCCTAACCTAACCCAGCTCTGAAACTGCAAAAAATACAATTATAATAGCTAAGTTGTTATAATTAAATTTTTCCTGCTCAAAGAGAGCAATTGCTAAAGTTTTCATGTTAAACGCATCACCCGTCATGTGCTGCAATTAACATGAACATTTCAACGAATGCGACAATCACCCCGCAGCCAAGCTTTATTCAGAAAAGAAATCCAGCAACATAGCTGCCAACGTTTCAAATTGCTATGTTGGACAGTCTCAAACCTGCCTTAACACCGTTCACATGGATCTGTATGTGTGGAAATGCACCATCTATTCACTTTTTTAAGCAAAAGTTTGGAGTGACATTTGGTGCTGAGCCCACATGCGCTGTCCGGTTACTGGTGCAATTAGCCTTGGTTGCAGCCACATAGACCTTACACTGCCGCACACAGAGGAAAGAAATTAGAGGAAAAATTGGATATAAGTACTGATTACAAACAGTTAGTAGATGGGACTTTCTTTTTTTTTCGAACCTACCTGATATGATTAGACGAGTGGTCAAATTACGAGATGAAACATTGCGTTTATGAAAGGAGCAAGAATTAGCTAGAAAACAGAAAGTTGTAGAAGTAGTTCAATCTCAATCACAGAAAATAGATGCCCCGGTAGGTGAGATTGCACCCGATAGTGGTACAATTACTATGAAACCAATGCGTGAAGCTGCACCCCTGTATGTTCCCCCGAAGGGTGCGGGAACAAATGATGACAAAACCTCAGATGATGCAAAGGGATAATTTATATATAACTGGGTTTACACTTCTTGGAGTAGAGCAGACATTATGGCTCTCAAGGCTGCTTTACCGGACCTCCGGAAAAAATCCTGCCGCCTTTTATGAGGAAGTGGAAGGAGCCATCAGCTCCTGCACTATGACCTTGCCAGAAATCAATATTTTTTTGGGGCTTACTTTGCCCCTGATATGTGGAGAACAATATGTAAAATAGATGACAATATGGCATTTGGTGATACCTGGGAACATTTAGAAGAAATAGATGCGGACAGGGAGCCTGCGCAGAAACCTCAGAAGGAGATATTAGATATTCCTAAAGCTATTGTGACTAAGTTAAAAACTCTCATACCACCTAAGAAAATAGATTGGACTACGTTAGCATCCTGAAACAGAAAAAGGATGAGTTCGTTTCTGAATTCTTTTCAAGATTTGAAGAGATATTCCATGATTTTAGTGGTCAGTCATTGACCGAATATACGGGTAAGCATTTGTTTGTTGACAAATTTGTTGCTAATATGTTACCGGAAATAGCTAGTCACTTCAAGGCCAGCGAGAGTTCTTAGACCACGTCTTCCCCTTTTGACCGTGGCCCAATATTTAGAGTGACAGGAACAGGAAGCGAAAGGCAGGGAGGATAATAATTAAAGACAAAAGTTATGTTGGCTCATGTATATGGTCCACCATTTAGGGGAGTGGAAGAGGCGAACGTGCAATATATATACCTGGAGTGCCCCCTCTCCCTTGAGTGAATTTGTCCCCTGATAAGAGTGCCTATTGTAAAGAGACTGGGCATTGGCGTTCTGAGTTCCCTCGTTTGCAAAGTCAGCAGTATCAGTGAGGAAGAGGAAGTATGAGAGGACGCCCAGGGAATTCAGGAAACAGGGGAGGTGCAGGTGCTTGTCCTAGGTTTGAGGCAGTTGAACAGGACCAAATTATTCTAATACTTTTGATAGACAAAATCAATATAAAATGTCTGATTATTCTGCTGATGCCCTTGCAGATTCTGATTATGCATAGGAAAGCCTAGGATGGGGTAAGGGACCACTTGACGTGCCAGTAGATCAAATGGGTCCTTATGTTGATGCAAAGTCTTGGGATCCACTGATTGGTTTCTGGTTGACACAGGGGCTACTCGTAGTGCCCTGCCTAAAAGATTGGTTCCTAGGGCTCCCTTGTCCGGCACAATGATTACATCGATAGGATTCAATGGGACACCTACACCTAGCCCACTTTCACAGCCACTTGAATTTGGTCTTGACAAATTCACTGTAGCATGTCCATCTTTGCTTTCCCCGAACCCGCCGGACAACATTGTGGGTATCGATATGCTTAAATATTTTCGTGCTACAATACCTTGGTCTCCGGAGGGTGTGCGTTTTATTTTAAATGACATTTATCCCATGGTTGAGAGATCCTGTCTTATCAATGAGGATGCCGCTCTGGCGTCCCTATTTTGTACTTTGTGGGCTAGATCAGATACTGATGTGGATCAAATGGTAATTAAACCTGTGCATATCCAAGTAAAGGAAGGTGTGTTATTGCCTTGTCTGCCCCAATACAAAATATCCCGAGAAGGTGAAGAAGCACTAGCAGGTATTGTTCAGGATTTGATTAAAGTGGGGTTAGTGGAAGAAGTCCCCTAAAATACTAGGCCTATCCTTCCTATTTTGAAAAAATAACCTAACACTAAAATTCACAGATTCATTATTGATTTGCGAGAGGTTAATACAATTGTAGTGCCCCAGTATGAGGTAGTCTCTGATATCACAACACTTCACACTATGGTCCCTCCCACTGCCACTACATTTTCAGTGATCGACTTAAAGAATGCATTTTTCTCAATACCCATTCACCCAGACAGCTGTTATCTTTTTGGATTTACGTTGAAAATAGATCATTCCGGTACTGTAGAGCTCCACAGGGCTGTACAGAGAATCCTAGCATTTACAGTCAAGCATTAAAAAGACAACTTGATTCCTTTCTTGTACCAAAAGGGGTGGTCCTTATCCAATATGTCGATGACACCTTGTTAGCTGCAGATACCTCTGAGCAGTGTGAAGAAGGAACACTGTTACTTTTATCATGTCTTGCATCACATATTCACAAAGTCTATAGAAAGAAATTGCAATTTGTAGACAGCAGGTTACCTATTTAGGTCACTTCCTGTCTAAGAAGGGACGTGCACTCACGCCAGATTGCATTCAGACCATTTTAGATACTCCTGTGCTCTGTACTCAGAAGGATCTCCGTGCATTAATTGGCCTTACTTCTTTTTGTAGGCAGTGGATCCCCAGTTTTTCTCACATTATTAAACCTTTGTTGGCCCTTTTGACTAAAGACACTCCGATGCCCCTCCCATGGACTACTGAATGTCAGAATGCCTTCCAACAGTTACGTCAAGCTCTTTGTTCTGCACCAGTATTAGGAACTCCAGACCACACTAAGACTTTCACACTCTATGTGCACGAGAGGGAAGGTTGTGCCCTATAGTGGTAACACAGGTGTACAGTGATAAATAACTTCCTTGTGCATATTTTTCAGCTGTCCTTGACACAGTCGCTCACACACTGCCTGGATGTTTCCGAGCAAATGCTGTATCTATATGTCAGAGTGAAGGAATAGTTTTGTCACACAAACTGCTTGTGTTAGTACCTCATTCATTTGATGCTTTGCAAAATCAAACGAAAACACAGCATTTGACTAGTGCTCGAATCGACGGGATATGAATTGACACTTTTGGCCCCTCATATCACATTGAAAAGATGTTTGACACTTAACCCTGCTATTCTACTTCCATTTCCAGCTACTCAGTCACAAGAGTTACATGATTGTATATTCCTGACTGAAGAGCAAACAAAGGGTTGTCTTGATCTACAAGATACACCTCTTTCTCATGTTGATGGGGAGCTATGGGTTGATTGCTCGTGTTTGAAGTTGCCCGATGGAACTACATCGGCCGCTGTATTACAACACTTCAGACAATATTTGAGACATCTTGCATCCCACAGAAGTCTGCCCAAGCGGCTGGACTGATTGCACTAACAAGAGCATGTGAGCTTCGTACAGACTTACTTGTCAATATTTTCACCGACAGCCAGTACGCATTCGGGGTGGCACACAATTTTGGCCACTTATGGAGAAAAAGGGGTTTCCTTAAATACCATGGGACACAGAGAGTACATGGAGAATTAGTACATAATCTTCTTACTGCCCTAATCTATCCTAAGAAAGTGGCAATTGTTAAGTGTAGTGTACACAAGAAAGTGACTGATAAAATAGGAGCAGGGAACGCCTTTGCGGATCACACAGCCCGTGAGACCGCAATGCAGCGAAGTACCACATCTATGTATGTGGTGAAGTCACAAGCTGAACATTGGCATGATGCCAGGCAGGGAGTGCTGGACATGCAACAATCTTCCTCTGCTGATGAACTGGACCAATGGTCTAAGGAGGGAACACTTGATGATGAGGGCTGCTGGAGGAATAAAGATATGACCAAATGGAAGTTACCCACAGCAAACTTATACCCTTTGATTCACATTGCACATGGGCTGGCACATGTTGGTGCATCTACAATGGCAAAACAATTCATGCAAGTTTGGGATCATCCTGATATTGGCGACACTACTGAAAATATAGTCCAGTCTTGTCTGGTCAGTCTTCAGTATAATCCTGGAAAGGGAACGCAAACTCCAACAGGAGGGTTTGCGAAACCAACTGCATGTTTTGAGGTCCTGCAAATGGACTACATTCAGTTTGAGCTCTGCAATAATCTAAAATATGTCCTAGTAGTGGTTTGTGCCTTCAGTAAATGGGTGGAGACGTATGCTACAAAGGATAATACAGCTCTCACAACAGCGAAAGTTCTCCTGAAGGAGTTATTTCCCGATTTGGCATTTGTCGGGTCCTATGAAGTGACAATGGAGCTCATTTCATTGGGAAAGTTGTAGAATATGTCATGAAAGTATTGGGGATTAAGCAGACATTTCATGCCGCTTTTCACCCACAATCAGCAGGCCTGGTGGAGCGTTACAAATTCATCTTGAAATTGAAATTGGCTAAAATACAGGCTTCCACGTCTGAAATGGCCTAATGACCTGCCCTTAGCATTGCTTTCCATCAGATCAATACCACATACACGATCTGGCCTTACGCTGCATGAAATTGTCTTTGGAAGGCCATGAATATTTGGGGGGTCCCTAAACCTCGCCCTATACATGATGTTCCCCACATATTGATGAGCGATTATTTGTCCCAGTTAACTGACAGCTTGTTGAGGTTCTTTAATTTTTACTCCATCTTACATTTGTCGTCATTTTTGTTGCCTTTACACAGGCTGCTATATTCATGAAGTGTCTCTGCCCTTTGGACTACAACGTGTTGAAAACCCACCTCTGCCCTTGCTTTGAAATCAATCTCAGACACCAGCTGGCCTAACTGCATACAGACATGTCCTGCAATTACTGATTGACCTATAGGTGTTGAAATTGATTTACTTGTGGGTTGGGCAGAAACACGACGTAAGGGGGACGTTCTGGTTATATGATGCCTTGTTTTGAATGTTTTCCTATTGGCTAATATTTTGCAGATCTTGTATGTCCATATTAGGTATTTTGCATGCTTGCAAAAGCTAGGACTGCCCCTTACTTTTGTGCTGAGTTTGTAACCCTAAGCATATAAAAGGCCTCTGTGTTTTGTACTCTTTAGACTGCCTCATTCAGTTGCGAAGGCTCCTGTGTGACGTAGTCTCACTTAATTAAGTATAATAAAGATGTCTTTTCATATTTCAGCTTCTGTGCCAAGTTCTTTGTATTAGTGAGACCCCTGAGAATGAAGATTACAGTTCTTCAAATGGCGCCCAACGTTTGGCCTCATCAGAGAAGTGACTTTCTGAAGGAGTGATCTTGTCAGGAGACTGAAATCTACTGAGGAGGACAGGACGGGACTCTACTACTCTGTGCACAAGGATTCTGGAGATTCTTTGTCTTTGCAGCCCAGTATATTTCTGATCTTCCTGATTTTGATCCTCCACATGATGTCACTCCTGACTGAGAACCTTTCTGGCGTGAGTATTCTAAAAAAGGACCGTTAGGTCATTTAGAACTTGGCAGTTAGAATTTGGATAACCTTTTGATTGGTAAAAGTAAGGTAGTTTAGTCACGCTTACTGTAGCTTTGGAATTTTGGAATTTGTGTTGGCCAACTTTTGATTTGTATGGATTTGATATGCAAATTGCAATTTGTGTAGACAGGTAATGAGGAGATTTTTCTCTATTTGGTTTTGTTGAACGGTGCACGTACGAAAAGTACATTAAGCACTACTTTGATTATAATATTGTATATTCTGCAATATTTTTGGCATGCCTGTTTTCAAAGCTCACATAGAAGAATGTGTTCCTTTTTCTTGGCAGTACCATAGTGTGATGTGAAATTAATTAGCCGGCTCTCCTCAAAGGAATACCTAAATAGGTTTAGGTATACAAACATATTTCTTCCTTGGTGATTCTGTATCCCCTGGGAATTAAAATATGGGCATAATACATACAAGGATCCCTTGTTCTGTGCAATTTTATGAATGAAGATATGCAGAGCGATTTTTGGTGTTCTGCTAGCCAAAGCTAGTGAATTGAGTGTATTTTCGCTTCTTGGACATACATCAGTCTGTTGGGCTGTTTTTGCAGTCTTTTGGAACAAAATTGAGAAGCGTTTCTTGTAAATATGATTTACAACTAGTATTTACAAATGGTTTGGTTTAAGTACAGTCTGTGGGCTGTCCTTTGTTTCTGTTCTGAGTATTGGTTTGTGGGTTAAATGTGTGTTTAAATGTCTATGTGGTTTTCCCATTAGTACAATTTCTGTGAGTGAATAGCGATGGCACTATTCACGAAATAAATGGCTAAAGTGCGCCGTATTGTGTGTCCTGAGTGTTTGACCCCTTTCTGTTTATGTCTGAAATGAGCTCAATGTCTGTTCGTGGTTTTTCTTGATGTTTTCAGTCTATTAAGCAAAATGTCTAAATGCTTAAAAACTAAAATTTAAATTCACATTCACTAGGAATAGGAATAAAAAAAGCCCCCAAAAACGAAATTGGGTGTTTTGCAAAAAATAAATAAACTTACAGCATTTTCCATAGATACATTGTATTAGATATTAACAGGCAAACACATCATCTGAATACATTTGATCTTGCTGTATTGTACACGCATTTTGAAACTTGAAATGTCTTAGTTTTAGTTTTAAATAGACAGCCACTGTGCTCATGTTACAAACATTGAGAGAAAAGCTAAATAAACAGGAATATTTACCAATCTCAGGACTTCGCCCTCAGTTGCACGGGTGAATCTTTGCATTTCAGAATGTTGTTTTAAAAAGGTTCCAAAACTAAGGTTCATTATTTTGTATTATAGGAAGACATTTCAATTAAGGGTTTTCCTCTCTTTAAGCATTTCTGTAAGCATATTCTTGGCTCTGTTGCTAAATAATAATTAACCCATGTAATGAAGAAACATTTAAAAAGAAAGAAACAGTAACAGATGCTGAAACAAGATAAGGCATGTGCAAGGAAACTAAAAAGTTAACGATGTCTTGAACATTGATTGGCAATCTCAGATAAAGATCAATCAGGGAAATTGGCTTTGCGTGGTCAGTTTCAGGTAAAGAGGTAAGTTTCTTACAGTTTATTTCAGAGTAAACCTGGTTAATGTGTACATGAACAGGGGAGGCCAGGCCACCTTGTTCGCCAGGCTATCTTTGCAGGCCTACGTGGCACAGAGCAAAAAAAAAAGAAAATGAAGTCAGATTTGAGGAATTACAGAACCTTAATATGTGGAATTATCAAGAATGATTGGGTTTATTAAAAATAATTATTAATTAAGCAAAATAATTATTACAAATAAGTGCTACAAAGTTCGTTTTTTACTATTCATGAAGCTTAATACTTATACTGTGACCTCCTAGCATTATAATTTAATTTAAGTTATGACTTAACCTAAGGTCTCTCCCCTGAGGCGAAAAGCCGGGGGCTTCATTATAACGTTTTAAAAGTGTGCATTATTTTCTGTTTTTGGTTTCATTTAAAACTTAGCTGCTGTTTTTACTTGGAGCTTCATCTGCTTCAATCGACGATTTCACACGCTGTCCTCAGCGCAGCAGATTACGTGCTGACGCTGGGAAGACAGGCAGAGCAGGCGCCATACTGGGGGTAGGAAGGGTGGCGTTCCAGTAGCTGGACGCCTCCCACCCCTTAGGCTATAAATTCACCTTCACAGCGCAAGTGCGCTGACTTAACCTAAGGTCTCTCCCCTGAGGCGAAAAGCCGGGGGCTTCATTGTAACGTTTTAAAAGTGTGCATTATTTTCTGTTTTTGGTTTCATTTAAAACTTAGCTGCTGTTTTTACTCGGAGCTTCATCTGCTTCAATCGACGATTTCACACGCTGTCCTCAGTGCAGCAGATTACGTGCTGACGCTGGGAGGACAGGCAGAGCAGGCGCCATACTGGGGGTAGGAAGGGTGGCGTTCCAGTAGCTGGACGCCTCCCACCCCTTAGGCTATAAATTTACCTTCACAGCGCGAGTGCGCTGACTTAACCTAAGGTCTCTCCCCTGAGGCGAAAAGCCGGGGGCTTCATTATAACGTTTTAAAAGTGTGCATTATTTTCTGTTTTTGGTTTCATTTAAAACTTAGCTGCTGTTTTTACTCGGAGCTTCATCTGCTTCAATCGACGATTTCACACGCTGTCCTCAGCGCAGCAGATTACGTGCTGACGCTGGGAGGACAGGCAGAGCAGGAGCCATACTAGGGTAGGAAGGGTGGCGTTCCAGTAGCTGGACACCTCCCACCCCTTAGGCTATAAATTCACCTTCACAGCGCGAGTGCGCTGACTTAACCTAAGGTCTCTCCCCTGAGGCGAAAAGCCGGGGGCTTCATTATAACGTTTTAAAAGTGTGCATTATTTTCTGTTTTTGGTTTCATTTAAAACTTAGCTGCTGTTTTTACTCGGAGCTTCATCTGCTTCAATCGACGATTTTACACGCTTTCCTCAGCGCAGCAGATTACGTGCTGACGCTGGGAGGACAGGCAGAGCAGGCGCCATACTGGGGGTAGGAAGGGTGGCGTTCCAGTAGCTGGACTCCTCCCACCCCTTAGGCTATAAATTCACCTTCACAGCACGAGTGCGCTGACTTAACCTAAGGTTTCTCCCCTGAGGCGAAAAGCCGGGGGCTTCATAATAACGTTTTAAAAGTGTGCATTATTTTCTGTTTTTGGTTTCATTTCAAACTTAGCTGCTGTTTTTACTCGGAGCTTCATCTGCTTCAATCGACGATTTCACACGCTGTCCTCAGCGCAGCAGATTACGTGCTGACGCTGGAAGGACAGGCAGAGCAGGCGCCATACTGGGGGTAGGAAGGGTGGCGTTCCAGTAGCTGGACGCCTCCCACTCTCCTTAGCACTGGATAAAAGGCGCTTACCATCTCGTCCGCGCAGCGGGCGCGCCGGCGGCGCGCCGAAGGCGTGCCAAAGGCAAGCCCGTCTGCGCCTGTCCGCGCCGGACCCGCGCCCAGTGCCACCACCCCTGTTTCATATACCTCAGAAAGTATAACATATGCACCGGCGGAAATTATGCAGTTGAGACCTGCATATGGAGATCTATGCTCTCAACATCATCCAGAAAGTATTAAAGAAAACACCACCATCTGTTGTTCAAACTGTAAGTTTGTCATTCCACTGATCAATGCTAAAGCTAACCGCTCAGATGCTTGTATTGCCGAATCAGAGGTAATTATAATATCACTTATTAACGCCCGCTCACTGGCCACGCATAGGCAGGAAATTGCAGATCTAATTTTAGACAGAAAAATAGATGTCCTCTTCATCACAGAGACATGGATGGATGAAGCATCTGATCCTGATTTACTGGTAGCTGTACCACCTGGCTTTACCGTACATCGATTGGACAGACAAGGGAAAAAGGGAGGGGGTCTGGCAATTATTTCTCGGATTACCCTTCCTGTTAGAACATTTCCCATATCTTCACTAACATGTGAAGCTTTACATTTTTCCATCAAACTTACTCCTTCATACAACCTTAAAGGAGTACTCATTTATCGACCACCGGGTTCTCGATCCTAATTTTTGTCCTCCTTTGTGTCATTGATGGAGCCATTGGCAATTGAGGATACATTTATTGCCTTGGGAGATGTAAATTTCCATCTAGATAAAAAGGAAGACTCTGAAACCGTATCCCTATTAGCCGACTGTGAAATGCTGGGATTAACACAACTTATAAAGGTACCTACACATGAGGCAGGACACACATTAGATGGCATTTTTTCTAACATCAATGAGCTAATAATACGGGAGGTTCTGCCACTTACCTGGTCAGACCACTATGCTATTCTGTGCCATATTCCTATCCATCAGGCCCCGATTACTAAAAAACCCCTTCCAATTCATGAAAAGTTTAGAGTTTGGAAGGATATTGATTACGAGATCTTTAGACAGTGGCTGATTAAATCTGGTCCCGTAATTTCGGATGACCCTAATGTAGCGCTGGAACAGTATTCCACCTGGCTGAGTAATGCGGTCGAAGCACATGTGCCGCTTAAATCCATGTCAAAAAATCGGAAAGTTCCCTCGGCTCCATGGTTCACAGAAGCTCTTAGAAAGCAGAAACAGGTGTGTAGGAGTCAAGAAAGAAATTGGCGCAGGACTTATGACAATAAAAGTAAATCTATATACAAAGAAACACTAGCTGTCTATAAAAAAATGATTCAGGAGGCAAAGAAAAATTATTTTGGAGAACAAATTGAAAATTCGAAAAATTCAAGTAGACAATTGTATGAGGTGGTCAAATCATTGGCTGGGAAATCAGCGGACTTAGGTCCTCCTCTCTCGCAAGAATTTTGTGATGCATTGGCAAATTTTTTCTATTCTAAAGTAAATGATATTTACTCTGATTTCTCAGTAACCCCTACTCTCAGTAACACCTCTTCACCGAAACTCCTCGAATGTTCATTTGCTCAATTCAAGGACATAACAGAGGAGCAGGCAGCGGATATTATTAGGACAATAAAAACGGGCTCAGCCCTGGATCCCTGCCCTCCCAAAATCTTTCCCCCAATAACTGACCTTATTAGTAAAGTCATAACAGGTGTCTGTAATGGAATGTTCATATCAGGGGTCTTTCCGGACAGGTTAAGGAACACTTTACTGAAACCTCTTCTTAAAAAACCTGGTTTAGAAAAATCCACGCTGAAGAATTATAGACCCATCGCTAGCTTACCATTTGTGGCAAAAGTAGCTGAGAAGGCCATGAATAAGCAACTGTCAGAATATATTGAGCAAAACATTTTGCTCGACGATTCTCAATTTGGGTTTCGCAAAATGCATGGGACAGAGACAGCATTGATTAAGGCTGCCGATGATATTAGGATCATCAGGGACCAAGGAGGCACAGCGGTGTTGGTCCTACTGGATTTGTCTGCAGCCTTCGACACGGTCAATCATTCCATCCTGATTGACCGTGTCGGAGAACTGGGCATACATTCAAGGGCCAGGGCCCTGCTCGCCTCTTTTCTTGTAGGCAGAACGCAGGCAGTAACAATAGGATCTTTTAAATCCGCTGATCTTGCCCTACCATGTGGTGTTCCTCAAGGCTCATCCCTAAGTCCGACACTTTTTAATATCTATGTGTCGGACTTAGCTAGGGTTATTAAAAACTACCGGATGAGCCTTACCACATATGCCGACGATACCCAGTTGGTACTCGCCATTAAGAACGATGGAGAAGAGGTGGCGGCACGATTCCAGGAAGGAATGTTGGCAATTAAGGAGTGGATGGTGGGAAACTGTTTAAGACTTAACTCAGAGAAGACTGAGGTAATGATCTTTGGAAAGTTATCCCCATTGTGGTCTTCTGTCTGGTGCCCCCCCCTACTCGGAGCCTTGCCAACTCCTGTTCATAAAGTCAGGAATTTAGGAGTAATCTTTGATGAAAGCTTAATTTTTCTAACCATGCTAACCAGATAGCATCCTCCGCATTCCACAAACTTAGACTCCTGAAAAAAATTCTGCCATTTCTTCCAGATAGCACGAAGAAAACGGTGGTGAGCTCCTTGGTGCTTTCATCTTTGGATTACTGCAATGGACTATTTGTGAATGCTCAATCTAGGGTGGTAGCCAAATTACAACTAATCCAAAACGCAGCGGCAAGGCTACTGTCTGGCACCCCCAAATATAAATCCATTAAGCAGGTAATCAGGCGCTACCACTGGCTAACTGTAAGAAATCGGATCAGATTTAAAACCTTATGCCTGACTTTTAAGGCATTACATGGTCTTGGCCCGGTGTTTCTTAAACAGAAACTCATTCTATATCACCCTAACAGATCACTTAGATCGGAACATCTACTTCAGCTGACAGTGCCACGAACTAGGACTGTCTCTTGGGGTGATAGATGCTTCACAAACACCGCTGCCAGACTTTGGAACACGCTCCCGATGGCGATAAGGTCTACCTCTTCACTGTTTCAGTTTAGAAAGATGCTGAAAACCTGGCTGTTTGACCAATAACCTTCCTACTAACTGCACTACTTTTGAATCTTGATAATGCTCCTACTGGGACAATGAGTTGAGTCATAGCGCCAAGACACCCACGGGTATAAGCTGCGCTTTACAAATTGTAAAAATAAATAAATAAATAAATAAATTATACTGCATAATGAGGACATTAGCATATAGAATTTCACTTGGTGCAGGCGTGACAAACTCATTTTTCTAAGGAATTACATGAGATATGTCAAATGTCCAATCTTTGTAATCTGTAAAGAACATTCTGAGGATGATTAATATGTATCACAATTTAGGATCTTTATTTTTAAGTGCCCCAAATATCAAAGACGAATTTGGGTAAAATGTGGGCATTTGTGCCATTTACAATAGCTTTAAAGTGCTTTAGGCTTCAGTAAATGCATACATTTGGGTATAATACAGATTTGCAGGTTGTTCCTATTTAGGGTTGCTTTTAATGGCTCGGTGAGCCAATGTGCCCGGTGCAGAGGTTTGACTTTAATATCAGGGTGGAAGGTTTTAACTTTAGCTGGACCTACTGAGACCTTTATCTATTTAAGGTTGATGAAATAAGTACCATTGCAACAAGCATTTGTTCTCAATACATTAAAGAACTTAATTCCAAAGGGAAAATATGAAAAAAGAGTTTCTTTGAAAGTCCCAACATCATGCTAAATGCTCTGCAGAAATGATACATTTGTATCTCTGCTCTAAAAAAAATGTCCGCTAGTTGCTTTTATTTGACAAAAAATGAGGTATTGCATTAAGTCTTAGACAGAAAATAAGACAAAGCTCTTTATTAAAATTTTGAAGGCTACATGCCTAAGTGAGAACGATTTGCCAATTAAGAATTATTTTTCACAATGGAAATTGTGGCTCAAAGCTAACATGGAGTGTCAGTGAAACAATTTTACTTTTAGAAAGTTAAAATGGCTTAATGTTGCAAGCTGACTGACAAGATGGTAACAGTTAAGTAATGGAAATTTATTTTTGTGTTTATTAATGTGTATCATGTTTTGTCTTCTGATTAAAAGTTATAAAGGATATTTGCTTGTTATGAGAAATGTCTCTCTTTTGTTTGTTCTGTATTTTATTTTTTTTTGCTTCTGCCCACAGATCCTTCATGGATTGTTCTGGGCGATTTTAAGGCTGACAAGACACGTGAGTTTGGTTGGTTGAAAAGAGATGTGTTTTTGCGTAACTCCTTTGGAAAGGAATGTTCATGTGATTTTTATGTTTGTGTATTTGGTCCTATCATGAATTGTTCTTGCTGGTCCTGTATGTCAGAAGTGACACAGTAGAGTGTATTGGCAGCCGATCACAACTGACTAGTGACCAGCTGTCAAAAGGAGGGTAAGGAAAGTAAAAGAAAGTGTGAGGAAAGTAAAAGAAAGTGCGTATAAGAAAGTGTAATTTTGATTTTAAACCTGACAAATTAAGCAAGCCTGAATATTGGGTTTTGGGCTGCAGGTTCACAGTGCATAAAGGGCATGCAATGGTGTTGTGTGTCACCGCTTATTTACATATGCTATTGTACTTTGTCTATGCTTTTTGTGCTTGATATACAGCGCGTATATCTGATGGCTTGGCATGTGTGTGTTTTTTTATTTTATGCATGTTTTTGTTATATGTTGCTGCTTTAGATACTATTACAAGTTCACCTGTGTTGTGAAGGGTTCTACATGACGATGTATATCGCTGCACAACAGTTGGGTGAATTTGCGCTGATACTAAATTTCACAGATATGATTTTTTATGCTGTGAACAAGACAGACAACACTTCACCAGTGTATGTCAAATTTGGCTATATAGTATTGAAGTAAAATAAAAGAGATATACAGGATCAAAGTGTGTCACCTGCAATTAGTCACGATACTGTCCTCTTCCCTTAAGGAACAGGCAGCCCTAAATTTATGTTTCCTTGATTGGACCTAAGGATGAAATTATAGATTTGTGGCTCTTGCTAAAGGTGACCTAAACTTTTCATTTTTTCCCTGAAGAAGGAACTGGATCAGTAGCTGAGATTACCGTATATGGTTTAGCGGCCAGCGGTAGAGCTAACATTTGTGAACTATTTTGACTTTTGTGCATCACCCATACTTTTGGTATTATGCCACAAACTTAACTATCACCTGAGTAATTCCTTGTTCTTCCTATAGATTTTTCTTTTGTTACTTCTCCCCTGATTGATGTCGCATCGTGCCTAGTTATTGGGGATTTTAGCTGTGTCCTAGTCCCATTTCTCTTTTCCATATTCCTTTCACCAGTTAGCCCTTTTATTATTTTTGTATTGTTCAGGTTCACACTTCCAGATTGCAGTAATGTACCAGAGACACCCATATTATGTATAATTCCCTTTTGTATGACCAGACTGGTTTTCAAGAATTTTCTTTAGGCCTACTTCAATGTTTTCCAGTCTGACCGTCATGGTAGTGATGGACTGGTTAACTGACTCAATACTATAGTAAGATAAGTTTTCCATCTCAATAGGAGAAACCTTACGTTTTTTTGAATATGACAAATTCAATGCCTATTCTAATTTGGTTTTTAGTTCCTTTTTTCTGCTGCTTGAATTTTTGGTGGATTAGATATGTTCTAAATCATGGAAATACCAGGACTCTCTAGTTCTTGTCTTTTGTTTCCACATTTTGATCATTAGCCTTTGTATTGTATAGTGCACCTGATGCACAGTTATTAAAAGGGAGGTATCTACATGTCCCTGATAATCTGTATCATGTGATTTCTCTTTTGAGGTGTTCTAGATAAGGAATTTAGGAACACCTAGACGTAATCATTGAGGGAAAGAAATGTTTGCCCCATTAGACAATGCCACCATGTGTGAGGACATCCATTCAGATAGAATTCCCATGTAGCTATCTACCCTTAGATGGTAGAGGATATGCTCTCACATGGAAACCAATTGAAGAGGCTAGAGGCACTGTTTTGTCTACTGCCTTTGTCTTTGTATTGCCTTTGAGAATGACAGTGTGTTCGAGACCAGAATTGTCCCATGACGTATGGCCACTCCTTTAAAGATTGCAGGCCACCTGCTTGCAGTCCCATTCTTATACAATGAACTATTTTTGTACTAAATTGAAGGAAACTAACAACTGTGTCACATTTCCTACGTCACTAGGTTCTGCGGGGTTAAGTCATAATAACCTGCGGAACTCACCCACAATCCCATCAGTGACAGCTATAGATGAAAAGTCCCAGCACCCAGAAAAGAAGCAAGGCTGGACAGCGATCACCAGCGTGCCATCAATGGTATCTCCAAAGTATTGTGCTTGCTTCATCAGAAGGCGTTGAACATCAGAAAAGAAGGAGGAGCTGGTTCAGTGCAAAAGAGCGAAAGAGAATGTTCCCTGCTGTTGATGGCAGGATTAGTTTGAGGCTTGAGTTTTCTACCTGTCATGTGCTGGTAACCTCTGACAGTGTGCAGTCCCTTGAGCACATTGGCCTGAGTTTTGGCCACACACCCCCTTTTCTTTGCTCCAACGGAAGTGCAGTGCACCGGAGGATCCAGGATTGGCAAAAGGCACTACATTGTGGTACCTAAGATTAAATGAAAGAGCAGCCCGAGCGTCCTCGGACACTGAATAATGAGTGTTGGAGCCTGAGAATGTAGACCCGGGTCTGCATGAGATGATCGGTGCCCATGACTAACGAAGAGCACAATATCTGTAGTGCCTGCAGCACAGGAAATATATTGGTGCACTGCATTGAGACATTGAGACTTTCAAGTGAGCTGTGAGTGTTTGCCAGGAAGGCACTCCAACGGATACTGAGAAGCAACATTTTTCATGAAAGGCCTGAATGAAGAGGCCCATGCGGAAGAAAACAACAGAAGCAGATTTGATGGACAATAGAAGCCTGCCAGAGAGGCTTCGACGGACTCTGGGCATTTCTCATGCGATTGCATAGAATGGGTGTTTGGAGACTGATTCATATTGTTTCACTGGCATTGTCAGTAGTCGCTGAAATAACTAGGAGCCCTGAAAATGTTTGCAAAATAATTTTAGGATTTGCCTGTGTAATGGCAAAAGGAGGGTCTGAGGTTCTTTAATTTTGACTCCATCTTACATTTGTCGTCATTTTTGTTGCCTTTACACAGGCTGCTCTATTCATGAAGTGTCTCTGCCCTTTGCCCTGCAACGTGTTGAAAACCCCCCTCTGTCCTTGCTTTGAAATCAATCTCAGACACCAGCTGGCCTAACTGCATACAGACATGTCCTGCCATTACTGATTGACCTATAGGTGTTGTAATTGATTTACTTGTGGGTTGGGCAGAAACACGGCGTAAGGGGGACGTTCTGGTTATATGATGCCTTGTTTTGAATGTTTTCCTATTGGCTAACATTTTGCAGATCTTGTATGTCCATATTAGGTATTTTGCATGCTTGCAAAAGCTAGGACTGCCCCTTACTTTTGTGCTGAGTTTGTAACCCTAAGCATATAAAAGACCTCTGTGTTTTGTACTCTTTAGACTGCCTCATTCAGTTTTGAAGGCTCCTGTGTGACGTAGTCTCACTTAATTAAGTTTAATAAAGATGTCTTTTTTATATTTCAGCTTCTGTGCCAAGTTCTTTGTATTAGTGAGACCCCTGAGAATGAAGATTACAGTTCTTCATTGTCTTCTATTCATCAGCAGGTGCGGGAAGCTCTTCCAGGCAGGTCACAGTGTGAGGGCCACGATCTGCAGCCTGGAGATTTTGTGCTGACAAAATCGTTTCAACTAACCAGTTCCTTGGCACCTCTGTGGCGTGGTCCAGAGCAAGTTCTCCTGGCTACCAGAACTGCAGTGCGAGTGACTAACCGGAAGAACTGGGTACATGCCACCCATTGTCAAAAGGCTTCGCATGCCCTCATGAGCCCAGCTGTGCTGACAGATCACTGCGACATCCTGGTCATGAGAAAGGACGAACTGCATCACTTGAAGGACCTGAGGAAGTCTTCCCGGACCACATGATCCCTGGTGCATCTAGATATCTGCATTGATCCAGGAAAAAAGACATTTCATCACAAAAAGAGGCTGTTCTAGCCACTGTCCTGGGTGGTTACAGGCTGACTACCAAGAGGGGTAACCTTTTAGTGACTACTCGTCTCAACGTTAGTGAAGAAACTAACGCCTGCCCAAGACCTTAGGTCATCATCTGTTTTGCTGTTTGCCAATGAGATAAACATGCCTGAGGAGAAGAAATCAAATGCTGTAAAAATCTGTATTAAAAGCACAATGTTCATCACTGGACTAACTTTGACTGCTGCTATCATTGCTGTGATAATGTCGGTTGTGGAGGAAGCAATTCCGGCTCAAAATGTACTGACTGCTACTACTCCTGTCCCCACCAAACATTTTTATTTCACTCTTCCCTATCATGAAAAGTAGCACCGAATGTCATATCTCAATAAAACTTTCATACAAATGCTGCATCATACTCATAATGCTATGAACACTACCAACTACTGTGTATGTGGAATGATGCCAGCCCATCAGAAGAAGGGAGGAACGCCTTTCATTCCCCTACCATTCTCGCATGATGACTCCTGTAAAGCCTGATTCGCACTGTTGTGAGCCTCTAAAATCAGTAATATTACTCTAGCTGATGTAGGAGGACTTAATGCAAAACTAACAAGGTGTGTTACCCCGATGAGGAAGGGGACCCACAAGTCAAAGGAACTGTATGGGAAATGGAGGAGTATCGCAAAGGAGATTCCTCCACAAGCTATGTTTTCCCCAACATTCGAACGGCCAAGGGTAACGGGCCTCCTGTAATGCTGTTACTAGAGCCTGAGCGAATCTTTGTGTGAGCAGTTTTGGCAGTATCCCAGTGGGAAAAAGTGACTGTATTACAGTATTGAATATCACTGGAACAAACAATAGCAGTTTTCTATCCTCACACAATACGTATTTCATTTTTGGAAGTAAAGGTTACTACCATCTACCAATCGGATTGTCCGGAATATGCAATGTGTCCTTCTTGCTTCCCCCTGTGTTCTTAGCACCTGCATCTTACCATAAAAATAAAAAAATGTTTAAAGACATTTCCTTGAACCAATTCAAAAGAACAATAAATAATGATGAAGTGGATCAAACTGACACTGCCTCACAGCATATGTTGACTTTAATTTGGGACTATTTTTCTTTGTTGGTGCGGCTTTAAACAGAAGGAAAATACGATGCTTGACCCGAGTGGTAGAGGCAGAAACTAATCAAACAGCAATGGTGCTTGGAAATATTTCAAAAGAACTCCAAATTACGAGAATTGTGACTTTACAAAATAGGATGGTGCTAGACATAATCTTAGCTGATCATGGTGGAGCATGTCGCATTATTGGGAGTAGCTGTTGCGTGTTCATCCCTGACAACACCCCTTCTGTTTCTGATGTCATTTCTAAACTGCATGAAATAGCCACTGAGATACATCAAGACTTAGGAACATGGACTTGTACTGGATGGTTCTGGAACATATTCTCTGAATGGGATCTGAAAATATTGTGGGCCTGGTTCATAATTATTGCAATTCTCTTCTCTTGTTGTTTATATATTCAATGTGGGCCAATGCTCTGTTCTCTCTTATTTTCCACTTGTACTACTTGTATACCATCTAAAACGAATGTTAAAAATGTAAATGCCCGTTCAGCAATGGAACGAGAATTCTGTAATATAATGTTAATTGACATCCATGATCTTTATCGTGCCCCTTTCGAAGCATAAGAAAATGTCTTAGCTTATGTTAAAAGGGACGTCTGTGGAAATGTGTAATATTTGACGTTAGCATAAGTACAGCCATTTTGGCTGCGATGTCAATTTTGTTTCCTTCCTAATTCTTCTGTCTGCTGCACGTCTTTTTCACTCTGCTTGTGTTATCTATTTTAGTTGACCTCCTGACATGGCTAAGAAATGTATGTGCTGGGGGTTTGTAGCTGCCAGTGCAGCTGGCCTCAGATGTTAACTCTCAACCATTTACTGCTGCCATAAGCATTTCTGTTCCCCCTCCCACTTTGCTGACCAAGTGGTTATCCATCTGCCCTTGTTTGCTGATAGCTATTTCTAAACTTGATCTTTCCATTTCTGTTCACATGCTTACATTGCAACAAAATGATATAAAAGGGACAATGGTTTGTGAAGCCAGTGTACTACCTGCTGCAGCACTTGAGAGTGTTGTGTGGACGTGGTCCCAGTTATGAGTGATTAATAAACTTGTTATTTTATTTCAACTCCAGTGCCGATCTCTATTTTGTTGGTCTTTGAACCCATGGACAAGAGGGTGACCCTGCACCAGTTTACCCCTAAAAAGGTACATTTCCACAGCCCCTCTTGCAAAGATCATTGAAGACCATGGGCTCACTGCCTTCTTTTAAGCGGATTATACCAAATTTCTCTTATCATTTGATAATAGTTCAGCCTCGACCATATCTATCTTTGGGGATGGTATGCGGGCAATTTCTGGCTCCACCATTGTGCTAAAACAGTGTATATGTGCAGGCATATAAAGCAATCTAGATATCTGGCATACTCCTACTATGGAGTCCCTAACCTAAGTGTCTAAGACATGTGTATATGTGTTCTGCCAAGAATCCAAACACTGGATGATCCAACCTCAGTTACCTGAGGGGATTGAATGTAAGTCCCCATCTTGGTCACAAGCTGGACACCCTTGCAGAGATATCAGAAAGCTGCTGGGCCAAAGCTTCACATTACCAATGACAGCAAAGCACTCCTCTAATTAAACCCAGAAATTCTTGTTTATTTATAATGAAAAGCATATTTGCAAGTCCTGTGCAAGCCAGCATTTTTATGGTCTATATATAGCCATGTCACCCCATAGATAAACAGTAGAATGACTTTGCACAATGTACGTTGCGGCCATATACATAGTGCTCATGGAGTTGTGATAATGTTAAGCAAAGTCGAATCTGTAACCGAAACCGAAATCCAACATTGGCACTCACACAAATGTGTGTAAAAAGTTATTATTGTGTGAAAGGAAAATCAATTTAAGAAGCGTGGTCACAGTAAAAGATGGCAGCGTCTTTACATGGGCCTAACTAAGACACATAACAAGGTGTAAGTGTGAGGCTGTGCGCAACTCCTCCCTATTATCCTGCCCAGGATGCCCATCAGTCACACCTAAGTTCCCTTTGTGTGTGGCTATCTAGAGTTAATGCATAAGGCCCAGCTGTTATCCACCCTAGACATGTATTGGAGAAAGGCAGCAGGCACACAGGGCTAACAGCAGAAAAAATTCAATTTTTCTAAAAGTGCCATTTTTAGGACTCGACTAGCATAGGCTGCGCTTGCGCAGTCTCGCTGGTGAGATTTTATGTTTTCTAGTATGGAGGTTAAATAAGTCAGCTCTTCTCCATTGGCTGGCTTCCTAAACGGCGGCCAGTCAGTGGAGAAGAGCTTTGTCTGTCACTTTAAGCCCCGTCCGTTTCGGATTGAGGGGCGTGTTTTTTCATGTTCTTTCTCTCTGTGACATCTTCAGTCAATCAACTGAAAGAAAGTCTAAAGAAACACGCCCCCCAGTTCGAAAAGGACGGGGCTTAGTGACTGACAAATGGCGAGCGGAACGAGCCGGAAGTCCCGCGCATGCCCTGGCAGCCGAGGAAGTCTTCGAGGGAGGAGGTCGGGAGCCCACCCCGCCTCCTTGAGTGCTGCTAGGAAAAGTCCCGGGTCCCAGGAGGGGGCTCAGGTGAAGGCAGGGAAGCAGCATGAGTGTTCCGGGGGCTCCCATGCGCTGAAGGGAGCCCCGGAAGAAGAGAGAGTCCCGCCGCCTATTGCTGCAGCCGAGGAGGTCTTCGAGGGAGGAGGTCGGGAACCCACCCCGCCTCCTTGAGTGCCGGTAGAAAAAGTCCTGGGTCCCAGGAGGGGGCCCGGGTGAAGGCAAGGAAGCAGCGCGAGTGTTCCGAGGGCTTCCATGCGCTGGAGAGAGCCCCAGAAGAAGAGAGAGCCCCGCTGCCTAGTGCTGCGGAGGGGGCGCGAGGCACACTGCCAGTGCCTGCCCCCGCCGCTTCTGAGCAGCGCGAGTGTTCCGGGGGCTCCTATACGCTGGAGGGAGCTTCGGAAGAAGAGAGAACCCGGCCGCCTATTGCTGCGGAGGGGGCACGAGGCACACTGCCGGTGCCTGCCCCCCCGCTTCTGAGCAGCGCGAGTGTTCCGGGGGCTCCCATGCGCTGGAGGGAGCCCCAGAAGAAGAGAGAGCCCCGTGCCCTATTTCTGTGAAGGAGGCACGAGGCACACTGCCGGTGCCTGCCCCCGCCGCTTCTAAAGAGGGAGCTGACCAGCGAGAAAGGGAGACCAGCCACGCAACAGAGAGAGACTCCCGCCTGAGCCGGTAAGTGAAGCCGGCTGGTATTTTTCACTTTTTTTGCCTCTGTTCCCTGCTTGTGCTCAATTTTCTTGCCTCTGTTCCCTGCTTGTGCTCGATTTTCTTGCCTCTGTTCCCTGCTTGTGATCATTTTTTCTTGCCTCTGTTCCCTGCTTGTGATTGTTTTTTCTTGCCTTTGTTCCCTGCTTGTGATCGTTTTTTCTTGCCTCTGTTCCCAGCTTGTGCTCGATTTTCTTGCCTCTGTTCCCTGCTTGTGCTCGAATTTTCTTGCCACTGTTCCCTGCTTGTGATCGTTTTTTCTTGCCTCTGTTCCCTGCTTGTGCTTGATTTTCTTGCCTCTGTTCCCTGCTTTTGATCGTTTTTTCTTGCCTCTGTTCCCTGGGGTGTTACTGGGCAGAGATGGGCGTGTGGCTGACCTAAACTGAGGGAAGCAACGGGTGAGCTCTGGGAGTTGGTGGGGGCCTCGAATAACCTATTTGTAAATAAGGAGACTCCCCTGGGTGAGGGTGTGTGTGTGTCTCTGTGTGGCTCTGTGTGTGTGGCTCTGTGTGTGTGTGTGTGTGTGTGTGGCTCTGTGTGTGTGTGGCTCTGTGTGTCTGTGTGTGTGGCTCTGTGTGTGTGGTTCTGTGTGTGTGTGTGTGTGTGTGTGGCTCTGTGTGTGTGTGTGGCTCTGTGGCTCTGTGTGTGTGTGTGGCTCTGTGTGTGTGTGTGTGTGGCTCTGTGTGTATGTGTGGCTCTGTGTGTGTGTGGCTCTCTGGGTGTGTGTGTGAATCTATGTGTGTGTGTGGCTCTCTGTGTGTGTGTGGCTGTGTGTGTGTGTGTGTGGCTCTGTGTGTCTGGCTCTGTGTGTTTGTGGCTCTGTGTGTGTGTGGCTCTGTGTGCGTGGCTGTGGCTCTGTGTGTGTGGCTGTGGCTCTGTGGCTGTGGCTCTGTGTGTGTGGCTCTGTGTGTGTGGCTCTGTGTGTGTGGGTGCATGTGGCTCTGTGTGTGGCTCTGTGTGTCCGTGGGTGTAAATGCAATAGGACTCGCATTTGCGAGAGATTAAGCTATTGGCATTGTAAATGACAATGCCATTTATTTATATGTTTTAAAAACTAAAATAATGTTATGAGCAATGCCAATAGCTCTAACTTTAACAAAGACAAGACCATTGCATTGTAAATGCTTGTTAAAACTGTAATGATAAATTTGACCTTACCAGTTTTAGCATTACAATGTCATAGATACTAAGAATGATAGCTCTACCTCCATCCAAATGGGAATTATACTTAATAGGTGTAACAAGGAATCCCCAATGTTAACCTATGGGAGAGGTGGGGCTCACAGTAGTGAAAAATTAATTCAGGTGCTTTTCACTACCAGGACATGTAAAACTCAAAAGTACATGTCATACCTTTTAATTACATAGCACCCTGCCTATGGCCTTCCAAGGGCCTACCATAGGGGTGACATTTATTTAATAAAATGGGAGTTTAAGACTTAGCAAGGGGTTGAATCCTTTCTGCAGGCTCACTAGTAGCATTTCATCTACAGTATTTGGGAACATATAGTGCACTCTACTAGGGACATTTAATAAGCAAATTGTGGATGAGTCAAACTATGTTCAGGGAGAAAGAACATGCATGTTCGCACTGGTTAGTAGTGGTAAAGGGCCCAGAGTCCTAAAACCAACAAAAACAGATCATCATAATTGGAAGCAACCAGGCAAAACGTTAGGGAACAGACCACCCTAAGGCTGACAAGTCTAGCAGTTATTTTTTTATTTGGGCTTGGATTCGCGGATTCGCTGCAGATTCACATGGGGGCTGCGCGGAGTGCGGCAGTGGATTCATGCACATGCAATAAAACACATTTCCCCACAATTTCTTCCCCATGAGTGGTCCCTCACATACCCCCTCCATCAGTCTCATGGGGTCAGGATAGAGGTATTCTGGCCCTTTAAATCCTATTTCTAATTTATTTACCCCTCGGGAACCGTGTCCTGATTCACAGAATGGAGGATGGAACTTTTGTCTCAGGTGGCAAGATTTGTCAAATGGCACTAAAGTTATTAGCAAAAAAATGTTTTCCTATGGAAACTAGGTCCTAACTATAACTATTGACTAGCAACATCACTGAAGGCATCATGCAATGAGTGCACAAGTTTATTTTACAGCTAACATAGTGGCGAGTAACTACCATATTAATTCTACTTGAATTTGTACAGCTTGAGTGCAGCCAATGGGTGTACGTGTTTACAAGATGTGTGTGCTCCCAATGCACCATAGCTGTGTAGAGGTATTAAACACATTTTAAATATTTGCATTAAGAGTAACTCTGTGTGCAAGTGACAGTTGACATTTATTCATTTTGCTCCACACATCTTTTTGGTTCTGCAGAAAGAGTTTCCAACAGGAGAAAAATTCTCCATAGTAGATACTAATGTTTGTAAGCTGCCTTAAGTTATAAGAAATAATTGTGTCACCATGATAATCTATACTGAAAATGGAAGAGTATGTGCACCAGGTACTAACTTATACAATCATTCTTGTTATGCTTCAGACAAAGGGTTGTCTGTCAAGTTTTCACCACAGTATGAAGGGTGCAGGTAGTATGATCTTTAGCACCTTCATATCTTTTATTTTGAACAAATAATGTCTTTTTTAGCAACTGTTTTATAGAATAAGTACTGTTTTTAGTAAATTCTTTTTTGTACTCGGTGGTGTATTTCTCATGAGGGTTTTATTGTTTGCAAGCATTGTGGTATAGAATAAACCATCTCCATTGATTAAATACTGTTTACAGTACTCAGTTACCTACTGATATCAACTTCATTTCTTGATGTAGGTTTGGTGTTTGTCAGGGGTTTGATACAGATAAAAGATGTCTGTAATAGGGCATTTGCTTTAGGAATTCTAATTCATTATCTTGGCTTTCTCTGTATAGTTGTATACTAATTGAACACCATATTCAATGAGGGTTTCGCAAATATCTGTAGGTGATTGCTAATGTGAACTATGCTATGTGTAAAGCCATAGCAAGACGTCATCAGTGATGCCACTGACCTTGTCATGAGTGATGTAATATGTGAGGCCATAAGTAGTGCATTGCGGCGGGTATGTCATAGTTAGCTCAGGTAACTATAACTGATTAATTTCTATGGTTTTGTATTTGTGAAATCTGAGCCTAACTATACCATTTCTCGAACCTTTCATTTTTTCAGTGAATTTCTAAGTTTTTTAAAAATCTTATTCCTAACTGTAACGTCCCTGTAACCTTTTTTTTAAAGTAAATTTCTATAGTTTTTTTTAACTAGTGGTCATGTTTGCGGAGTGGTGGAGAAAGAGCGGGGCCTCCGACCAGCTTTCAGGAATCCTGCTGTATTGGCCTTATTGGAGGTAACAGGAGAGCGTCTTGGTCCCCAAGGGCCCACAGCATCCAAGAGGAATTGATCCCCCAACCAGTAGTACACAAGAAGGTGCATTTGCAGAGTGGTGAAGAAAGGAGGCAGGGCCTCCAACCAGCTGTCAGCAATCAAACTGTGTAGGTCTCACTGGAGGTAACAGAAGGGGTTCTTGGTCCTCAAGGACAATCATAATCCAAGGGGACTTCACCCCCCAACCAGTAGTGCACCAGGAGGCATGTTTGCAAAGTGGCAGAGAAAGGGGGAGGGGTCTCCGAAGACCTCTCAACAATCCCACTGTTTGGAACTTCCTGGAGGTAACAGGAGGGGTTCTTGGCCCAGAAGACTCTCTGCAGCCAAGGGGACTTCATCCCCCAACCAGTAGCACGCCAGGAGGAACATTTTCAGAGTGGTGGAGAAAGGGGGCATGTCCTCTGAAGACTTCTCAGCAATCCCACAATGTGGGACTTGCTTGAGGTAACAGGAGGGCTTGTTGGCCCCATCCGCCAGGACCCGGACCTCTTTTCCAAATTGTATAATAGTACCTAGAAGAGCGGGCCGTGTAGCCCCTCTCCCCAGGCCTATTTTGGCCCCAGAGACCACATTCCCTGGGGCTGTGCCATTTCGAAATGGGGAGCAGGGCTGCCCAGCCCTCCTTCCCGGGACGATTTCAGTCCCAAGGACTCCATCCCCTGGGGCCGGTCCATATCAAGGCACCCACTCTCCACTGGGACCACGGGTAAAGCACAAAAAGGCACGCCCCTGAACCAACATCTACCTTTCTGCCAAATTTAGTGCAATTATCTGTCTCTAAAATTCCTATGGAAATTAACATGGGGAAAACATTTGCCTAAAAAAAAAACTCTACATTGCTACTCTTCCACTTTGGAACATCTGTATGGTTATCTTGTTTTTACTTTGACAAAGCCAACTAATTCTTTCTTAAGCACTCATCCCTAATTTGTCTGAAATATTATAGAAGGTTTTCACATAAGGGCTCTATTTCTGAACTACATACCTCCTGAAATAAGTTACATAATTTTCAAATATGTATGCTTATTTCCCTCCCTTTTCTATGTTCTGTGGTATGCTGAGACAGTATAACTGTATTAGGACTTCTTCTTGAGATTAGCTCCTGCTTTCAGGAGACCTCAAAACAGTCACTTTCCTAACTATGCCTCGCTGGGTTGCGTAGGTGATGGCTTTATCCAGAATCAATGCTTCCTCTTTCATGATTCACTCCATGCAGGGTGCTATAGCGTCCTCTGTCTTCTGATGTGGATTAGTCTTGCACAGTTTGTAGATCACATAGCTCACGGAAATCCTACAGGGCTGGACTGGCCATAGCGGGCACCATGAGTTTCCTGGGTGGGCCACCAGTGTTGGGGCGTTTTTGTTACAGGGGGCCGGCAATATTGGCCCCCTGTAACAAAATCAGCCATAACCGGCTGTAGCAAACAGCTCGGCTGCACCCCACCACCCTCCTCCCCCAGAGGCTGGCCGAGCAGATTACCAGTGCCGGTTTCGGTTCCCAGTCCAGCCTTGGAGTCCTGGGTGGACATTGTACTTGCATATTGTTGTGTCTCTGTTAGATTTGGGGGTCTCTAGTTGGCAGAGGTAAGTACCTTTGACAAATAGGGACCCTTGCATCTAGTCAGGGTAAGGGGGTACACTCCTCTAATAACCCCTGCTCTCCCCCTTGTTAGCTTGGCACGAGCAGACAGGTTTATCTCAGAGGCAGTGTGTAAAGCATTTGTGAACACATACAGTAACCCAGTGACAACACTACAGATGAACACCACACAAGTTGTAGTACAAAAATAAGTATTTTTATATAGACTTAACACGAGACCACAAAAGACAAAAATCCACAATACTGTACTTAAAAAATGGTAGAAATAGCTTAGTTTTCTTTAAATGGTAAATGTGATACTTTGAGTTCAATGTACCTTAGGATGCGTAACGCTATACAAAAAAAGTGTTGCAGGGTAGGTGATGTGTCGGTTCCTTACACGCAAGAAAGGTGATGTGTTGGGTCCCTACTGATGCGTAGGGGATGTTTTCCAGCTCCTTGCAACACGGAGTCCCTCAGAAACTCCAGGCACTTCCAAAGAACTCTTGGGGAGCTGGTGGGTGAAGTCTGTTGTCCCTGAGACTTCAGGAGGAGGCAAGCTCTGTATCAAGCTCTTGGAGATCCTTCACAAGTTGAATAAAAGCAGCACAAAGTCTTTTCTCCTTTCTTTGGCACTCAGGCAACCACTGCAGGCCAATCCCCCAGACAGCACTCAGCTTAGGGATAGTCTCTTGCTCAGGTCCTCTGGTTCCTCTCCTCAGCAAAGGTTTCTTCTTGTTTCCCAAAAGTGATCTAAAGTGTTGGGGTCTGGGTCCCCCCTTTTATACTCATTTTCCCTTTGTACTCTGAAGGCAGCAAGGCCTTTGCCTAGTCCAAACCAGTTCAGGTTAGTCCTAGAGGACATTGTTGACAAGAATCCTTCTTTCCTTTCACAGTCAAGGCCAGGGACATCAGACGCACCACAGGAGGTGGAGCCATCATTGTGGAGGGAAGGCACAGCCCTATTCAGGTGCAATTCCTCCCACCCATCTACATGCAGATCTTTCTGTTCAGGCCTTGCTGACTCACCCTGTCTCCTGGAATCCCCCCAGCCCCTGTCACTCAAACTCCAGACAATGAATAGGCAACCTAGCAAAGGCAGGCTCGGATGGTTAGACAAGAAAACACCTACTTTCTAAAAGTGGTATTTTCAAACACAGAATCTTAAAACCAACTACACTAAAAGATGTATTTTAGCATTCTAAGTTCAGGCATACTAAACTTGAATTTCTACCTAGTTCCCTGAGTCAGTTAGGATTATAAGAAGTTATAATCAAACTTCCCTTTCTGGCCTATGGGGAACAGGTAGCCTTGCAATAGTGAAAAACGAAAATGGCTGTAATTCACTATTAGGGCATGCCACACACATCAGGGCATGTCCTACCTTTTACCTACAATGCACTCTGCCTTTGGGCCTACCATAGGGGTGACTAATATGCAGCAAAGGGAAGGTTTAGAAACTGGCAAGTGGGTGCACTTGCCCAGTCAACATGGCAGTAGCAGACTGCACACAGGCTCTACAATGGCAGACCTGAGATCCACTTTACAGGCTGCTTCTGAGGGTAGTACAACCAGAGCTGCAAGCCCACTAGCAGCATTTGATTTACAAGCCCAGGGCACACTCAGTGCACTGTACTAGGGTCTGACAAGTAAACTAAACCAGCCACTCATGGAGCCACTAATCCACACATCAATTTACAATAAAACAGGTCAGACAAAATACAGGAGGAAGGCAAAAAGTTCAGGGATGACCCTGCAAAAAGGGTCAAATCCAACAGTCTCATTAACTTACTATAAAATGTTGATTTTTCTAGCTTTAACACTTAAGAAGAGAGAGAGTTTATTAAAGACAATGTGGCAAGTTTATTATCCCATCCACTCGTCTTATTTATATGCAGTTGATAGGTAGATCTTAGTATGCTGCAATGCATTTTCCTTAATGCCTCTTATGTGTTTCTTTCTCAGAACAAATTTTATTGCGTTTAATGGTACATGGTGGGCGGAGCCTGAAGCATACATTACAGACACAATTCGAATGAGAAAGTACCAGTTATATTTAGACAACGCACTAACCTGCAAACCAGCAGGCCCAATAACTTAAGCTTGGCACAGGTTACCACATATTTCCCTGAACGTTGAATGACTAAGTGTACTACCTCTTATGTTTTGTTTAATTATTGATACACTTCTCCTTCTTGCCGCTTTCAGAAGGTTTTCTGAAAACCTCACATTTGTTATTTCACTTGCAGGTTCTTAATTGCCTGGCACCTCATTCTTTAGAAGTCAGTCTTCCTTACATGCTTCTAGTTGGATGTTTTTTCCTAACCTGTTCCAAGTTGGATGTTTTTCCTCCTCACTATTGTTTGATACAAGTAGGGTGATTATTTGATGTTTGTTCTCTACTTCTAGTTAGATTTGTTCTCTTGTTCACAATAAAGAAGCAGTTGCGAAATAGCTATCTTATTGATATCATCAGATACATCGAAATGTGTTTGGTCATCTCTTCATTGCAGTTGCTGGGACAGTTGTAAAGAGCATTTACATTTGGCACTCGTCTCATTGTCTTTCATAAAATCTCACATTTCCTTTGCACAAAAGCAAGGGAAATCCTAGTTTCAAATCTTTTTATGTGGTGTGCTCTTTTAAACTTTCTAGTGACTGCCATATCAGCCTTAACATCCCTTTGATCTTGGATTTTGTTCAGAAAATTAAGATATGAAAGCTTGTGTGTGTGTTTTTGAGAGAAAAAGAGGATTACATGAGTGAATATACATTTTATTGTATTGAAATGGTAAATGTATCTATTACAATAATTAGACAAGTTAAAATATTACAATTAAAACAGTTACTAAATTCTCCCTCCATACACTTTTACTTTCAGTCTATTTCTAATCGACAATAAACTTGGTCTAAGAATTTCATCAACTGGCCTATAAACTGGCAATCTTGTGAAGAGAAGCAGTATCTTGTTGCTTTGTTATTAGTATGCCTCTTGGCTGTGATAAATTAAGCCTTCAAATATCAGGTCCAGAAGAGACAGACACACACATGTATTATGCTCAATTGTCTCTTCCTTGTACCTACAAAGTGTGTATAGTTAAGGTGGACGAAATTGATTCATCTTTGCTTCCTTGAAATTAGAATATAGAATAGACAGATTCTTAAATACTTTTTTTTGAAAGCTGGTTAGAGGGCAGAATTTAAAAATCCTTGGCCAAATGTACAAACATTAGGAATACTGATTTGTGTAATTGCGATTCTCTCTGAATTGCAGTTAGGAAATCGGTATTCCTAATGTATGAAACTCATTGAGTTTCACTTAGGGGTTCCTTGTGGGTCACAAATCAAGCTACCTCAAGAAACTTAATGAGGTAGACCGCAGTTTGTGACCTATTAGGAATCACTGCCATCACAAGGTTTGTGGCCTGCTGAGGTCAGCAGACCACCATGTCTGTGATTGCTTTTTAATAAAGAAATCTTGTTTTTTTTTTTAATGCAGCCCATTTTCCTTAGAGGAAAACGAGATGTGCTTAAAAAGAATAATGAAACCTTGAAGTTTCAGCTTTTAAGAGTAGGCAGTGGTCCCATGCCTGCTCTTAAAAAATATGATTTACATTTTCAAAGGGGAAGGAGTCCCCTGGAGACCCCTTCCCTTTTGTGAATGGGTTACCACTAGTGTTAAACTGGTGTAAAAGTATTATTGTTTTGCGACTGGAATTCAGTCGCAAAACAGTAATACACACCATAAAATATTCAGTATTTGGAAGGGACGCCCTAAACACCCCCCTTCCAAATACTGAATCGTAAATGCAAAAAGCGATTTGGTAACAAGTTATTTAATCGCATTTTGCATTTAGTACATTTGAAAAAGCATTTTTCCGAAAACAAACTGTTTGCGACCGGAAAAAAGCTTTGTACACCTGGCCCCCTGATTTTTAGTGGTGTATGTTTCAATTGTGTAACCTGCATTATGGAAGTTCTCTAGAGTATTCAAGTCAGTGTATCTCCTGTTAATAGTCAGAGTATTAAGAATCAAGAGCTTGCATTCCTGTCACGAAGAGTTGTTAATGGCTGCAGATTATTATTAGCAGCAACCCTTCTTATAGTTGCAACACTGAGTATTGAGTTAAAACTGTTACTTGTACTACGTTCCTCAGCAATTAGATATTTTAATTAATTGTCTTTGGCCTCAATACAATTGCAAAGATAATTTAATTTGGCCTTTGTGATGCAGACTGAATAATGATGGACGAGCTATCTCAAGCCATAACTTGGCCTCTGGATTCGAACAACATAGCCTGAGTCATGATTTTATCTCCCTTATATAGATTTTATTGAGTTCACCTACTATTTGGTCTTCGAAGACGATAGAGGCATTTAAGACAAATGGAGTCAACTTTGCCCAATGGGCGTAGATGCTGGAAAGTCTCTTAATTGATCTTGCGATGACGGTAGCTTTCTTCCTTTTGTTTGCAGCATGGACAGACCAGGATAATTTGTTGTATACTATTAGACGTACATAATCATAAGATGTGACTAGCTCTATAGGGTTATCATCAATGTTCCACTTTTGTTCCATTCGGGTCCTGCCGAATGTCATTACTTTTATGTTACCTAGATTAATTTGCAAATTGTTCTTTTGAGTAATATCTGCTAAATTGAATAGCTGATTGTGCAGCCCTGATGGAGTAAAAAAAAATATAATGATATCAACTGTGTATGCTAGGTACCTAATGGGTTTATTACATAATTTCAGTGCCATGGAAGTCGGATGGTCTAGATATGAGGTAAGGTCATAGATGTATAACAACAAAAGGAGCAGGCCAAGATACAGCCCTGCTTCAAACCATTTTGGGTGGTCCTTTTAGGTAATAAAGCACTTTTTGTCAATTTGATTCGAAACCAAGTAGTTTCATGCAATATTACCAGCAAGTTCAGTGGTGTTTAGTTGATATGCCATTTAGACAGTATTTCCCAAAGATGCTTCCAGTTTATACCATCGACGGCACCGGAATAATCGACATAACATGCAGATTGTTTTAGTTTCCTTTTTAATGTTTTGTCCACCAATAGTTTTAAGCAGAGAAGACTAAGAACCCAAGCCACGCAAATAAGAGAATATGGACCTCTAAATGTGGTTAGTGGCCCCCCAGCCGGGGTCACAGGGGGTGTACCTACTATGCTGGACAGCGCAGCACTCCCGCAGGCAATCCACTCCTCAAGAGAGGCCTAAGAGAGGAGGTACGTTCTGAGGTCACCCTGCTCCAACAGCACCTTTGCAATGTCTCAGAGAGGGTCACATCCGCCGAAAATAGAATCTCAGAGGTGGAGGACATAACTCAAATTCCCTGCAAAGAGGTTATGGAACTCAGTGCCACAACGAAGGAAATTGTCTCGAAGGTGGATACTGCTGGAAGTCGTGGGAGAAGGAACAATTTGCGATTCATGGGCTTTCTGAAGGGGGTCCAGGGTCCCAACATGGGCACCTTTCTAGACAGATGGCTGAGGACCTCCCTTCCCTCTGAACATTTCTCCTCCTGCTTTGTCATAGAGCAAGCCCACAGAGCGGTAAGTGCCAAACCTCCTCCAGGAACACCTCCATGGCTCGTTTCTGAACTTTCAAGATCGAGACATGATACTAAGGGAAGTTTGATGTCTCGAGGAAATAAGCCAGAAAAATTCCAAAATCATGGTGTTTCCAGGCTACACCTGTGAGGTTCAGAGAAAGAGATGCACCTTTGACTCCATATAAGTGAAGTTAAGGGCACTCCACTTAGAATATATGTTATTATTTCGGGAGAAACTCAAAGCCCAATATGATGGCAAAGCATTCTTCTTTCAGTCACTTGAGGAGGCCCAGGCCTAGCTGGAGGAGCACCCTCCCCCAAAGTTGGAGAGAGGGGGACAGGGGAGCAAACTCAACACCTCAACAGAGGGGGCAAGAACCAAGAACTGTGAGAGAACGAAGAAGCTGCATCATGGGCAAAAGACACAGTAGATCACCATTGCTGGCTCGGGGACAAGGACCAAGATCCAAACTTTCGGACAAAGAGTGTACTGGCTCGAATAACAAAAAGACTAAACAAGACAAGACACAGAGAGTCCTCACGTTGAACACGATCACTCATCAGACTCTGAGGAAGGCCACCCACTGATGTTTGAAATTATCAACATGGAGAAAGACTCTTTGGGCATGAATTCCCAAGAACTAGGCATGAACATGGTACAAAATGACCAGGGAAGTTGAACTGAAAAGATGAGCCATGGCGGAGCAGCAGGAAAGGACTACATTTTCATCGCCCCCCTCCAAGAGACTCTCAATAGCAATTGGGAACGTGTTTTTCCTTATCTTTTGATTTTTATTATCTTAGGCATCAAATTGGTTTCTTAGAAGTTATTTGGATTTGGGGTTTCTGAAAAACAATGAGTGGTGAGCTACAGACCTCTCATAATCTGCTCATGGGCAGTTAGCAGACTCTTCCTTTACAGTAAAGCTCTGGAATATCAATGGCCTGGGTAGTAAAATTAAACATGGCTGGTTGCCCGATTCATCAAATGGTTGCAAACTAACATGGTTCTCATTCAAGAGACACACCTACAAGAGGCATTGAAAATTCCTGGATAGGGGAGCTTACACCATCAAGGCCCATGCAGGGTTAACCGGCAGGGCATGCGGGGTAGCAATGCTGGCGAGGGAAAGTCTCCCCTTTAGAGTGACCAAAACCTGGACAAAGCCCAATTGTAAATATGTTGGAGTGCAAGGCCACAGGGGCAAGAACAAAATGACCCTAATGAGTGTATATGCCTCACCCCGGCAGGCTGCAGGCACCCACTTTGTTCAAGATAACAGATATACTTTTAGAATTCACCTCTACACTGCATGCGGTGGGGGGCGACTTTAATGACAGCATGACCATGAAACTTGACTGCTCGGGACCCAAATGGTATCTGCACTGGCACAGTTCCCAAACAGACCGGGCTTATATGATGTGGTGCAATCTGCACCCCTCCAACAGGACCTACTCGTACTTTTCAGGAGCACAGAGGTCCTGTTTGACGCTTGATTATGTCTTTGTGCCAGAGGAAGAGGTGGGAAGTTGGCAAGCGCAGGCTATTTGAATTGGGTTCTCTTGATCACTAGCCCCTTCTAGCCCATATGGGGCAACTCAGGGGCTGGACAGCCAGGGGGTCGAAGTTAAATGCATGGGACCTAAAGGACCAGGAGGTGGCAAGGGGCCTTAGGGTGGATACTGAGTTGTATTTTACTGAAATTGAACACTCAGTGACTTTCAAAATCATACTGTGGGAGGCATTTAGGACAGTGCTTTGAGACAGGGCTCAAAACCTGGTTGCCCAAAAAAAGAGAAGGAACTGGCTGAGCTAGAGGAGCTGGAAATCCAGATTTTGCAGCTTGAGGTGTTACCAGGGTTGACTACCGATCCCCTACTTTTGAGGCAAATAGCAACACAGCAGGCAGAATTTAGGGACTTGGCACAGGAGAGGGCCAAACAACAGATGCTGGGCACTCTGCATACAAACAAGACAATGAGACGAGGTGACTCTTGGCGTGGCTGGGTCGCAGGGAACAGGAGGCACGATGGGTGCAAAACATTGTAAATCAGGCAGGGGAATACAGGCAATCTATGATATATAGTTGCCCCAAAGCGCTGTGCTGGATCGTCCCTGACTGTAGAAGCTCCTGTGCTGCAGAAGTCAGATGTGTGGGCTGAACCGATCTGCTGTAATCACTCAAAATAATCGACTCTGCTGTCAAGCGATCATTGTGGTTGGAGGATACATTCCTCAATAGTTTTAAGCAGCCACAAAGGTTAGATTTATCATTGCCCTTACATGAGGTTCTATAGTCAGGGGTGGTCCAACACAGTGCTTTGAGGCAACTATTTATCACAGGTTGCCGGTTTTCTCATTTTCTCTAGTCTGGAAACCTAATCATGGAGGGCTATCTAGTGCATACTGTACGGCTCGACCTGGAATCCCACACTGTTGCATACATATTTATTTTAACTGGGAACCACACAACATCGATTGGGTTCTATTACCTGTCACTTCAAGCCGACCCATGAGTCAGCACCCCTCTGAAGCATCTCCACATCCGTCCTTTACATTAAGCAGGTGCTTCCCAAAACCACGTTCTGATGATGACCATCTTTAAACTGTTTGCTTTGTGTTGAAACGTTGATGCGATACAATAATAGCATACTGTTTTTATTTGATTCTGGAGCATTTCACTCCATGGCAGAGTGTGTATCAACCACTTTTGCATCCTGGATCAGTCATTATTTCATGTACATAAATTGTATAGCACCAACACACTTTACACTCACTTATTTCACTTGAATTGGGTTGTTGCGCTTCTTTGGGATCACCTTCACTCTTTCAAATTGACTTAAGAATAAAATTGCAAATATTTCTTTCAATTGTTGAAGAAATTGAAATAAAACTGTCTTATTGAGAAATGGAACCAATCTTTTGATGGTCAAAATTACTCTCTTCAAGGAAGTAGTGGTTAACAATTCCCCCTTGAGGGACCACTGTTTTTCTTTATTCCTTGATTACCCAGATCCCCAAATTACTGGGTTGCCCCTTTTTCTTCTACATACAACGGTGAAAATAGCCTTGGGGCTAGTGCTTAGGGCTTGGAAAGGTTTCAAACAGTTATGTAAAGTTTGTTGGTGCCTCTTTCACATGGACAAGTCTGTGGCATCAGGGAGGTTTGAAGAGATTCATATTTGGAGGGTGGACAGGGGCAGACAGAGTGGAATGGCATCAGATTTCCCTTGGGAGGAGTCACCGAAAACACAGCCAGAAGGAGAATGGTATCAGTAGCTTGGAAGGAATTGCACGTGCTGCTGATGAAGGTCTTGCTGCAAGAGGAATGATAAGGGATAGAGCGGAGATGGAAATGCAGGAATAGAGGCAGACCAGGAATAGACAGGAAGAAATGCTGCATGGTGACGCCTGGCGGATATGAGGATGAGGTAATGCAGATGGTGAAGCTGTGGCAGGAGTAGCTGAGGCAGAGTAGCGGACTATGAAGATATGAAGAAAGGAAGAGATGGTATGACTAGAAAGGAGTATTGGAAGAATTGATGGGTAAGAGGTGGGTGGTCAATGGCAGAAGCAATGGCAGGAGGAGGGGGCATGGGCAGAAGGCTGAATAAGAACTACCTGAGGGAGAATGGCAGGGGTGAAGGTTGGGGAAATGGAATGGGGATCTGCAGGTGGGCAATTGATGACATTGGAGGAATGGCTGGGGGTAAAGCTGTGGGACAGTGAGGACATACACGAAGGTGAGGAGTGACAACGAGGGGCGGCTGGAACTGGCTGGGCAGGGATACCAATTTATGGGGCTTGAATGAAATGCCAGATAATTAAGTGGGGACGGGATGTGAGAGATTGAAGCAAATTAAAAAATGTGAATGCAGCAGGCTGGGAAGAAATTGCTAATTTTTATGGAAGTGGGGGAATGACAAGCAAGATTTGAGATTGGATCGAAATGAGAGTATGGCCTGGAGTAAAGGCAGTGGAAGAGGCTGGAGAAGAATGCGCTGGCATACGACTGGGAGGGCACAGAAGGCGTGAGGCTGTGGAAGAGAGGCGGGAGGAGGGGAAGAAAAGATGACAGAGCAGGAATGACACCGCGGGATGACAGTCGGGGGAGGAATGACCGCAAGAAGTGACAGCGAGCAGGGAGGGAGCGCGGGCTGGGCTTGGGCAGATCCCAGGCCGGTGATGCTGCGGATCACATGATCCCGGCTCCTGCTCGCGCACTGGGTGGACCTGTGCAGCCCGGAGCGCACCTCCCGCTCCCCATGAAGCGGCTCCGGTGGCGGCTGCCCGCTCCCGGAAGTGCCGGGGCCCCCGGACCATGCTGACCCGGCTGCGCTCCGCCGTGGCCTCGTTCATGGGCGGCGTGATGGCTGCCAGCGGCCCGGGCGGCGCCGAGCTCGGCTCCGGAGGCTCCGACCTGCCCGCCAGGTTCCCCTACGTCCGGCCCGCCTTCCTGGGGCTGTCGGCCGACGAGATTGAGTGCTCGGCGGACCACATCGCCAGACCCATCCTGATCCTGAAGGAGAGCCGGCGGCTGCCCTGGAGCACGGGATACGCGGAGTGAGTGGAGGCAGAGGCGCGGGGGCGAGGGGCGCACCTGGGGCTGGGGCCGGGGGAGTCCGGGGGCGGTGGAGGGAGCGCAGCATATGCATGCATGGGGGTGGGGGCAGTGTCACCTGGGCGGGGCACACCCGTCAGACGAGCTCACCTGGCGCTGCACCTGCGCCCTCTGCAGTGATTGCAGCGGGGCTCCGGCAGCGGTGACAGGCGGGGACGAGCCCAGGCCGTCGGTCGGTCAGAGTGAGACACATGCCGCGTCTTTGCCACGGAGAGTTTACTGCACTCTCGAGGTCAGGCCGTGTCCGTCTGTCTTATGAGCCCTGGCATTGAGAGGATCTTGCATGGCACAGACGGGGAGGGGCTTCTGCCTTCTGGGGCTGACGGCGGAGGCAGCGCTGCACAGCTGGGGTGGGAATAGATATGTGCCCGATGACATCTGGTGATAGTGGGGGCATTATTGCACACATGGGGACTGGTAGAAGCTCACCTCGTGCCCGCTGATGTAGAGAGCATTATTGCACAGATGCCCGCAGCTCTGCGTGTTTTGTCTTTGCTGAAGAAAGCCAACCCTGCCCCCAACACCCAAGCCACAGTACCATGTACAAATGCAATGTTGTGTCATGCACGGCAGATGACGTGGTCTTTAATTATCCTTTTGAAAGCAGAAGTACATGGTAGGTTGTCTCAGTGCTGTGTGGTGGGGGAGCATGTCAGCGGATGCGTTGCCCTGTTCCCCATCCCACAGGTGCATCAGAAGGGGCGGAGTCGGGATGGGAATGAGACTTGCACTGTACCCTAGCCTGGTGTGAGATGCACTACACGTTGGTGCAGTGATGTGGATATGTGATAGAGTGCACTGTATTTTGGAAGCGTTATTCTGTTATTTAGCATTTGTGTTGTGCATAACTTACTATCAGTATTTCACCACATCGTCATGATCAGTACTATGATTGCACAGTGCACAGTACTTTAGGTGTAGTGGCACAACGATTTGGGTGTGTGATGCCCTGTAGTTTGCATGGCACCAGACTGCTGTTAGGTGTGTGAGTAGCTTTAGATCTTGCAAGGCTTATGGAAAATGCTATATATATATATATACCAGTATGATACACCACAGTGTTGCTAGTTGCTTCACTGTAGTTTGAGTTGAGTGGTAAACACGGTAACTTGTGTGCGATACACTAGTTTAGGTATATCCTAGTGGTTTGGGTGTATGATGCACTGCACTTTCCGTGTGTTTTAGGTTTATGATGCATTGCAGTTTAGGTGTGTAGCTCATATTGGTTTTGGTGGACAAAGAACAGTAAGTATGTTTGTATGTTGAATTTCTATAGTGCAAACTCAGTCAAAAGCCAATGGAGTGGGGTAGAGGGTAAAATGCAAGTGTAAAGTTGAGGAGTGATAGGAGAGGCAGCTGGTATGTGGGCTGTTAATGCATTGTAATGTAGTGTTCTCTAAAGAGGTGTGCCCTCAATTCTTTCCTAAAGTGGAGCAGCATTCGGGTGGTCTTGCTGGATGAAGGGATATTGTTCCAGATCATGGGTGCATAGATGGCCTGTTGCCTTTGTTTTTTTTTCTCTTCTTTTTATACACTTCATAGTCTGCAGTCTGATGGTGGCCAGGTTATAGCTGTGCCAAGATCCATTAGAGATGGGGAGCTTGTCTGCAAGATAAGTGGAGTGCTGTACATGATAACTTTAGAGATTAATCAGCTGAATTTGAAGATAGTGTGGACCGGCAAAGGGGTTGGGGGAATGGAGTTCCATCAGGTTGGAGGTGACATGATCGTATTTCCTCAAGCCCTAGATGAAACATCTTGTGGCATTTATGATTCCGCTAAGGGATGCCATTGTGGGGTCTCGCAGACTTGGAGTAGGGCACTACCACCCTCCCAATGAAAGAGTATGAGGGCTTGATCAGCAGTTCTGAAGTCGCTTTCTGGAAGTCCACAGGGGCTAGGATTCTTTTGTGACCTGGGGTGTCCATGTGAACATACTGATGTCAGTTGGGAAGGTTGGAGGAGAACCAGTGAAGGACATTTGCCAGTGAATTCCTTTGGAGACTCCAGGGTGCATAGGAGAGTGGGAAGACAGCTGAGAGGTCCAGCAATATCAGGAGGTAGTAGTCCTCTTTACATGTGGTCAAGAGGGCATCACCTACTATATGTAAGGTTGCAGTCTCCATGCTCTAGCATGAACTGAGGCCAGACTGGTAATTATTCCGGAGCTGGTTAGCACAGACGTGATTTTGGAGTTGAACATATACTGCTTTTTCGATGTTCTTGCCAATGAATTGCATGTGAGTGATGGGCCAATTGTTGGCAACGTTATCGGAGTCAAGCGTATTCTAAGTAGGTTTTTTAGGAGTCCGAGGATCTGGCCTATCTTGTGAACTACCGGTGAGATGCCTTGAGTGAGGGAGGCATTGATAATGGCAATTTTAGGGCAAGCAAGCATGCCCAGGGAGACCTTTGATGAAGGACGATGGTAAGACGCCATCTTCAAAAGAAATGGCTTTAATGGAATTTAGTATTTTAGAGCTATCTGGTAGTGATAGGGCTTTGAAAGCTTGCCTTTGCAGGATTCTACACGGAAAAGGACAGGTGTAAGAAATAAAGCAGGCTTGGTGATGTTGGTGAGTTTTCGGATCTTCTGAATTTTTTCAGTGAAGAAGAGTTGGATTATACTTCAATTTTTTGTGGTGTGAGTTATAGGTGGGTTCAGCAGGTTTTTCAGTGCATGATTGTCTTTAACAGCATTCTGTTTCTTGACTTCATTGATGGTTTAGGTATAGAGTACTTAACTTTGGCTGATGTGATGATCTGTCTGCGTGTTGAACAGTGGGACTTCACTTCAGTGTCGAGAGGTCCTCAGGAATTCTGTTTTTCTTCTTTTTCTTTTCCTGTCTGCGAATGGATAGTTTTTTGTCAGCAAGATCTTTAGGGTACCAGGGTGATGAAGGCTTTAACTTGCACTTTTGTGTTGGAATGGGGGAGTGAATGTTCATGCAGCTTTCCAAAACATTGCTTATGTTGTTTAGAGGGTATTGGCTTTGACGTAGAGTTGATTGGGTGAGAAATAAATCAACCATTAGATTGTCTATGGAGAAGTCTATATGTGATCTGAAAGCGTAGTCTTCTCTTTTGTGTTGATCTTGATTTGTTGATAGGATGCTATGCATTGAGATAGGATGGCAAAGTGATCAGTCCAATTCAGAGCTATAGGTGGTTTGCACTAAATTACTGGTGATGTTGAGAAGACAAGTTGGAGGATGTGGCCTTTGACGTGTGTTGGGTGTGTGACATGCTGCACCATGATGAGTGTAGTTATTAGATTGAAGCTGGTGTCTTTTGGGTATTTTGGCACTTGTGTTGTCTGGGAAATTGAAGTCACCCAAGCAGGTGGTGTGGGCATGCCAGATGGATGAAGTGGTGAACAGAAGATCTGAGTATTTATCAATGAAGTCCTTGTACTGCCCTTGAGGCTGGTAGATGAGCTGGAAGGTGGTGGTCTGAGTTGCAGAGAGAGGGAAATGGCATGTCACAGGCTTCACAGAGTTGAGTGTTACATGCTTGTTTAGAGTGCAGGACCAGGGGACTTATGGAGCCACTGCTGGCACCTCTGTTACTTTGTCCAGCTTCTCTTGGTCCAGCAGGCGGTGTGAGGGCCTTCAGAAAAGAGAGAGGGGAAAGAAAGAGAGAGATGAAAGAGCGAAGATGAAGGGAACATGGCTAATTTGAAGATTTGTCACAAGGCTGTTTTTTTTTTCTTCCCAGTTCAGCCCTGCTTGGGGCAGGATTCTATGAAGTCTGGATGCACAACAGACCAGTGGCAGCTCTCATAGGGCGTGCTGCGGGCGGGCTGGGGGAGGGTCAGGGTGGGGGGGGGGGGTGTAGTAAACTCGGACATACGACAGAACGGAGGAAAGTAATTATTACATTCCTGCATTCCATTGTATGTCTGAGTTTACTACCCACCCTGTACCTCCCTGCCTCACTGCCCTGCAGAATGCACTATGCGAGCCGCCTCTGTAACAGGACATAAGTTCTGGTGTATGACGCTCTGAACTTGGGTGCGTAGTGCTCCAGCTGTAAAAGATACATTATGTATAAAGCAAGTACACAGGGGGCAGTCAGAATCTGGGGATGGTACATGCAGAGCAGAGCCACTTCCAGCATCAGAAAGAAAGTTCAAGGGAGAGACTTTCAAAACCTAAACGAGTCACATGATTTGACTCCTGACTGTTATGTGGTTAAACAAATTAATATGCAAATCTGTGTTAATCACTACAGTCACTTGGTCTCAGGCTAACGTTGTAAATAATGCAGATACTCATTAGCCTGTCTGCCTGGATGTTTCCATAGTCTTTGGGCTAGTTTTCAGATCTCAGGTTGCTATTACAATAAGTTCTCACCAGTCACATTGCATCCATGCAACCTCAAATTTCCCTGCTGCCCTCCACGTCAAATAATATTTAGTCCTAAGTACACCGTTCATTCATAAAGGCATACATATATATCCACTCTTTTGTACTTGGTGTTATAATATTAAGTGAGTCAGTTTATAGATGACTGTTCAGGGTTGAGCAGACTCAATGTACTAATTGTGAGAAGTTAGCCTGGCATATGATGTCCACTAGTTCTAGTGGGCATCTTGCACCAGTCTAATCGACCTTTATTGATGGTGGTTGTAAAGTCAACCTTATAGAAAGCTATCCTAGTGGTAGCATGGACCAGCAGTCATCAGGCTAAGACTTCAGAGAGCGCATTAAACAAGTTGTTTTACCAATTATAATCCCTTGAGTACTAAATGAAAGCACATCACACAAGGTATATATCAAATATATATGTATTTACTCTAAACACAACCCCTCTTCACTCTTTATGAGGTCAGAGGTAAACTTACAATACAAGTTACTTAATTAGCATACGATAAGTTGCACACTATACGTTTTGCCCTAGGGGCCTCACAAACTAGTGGTATAAGAACCACGTGAGTATTAGAAAGCAGGCCTGGGGCCTGTGGAATCTCTGGGGCTACTCTAAACAACCAAAGGTTAGGAAGTAGGAGGCCCATGGGAGACGCGTGCAGTGACTAAACATAGCCACGGATTACCATTGACTTTCTATGGGAAACAAACAAGTTACAATTTTACAATTTAAGGATACTTCCGAATGGACTAAGATGGACCCCTTTTAGACATAGTCTCGAGGGTATTGGCCCTCCTAGTGTCTATCAGAGTACTCGTGTTACCTCACCCACGGAAGCCGGGTGCATAGGTGTCTTTTGGTGTCGGGTCTCGTCGTCGATTTCAATGGAGAGCTGCAAAGAAGTGCCTCAGGCGACCAGAGGAAAAGTGTCTGGGTGGATCCAAGGGTGGATCAAAGATCTAAAGAACCTGAAAGCAGAGGAGACAGTGTCTGGGTCACTTGTCAGTGACCAGGGCGGCGATAGGAAGATGCCACCAGATGTCGGGTGATTTCAGGTGAAAAGGTGAAGTTTGTCTCTGCAGCCAAGAGGACCAGGAGGTGTCGACAACAACCAGGAGCTGAATTCTAGCTGTCCCGTAAAGGATCTAGTTGACTGCAGTGTCGGTATCCAGATTGGACCCAACAAGCCTTGGAAAATGCAACCCACGCAGGATGTCAAGATTGGCTTGGGTGCAGACCAGCAAGGTCTGTGGTGCTTCCCTTTTGTAGGGAAGCTGGAGCAAGCCTGGAGCAACCAGGAAAGCAAGTTAGATTAGAGGAAAGTCTTCGGGGGGCTCACTAGCTAACGGACTAAGAACCACAAAGACGCGTCAAGCTAAAATGCAAAAGCGAGGCCCACCGGACACTCGTGAAATGGGGGCCTCTGAACTTCAGTGCAAATGTTGCTTGGGTCTGGGGCTTCAAACACCCCAATGCACAACTTCGAGATACCTCATGAAGTGCGTGCAGCTTGCAAAATGCAGGATGTCCAGGAGTTCTGGTCCCACGTCTCTCGTGTCCACCACGGGTCCCAGCTTTGCTATGAGCGAAGGACGGCATCACAGATGTCTGGAAGTCCATGTCCTGTGTCGCAGATTCTTCGGGATCCGGTGGGAGCCTCGAAAATGCAGACTGGCAAAGTTGCTGTTAGTGCCTGTTTGAACAGGGTGGTCACTCCTTGACCACAATGGAGATGTCTTCCGTCTTATAGTCGAAATGGAATGTCGAAGGTCCAGGATTTATGTTTCAGAGTTTCATCCAGGGTAATCTAAAGTCCTAGTGACTGGGTTCCTTTACTTATACTAAGTTTAGGGGCTGGACTACCTTTAAGGTCCCTCCTATGTGTGGACCTCGGAAGGGGGTGGTTACACCCCTTTCCCTTTGTCCAGTTTCGCGCCAGAGCTGGGGCAGAGTGCCCCAGCAACCGGTTTGAACTGGGAAATGCATGAAGCACCTAGTGTGCCCCAGGCAGTGTCTGGAAAGCATTCACTGAATGCAGCCCTCCCTGCCCCAATACACAAAAGCCTGTCTGGGGAGGTGCCAGCACCTCCCTGGACAGGAAACCTATTGTCCGGAGTTTCGTCCAGCAGCAGGAGGGCAGACTCGTGTCTTTGGCAGCAGCATCCATTTTGTGATGCTGAGGCTCTGTTTAACTTTAACTGGGTTTACCAGTAACTGGCGGGGGGTAGTATTCCAAAGTGTTTGACACCGTACACGACATGTTTTGATAAAGCCAAACCAAAATTAGCATTAACCGCGAGGATTATAATGCACTTAAGAGTATATGGTATGGCTATATCATAGAACAGCTATAAGGAGATGGTTCTGAAAACTGCAGAGGGGCTTAGCTCATGCTAGGGCACCCTCTCACATAAAACCAAGCACTCTGCCTCCAGGATTGTCAAGGCCTGCCATATGAGTGACTTATAGGTGTATATGTGTCTATATATGTATATAGATATAGGTATACTATATATAAGTAAGGGGTGATTACACCACATTACCCAGGCTGTATGAACAGACCTGTGGTGTCAGTTTGGAAGGCAAACCAGGGGTGGCACAATAAATGCTGCAGCCCCTGGTAGGCCTAGGGTGCACCTATGCCCTGGGTACCTAGGGTACACTATACAGGGGCTCACAAGGGTGACACAGTAACCAATCTGGTATGTACCTAAAGTATATGGTATCAATTTAGACAGAGAACAGCTGGGCCGTGGGCCTGATTAGCAGGGCCACAGCCAGACTAAAGTTAAAAAACCAGAGAATCACAGAAAAAAGTGGGGGTAACCATAGGAAGCAGACCCTACTCTCCTACTCTAATCACATAACATCTACAGCTGAGTCTGGGGTGCAGCAAAACTATTTCATTGTTATATGGAATTCTGCATGCAATTTAAATCTACCTTCATGGAGTAATTAGTTGGGTGTTTTACTGTTTGAGATACTGTGTGTCATTTACACCCTTAGGTGTTTTACTGTTGGAGATGCTGTGTGTCATTTACCCAGTTAGGTGTTTAACTGTTAGAGAAACAGTGTGCCATTTACACAGTTAGGTGTTTTACTGTTGGAGATACAGTTTGCCATTTATACAGTTAGGTGTTCTACTGTTAGAGAAACAGTGTGCCATTTACACAGTTAGGTGTTTTTACTGTTGGAGATACAGTGTGTTATTTACACACTTATGTGTTTTACTGTTGGAGATACAGTGTGTCATTTACAGAGTTAGGTGTTTTACTGTTGGAGATACAGTGTGTCATTTACAGAGGTGTTTTACGGTTGGAGACGCAGCGTGTCATTTACACAGGTATTTTACTGTTTGAGATAGTTTGCCATTTGCACAGTTAGGCATTTTGCTGTTGGAGATACAGTATGCCATTTACAAAGTGGGATGTTTTACTGTTGGAGATACAGTGTGTCATTTACACAGGTGTTTTACTGTTGGAGATACAGTGTGCCATTTACACAGTCAGGTGTTTTACTGTTGGAGATACAGCGTGTCATTTACACACTTATGTGTTTTACTCTTGGAGTTACGATGTGTCATTTACACACTTATGTGTTTTACTGTTGGCGATACTGTGTGTCATTTACACAGTTCGGTGTTTTACTGTTGGAGATACCGTGCGTCATTTATACAGTTAGGTGTTTTACTGTTGGATATACAGTGTGTCATTTACACCGTTTAGGTGGTTTACTGTTGGAGATGCAGTGTGCTATTTACACAGTTAGGTTAGGTTTTTTAGTGTTGGAGATACACTGTGTCATTTAAACAGTTTAGTTGGTTTTCTGTATGTGATTCAGTGTGTCTTTTACATCGTTTAGATGTTTTACTGTTGGAGATACAGTGTGTCATTTACACAGTTTAGTTGGTTTTCTGTATGTGATACACTGTGTCATTTACACAGGTGTTTTCCTGTTAGAGATACAGCGTGTTTGTTTAGTCAGTTAAGCTGTCCACTGCCTGAGATAGTGTTTCCTTTACTAAATTACACTCTTTACTGGCTGGGAATCCGTTTGTTGTTCCTGGAGTTTCTTTATCACTGTTAGAATAGAGCATACAGATCCGTCCCTTATGTTGTTTATTTTCTGGGGTGCAATGTATCGTTACCTTTCAGTGCATGCTATGGCTGTCTCGCAGTTATTTATTCTTTTTAGTATTCGGAGCAAAATAATGGTTTTGGCAGCTGATTGGTGAGAGTGGCCCACACCAGCTCACCCTGCTTTTCAGGAAATCTGGCGAGGGTGGAGGCTGAGCCCTGCCCTGGGAATGGTGAGGTAGAAGGGATGGTGAGGTAGAAGGGATCCCAGGAGAGTGAACACTGAGCGCTGCCTCCAAGAACCAGGAGGTCGGACGAGGTAACACACACCTAACCATACTCAGTAGAATGAAGAGACGGTGATCACTGTGGAAAGGGAAGGCGGGGGATGGGCAAGGGGGTATCTGGTGACGTAGCCCAAGCACAATGCTGGAGCACATGACGCAGGAGGGGAATCTATCAGCACCATATTTGGCAATTGTGAGGTAGGTGAGGAAATCTGACAAGATCGAATGGTAAGCACCGCAGCGAGAAGTGTTATTTACAGCGCTTGGAAACATGCGAGGAACGAAGCGCTATATAAAAAAGAAGTTTTCATTATTATTATACGGTAGAAGAGACACTCTGCCAAGAGATAGCGGCGAACACTGTCCTGAGGAGTGCTGAGTGCTGAAGAAAGGCAAGTTGACAAAGACGGGTGCAGAGCGGCCTTCTGAGGCGCAGTCGGCTTGGAAGGGAAGGAAATGGAGCAACACACTGAAGAATGGTGACATCTGAGGTGGATGTAATGCTCTTCCGCTATATCCTTTACTCCAGCTGACTTGGTACCCAGTGCTAAATGTTAGGCCATGACCATCAAAAGACTCAAATACAGGAGGCACACGTGACACTGTACTCTCAGCTCCCTTGGAGATACCCCTTTGTTGCCATTGTAGCATTCCAAGCAGGTCAAGATAATGTGCCTCTCCCCGTCTGGCTGCCTAGTTCAACTAGTAATGAGTAACAATAGGTGAACTTATAGCTCACATTCTTCAAACACAATGGCTTCTAAGCACTAATAATGGGTGTTGTTTACTATGGTTCACATTGTGTCATCCTCCAAGGCTTGACTAGGCCCACCAGGATGTGGCCTGAAGGCCTTGGTCTATACACATATCCCTGTGGCATATGTGTTAGTCTGCTGAATTATCAAGCTGTTGAAGCTAAATAGACGAAAGAAAGGCATGCAGCAACTTAGTAAAAATAAACACTAATGACTTTCCACTAGCACATCCTTGTTTTATTTGTTACTCGATGATTAACAACAAGTGATGGCAGTGGGGGTGTGATCAAGCAGGCCAAGATGGCGGCAGCATTTCTGTAATGCTCCGCTGCCCGCAATTTCGACAGCAATTATGCCTTAACGACACTGTTGCATGCAGGGAGCAGCAACCGAGCCCCAGATGATAGCGGGGTGCATCTGAAAAGCCGGACGACATATATGCAGAGGGGCTTGCGACGATGCCGGAGGCCCCGCAGAGGTCGCGGCCACGACAACAAAATGGTGGCGCCCGGCGGGCTCTGAGTGATCCCGCGATTCGAGCCAGAGCGGTGGAGTGAGCCTGCTGGGGAGACCACCAGGGCCCGGTGGTGTTCCTGTCACGGGACCTGGTGGCGGTGGAAGAGAGCGGCTGCGGAGGTATTCGAGGCGGCGCTGGTGGCTCCGAGGGGGTTGCGGCCACAAAATGGCGGTGGCTGGCTGGCCCTGAACGATTCTGAGGCCGCGAGGAGACTGCCGAGGGAGACTGGCCGAGCCGGGACGCAGGACCTGGGGCAAGCGACCCGGTGGCTCCTTATCAAGAGGAGAGCAGAGGGGGTCAGGTGAGGGCACTGCGGGGGCTGTCTATGGGCTCCCAGATGCCGCAGGCTGCGTGCGGGGGGCCCCGACCATCGAGAACAGAGAGCCGACACGAAGCCCCGCAGCGGGAACACACCCCCTCCCCCGGCACGGCGCTAGGTCTCGAGGTGCGCTGCGGGGGGACCCGACGAGATAGCCATAGCCACAGCTGTCACCCTTGTCCAATCCATAGCCATGGCCTCCCCTGTCTGACTGGTGATACAAGACGGCACTGGGGAAAGCATTTGCAGCCTGAATAGGGATGGACTAATAGACTCACCCGGGCTGCAGACAGACTACACCACTGGCAATAGCCTACATCCCCATTGAGCCAGAAGGGGGTGCCGGCCCTGGGTGGAGAGCAGAAGGACGGCGACAGAGATCACTGCGGCGGCCTGGAACCATCATACTGGGGGGCGGACCCCCGCTTCTGGAGGGGCTTGTGCGGGGGGCGCGAGGCCACACGCCCTGGAAGCCTCTATATAGAGCCAGGGAGAACTGAGATCAGAAAATAGGGATGACGAGGCTGAGTGCCCGGCTTGCCAGTGGGCTCCCACGGACTACAGCAGGCGCAGAACCGGAGGGGGGAGTGGATCTCCCGCGCCTTCCCAGTGGCCATACCAAGATACAGGCCGGAAGACAAGAGGAAGTAGCCGGTGCGTCCCTGGGCGGCCTCAAGGATACACTGTCGAACTAGGAGCGGAAGATCACCTGGAATACCACGGGGGCCTGGTCGAGCCTCGAGTATACAGACGGCAGGTAACTAAGAGACACGCAGAAGACCACTGGTGGCTTCCAGCTCAAGCCTTGACTGCCATGGGGCGACCACGAGCAATGGGCTCTACACAGACTCCGAGGCCCCCGAGAGCAATATCCCCGACGCCTACCAACACGCAGCCATGAGGGGAGCCCACGGGCCCAGATTCAATGTCGCGCAAACTAGACGAATTCTTGGAGGCAATTGAGCAATCGCGAGTAACCATGGAACAGAAGTTTGTAGAGCTAGCCACGGACCTTAATCTGCTCCGAGACGACCACAGGAAGCTCGCAGACAAAGTAAAACAGGGGGAACAAGCGCTGCACTCCATGGAACCGCAATTACAACAACAACACGACACCCTGTAAGACCTGCAGGCGCAGGTGAAGATCCTGGAGACCGGAACAGATGACTTGGAGGGGCGATCCTGAAGAAGCAATATCCACATCATTAATTTCTGGAAGGAGTGGAAGGGACTGACCCTCTCAGGTACGTGGCAACATGGATCGCGAAGTTCACATCGGCTAAAGACTTGACCCTATTTTTCTCTATTGAAAGAGCACATCGTGTACCAGCCTGCAGGCCGCCTCCAGGGTCGCCACCCCGTCCAATCCTCCTAAAACTGCTCCACTTTCAAGATAGGGATGCCATCCTTCGAGCAGCAAGACGTCACAGCATAATCCGAGTGGAAGACAAGCAAGTTACGCCATTCCCAGATGACTCACGGGCGGTCCAGCAGCAGAGATCCACCCTCCTGGCAGTCAAACGCACTCTGCGCCAGAAGAATGTTCAATACACACTCCTCTTTCCGGCCCGCCGCTAGATCATGCATGATGGGACCACACATTTCTTTTCAGACCCCGCGGAAGCTAGTAACTGAATCGAACAACATCTCTCTGGCTTGAACAATCCCAGAAGGTGCAGCCTTCAGAGTCATCGGGCCGCCGACGTCGTCAGCAGAAAAAATTCACGCTTACTCAGTTTAGCTCACGTTCAGACTCCTCTAATAAAAACTCTCCAGACCTTACGCAAATCATCGCAGAACGACGGAGGGCACTTCAAGCGGTCGTAAAGTTGGGGCCCCCGGGAGACAGCTCGGATGGCGAGAGAGGCCCGCACATCTTCATGTCGGAAGAGGACGGGAATACTATGGGAGATGGCTCAGTGACACCACCGATAGTGACTCCTCAGACAGCGGACACCCTGATTTGATACCCCCAGTTTGACACAGCATGCTTCCGGGGGGGTGCTCTTTGGGCCCCACATGCCCCCCGACACAATGGATACTGGGTCCGAGTTAAAGGGGTACCCCGGCGACCTATCCTGATCTAGTTGGGCCCGAAGGCCGGGCTGGCTACGGGGCTGCAAAGGAAGGCTGCAACTGAACGGAAAATGATTAGGCACCATCACTACGTAGACCAGGAGCGGGCTGCGGCAGCGATGGTGGCAGGCTGTGGCCGACAACATCTTCCCCCTACGGAACAAGCTAGAGTTGGCCCATTATGTGCAGTTTGGATGTATCTCCATCGAGTGATATGCCCTGTTAGTTGGGAATGTTAGTTGGGAATGTTTGCCGACGATCCTCATTACCCCCTCCCTGATTTCTTATTTCTTAATTTCCCCAGGGGTGGGCACGTGCACTATTCAGTACGTAGGGTTGGTTAGCAGAGATAGGCACTCGGATGGGAGAGTGGCATGAATGACACTAGGAGCAACATCGCCGATCTGGGTAATCTTACAAAGCTTTGCAGAAGTCTCAGGACTTAAAGTCAACTGGGACAAATCAACGGTCCTTCCTCTTAGCCCTCATCTAGCCCCCTCGGTGATAAGGATAGGACCCCAGACACTTGGGTGGAGCGTAGCGGCACCCCGATATTTGGGGGTGAGACTGTACCATATACCCGAGAACCTGTATGAAGGGAACCACCGCGAAACATTAGCTGGGCTACGAGCGGCAGTTTCCTTTTGGAAAACCTTACCCTTGACGTGTGGCCCTGGCAAAGATAATTATGGTTCCTAGGCTGTTATATTCCTTCGCTAATATTCCAGTGATACTGCCTCGCTTCTTCTTTTGGGAATTAGAAACATTGCTTGCGACTTTAATATGGGCGGGCGGCAGGCACAGAGTAGCCATGCAAACCCTCTACCTGCCCACCACGCAAGGGGGTTTGGGGGCCCCCTCCTTTGAGGCCTCTTTCCTGGCAGCGCAACTTCAATGGTTGTCTCATTGGACAGCGGAACGGCAAGTGGAGGAAACATATACTGATGAGGGCCGGATATCTCTCCCGGTTATTCGGAGGCTGTTGATGCCAGGTACCAGGCCATCGCGTACACACCCCCCTTCAAGTATTGATTGCTCACAAATGTATGATGCGCATACATCATAAGTCAAAGGGTCATCCCCTCTACTCTCTGTTGCTTCCCCTAGTCGGTTTTTCTGCTTCAGGAGAGCTATTATACCTCAGGAGCCCTCAGGATTTGGAGAGAGTGTGAGGTGACGGAGGTGGAATCCTTGTTTGAAAATGGGCAAATGAAAACATACGCCCAAATGATGGACAACCACAGTCTCCCTCTGTGACAATTTCTGGTATATAGGCGGTTAGTAAATAGCGCCCACCAGTGTTGGGACGGGGGTGGGCAGGCACTTGGTCACGTGGCATTACAGGGCGATAAGGGAACTGATCACGACCCCTTAGCACACCCTACGCAGAGGTGGGAGGATGAGATAATGACAAGGAATGGGAGAAGGCTTTGGAATACCCCAAAAAGTTTTCGCGAAACGCACGCTTCAAAAACATCCAATAACATCCTGCATTGTGCATACTTAACGCCACATCGGTTTCACCGATTCTACCCGGATACGCATTTCACCTGCCCCAGGTCCCACATACCTGAGGCGAACTTCAAACACATGTTTTGGGACTGTCCCATAATCCAATCTTTTTGGGGTAAGGTCCATCAGGTGCTAGGGGCGACGGTTCATCTCACAGAGGTGGACACATGGGAGGCATGTGCCCTGGGGATCTTCCGTAGGCGGAAGACGGAAAAGGTACAGTGCAGATTTGCGTCCCTGATCATACTCCTGGCGAAACGAGGCAGAGCAATGCACTGGAGGGCTCTGATAGGGACCCCGGAAGCAGCCTGGATAGGCGCAGTTAAAAAATGGGGGGCGGAGGAAGAAGAAGCGATAAGGAATGAAGAAGTGAGGGGGATCCGCAAACATCCCATCTCCATGGAATGGGCAGAACTCATGTTCCAATTCACGCAGGAAACTACACAAGATGGATCCCCTGGAGCTACTCAATCTCAATCTCTAACCCCACCCCTGTCCCCGATGACACAAGATTATGCTGGCGCGTCATAGTGGAGGGAGGAGGAGGGCCGACCATAATGTACGATCTCCATAGACAGGGGCTAAGACCCGGAATTGGGAGATAACATCCCTAGGAAGTAACATTCCTCGATCCACCGATGGCACAGACGCTCCATAACTGAACTGCAACCCCCTGAGAGATAGATGATTACCATGACACAGCGCGCACCCCACTGGACCCCCTTTTATTCGATTTCTCCCCCAGTTAAATTGTTCTTTGTTCACCCCCCTGACACCTAAAGCAGTGGTTCATATGTCTTGGGAACACAAGTAGGGGTATTTACTACAGAAGCGTACAGAGTTGGAGTGGGGGATTAAGTATCCTTCCGCTTTTTTCATGGAAACCCACACACACAGGCACTGGGCAATGGTCAGTCCGCTAAAACACGTGCTAGTCCACTGGGGACGTAGTATCCATGTCCGTATGCTATCTTTTGCTAGAGATACATGACATAAGGTAGGATGGATGTTTTGTAGTATGTTGCAGTGGACTGTCAGCCTGTTTTCTCCTGTGTTCATGTATTAATGCAAAAGCATATAACTATGTACTATGTAAAGAAAAACTCCCAATAAAGAAATTAAATTTTTTTAAAAAAAACAAGTGATGGCGGTGTGGGTGCTGGATGTAGATGATGTGGCTGATTCATTTCAGTCAGAATAGTTATTTTTCAAACAAGTTCAAGTTTATTTCTTCGAATAACTGACATATTCCAATGGCTTCCAAAAAAACAACTGGTATTGCAATAATCTCAAATTTATTTATCACCACTGTTTTATAAAGAGAGGATATGCTGCTTTTCGTCTACTGTCACAGTTTCCAATTACAATTATTATATGCAGGATTATTACTTCATATACGTGAGAGCAATAAATGTGCTAATAATTAGGAGTATGCTCCCGATTGGATTCTGAGGAATCGTGTAAGGAATGGTTAATTGCTGATGTGAATTCCCGGATTGAGCCTGCTATGCTGTATTTATTTATTTATTTATTATTGATATTTGTAGAGCGCGAACAAATGCCCATGGGTGTCTCGGCGCTATAGACTTCGTGTATGATTCTAATTAGGATAACCGGACCATGCCTAATACTGGTTATTGCTGGGCTTACTGGTTAAACAACCAGGTCTTTAACCTTTTACGGAACTGTAAGAGAGATTGGGATGACCTAATCGACAATGGAAGAGTATTCCAGAGTCTGGCTGCGGTAACCATGAACCGTCTGTCCCCCCAGGAGACTGTCTTCGTGCGGGGCACCACCAGATGATGCAGTGTCATGGATCTCAATTGTCTTGAAGGACAATAGAGTATAAGCTGATCTCTAAGAAACTGTGGGCCTTGTTTATGTACCGCTTTGAATGTTAAGCAGAGCGTCTTAAATTTAATACGATTTTTAATCGTCAACCAATGGAAGTTCCGAATTACTTGGGCAATTGGTTTAAATTTAGGGGTCCCGGAAAGCAATTTTGCCGCAGCATTCTGTATGGATTGCATTTTGTTGACGACCCGTGTTTGTGCATTGGCAAAGAGACCATTACAGTAGTCTAGTGAAGATAATACCAAAGTGCTTACCAATGTTTTTCCGGCCCTTTCAGGCAGGAACGGTATTATTTTTCTTATAAGTTTTAACTTGTGGAAAGCAGTTGAAGCTATTTGATTGGCGTGTGCAGCAAAGTTGAGGTTTTCATCAAAAACAACTCCCAAATTCCTGACCTTTGAGGCCGGGATGGGTAAGGCTCCAAAGGAAGCAGGCCACCAGACAGAGGACCAGCTAGGGAACAGTTTTCCAAAGATGACCACCTCCGTCTTCTCAGAATTGAGTTTAAGACAATTGGAGGCCATCCAGCCTCCGATTGCCAACATGCCCTCCTGGAAGCGTTCTGCCACCTCTTCTCCGTTATTGTTGATGGCAAGCACCAACTGCGTGTCATCGGCATACGAGGTAAGGCTCATCCCATAAGCTTTGATAACTCTGGCTAGGTCTGACACATAAATGTTAAAAAGTGTCGGACTCAGGGATGAGCCTTGAGGGACCCCACATGGTAGTGACAGCTCAGCCGACTGTAATGGTCCCAGGGTGACGGCCTGTGTTCTTCCGGATAAGAAGGAGGCCAATAGGTTCTTTGCTGCCCCTTGGATGCCTATTTTTCCGACACGGTCGATCAGAATGGAATTATCGACCGTGTCGAAGGCTGCAGATAAGTCCAGCAGAACAAGCACCGCCGTTCCTCCCTGGTCTCTGATGACTCTAATATCCTCTGCGGCTTTAATAAGAGCAGTCTCCGTGCCATGGCATTTACGGAACCTAAACTGAGTGTTATCCAGCATGTGATGGGCCTCTATATATTCGGATGATTGACTAATCATGGCCTTCTCTGCCACCTTTGCCACAAATGGAAGACTGGCTATTGGTCTGTAATTTTTTAGGTCGTCTTTATCCAGAGGTGGCATTTTTAGGAGAGGCTTTAGCAAGGTGTTTTTTAACACATCTGGATAGATCCCCGATTTAAACATGGCATTACTTATTTGTGTAATTACACCTTTTATTAAGTCCATGACGGGGGGGGGGAATTTTGGGAGGACACGGGTCTAGGGCCGATCCTGTTTTTATAGTTTTGATGATATCCGCTATTTGCGACTCTGTAATTTCATGAAATTGAGTTAAAAGACAATCAGGGGGGTTAGTACAGATGGAATGTGTAGTGGAATTGTCATTGGATGAAAAAGCCAAATAGATGTCATTAACTTGAGAGAAAAAGAAATTAGCTAAAGAGTCACAAAAAGATTGGGAGGAGGGGGGGTCAAATCTGGGGCTTGCCCTGCTAATTGCTTCACTACCTCGTACAGTTGTTTGTTAAAAAAATTCCTTTTTGCCTCTGTAATCATTTTTTTGTAAATCACAAGTGCCTCCTTATAACTGGATTCACTTTCAGAGTCATAGGATTTCCGCCAGTGTCTCTCTAGGTTCCTGCATACTTGCTTTTGTTTCCTAGGATCTTCCGTGAATCAGAGGGCAGTGGGGGCTGTCCTATTTCTGGATATGGTTTTGTATGGCACCAATGCTTTCGCTTTACCTAGCCATTGCAAGTATTGATCCATGGCTGTAGTTGGGTCTGTAGAAATGATGGGGCGAGTGTTTTCCAATAACGTTTTTAACTCTGCCTCATTAATGTCCTTCCAATCCTTGAAAGGCTCACGACCAGGAATAACTGATTTAATTATGGGTGCGTCATTGATGGGAATTGTGCAGAAAATAGCATGATGGTCAGACCACGGTAACGGGAGGATGTCATGTATTTTGATCCCTTTTTGGTTGGAAAAGATACCGTCCAGAGTGTGGCCTGCATCATGAGTGGGGGAATTAACCAGTTGAGGAAGCCCTAAGGTTTCCAGATCTGTCAGTAAAGAGAGGGTTTCGTTATTGTCTAAGGTTTCCAGATCTGTCAGTAAAGAGAGGGTTTCGTTATTGTCTAATTTTTCTAAATGAAAGTTTAGGTCACCTAGGATCGTGAAGGAGTCCTCTGTTGCAAGGGATTCCAGCATAGTGTTCAGGTTTAGGAGAAAGTCTGAGCGTGCTCCTGGCGGTCTGAATATGAGTGCTCCTTTGAAGTTATGCGAAGGGGTCAGCATAATGGCGAATTGAATAGCTTCACATGATGGTAATAGTACCGGCAATGTCCTTACCGTGAAGCGATTACGGGCAATTATCGCCAGGCCGCCACCCTTCTTTCTCTGTCAATCCTGTCTATAGGCCTTATATCCTTGAGGAACAGCAACCACAAGATCTGGGTCGGATGCACTGTCCATTACATGTCTCAGTCACGAACAATATATCTATATTCCTGTCCATTATGAGATCCGCAATGTCTTGTCTGTGCCTACCTAACGAACGGGCATTAATAAGTGAAATAAGTATTTTTATGGGTGTAATGTTATTAGAATTCCTAGGGTTTGTGATTTTCTTAATGAATGGTAATGAAGACTTACAGTGAGGACAGCTATTGTACGTGGCACGCAAAATGTGTTCCGGGTCTAGTTTTATGCAATCACTGCCTTGAACTGATCTGAGTTGAGTAAGGTCGGCTTTGGAATAGCAAATTTGGAGCGCCGCCCGGCCGGGACCAGGGGTCGTGGCCCTGGGCCCGGTCCCGGAGCGGACAGGCGCAGACGGGCACGCCTTTGGCGCTCCGCTGGCGCGCCTGCTGCACCCGCACGCTGTGCGGACGGGAAGTCATAGCTCTTATATCCAGTGAAGAGGAGGGCGGGAGGTGGCCAGCAGCTGGACCGCGGCCCTTTCCTCACCTAATATGGCGCCTGTAACCCTTAGTCCCAGAGCGTAAGCACCTAATCGGCTGCGCAGGGGGAACAGGGGTTTAAGATCCGACGTAGTCAGGGGGAGCACATCTTGCTCTCTAATATCTGCTGTTTTATTATCGTTTACAAAACTGAAAAATAAAGGTTTTAAAAAAAATAATTAGGAATATGCAAAGATTATGATAAGTCAATCTACAGTTTGACATGTAGAAATTGGTGGATGTAAGGAATGGGGTTGGGTATTAGGGGTATCGAAGAAGATGGATGAGGCCTCTATATGGCCTTCACTTCATGTTGTGGATTCCATTTTTGGGGTTAGGCCTCGGATTGTCTTGGGGTCTGTGTACCCATTGATTGCTGTGCTGCCCAATAGTGACATTCTAAATGTGGCAGTGCGATACCGCCATTGTACTAACCACGTACTAGCTTCCACATGGCTATTCTAGGGGATTTCCCATCCCACAGCAAGTCCTGAACTTCGCCGTCCACCGCAAAATGTTGAGGGGATTACAAATGGAGCATTTTGTAGCCCGTATAAGAAGTGTTTGCACAGACTTTTTTGACACACGGCTAATTTGAACATGATGCAGAGAAGGGATGGGAGGTTTGTTGTTCTGGGGTGGGCTTCATCTGGAGACTGCAGCCCCCTCGGAGGTCTCCACTGCGGTTCCCCCCGGGCATCCAGCGTTGCACTGCTGCCACCAGCGCAGGCCGCAACATACAGCCCATGGCTTCATGTTGATACCCCATGGCCACCGCTCTCTAGTCCAAGGGCTTTATGCCTCTCCCGCTCCCTGATGGCTCTTGTTGAAATCACAAAGTGCTGCTGCTAGCAGAGCTGTGTGCGTGGCACACTGTGTGTTGGAAGTGCGGCAGAGCAAGCACCTGACCTCCAGGCGAAAGCAGGTACACAGCAGGATGCAGATGGACAGTCACCGGCTAGCTAGCAGTGTTCTGCACTGTACCACCCTCTTTATCGCCCTTGCCCTTCCGGTACGCTATGCGAGATTAGTGTAGTGCAATACATATTTTCATTTGTTTAATTGTATTGTATACATTTGTGTGTATATATATATATAATTGTTAAACAATCGGCACACCGGAGGCCAATATAAATGAGAAGCACGCAGAGGAACTGTAGAAGCCGAGGACTGTTGTGAATTTAAAAGCGCCTCTGAGGAAAGTGCGAGAATGCACTGAAACGCGTCAGGCAAATGAAGGAAAAATAACCGGAGCTGCAACCTTGTTCCTTTGGAGAAAATAAAGTTGTTACTTTCCAACTGGAGGAGTGCGACTTCATGCAAGGGCATTTTGGGGACATATATATATATATATATAGACACATTCATGTACAATGAAAACGTGTAGATATGTTTAATGTGTTGTGGTTAACTATAATATACTTTCACATGTGCACATTTAAGTTGTGTGTTGGCACCTAATTTGTTTAGCAGTGGATATGCTGCGTTCTCAAGCTTAATGCTACTGCATTATAAGTTTGTCTGCAAACTAAACTGCTTTCCAAATTTCTAGGACGCTGAAAATGTAAACAGTCATTTCTTGTCACATGATGCTCTGTTTTATTTACTTTCGACACGCTGCTGCTTGTGGACAAAGGGAGTGTGGTCGCGGCTATAATGCTTCCTTATGTTTACTTTCAAATGACCTAATTTGTTTTTTACACCTACCATGGTACAAGATAGTGAAATTGGTAACTGAGAGAATGTGTGCGGGCCATAGCTTAATTTGGGAGGAGACTTGCCGGTTGCAGTATACAAGATCGTGTGTGCATCCATAATACTTTAGACTACTTGAAGCACAGCTATGCAGCACAATAAACCTTTTATTAGTATCCGTGCAGCTCTATAGTCCTTGCTACTTCATTGTTTGTAAATCCAGGGTGGTTGAGTTTTTATGGAGGCAAGGCATGATGGGCAACCTAGGTTTTACTGTTCTACAAAAACAAGGCAGTAAGCAAAAGTATTGAATATCATATGGTTATAATTACTTTTGAAAAAAACATAGCGATTGGGTTGTCGCACATTTACAGGTTCGTGGTGCAGCAATACCTCATGGTCTACTATTGATCATTGTATAAGCCTAGGTGTTTGAAACTCTGACTTTCTAGCTTGCTGGACAATGATGACTGAGCCAGAATCAGGAAGATTTTGCTCAGACTTAATTTGAGAGTTTTTCTAGCTTATTGTTGAGTAAGCCAAGTGCATTCCTTACTTGCCACTGCATTACAGGAGTAAGTTAAGAGCACTTGCTACACGACCAAGTCACACCCACTAGCAAAATCCTTATAGATGAGGTTCATATAAAAGCTGAACACTCAACTTACCAAGAGGTCTGGCTTTGTGTGTTGTGTTTTTGGTTTGATATTGTCATTGAGTGATCTTGGTGGGTTTATTATTGCTGGTCTTCATTGCTTTTTAGCGTTCCATAGGTGCCACGATTATGTATGTTTTAATCAGTCCCTAACAGGGCACTGGTCCTAAAAAAAAAAAAGTGGGGAGACTCTCCAAGTTAGGTAGTATCACACTAAGTGACATTATGGCGCGTGGCATTGCAGGAAGTGACATCACAGAAACTGACATCACAGCACGTGACAGGTTCTTTTACCCAAGGATTGACAAACGAACTCTGCTGCCAGCCTACCCCACCAGGAGGCACATTTCCATGTAGATGTGATTGCTTTAGCTGCCTGGTGGTTAACACATTTGATGGAAAGATCTGATTTTATCTAGTCCTAGTTTTCATTTAAATTAGCATACAGGGGTAATGTGCCTTCTGTAAAGCACATCATGTAAACATGCAGATGGCAGATTTTTTTTATGTAGATAGGTAAGTAAGTGGGTTACTGCTTTGAACACAGAGATGCTTTTGTTACATGCAGTTGCATTGTAATCCTTGTAGTATATCCTTAAGCTATGAAGGATGATATGTGACTCCTACAGCCAGTAACCCACACTGTCTTATGTAACACATCCTGTACAATGATTTACAAACTTGTGTGATTGATTGTCAAAAAATATAATGTGTATGTTTGCTATAAAGGGATCTGGCACACTACATTGGGATGAATAGCGCTGTAAAACAAATAAAAAGCACTGGTATTTAAATTGTTATTTTGCACTGGGACAGAGTAACGCATCTGACTTTCTTACAGTGCAGGAATATCTATTATATAAGGGGGTCCGAACAAAGTAAAAATCATGCCTCTCTTATGTGCCTTTGAAGTGTTAACAAGCTGCTGCTATTGTTTCCCTTACTCGGCATTTACACCTAGGTGTGAGGCTACAGGCAGCCCCCAGCCTGGATACTCGGACAAAGAAGGCCAAATGGGCCCTTAAGTTGGGCATTTGTTATGGCCCAGCTGGAGTCTCACATGACAAAACCCCCCTTCCCGTCTGCACGTTGCTGCTCAGAAGGAAGCAAATAACGAGCAGGTGCTGTGAATGAATCCCTGTGTCTCAAACTTACACCGGGACGAGTTCAGCATATTTTAGAGTGGGGCTCAACTTCTTCGAAGGGTGGACGGCGTTGCCGTCCACCCTGTGAAAAGAGTGGGTGGACGCCATTCACCTGCGTGTACCCCCGACTCGAGCCCTGGCCCCTAATTTATTGAAGTAGTATCTTCATTCTGTAAAAACAGTGCTCAAGCTTGAAATAGAATGTTTCCAAATGAGCACTGGGAAGATCAGTAACCATTGGAATTCTGAACCACTCTGCACTTTGGCCAAGCTAAATCTTTTTATTGCTTGATGTTCCCACTGTCATAGCTTATTTATTAATGCTAGGAAAATACTTACAATAATGGTTGCAAATTTAATGTGTACAGTTAGATGTAGGAGACTGCCAACCAGGGCCCTTTTAAAATTATTTGGATTCAGGAACTTAAGCAAAACTCTTTGAATGCTTTACCCATGCCGGGCCTGGTGGCTCAGTGGACTAACGCATCCACTGCAGGGGCCTGTGTTCGAACTCATGGTCACAGGTTCAAATCCCGACATGTCCACTCAGCCTTTCATCCATCTGAGGTCGATAAAATGAGTACCCTTGAGTTGGGTTACAATGAACATCTGTTATTCAGCGCCAAGAGACCCCATTGGGGTGAACATGCACTTTACAAATACACATATTATGTTATGCTTATCATTCACGTTTGCAAAGCAGAAGGTCACATATAACTCCCTACTTTATTGTTTGGCTCTCCACCCACATACTTGTATTGCGTTACCCCAATCACCATGTTGCTTTGGTGTCAGCCCCCCATCCTACATTGTTGTTTTGGTCTCAGCCCCCCATCTTCCTCTGTGTTGCTTTGGCATCCCTCCCCCTGCCATCGTATTGCTGAGGGCTGTTTATCTCCAGCCCTATGGTGTGTGCAGTTTTCGGTCCCTTCAGCAAATTCCATCACCCAGTGCAGAACTGGTCTTTCTTTGTACTGCCCTGATACATTGATGGGCTCCAATTATGTATTCTGCTTCGTCAGTTGTAAATATTGTATGTGTAGCTGGACAAGTTCTACTTTCATTTCATCTCTTGACTCCTCGCTCGCACACCTTCCTCCCTCCTGTCATTCAAACATTTATTTATTACTTTTAAACAGCACAGCATACCACACTTTCACTTTTGTTGTAGTGGCCCACACCTTCTTTTTCTGCACACCGTGCTTCATATTTAAATTAGTGGCTGCGCTTTTGTTTTCTTCTGCGCGGCTCGCCACAACAACTTTTTCACACCTACCACCGGGTCACAAAAGCTATCTTACAGGAAGAACAGCGGTCAGCAATGTCAGAGTAACTGGCACAGGATCACCTGATAACATACTATAATAAATTCACTTTGACCTGTTTTCCTTATCTTACATGTGCTTAATAGTTAAATATCTTGCGACTCATTCTTCATTTAGGCTTTACTTTTAATTTTATGTAAAATATACTCTAGTTTACATATATTATTTTTAAAAACATGTAATCAAACCTCCCATCCGGAGGAGCCAAGCTGGCGACCGAGATGGCTGCTTAGACGCTCGGCTCCGTGAGCCCTCTCACCCCGCACATACATCCTGGCAAATATCCTGAGTCGCAACGACATATTTAAGTAGACGAAGGATAACTTTCACTCATCGTATGCTTTTGAGGCTTCTACGTGCGGCAGACCCGTGGAAATGTCCCCGACTGTTTTGCGGCCTTCACGGAGCTGGGACCGGGGTGTCGAGTGAGGCGAACGGCCGGCCGCGACTGTGACAACAGCGGCCACTGGTGGAGGTGGGAGTCGGCAGGAGGGCACCGATGGTCCGATGGGCCGCTGGCGACTGTGCTGCCCCAATTCGTCTAGCGGAGTGCCTTGTGGGGTCTGCAGTGGAGCAGGGTCGAGGGGAGTGCGCGATACCTGGCCCCCTCTCCAGTGTTGTGTCCGGGCATGATTATTGACTTTTCCCGGACTTGACGGGCGGCTCACGGGGAACGGCGGAGATTTTGTTTAGCCCTTTGGTGACCCTTCGTTGAGAAGCCTACCCTGACCTTTGGGGTCCCCGTGGTGAATCCTGTTGCGCCCCGGTGTGGGGCCGGTCCCAAGGTGAGATGGAGAAGGGTAAGGCCGGAGCAGCTAAGATGGCGGATGGCACCCTCTTGCGCAGACCACATCCAGACAGAGAAACCGCTGTGAGAGAGAGTCCTGAGGTCTGGCGACACGAGATGATGCCCACGTCCAGAGATATATTGGCGGCGCTAACAACCCTGCACCTGACCCTTCTCCGGGACGCCCGAGATCTGGGAAGAAGGATGGCCGCCATTGTTGTACCGCCGTTCCACGCGGACATAGTTCGATCTCAAGGAAGCGCCGATGTGCCTGCCTCTGCGTCAGTGATGGGTTTTCCAGCTACACCTCGGTTCGTGGAGACGCCGGAATATCCGGCTCACGTGATCGCTTCGGACAGATCTGTTGTAAATGCGGGTGCCTCGTCGGGGCCCTTGTATGCTCGGCGGCTGGTTGAACAACGTCGTTCTGTGGTTTGGGCTGCCCCTGCGGCGTTTCAGCGCTTGTTGGATGGTGTGACTCTCTTTCCCTGGCTGGCGACACTGTGTTCGAACTGGAAGGTGTTTTCGGGATTGCTGCAGACACAGTTGGATTTCCGCTATTCATATTCGACTGGGTTTTGGGGGCTGAGGTCCCATGGAGTAATAACACTGCTCGGTCCGCCAGGACTTCTTGGACCCTCCACGCTGCTCTGTGTGTCGATTGATAAGTGGATGTATGTTGGTGCTACTGACAGAAAAGGCCAGGGGTGAAACCGTCTCGGACATGATGGAACTTATTGTTGGCTGCCGGTGATTTGGGAGACACTCAGCGGGAATGTTATTGATTGTGTTATTGGAGATTATTGTTTTCCATTGCTATCCTGATCTTGCTTTTTGGATGTTTACTGTGCGCGGTGGTGGGGTGGGGGGCCGGGTGGCCAGATCGATGGCTCTTCCCTACATTTCTCCTCTTTTTCTTTTTCTTCTCTTCTTCTATATTTCGGGTCTCTATTTAGGGCGACAGGCATACTGCTGGGGGGGGTTAGGCCGTGGCCTTCTACAGGGATGCGGGGTGGAGGGTAGGGGGACGGGGTTTGTTAATTTGTCCTTTCTTTGTTTCTATGGCCCTTTGTCTGTCTTTCCTTTTGGTGTCGCCGTTTTTCATGTTTCCTACAGTATGTTTCGTTTTGAGGGGTGGGGCGCAACCCTATGGCGTAACGTGTTTGTTATTTACATTTATCCTGACTTGTCTGCCCTACCCCCAATACTTCGCACGTATTTGCACTATTTGCGGATTTCCTGCTTTATGCTAGCTACTGTAGGACCTTGTATGATCGTGTGACACTGATTTTGCATTTTTCTTTATTATAAAATGAACCTTCTCGAATCCTAAATTTTGTATTGTACGCTTGAATACAAATTATATCCTGGACTATTGTTCGACCCTGATTGTCGGGTTGCTGTATTCTCCTATGTTGCTTCGCTGTACTTACAACTTGACTAGCGGCCGGCCGGGGTGGTTGTAGGCCCATACGTGTATTTCCTTGAGGTAACAAATAAAGGTTCTCTTAAAAAAAAAAAAAGAAAAAAAAAAAAAAACTCCCATTTTATTGATAGGTAAAAGACTTTGTCATTTACAATGCCAATAGCTCTAACTCTTGAAAACTCGAAACCTATTGCATTGCAAATGCTTGTTTTTCAAATATGTATTTGCTTTAGAAAATGCCCACTTTTCTTGCGATTCTTAACAATATGTGGTCTTGTAAATAGAGCTTCATTTGTGTGTTCATGGGACAGAGGCAGAACTGATTTGCAGACAGGCTCTCCCCCCTCTGATGGCTGCGGCAGCTGACTGTGAGGCCCTGAGGGAAGCGTTGTTGACTTGTTTTGAATGTGTGCATGAGGGTAGAAAGCGACCATCATCTGCCTGGAAGCAGGAACCACTCTGCTCAACACCACCCCACGTGCCTTGGCTCTACTCCCCTGAAAACACAATCATGCTCATGTGTTTTTACTGAGCAAGCACACTGTGCAAATCTCGAAGGGGCCTGTTCATGCCTAGCCGTGCTTCTGCGTTTCATAGAACCACACAGTTTGCTAAATGGGATTCTAATGAATTATCTGACTCTTAAGCTCCTCTTCTGCCAACTGTGGTGGTCGGACTGGTTAAAGGAAGATCTCCGTCTTGAGCTCTGTGGCTCCACGGGTACCAGCTATTTGTTCGATACAGAATCTCCCTATTTGGGAAAGACTGCATAGCCTTGCACATGGTAACAGCCCCAATTACTCCATTGTGGAAGGGGCACTAGGTTTATATATGACAGGTCACTGCTGTCCGTTGGACAAGAAAATCTTTACTTGGTGAGGAGGACGGACGAGGAGTTAATATTTGCTCACACGCCGCAAATGCATAAGCCAGCAGCGGTGCCAGCCTGATGCTTCATATCACCATTCAATTTGTGAAATTGTAGTGTTCAGAAGGAGCTGTATCAGCAGAAACCTTTGCATTAAGTGCAAATATAAATTGCGGATTGAGGGGGGAAACTGCTGTCATGAAAACTAGTCTCACATTGAAATTCTTGTGCTAATGAATGAATGGTAGCTTTTGGAGAGTAGGCTTTACACCTATGACAACCATGGGGGGGCGAGTAATCGCATGAAAAGGGGATGGAAAAGAAAGAAATTCAGTTTTGAATGGAAAGATGCAGGAGAAGTGACATGCATGATTTTAAAGGAACAAAATGCCCAGAAATCAATTCCCCACTTCAATTTAAGACTAGATTGATTAGTACTGCCTTCTCAACTGCCATCAGAGTGTGATTAGGGCAGTATCTAGAATTGAAGCTTGATGACAGAGTAGGCTAAACTTAACTCTAGCGAAGTAGCTAGGAAGGACTGGCCCATCAAAGTAAAATCGGTGTCTCCCAGAAAACGTAGTGATTACATCAGTGATGTCGCTGACCATGTCATGAGTGATGTGATATGTGAAGTCATAAGCAGTGCAGTGCAGTTATAGTTATACAGTTATAGCTTGAGTAACTATAACTGCTGAATTTCACTGGTTTTGAAATCTGAGCCTAACTGTAACATCCCTGTAATCTTTGGTTTTTCCATTGAATATCTAAGGTTTTTCTTTAATCCATGTCCTAACTATAACATCCTTGTAATCTTTGTTTTTTGCAGTAAATTTCTATGTTTTTTAAATTCTATTTCCTAACTATAATGTCCCTGTAACCTGTGGATTTTTTAAGTGAATTTGTAAGGTTTTTAAAATCATATTTCCTAACTGTAACCACTAACCTACACTGAGTGTATGAGTGTCTCAGTAGGGTGTATGAGTGTCTGAGTGGGTTTGTAAGTGGGTGTGAGAGAGTATGAGTGGGGCTATAAGTGGGTATATGAATGCCTGAGTGGGTCAGTGAGTGGGAGTGGGAGTCTCTCATAGGGGTAGGTGGTAAACTCTGTTCTGCCAAAGGAGTTTGCAAAGTTTTGCCACTCTACTTGGAACTTGGATTTCGGCAAAAACTCCGCCACCACTGGCAGAGTGGAGTAAACTGGCCCGCTCACCCTTAGACTTCATCCCCTAAGAGTAATGTGCCAGGAGGAGCATTTGCAGAGTGGTTGAGAAAGGGAGCGGGCCTCAGATGAGGTCGGAGCAATCCCGCTGTGGGGAACTTACTTGTGGCAATACTAGGGCTTCTTGAACCCAGGTGACCCAAGCAGCCACGGGGACTTCTCCCATTCATTCCTTTTTAGTTGTTCTGGACTGGTTGTGTGGTTCTTCAACTAAGCAAAGACATGTTTAGAAAAATTGAGGTAGAGCCTCACATTTAAAGCACAACTTATCAAATGTGTTGGCTAAAAAATTCATGTGGTTTTAACACAGTTCTGAAAGAGAGGTCATTAAATATTCCAATGCTTTGGAGTCTACCACAGTAACCAGAAGCACTGTTTCTCTATAACAGTGAATCTTACTCATGCCTATGCGAAGAACGCGGGCCTGAAAAGAGCATAAACATATGGTAGCAGTTGTTGAGACACTTTCTTGTCATTCATCCCTGCAGCTGGCAAATGGAAATTGCGTAGGCATGTGTGATCCACTTGTGAGCATGCACAAGAGAAGCCCTTATGTTAGCAACACAAATTTCTTGGAGAGGTGAAAGAGAAAAACAAAATACCTTCATTTCACCTCAAAACGTACAATTTTAGATATGGTATTTCTCTGCAAATTGTGTCCTTCCAATTAAAAACAAACAGTGAAAAATGCAAAGCTGGCCTTTCTCTCCAACCATTTGCTATTTACAATTTGTAAACCCCATGAAACATAAAGCAACTGAGAGTGTTAATTCTCTGAGGGTACAGAGTTAGAAAGGGATAATTGTACATATAAAAGACAATGAGTCAATTACTTTCAGTTTTTTTTGTATACGTACAAAGACACACCGTAGAACTAGTGTGTCAAATTGTTACACATGCCATAAATTCAGCTAACAATCCAGGGAGGTTGGGAGTTTACATATAATATATTACTTAAATAAGCTTGCATCCCCAACAACGTGTGCTGTTGGAGCAGCTATTTTCTGATCCAGACGCCGGTAGGAACAGACCTTATTTTGGGCAACTTTCAAATTGGTCTTTATTTATTGTATTAACAGCCACGCCAATGTTAAGTGAAGCAACAAAGCACATCACACAGAAAGGACCAGGAGGCAGGGCATCAAGGAGTGGCAAATAATCAGATGTCGTTTCAAGGAAGCAACAATTACAACATGTCAATCAGGACAGACGAGAAACTATCTACATACAGGAGACACATTTGTGACATAGTTGTTGAGTGGAATCCAATGATGACCATCAATGTAAAGTTTAGGTTTGAGGGAGTACACGTTTTCTGCCCAGGATTCAGGAATTCAAAAATAAGATGCTGTTTCTTTGAAACAGAGGTGTCCAAGACAGAAGCAGAGTGAGGAACAAGCTGAGCAGGTGCTTCGGAGCTCCATTTTTGGGCTTTCCTTTTATTATCCATTCTATCTGACTCTCCAGTCCAATTGGGTTCATTGATTGGAAGTAAAACTTCAAGTCCAGATGCATGAGATTTTTATACACAAGGCCACACATGGAGCATTGTGGTTTTCTTGCACACAGTCATCTGGTAGCATCAATTAAATGCAGGACTGGGACTGATAGGTGCCTCCAGCATTTTGGTGCGGGGAAGGTGTCTTTCTCTAATTAGTCGTTTCACTCTGACCCTCCCGTGATAACACCCGAGCAATCATTTAAGCACCCATTGCTGAACTGCTGAACAGCCAACGTTGCAACGGTTTACAGACCAGACTTGGGCTTGTGTTCAAGATAGGAACGGAAGGAAGGAAAGGGACTATGAAATGTGTCCAAGTAATTCACAATATCAAAGCACAAATTGAGGAGAATATATATCCAAGAACAGAAATACATCTGCTTCTATGAACTTGAATTTTAGCACAATTTCTCAAGAAGTGACAAACTCTAACACAACATTCAATGAGACTACAGGCTAGATGGAAGTGTTTAGCTTTTACTAAGAGCACAGGAGCATTTGCCGACCTAGGCAAAGTGGCGTTTTGCAATGTGCCATCCTGCTCCAAGCACAGAGACCATACCTGATGAAGAAATATCCCACTACCCTTAGCAACTTTGATGTAGGCATTGTGGCTTCATGGTCCCAAATGCAACCATGGAAATATGCCATGTCTACCTTTTGGACAGTAAAGTTCAGCTATCAATGGGGTGCAGTGGGCCCCCAAAGCCTCTAGGCTTCAGTGCTACTACATCAGTTTAGGAGGCTATCGATTGCACTCGAACATCCTTTAGCAAACTTTGACTCTCAGTAGCTGTTTATTTCCCATTAATGATAGCAGTATTCTTTCAGGAGTTTGGCCTCAAAGAGATCTTGTGTATTCATAATTCTTTTTATGGGTGCCTCCTGCAGTCAAGGGTTTTCTACCCAATCTGTTGCTGGCAGTCCTGTTCGGTCCATGGGTGTAGCTACCATTAGTACAGTGCAGTGGCATCGCACCCTGGGTATGAGAGGAATCAACTCTACTCCAGCAATACCTGTTCTCTACTATCCAACCATGGGGCAGTGAGGAGGACCCATTGCCCTTGCCCAAATTTAGGGTCCATGGCACCTGTACCCCATTCTAAATTCTACACATATTGGAATGCTAAAGAAAAACTCATTGACTAAATGTGCAATTCACTCATAAGATGGGGTAAATGTCTGAGCTCTGAACTGTAGGGGGTATTTGACTTTGAGATGATGTCAAATCATTTTGCACTAATAACTTAAGGGCAGCTCTATGAAAAAAAAGTTGGGTTCCTTTTTTAGAGCTTTCAAACTAGTATAGAATTGATTCAAATACAACAAAATGTATCTCATTAGGAGCCAAGAATCTGCCAAAATAAAAGTATGAAAAGCATATCGTTGCTGGAAACATTGACAAGTGCAGAGATCTCAGGCTATCCCATGGCAGGTCATGAAAGTCATCATGTCCTAATTTAATCTTTACATTTTTGTACCTTCAGTTTTAATGTCTAATTACAGGACTGCCAGTGCTAAAATCCAAAATTCGTAGGTGTTTGCAAAGTGAATATTTCTGGTTTTAATGGGCTAAGCATACAGCATTAGTACATTAAAGTGAGACATATGGGATGGAGCCAGCAGGAGCAGACAGAGCTATACTTGTAAAGTAGTCTCTCATGCAGTTTAATACAAGCACTTCAGTGGCTGTGGAAGTGTACGCTTAAACAACCAAAAGCTTTTACTGAGGGATGAATTCTTCAGTGGCGGAGCCAAGACATGACTGACAAAGTTGTAAGCCAATGGATAAAAGCGGCAGGTTGAAGAAAGCCAATGGCTGAAAGAGGTAGACCCACATTTCACTATGTGTATATTGTTATAAATAGGCCTGTCTAACAGCTGCACTGCCAAAACCCAGGCCTAAAATCGGGACTGAGAAATCTAATTATGCCAGGCATGAGACTACTGAACAGCTCTACAGTATGTGCCTAACAGAACGTCCCAAAAACGTGTTTATACTTCACTTGTGAGTTATGTAAGAAAAGATGTACTTTTAAAACAGCAACTCCAACTCTATTTTGGTTTATGGCAGGACTTGTAACCCTCCATCCCGCTTTGTAAAACAACATTCTGTGGCACCTCTAAACACAAGTTAAAAAGAGGTAATATTTCACAGCACGTGTTTAATATTGCCCAAAGAGGAATCCACTGACAAAGATTTTTGTTACCCAAATGTGCCAATGTTTTATTGTTTTCTGATTGTATCAGACATTTAGCAATAAATGCTAATTTAAACGCCATTTTTTAGATTATATATAATTGCTTCTTGACAACTTTCAAGCTGACCTGGAGAAACTGAAACTGACTCAAGTGCAGCAGCTGCTCACTCCTTTTCTAAGTGCAAGTCTAGCTGTTGGGTTCGTACATCTATGAAATCATCCATTTAACCTGGAAATTCACCCTGATGCTGCTGGTCTGCAGACATGGAATCGACAAAGGTTGCATGTCCGCATTCTGCAAGCATGGAATAGACAAAGGATGAAAAGGGGCATGCTGCAGACGTAGAATAGACAAAAGGCTGAAAGAGGGCATGTGCAGACATAGAAGAGACCAAGATTGACTAGAGTTACTCTTCAGGCATGGAATCAACAAAGGTTGAATGTATGCACTCAGCAGGCATGGAATAGACAAAAGTTCAATGGGAGTACGCTGCAGACATAGAATAGACAAGGGGTGAACAGAAATACTTCTCAGGCACGGAATAGACAAAGGGTGAATGTACGCATTCTGCAAGCTAGGTATAGGCAAAGGATGAATGAGGCATGCTGCAGACCTAGAATAGACAAAGGTTGACTAGAGTCACTCTGCAGGCATGGAATCAACAAAGGTTGAATGTACACACTCTGCAGGCATGGACTAGACAAAGGTTGAAAAGAAGCACTCTGCACACGTGGTCTAGACAAAGATTGAATAGACTCACTCTGGAGGCGTGGACAAGACAAAGGATGAATATACTCACTCTGGGGGCACGGAGTAGACACAGGTTGAAAGAAGCATTCTGCAGGCATGTGCTAGACAAAGATTGAATAGACTCACTCTGGAGGTGTGGACTAGACAAAGGTTGAATAGACTCACTCCGGGCGCAAGGAGTAGACAAAGGTGGAAAGAAGCACTCTGCAGGCTTGGACTAGACAAAGGTTGAATCAATTCACTCCGGGCGCAAGGAGTAGACAAAGATTGAATAGACTCACTCCGGGGGCACGGACCAGACAAAGATTGGATAGAGTTACTTTGGGGATATGGACTAGACAAACGTTGAAAAGAAGCACTCTGCAGGCATGAGCTGGAGAAGGATTGCATGACGGACTCTGTAGGTTTGGAATGAACAAAGGGCGACTGCACGTGCTACCCAGACTTGTTGTGGACCTGGAGTATCTAGCGTAGGTCCAAAAAGACCAAAGGCAAAACAGATGGTTACATAACCTCTAACTGGAGGTCTGCATTACTGCAAAGGTTTATCTTCCAGCCACCTTGCTTACCCAATACTGTTTCCAACACCACACTACAACATGTTTTGAAATTGTTTAGAAACGTTATTATATTTATTCATCACCACAGAGAACAATAGTCTTATCATACAAAAATACACATCGACATTTCTTTATCACTAACCTCCTCCTATGTATATCTTGGCTTATGAGGTCCTTAATTAAAAAGGTGGAAGTGGCATAGGGTGTGTGATCGCGCCACACACGCTTGAGTTCGTGGTTTGGGCTAAGTTCTACCTCTGTCACGGCCCTGTGCCTGGTCCAATCATCGCCAAAATTGTTATGATATATACTCAATACTCGAACAAAGTTTCCATCATCATGCAGATTTATTGAGGCAGAGGTAAACCCAAACACAGCTTCGCCAGACACCGCTGGACCCTCAACTGTCAACGCATCCACCAGAACTATATGACATCATATATTGGAACCTGTAGATATCAAAAAGAATTGCAGCCCCAGCCTAGCTGGAACTGCCTAAGTACAATACTACAGTGTGCTCATGTTTTGAATTCCTAAGGCCTTCCAATTAGGGGTGCTTTGGCAAGTGCTCGGGCCATTTAAACCGCTTGGCCTCTGTGTTGTGAGGACAGCTAGCCGTCTAAGGCTATCCTCTGGCTGGAAGCCTCTAGCTTTTACACATGGGATTTAGTCTCTGTAAGCGATCTCAATTTTATTTAAAAAAACATGATCTGATGAGTTTCACAAGCAATGCTAATGTGGCCCATTTGTGATAGTCGAGATTACGCAGGACTGCCTTGAAGCTGTAATCCCCACTCCAAGCACTCCAGCTGTCCCTTCCGCAGAACAAATGTGAAGCTTGGCTGCTTTACTGAGCAAGCCGAGCCAGCAAGCCTCAGGGGAGCGAGCTTATGCAGCGCTTCTTCTTACTTCCCACGAACAACACTTTTTACTCAAGGGCCGTTAATTAAAAAATTATCTCCATCGCTTAGTGACATGGTGTGGGGGAAAATGATTTTTTCCTTGATTTCTGCCTCTCATTGTCTTCGACTTCTTTTCTAAATATAGTATCTCCATATCGGAGACGCTTAAATTCGCATTTTTTTGGTACGTTTGCTGCATGCAGATCTTCATCACACCTTCTAGGCATAAAAGGTCCCCGAGCTAGGAGGAATCTGATTTCTGATCATGAAATTCAATTAGCATGGAAAAGTAGCTATTGCCGAAGGCCTTTGTCGTGTTAAAGCGTAATTGGTTTATTTAAAATAACTTATTTTAAAACCTATATATTTCATATTTTTACGTAGCTGCAACATCTGTGACCTGCAGAATGGCGGCAGAGGAGGCTCCCAACTCCCCTCGAGTATACCTGCCCAAATGTTTATCTTCACTCTTGAGTGAATTGAATCCTATTTTTCTTAACTTACTCCTATTTTACGACTACTTCAGGAGTATAAATGCCTTTGCAAATCAGTGTCACATCACCTGCCAGTGCTTTGCGTCACCAAAGTATTACAGGTAGCAGAGGTGACGGCATCTTCTATTTGATGACTTTGCAGGAGGTGTTTATACACTACGTTTGACTAGGATGATCTTTCGGGGTACTTTTGTACATACAAGCTGCATTGAAACCACAAGTCAGTGCTTATTTCTTTTCACTGCTTGAAAAGGGACCTTAACAACTAAGTACTAAAACTAGGAGCACCCTAGGCAGGGATTAGTTTTATATGAAGCGAAGAGAGATTGGTTGAGACACTGCAACACTGCAGTGTCATTCATTGCTTCCTCAAGATAATTCTATAGGCCACAGAGCTCATCGTCACACAGGGATGCCTTCCATTTCTATCTATTCTCAGTGCCACTGATGGTCACTGAAAAGGCTGTAGCCTCTTCCTAATTTTGGAGGCATCCACAGCTCAGCCCTCTTCTAGCTTCTCAGGACCCATTCACCGAGGACCTTGGTCTGAATTCCAAGAGTGGTTCATGCATCCATGGTGCCACATAACACTGCTTTTAGTACAGTACAATAATCACAGTAGTTTCACTTGCATATCTACAAATCACGTTTTTTTCTTCTCTACTAAATAATGGTTCTGTAGTATTCCTTCTGATTGCAATGAGGCTCCAAAGCACTTGCTCAGCATTACAAAAATGGCTCTCTGACTTACCAAAAAAAATCAAATCTATTACTAAGCATTTCCCAAGTGCAAAGTAATAGGAAGGAGAAAAAACACACCCTTCGTTTTAAAAGATGGAATACATGTATTGAAGCACTGAAATATATCATACCACTAATTAATGTTAGGTGTTTGAACTTGGAACAGGCACAGCTCTCCTGATTAGTTTTTTGCATCTATCTCTGCAAAATATTCAATAAATGTATTTGTGTCCGACACTAGCGCTGTTGAATGGATGACTTTTTCAGTAACTTGCCGCTTTGATTAATGCTTAACACTAGCCAGATTAGTCATCAAGGAAGGGAGTCCAAGAGTCAACAAGACTGTGATGTCTTCAAAGAAATGCTGTTGTCATGGTATTTGTAGACACAACAATGGGTTAATCAGATAATTCAACAGGAACGTTGAGGGTAGTTCGCGGCCAATAGACACTTGTATTGGAACAGCACAATGACAATGTTTAGCTGCCAAGATACTAATGTCAATGCCACCCACTTTGGGAGATAACACCAACCTCTTAGGTTAACTACGGAGGCTTTGCTGAAAGCCTAGTAGACAAGTCCATCATTGTCAATTCTTTTCCTATTATCTAAATTTTAACTCATGTAGTCAGAGTTATCTGTTTGATTTGTCTGGCAGGCTCGACCCATGCAGAAGCCATGATGGCCTCAGTCCTGTAATCTTTTGACATTAAGCAATTGTGCAATGCTTTCTTGTCTTTTCCCATTAATTTCCCACCATTTTTAAAATTCTAAATTTAAAGATCATCCTGGAAATTGCAGACGGAACTGGCAATAGCTAAGGAGGAGTTCTTAATAAGTAGTTGGCTGATGTCCAGACAAATTTACAGACGCCTACGTTTCAGCTGATGCATCTCTTTTCACTTACTGAAAGCCAATTAGTTCTATGTGTTGTCATGAAATGCTCATTCAAAAATTCAGTTAGATTTACGAATTTTAATTTAGTAAATCAAAGTAATATTTTCTTGCTTTATCTTCAGTAGATATGCTACTGAAAAAAACGTAAAAATCAAACATCTTAGCACATATTCCAGTCTGTGACTAATTTGTAAAATAAGGAGTACCAGTGCCCAAAGCTCAGCTCAGAAGCCCACGGCCGGTGCTAGTAAATGTTGGTTCTCTTTATTCCACAGCTCTCTCCTGCAGGTTCCTGCTTCCTCCCTTTGTGGCGGTTTTCCATCGAATCTCTCCCTACTTCTTACCCTTTTTGTGTTTTTTCCTCTCTTGTTGGTGGTCAATGTCTGATGAGGGGAAAATGAGTGCCAGCCCCCAAAAATGAGTGTTTGTGGCCCCCTCCAGCAACCACTGGCTCAAATTAAGCATCAGTTTCAGTGTTCTATTGCTTTGATATTAAGGGTATAAATAACTGAGCTCTGTGAAAGTTTTTGTAATTTACACAAAGAATAAAACACATATATTAATTCATATGCACAAGGCAATACACGAACGTTGTACATAACATTTACGATGCATGTACATTGGAGAACTGAGCTGCATGGCTAAGAAAACACATTTTTAATTGAACATAACATTTCTTCACGTTTATTTTTCTTCCTGTATTCTCTACTCGTTTCTACATGCTTTTTTAAAAAAAAAAAACAGATTGGTGCGCTTTCCTGGATTTGTAGCTCAATTTATGTCTGGTCCAGTTTGGTACTTTTTTTGAAAACCCCTTAAATATGTTACTTTATCGCTATAACTAAAATTTGCTTTGTATGTACTTGTCGCTTTCATGCGTACAGCCGCTACTGCAAAGACATTTGCCAACTATGTGTGCATGACGTAGATGTGTGCTTTATATGCACATTTACAATAGCCTCCCTAGTCTGGTGCTTCAGTGGTGAAAACAAAGTAATTGCCTGATTATTCATCTTGAGAGAATACTTTAGCTACTATTTCATAGTTAGCCAAACAGCAAATGTTCAGCTTATACTGTATGTTGGTCTTTATTTATTGTTTCAACCTTTGACTTACAAAATTAAACAGCAATATAATAATCTCAATAAAATACAGATGTATTTGCAAAGTGGGACCGTTATTTCTCGTCCTGTTTGATGCTAGTCCATTTGTACATGAAAACAATAAGATTCAGGTACTTGCAGATTGCAACATACATAATCACAAACAATTTTCAACATTGATAACATTTGTACTTCGAATCCACTAAAGAAAAAGTTTGATAAAGCAAAAGTTTGATAAAGTATTAGGATACAAAAATAATATACATTTTGGTAGAATCCACTGGCCTAAATATATTATAGTGCAAGTGTATGTGCAAATTTGCAAATCCGTTATTTTCCCTCATATCCCACTTATTTCCAATAGGCTACAGCAATAAAGTTGCTTATAGTACAATAGTATTGCACCTCACAATATGTGACTACAGTTTTAAAATGCTTATTGCATGGTTCTAGTATTTGTTTCATTAATTACCATGCTGCCTATAAATAAGAATATAAGAAGCTTAAATCCTTTCATCTTCAGTCCTATAGCAAAACAACAGGGCACTCATGGTTGAACTTATTCCATAGAACATTAAAAAGCACAAAAGCAACCTCCTATTGGTTCTTACATGCTTTGTACAAAATAGCAGGAAATGCATCATATTTTCCCTTCCCCCAAATGTACAATCACAACATTCACTACCTCTATTAACTCTTGCACATCTCACAAGATCTCCTCCAGTGGGATATCCCCTTCCATATAAAGTAAGTTTCTGTTCAGGATGGATCTGGTCTAAGTAGCATTTATATCTTGGTTCCGTTGTATAATCAAGTAACCTGCTGTGATGCTCAAGGTCTTACCTTGAGTAACTTTAGTTCACAATTTAATATCCAAATATATGGTGACGTTATTTCAGAATATCTGTTGTACTGGGGCCGACTTTGCTAGGGTCAGTCCAGATTAATCCAAATTACAAGGGAGTTAGTATTTTCCTCACATGTCCCAGCCAATTAATTCTTCCCGTTTGCCATAACTTTCCACTTCACCACTGATTGGAAATATGTAGGGGCTTTTGGGTTTCTAACAAGCCTGATTCAGTACAACAACCATTTTAGCCATTTCAGTGATGTGGTGAGGCCTTGTCCCTTGTATAGTGCTCATTGGAAGGTGGTTTATTAGTAGGTGCAGGTAAGTACCTACAGCTAGTAATAACACCACAATCACAAATTAGGTCCAGTCAAGTCTCAATAAATTAATCCATGCTCAACACTTGGTAGCTTGGCTCACGAGCAGTCAGACTTCACTTAGGAGACTGGTGCTTAAACATTTTAAAACACCAATAAAAGTAACTGAATAAGACACAACAAACAATAAAAACCGAACACCAATTGATAAAAATAGGAAATGTTTTTATGATTAAAATGACACCAAAATGACAAGCATTCAATGTAGGGACCCAAATATATGAATTTTTAAAGATTAAATGCTTTCTAGTGCCTAAAATCCAAAAGTGCCAACTTGGGACATCTGGTCACGCTTGACTGGGACAAAGTTGACTGGGACAAAGGTGTGCGAGTCAGATACGATGAGCGGTAGGGCCCAGTCAAGTTTTTACCTTCTGACTTAGTCACTTTTGTGGAGCTTTTCCTCTCAACTTCAAGCAAGGCTTCTCGTCAAGCTGAGTTGCAGTTTGATGATGGCAGCTTGTTTATATGCAGTGCCATAGTGATGCCTGTAGGTCTTGGTGAAGAGCTCCAGAGCATTCAGAGGGGCAAACTTGGATTTCAGGCCCAGGTGCAGTTCGGTGTTGCAGGTTTGACTTGATGATGGGCCGGTCAACTTATGAGGTTTTTTGTCAAAAATTCTCCAAATGGTCTCAAACGTCTGGATAGTCTTCCAGAAGGTCTTTTTGGGGTCTTGACATGTCCACAAAACCAATCCAAGGTTACAGAAGCTCAGAGTTGCTCCATGGGAAGTTGGAATACAAGACCCACAATGAACCTGGTCAAATCCTTCACAGTCCTGGTGATGCTGGTGTGGTATATAAATAAATAATACCGGATCTAGGTTTTACTGGACATAGTAATAACAGATAGCTCAATAAATAAGAGTCAAGATTCGAGGTAGTAGGAGTTTGCAGGTTTAATACAGCATAAAGGACAGGAACAGGACAACCTGCACAGGAATAGGATGGCAGAGCCCTGCAGGGGGGACAGGGAATGAGCGCACTAACTTTAATAACAATACACAAGCATATATACTAAAACAGTTGCAATTGCAATACATACAATAGGCGGAGCAGTGGGTGTGGTCAATAGCAGTCGCGAAAGATAAGGGTGAAAGTAGGTGTAACAAGAGGCGTATACATAGACATGTGATGTAAACGTAACAGAATATGTCATAAATGGGGCGGAAACATGGAGGGGGCTACCTAAGGAGCCGGGACCTCTAACCTAATGGTGCGCGCAAACTGACAATGACGTGTTACTAGGAGAAGCTGGGGGCTACGAACTCTGTGCTAGGAGCAGAGACTGAAGTCTGGAGAGTCAGGGCGACATGTACCTAAACAATATCTAGTATCTGATGTTTAGAGAGCATGTTGATATAAACTAAGAGTCAGGAGGGGAGAGGCTAACAGACTCTAAGACTGGTGCATGCATTATTCTACATGTAGTGCGTGTTGAAGAATATTAAATGACCATAAATACAGTATTTCTCTTACATGGAGACGTAAAGGCTAGACGATGACGGAAACTATTGATGCGATTCAGTAGCTTAGGAATGCAGAGAAGGAGGGCTGGACTGATAACTAGAATCATAACATACTCTTGGCAGACTAGCAGGCAGAGCCAGGCTGAACCGGGCACTGTGAGGCAGGAAGTAAGTGAAGGGTCAGGAATACAGGTGGGGGCTGTATCGCTCCTCAGCGAGGGTTTCAGGAGATAGGAGCTGAATCTGGTGTCCGGGCCCTTTTGAGGCCTAGAAACGGGGACTTTACAATGAAATAACGTGCACACTGAGAAACGTGGCAACGTAGCTTTACATAGGCCTAATACTCGTAGCTTTCACGAGAACTGGAAACTGGCATACTAGAGATGGACACAACTGTAATTGCGTCTTTAATCGATCATGGGGAATACATATGCATATTAATCATGCACATACAACATAGGATGGGGAACACGTAGGGACACAGAACATGGCAAAATTTACTTTTCCACATTCCCTCCTTGTCACTACGTTTCCATCAGGAAACATCAATATTCATGATACCATCTATCATTTCATACAGTATCATTTGCTCGTCTCGAATCTTCTTGGAACGGGATTTAGAACGGGACTTGGGACTAGGAACACAAGAGGTAGCACAAATGCCACAAATCGCAGGGCCACATTGTATACAGAGGCAGCAACTGAATATGATCGCTACTGCAATACCTAGAAAAGACAAGACTTTCCATCCCCAGGCGGAAATTATATTCCAGAACCAACCGGACCATGTCCAGGTGCCTGGATCTTGGTGTAACATATGGGCAATTTTATGGAGTCTGGTTATAGCTGAATAAACAGACGGCGTGTTATTAGGAATGAAAATGCAGCAACTAGATCCGATGACTCTACATGCCCCGCCCCTATCGGCCAGTATGACGTCAAGGACGAGACGATTCTGGAGCACGACAATTCTCATAAAGGATTGTTCTTCGGTTAAGTTACTTAGAGCAGAAGTAGTCTCAATCACTACTGCTTCAAGTGTTCTGGTTAATCTACGTATCAGTTTACTATTCACGACAGTACCTAAATAGGGAAAGACACCTTTATTGATATCTATATATTGTTCTAGAGCAGTTTCAGTATAATCGACAATCGGGAGGTTTCTCTTGTGTCTAGTATGTACTAGGTGGGAATTCCTATGATAGTCAGGTGGGGCTAGAAAAACTGGTGGCAGTAGGAAGGCAATGTAACAGGTTCCCTCCCAATCGAGGGGCAGACGAACATATGCGGTCTGACCACAAACAAAATAAGAATGACGTGAAGCTTTAAAAATAGGTTTCCTACTGTCACTATACTTGACAATAGTAGTACAATCACTATGTCCTACATGTACGGAACCATTCTTTCGGACACATAATTCACCTTTTACTGGTAGTACTGACATAGCAGATAAGTCTGGAGTAGTATCAGACTGAACATTCAGGACCATGAAATTCGAAGAATAATTACCTAAATTATAGACTTCATTTTCTAGATCTAACCCTGTTCTGTGGGGAAGACCTTGCTTGTCTGGAAAACATGTACTGTTAAGAAAAGACATATCTGTTGAGGATGACGTTAACGTGGACCATGCTCCACACGAACCATTATGGGAAAATGGATAAGGAAAGAGTGGCAGAACTCCCTTCGGTGTCTGGAAAGGGGGGAGTCGACCACACACCCAACAATTAGTGGCATTGCTGGTCTGGTGTGAATAATCTAACATGCGGATAAAGGAATTATTACGCATAGCAAGACGGTAAGATAGTTCATGAGGAGGCAGATCACTAAACGTGTGCTCTACTGTAGCATTAGAAGACTTATTTACATGAGAAACCGGAAAACATAAATAAAAAGCATAACTTGTGCAGGTAGTCATAAGGCTGAAAAACAATATGAAACTTAGAAAAACGATACATCGGATTGAGTTTTGACTAACTCTCTCACTATGGGGGTCTATTTTATACATGTCAGAAACCGGTCTAACCGTTTCACCTAGGGGAGGACTTAGACAATCAAACTGGCTGACTTATTTTACTAGACCTTAATTTTAGCTTATACTCCTGTTGCGGAGTTTTCTTTAACAGGGAGGGTTTAGTATCATTGTCTTTTGCGGGACAGTCCTTAAGAATAGTACTTTGGCAGTCTTTCAAATCCTCGGGAATGTTCTTAGAAACAGGCTTTAATCCATAAAACTTTTTCACATGAGACAGGTGGACCCAGCCCTTCCTGCCTTCCAGCTTGACGGCAGTACGGGTGGCCAGGAGGACCTGTCTGGGTTCTTTCCAGCGAGGCTCCAGCGGACCTGAACGATCAAAGTTCCTCACAAGGACCAGATTTCCGGGAACGATTTCATGCGGTGCCACCTCGGTATTGTCTGGAAATGCGGCGGCAACCTGTGAACGACAAGAGTGTAGGGCAGACATCAAGGAAGCTAGGTAATCTGTCAGCATATTACTTGGAACATCTGTAATACTTCGGGGTCTAGGTGTACCCCACATATTAGGGGGGCGGCCGAATACGACCTCATACGGGGACAGACCTGATCTGGAATGTGCGACCATGCGCATATAAAACAGAGCGACTGGCAGAGCTACTAGCCAGTCTACACCTTTCTCTTTACATACTTTGGCAATGCGGATTTTCAGGGTCTGGTTATGTCTCTCTACGAGACCGGCTGCTTCTGGATGGCGTACACAATGGAACTTCCACTGGTACCCTAACAAAAGGGAAACGTGTTTCATCAATTCAGATGAGAAGGCTGGCCGTTATCAGAATATACGACCCTAGGGAGTCCATAACGGGGGAAGAACTCACGAACCAACTGCTTGGCAGTGGTCGCGGCTGTGTAATCTGGGACTGGATATGCTTCTGTCCACCTGGACAAAGCGCATACAACTACAAGGACATACTTGAAACCTCGACATCGCTCCATCTGAATATAATCCATCTGGAGGACTTCAAAAGGGTGGTCAGGGGGCTGGAATCCACCTTGTTCCACCGGGACACTTTTACCTGGATTGAACTGGCAACATATCATACAGGTACGGACTTTCTGCTTAGCTGCAGCTCGTAAATGCTTGTTAAACCAAATGTTCTGGATACTGTCTAACATAGCTTTTTCTCCTAAATGTGCTGGACTATGTGCGGTATTGATAATGACTTGAACCATAGAGTCGGGGAGAAACCATGTGGCTTTACCCTTCGTTACCCAACCCTGATCTGTCTGGACCCCTCCTTGTTCGGACCATTTCTTGATTTCATCGGGAGTAGCATGTAACTGGATATCTATGACATCTTGAGTAGGGTCCTTAACTGTCATGCATGTAGTCGGATCTGGAGTATATGTCTGTGTTGGATTAACTGAAATGTCTGGAGTCTGTGCTGTAAGCTTGGCTGTGCGATCTGCTAGATCATTACCCTGGGAAACAATGTCTGTAACTTTCGTGTGTGCTTTGCATTTCATGATGGCAATGGATGTCGGTAAATGTATGGCATCTAACAGAGCTTGAATAAGGAGACCATGCTGAATCTTGGTTCCATGAGAAGTCATGAAACCTCTCTCCTGCCAGAGCACTCCGAAGTCTTGTACAACTCCAAATGCGTAGCGTGAATCTGTATAAACATTAACTTTCAGGTTCTTGGCGTGTATGCAGGCTTGTGTCAGAGCAACTAGCTCTGCTGCTTGGGCAGACAGGATGTCAATACGGTGTGTTTCAATAACTTCAGTGTCAGTAGTCACTGCATACGCGGCTACTAGTTCTCCTGTACTTGTTCTCATACATGAACCATCCACATAAAGTGTTAGGTCGGGATCTGGTAATGGAATATCTGTCAGATCTTGTCTTGGCTTAGTCATAATGTTAACTACTTCCACACAGTCGTGTGTGGCAGGATTTGAATTAACTGATGGTAACAGTGTAGCAGGATTTAGAACGTTGCAGCGTCTGATTTCTATGTGTGGCTGGAACAGTGTCAGTTCATAACCTGTTAAACGTGCAATTGTCAAGTGCTGAGTCTGTGTTCGGTTTAAAAGAACTTCCACAGAGTGTGGAACTTGTACTGTCAAGGAATGTCCTAATACTATGGAATCACTTTGTCTGATAGCTAGTGCTGTGGCTGCAACTGACTTGAGGCACGCAGGCAGAGCCTGGGCTACAGGATCTAATGTGCTAGAGAAATAAGCACAGGGCTTGTATTGTCCTGCTTGATCTTGTGTGAGAACAGATAATGCTGTACCTTCACGTTCAGTGACGAAAAGTATAAAAGACTTACTGTAGTTCGGTGTAGCTAGAACTGGAGCTTGGCATAAAGATTTCTTTAACTCATTGAAACTAAGTGTATGTTCAGATGTCCAAGGGAGGACAGTCGATACGGCTGCCTCCTGTGTCGTTAACTGTATCAGTGGTTTGGCTAGAAATGCATACTGAGGAATCCATTGTCTACAATAAGAAGTAAGGCCGATAAAAGCACGTACCTCCTTCTGGGTCTTGGGCTGAGGAAGACTCGCTATTAACTGGATACGGTCTGGTGTCAACTGCCTACCCCACTTGGACAGTAAGTGGCCTAAGTAGATCACTTGCTGGACACAGAATTGAAGCTTCGAAGGGGACACCTTGTGCCCCATCTCGGCAAGGAAATACAAGACTGTAAGTGATGCTCGCTCGCAAGCACGTTCAGAACGGGCTGTGATCAGTAGATCATCGACATACTGGAGCAGGGCAGTGTCTGTTGGCATGTGAATATTGTCTAGTTGTCTCTTAAGTGCTTGACTGTAAATGCTAGGACTTTCTGTGAAACCTTGAGGAGCTCGTGTGAACATATAGCTCCTTCCATTTAAACAAAATCCGAAAAGAAACTGGCTGTCTGGATGAATGGGGACACTAAAAAACGCGTTCTTGGGGTCTATGACTGTGAAAAATGAGGCTTCGGAATCAATGGCTGTCAATAGGGAAGAAATATCTGGGACAACTGGGTACTGGGGAATAATACATTTATTGAGTTCTCGAAGGTCAATCACTAATCGATATACTGGGGGTGCATTTGGATCAGTACGTTTCATGACTGGAATGATCGGAGAATTACATACATTGGAGTCAGTTTCTACAACTACTCCTTGAGCCATGAGCTCGTCAATAATTTTGGATAAGGCTGCTACAGCCTCAGGTGGCAATCTGTACTGTCTGATTCGTGGTAACACTACACCTGGTTTGAGAGTCACACGATAGGGTGTGATTTGCATAAAACCCACATCAGTTGGACCTTGCGCCCATAGATGCTGCGGAACATTAGACAATCTTGGATCAAAATCTCGTAATACATAGTGACCCTTGAAGTCACGTAAAAACAAGCGTATTCCCTCTGGGGAACAACATATGACTGCACCTAATTCTTTCAGTGTCTTAATGCCTAACAAATTTTCTGGACATGACTTCGTAAGTAATAGATCAGTAGTGCGGGACAATGGACCTACTTCTAGAGTAACTGGCTTAGATATCTCGTTTACAATAGGCTTTCCTGAAAATCCAAGGGAAACATTTCTAGAGCCTGAGAGCGGAGCCCCTGGAACTTCGGCGTGACTGATGGTGGTCCTACTTGCCCCTGTATCAATCAGAAACTTTCTGTCTTTCCCTAGTACTTGACTATGAACATAGGGACCTTCTTGATCTACAGGAATCTCGATGAGAGGCAAGCCTACCTCCCTCTCTAGGCTGTTTCATGAATACTGTTGATACTCTGGATACTCGGACTGTGCATACTGGTACATCTGCTGTGTAACATACTGTGTTGCAGCAATAGGCTGCGGTGCGGGAACTGTCTGTTGTGTATTCTGTGGCTGAGAAGTCTGTGAAACTTGTTCTTGTCTAGGCGGACGTGGTCTTTCTTTAGTCTTACCAGTAGCTATATTATGTTTCAGAACTGCACACTCGTTTATGAAATGACCTGGCTGTTTACAATAATTGCATGTCCCTTTAACGGGAGCTGCAGGATGACTTGCTTGATTCGGACCCCTCTTCTGACTGTCTTGTGGAACAGATTGTGCAACTAGTACTTTCATTTTCGTGTCTTTCATACGTTTTCTCTCGTGTTCTTGCTCTTCTCTGATTCTATTCTGGTGATATTGGAGCATCTGTAACATCTGGGACGGGGTACTAGCTTGCCATGTACTTTCGACTTTCAAAACTCGATTCTTAACTTGTGGACTTGAATTCTCGACTAATTTAGTAACAAAAAGATGAGGGTACGACTCGCTACTCGTCTTCAAGCCACTGTTTATAATAAAGCATTTCTCAAATCTAGAATAAAAATCACTAGTGTCTTCGTCTTGTTTCTGTTTACAGGCTGAGATTGCATCCCAGTCTTCCTTTTTAGTGGCTAACAATCTGGGCAAAACTTGTATTAACAATTCTGGTAATTCTTTACATTTCTCTCCAAGACCGGTACCTGGTACTCGTATCTTATCTTCAGCTTCTAGAACTGTCCAATCGATCTTTTTCTCTCCCACCTCCCAATCTTTTTCCTTGAGTTTCTCGTATACCCCTGCGGGCAACAGGACTTTTAACATTTTAATAATATCTGGATACGTGTATTCTCCCATACGGAGCATGTCTTTTAATTCTCGGTGGAACCCTGCTGGATCTTTGTCATGACAGGGAATTAATTTCTTCATCTCTAAGAGTTCCATCTTTGTAATCGGGGTGTAAACAAACACTCGTTGCATTTCACCATCTGTTGTCCTGACTGGATGTACTTCTCGTAACGGATTCTGTCTATCTATGTAAAACGGTTTACTTTCTGGGGGTGAGACATGAACAAAATGCGGGTTCAAAAACATACTATATTTGTGACGCTGTTCTAAAATGACACTAATTAAATCGGTACCTAAACCTTTCCATCTATACTGGAGTAACTCGTTCAGGACATCATGTAACGGACCTGGATCAGAATGTTGACCCTCATACAGAGTAATGAGGTGCTGGACCATATACATACCCACCAGTCGTTGCTCGGCTGGGGGCAGTTTCAGAAACATTTGTGCCACTATTTCGTCTGGAAAAGTGGTAGAATCAGTAATCCATCGGACTGCTGATCGGGCTAGTTCTTGTTCATGCATAGTACTTAACTCACTATAACCGATTCGTGATTTCAGAATATGATCGGTAGCTTGAAATACTTGTTCTAGAGAACCTTGTTCTGGTGCTGGATGATGAAAAACTGACTTGTGTTCTAGGCGTAAATGACGGTCTGGAAGTCTAGATTTTCCTACATACGCTATTCTGGCGGGATTCTCGTCCTCTACCTCTTCCGTAGGAGAGTCATTCTCTTTCTCGCTTACTTGTGCTGCTTTACGTTGTTCGTGTAACTTTATTATTTCCTTACGAATTCTCTTGTACATACTCTCTATACTACCGATAGTTCTGTGTTTACCCTCGGCTATATTATCACTCCACCTTGTCAGGATTCTCATTTCAGCTGGATCTTTGGTCGGATAATCTTGTTCCCTTATTAAACAATTAATCAGAAACTTTAATATCATGAGCTGGATTTCAGCTTTCCTTTGAGACATGGCTTTGCTAATGCTTTCTGGATCATCCCCTGTACGGATGAAACGATATATTCTGTCTAGATCTTGTTTCATGTCTGGTAGGGTGTCCAAATACCCGGTCACCCGTCTTACACGTATGGAATATATGACTGTACTATCATCACCTGCGACTGGATCATAGCGGCATTCAGTAAGAGCTCGTCGGATATCTGCAACGGACTTATATTTGGGCGTACGCTGTAACGCACATTCATGTAACTCGACTAACGTTAAACGTTGGTGTGGTGGCGGGGTACCAGGAGGACCTCCTCCTGCGGCCCCTAAACTGGAATCGTCGACTGATACTCTTCGTGCTGGCAGAGTGGCGGGCAATTGTAATGTAGGCTGGACCGGGGGTACCGTGGCAGGTACTCCGGTGTCTGGAGGAGCAGGAATTGCATTATTTACAGGGACTGGCGGAACAGGATTTGCATATTCTGGAACCGTGTCGTCCAAGTAGGACGAGATGAAAATATCAGCTGCGGTCGGTTTGTGACGTAGCTTGGTCGGAACTAATGGTGGCGGAAAATTACTGGATGCCTCCGGGGTCGCTTTTGGCAAGCCCTCGGCAAGAAGAGGATACATACCCTTAATGAGGGCATGCCTCTGTCTGTCTGACTGTTCGGTTTTGACTCGTTCACCTATCTCGATTAATTCCCTTTCGTGGGCTCGTTCTAAGGATTCTCTACTTAATTCTGACTTTCTGATTTCTTTTTCGGTTCTTTTATGAGATTCTTTGCGCCATAACTCGATGGCATCTTTCTGTGACTGTCTGGCTTTCTTTTTCCATAATGCTTCTTCTACTCGCATGATGCACTCGGCATCCCATGTACCCGATACGGGCCATCTATACTTTTCTTCTAACTGTTTGGTATACTCTACCCATAAATCTAGATACAATATGGCACTTATGCCATGCTTCTGATACATAAAATGACCTGGACTGTCCCTAGGCGGGACAGGAACTGCTTCTTCTAACAGACCTTTTCTAGTTCTTAACTGACGTAGTCTAGAAAACCACGGCATGACTGGACTGTAATCTAGACACAATACAATACAAAATGAACACGATAATTACACCACTCTCATACCACGACATTAAAATACATGAAGAATATTTAAAATAACAGTTCGAACAGAACACTACCTGGAATACGGAAAACAGAATACATGAATTTCTCGAGAACAGAACTGACTAGAACAGAAACTAGATGCACTGCTGAAACAGTACGAAACTTACCGGTCTCATAAAGAGACACGTCAGGACCCGCATCCACCGGAGTGGACACTTCGTTTTGGGATCTGTGTACCACCAAACCCCACGGACCAGAGACAATTAGATTGACCCTGTCTAGATACTCCCCAGCAACGGTACTCACCGGGCAGCAAGAACGGAAGGCCTCGGACTGGACTGGACTGCTTCGACGCCGGACGGACGAACTTCGGACTTCTGTTACGGGTGGGCCTCCGGATACCTCGGACCTTGGACTCTCGGCTTGGGCTCTGGTCGGGACTCGCCGCGTTCCTCCACCGCCTCGTCTGGATGCTGGACCGTAACCTCCGTCTCCTCCGTGGGCCTGAGGGATACTTGAAGCAGAAATATCTGCACGTGCACGGTATGGTTCCGTCACGGCTGCAGAGGATCAGGGGGCATACGTGGCTTCACCGGCGCGTGGGGAAAGGGCAAGTCCCTGTTCGGGCGCCATTATGTGGTATATAAATAAATAATACCGGATCTAGGTTTTACTGGACATAGTAATAACAGATAGCTCAATAAATAAGAGTCAAGATTCGAGGTAGTAGGAGTTTGCAGGTTTAATACAGCATAAAGGACAGGAACAGGACAACCTGCACAGGAATAGGATGGCAGAGCCCTGCAGGGGGGACAGGGAATGAGCGCGCTAACTTTAATAACAATACACAAGCATATATACTAAAACAGTTGCAATTGCAATACATACAATAGGCGGAGCAGTGGGTGTGGTCAATAGCAGTCGCGAAAGATAAGGGTGAAAGTAGGTGTAACAAGAGGCGTATACATAGACATGTGATGTAAACGTAACAGAATATGTCATAAATGGGGCGGAAACATGGAGGGGGCTACCTAAGGAGCCGGGACCTCTAACCTAATGGTGCGCGCAAACTGACAATGACGTGTTACTAGGAGAAGCTGGGGGCTACGAACTCTGTGCTAGGAGCAGAGACTGAAGTCTGGAGAGTCAGGGCGACATGTACCTAAACAATATCTAGTATCTGATGTTTAGAGAGCATGTTGATATAAACTAAGAGTCAGGAGGGGAGAGGCTAACAGACTCTAAGACTGGTGCATGCATTATTCTACATGTAGTGCGTGTTGAAGAATATTAAATGACCATAAATACAGTATTTCTCTTACATGGAGACGTAAAGGCTAGACGATGACGGAAACTATTGATGCGATTCAGTAGCTTAGGAATGCAGAGAAGGAGGGCTGGACTGATAACTAGAATCATAACATACTCTTGGCAGACTAGCAGGCAGAGCCAGGCTGAACCGGGCACTGTGAGGCAGGAAGTAAGTGAAGGGTCAGGAATACAGGTGGGGGCTGTATCGCTCCTCAGCGAGGGTTTCAGGAGATAGGAGCTGAATCTGGTGTCCGGGCCCTTTTGAGGCCTAGAAACGGGGACTTTACAATGAAATAACGTGCACACTGAGAAACGTGGCAACGTAGCTTTACATAGGCCTAATACTCGTAGCTTTCACGAGAACTGGAAACTGGCATACTAGAGATGGACACAACTGTAATTGCGTCTTTAATCGATCATGGGGAATACATATGCATATTAATCATGCACATACAACATAGGATGGGGAACACGTAGGGACACAGAACATGGCAAAATTTACTTTTCCACACTGGTCAGCTGAGTTTTTCTTGTGGAGAACATGCAAGTGGAGCTCTTTTAACCTGTTGCTTTCTGGGACTCTCCTCCTTAAACTTTCAGAGTAAGGAAAACTCCTTCTTTTGCTGAAGCCCAAAGTGTGCAGCAGGTGCAGTCCTTAAGAGTTTAGTCCTCTTGGTGCAAGCCAGGGATTCAGCAGGGCAGTCCTTCTTCTTCTAGTTTCACATTTCCCCAAGAAATTGTAGTGATATCAAGGGAAGTTTCCATTAGGAAGTCTACCCTATCATTTAAAAAAATTGGATGCAAAGCAGAGGAGTTAGTACATATCTCCGCCTTACACCCTTCCCAGTCAGGAAGGTTTCAGTGCATTTACCTGCATGCCCATAGCTAACCGTAGCTGCATTTCCGGTGTGAAGGGCCTTTATTGCCCCCAGGCTTGAATCCTTCCTGCCCTTCAAGAGAATCCTAAAAGTGTGCATGGCTCACAAGTTGAAATACTAACTTCAAGTTGACAACGGTGAGGTATACTGATGACCTCTTAACTATGGTGTATTTATAACAAATGATAGATGCATGGCTTGTTCTTTAGTTCCTATCAATAAATCAATCAGGTTTTTTTAAAGCGCACTACTCACCCATGAGGATCTCAAGGTATTGGGGTGGAGGGGGGGACAAGGTGCAGCTCTGGTTCAGCCGAAAAGCCAGGTCTTGAAGCTCTTCCTGAAGGTGTGCAGGGTAGGGGAGCTTCTGATGTTGACTTGAGCTTGTTCCAGGCCTTGGCCGAGACGTAGGAGAAGGCTCTTCTGCCTGCTCTGGTTGTGCGGATGCACAGGCTCTCTGCTAGGGCGAGGTCGGCGGAGCATAGGCTTCTTTTGGGTACGTGGAATGAGACTCTTTCGTTTAGGTATTTGGGTCTGATGTTGTGGAGGGATTTGTATGCGTGAGTGAGTAGTTTGAAAGTCACTCTCTTCTCGACAGGGAGCCAGTGGAGGTCTCGCAGGTGCTGGGTCATGTGCTCACGTCGTGGGGTTCCGAGGATAAGTCTGACTGCTATGTTCTGGATGGTCTGGAGTTTGTGTAGCAGGGATGTGTTGATACTGGCATAGAGGGCATTCCCATAGTCTAGAATGATGCTGAGGTTCTGGTCCTGGTCCGTCGGGGTAGGTGGGTTTCCAAGGGCCACGTGGTGTTGTCCCGGGCAGAGGGGGAGGGTCCAAGGACGAGGACCTCTGTCTTCTCTGAGTTGAGCTTTAAACAACTGCTGTTCATCCAGGCTATCCTTGCCCTAAAGCCAGCCTGTGCCTCAGACAAAATACTCAAGTTGTCCACTGAATCTTACATTCTATTTAGTTCAACTTTAACAAATATCTTACTGGCCCCATCAAATAGGGAGATTGCCCGGTAGTTTGTGGAACTACCACATACACATACCTTATGCATAGGTTTCAAGCTAGCAGAACTCCACAAATTTGGAATACTGGCATTTGAAATAGCAGTGTTGAATAATTAAGTAAGTACTCATGTCCAGAATACTGGGTTGCCTGAAAGAGGTTATTGGGAACCAGGTCTGAGCTGGGGGCTTAGTTCTTCTTCTTACTACACAAGGCTATCTCCTCTTCTGGTTGTGAAATCTTCAGTAGGAATATTTTTCAATGATCTTCTCACACCAAGGATTTTAGTCCCACTACACATCCCTGTAGTAGTTTATCCACACCAGAGGTCCAATGTGGCATTCTTGTTTATTTACTGTTCCCCTCTCTACAAAGGTTACACTTTGCCAAAATCTCTTGAAGTCCTTCTTAGCTGCTGCTTCTCTACTCTCAGCCCAAGATGCATTCTGTCCATCATGCTTTTTAGCTTGTGAGACATATTTATAGTCCCTCCTACATGGTTGAAAAAGATAGGTAATTTTCAGGATTGAGACGTCGAGAGCATAGTGCTAGTGAGACCTTGTACTACATTTTGTAGCACTCTGTGTCATACCAAGTATAACGATTACTGATTTTTAACTGTGGCTTACTATTGTTAATTGGATGTGACTACAGCAACCTAATCTCAGATGACACTGATTGGAATAAGTCTATTATCATTGCTATCAGTTGGTGTACTAATGATAGTATTTCCAACCCCTGCTAAGACATCATTTAGTATTAGGATGTCATTGAGGAATTTTGTGTTTCTCCATCTGCTGGCTCTCCTATTGTAAATCAGAGCAATCTAAAGGAGATAATGTGTGCGGGTGTTTGTGCTGAGTTCTGACTCACCCCTTATACTCAATACAAGACTTTCCACAAGGAAATCATAGTTGCTTTCAATTCTTTTTCCAACCCCCACACCAATCACATTATTCTAAATGTCTATGGTAATTATAATGTAATCAAACAATGAGGCATTTGTGCCACAGCTATAGGTTTTTTGCACTGGGCTTTTTGAAGAGGGCTGGCCATTCAGAAAGTGAAAACCAGGCTTTATAGAAAGTGTTGAAAACTTTTCTTTTCGTATTTACTTTAGTTCAACTTATCTCGTGTTTTGGAAGGCCTTGAAAGACGTTTTCTACCAGCACCTCTTTATTGACAATGTCATTAGAGGGACATGCGTTAAAGTCCCCACAAATTAACAATACATGCCCCCCTTATGGATCTTCCCTTTCCTGGGTGGGAGGATTAGCACAGTCCTCGTCAATGTGTTTGACATTATCTACAATATGTTGGCATATCATCTGATACTCAGATGTGCACGTGTGGAAAATATACACATTGAGAATATTTATGCTATTTATTTCCTTACTGACTTTTATGAGTATAACATGTAATGCATTTAGAGAAAGATAACTCTTACTAAGTTGTTTTATCTCACACCTAAGATTACAAGATAACCACATCAAAAAGACCCGCCTCCCCCAATTGTTCTACAGTTTCTAAAACATTGCGCAGGTTCAGTAAATTCATACACCATATTCAAACATTACCCCTGTCTCCTGAAATCAACAGTCAAATTATGTATACACCTTTGCCATTCCCCATCCTGCAATTTACTATTTGCCTCTTTACTGTAACCTTTTCCTTTAAACTGAGGGATAGTGTGCAACCATATGTCTTTTATTTGATGGCAGTGCTTGTGGTTATATAATGGTCCATCGGTCCCTTCCAGATTTGGTCTTCTGTTCTTGCTGCCCCGGGGCATCGCTAACCATGCCCACGCTTGGCCACTATCCTTACTTGCTGCCTCGGGGATTGCTCCGATGTTCCACAGCTTAAACACCCTTTGACAGTCCCTCATGATGATCCTTCAATTGTCAAAGCCTTCTTGTTTAATGTCCACAACACATCCTGTTCCGGCTGCTTATGCACATGCATTTGTTGTATTCCTCAGTGTTCCATGTTTGCCCACAGTGGTTGCTATGCATTGCTGCTTTGGTACTCTGTGCCACTGGTTGATAACAAGGTAAGATGTCTATTCCCATAAAATGCAAATTGTCCAAGTAGATTAAAATCAACCAAGTCATAAGATACAAACTCCACTCTCATAAATTGATTCTCTCCATTTGCTGCTTGGTATTTTTCAAATATTGTTCTTTTTATTGCCTTTTGATATCATAAGTCTTAATGTTGGCGTAGAATAAAAGAGGCATAGAAGGCGACACTTATTTAAAGGGGAAGAATTACTAATATCGTAGAAAAGCTCAACAAACTCATATCGCATTTAACAGCAGTAAAGCTATTCTTTGATACATTGTCTAAGCAGCTCCCAGTCCTTACACTTTACGTACTCTCTGGTGTGTCTTCTCTAACAAATGGTAAAACTGATGGGTGTTGAGAGTCCCTTGTACAATACTATCTGGGGGCATTACTGGGTGGTTGCAACTGCACCCGTTTGTGGGTGTGAGGTTTGTTACTTCCTCCTATGGCAAGGAATCATCTTTACAGGCTGTCGTAGTTGCTCTTGTGTTAAAAATAGGATAAACAGGGGCAACTCCTGCGTAGCCACTTTCTGAAAGATTTTTAGTTGTACTCTTTTGTGCAGGTAACATATCAAGGACTTCTTTTAGATCACACTTTACTTCATCAGGCTTTACTATTTCTTACTCCTTGTGTAAAAACCACCTCCTTAACAAATAGACTGGGACCTCCGTCTTAGTCCTCTTTCCCTCCTTATTACAGCAGGCCCAATGAAATCGGTGTTATCTACCCTCTCTGTACAGTTAGTTTCTCAATATGGCTCCTTTTGGGCCGCCTTATTTCTACCGTCTAGAATGTCCCTGTGTGCTGTGCGCTCTCCAAGTGAGATGGGCACTGGTAAGTCTTTCAAGGGTCCCTAAGCAGCATTTCTGATCCCTAGTTGTGTCCTATTCGTGTGGGAGTTCATTGTGTTGGAGTCTGCCTTTTATGAATTGTCGTCAAACCTTGAAGGATCGCTGTTCGTAGGGATGCAATCCGGTCTGTCGCACTCAATGATTTCTCCATCATGAGAGTATTGGGGTCTATGCTCTATGTAGGGCATTTGAGGCCTCTGATATGATGACATTCGTTTGATTTTTAATTCTTGGGGAATTCATAATGGTTGGTTATTTCTCAGCATGTTCAAAAAGATTGAATCGCCTGAACGCAACCCCAAGCTGCTATCAGCGTTTGCTCCAAGAGTGACAGATTCACTAGGCACTAGTGCCTGGATTGTTTTATTTTCACACACTTTATTGGTTGCTTCATGTATGATGACAGGTACGTATATCAGAAAGCATATAATCCAGTCCAACAGGAGAGCTGGCCAAAGGAAGGAACTCTTTTGATAGCTCCCTTATAGTATCCTCTCTCATGTCAGAGTTGACAGCACACCTCTGACAGGGCTTAATTTAAGCAGGTGGTTTCCAGTGCTCAGCACATGCACTTAATCATCAACGCAGGCTCCTTTATGAGCACCAGTTAAGAACACTTTCATTTACGGGGAGATTAAGGGATTTGCCCAGAATCACAGAATGTTTAGCTGACAACGGGACTCAAACATGGTTCCCCAGCTCCCAAGGTGGCCGCTCTGGCCATTACCCCACATCCTCTCCCAACTTTTATGGTTAGTACTTGGTTCCATTTTAGGCAGCACTAACAGGAGGAATGGGCTGGTACAAGTTGCCTCCTTACAAGAGCACCGGCACTTATTTTTTTACAAACTAACCACTGCCCTCTGATCAACTGCTGTGCTTGGGCTGAACTGACCCAGAAAGCCGTCTGGCTTTCCTTGTTCATCCAGCATCCTTGATTTCTTACTGTCTACATTATCCAGAGTGTGCACATCTTACCAGTTTGAGGAACCGGGTTTTCAAGTACCCAGCGGCGTCAGGGACACGCCCAGAGTCCTCTAGGTTCCCTTGCCTTGGTATACAGAGACAGACAGAATACTTCTTGGTGGCGTCAGAGATCAAATTTATTAGCTGCAGCTAGTAGCAGAAATCCCAGTAATACAGCACGATGTACAACTCAAGAAACTGCTCAATTTTACTAAGGCGAAACATCCCTATTTATACACAAAAAGGTACATTTAAAATGCACACCCCTGCACCAAAATTCAACCAATAGAAAGTACATGACATCACACAGCATCATACAGTAAAGCTCATTTTACAGTGTCCCAACCCACAAGTTAATATTTGGGCATATCTAAAATATTAATCTGAAAAGCCCGCACAAACATTTAATTGAAAGCGTAACCCATGAAATGAAGGAACAATAAAAAAAGTAGTTTCAGATAATATGCAAGATTAACAAAGACGTAAAGAAACTTTAAAAGTTAACAAATGTCTTGAATAGTGATTGGAAAAAGTAAATCACGATCTTGCAGGGAAATTGGCTTGGCAGGGTCAATTCCTAGGTGAAAGGCCAGCTTCTAAAATTAACTCCAGCGCACGAAGAAAATCCCTGGTTAATGTGTACATGTGATTAACAACAGGTCAGATTGCTTGGCTCACAAACTAACTTCTGAAGCCTACATAAAAAGCAACACTAGATGGCAGTCACGACACATAGCAAAAACCCAAGTTTCAGAAAAGAAAGTCTTTGAGAAAAGAAAACATTTAGATGTTGTTTAAGATAACACATGCGCAAGGAAACTTAATGGTTAACAAGGTCCTAATCAGTAATTGGAAAACTCAGTCAACCATCAGCTAGTGAAACTTAGTTTTACAAAAGGTCAGTTCCAGGTGAAAAAAAAAGGTTACTCTCTGCAGTTCATTCAGAGACAGAGAAACCCAAATTAATATATGCACGAAAAGCCACTTGTTCGCTGGGCCCACAGCACTGGCCTACGTAAGGGCAAGATTAAAATGCAGACAGGTTTGAGAATTTCAGAACCACAGACCCTCCTTTTGCCATTACGTAGGCAATAACCTAAACTCATGTCAATCTGAATCTAGGTCTATATCTATTCTCATCAGGTCATCAAGGTGTTGCTGTAACATCATCTTATTATCCTTCACTTCTCTCAGAACTGGTCTTCTCACACAGATCATAGCACAAAGACTACAAATGGCGGGACCACACTGGATGCATAAACAACACGAGAAAAGGATAGCTAACGCCATACCAAGGAACGTCAGAATCTTCCATCCCCATTTGGACAATGACTCCCATAACCATCCCATCAATGACCAGTCTCCTTCGTCCACATGAATAGACTCAGAGATCTTATGTAGTCTAGAGATGGCTTGGTACACTGTCGGGGCATTATCTGGTATGAAAACGCAGCAACTAGATCTAATCAATTTGCATACCCCACCTCTATCTACAAGTATAATATCTAAAACAAAACGGTTCTGTAATGTCATAAGGCGATCCGCTTGAAGCTCAGCTGTAATATTGCTAAGGGCACCTGCAGTCTCATTTATAGTGGCCTCAACCACTCTCGTAAGCTGACGAATATTCCTACTATTAGCCATAGGACCCCAAAAGGGTAGGAAACCCTTAAAGAAGTCTCCAGCTTCTTGTGCGACAGTATCTTTCACATCGATTACACCTCTACCATATCTTGTCTTATGGTAGTCGAAAACAGCAGTGTATGTAGGGGAAGCAAAAATGCCACATAACATGTGCCAGAAAAATCAGATGGCAACCATGTGTATGCTCTATCATGACAAACAAAATACGTGCCTTTAGCTAGCACGAACGGAGGGGATTTCTGGGACGTATAAACGTATGTGTGAACACACACACTCTTACCAAGCTGAGCTCTCGGATTCTGACCATTACCTTGCAAACAAAGATGACCTCGGTGGGGTACAATCCAAATAGGAGGAGACCTTCGCTGCCTTTCTTTCTCCGTCAAGCTAGCACTATATGTCGTTTTATTCCAACCGACATATGCTCGCACCTCATCTCTAGGGATAGCGTTATACGCATCGATATCTCTAATCATATCAACTATTCCCCGTATCAAGGCATTATTACTTGCATTGTCTTTGACGGAACGTACAGGAGAGGCTTCATTCGCATAGATAAACATTGATTGGAGTGCCCAAACTGACCCGTTAGGTGAAAAAGGCAAAACCAAATATGGCATTCCCTTATCTGTAGTATGTGGCATAAGACCACACACCCAACAATTCGTGGTATTTATGACTAGCTGATGCTGATGCAACATCTGTATAAACGAATTGTTCACAAATTCTGATCTTCGTGTCTGTTCATGTTCAGGTAACGTATGAAACTCATGTGAAGAAACAGTAGAAAAAGAAAGAGTAGGTTGAGAAGTTGGTGCAGACGTCAATTGTGTAGGAGAAACAAACCAGAATATAGTAGCTAATAGAATACATAAAAGTATTAAAATAGATAAAGCTATACCACACTTAGAGAACAACATTCTGTAATATCGGTTTTTCATCTCTTGCTTTTTATCGTCCTTCCTCAATACAATCTCCATTTTCTAATGTCGCTCACGCAATCTTGATAGAGTACTTCAGCTGTGATTATTAGCAGGTCATAGGGACACTGCAAGTCCTGCAGACCTACTGCCACTACTCAGGTCACAAACTGAACCGTTGGTACTCCTACGTGACCCTGCAACTGGCAAATGGTAACCAATCAAAAAATTTAACAGAAAACCATAATACAATTTCAGAAAAAGCAAGAGAAAAAGAAAAACAAAATTCAAATGCAAAATACTTGAAGAAATTGTCTCTTTTTGGTCTCAGAGTGGGAAAAAATAAAAATAAATGTAATGTTCAAAGTCCCTTTATTTATTTCGAGATCGGAGGTTGTAACGTGATTTAGTCTGCACACTTTGGTCGGTAAACAAAAGTTCAGGTTCGGTAGTGTCCAATCTCAAACGTGGAGGAACAGCTTCTTGTAGCACATTGTCATCCTCGCGTTCTGACTGTGTCCATGTCAAATGAGCATCACTAAAAGGAACAAACCTAGGAGTTTTTTCACATTCAGAATCGGCTATACCTTCCCTCACCCACTTGTCATATGGTAAGGGCAATGGAACCTTTTTTGTATGGGTGGCATGCACCCAGTTTTTCTTGCCAGCTACTCTAACAGCAGTTCGAGTCACTAACAAAACTAAATGCGGTCCAGTCCACCTCGGCTCCAAATTCTTTGTTCGTTGAAAATTCTTTCGTAAGAATGTAGTCGCCGGGTTGAATTGTGTGTCCTGGATCCGCAGTTGCTGTCGGTAGACTGTCATAGACCTGTTGGTGGAGAACGTGTAATTTAGCAGTCAAGTCATGTAAGTAATCCACCAACATAGGGTACTCAATACTGCTGTATTCTTTAGGACGAGGCACACCCCAAACATTCGCAGGACGACCAAACACAATTTCATACGGACTAAGTCCCACTCGAAAATGCACAGTCGTCCTTGTTGACAAAAGAGCCAACGGCAAGGCATCCGGCCATGTAAGGCCTGTGCTTGCTTGAACCTTAGCTAATTTCAGCTTCAAGGTACCATTGTAACATTCAACAAGTCCAGCAGACTGGGGGTGATTCGCTGCATGGAACTTCTGATTTATTCCTAATCCAGCACATACTTTCTTCATGATTTGACCCACAAATTCACTCCCATTGTCCGACCATACGATTCTCGGCAAACCATACCTAGGGAAGTACTCTCTCAGCAAAACCTTGGCTGTAGACAAGGCAGTATTATCCTTTAGGGGGTAGGCCTCTATCCACCTGGAAAAGGCACAAACAACCACAAGGACATACTTCAAATTGTTGCATCTCTCCATATGTATATAATCTAGCTGTATCACCTCAAACGGATACGTAGGAGGAGCAAAATGACCAGCTGGAGTTGGAGTTCCCTTACCAGGATTATACTTCAAACAAATCATACAATGTTTCACCACGTTCTCTGCACATTTCGGGATTCCAACATTCTGCCAAACTGGAGCCAACAACTTGCATATTCCCTTCGAACTTATGTGGGCCATTCCATGAGCCATTGTAACCACTGGGAGCACATACGCATCCGGCAACAGCCATCGCTGGTGTTCTGACAACTCAACCCAACAACCTGTTGAATCCAACATACCCGTAGTTTCTCTCCAAACACTCACTTCTTTCTCAGTCGCTTCAGCCTGAATCATTTTCACACTTTCTATTGTGTCTTCACACATTCCACCAGCCATAACCCAATTAGCTGGGCCTGCAACATACATACGGCTCATCATGTCTTTCGCCGTTTCCTTCGCAACTTCATCCGCAAACGCATTCCCTCGACCAACATCGTCCACAACGTTCTTATGCGCACTACACTTCACAATTGCAATCTGCTTCGGGAGAGTGAGAGATTCCAAAAGTTCATTCACCAACTGCCCATGCTGTATTTTGGTTCCGTGCGAAGTAAGGAACCCACGCTCTCTCCACAAACGCCCAAAACTATGGGCAACTCCAAACGCGTACTGGCTGTCGGTGTAAACATTCACTCGCTTTCCTTCTGACAACACACACGCTCTAGTCAAGGCAAGTAATTCTGCTGCTTGCGCAGAATTCTGTGGTATGCGTGCTGTCTCAACAACTGTATGTAAAGTTGTAATAGCATACGCTGCAGTCGTTTCACCATTCGGAAGCTTAAAACACGAACCATCCACCCATAGGGTACCATCAACATTCGTAAGGGGAGTATCCCTTAGGTCAACTCTAGCTTTCGTTTCTTCCTCTGTACGAAGAAAACAATCATGCTTTTCTTGAGGATCCGTCTCTGTAGAGATCGGTAACAACGTGGCTGGATTCAGCACATCACATCGTTTGATGTGAACATGGCTTGCCAACAGTGTCAGCTCGTAACCTGAAAGACGTGCACTAGTAAGGTGCTGTGTCTTAGTCCTGTTTAATAAGGTATCCACTGCATGTGGGACCATTACAATCAACGTATTGTCCAATACCAAACCAGCAGACTGTCGGATAGAAACAGCCGCTGCAGCTGTAGCTCTCAGACAACCCGGCAACGCCTTAGCAACTGGGTCTAACGTAGAAGAGAAATACACGCATGGACGTTGCTTGTCCCCAAACGTCTGTGTCAATACTGACAACGCACAACCTTCTCTCTCGTGCACGTACAACGTGAAAGACTTACTATAGTCTGGAGTACACAACACAGGAGCCGAACACAATGCATTACGTAGTTCAGAAAAACTTTTCTGACATTCGTCAGACCAAGGAAGAGGATGCGGAGTATCTTTCAGAGTCAATGCTAACAAAGGTTTCGCCAGCAGTGAAAAATTGGGGATCCACTGTCTACAATACGATGTAATACCTAAAAAGGCACGCACTTCTCTCTGTGTGGATGGTACATTCATTTGCACAATCGCTTGAATTCGTTCTGGGGTCAATCTCCTTCCCTCCTTCGACAAGAGATGACCTAAGTAGGTCACTTCTTGGCGACAATACTGTAACTTTGAAGGTGACACTTTATGATGAAGGTCAGACAAATACCGCAACAAAGAAAGAGTAGCCTCTTTACAAATCTGTTCATCATCAGCAGTAACCAACAAGTCATCAACGTACTGAATAAGAGTAGCACCAACAGGTAACACAAAACCATCAAGCTAAGTTTTCAACGCCTGACTATAGATGGAGGGACTTTCACAATAACCTTGGGGAGCTCTCTTAAACCGGAAGCTTCGGCCTCCTAATGAGAAGCCAAAAATATCCCTGCTCTCCTCAGCAATAGGAATACTGAAGAAAGCATTCTTCAAATCGATGACAGAAAACCAAGCTGCCGAAGCAGGAATCAAAGTCAACAAAGCAGTGATATCAGGTACCACAGGAAACTGTGGCACGACTATCTTGTTTACCTCTCGAAGGTCAATCGCAAACCGATACACAGGTGGCTGAGAAGCATCAGTACGTTTAAGGAAAGGCAAAACAGGACTGTTACAAACATTACCTCTAGTTTCCTCAACTACACCCTTCTCAACCAGATCATAAACAATCGCTAAAAGAGCTCTCTCACCATCACTCGAGATCTTGTATTGGGGAATACGAGGTAGCCTAGCATTCGATTTAAGTGTGACAACATAAGGTGGAATTTGCAAAAGACCAACATCATTTGGACCTGTAGCCCAAAGTGTATCAGGAAGCGAACGTAATTCCAGTGGCAAACAATCCTTAGACAAATACATTGGAGAAATCACTTTCCTACCAAGGGTAAGTTGTACTCCTGAAGGAGAACAATGTAATGTCGCATACAATCTTTTCAGCAAGTCCAAACCCAACAGGTTCTCACCACAACCAGTCGTTAAAATAAGTGGAGCTTCCAATTCACAAGGGCCAATCGAAAGGGACAAAGGACTAGAAACCGGATTACGAACTGGGGCGCCTGAAAATCCTACTGAAACATTGGTCAAGCCAGACAAAGGTGCGCCAGGAAGTTTAGAGTGCATAATAGAACTCTTCATCGCACCAGTATCCAAAAGAAAAGGTTCTACCACACCTGATGTATTCACTTCAACATAAGGTCCACTCTGGTCTACTGGAACTGACACTACTCCCTCACTTTGTCCTTGGCTGTCCTAGTTATCATTATAACCAGAACTCTCACCTTCGACATAGTAATCCTCAACATAATACTGGGCAGACTGACCACTCGGAACATTCTGTCTGTCAAAATAATTCGCAAAATTCTGTAGGGAAGAGGAACGCTCAGTCTGAGAGATCACACCACGTCCCCTACCCCTAGGTGCTTGCTGAAAACTACCACGACCTCTTTGACCAGATACACCATTCGCACGCTGTAACAAAGCCGGGTAACTATTCTTGTAATGACCTTCCTCTCTGCAATAAGCACACTGATTAGGGCCAGGAAAGAATCGCTGTACATAAGGCTCGGGCTTCTGTAACAATCTCTGAAATTGTGGAGGTTGCTGAAACTGAGGCTGATTCTGACGAGGCGGATAAGCTTGCTGCAAAAGAACTTTTGTCTTTAACTCTTTAGTTTTTTTCTCCACTTTATCCTTCTCATCTTTATCCCTATTCTCGTAATATTGTGCAGTAGCTAATATCTGGGCCGAAGAAGAGACAGCCCATGAACTCTCAGAGTCCTTTAACTTATTAGAAAGTTCAGGAAGCAAATTAAAGACAAATTTATCCACAAACAACCTTTGACCACCCTCCGTACTCATATCCTGACCACTATGATCAATAAACGTCTCTTCAAACCGAGTGAAGAAATCAGATACACTCTCGTCTTTCTTCTGCTTACATGCTGCTAACTTATCCCAATTCACTCGTAAAGCGGGCATCATTGTTTTCATCAAATTAATAATTCTACCTGGTAATTCTGAAACTAGAGGTTCAGGTTTAGCACCTCCCTCCTGTCTACCATCTGCAGCAACAATATTCGCCCAGGTATCACCTAATTCAGCAGCATGATTCTCATGACGAATCTTCGCCCACAAGGGTTGATGGACTACATTACCCATCAACATATCGATGTCAGCTAAATTCATAATACACGCTTCAACTGTCTGGGACAACTCCTTGTAATAACCAGCAGGATTCTTACGAGGGTCAGGTAAGGTCTGCTTAAGAGCCAAGACCTCTGCTCTCTTCCAAGGGACATGTACCCATACTCGCTGAAAATGAGCCGGAGTGGCAACAATACCCTGATTTACATTAGCCTGAACTGCTTCTTTCCATACTGGAGGAACTTCTCTCATAGGGTACTGTTTCACTTTCCTCCTAACAGAGGAATCAGGTTCATACAATGTCTGAGGCGGAAGTCTAGATCTGAAAGCAAGTATTGTCTCTACGGCATCTGTAACATCAGATTCCACTATCATCCCTTTGGCAAAATCTGACTGAACATCGAGCACATCCTGCGGAATCGGACCCAACTCATTATCTTCCCATTCCTGACGCAGAAAAGTACACATTACATCAAAAACATACCGTTGCTTAGGCGGTTCCCACTGAAAGAAAACATCCATAACTGCTGGCAAATTATACCTCGAAGCATTTAAAATCCACCTACGAGCCAACAAATCCAACACTGTCCGTTCTTCAGAACTAGGAAGCTGACTACGACTCTGCTTACGTTCCGAAACAGGGGTCATATTCAGTGACCCAAACAATGGTGACAACAAATTAGAAACAGTCTCTGTCATTCGTTTTCGAACAGAAGGAGAAGAAGCAGACATAAGAACAGGAGAATAAGTATTCTGAGGCAAGGAAGGTGTAGGGACAAGAACAGTAGAAATCGAAGATGCAGAAGCAGAAGGCAAAGGAGTTTGAGGCAAAGCTGATAAGACTGGCGACCCTAGAATGGGTTGCGCAGGAGGAGGCAAAACCATCTGTGGAGCACCGGGTGGCTGAACAACAGCAGGAGGTTGAACAACAAAGGGTGGAACAACCGGGGGTAATTGAGGCGCAATAGCACCCTGCACATAGGGAGGAGGCAATCTCAGTAAATGAGAGATCAAAGGATCTTTTTCAGGGTCTTCCATCACTTTCGAAGGAGAAGACGGCAAGGCCGGATAACATTTATCTATGGCCATGCAACGCTGTCTATCTAAGACTTCACTCGCACGCTCTTCTCCATCTTCCTTAAACTGTCTAGCAGCTTGTAGTACTGACATATTTTTATCTTTCCTATCTCTCTTTGCTTGCTTAATTTCTCTCTGTTTGGCTTCCTTACGCCAAAGGCGGAAAGAGTCAAACATTGCCGGCCGGGCTTTCTTCTTAAATAGCTTAATTTCTAGATTGTCTAAAATCTCTGTTTCAAAACTACCATGTGGGGGCCATTGTAAAACACCATCTTTTTTAGTGTAGCGGACCCATACTTCATTATAAGTAATAGGGCCTACTCCATGTTTTGAGTACAATTCATAAGTCGGAGTTCCAACCGGAGGTATCGGACATGAATCCTCCAATCGGGAATCCCTGTTACTACCACAAACAAACCAATTACCAATTTTACCAAAACTAGGCATCTTGCTCACTAGTCTGGTTTCAAACTTCAAAGGGAATCAAAAAAATGATATACTTTGTAAATATACAAGCCCTTTGGCTTTGGATACTGCAGCAGCCAAATCAAAACCAATCAAATCAAAACCAAGGAACCAGACAAAGTCGTGGGAGCGACCCACTTATACTTAACTAAATATCTGTCACGCCACCAGAAGACCGTCTATCGTCTCGCTTTACAGACATCAATCGGAGGGTCCAAGACAAGGCGACAGTCAGGGCAGCAGTCCTTCGCAGCCGTTGGAAAGCGGGAAGCCTCGCAGAAAAGTCCTTTGGTCCACGCCGACATGCAGGGGTCGATGAAGTGGGGGCCCTCCTCCAGAATTTCCTCACGTGGCTCCTCGCAAACTTCGGGCTTGGACCGGTACCACTGAAGTCGGCCCGCGTTGGTCGCGCCAACTGAAGAACCGGGTTTTCAAGTACCCAGCGGCGTCAGGGACACGCCCAGAGTCCTCTAGGTTCCCTTGCCTTGGTATACAGAGACAGACAGAATACTTCTTGGTGGCGTCAGAGATTAAATTTATTAGCTGCAGCTAGTAGCAGAAATCCCAGTAATACAGCCGATGTACAACTCAAGAAACTGCTCAATTTTACTAAGGCGAGACATCCCTATTTATACACAAAAAGGTACATTTAAAATGCACACCCCTGCACCAAAATTCAACCAATAGAAAGTACATGACATCACACAGCATCATACAGTAAAGCTCATTTTACAGTGTCCCAACCCACAAGTTAATATTTAGGCATATCTAAAATATTAATCTGAAAAGCCCGCACAAACATTTAATTGAAAGCGTAACCCATGAAATGAAGGAACAATAAAAAAAGTAGTTTCAGATAATATGCAAGATTAACAAAGACGTAAAGAAACTTTAAAAGTTAACAAATGTCTTGAATAGTGATTGGAAAAAGTAAATAACGATCTTGCAGGGAAATTGGCTTGGCAGGGTCAATTCCTAGGTGAAAGGCCAGCTTCTAAAATTAACTCCAGCGCACGAAGAAAATCCCTGGTTAATGTGTACATGTGATTAACAACAGGTCAGATTGCTTGGCTCACAAACTAACTTCTGAAGCCTACATAAAAAGCAACACTAGATGGCAGTCACGACACATAGCAAAAACCCAAGTTTCAGAAAAGAAAGTCTTTGAGAAAAGAAAACATTTAGATGTTGTTTAAGATAACACATGCGCAAGGAAACTTAATGGTTAACAAGGTCCTAATCAGTAATTGGAAAACTCAGTCAACCATCAGCTAGTGAAACTTAGTTTTACAAAAGGTCAGTTCCAGGTGAAAAAAAAGGTTACTCTCTGCAGTTCATTCAGAGACAGAGAAACCCAAATTAATATATGCACGAAAAGCCACTTGTTCGCTGGGCCCACAGCACTGGCCTACGTAAGGGCAAGATTAAAATGCAGACAGGTTTGAGAATTTCAGAACCACAAGTTGCTTCAAGCTGTAGTTTCATTATCAAGCATTTCACACTCCCTATCTTCAGACGTTTGAGCCTGGCCTTCAGATGTAGTCTGTCCCGTTAGTTTCCTCGGGCAGAAATTAGTTATTTTATTTTAGCCCAGATTTTAGTACAATGATACTCATCATTAGCTTTTAGTTTGCCAACGCTGATCTTTACTGTGTTTTCCTTCCCTTTGGTAAGGCTGATGATAATCACTTATAAACTCTCATTGAGCGCCTTGGGGACATTTGCCTGTCATCATGCTTTAATTTCTTGTTGAATGTCATATTACACACCAGAGCGCTGTTCTAAGTTTTTTTTGGGCTGAAAGTACTCAGAATACTGTATAATGAATTAGTAACCAGTTATATTAGAGTAGATCAACTTTCTTGGGATACCAAACCTGTATTCCCAGTGCCCAGGAGATTGACTTCTTTTAGACTTCTTCAAACTTAGATAAAAAAACATAATGCTCATAGACCGTATTCTTGAGCTGTCACATCATATGTCGTATCACATTACATAAAGTAATCCTAAAGTAACGGACTGCCACAGTTCTTAAGGTACTTAAATACTTTCAGGGGTTATGACACATTTACGCTGTTGCTAGGCTCCTAGGTACTTGTTGCAAATGGTTTGTATTTTAATGTTATGGGCAGCTTCCAATTTGCAATAATGAAAAACGCATAGTAGAGTTCAACAATACCAGCAAGTAGAGCTGAAATATCAGCAGGGGCAGGGACCCTCTACCCTTACTGCTACAAGCCGTACTCTCTGGTAGGTGACACCTGAAAACATCATGGTCCGTAAGTATTTAGTTAACTCTGATCAAACACACTTTATAGGTCTCTTTGACTGCCGTTCTCATCTCAACCCGCATGTGATCCTTACAATAGTCTCTTTAATGACATTTTTATTTTTATTTTGAATGAATGTCACCACCTTAGCAACCTCAGTGGGGATATTTATTAAGTGCCCAATACACAAATCTGTTTGTGCATCCAGGTACAAAGTAGATCTGCAAACAGCAGAATTCTCAGCAGAAATACCCCAATGCTTGCAAACAGGACCAGTTGCAACACTCTGTGGCTTAGTTTTTCTTCAAATGCAGAGCTATAAAAACTCAGTTCTAAATCTTGTCCCTGCATGAAGAATTGTATTCATTGGCACTGTGGTTCACACTTTTCTCTGTAATGGATGTGTTTTGCGATTATTTTGTCAGTTTATCACCACTAACTAAAATGTCCCCGTTTTCTTGCATTCCGCTTTGAGATTACAGCTCCCTGGTGGTTCTGTACTGGCTGGAACCCGTCCACGAACGAGGGTTTTAATAATGCAGCAGCAAAATTGTACTCTCCCCACTGCCAGTACGCCAAGTTCTGCCGGCACATCTTGCACTTCTGATTTTGTTCTACATTTTTAGCCTTCAAACTATTAGGAGATTTATAGATTCTTTTCGATATGAAGTTACCCAGCGTACTACTCAATAAATATGAATGCATAGGCAGGTTAAAGTCGTGCATTACTTGTTACTAGACCGTCAGAGCTGGGCGCACTGAACAGAATTATGTGATAGTTGGTCCCTGGGCCGGGCTGGGAGCACTAAGCAGCCCTGGCAAATTTGTCAGCCCAGAACCCAGCGGGTTGGGAGCTGGGGGCTGCACATGCGAAGAACTGCTGATTTTGTTACTGGAGGATATTAAAGTTCCGCTGCAAAATTGGCCCTCTGTAAAAAAAATATAGAACGGCCCACACCACCTCAAAACCAGCCGCCACCCTTCCAGCCTCCCGGATAAACGCCCAATACCCGGTACGGCCAGTCCAGCCCTGGTTCATCCTAATATTATTGTTATTAATATTTATAATCTCATCTATTTTTTTATGTCACTTTATACAGACTATATGTCCTCCTTGCATCCTCGAAACAACAGTGGATCTCTTGCACCATTGATTGGTTCCCCATTTACTGTTCCCATTTAGAGAGACGATTTTTAAGTCAGCGGTGGGATTCAAACCAGTGACTTCTAGCTTACACCCAGATCTCTGCAATGTGTGGTGAAGTTGCTGAGCTGTTTTATCAGCATTAATTAAATTCAAAACACCAACATTTTCAGGTAGAGTCCTATTGCTTAGAGTTTGAAAAGCAAACAATGAATTAGCACTTTTATCTATTAAAACAAGCTATTATTTCTCCTACTTAATTTATAAACATACGGTCAGGTTCATGTCTGACAGTTCTTTCAGATTCAATAATGTATATCTTTTTCATCCTATTAGAGTTCACACCATTGTAGGCAGAACTCTCCCAGGACATGTGGCCATAGCCGCTTCTCCGATGGCCTCATTGATAACGTTTGGATTTTTCATGATATAAGCCCTCTGGAGTTTGTAGCTACACTTTTATTCTTAGAATATGTCAAAGGCAGCCACTAATTCTCCTGTTAAGCTCCAGAAACCCAGAGTTTTGAATTGTCTTCCTTCCCCATGAGGGAATTACATTCTTCCTTGTACCCAAGGCAAAAAACAGAAAAAATAATTATGTAATCTGTATACAGCACAAATATTCTTCAAAGTTTTCCTTTTATTCCAATTACTATTGATTTTAAAACAAGGTCATAAACATCAATTTTCACAACGATTCAGCCAACGCGTTTCGTCCTTATAAAGGATTTCTTCGGGGCTGTTAATTTAAACAAACAAAAAATACACATCAATAGACAGAAACCAAGAACATGTATGACACATCACATACTATACATCCATTAAAAGGCTAATCTTTTTAACCACTTAATTACATTAAGGGTACAGTACACAAAACAAACAAAAGCGAACAAGAAGCAAGACAGACCAAAATTGTTTGCTCATTCAAATTATTATTCTCCAAACATACAGACGACATTTTTACAAAGTTTTCTTATCTGTACAACATGTCAAAGAACGTGTCAAAAGACATCCTTTCGCAGGCTTATGTAAATTGCCACAGAGAGACAGGTTACCTAGGGATACTAGGAGGTAGAAGAAGCAGGAAAAGAAAGAAAGATAAAGAAGTATTACAATTAAACAAAGCAAAAGCCAACAGCTTGATGGTCGTGCTATGTAATTTCAGGTAGGGGGAGCTTAGAATATTCAGAAAAAATCTCAGGTTAATGGTTAAAAAAAGTGCAGAAGGAAAATGTGTTACCGAACCTTTATGCCAACAGGGCCATGCTGGCTAATATAGTGCAAATAGACGCAGTAAAATACCCACCACTGAAAATTTGAATAAGTCAAACTCAGCGAAAGCGAGTAAATAGCCGGATCAGCAGCCTATATGTCGTTCCACATTGAAATCACGGGTATCTGGAATATCAACAAAATGTAGGCGTAGGTTACACACCAGGCTCAAATGATAGGCCACTAGGTACAATGATAACGAGCATGCCCAGATCAAGTAACCATACTTACTCGATATCAAGTGTATAGACAAAGTTTCTCATAATCATGAAAAACAAGAAGATATAAGAATCAAGGATGTCTGGTAGATCCACTGATGGGGCACGGATGACTACTCGAAATAGTACGTAAAAAGGATCACGCCTGAACTGGTCGATACTGGGTTCTAGGAGATGGGAATGAAAAATCAAGAATTACACTCCATCAGTTAATGGAAACTAACTTTAGAGAAATGCTCAGATGCCATACTTACTAAATATCAGCCAATATGCTGATTCCTTATAATGGAGGGAATATACAAAGATACAGGTAGGACCCCCAAGGAAAGGGCGCGCATATGAGCATGGATCTTCCAAGCCTAATTGTTATGACCCTGTTCAATTACCTAAAAGGACAGAGGCAACCATAAGTTTCATTAAGACCTCATTTCAAGATCGTATAAGGCTTGAGAATAAGAGTAAAAATACCCACTTAAATTATAAGCGAACAAAACAATGCTAAACAAAATAATTTCCCCAACGAGATTAGCAACTGAAATGTGCATCTCTCCTCTATTCGGGAGATCTATCGGTCTAAGAATCACACAAGTTTATTCCTGATTTCCCTCCTTCTTGAAAGTCAATAGCATTGTTAGATCTATCTTTCAATTTGACAAACGTAGTATAGCTCTACACCAATCTACGGTATACCAACTTAATATGATTATGGTTAGTAACTACCAATATACCACAGCATCAAGCTCCAATACTTACATAAAGCATTGTATCATTAGCCCCAACAAAGTGAGAAGCAGACCCAATCTGTGTCACTTCAAATATATTCTATGTGCTCAAAGTCAATACTGGCAGCCTATGGATAAAACGGAAACAATAATGAGCCTAAAAGCTGGTGACCCGAGCTTCTAATAGGTAAAAACTTGGTTCCACTGTCAGGCTTGTTTGTTTACGCATTATATATGATCACATTGATGTGGCACACACTTGTTTGCATCTGGTGGGAGGTTCCTGGTTGGAGATGGTTCACAGCCAGAAAATGCTCAAGATTCTTCTTAGGTTACTCATGTGAAAGGCTGGCAGTTTGTTGTTGTAACTTTTCATCATCCCCCAGCATTCTGATCCATCCAAGAGTGTGGACAGATGTTGATGCTGTACTGAGATTAACACCACCTTGATTAGTGAAGTGTTTGAGATGTTGACTGGCATGGCATGACTTCTGATTTCTTCATGGTGATCATCAGGCCCCCTTGCTGTGCATAGATGTTAAGGCGATTTGTCTTTTCCTGCCTATGCTGGTGTGTGTGTGAGAGCAAGGATAAGTGCTCTGCATAGTCGATGTCCTCCAGTGTAGAGAATAAGAACCATCAGATCCCTTTGGCTTTGTTTTATGTTGTGCATCGCATCATCTAGTCGATGACTATGCTGGTGAGCAATGCGAATGTTGTGCATTCATGTCTCACACCGGTCTTGACTTGGGAGCTATATTCACTATATCCAACTTTGCAAGTAGAATTATCATAGAAGCTCTTGACGAGAACTACCTGCTGCTCTATGCCAAAGGCTCTTAGTATAGCCAAAGGCTATTTTGGTGGATACTATGAAAGGCTTTCTCAAAATCAAATAAATTGATGTGTAGTTGTCTCTGCCATTCCATGCATTGCTCTATGATATTGCCTAGAGTAAGGATCTGTTCAATCAACACACCCTCTGCCATGGAACTCAGCCTGTTCATTTCTTTCCTGCTTGTCTACTGCATCAGAAATGCACTGTATAATTATTTTCTCCAGATGGATGGACAAAAGGATGATTCCACGCCATTAGTTACAGTTGGCTAATGCTCCCTTCTTTGAAATCTTGGCGATGATACCTTGGTTCCAATCATCTGGTACTTTCTTTCCCTCCCAAATCGAGGTAAACTGTGGTTGGAGGATCTTGACTGAGGTGTCAGAGTCTGCCTTGAACATTTCTGCATCCAGGTTGTCTTGTCCAGGAGCTTTTCCATTCTTGAGAGATCGGATGGCAGTGACAGTTTTTTCTTTCTATGGCAGTTTTAACATTCAAGTCTGTCTCTACTTCTTGAATGTCCCATTTGCTTGTTGTTACTAGTCTGTTGAAGACTTCTTTGAAATGCATGGCCCAGCATGCTTCCTGCTCTTTTACAGTTGCCTGTCCATAACAGGGGTGCTGTATGTTGCCCAAGATTTACCAGGGACTAGCCTTGTGTTCTTGAAGACCAACTCTACTGCTTGCCTCCTCTACTGGTTACCTCCTCTGCTTGGCTGGCAAAATTATCAATGTGTGCCTGTTTGTTTGCTCTTGTCATTCTTTTGACTGCTCTGTGTGCTTCTGTGTACTGTTGCTTGTACTTCTCCTGTAGCCTCTCAGCTTTGGCCTCTATGAGTTTCTTCCATCCTTTCTTCAATAGCTTGCTATGTGTCTTGTCTTATCTATTCTTTCCTCTTCCTTGTCTTGGTCTCCAGGCATGTTTCATGTTTCATGCTCTTCACAAATATTGAAGAGACCATTTCTTGTTAACTGCATCTGCAGCTGGCTCATATTGATCTTTCGTGAACTTCTTCGTCTTGAAAGAGATAGAACTTGCATTTAATTTGTAAAACAAATGCCTTCTGTCTTGTGGTCCTGTAATTTTGCCACATTGAAGTGCCGTTGCCTGATATTTTGTGTTCTATTTCTCTGAGCTGCAGCTACACAAGATAGGCCACTAGACAGGTATCACAGCCAACACCCCCTCTCCTCCTCACTCTGACATCTTAAGGAGAGCATCTCCAGGTTCTGCTTACCAGGTGGTCAATCTGGTTTCTGCCTCTGTCATTGGGTGAGCACTAAGTTAGTTTGTGAATATCACAATGGGAGAAGAGAGTCCCTCCTATTACCACATAATTTATGGTGCTAAATTCCAACAGCCTTTCTCCATTGTCATTCAGTGTTCCACCACCTTCCTTTCCTATGGCACTGTCATGGTTCATGTTATAATTTCTCACTTTAGCATTCAAGTCTCCCATCATAAAATATACAGGTACTGGTACAGCAAGGCTTTAAGTTCAACTTGCATCTTTTGGTAGAATATGTCCTTGGCTGTTTCTTCTACATCGTCTGTTGAGCAGAGCACTGGATGATGGTGGTTTGGATGTGTGCATTATAATCTGGCTCTGAAGAGTCTGCTGTTGACAGACTTCTACTCAATTAGACATTTCTCTGTCCCTTAGCTTAAGATAATGGGTACTTCAATGTGATTGTGGCCAATGTCTCTTCCAGAGTACAGTACCATCTCTCCTGTAGTGGTTTTCATTTTGCCAAATTCAGTCCACTTACTTTCACTGACACCCAGGATGTGTAGGCTGTAGCGCCTCATCTCAGATGCTACTTGAGACCGATTTCCTGAGTCTTACATAGTCCGTACATTCCAGAATCCAATTGTGGTATTGCACTTGTTACTCATAACTTCTGTCATCCTGTTAGTTCTTTCCTTGTGGCTTTGGTTGCTGTCAATCATGCATGTCTCTTGCAGTTAGTTTGGAAGTGCCAGAAGACTTAGTGGTCCTTGCACCTGTTTCCGTAACAAATACTTTTTATGAAACAAAATTTTGAGCCTTGTGTCCAACCCCAAACCTGCAGGACCAGTAGATTGCGCTTCATCTGATCTCAATTTTTTAACCTGTGTAGCTTTGGTGACCTCGCCAGGAGAGTAAGCTCCGGCCAGCATAGCTCTCCAGGCCACTGGGACACACAAGCCCCTCAAGCACTCCAAGGTGTCAATCCTCCGAGGACAATTTTGCCTTTCTAGTGCCCCTGTACAGTTCTTTTTGCATGTGCACGACCTACTATTTAGTAATAAAACATTGACCAATGTTTTCACATCAATGTTTTGGTTACTCAGTGTTGGTCAAGTGATACATTAACTGTGTATTGCACGAGGGTTTGCGAAGTTGCTAACTATGTCCAAGTTCTATGTAAAACTTCACTGTTTTAATAATGTATTACTTTTTACGCTGATGTGTATTTATTTGTGTGACCATTTTTGTTAAAAGATGGAACATGCAGAGAAACGTTTGCATGCATCATCTCTGCAAAACTTAAACGTATAGGGAAAATGGCAAAACATCTGCAATTTGGCCCTTGAAAAAAGATCTTTGCATACCGATAGCATTGTATATATCACCGCTATAGACCTGTAAAGTCGCTCCCCCTGAAATTGTCTAGGGAGCCCATTCAATTTCCATTGCTTAAATCTCACGCTTTCCACCTGGCTTTAACAGTCATTATTATCGTTCTGTACGTATTATAGAATTGTTGACCCGTTAAAGCAGTGCAGATTCCACTAAGTTGTCTAATATTTATCTTGTATAAGATGTGCGTTGCCACTAAACACCAGTTCTTTAACGCCCATAATTGAGTACATTATAGTTATTTCTCAGTACTTGTAAGCTAAGTACAATTGGATTATATCTATTTTTGACAAATGAGATAGACTTCAGTATGGAAGATAAAATGTTCGAAATAGGTAAGTTAAATTATAAATTAAGACAACCCCAACTTCTGAGTATAGATAGTTCAGCACTGCATGCTCCAATCTAGTATTTCATAGCTGAAAATGATAGTCTCTTTCATTTAGGGCTGCAATAAAGTTTATCGTCAGTACCAGGCTGGTTATTGGCCGCAGCCCTTCTTTTCTATTTTGTTGTTCTTTCTGCAGGGACAACTTAGATAGCTACCTAGGTAGCTCTCTTCATCTGTTGCAGAAATGTCACGTGAAGCCTCGGGGAGAGTAGATCGGATCTTCACATGCATGCTAGGTGCTCGCAGTCTTTCAGAATGCTGAGAGAAGCTGGAAGTGACGTACAGTCGGCAGCCTCCATGTACTGCGGCGGCGCTGTGTAAACAGGCCCATATCTTTTAATATTTGGTAATGATAATTGCCAGCTCTGTGCAGATTATTTCAACAGCATGGAATTGGTCCAGAACTTGGCATACGAACAAATACATCGCAAGTCAAGAGGGTAGACAGTCCTCTTGTACCCTGACTGCAACGTTTTTTCTCCACATCGCCCCCACTTGTAGGAACTGTTGGTGCAATCACCACTTAGGTAATAAATGCTAATGACATGTTAGGGACTGCACAGCCATATAGTATGTGGAATTCCCTTCCTGGCATAACGCAGAGGTTTACTTGGAGGCTGCCTCATTACTCGGCATGTTTGCCACCCATTTGCCAACTGGCATAGCAGGATCACTCTCAATTAAAAAAAATATATCCCCCCCCCCCTTGTTTTCAAAGTCTAAACTCAAAACAGCAATGTCCCTGATGTGCTGGGAATGTTCTCCCAGTTCCTGAGGGATATATAAGTATGTTCCATTCCTTGAGCTACAATAATGCACATATCAACACAGCATGAAAGAAGCTGTTAAGTGTGAAGTCAGTGAGATGATCATAAAAGAGGACATTTACAAAGGCTGAGCCCAATTGATACTCCACTGTCAGGAACATAATGGTTCTACTGTGTGGATGCCCAGTTACTGCTCAACTCTAAATGAGGCCATCAGTCCAGAGATGTTTTAAGGCATGGGCAAAATAGGCAATTGTCCAGGGCCCCCACCTTGCAAGGCCGCTGAGAAAGTTATCTTTGTGTCACTTCTACTTCTTTACTTCAACCACGCTCCCACTAACTGCCTATCTCTCGCCCCTTTCTTTCTCTATCCAGTGTCCTTCACAGGATTTGTGGAACAGCAGGCAAGACATATATGTTTTTGTGTACCCCCAGTAAAATTCAATATTGTTTGGCATCATGTGAGCTTGAATTAGCAGAAAATGTGTAATAAATGTCACTGTTGTCCGTGCAGGGGCCCCACAATTATGTCATGCCCGGGGCTAAAAAAATCCTTTAAGTTTCACTACCTTAGTTTACATGTCTGTTTATTGCTCTTACACTATGCTTCTTTTTGTCTTGGTCTCATAATTACTTTTAATTTTTTATTTCCCAGAAGCTGCTATAAGGTGATAGTCTAGACTGTGCACTGAACCTAAACCTGTCTTGTCACTTTGGTGCCAATACAAAGTTTGTCTTGGGATGGTTGCCTCTCCACCATTGTGTCCTTGCCAAGAGTGAATTACTTGGAAATTTGCTGCATTTCGTCTTATTTTCCACTTCTGATGGTTTCAATTTCATACCACAATAAATAACTAATAATCATCTCACTTCTACAAGTGTGAATATTCTGACCACTGCGGGTCACCCAAAGTTACACCAATTTCAATGGTGGCAGATAATATTCATTTTTAATGTGTATTAAATTATTAAACACCGTTTGTCTGTTTACCTCAAAATTTGATAGACAGCCCCACCATGCAGTAGATTTTCAATAGAGCCAGTGTTGAGAATACAGTGCTGATGCCGGACACTGGAACCCACCGGCTCAAACTAAGCACTTGTGTCAATGCTCTAGAGCGACCTGCGATTAAGTCTTCCATCAGTGAGGAAGTTTTGCCTTACTTACTTTCTCTTTTAAACTTGTTTTAATATAGTTTTGTTGTGTTTTTATTACAATATTATACAATACTATACTCATGTATGTATGCTTCTAATGTAGTAAAATTCGTTACTTTATAGCAGTGGCAGATGTTTCTGAAAATGGAGATGTTATGCAGCATATTACTTGTCGGTGTTAAAAGGAAAACTCCTTGTCTCATGAATCAAATATTGGTTTGCAGGCAGTCTGATCGTAGTCAGTTACTTTCTACGATTTGTTTTGATCTGAATTTTTTAAAATAAGTTTATTGAATAATGAATTAGTGTAAATACGGCAGGCCTTCCAATCCCAGCATCCATCCCTAAGTGCCTACTGTGATTCAACGTTCAAACTAAAACAGAGCCCTTGTCTGGAAATGGAAATTACACCACAGAAACCGCTTGCCTCTTTTGAGGAGAACTCCTAAAATATACAGAGAGTCAACTCATGTAGAGCGCAACCAAGTCAAGATGTCCTCATAGTCTCCACCGCTTAAATTGCATAAAGCAAGCTGATAAGGAAAATGTACAATAGATGAGTTGTTAAAAGTGCCTTAAAATGTGAGTGGGATGGTTCACGATTCTGGCCATTTCTGAAGGAGCGGGTACAAGGTTGGGCCTGTCACTTTGACCTAGAACTTTTTTTATACTATACTTTAAGGCCTCAAAACACACCTTTTTAAGTGGTAGATTTGTCAATGTTCTGCATCCTGTTTACCAGCTGTCAATTACAAGGTGGGCTGGGAGCCTAGGATACCATCAATCGAAGTGAAGAATCCATGCCTTCTTCCACACAAGTGGTTTGCAAAGCACCCACCAATAAGAATCAGGTGGTAGTACTCACATGGCTCCTGAGAATGCCTCTGCGCCATCTACATGAATAAACATCGGTCATCATTGACATAGAATCAAAAGACAAATATGACTGGAAAGGCGTTTAGAGGGTGGATAGCTGTAACAGACGAGAAGGATTTAATCCCAGAAGATTATGCTACTATATTTTCTGCCATTTCTAAAGACTGTAATGGAGGCACAGATGACAAGTTCAACAACCTTGCCCACAGCTTGCTTCAGAGAGTTCTTCACTACACCGGCTCATGAGATCATGTATCCCTCCGTGATGATTTGGTACTTATCCCTTTAAAACATGCAATTTGGTTACCCACTTTCAACTCCGAGATGCTGGCAAGGGTTTTATGCATGGTTGCCCCAAGGGTATTTTACCTCCTCTTCCTTTTGACTTTTGGCATGTACACATATATACTATATGTCATTGCATATATATGTCATGTATACTATGTCATTGTAAATGTTAGATAAGAGTAGCATGATCCACCTGTACTTGATAAGCCAACAAGGCATGCCAGCCAATATCCTAAAGTTCTTGGATAACGTGTTTTATTGACTGAAGGAACTTTTCCTCTTACCAGAAAAACAATGATTCTGGCACAGTGCAGCAGAGAATGGCCAGTGTCCTTTACCTATAATACAGATTCCTAAGTTCTAAAGACTCAAAAGTAACACTCCCTTTCCAAATAAATGCAGTGGTCATGAGTGCCATTTTTAAGTCTCCATGATTGTAAAACAATACCTTTTCCTAAATTCCAATTATCATATTGAGCCAACCGAAGCCAGAGTCTTGTCAAACATAGATTATTACAGTATAGATTACTCTGTCATACCAAAAACAGCTAAGACATAGGCTTCATTGATTGCAGAACCAAGCAGGTAGACTATGCTTAAACTAAGCAGCTAAACATGCGTATGCCTGAAAATGCATAAATATAAAGAACCAGTGTAAAATACACTTCATGTATACTCCGTGCTATCCAGTCTCATGTTCAAAGAGTCCTGTACACTGTGTATAAAGCTGATGAGAGCAATAAACCAGGGTATATGCAGAAACAGCCCCCTCATTAAGAGCTGACACGACAACTAGGATCGGCAAAAGCACACACACCGTCATCCAATGAATGAATGATTAGACAGAATGCCTAAGCTTTTGGGGAGGTGTCATAAGTACAGTTTTCAAAGCATCATAATACCATCCCATCAATTCTAAAAATAGAACCAGAGTGAATAGCTTTCCAGAATACTTATGATAACCCTTTAAAGCAAGCATATGAATAAGTACTAAATGTTGTAAACAAGAAGTGCACACTTGTGGGTAGGATCACCTAAACCCATCCTGGCTGACTACATAAGCCATGAATAGACCGTTGTCCTGCCATTCAACCCCCCTTATTGGTAGCAAGAATTTCTTAATCCTCCATTGATTTCGGTCTTCCCTGGACAAGCTTGGAGATAGTAAATTCACAAAGATTACAGCAATTGAAGATAGCCAAAGGCTCCCCTCCTTTTAATAAATGTTGCCTTACCCCCACCTTCTGATAGCTATTCTGCAGCTACTTTAGAATGGCATTGCAGAACTATAACTCTTTAACCTGATTCTATATAGTACTATATCAGAACTTACTTAGTTATGTTATTTCTGTAAGTAAGTGCTCACAAATTGTTAAATGGCGTACCTTTAGAGCCATGTATAAAATTGATATCAGGCATGGGCAATGTTACTGCTGTATCCCCTTCGTTTTTAAATAATGGACCTGACGTTCTGATCCTGAGAGAGACTTAGTTTGCTCCCTTCTCCAAATCCTTAACTCATTTCCTGTTATCAGGAAATTATAACTTACTTCACTTCTTGATAAAAATGATAAACTGCAATTGACGCCTGAGGCTTGAGCCGGGCGGTCACTCGTTTCTCTTGTTACCTGATTTTAAAACGTACAGCGAGCACTTGCCCTTTGTGTCCTCTCCCCTCCCTGCACCAGTGCGCGGATTTAGTTCGACGCTTGTTGTCTCCACCGAATTTACGGTGAAGACTTTATTTTATTTCTCTTTTTAAAATAAACAGATTTCACTTACCGAATTTAGCGCTTCCTTCCCCCAGAGTGTCCGGCCGATTTCAGGGCTGTTCTACCTGATTTCAGGGCTGTTCTACCTGGGGCACGGGCGGAGTTACAGCGGCGGCCATCTTGGGTAGGGCTATCCTCCCTTGGGGCGATAGTCACCAGTATAAAAACAGGAGAATTTTCTACCCGCGAGAATACTGCAATTGACGCTTGAGGCTTGAGCCGGGCGGTCACTTGTTTCTCTTGTTACCTGATTTTAAAACTTACAGCGAGCACTTGCCCTTTGTGTCCTCTTCCCCCCCTGCACCAGCGCGCGGATTTAGCGCGACGCTTGTTGTCTCCACCGAATTTAGGGTGAAGGCTTTATTTTATTTATTTTTTTAAATTAAACAGATTTCACTTACCGAATTTAGCGCTGCCTTCCCCCAGAGTGTCCGGCCGATTTCAGGGCTGTTCTACCTGGGGCACGGGCGGAGTTACAGCGGCGGCCATCTTGGGTAGGGCTATCCTCCCTTGGGGCGAGAGTCACCAGTATAAAAACAAACGGCTATGGCTCCGCGCAGCGGACGCGTTCAGCGGGCGCGCCGTATTCGCGCCGGAGTCAAGCCAGAGTCCAGCCCGTCTGCGCCCGTCCGCGACAGACCGGGGCGCGGGGCGAGTCCCCCTAGTCCTTCGGTGCCATCTGACGAGCTGGCACCGCCCAGGTCTAATCTACATTATACTAAACAGGAGCTACTGTTCCTACGCCCAAGCGTTGCAAACAGCTGTGGCCATTCTTTTCAAGCTGATCTACTACCCCTGTGATGTGCTATCTGTGATCAGACCTTCCAACTCCCTAGGAAGAACAAACATGCAATACTCAAACCGAACATGCTATTGTTAAACTGCAGGTCGATGAAAAAACATAAACTCGAAATACATGATCTATTAATTACAAATAGTCCTGACGTGCTTTTTCTCACCGAGACGTGGATGGACGAAGACTCGTCTCCTAAAGCGCTCGAGGCCACTCCTCCTGGTTACTGTCTACTGCGTCTAGATAGACATAAACAAAGAGGGGGGCTAGCCCTCATTCATAAGTCTAAGCTAGAATGCACCTTGGTGAAGGCCACGTTACCTAACAGCGAAAGTGGCATATTCACTATCAAAATTTGACCGAGAAACGTCATTAGTGGTCTGTTGGTGTACCGCCCGCCTGGTGTGGCGGGTCAGTTTGGTTACCAGCTTTTAGATTGTATTACTCAGCCGGCACTCCGATACAAAAAATTAATCATTCTAGGCGATCTAAATCTCCATTTTGATGATAGGGAATGTAGGGAGGCACAGGATGTGGCTGCAGCATTGACATCTTTGGGACTTAATCTACAATCTACTGCCCCCTCACATCTACTCGGGCATCTCCTGGATCCCATCTTTGCTAACTGGGAGGGCATTAAAGTCTCCTCTCCCGTTAGAATAATCTGGTCAGATCACTATAACATACCATTCTTTGTAGAAAACATCCCTCTAGAAAATAGACTTCTTAAACCCCCCCCCCCCCTGAAACGGAGAAAATGGAAAGCTTTTGATCAAGAAGCATTTAGATGTGCACTACAAAAAAATCCCCCTCCACAAAGTAACTCTCTTCAGGAGGCTTGGAATAGCTATGAAAAATGGGTGTCCACTGCACTGGACAAGATAGCTCCTTGGACATCCAAGCCCCCTGCTAGGCAATCTAAAACCGCCCCCTGGTTTTCGGAAAAACTTAAACTTGCCAGAGCCAGATGTAAAAACTTAGAGCGTAGCTGGAGAAAACACTATATTCCTGAGGATAAACTACATTATAAAAGAGAACTGAACAAATACCATAAATTGGTGAGATCTGAAAAAAGCTGCCACCTCAAAAGCAGAATTGACTTAGCAGATAACCCCACCAGAGAACTTTTTACCATTTATAGAGAGCTTACGGTCCCAACCAGACTGGAAGCTCAAGACACCTATTCGAAAGAACTGTGTGACTCTATTGCTGGGTTTTTTGTAGGCAAGATTGATAAAATCCATGCCACCTTTACGGTGGATGAGACCCACCCGAATAAACATACCGAAGCCAAAAACACCTACACGGGGAATTCTGGTCTCACTAGTTTTATTACTCCTGAGAGGCAAGAGTTATTAAGCATCGTCAACAGCATACAATCTGGCTCGCCTTGCAATCTTTGCCCGCCGGCTCGCTGTAAAGGAGTTATGGAGACTACAATAATCGACCAGATCAGCCTTATTGTGTCGCTCTCCTTTCAAGAATGCCAGGTACTGGATGCGTGGAAAACTGCCCAGGTAATCCCCCTTAAAAAGTAATCCAACATCCACATCTCCCAATTCCAAAACCTGCGTCCTATTTCCCTCCTCCCCTTTTGCGCTGAGATTGTGGAAAAGGTGGTGAATAGGCAGCTCATGAGTTATTTGGAGGAACAATCTCTCCTGCACCCCACACAATCGGGTTTCAGAGCTGGATACTCTACAGAGTCAGCCCTACTCTTTTCAACCGAGGGCCTAAGGCGCATAGTGGATGAAGGAGAGACAGCAGCGTTGGTCCTATTAGATCTCAGTGCAGCCTTTGACACCGTGCTGCACTCAACGCTGCTGTCTCGGCTGTCTGATATGGGAGTGGAGGGACGGGCTCAAGCCTGGATAGAGTCCTTCTTGGTTAATAGGAGCTTTCAGATGCACTGCCCCCCCTTCAAATCCTCTCTCAGGAAGGCAAGCCATGGGGTTCCTCATGGCTCGAGTCTGAGCCCTACCTTGTTTAATATCTATATGGAACCCCTGGCTCGCATAGTTGAGACATTTGGGGTGGGCATTGTCAGCTACGCTGATGACACCCAATTGATGTTCAAGCTTACGCCCGACCACAGAGAAGATGCCACCAATTTTTCTAACTGTCTTTCATCAGTGGCAGCCTGGATGAACAGCAACTGCCTATGCCTTAATGGCGATAAAACCGAGCTGCTGGTAGTAGGGAAAGCAGCTTCAGCATGGTCACACATGTGGTGGCCTGCGGAATTAGGCAGTCCACCCCGTCCTGTGGATTCGGTGCGTAATCTGGGCATAATACTTGACTCAGATCTTTCTTATAAGTCTCATGTCAGTAAAGTGACAGCTAGGTGCTTCAGCATACTGAAAGTTCTCCGTAAGGTTTTAGATCTCCTTCCCATTAATTCCAGAAAGACCATAGTCCACGCATTAGTAACGCCCCACCTTGACTATGGGAATGCCCTGCTTTTGGGTTTGAGCAAAAAAGGACTTCACCAACTCCAGTGTGCTCAGAATGCTGCAGCTCGCCTTGTGCTCAAACTCCCCCGAAGAGCATCAGGGATATCCGCTCTGTCTAAACTTCACTGGCTCCCTGTCAAGGAGCGAATTAAATTCAAGTCCCTATGTTTTGCTCATCGAAGCGCCCATGGCAAAGGTCCTGATTACTTACAAAGTCTTCTTACGATACATCGCCCCATTAGGGATTTGAGATCATCTGGAACGATGATGTTTAAACTCCCCAAAATCACTAGAGCTAGGATGGGTGGATGTTCGTTTAGATATCTAGCTGCCAAGTGCTGGAACGAACTCCCGCTCGATCTTCAGATGGAACCATCTGAAAATAGGTTCCGGGGAAAACTTAACTCTTCTCTTTCCCCGGGTACAACCCCTGTTCCTTCTTCCGCTCCCTCTTGGCTCTCCCTTGTTCATTCCTTTGAGCAATTTTGCAGTATTAAGCGCGGGGACACACTGTTTTTGAGTAACCAGGCGCTTTAAAAATGGCTTATTATTATTATTATTATTATAAATAGGGTGATAAGTTGGCTTTCATTTATGGTCAGGGTAGTTACCATTTAACTTCCTCTCCTGAAAATCCCTTAAATGCCACAACTCTTACTTCTCTCAGGTTATCTCCATTGATTTGAAACGCATCCCTTTCTCCTGTCAGGCAAAAAAAAAATTCTATCACCCACTGGGGAAAAGATGTTCATGGGAGAGCTCATAAACTACATAATCAATTTTTTTTCTGGGGATTTTAAACTCCCTTGGAAACAAAGCAGTGGCATCCATATGTCTCTTAAGTAATTTCTCAATCATAAAACCTTGATACATTTCAAAATGCCAACACACAACACGGGCTCCATACATAAACTGCTGATTTCTGGAGTTGATTGTGACAAGATATCCAGCCCTCACAAATTAAACTGGCCTGATCACTACCTCATACCCTTGACCTTCCAGCTTGTTAACCTTTGTTTCGTGAAAATAATGGAAGGATCTCTACCAGCACAAGGGACATAAAGAATAAAGACAAAATACTGCTTCTTCCCAAAAATAATTTAAACTGTTCTAGATCATCAATGGTCTTTAAAATTTATAGAGCTCTTTAACATTCTTTGAATCTTTAAAAAGATTAAGTTTGAAGGCGCTGCCCAAATACTTTGCTATAAAGTTACAAGACATAGGAGATAAAATGTAAATAAGAATGTCGGAATTTGTAAAGCGCACAGCTACCTCCACCGGAGGGCTCCCGGCGCTGTCCGTATACCGCTTAGGAACCCTTCCTGGCTTTCCTGGGAAACGTCCACTCCTGGGCACCTCCCAGGTGCAACCAGGCATCCCAGCGCTTTTGGGGCCGTTGTGGAGACTAAGCAAGCTATTGCCCAGAGTTGCAGCGTGAGACCCATGATCAGAACAGGCACTGAGGCGAGAATATCCAGTCAGGGGAATTAATGAGCCGGAGACCCGCCGAGGCGGGAATCGAACCCTGGTCCCTGGCCGGAGCTCTGCATCAAGGTCTGCTCTGTTGTAAATTGCTCTAACCATTGAGCCACACTTCTCCACGAGAGATAGCATTGAGCCTTCCTATACCCCCATTCAAGAACTATTTACGCTCTGTATGAAAGCTCCTGACTCCTCCGGGCCTAGCTTCCTTCCTATCTTTAACACAGATGTGAGGGCTGCTATTGCAAATACCAAACACTCTAACTACCCATCTAACATGATACCCCCATTACTAGCAAAAGACCTTGCTGACCACCTCTTCCTAATTTAGCTTGAAATTATAAAGGCCTTTCTAATGAAGGGCTCTGTCCCGGAAGCTCGGACATGTTCTGCTTCTACTCAAAAAATGTAATGCTGACCGTGATCTTCTGGAAACTAAAGAGCCACCACCAAGCTTCCATTTCTTGCAAAACATACGGAACAATCTGTTGCAGCCCAATTAGAAATTGTCACTTTTGTCAACAAAGTACAGGATTTTTTCTTGTCAGGCTTTTGATTTTGTCGTAGCATGGAAATGCCCATGCTCTAAATTGTCAGAGCTATTCTAAGGCTCTTTCATGAAGGGAAAACATGCCTATTAAATCTTCTGAACCTATCTCTTGGATTTCTTTTAAATGGTTTTTTTATTACGTTTTTTCTTTAGTGGTTGCTTAACAACACGTTCAACTAACAATACAGGTCATGTTATATGACATTTTCACAGCATTTAGTACATACTTGGCAGCATTTTACAATTGCATCTTGGTTTTAGCTTACTCATTATCTGTTCCTGGCTTTACATTTACATCTCTTACATGTTTATCATATTCTGATTGGTTCGGAGATAGGATGTGAGTGGTTCCCAAAAGTCTTTTTAAAAGTTGTTGGCAATTCTTCTTCATATGTTTTAAGAGTGTCACTACAGTATATCATGTCCATTATCCAGCGTTTGCTTTTGGGATATGCTTTGCTGTCTTAGTGCATTGGCAGCCACACTGATCACAAATACAAAGAAAGTTGATAGATCACATCAGTACTTAAGTCTCTTTAATGATACACTTTGGAACAACAAGTTTTTGTTCAATACAGCCTGTCTTACAAATTGGCATATTCAAACCCAACTTTTGAACTATATAGTAAGAGCAAAATCCATTAAAATCTGTCTCGCACTCGGTCTCAAACTTCTGCGCTTCAGAAAAATATGTACTGTCAAAACGTCCTTCTCAGCGAATGCCACCAGGAGCTGGAATGCACTTCCTGACCACATCTTTGGTGTACTGCTTCCAGATAGTCCCAGCAGATATCATTTGCAGTGGGGAGCTTTGAAAACCACATAATCCAAGACTCTGATTTACAGTCCCTGATCCTGTGTTAAGCACATTATAATGAAATGGTTCCAAAACATTGCAGGAGTTCTTGGCAACGTTTCGGTTTGATATTCTTACAACGCACACAAACGCAATCTAAACATTCACAATAATCTGTCATACTTACATACATACAATTTTTTGTTATAGGATGCTAACCATTTAATTTATATCCTAGAAATATTTAAGAAACATTTCAAAAATACAATAACATATGTTCATTTACCGAAGACCATATAAGAGTAAAAAAATAGTTTTTAGTATACGCTTTCAAACTTCTCAAGCGACGATCTAAAAATTTACAACAATATTGCTTGCTCTAAGGCAGGTGACCTTAAAAGATAATGACCCAAGTCCTGTACACCACTACTGCACAACTTGGATATTTGTTGTTCTCAAGGAATGCCTTTCCATGTGCCTAAGAATGTCTCAATAGCTGATTTATTCTGCCCTTAATAGGAATATGGTTCTTCTAGCATTGTATTCTGTAGACATAAACACATATAGGTGCATCTTGCGAATAATTGCAACTTTTCATTGACCTACACTATAGTCTATTGATCTTAAAGCTAGCGGGAGAAAACAGGCACTGGAGAAACACTACGAGGCCTCACACCAACAATCAACTCTTAGTGAAATAAGAGATGCCCTAACAGAACACGGTCAATTTGTGGCGGATGAAATCAAATATCTCAGTAAAAAGCAAATCGCGAGAGCATATGGGGAGGGAGGACGTCCGGGGAAGGTGTTAGCGGCCAAAATCTGTGCGGGCCGGAAGTCAACTATCATCACACAGGTGAAGGGAAAGGATGGTGTATCATATACGGATCAACAGGGCATCCTGCAATTCTTTGTTCAAAACTACGGAGAGCTGTACAAGTCATGTCCTGTGGCCACAACGCAAGAAACTCTGGACTACTTGGATGATATCGCCATTGCGTGGCTATCGGACGCACAGAGGCAATACCTGGCCCTCCCGGTCACGGTAGAGGACGTTACTGAGGCGATCCGGTCCCTGCCGAGCGGCAAGGCGCCAGGACCTGACGGATTCACTTGTGAATTCTATAAGAACTACGCGGATCTCCTGGCCCCCCGTCTAGTTGCCATGTTTGGGGATGCACACGAAGCTCAGATATTGCCGGCTACACTACGGGAAGCCATGCTCATTGCATTACTCAAACCGGGAAAAGACGGCACGGACTGCGCCTCGTATAGGCCTTTGTCGTTACTAAATGTGGATTCAAAGATCCTTGCCAAAATACTAGCCACGAGATTACAACCGCTCATGCCTAATCTAGTCCTTCCGGACCAATCTGGGTTCATCCCCTCGAGGAATACGGCACACAACACTAGGACGTTGTTTGCAGTTTCTCACTACCTTGCACCCTCGACTAAAGCAGTGGCAGTGATGCTGGACGCAGCAAAGGCCTTTGACTCCATTGAGTGGTCGTATTTGTTAACTATACTTCAGAGAACGGGATTTCCCCCCATATTCACACAGTGGATTCAATTGCTGTACACTCGACCTGTTGCTAGAGTCAAAATCAATGGTTACGTATCGCACGTTTTTAACATAGAACGCGGGACAAGACAGGGCTGTCCACTCTTTCCCCTCCTCTTTGCCATTGCGCTAGAGCCCCTAGCGTGTCTGGTCTGGCAGAGAAACCATCACCTGGCGCTCCAATTCCCCAGCAGGCCACTGCATATCTCGCTGTACGCCGACGATATGCTTCTATATGTGCGAGATCCGGCCAAAAACCTGGATCCACTACTTAGGTTGTACATTAAATTCGGAGGTTTCTCTGGCTTACAGATAAACTGGGACAAGTCCCTGCTATTCCCACTAACAGACACGACAACGCCGCATACGAGCGAATATCCGCTCGAATGGCACACGGACCCAGTGCACTATCTAGGAATCTGGTTCCACCGTGACCCGGAGCTGGTGATTAGAACGAATTACGGCAGGGCCATAGACAATTTGGAGGACAGGATCAGGAGGTGGATTCAGCTTCCACTGTTTTGGCTGACCGCATAGCAATTGTTAAGATGGTGGTTCTACCTAAGCTCCTGTACCTATTCAACAATATACCGATACCGCCGCCAAAGGAAGTATTTAACAGAATGTCTAAACTAGTGCTACAACTAATCTGGGCGGGTAAACAAGCACGCGTTAAACTGTCGACTCTGACACTGCCACATGCAAGCGGGGGATGGGGAGTTCCGGATCTACTGCTATATTACCTTTGTGCACAGGCGCATTACGCAAATCACTGGTACCACCCGACACCTTATCTAACTCACGTGGCGGTGGAGGAGGGAGATGCTAGTCCGGTCCCACTCGATGCTATCATCACTCACAATAGGCCTCCATTACATGGTAAAGACATTAACACTATTGATGCTACAAACGCGGCCTGGAGACAACTAGGCAGACTGGCGGACAAACTTCCACTCTACGCGCCAGCATTGCCGTTACACCATCATCCTAATATCTCTGTTACAACAGAATCAGTAGGCATGAATTTACTAAAACGGGTGGGAATAGTGAATATGGGGGACCTGTACAGGGACGGTGTATTCCTGTCTGACCAAGACTTAAATTTCGTGCAGAACCCCTCTTTACTCTTCACCTTCACAATACACAGACTAAGAGCCGCGATCAGACAACACTTTACCACGTTTCCGGCTGAACCGCCCACATTGGAGGCACTTCAGCTTGTTCTGACTTCACCCAACACTAGGCATCTCGTATCACGACTTTATGCACAAATGCAGTCAGAAATAGGCCACAAGGCTACACGAGCACGGGAAAGATGGGACATGGTACTGGAAACACCACTTACAGATAAAGACTGGGAGGTCACATGCACACTGACGAGATTACTCACACCAAATGGCAACCTACGAATTATCCACTTCAAATACATCCATCAGGTGTACTATACCCCGACCAGACTACATAAATTCGGCCTGCGTGTGGATGCAAAATGTAAAAGATGCGGATATGATTCAGCCGACTTTATACACTTAGCTTGGCAATGTCCAAAGATACAACAATACTGGTCTGAGTTGGTATCTATGTTATCTGACATGGTGGGAGTCACTGTAGACTGTACTGCACACTGCTGTTTATTGGGACTACTGGGTGCAGTGACAGCAACGAAACGTCGATTCTGCGCAGTGGCACTGTTACTGGCTAAACGGCAGGTGTCAATGCATTGGGAGAGCAAGAAATCACCATCAACTAAACAATGGCTGAGAGATTTGGTTTATTGTCAAGACACTCTATGTACATATGAAGAAATGTTGCCAGCTAGATCTCGGCCGAAGGACTATTGGGTATACCTAACAACTTACTTGAATGCGCACAGTGCGGATTGAGTGTATTCCAGGCGATTTCAAAATGCAGCTACGGTTGCTTGGTACTGTACACTAGCACATTTAGTGTCACATTTAAAATATCGCGACAATACACACTGGTTGAGGAGAGCAGTAGTGGAATTATCCAGTTGAGTTGACTTACTGTTTACTGTTTATACTGTATAGAGTAAAACACTGAGACAAATAGCATAATGCACGCGGCCGGCCCTAAGTGGTTGTAGGCGACTTGCTGTGTGATAACGTAACGCTACAGAACCGAGGCGCGACAACCCAAGGTTCGCATGTGACAGTACGCTGCCGACCTTATATATTAAGGATGTGGGCTTTCAGCTGTGTTATTTTATTGTGCATATGTTTAATAAAGGTCTTGGAACAAAAAAAAAAAAAAAGTATGGGGGGGTTGGGATGTCCTGAGATCTGGCAGAGGGTACTCCCACTATGCTCTCGCTGGTGTAGGTAATATATAAGTATAAATATAATTATATAACCATACAGTAATGTTATAGAGGTATAACTGTAAATCTTTTTCCCCATTCTTGTAATGCTCGTTACAATGCTTTGTTTCATTCTACTAATAATTGCATCTCACGCTTTTTCCACAAAAATACAATTGTTTCAATAAACGTTTGAAAAGCCAAAAAAATAAAGCTAGCGGGAGAAATTATTCATTTCAAGGCAAGTCTCAAACTACCTTATTTCAAGTCTGTTAAATACTCAAAAGCAGGGCCACTGGAATTATGCGGCCGCATGATTTTGGCATATGTATAGATTTGCCGCATTTGCCACACAATCCATCTTCTGTCGCATAATCTACATATTTTAAAGGAAAAGAAATTGTTTCTAGCTCAAAATACTCGAAAGTTACTAAAAATGCAGCGACATGTGTTGCCACGCATCAGAAGGCACTTGCAAAGCTGGACTTGCCACCTTTCCGTTGCTTATTTCTATATTTTGGTGTTAAACTGGCACTAATCAGGTGTAACCAATGCTCAGACAGTGTTACCAAGTTTGAAAAATGTGCTGCATTATGCAGAATAATTTACCTCCTCTTGTTGCATAATTTACTCTACCCTGTCACATAATTTGGCCCTCACCTGCTGCATAATTCCAGTGGCCCTGCTCAAAAGTGATCTTCAAAATGGACGACACATGATTAAATTATTGATGGAAGGTATTCGACAATTTCATGTTCAGTTACACTTTCATCAACCCTCTTTGTCTGTGGTGGTAGATTATAGCCCTACATAAAGTGACGCTTTCACTAGCATACCTCAACACCTCAGCTGTTTACTTCTGCAGCCAAAGCCCAGACTTTGCACTCGTTTGCCCAATTCTAGACAGTTTCCCCATATTAGAACAGAAATGTTGGTGGCCTCCAAGGGTGCTCCACAAATCTCACCTTTCACTCCTCATCCACATGGCGTCATGCCTGTGTAACATTTCATATGTAGTTCTCATGTGAAGGCCTTGATCCAAGTGGATTAAGAGTACGGTTTGACTATTTTCTGCTAAAGAACAATAGCTCTGAGTGGTTTTAACCTTGCCAGCCTTGCATCCTCAACGCAGCATTCATAAGGCCGTCCTTTAGCTGTCTTCTAGAAAGATTGGCGGATTAGCAGAAGAGATGTTTCTAGTTCATCTCTTTATGTCCAATTCCACAGAAGCTGCTTATAAACATAGCATGTGCCATTTATACATTTCTGCATATTTTACAATTTGATCAATTGTTGCTGGTAAAATACACACCATATTAAAAACAACCTAGATTAGCATTTAAATCCTTTCTCTACGTTCGTTTTAGAGGTTTTCAAAATATAATATTGAGTAAGTCAACTCTATTTGAGCGCTGCACCTTGTGCATCACTCCTACAGCCGTTTTTTCAACTCATTTAAATGTGACTCGCACATGTGTGACTATAGAGGCATTTCATTCGCCGTAGTTAAGCCAACCGATCTTTTGGCGGCAAAAGTCCTCATTTGATACTTTTGGCTAAAATGTCATGTTTTTCACATTCATATAACATGCAGTTAATGCTGATTTTACAAAAGGTAATCAATTCAGTATCTGACAGTATTAATTTACATGACAGTGCAAGTTTTTGACTGGATAATTGGTAATAAGTTGGTTTTAGGTGTGGTACTTGCACAAATCATCATGATAAACGTATTGTATATTGTTGCTTTAAAAGGCGTTGTGTCACTCTGTCAGCCGTTGACATGTTTGCTTTTAAACCTTCAGCCATTGACTTGTGATCATGTCAATCACATCTTGGATCAACCCACAGGAATATTTTAGTGTCATAAATTTTAGGTATTGTCTACAGACCGTTTTAGCTCTTTGTAGTCAAAAGTCATATTGTGGTCAATACCAATGCTTAGAGTGGGCTTTGGGTCAGCCGATTTCTTATCATTGGATTTAATGTAACTTTCATTTGCTTGCTTCTCATTCAATAACTTTCCTTCCTATTCTTGTATTTGACACTCCCCTGGACCATAGTTTCTTTACCAACATTTTGATTGGATGACTTATATCCTTCAAGCGCTCATATTCAGGGAACTACTTTTTTCTTTAATTTTCAGTACTCCAAGAGTGTGCATTTCTTCTCTTGCTCCCTCTCCATTGTGTGCTGCTTCCTTTTCAGAACACTACCCCTTGTGTTCTCTGTGTTGCTCTCCCTCTCAAGCGTGTATATTGCTTTCCTTACTCATCCCTGTCCCTCCCATTCATTGCTCCTCCACCGTTCCCTGCTTGCTGCCTCTGGTCGTCAACTGAGTTTACTTATTCCCCTCCTCATCCAGTGTTTCCCACTCCTTCTCTGACTAGGTTTTTCTTAGCTTTTTTAAAATTTTGAGAATGACGTTACAGCTGCAAATTGCTACTGGGCTGCCTCTTTAAAACTCCTTTTATTTATTTTTTACTTAACCGCTCGAAGACTGTTGGCTTGCCAATGCGTGTTCTGTTGGATTTTTAGGTGAATCGTTTTGCTTCAAATGACATACATGAGAGAATCTTGCAGGTGCCTCGTAGCACTGCAGAGTGAGAGAAAGCTCACCTGACAAATGCATCTGAAAAATGGACACTGCATTAAAAAAAGTGTATCTTCTGTTCTGGGGGTTTTCAGATACTTTGCTTGCTCTTCAGCATACAAACAAGTATAGCATTCAGTGCAAATGTCAAACTTATTTGATTTCCCAATGCTTGTTTTTTTTTACTTTGGCACTTTCACTGTTTGTCCCTTTCAAGCAAGCAACGTAAATGTGATTATTTGTTATGAACACAACCTGGTAAGGACACCTGCAGCAAATTTGACAGCTGACATTTTTGCTATTGGTCTCATCTGCCAAGGGCTTCTGCCATTCCTACTTTGCGCATCCTCAGAGCAGCCAATTCTGCCTCTCAGAGACCAACAGATGCAGTCCGCACTGGATGTAACTGGAGCCATTACAACAGATTGGCACATCCGCCCAGATGCAAACTTTTGCTCAATTACAGCTCTGCCATACTGTGCCTAGAGCCGAGACATTTCTGCTTAGTCATTGGCCCATATTAATTTTTTTTTCCAATGTTAGTATTTTTTATTTTATTTCATAGAGTTTTATATAGCTCAAACTTGACCTGAATGGGGTATCAGAGCGCTTTACATAGCATCAGTTGCATTACATGAGGACACGTTCATTTTTGTTAGGCACGGGGAGATTAAGTGATTTACCCAGAATCACAGGATGTTCAGCGTCATTGCCGAGACTTGAACCCAGTTCTTCAGATTCGACCGCCCTGGCCATTAGGCTAACTCCTCTCCCCTAGTATTATTAACTATTTTGATTTGACCTCGGGTTTCAGTTCTGTACAACTAAGTACACTTGAAAACCTGCTCACTGTGATTAGGGACACTCAGGAACATGCATTTTTGCGAGCTCAAACGGGTGCGATTCGCAAAAATCGTCCATTTGCGCCCTGAGAAAGGGCATTTGCGATGCATGAAGGGTCAAAGCACTCGCAATTTGAGAATTCACAATTAATTGCGAGTTCTCAAATTGCGATTACATTTAAAGTATCTCATTTTGCCGTTCCTTAAATGCAATGCAAGAACCACTTTGAAGTAGCGATTTCGCTACTAGGGGGCACAAATTACCATGAAGTCGAACTTCATGGTAATTTGCAAAAACTTTGAAAAATGCACTAAAGTGCATTTTTCAAAGTCATAGGTTACATACACACATGTCCTTTGGAAATGTGTGTGCGCAATATTTGTGCACAGATCAATTTCAGGGGGTGCAACAGGGTGTCATTTTGATACCCTTGCACCCTTGGAATTGCATGAGTAATTTGCGAGTACCTACTGGTACTCGCAAATTGCGCATGCAAACGCCCATTCATTCCTATGGGCCTGTAGGCCCATGGGCATGGGAAGGCATTCCTTAATTGTGACTTGCAATTTGCGAGTCGCAATTAAGGAATGTTTAGGAATCGCTATTTGTATAGCGATTCCTACATGCATAGGCTTTTGCGATTCCATAATTGCGATTCCTTAATAATCGCATTTAAGGAATCTCAAAAGCCTACCTTGATGCATGTCTCAGACTGTCTTTATCATTAGAAGTTGTGGTCCAATCCCATTTTGGTCAAAATATCTAGCATATATTTTAGTGGCAGAAGCAGGGTCTCCTCTCCGCTTCCCCACCCCACTAGATTTTTCTTCCATGCACTGGATAGAAGCATGTTTTTTATTCCACAGATCCCCGAGCACTGGTTTTGAAGGATTGCACTTAGAAACCACACAGATATCCTGACCGTTTCAAATAATCAAACCGAAATGGAAATTAAAGTATTAGGAGAAATACAAAAATCTGCATCTGGCACTTGCCTCTCTACCATGCTCTAAAATGTACTGTAACATGTGAGCCAAGGAACAGTTATTTCTAGTCAAAGTGAACAGATTGTATTTATTTATAATACATGGGATTCTGTAATCCTGTATAAATGCCAGTCTCTAATTTCTTTATTATAGGAGACTTTTGTTGCACCCAGTTGTCGATTATAGAGAAAAGATGTCAGAACTCGACTTTAATAAGCTATTGCAGTTGAGTTTTGATGTCACAATGCTTGGTGCCAGAGCAAGCAACTCAGGTGAAAGGCAGGCTAAGTCACAAAAAACAATGCTTTTCTTATGCTGTATTTCGTTGACAAGCAGAAAGAACTTTATTTTTTGTGCTTCTTAGATAATTATAGACATTTTGCACTAAACGTCTTATTTTTATTATTCTTGTTTGCAAACATGCTGTCTCTTTACACAGTAAAGAGGTATGCATTAAGGTTTTAAGTGGTTTGTGGGAAAGGAAATAGTGTGACTATGTTTTATATGGGATAAAGTACCCCCGATGTACATGATAAGGATATTGCAAGTCACCTCAGAGGTCCATAACCTTATAAAGGACCTCGGCCTTTGGCCTCTTTCCTCTATATGGTTATGGAACTCCTCCATGGGTTTCTACGTGTACAGCTGATGGTGCCCACAGGTCCCAGATGTAGTTAATGATTTCCAGAGGTAGAGTTGTTTTTATTCACAGATACTGCAGACACAAGTGGTGGTGCTCATAATTGTCTCTAGTACGGTTGGTGGTATTCTCAGTAATGGGGGTGCTTGCAAGGACTGAATAATACAGGTGCATATATTGCTAATTGCAAGTACCAGATATACTTTTGGGGATACTTACAGTTCCAGATGGTGGTACACATAGGTTTTGCTTGTCACAAATACAGTTGATGTTGGTTGTATCGTAGGTATTATGGGAAGCCCCTGGATGACGAACAGCCACAGTAACACTAATACAAAAGGTGGAGGATCAGTGTGGTACTTCCAGAAATCCCTAGTAAAGAGAGCACATACATAAATAAGATTGAAGTTTTTAAAGAGCTGGGATGATAACAAAGGCCCGGCTGGTGTGATGTAAAGCTGCCTTATGGGAGCTATTGGATATGACAAAGTGAGCAAAATGTGACTACACCGCCCTTAGGACAGTTGCTAGCCTGGCATGAAGGGTAGAGTTTGACTGTGATCAATTCCGGCTCTAAGTGACCTCAATTCCATATTTCTAAATTCCCAGGCAGCACCTCATGGAGGGGATTTGCGCTAATGTGTGGACTTTGATTTGTATAAGAGAACCCAGGAAGACCCAGGCCTATGGAAGTGTAGCTGTTCAACAAAAGTCATTGTGATTGCATTTTCAGAGCTGCAATGTTTATTATTACTTCTTCTGTTGGTTAAAGGTACGATTAATGACCACTGTCCTGTGTGCCAGCAGTCCTTGATGAAATAACATGTTCTGGTATTTAACTATTCATGTGGTAAGAGTCTGGAACAGAAATGCTGTATAGACCTTGCATCGAAAATGGTGTAAAAGACTTTTTTGCAGTGGTTGAATGCAAAAGTCAGGATGACCAGTTGCCAATTTGTGCAGCGGTTGCAGGTGGTGTGTACTGGAACTCATTTTTGGGGACTGATACCTACTTATAATCATCAGACTTTGACCCAGAGCAAGAAAGATAAAGAACGAAAGGAAGGAAGTTGAAGGGATAGCAAGGAAGACTGTGATAAAGGGAGAAAGTAGGGGAAAAAAAGACCATGCAAGATCGAGATACAGAGACAGGAAGTGTAGGCTGGTAGATAAAAGAAGCATAAGGTTAATGTGACCATCTCTCTCCAGGTCATTTGTCTTAAAATGATATAGTGGACCGCTTGAACATCATCCGAGAAATTCAAAGTAACACCACAGTTGACCAATAGAAAGGAATCGAGATAGTGCAAAAAGATGTGCGTAAGGAACAATCAGCTGGCTATCTATTGAGATCGACAACTTTAAACTATAAACACATATTCAATTAATAAAAAGTGACAAGAATAAACGCAACAATACTGGAAAATGGATCACTAAGAAATACTGAATCAGAGAATGAACATCCATGCCAACAAACATAAGTGCACCAGTGGGAAGGATCAACAGTTACATAAAAAACATGGTAGGAATGGCCGGCACCGATCGGGGGTGGCGGGGGAGTTAGAGGGAGTAAAAAAAACCATAACTTACCCCCTCGCCATGCCTCTCCCCTGTCGCCCTGCTGTCTTCTATCCTGGCCGGTCTTCCAAACAGGAAGCACCCAGGGTGAGGCTTTCCTGAGCCAATCACAATGCTGCAATGCAACATTGTGATTGGTTCCCCTAAGACAATCGCAAGGCTGCAAAGCAGCCTTCTGATTTGTCTGAGCGTGTTGGTTCGGCGCTCAGATAGGGCCTGTGGGCCAGGGCATGTTCTCCATGCAGGCTGCATGGAGAACATGCAAAGTGCGCATAACGGTTTGGCTGTCCCAAGAGGGCTGGCCAAGCAGTCATGCTCACTTTGGAGTGGATAAACCACTCGTGCCCTCCTCCTCTGTCATTGGATCAGCCCCAGCCCTCCCGCAAAGCTGCCGGCAGAAGGAGAAAATAAAATGATAATCACCCGAGTTATCATTTTACTTTTACTTTCTTTCCCTGCTGCAAAGCCATAGGGGGACGCTCCTCCGACTTAGCAGAGGAACCGCCACTGCAACATGGAGTGGATAAAAATTAAAACAAAATAACAATGAATGATAGTAACCCACTACAGGGCATGATGACCAAGAAAACACACAAACAAGAGTTTGCGCCAAAATGGGATAACATTTAAGTAATATCAAGAAGTCATGCTTAAATATAATGCACATTAAAATCTGGACGAGGTCCACAAACCAAGATTATTACGACGCAAGCAACCAATAAAAGTCAAACAAAACCAATTACATAAAAATACCACCATTGTCATTGTAAAGTAATCACCATAATAGCCAGGATTACAGATTCCACAATTAATGCCAGTGTGATATAAATACATATGAAGGATGGACAAATTAATCTAAAGAGTCATACATATGTCACACGTGAAAATATATTTCATTTTGAAAAAGGAGGGGCTCCCTGCAACAAAATGGCTTGCCAAAGGTAGGGATAATAACATAAAGTTTCGAAGTGAATCTTAGGCAAGAGAATTTACAGTCAAATTGAGAGCACAAAAGAACACAACACAACTGAGTAGTCTTATTATATAAAAACTAGAAAAATATGTTTAACCAATGGACAACAATATAGAATTATATTCGAACTCAAAGAGTAAAAGAAACATTCATCAGAAATACTCACTCATACATACAAAAATACATTCCTCATCGTTCTCAAAAGCAATATAATATGAAAATACAAAAAAACTTGATGTTTGATGGTACAATATTGAACACAATGAAAGAGATTGTTAATTATGCAAAAGAATATGCATATTATCACCATGAGACATAATTTTGATGGACTGTGTTGTTCTAGGCGCGTTTTAATATTTTGCCTTCATCGGGAGATAATCATTCTAATGTCTGAATAATTGATTGAAACTTCGTGGTCCAGACTTTTGCTATTAGGACATGAGTAAAAAGATAATCCGGCTGAGTCCAACATATGGATATATATCATGGGGACCGTGTGGAGAATTCCGGTCGTAGGGTCGATGTCCTGTGTTTATTATCAAGTTGTATGGGAGTCCGAGAGGAATCTAAATGGCGGAATAGGGTAAATGCACCAGCTTGTCTTTATATAAATAGCATGAAGCCTGTGCAATGTTTTGAAAGAGACCTAGTGCAGATACATTGTCTGGTCCAATCTAGAGATCAAGCGTTATGTGGAGGATGCACTATGATGAGGAAAAGATAAACACATAAGTAAGTAATTTTTACCCTGAAAACATGGATTATTAACCTTTCTTAAGCACAGACTGAGCACTTTTCAATTTTCGGACTTTACATGGTAAAGACTAGGGGACATATTTATAACCCCCCTGCGCCGCTGGTGCGTCACTTATAACATGGGAAAAAGTGACCTACCGGCAGCGGGACAAAGGTGCTTGTGAATAAGCCTGTACGCTTCCCTTGAAATTTAGCACGTGGACAAGACATGATGTCGTCAGGAATTTTCCTAATACAACTGGTGAATAGACCTCAGCTGATCATCCAGTGATTAAGGCCATGCCAGGCTGAAATGGGCACCCTAACTGTGTCACAGTTTGGATTAATAATTGATAGTGCTGATGGTATTTTTCGTCGAGAAACAGTGTGAGAATATGTAGCATGGAGTCTTTCCCGCTTCTACCTTCACCCCCAGACAAGAACATCAAACTAACCCCGGAGTCAGAATACAGAGGTCTTCTCAATGGAAGTAAGCCAAGACTATATAGCATCCAGAGTGCATTAGGTGATAGGAAGAAACCTCAGGGCTTGAAACAGTGTCTGTCATGACGTTCAAGGGGCAGCCATTCTGCAGGAGGAAGAATTGATACAAGTCCGCCTTGTTATTTAGCCTCCCTTGAAATTCGGCTGCTTTGGGCCCCTGTTCTGGTTTTGAACAAATTCCTCAGTGAAAGTTGTGTGGTCACAGGAGGAGGAATAAACTGAGCAATCCAGCATAATAGGTTATGTTCTGCCTGCAGCTTCAGTGTCTTTCCACGCGGTGCGGCGTGACAAGGAGCAACATGTCACACTCATTGCTACAGCAGAAGGCTGGTTACCCTCAGATTACCGTAGCTGTGAGCAGGGCTTTAAGTGGGCCGGGTCCTGCTGGTGCTGCGCACTGGCAGTTTTTGAAAGGAGGCCTCAAAACTGGTCCCTGTTCGGGCTCTGTTTTTTGCCCTGGCACAGGCGGTCCGTTTTTTACCGGACTGCAGCGACAGTAGGCACGTCGATCTGCGCATGCTCAATTTGCTCATTTCTCACTAGTGGAAAAGTTACGGCATGAAGTCATGGCTGGTGAGCATTGCAGGGGAAAGGAAATCCTTTAACCCCTTCTATACTGGTGACGGAACCACTCTGTCACCAGCCACGGGTGGGCTGTGCTAATGACGGAGTGGTTGCGTCACGGCCCGGCTGCTGCGGCTGCGCGGCGTGTTCTATTAGGCGGGCAGGGCCGTGACGGAACCACTCCATCATTAGCACAGCCCACCCATGGCTGGTGACGGAGACGTTCCGTCACCAGCATGTCGGCGCCGCGCGGCCCCCCTCACCCCCAGCGCCGCGGCGGAATTACCGCCGCGGCCAAGGGGTTAAAGAGTGTCCTTTTCTCTCTGGATTTCCCTTCTCTTTTTGCAGCGTAGTAGTAGCAACATCGTCGTGGAGTCAGCCAAGGCAGATAACTGTGTGTGAACACAAAGCAGGACTACTAGAATTATTATGCAGCAGGAAATAACCAAAGTTATGTGACAGGGTTGAATAAATTCTGTTGCAAGAAAAGGCAGATAATACGTATTAATTTGGCACATTTCATAATAGTATTTAATTATAGTTCCATTTTGACACATGTGATTACAGTCTGGGCAAAGATTTCTCTTCATCCAGTTCAGCACAGAAATACACCAACAAGGAGTTGAAAGGTGGCTTGTCACCTTTTGCGAACGGCTGTTCACTGCTTGGCAACATAAAATATATCTTTTATACCTTGTAATCCTTTTGAACTAGAAACAGTTTTTTTTTGTTAAAATCCACAGATTATGCAACAGATGACTAAGCAGCAAATGTGACAAATCCATAATTATGCGGAAAGTGCAGCAGAATCGCATAATTTCAGTCGTTCTGCCGGAAAATCCCAAACCTGAATCCTTGCAGAGGTGGGCATGGACTCGGGCACGCTGCCACTATGGTGGGCGCGCCGGCCCCCCACATCTTGGGGAGGTCGCGCCTCAAGTGCTTCCGATTCCCCGGAGGTCCCATAGTTGGACAATCCGGTCTAAACCAGATTGCCCAAATAGGAACGATAAGAAAATCACAAACCTGAATCCTAGTTGTCGCAGTGGCAAATAATGGTATGTGTAAATACTGTTAAACTCCACATTCCTACAGTTTGCATTGTTTATTAATGACAGTGACATATTATAGCCTATTTGATTTGTTATTTTAGTTGGTTGTAGTCGATGCAGAGATGAAAAAAAGTCCTTATTTTACCATGTGGTAAACAATACAGTCGTGAGGAAGGGAACCTGTGCCCTCTAGGGCTTGCCAACCTGTGCGTCAACAATTGCACCATTATATTAAAGCGGCACACAAAGCTAGTCCTCATGATTTAGGCTACACCTCTAATTGGATTGGCTACACCTTTTTAAGAGGTTTGCCACACCCCTTTTAGAGCACTCCCATTTTTGTTATCCCACTTAAAGCCCTTTCTGAGAGTTCCTAGAAGCCTTAGATAGCCTTAAAAATAAGGAGGCAGGTCATTTGTTTCACGATACTCTGAATGCTTTACTGCACAAAACAGATGCAACAGCTTCCTCAGCTTTAAAATACATCGGAAGAGATGAAGAATGTATTCATAATCCCTTGTGACTCTCTCTGGCAGTGCTTGTCAGTGGAATTTTTTTTTTCCAGTCATCTATCTTTTGTCCCATTTTTACCTTGATGCGCTATACAACACGTTTTTCAGCTTTTTGTATTACGCCATGTGTAATTTAGGAGTATGGAAGAGTTACACAATGAAAACTTGAAAACCAGGGAACCTAGACTTAAGATTGACTGAAACTGACAAGAGTCACAAAGGTTGCCTCATGCATGCCTTGAACCTATAGAAATTGTTAATTATCACTTATATGAAACCATGTCTTGTCTCAGAATGGGGCGTTAACTAGGCGGCCATTCCTAAATGTTGCCTTCAGTAGCGGCTGGTGTGGGGCCCAGTGGTGGGCGGGAGGGGGTGGAGGGCATGGTGGGGTGGAGAAGGAAGCAGACAATACACATTAAAAAAAAGAACTTACCAGCCGCCCGACGCTCATTTCCGTGTCCTGGCTTGCTCTGGATGCGGTCTCCCACTCCTGCCTCACTGTGCTCTCCTAGGCTGACTCGGCGGAAAAGGAAGGACTTTCGCCCTAAGACCACGTGAAACTAGCCAATCCTGGAGCTGCGCTGCAGCTCCATAATTGGAAGGAGCAGGCTAAACCACCACTAATTTTGAGGCTGGGGGCCTGTGGCAACAATCCCTTGGTTGTTTCTCAGCCTTGGGATTCCAGGCTCTGAAGTACGCAGGTTAGATTGATCAGCTGTAGGAAGCCAGCCAACCTGACCTGCACACTGGCAGGGGTCTGCATTACTATTGCAATCACACAGATTAGCCCCGCCTCCCACCATCTCACTGTGAAAGCGCGATCCTTGGACAGATTAATAAAATTCTATTTATTACCATTTTATTAATGTGCGTGCCTGTTGCACTTGCAGCAGGTGGTTCAACGCTCCTGTGCCATAATGGAGGAACCGCCACTGCGTGTGTGGACTTGAGAACTAGCGAGGAGGTGGAGTGGGCTCTTGCTCACTGCAATCCCAGATCCTTTTTAATGTGACCTAAATATCAGTTCCGATTTGTTTCTGCCAGCATTAACATGATCTTTGAGAAACATTTTCATGACCTGGAACAGTGCTGCATGCTGGGTTTTTTTTAATCCTGTCTTTCCGTACAATTGGAAAATCAGACCGTCATTTCACTGAATGTGGCTGTATTTTTATGCTTACACTATGAGAGCCAAATACCTACCAAATAGGAGCTTTAAGGACTAAGCTGCTTTAAACAAAATATTGTTTCCTAACCAACATGAGCATTAAAGACTACTTATTCTCTGTATTACAAGTGCATTTCAGCCTATGGCACTTGAAATATGGCATAAGGGCTAGCTGCAATGTTTTTTTGTAGTATCACATCCGCTAGACTCCAAATAAGGCCCTAAGTGTTCTTCAAGGCCATTAAACACACTATTGATAACATGAAAAAGACATTAAGAAAGTGATTTAGAGTTTATTTGACCAAGTTATCCTGCCAGAAAACATGACAGATATCCCGTCATCTGTGTTATGATCCATGATATCCTGTGGCACCCATGGGTGTGATATCCGTCACATTTGTAATGGAGTAACCTGTCCGCCAAACCCTAAATCCCTGAATCTACCTAGGCACCCCACTTATCCTCCTGGTCTAGCTACCACCTTCAAACATGTAGGACTGTGAAATATGAATATAGCAAATTATTAAGTGTAAGCGTCAATAAGTGTATACACCACCAATATGCAACATTTTCAGTTGCATCAACAAGGCTGGCTTCCTCCTGACATAGTATCTGAAAGTTAGAAATACAGATCAGCAATCAAGTATAGCAGCTGGGAATAACTTGACTAAGAATTAAGAAGTAAACAAGTCATTAGGAGGTCACCAATTTAAAGTGAATTAAACAATTTGAACGATACTCAAGCAAGAATCCATCTACTCTGACAGAACCAAACCTGATAAAGACCCTTTACTACTTCAGCTACAGTGGGGCTTATGTGAAAGGGGTGGTGCTTGTATTACGCCTTAAGCGGAGTTGCTAGGTCACCCTTCGTATCATATATGCATTTTGACAGAAATGTCTGTTAGTCTCGGAAACTGGATATCTGAGGGTGTTGGACCGGAGACAGAGCTCTTCTGGGAGATTGAGTGTTAGTATTACAATGGGATTTCTTGCCTGTCAGTCAGAGTTTGCCTTCTCCCCTGTTTTGATTGTGATCCTAAAAAGTCCTTTTTCCAACTCCTTGAGTTTTGTGCTTGATAGTGTTAAACATTGCGTTTTCCAAGAGTGTCGAGGTCCAGTCATCATTGCATCGACTTTACTAAAGTAAAACGTCCAACCCTTTTGTCCTTCACAGTATCCCTAGCTGGCTCTGATTTTACATAGAACCTTTTCCCCTTAGCTTCCTGTAAAAGGTCCTGGTAAAGGAAAAAAAATGAATCTTGTAAATCTTCCAGTGAGGATTTGATGGTTATTTAAACAAGTAATTAATTTTTTTTAACTCTTCTATTAGTAGCATTTTCCCAAAATACAGGCATTGGCTTGAATTGGTCATCTTAACTTGGGCCTTCATCCACAACTTTGTGGCACATTTTGCAGCATACTTTTTTTAGATTCATCCAGTTTTTTCAGTCAAAATGTGGTGGATCCATGGCTCACAAAAAAAATGTTCAGGTCTGAAAAGTTGTTAAATAGAACTTGAAAATGGGTCATGTGTGCAGAATCCTTCAAGGGTGTTTTTGGAAACCTCTGTAAGCAAATAGCCAATTTAATTTTATTATGTATTTTCTGGACTCTAATGTAAAATTTGTAAATATATGAATACAATATGAAGTGAAATACAATAAAGGTTTAGTGCAGCCTTCAGGAATTTAGGATTGCATTAGTGTACATATTTGTTGAAAAGAATCATTTAAAATGGTGTATTTTTAATACTGAAACTCCGTTTTCAAGGAACACAGAAACATGCCCACACTGCTTTTGGGTGTGTCTTGTTTCTGTGTTTCAGTGACGAATGCCTCCCTGAACACAAGGAAGTCACATAGGCAGCTAGCTCACTCACTTCTGTTGTCAGTGAAATGAAGTACCAATGAGCTGATTACACATATTGTAGAGAGTTATGTTTAGGTCTGGTGCTAGCATGATCATCTGATTTAAATAAAATGATATAAAATTATATATATTTACTTATTGTGGCTTATAGCCAGCCCTCTTCATCCACCGGTCTGTTTTTATGTCATTGACATTTTTCTTTCGCTCATTACACCATGGAGCACTTGGTCAGCCCACTTCAACCACTGGCTAATTTCACTGTGAGTGACAGCATTCTATTCTTTCACAAGCAGCACATGCACTTGCAAAGTAGTTTCCTTCACTGCCACAGGCTATTATGTTATGGTATGTTATAAAGAACTTATAGCGCGCACAAATACTCTGGAGTGTCCTGGCGCGGAAGTGAGCTGGGGTAAAGCGAGCTGGAACCATTATCCAGACTGACTGAACAAGTATGTCTTTAGATGTTTTTTGAAAGGACGGAAATCTTGCATGAGCTGCAGATCAGAGGGGAGTGCATTCCAGGCCGCTGCAGTTTTGACAGAGAGCAACTGGCCCCCCAAGCGTGATCTGCGGAAGCGAGGAGTAACCATCCGCCATATGGAAGCAGACCGCAGAGATCGATTGGGCACATACAGAATAAAGCGTCTCCTAAGATACAGAGGACCCTGGCCATGAAGGGCTCGGTGCGAAAGGATAAGCGCTTTAAATTCTACCCGCTGTGCCACCGGCTGCCAGTGCAAATCCCGCAAATGCTGCCGCACACTAGACCTCCTGGAGATGTTAAGCAGGAGTCTAGCTGCAGCATTTTTGTATGATTTGCAATTTTTTCAGCAAATACCCCGGAATGCCAATGAACAATGCATTGGCATAATCGAGGCAGGAAAGAATCAGGGCACGGGCTACCGTCTCCTTGGCCTCTCTGGGGAGCAAAGGAAAGAACCTTCTCAGAGCCAAGAGGGTGCCAAAGCAAACACCCGTAACCTTCCTGACATGATCAGCAAACCGAAGGTTCTCACTGAACCACACCCCTAGGTTTTTTGCCGGGCCTCCCTCAGAGTTAGGACGAGGAAAATCCGGCGGCCACAGGGATTGTCGAAAGGCCGGAGGAAGCTGGCTGTACAAGAGGACCTCTGACTTGTCCTCATTGCACTTTAAATGGGCCTGTGCAAGCCAGCGGATTATGGATGCTAGGCACGTCTGGGTGATGTTAGTATCCAGATCCGAGCCCTTCCAGGTGAATAGCAGCTGAGTGTAGTCCGCATGCGCTATGATTTTAGCCCCTAACTCTTCAGCTAGATAAACCAAAGGGGTCAGATAAATGTTAAAAAGCAGAGGGTTCAGTGTTGAGCCCTGGGGAACCCCTTTGAAAGTTTACTGACCGAAGAAGAAAAAGGAGCCATACAAACCTGCTGTGTACGCCCATTCAAAAAATAGTTGACCCACTCCCATGCATGGCCACCAACCCAATGGCCGATAGCCAGGCCAGAAGCAAGTGGTGAGGCACCGTATCGAAGGCGGCAGAGAGGTAAAGTAAAATCAAGGCCGCCCTGCCGCCCCCGTCAAGGCATTCCCTGATAGCCTCCGACATCTCCATCAAAGCAGTCTCCGTGCTATAGGTTGCTCTAAACCCCGACTGAGCCGGGTGTAAGTCACCTGAGGACTGAACAAAGGCCTTGAGCTGACGGAAACCACCTTCTCACAAACCTTGGCCAAAGCTGGAAGCAGAGAAATCGGCCGATAATTAGCTGGGACCAAATGGTCCAGCAAAGGTTTCTTGAGAAGCGGTAACAGTTTAGCCACAGGGAGAGATTGAAGATCGCCACTGCTTCAGGACAAACCACCTCGGCCACCCCGGCAAGCACTCTGGCTGGACATGGATCACTGGAAGAGCCAGACTTGAGCGATCCCAAGATGGCCAAGATATCGAATTTCCATGGCAATGTGTGCTTTTTAAAACCAAAACAACTTTTTGCTTATTAGCATTTTCTTTTATTTACCTTGGGCCAAGCAACTTCCTCACAATAAAGTTTTACAAAAATCATAAAAAACCTAAACAAGCATTGGCATAGCTAAGAGTCCGGGAGTTAATGCCAGACGTGTAGGTTTTACCAATGCTTGTTTAGGCCTTGTGTTAGCCAGGACATTTTGATTTTAGTACAGTTATATGTGTAACATGCTTATAAAGACGTTCAGCAAGTCCTTTTCATCTATTGGTCTTTTACGGTGTCATTCACGTTTTTCTTTGGCCTACTGCAGCATACAGCTTATTGTAATGGGATAGCACACTTCAGCCACTGGCTAACTTCACTATTGGTGAAGATTTTCTGGCCTATCACAAGGAGCACATCCACACACAAAATAGTTCCCTTCAGTGCCAGGGACTAGTCTGTCGGTGTATGGTTCTGGAGACAAAAATGTTACTTGCTGTAAGCCAGTGCTTTCTTTAGATTGCCAAGGACCCAGCAGCTCCTCCACCAATAAGGTTTTGTAGAAACCAAGACCAAACAAAATCAAAAGGAGGGAAGCTAACACCAGACCTATTGGCTTTGCTAATGCATATTTCATAAAATATTTAAACTCATTTATCAGCTTCATTTATCCATTCTTAGATGGATACATTGTATTAGGAAGGTACCATTCCTGCAGGCTCTTATTTTAATACAGTTTTATGGTTTCATACATACAGATACATTCAGATACAGTCAGATACAGCAATAACCTACACAATGTAATACATTGATTGGTATAACAACTGACAAATGACTGTATATCCTACTATAGTGTATACAAATGAACAGCTGCATCCTAACCATAGAATAATAAAATTATGGAGTAGAAAGTAAGCATATCAACATTAGATTTACACTCAACACCGGTGGTGCAAAATTAGTCGCCGCAGCCCTTGCAGTGCAGGTGGGCCTCTGAGCTCTAGGGGCCCCCTCTGACACTGTGCACAGGCAGCGGGCCCCTGGCCTGAGAGATCCTGACTTGGTCTGTAGCATAGGGGCCTACTCCATGTACTTTGCAGGGGCACCCCTCCAATTTTGTCACGCCACTGCTTAACACTACACTTGCAATTAGAGATCATACGTCTAGAAAATGCCCAAAGGAGTCACATCTACCTGTAAATGTCAAGAAAAAATGGAGAGAATATACAGGCTCTTTGAAGTACATTTCATAGGAGGACAAACTGCAGGTGTATCTGAGACGGCAATAATTGTCTTCACCTGCAAGACCACATTACCTACTTGATTGAACCAGGATATAAGTATATCAAAATTTGGTTTCACAGCATTGTCTGACATATAAATTGAAACACACTGGCATTTCACATTTCTTATGTGCAATTGCACTATATGTATATGTATATATGTATGTGTGTGTAACACAAAAGGCAATAACGCCTCTTTAGCTAAGGTTAGGTCAGAATTTCTATTGGAAAATTTCATTTTATTTGTTTTCCGAATAACTTGGGTGGCATTCATCTGCTGAAAACATTCCAAAACTAAAAACGTCATCCAAGTTGTGTTCAGCCTGGCAAGTATTTTTAAACAGCTATATCTGTTTATTCAAATTTTGTAAAGAATACATTACGACCTTCCTTTCCAATTGACTAACAGTAGCTTGTACCCCTGCACCCATTTCCCCCGCATGCTCCCTCGTTCACTGTGTTGGCAGCATTTGTTTCTGAGGGCACGCTCACCAGGGCTAGCATGAAATCAAACTCAACCACCTGTCATACCCTCCTGTGTGACTACATGCATTATCGTGGGGCCATAACAGTTCCAATCCCCTAGCACAGAGCAAACACACAACTTTAGGGTCCAGAGCAAACTGGCACAAAGCATGAGTTTTCAAATGTAATTCAGTGGGCTATTAAAGAGTTCGACACTTTTGAAAACTTGGATTACACACTAGCAAGTTATGTGTACGTTTTTGCATTACAAACATCAGTCATAGTCTTTGGAACCATAGGGGAATCCCCAGTATCTCTGCCTTTTTCCAATGTAGGGCGATGATCACGCTTGAAGTACATAACATCTGTAAGAGCAATGCCCAGGTTGATCTATACATATTCTCCAAATGGGGACCCCCCCCCCAATAGAAAAGGCGTTTTTTTGCAGATCCATTAAGTGGAGCCCAAAAACAAGGAAGGTGAACAAAAAGTGACATTTACCGTTTAAATTCCCTTAAGATTCTTTGCTCTCTCATGCACAAAAAAGAATAGCTGAGCAGAAATACACCAAACTTGACACGAAGGTAGGACTTTACTGAAAGAAGTGCCATTGCTTGGCTTGTTTGAAATGTAGTTTTTGAGACATTATCATGTAAAACATGTTTGATGTTCTTGAAATGGTTAAATTATAGAGAGATCTGGACCATTAATTTGCAGAAGGGTGCGAACCTGTGTTCACGGACCTTATGCAGACATACATTTTACAAAAATATTCAAATCTGATTTGTCAAAGGAATTTTTCCTCACATGAACTATTTTAGGATGGCAAACACAAAGCTGGGGCTCTGGATCTGAAGGTCTCTGGCTAGCCATAGTATCAGAAAATAAATTAAAAGAGGGAGGAGACTCATTCCCCAATATTCTGTCTCAGGTGTTGGGCTCCAAAGTGATCCCCAATGAATAAAATAAAAGAAATCAGAATTTGCAGCGGGTTTGGAACCTCAGGCTGAGTTCACAGTGCCCCGGCACAGCATCTACGATCTGATAACCCTGGCCTGAGACCGCAAACCCATTGCAAGCATTATCACCTGAGACCACAAACCCACAACAAGGTTCATGGCCCTCTGCTGGCCCTTTAGTGGACTCAGCACCAGATCTGCAGACTCCACGAAGGACTAACAATGGTCCACATATCTGCAAGGGTTCATTAACCCTATGAGTCTGCAATCCCTAAAAAAGTTAAAGGAAAGAAACACAGGACCTGGCCTTATCCAGGCTTGACAACCTAACCAACAAGCTTTATCGGCATCTTCAGCAGGGTTAGCAAACCAGGAACCAGGCCAGTGTCCCCCACAGAAACTCCAGCAATGGTCCACAAATCAGTGAGGGTGCACAAACCCCATGATAGGGTCCAGCCACCCTAAACAAATAGGTGAGGGTTGGCCATTTGCAGCAGATTGGGTGCGGGAAACTATTGGATGTGATATATGGTCAAAGAATACCAAACATTCAATGACAAAATATAGGCTAAAACGAAATTATGTCAGCTTTGGTAATAACACATAAAAGTAATTTAAAAGATCTCAGAAATGCATTGGAAAAACACAGTTAAAGTGGAGTTGTATTTGCAAATTAAAACTGAAAACACTGAACTTATTAACTTATGGGTTGGACTGCAATTCATAACTTGCACAAAAAGGTGCAACCATACCTCTCAATGCTTATGACCTCACTAAATGTATTTAAAATTTTTTTATTATTACTATGGCTCTATTGTTCCCAGCAACAACACTGTCTTATGTTATAAACTTTGCATAGTAGAGCTAGTTCTGCACCGGTATTTTTGGAAAAGGACCCAGACCCTTCACCCACACTAGGTGGCCTGCTTCATCATTGCACTCACTCCTCACCAGCAAACAGGTTGCTCTTTTGTATTTTGTTGTAGCGATATTTGATGTGTGGGCCCTGTCCGAGTCCCTTAACTGTTAAAAGTGCATCTGGTGAATCTACCTCCTAATTGTATTACTATTTTAGCTAATTTGTACAAGATTAAAAACTGGTCTGATAAGCATAAGGTAATTTATGAACCCTTCCTCATCACTTTAACCTGGTCGATATGTCAACGTTTGATTTTAATTTGCAACCATAATTCCACTTTAACGTTGTTGTTTTAGCAATATAAAATGACGTGGGTCCAGATATTGCATAAGGAAAACAAGTGGTCATTGTGACTGGAATATTGAGGACCAAAAAGTAAACAGGCAAGTATGTATGGATTTCCTATACAAAAAAATCTACATATCTTGATGATCTATATATTTTCAAGGTAGTAGATGTGGAGTTACACATAGTAAATCCATCCCTCCCCGTGCACCCACTGCCTCAATATTTTTGTTTTTGATATTTTGGTCATGATGTTGTGCCACTCGATATTCTTCAGCGATATTGCAGACTACATCCAAATAAAATATAAAATGCAAACAACAAAGTTAAAATGAAGTTTGTGGCACACTTTCACTATCAAACTCTTATATAAATGTACAAAACATTTATATTAACTTAAAAAAACACAGTTAATGTAAATTTATGGCTATGAATTACAACTAAAAAAATACTGAACTGTATTAGTTATGGTTAGTTCCGCAAACTATAATCCACACCACATCCATGCACACCATAAAACACAGTGTTATTTTGATGTAATTTGCACAGTAAAAGGCTGTATGCAATAGAGTGGGGCATGTGCGGAGGTGCAAAGCTGGCCAAAGGTCAGGCCCTGCACCCAACTTCTGCTCTTGCCCAACCCCACTTGCAAATAGCTTTCAGTCATGCACGGTAGGATTTGGCACCCAACCACTACTCAGGCCCCACCCCACCTTGTATGTCATTTGGAGACACACAATGAAGTTTGGATGCGGGCCTGACATTCGATCAAGCCCAGAACCCCTTCCTGCACATGCCCAACCGTGTTGCACAAGGCCTTGGATTGTGCACAATGGGGGCAGGCTGCAGAGCTTGGCCTTTAACCACCACATATGCATGACTCCTGCTGCGCAAAGTGGTTGATCATGTAAAATTTTGGTGCACTACATGAGTTTATTTATTTTGTATTTCTTAAATTAGGATTTGCAATTCCTGGGCCAATGTTGTGGATCCTGAGACCTTATGTCAAATTAGAATTCCCTTTTGGCACATAAGATATGAGGACATCAACTTCACTGTCACACAATCGGACAACAAATATGCAAACATAAAAATAAATTCAAGCACATAAACTAAGAGCAATGCGTAAGCTACAAAATTATGAAATAACGGTAATTTCCAGATAGCACAGTTTATTTGTACATAAAATTAATAAAAACAAATTAAGATCACAGTAAAATTGGGAACACAGAAAATATAACAGGAATGAATCAAAACATCAGTTCATCTAATCAGATTCATACACCCAATCAGGGAAGTACACACAAATCCTAAATCAATTATCAGTAGTACTATTCCCTCAATTTCATTTCAACGCGTTTCGACGGACAGTTGGAATGTCGCCGTCTTCATCAGGAAATATAAACTGTATTCCCAAGAGATCTCGTATTACGAGACAATCACCAGAGTAGGGAGGTTAGTAGCTCCTATCTGGAACAAGGATCCCACTTAGGGATGAATAGCAGAGCAGCTGCTTAGCCAATCAAGAATAAAAGATTTAAGCACCACTCCAGGATGAGACGAATAGTTATTTGATAGGTAATCTGCACAGAGTGTATTTAAAATCCAGAATACTCGCGGTAGGATCACTGCTTAATAGCACATATCCATATAATTTCAACGCGGTTGTAACAAACAATCAATATTATCTTTTCCTGTGCGTATGTTTAACCACTGCACATGAACGTTTTCCGGGCCTTTTTTTTGGGATTTCAATAGATCCTCGAACCGCCTCGTAAAGTGTATTGCTGCTAGCGTCCATTCGGAGACGAGCAGATTACCCGCGGGACGCTAGCAGCAATACACTTTACGAGGCGGTTCGAGGATCTATTGAAATCCCAAAAAAAAGGCCCGGAAAACGTTCATGTGCAGTGGTTAAACATACGCACAGGAAAAGATAATATTGATTGTTTGTTACAACCGCGTTGAAATTATATGGATATGTGCTATTAAGCAGTGATCCTACCGCGAGTATTCTGGATTTTAAATACACTCTGTGCAGATTACCTATCAAATAACTATTCGTCTCATCCTGGAGTGGTGCTTAAATCTTTTATTCTTGATTGGCTAAGCAGCTGCTCTGCTATTCATCCCTAAGTGGGATCCTTGTTCCAGATAGGAGCTACTAACCTCCCTACTCTGGTGATTGTCTCGTAATACGAGATCTCTTGGGAATACAGTTTATATTTCCTGATGAAGACGGCGACATTCCAACTGTCCGTCGAAACGCGTTGAAATGAAATTGAGGGAATAGTACTACTGATAATTGATTTAGGATTTGTGTGTACTTCCCTGATTGGGTGTATGAATCTGATTAGATGAACTGATGTTTTGATTCATTCCTGTTATATTTTCTGTGTTCCCAATTTTACTGTGATCTTAATTTGTTTTTATTAATTTTATGTACAAATAAACTGTGCTATCTGGAAATTACCGTTATTTCATAATTTTGTAGCTTACGCATTGCTCTTAGTTTATGTGCTTGAATTTATTTTTATGTTTGCATATTTGTTGTCCGATTGTGTGACAGTGAAGTTGATGTCCTCATATCTTATGTGCCCAAAGGGAATTCTAATTTGACATAAAGTCTATTCTTGGCACCCCATCCCTTTGGTTTTGGGTCCCTCTCTCTTTTATTAGAGGTGGATCCTGAGACCTACAAGAAGGTTCACGGTGGGTCCATAAATCGCAAAAATTACCCAGGATCCATAAATCCCATGACAAAAAAAACAAAAACTTTGTAAATTTAATTTTAATGCCAGTGGTTCCTTTGGCACTCCCCGCATGGTCCTAGTAGTCCGGGTACACTGCATCTTTATGCTCTATTTTTTTGTTTTTTTCAAATGCGGTGGTCAATGCACTGCATTGGGTAATGGCAGCCGCAGTAGAAGTTTTTCTGTGATGTCCTGCTGAAAAGAGTGCACAGATGTGCAGACCTGACCTCGATCCATGAATCTACAATGGATGAGGGGGAACAAAAGTTCCTTTGTCCAGTGGCGGGTCATCCTGTTTTTAATGGTCTCCACAGATCCTCTCGGAATTGGTGATTTCCAAAGGAGGGTCCACAAACTGATGGTTTAATTATGTGTATAATTAAGCATTTAATGCCAGCCTATTTCCTTTTTGTAATGGTAATTTATCAAAAACTGCAGGACAAATTTACACCAAGCCAAGCACAGACACGCCTCTGTGTAAAGTTCTACTTCCACGCCAAGTTTGGTGTAATTTCAGTCAGCAGTTTTTAAACTCAAGGGCACTTTGGGGTTCTTCAACATTGGCTTAAGAGTGAAACTATACTCATGCTGCTCCCTTATGCTTTTCTTTCTTCCATTACTGTATCGGGCAATGGGGGCTGCAACAAAAATGCATGTCCAGCCAGTTAAAATGTTCAGGTTCGTGGACCAAGCTTTCGGTCCATGGACATGAAGTGGACAATGGGGAGAAAATGTGGACAATGGGGACAAAAGCTCCCTTGGCCTAACTGATTTGTCTATTATTTGAATCTTGGTTTGTGGACTGTCTCTGAACACAGGTTCATAGACTGGTCACAAATTAAGAGTTTAGCTATAGTTATACGTTACCCATTCAAAGCCCCCCCCACCCCAATGCTTTGTTTGTTGCACAAATATCTAAAAACTTTGGATGGATTGCTACCAAACAAAGCACAGGCACAGATTTGAGTAAAGCTCTACTTTCGCAATTCTGTCCAGCAGTTTGTGATGTAGCCGAGAGCGAGTTTCCTATGAGAGACAGCATAGGAAAAACTGTGCTTCCAGGAATTTAATTGTATATCATGGCTTTTACTTCCTGCTGTTCGTTCAATTAATAAGTGTCTGCCAGTATATCTTGAGTTAACTAAGCCACACTGAAAGGTTAAAGTCTGGTTCTTGTTGCAACAGGATGGCTTAGCAGTTCCAGGAAGCAAAAAACAAACCCGGAGTGGAAGACTCCACAGTTCACAGGTATTTCCCTCAGCTTTCAGTGTCAGTAGGTGGCTGCATGCAGTGTGTGATTTTATGCACACGAGTGTTTGGCGTGGGTTCTGGATTGTTCTTTAACTAGGCACGTAAAGTTGGAAGTTCCACCACATTGGCGTGGTGCAACAGTGCTGCACGGTGTGGCCCTCGTGGCATGGAAATGCTTAACACTGGTTGAGACCAAGATGGCCGCTAACAAAGCGACTAAAAAAATATCACAACAACGTCACAAACGCATGGTTTGCTTTAATGTGGCTTGACTTTATTGCCACTGCGTCACATGCTTAACCATGAATGTCACTATTGATAACACGCATGCATTAGGAAATGCTCGTAGCCTGCTTTAATATCGGATGTTGATAAACACAGAGGTGATAACAAACCGTACCTTTCAAGTTCAACTGTTAGTATTGTACTGTTATTTCTTTCTGCCAATAAAGGCGACTCAACTTATTTTATGATTTGAAATGTTTGCCACTTTTTATTCTAGTACATTCTGTTAAGTTTGAAAGGCAGCAATCGACATTTTACATATGTTACAATATGAAAACACATGATAAGATCTAGGTAAAGAGAGGCATCAACATGCAGTGCTGAGAAGTCAAACAATAGCGCTTCAGCACTAGAAATCTCTTTAGGTTAAACATGAGCCTTGTTTGACGTTTGTCGGAAGGAGGCAGTAAACACAGGTAACCACTGTCAAAGCCAATGGGTCTCGCCTTTAGGACCTATTGACTTTACCTATGATTTTTAGCCATGCTGTAGTACATTGAAGCTGCTGTGTATGATGCAGTAGCGGCGTCATGTTGTAGTCACATGCATTCAACATGCATGGGCACTCATCGAAAAGGAAACCGTTTTTTTTTAATTCACTGATCCCAGGTGAATGGGTAAATTTGAATAGCTTAATAAAATGGATGAGAGCAGCATGGGGACAGAAGTGAAGCTACACAGGTGGCAGGATGAGAAGTAACACCATGGAGAGAACAAGAGCAGAAGGGAGTAACTCAGAGGGGAGAGAAACACACAGGAGAGAGAGAGCAACATGAGTGCGGATAGAGGGATAAGCACTTGGGCGAGAGAGCAACGTAGGTGGGGGTCATGGGTGGAGAAATGCACACAAAATAGAAAGCAGAAACATTTAATGTAACAACTTTTACAATAAACTGGAATTTCTGGAAGAAATAGATTTAAGAAACTCTTTTTTGTTAAATAATTTTTATTTAGGAATTAAAAACAAGAAAATTGTTAACATTAGCAACGTCACACCAATACATCATAATATGAATTAAATTTACAATATAGTTGAATGGCTCAGAATATGAATAATAATAACATAAAATGATAAAAATATAACACATACGTTTAATATATGTAAAAGAATAAAGGGAGAAATTAAAGAAAAAGATGGTACCTAAGTTATAGGTGAGTGAGTAAAAAGCTAGGTAGTAAAGGGTAACCAGAGTAGATCAGATTTAATGTTCTCAGAAATTGAAAATGCTGAAACAGTAGCTATTCTATATTCATCACAAACAAAGCTCCACCATGCTAATGTAGATAGTATGAAGTGTCTTTCCAGCAAGAAAGTATCACTTTAAAAGCAAGAGCAATAAAGATATTAAATAACATAGACTTAGGAGAGAAACCATCAAAATCTGGTGAGGCAGTTACAAGGGAAACATTTTGAATTGATAATTGAATGTAACATTACATTTATTTTAAACATTTGGATCATATTTTTCCCAAAATATAAACAGCTTGTAAAAATAGTATAATAAATGAGTTAAAGTCCCTGTAAAGGCAGAACAACATCAGCAAAATGGAGAACAAGTTGTAAAAAATTAGAAATACATTCAGGGCAAATGAGAACACTGTTATACAAATAATAAAGATTGCTTAATTTGAACACTTTTAGATGTCTTAAATATTTTATAGATGTCTTAAATATTTTATCCCAAATGTGGGTAGGGAATGAAATAGGTAAATCAGCTACCCACAATAATTCAATAGAAGTTTTGGATCTTGCAGCAAAAGGAAATAATAACATATTACATATAAAGGAAGCCTTAAGTGTAGAAGCACAAGAGATCTTATATAATGATGTATGAGGTGTGAGCAATAAAGTATCAGAAAGAGAATTATTAGCCACTACATAGGATCGAAGAGAGGATGATAATAAATGATATTCCTGTAAAAACATACTTGGTAGATTGTATTATATTTGGAATTGGGAAAAATAGATAACATAATTATTTTGTTCAAGCTGGTAAATAAACTCTTTCCAGTGTTTGTAATAAAATGATCTACACCGAAATCAAAAACATCTGGTATACCAAATAGAGGAAGCAAGTAAGCATTGATATGAATCAAAACCTGTAGAAAATATTGTATGTAACAATTGTTAGGAATGTTTTATTATTGGGTTGGTTGATATAAAGGTGCAATTAGGCATATAAATTACATCCACAAATGAAAAATATTTCAACAGAGATCGTTCAAATACAATCAATCATGGTATAAGAGACTTTTGAAAATTATGGGTTAAGGCAAAAAAATAATCAAATTAAAAATGTAGGATGAACTTGAAATCAGCAAAGCGGACACCTCCTACATTCTTGCGGCGTTTAAGTTTAGCCAAAGTTATAAGGTAGTGCTTATTATTCCAAAGAAATGTGGTACAGATTGAATTAATTTGAGATAAATAGACATAGGTATCTTAAACGGTAATGTTGATTATGTTTAAAGTACATGTGGTATACTCATCATTTTAATGGTCTCTAACCTACCCCACCAAAATAGAAGGAGAGGAGACCAAGATGAAAGAAACTTCTGTAGTGTAAGTTTTAAAATCTTAAAAGTGAAACTGATTGTAGTTGAAATGGTAGAAGAAAACCAAATACCAAGATACTTTATTTTGATAGGGCACAAAGGTAAATTATTCTTAGCAAACATATATTGATAACATGAAGAATTTAAAGGTATTATTTCAGTGTTAGAAATTTTTAATTTATACCTAGAGATACCGGAGAACAATTGAATTCAGTTAAAAAAAAGGAGTCAAAGAGGGATGAGGATTAGATTTATAAACTTAAATATTGTCAGCATAAGCTGTTAATTTATGTGGAATTATATTTAAAACCTGTTGTAAACGCATTACAATGAGTACGTTCAAGAAAAAGCTCCAAACAAAGAATACACAGCAAAGGGAATAAAGGACAATCTTGTCCGATACCTCTATGTAACTGAAAATACCGGGAAAAGAGACCATTAACAAGAGTAATTGGCACGGGGGTAACAGTTTTACCAATTAAATCAAATTAGGGCAAAAGCCATACCATCGAAGAGTAGTAAACAAAATTTGCCTATTGATACGATCAAAAGCCTTTTCAGCATCAAGAGACAATGCAGCATGGGGAGAGTGGTATTTATTTCCAAATTCGAAAATGTTTGAAAGCAACCTAGCGTTATTTGCAGCAAGTCTGCCCTTAACAAAACAAGAATAATCCGTTTTCACAAGAAAGGGAACAATAGTCTCAAGGTGGGATGCTAGAATTTTGACAACTATTTTGAGATCATAATTAATTAATGAACTAGGGCAGTAATTTTCCCTTGGGTATGGTCTTTATCAGGTTTGAGCATACGGACAATCAAGGCTTCTAGAAATGTACTTGTTGCCTTAGGGTCTGAAATGGAAGATTTAAATTTCAAGACGTTTAGAGACAAAAATGGAAGAAAAAGAAGAAACAAATTTGATAATAAAGTCACCTGGACCTAGGGCTTTGGCGTTAAAGGATTTGATGGCATTGTCATCCGTAATTTCCTGATGAGTTATTTTAGCTTCTAATAAGTCAAATTCATCAGACATATGAGGAGACTATTGAAGAAAGTATGCATGTTGTGTTCTAAAGGGTTAGTGCATTCAAAGTGCAATAATTGGTAATATTCATGAAAAGTATTAGAGATGTCAGCATCTGAGGAGGCAAGTTTGTTAGTATGTTCGTTTCAAATAAGGCCAATATTTTTACATTGAGATTTCATTTTTAAATAATTGTCCAACATCTTGCTTGCTTTATTTTGACCTCCGTGGTACATAGATTTGACTTTAAGGAGAATATTGCAGACATCGATAGTGGCAAGTTTATTAAGAGCAGATTTGACTTTAATTAACTCATGTAAAACAGAAGATGATTTAGAAGAAAAATAAGTGTGTCCTAGTGTTTTAAATTGTTGTAATAATGTATTATAGTCAACATGGGTTATTTTTTCCTTTTTACTCAATAAGCTATGGTGAAAGCACAAAATGAAGCTTTAAAAGTTTCCCAGGTATTATGAATAGATGTGTCCAGAGGTTGGTTAAGTAAAAAATGTTTTTTTTATAAAAGTAGCGTCTTTTGAAATTAAATTATTGTCTGATCAATGGAAATTATTAAGTTTCCAACAACCAGTTTTGGAATAGATCACATGAAGAAAAAACAGGGGCATCATTTCTGAGGATTGGATGGAAGGAAGTAGAGTATAAGTAATCAAAATATAGTCCATTCTAGAGCTAGTAAGATGCACATTGGAAAAAAAGATACATTCACAGGTATCAGGGTTACATGTTTTCCAAACATCGAATAATGGACGAGTTGGAATGGCAGATTGAAATGCTTTATGAGATTTGTCATAATTCAATTTACATTTAGATTTCCGATCAGTAAAAGGATCTAATGTTTAGATTGTCAATAGAAGCTAATGTTATCTTGATGTCATTCTAGAAGTTTGGATCTGGTTTAACGAGACCATAAATATTAAAATCAAGAAAGTTGTCTATTTTGAATTACAAGCATCACCAATACCTATCGTCCATTATTATCACATTGAGTTGAAATAATTTGTGCATGTAACTATTTATGAGAGAGAATGACAACATCTCCTTTATGATTAATAGCAGGAGAATAGACAACTTGGCATACCCATTGCCTTTTTAATGTAAGCGATTCAACATCATTACTGTGAGTTTCCTGCAAAAAAGCAACACATGAAGTAAGTCTAGACAAATGAGAAAGTACCTTTTGTCTTTTGACAGGGTGTCCCAGATCATGAACATCTAACGAGAAAATGTTAAACATATTGGAGGTTGGGATGAGAGATACAGCAACATGTGTGACATACTGTAGTGACGCTGAAAGAAATAAAAAGACACCATTTATTAACCAATACGAAACGTATGCAATGCAAAGATAATGAAATCATACAACAAAAAAACACTCCCCAAATAGGAAGACAAAAAAGAATTTAAAAAATGAAGACATGAGAAAGAGCTATTAAGATGAAGAGACTGATCAAGGAAAGAAATTAAGGTCTGAAATTAAGAGCATAAGAAATGAACATGAGAAGTAATAGCAACAAGAGCAATAAAAGCAGCAGAGAGAGAAAGATCCGGATATAAAAGATAAAACAGCCATGGAGAAGAATATAATAGATGATAAATATTAGTGAAGAGAGTTATTTAAGAGCGCTGGGCAGAAGTATCCATAGAATGAGGTGAAGTACTTTGGAGAAAATAATTTAGTTTAACAGGATCCTCAAAAGAATATGTAGTGCCGTCATAGATAATTTTACATTAGCAGGGATACAAATGTGTAATTGTCTCATTTGAGGACGTAATGCAAGAAGTTATTTTCTCTGGCGCATTGGTGGAATAGGAGAGATCCTGAGAAATGTGGGTATGACCAGACCACATAACACGATGTTTTTCTTTTGCTGTTTTTAACACGCAGAGTAAGTCTGTAAATTCCAGAAATAACATTATAATTCCTCTAGGTCTGGTACAGTGAGGTTGGAAATGACCAAGGTGATGTACACATTGAATGTTCAGAGGTGGGTCATGTTGAAAGTTTAGAAGCTCTGGCAAGAAGTTTTTCAAGAAGGTTATGAGATTTGGACTCTCGCATGTTTCTGGAAGGCCATAAATAAGATTAGTATGTCTGTTATAATTTTTAAAGTCCTCTGTATGAAATGTGAGCTTTTGAATTTCTTGTTCCAGAACAGGAATCTTGGTAGTGGCGCCTTGTTGATCACTTACATGTTGCTCCATGTCAAACATTTTAGCATCCATGGTAATCCATCTATCTTCGATTTGCTAGAGTTTTTCATTTGTGGCAGTGATGAAGGATTTTGGACCCCTCACCTCATCAAGTATAGTGTCTAGAACAGAAAAATGAGATGACATAAAAATGGCTCTTCTCTTACGAGTAGTTCAGTGCAACCTCAGCTCTTTTTTTATTAAATAAGTATTGTAGATTAATTCAATTTGTACCATAAATAAACCAGTCCACGTTTAGTAGAGTACAGCAGTGAAAAGGCAGCATAGAGCCCCTGTTATCAAAATATCTATAGAATGATTAGTAGCCTCTTGAGACACTTTTAGAGGAATAAAGCTTCATTACATCGATCATAAGAAATCCTAAAAGTGTTAGTGGCTCCATTTGTCACTCTCAGCGATCGCAGGGTTGTTCATATACCTCTAACCCCAAGGCACCTCCCAATTTTTTGTCACTCTTGGTGGTGTCATCTTCTCTGATTTAACTGTGTTATTATGCATACACCAGGATAGGTCTCCTGGAAATGTTGGTTTTAATTCCTGCTGTGTGTATTTCAGAGGGTGGGTAAAATGATAATATTGGAAACACAACTCATTCTGTGAGGCAGTAACTTCAGCAGAGCAGTCTGGCTTCGTTGACCAAATAATAGACAGGCAAGTCTCTGGGCATGAAAAGAAAACAAATAGACGCATGGAGACATACAGGCATGACACACTGGCAAACAGGTATTTGTGAGTGGCATTGCTCTATCTGCCATTTAAGTCCATTATTTGCTCTTAGGGGCATTTCACAACTTTTCACAGTTAATTACTGGCTGGGAGAAGCTTGAGAGGCAATACAAATTAGCCTCCAGGAACATCAGGCAGGGAAAAAGTAACTTTCTAAAAACAAAGTATGTCATTGGTTGTGTCGCAATTCACAATTTTAACATCAGCTAATACAGTGATATATTATATGTGGGGAGGGTTGTGTGAATAGGCAGAGGGACTAAAAACTTGAATGGGATTTGTGTGGTAATTATTTTCTTGCTCACTTGTTTTTTATATTCAAGGACATGGATTTGTTTAAAAACATGTATACATCTTGACAAGTAATAATGATCAACAATATGAAAACCAAAGAAAATGATTACGAAACAATGACAATGAAACAATGGCATAAGGGAGAACAATTAAGTTGGTCTATTAAAAACTCAGCACATCTGCTATTTGTATCTCTGTTCGACTATCCCCGTTTCTTAAGTTGTTTACAATTCGTCCTCCTCTTTCTCCAACAGTTTACATTTTTTTTTTAAATCTTGTAATCATGGCTGCTGTAGACAGCTGAAACACTTAGATACACTTCAAATTGCCTTAAATAAATTGGTAAAAAGAGAGCTGCTTCTCGCGTGCCGCTCTTTACTAGTATATAAGATGATGGTCGTGGAAATATGTGGGCGCAGATGGTGTTCGTGCTTCCTGTTCAACACCACTGGCAGTTGGGTTGCATGCGAGCAACTGCCAAATGTTTTTGAATATATATATATACATATATATATATATGTGTGTATATATTTGTAGCAGAAAGCTAATCATTTTGCTTTATTATTACATCAACCATTCCATCTCTTTCAGAAAGAATCCTATCACTTACCCTGGTTTATATTTAATTTGAAAACTGTAGAGAAGCACCAATCAGATACCCAAAAGCTCACCTGAGGGCGGAGCAAATGACGAACTACAGGTCGGAAGGGGATATTTGAATCCATGAAATGCTGACTACGAACACCTCTGGCACTGAAGAAGGCTGTTGTAAGCCGAAATGCATTTGCCTTGTAGTGAACTACGGACAATAAATGCCTCCAAGTTTCCCCGTTTGTTGGTCTCTTCTTCTTCCTTGAAGGAGTGGTGTGTTATATATATATATGTGTGTATATATTTGTAGCAGAAAGCTAATCATTTTGCTTTATTATTACATCAACCATTCCATCTCTTTCAGAAAGAATCCTATCACTTACCCTGGTTTATATTTAATTTGAAAACTGTAGAGAAGCACCAATCAGATACCCAAAAGCTGCAGCATTGTGCTAGGGTTTGAGCGGGATTGGCCATTTATTCCATCAGACATTTCCCTGTGAGGTTCAGGTCATTGGAAGCTGGTTTTGAAGTCAAGGGCTCCTGACTGTGTCTCCAGTCCCACAGGATTTTTGCAACAGGCAAGAACATATCTGAATGGGAAAAACAAGGGAGCCGACTAATGTGAGCATTTTTACAAGGCTTCTTTTTGTGTCTAGTTCTGCCTAGCCACGCATGAGTGCTCAGTCAGTGATTAACAGTGCTAACATAAATAAGAAGCTAAGTTATTCTATGGTTCAGCTGGCACAAACCTTTTTACATATTAACTATACTTGCTCATGGTCCAATTCAAAAACTTGTTTAATCCCAGAGTGACTGGTATCTTCTTGGTTAATCTTGGCACATTGCGGCTACCGTACTAAGTATTCTGAGGATTATAAAGAGAAGACCACAAATACGGCCAATAACATTATTTTTCAGATCTCTCTCAATAATCATGTGAATGAAAGTCTGTTTCTTTCACCTTTAATGGTTTTGCTTTCTGCAGCTCCTTGCTGTTAAGAAGTAACACAAAATTCTAGAAGCATGTTTTTCTTTTTAAACCCGCCTTTCCTTTTTCCTCTATATGCATTCTTTTTGACACTCTTCAAGATTAAACTTGTGGCAATTCTCACTATTTGTTGGGCAAGGTAGTGCTTGCCAGTACACTGAAACATATGCTTACCAAATGCTTTGAAAAGCTGGTTTGGCTAATATTCACTATATACTAAGTTATGGTGCTCCGGTCAGAACGTTACACCCTGGTAAGATAGCTCAGGTTATTTTGCACCACTTCAAAGATCACTGTGCAATCTGCAGCTACAAGTTCAAAGTCTTCATAGCAGGATTCTAATTACTGGTCTTTTTTGGAACTTTTAAAATTATTTATTTACCGGAGACATGGCCTCTTCAGTCGTTCACCTTAGAAAAAGTCTGTACTTTTCAAGTTCCTGTAAACAAGAACGCAATGGGGCGGCCTAGCGGGGGGCTACTAACAATGGTTTACAACAGTCTTGGAATCAAGACCACAGTAATTCTGGTAGAATCAACTTACTTGCTGCCAATACTTTTAGGGAGAAAATCTCAAAATCAAGTGTTACTAATCAATATTTATTTCCCTCCAACATAGGTGCAGAGTAAGTCTAAATTGTGTTAAACTCTAGACGATATCAATGAAATTCTCTATCACTTCTTGGCATCTACATTAGTAATTACTGGAGACTTTAATGACAATCTCCTTTCAACTGATAAAAGTAACCCAGCACGATATGACTTACCAGATCTAATTTTCAGCTCTCCTCTGTCTGTTTGTGAAGTCAGGACTGCCAATAGGCAACCAAAAAGTAGATACCTTTTACATTTCTTTAAGGATTTTGAATTTTGCGCTCTTAACAGAGGGTTCACCACTGATCAGCCAGCAAAACCTACATTTCTCACTGCACTGACCAACAGCATACTTGGCTTCACCCTACTGCATTATCACTCTTTTTATTTGTGCAAAAGCTTTCAAATAACAATCATCTGTAGGGAAGAAAGTCACCATTATCCACCGCAGATATTCTTGCAACTCACCTGCACATGTTATATTGAGGGGGATCCCCTTTTTCTCATCGTGTGTCAGAGATCTATAAAGTTGAATGACATATATACAAATTCTTTCAATTGGGTGATCAAGATTTTATCATACTGTTCCAGAAATCCATAGCAGGACATACGGATCTGCTCTCTGAATGGAAACAAATATTAAGCCAAATCTTTGAAAGATACTTAAAAAGTTCATCCTAGACCAGGGCCGGACTGGGAACCAAAACCGGCCCTGGCAAAGTACTCGGCCGGCCCCCCCTCCCCACTCGGGGGTGTTGGAGGTGCCACCGAGCGCTTTGCTAGGGCCGGTTTTCGGCCTATTTTGTTGCAGGGCCGATTTTACAGCTATGCTGCAAAAACGGCCCAGTAATAACATCGGCCCCCAGAGGCTGAAAACCGGCCCCCACTCTTGCGGCGCACCAGGGGATTGCCCGGTGCCCGCTATGGCCAGTCCGGGCCTGTCCTAGACTTAGTAGTAAAGAGAGATTAATCAGGTTAGCGAAAATAAAACATTGAAGAGCCTTAAGAAGTCCACAAAAAACACAGCAAACCCAAGACCATGATTTTTAGAACAAAAACAGCAACAAAAAAAGAATTATAGGGCTTAAATAAAACACATACAACGGAAGGTGAGAAAAACTGCTTGGCTGGAGCTGCATAATACGGTTAAGACAAATAATATAAAGCTGTTTTGGCAAATCATTGGGCACGACACAGGAAATTATAGATCTGCCACACGTGCATTTATGTATATCATTGTCTCTAAGAGCGAATTCCTGAATTTGAAAAGCAGAACGTTTGGGAAGATTACTAATTATGTCTGGGACATTGGTTCAGAGAAACTGGAGATTGTAAATTCATAACACTACTTAGGAAAAGTTGTAACTGACAATACACGGGATAAAGCCCACACTGAACACAATTCCTCAGTCTAAAGCCTCTTTGCATGAAAACGGGTTACATCCATGCCTTTCATATTACAATGGGGAGAAGGCATTTCATGCAGATGCTCTCTATTTTCAAACTGAAAGTCCCACCTACATAACTATGTAATATAGAATCTATCAATGTGAATAAATGAGATTTCCTCAAGAAAACAGAAGGGTAGATTTTACGTGAATTATGTAATTTTAACTTGTCTGTTTCAACCCTGTCAATGAGGTTGGAATTCAGTCTGACTAGCTCCTATGTGCCAGGATTAGCAAGTGTGATTCTGTGGGGGTGTTGGCTTAAAAAAACAGTAAAAAAAAATCTGTATGGGTCTTTTTGAAATATGAAATATTTGGTTCGCACTTTCTCTCATGATTTCACTTTGGTATTGAATTACTTTGATTTACAAGAATAGCTTGTGATTTCCCTCTCTCAAGTAGAACTTAAAACCCTTATAGAAAGTACTGATAGTGTTCTGAGTTACCAGAGAGATCACACATGTTGTATGATGAAGAAAAGGCTGGAGGTGAAACCCAGTCTTGCCATCCTAAGGTAGCCCAGAAGTACCTGGCCTGGAATTTAGACCATGATACTCGCCATGTTCTGACTTTATTCTGTATGAATCTGCTCCTGTTAAATGATCTAAAGGCATATTAGTCATCTTCTGAGAAAACAGGGCAAGAATGTAACATGTGTGAATTGGGGATTCTGTTATATTCCCAGGTTAGGCCCATGTAGCAAAGCAGCTTATTTCTTACAATGTCCTCACAATAACTTTCAGTCGTTAACTTCTGCACATATTTGCGAGAACAACAATGTTGGATTAGTTTCCCTGAAACTAAACTTGTTTACACATCTACCTTCTGACAACATTATCACAATGCCCTGAACATCATGTACAAGGTCTCATTTTGCACTATGGGCCTCAATTCAATGTCGGTCAAAAAGCATTCTGAACGACTCCTTGTAGGAATCTGTTTCGACCGACTCGCAGTCGGATGTTCCGACCGACCGATTATGATACTTCCGAAAACCGTTCGGAAAGTCTCCCATTGACTTCAATGACTTCAATGGGAGCCTGTGTTCTGACCGTCAACACAGGTACCCATTGATAAAAGGGTGGTTTAGGAAACCTTGCATCCTGTGGCAGGCACCCCATGGTGCTTGTCACACTGTCTATGGTTCTACAGGGGGGTCCCTTGGGTACCCTCACAGACCCCAACCGGAGGCCACAGGATGCAGGGGGGGCCCCAAAAGTCAGTTTTGGACAGCCTTTTCATATCAGACTGACCGGTTAGGAAAGGCTGTCCGAATCCGATATCATAATACGCCGGTCGGAAATGTGGTCTATTGACCAGTACAATTCAGCTCCGACTGACTCGGAGTTCCCGAATGCCTGTCTGAACCGATTCGGAATGACCGAACGGTAACATTTGCATCATAATCGGTCAGTTGGAAATGTTTCTGACCGTCCAATTACGATGGATTCTGACACGGTTTAGAAAAATCCGAATCCCGTACGGAGCCTTTTGGACCAACATTGTAATCAGGCCCTAATTACAAATGTCATCTCTATCTTCATCCATGGGGTGACAGGGCTATCTGTGTATCCATAATATCTCTAATCCATACGCACATCGCAAGGCTGTTTTCTATTATAAAAGATGAGCATCCCGATAGATTGGTGGAGGAGGCACTTCAGCTGACACCGAAGGTCCCTGCATGCTGAGACTTTACCATGCAGTGGTCTGACATGTCGTGAGGGCAGTACAGTTCGTGACCAAGTAGGGGTCCTTCATTCTATCCCATTAGGTAATTGCGTTAGATCGCCCCAATGGAGATTCTAGCTCCACACCTACACACAATCTAGGAACACTTAAAGTAGGGTTTGCATAGTAGGAGTGCGCTCGTTTACTGGCTTGTTTTATAAGCCTGAATATATACACTGCTTTAGCACCATATTAGACCTATATCTACTATTTGCGCTTTTGGTGTTTGTAATCACATGTATCTGCTTCTATCTATTGATCATTGCAGCACAAATATTTTATACAAGAATGACGTTGGTTCAATAGTAAACCTATTGAAAATGTCCCACAGTGTATTCTCTGTATACCTCTCTGAGAATAACTGAGCACGAGTAAAAGGTTCTCTACGGTTTCCACTATCCCTGAGGGATCAGGATTGTTATGTTTAGTGGTTGCCAGAAATCCTCTGCTTCCTGATAGGGTTAGGGCGCTGAAGGTGGCACTGTGAGCTAGCTGGTCTATAGGCCAACAAATCCTGTGGGGATGTCCAACATCAGTCTAGACACCACGCCCTCAGTTTATGTTGGTCAACAAACATGCACACCCTATGGTTTAGTAGGAACTACATGACAATTCAGGACCTTAATCATGTTCTCTTCAGTTGTCCGGCCTGATTTACTCAGTGCCACCGGCTGCAACGGCCAATGTCAGGCCTGTAGTGGCAGCACAAGGATTGCTGCTCCATCCAAAGAATTAAATAATTTGTACAACTTTTTTATTTTTGAATGTCTTTTTGTATTTATTTTAATATGGTCCCCGGATTATTGCTATATTAGGGGAAGGAACTCATTTGGTAGCTCACTACGGATAATGTACACATAAAGGTTGCATGTTGTGGGGGGACTCTTCCTTGGGAACTCATGATGGAGTAAATTGAATATGTTTATTATCCAAACCACATTACTTTTCAACTAGGGGAGCTGCATGTCAGCAGCTACCCGTGTGAAAAAGCAATGCCGGCTCCAGCAGGAGGCGGTGAGCCGGCGGGACCGTGGGGGAATTGGGGTCCCCCCATGGTCCCCAATGAAAAGGCCAAGCCCCCGAGGGATGGGGTCCCCCGGGCCATGAGTGGCCTGGGAGGGGGGCCATGTGGCCCCCCTCCCTTAATAATATAAAAAATAAAGAGGCACAGCCCCGGTGGATGGGCTCCCCGGGGCTAATGGAGGCCTTACGGAGGGGGGCCACGCAGCCCCCTCCTACATTTTTTAATATATTAAATAAATAAAATTATGGCTATGCCCTGGGAGAATGGGGTCCCCGGGGCCGAAATTACCCTCAGGAGGGGCCACGTGGCCCCCTTCCTATTTTTTTTTTAAAACATTTTTTTTTTAAAAGCAGGCTCTGGGGGATGGGGTCCCCAGGGCCCCAAATAATTTAAAAGGAGGATGCCTACACAGCCACCCTTGATTAAAAAATAAATACATTAAAAATCCAGTATTGGGTCTAGGCCCCGCCCCCTCTGTGCAGCACTCAGCAAATGCGCCCCCTGGAGCGTTGTAGGTGGGGGAATTTCCCTTGAATACTGAGGATCCCCAGGGCTAATAGAGGCCTTAGATGGGGGGCCACGCAGCCCACCTCCTCCATTTTTTAATATATTAAATAAAATTATGGCCATGCCCTGGGTGATGGGGTCCCCAGGCCCAAAATTGGCCTCGGGAGGGGGGCCGCGCAGCCCGCTTTCTGTTTAAAAAAAATAAATAAATAAGTACATTAAAAATCCGTCATTGGGGCTAGGCCCACTCCCTCCCCCTCCCTGCAGCACTCAGTAAAGGCGCCCCCTGGCGTGTTGTAGGTGGGGAATTAATTTCCTTTGAATACTAAGGGTCCCTGGGGGCCAACTAGCCCACCAGCTACCTCCAGTATGCGCCAGGGAGCTGCGTTGTAGAGAGGTGTTCAGAGGCCACACCCCTTTTTACACCTCTCTGTAATGCAGCTCTGTGGCGCTTACTAGAGGTATCTGGCGGGCTAGTTGGCCCCCAGGGACCCTCGGGGCTCAAGGGGAATTAATCCCCCAATTTACAATGCACCAGGGGGTGCATTTGCACAGTGGTGCACGGAGGGGGCCTGACATACCAAGTGTGCAAATGCATCCCCTGGCACATTGTAAATTGCGGGATTAAGTCACCTTGAATCCTGCGGGTCCCTGGGGGGCAACTAGCCCATCTAGAGTAAGCGTCAAAACGCTGCGTTGTAGAGCGGTGTAAAAAGGGGCATGGCTTGTGAACACCTCTCTGCAACGCAGCTCCCTGGCGCATACTGCAGGTACCTGGTGGGCTATTTTGCCCCCAGGGACCCTCAGGATTAAAGGGGACTTAATCCCCTAACTTAAAATGCACCACAGGACGCATTTGCACACTTGTCATATCAGGCCAGCCCCTCCCTGCACCACTGTGCAAACGCGCCCGTGGCCCGTTTTAAGTTTGGGGATTAAGTCCCCTTGAATCCTGAGGGTTCCTGGAGCCAACTAGCCCACCAGGTACCTCTAGTAAGTGCCAGGGAGCTGCCTTGCAGAAAGGTGGTCCAAGGTCACGCCCCCTTTTTACACCACTCTGCTATGCAGCTCTGTGGCGCTTACTGTAGGTAGCTGGTGGGCTAGTTGGCCCACAGGGACCCTCAGGAATCATGGGGACGTAATCCCCCAATTTGCAACACACCAGTGGGTGCGTTTGCACAGTGGTGCAATGAGGGGGTGTGGCCTGATGTGACAAGTGTGCAAACGCACCCTGTGCCGCATTTTAAGTTGGGAAATAAGGTCCCCTTGAATCCTGAGGGTCCCTGGGGGCCAACTAGCCCACCAGGTATGTCCGGTATGCGCCACAGAGTTGCATTGCAGAGAGCTGTAAAAAGGGGCGTGGCCTTACTGGAGGTACATGGTGGGGTAGTTGGTCCCCAGGGACCCTCAGGATTCGAGGGGAATTAATCCACAAAATGTAAACCCACCAGGGAGCGTGTTTGCACAGTGGTGAAGGGAGGGGGCCTGACAGTACATGTGTGTACTTATGCAATTACTCCACCAAAACCCAAGCACTTATAAATTCACCATGCACTCTCCTTGCAACACTCATCACTACCCATGCACTCATGCAATGACTTATGCACTAACTCATGCACTGCTACAATACCCTGAGCAGTACCCATGCAGTCCAGCCATTGCCCTGTCACTACCCATGCACTCTTCCAATCACCCAGTGAGCATCATGTACTTATCCAATCACTCCGCCAAAACCCAGGCACTTATAAATTCACCAGGCACTCTCCTTGCAGTACTCTAATCTTCCAGTCAGTACCCATGTATTCATGGAGTGACCCAGGCACTAACAGATGCACTGCTACAATCCCCTGTGCACTACCCATGCAGACCTCTAACCACCTCCACAGTACTGATTCACTCCAATACCCAGGTTGTACCCATACACTCCAGAAATCCCTCTGTCACTACCCATGCACTCCTCCAATCACCCATCAGCATCATGTACTTATCCAATCACTCCGCCAATCCCCAAGCAGTTATAAAATCACCATGCACTGCCATTGCAGCACTCTAATCATCCAGTCACTACCCATGTACTCATGCAATTACCCAGGCACTAACTCATGGCAAATACAATCAACCAATCAATCAATCAGAGCATTTGTAAAGCGCTCTACTTACCCGTGAGGGTCTCAAGGCGCTGGGGAGGAAGAGGGAATACTTCTACTGCTCGAAAAGCCAGGTCTTGAGGAGTCTTCTGAAGGTCAGCAGGTCTTGGGTCTGTCGTAGTGGGATGGGGGGTGTTCCAGGTCTTGGCGGCGAGGTGAGAGAACGATCTGCCGCCGGAGGTCGCTCTTTGGATGCAGGGCACTGTGGCAAGGGCGAGGTCGCCGGAGAGCAAAGCTGGCGGTTGGGGATGTAGAAGCTGAGTCGTCTGTTGAGGTATGCTGGTCCGGTGTTGTGGAGGGCTTTGTATGCGTGGGTGAGGAGCTTGAAGGTGATCATCTTGTTGACAGGGAGCCAGTGCAGGTCTCTCAGATAGGGTGTGATGTGGCTGTGGCAAGGAATGTCGAGGATCAGGCGTGCAGAGGCGTTCTGAATGCGTTGAAGTCGTTGCAGGAGTTTGGCCGAGGCTCCTGCGTAGAGGGCGTTTCCATAGTCTAACGTGCTGCTGACAAGGGGCTGGGTGACCGTTCTTCTCGTTTTGGTGGGGATCCACCTGTAGATCTTGCGGCGCAAGCTGAAGCAGGAGGATGAGATGGCGTTGACCTGCTTTGTCATGGATAGGGTGGAGTCTTCATGGGACCGTGGCAGTGGCGGCCCCAGGTGAAGACCGCCAAATTCATAATAAGGACCTTAGCCTTGTACTTTCCCTACCACCTTTGATAAATCAGCAACACATGACCAAGTTAAATTACATCTGTGAAAGTTTAGCTTTGACAGAGGAGTCTCTAACATAACTTATTGAAGACGAACTGAGATATGCCGAGACTTGCAATTCTACACTGGGTCTAACCTCAATTAACAAGATTATAACAAGAAATCATCTACCGCCTCAACAGATATTGGCAGCATTACCTCAGCAACTTCGGAAAAGCTTGATACGGAAAAATCATAACAAAAATACCACCGCTGAATAGCAGGTCTGGGCACATTAAATCATGCAAATTCTCAGACTCCACCATGGACTCTTACTTTCATGAAATTCAAGGGTACCTTTCGTTGACCTTGGTACCCTCCTGTTAACTCAAATACTATTTTGCTTGAATTTGAGAGCACATGGAACTTGAACTCTCTAGCCTCAAAAGCTTGCCAACTTTATAATTACAAGCACTGAACAGTTGAGTACTAAGGCCTAGATGTATCAAGATTCCATTTTGCGAATCTTAAATAGCGATTTTTAGCGAATCGCTATTTAGAATTTGCAAAATGGAATGTATGTAAAAAATCGCTTTTTTTTAGCGATTCCTTATTAATCTTTATTTGCGAATTCGCAAATAAGGAATAATTTCCCATGCATTCCTATGGCCCAGGAGGCCCATAGGAATGATTGTGAAGTAATTTGAGAATTATTTCAAGGGTGCAGGGGTGTCTCATGGACACCCTGCTGCACCCCTGAAACTTACATGTGTGTGCACATGGCACACATACATGCCCTATGGGCATGTATGTGTGTCACATGCCACCTTCAAAATTGTCATATTTTGGTTTTTGAAAGGATATCGCAAATTAACACGAACCTCAAATTGGTGTTAATTTGCGATTCCTTAACCGGAATTCGCAATGCAAAAAAGTTTCATACATGGCATTTAAGGAATCGCAAAATTGCGATTCCTTAAATGCTTATGCAAAATAAGGAATCACAATTTTTTGCGATTCCTTATTTTGCTAATTTCTCATACATCCCAAAAGATGCAAAATGTCCGTTTGCGATTCGTTAAGGCCGAAATTCTGCGAATTTCGGCCTTAACGAATCGCAAAAGGCTTGATACATCTAGGCCATTGTATGTATATGTCTGGCACTTCTTGATTTATGGAAAAAGTATATAAAGCCTTTGTTTATTATTAGGAAGATACAAACAAGTTCTGTTTTTTAGCACAAGATTTTCGAGCAATAAGCTTACTGTCTTTTAAGCCAAATTGTTTGTAAAAATGTCTGCTGATCCTAAACTCTGGAATTTTAATTTTCCATTGTTTCTATTTTTCTCACTCGTTTTCGTATTTTATGTTGGTGAAATGGACTTGTTATTATATAGTTGTTTTATTATCCTTAATACAATAACTCATTTATTCATTGAAATTCAAAGTCTAACAAGTCCAGTATAGATAGTCATCCTTCCAAGATAGCTAATTTGAGTACCATTAACTGCACTTATAGTTCCACCTTTTTTCATGACAATTGCAAGTAGAGTAGTTTGACGTAAAGCACTACAGAGAGCTGCCGACAGGTGAAACGCCCTGCTATGGACACTTAAATAGTAGGATGACCATTCCTCCTGAAGAAAGCAAGAATGACTTGGCTATGTGCCCAAACGATTTACCACTAGGATTACCTTAAAGTAATGTCTCCTTGTTTTCTTTTTATGCCAAGTAGCTTAGGTGTACGTACGTGTAGATAAAAATTTCTCACTTAAAAGAGTGTTGTGTAGTTCCTATATATCCTATACAGGATCTGCGTATTCGGATAACATAAACTGTGGGTTTGGTGTCAGACTTGTTCCGAGCACCCCCACCAGATATGTTAGCCTGTTTGGATTAGCTAGCTCACAGTACCTGAGAAAAGAGAGAATATGGGACCCGTCCTGGTCTCGAGTTGAACACCCCGCAAGCGATGTTAGACCACTGCTAGCTGAAGTGTCTGCATGCAGGAACCTCAGCGTCTCTGGTCAGTGTGTCATCCGGGAAGTTACGTCTCCTATGTCTGTCTAAGCAAGACATGATGTCTATATACCCACAGGTCTCTCATGGGGGTCTACCTTGCTGTGTTACTGTGTCGGCCTAAAAGGATAACGTTGAGCTTGAACTTTATAAATAGATATTATACAGGAGATGTTCGTCCTACTATCAGTCTTGCTGTGCTTCCAAGAAGCCTCATGCATACTGTATGAGTTTTGAACTAGGGAAAAGCCAAACCCGCGTTCTGAATGCAGTGTTGTATCTAGGTAAAAGGTCTGTCCCTATGAACCGTTATGTATGCAATGTAGGGAAGGATATAGGTGAAAGGTTGCAGTGTTACCTCCACCTATATAGGGTACCAATATGGAATATAACAAGAGGTAATATTGGGCCACATGCATCAAAAGAAAAACCGGTCACAAACGGGCAGATTCTCAGATACTGCCCCTGTGCAACCTGTATTTTTGCATTTGGGATGCATTATCCCAAATGCAAAAATCGCAATTTAAGGAATCGCAAGATTTGCGATTACTTAAATTGTGATTGCATTTAAGGAATCACAAATTGGGATGCCTCAAATGAAATGCATTATGCCATTGAAAATAGCGATTTAGCTATTAGGGGACGCAAATTAATGTCAAATGAAACTTGACGGTAATTTGCAAAAACTTTGACAAATGCACTAAAGTGCATTTTTCAAAGTTCCTGGTTACACACACACATGCCCTTGGGGCATGTGTGTGCACAACATGTGTTCACATTACAATTTCAGGGGCGCAACAGGGTGTCCTTTTGGCACCCTTGAAATTGCATGCGCAATTTGCCAGTACCTATTGGGTACTCGCAAATTTCGCATGCAATTCCCATTCATTCCTATGGGCCTAGCGACACATAGGAATGAATGGGACGCCATTCCTTAATTGTGACTCGCAATTTGTGAGTCGCAGTTAAGGAATGTGTAGGAATCGCTATTTTTAGCGATTCCTACATGCATAGGCATTTGCGATTCCATAATTGCGATTCCTTAATAATCGCAATTAAGGCATCGCAAAAGCCTACCTTGATGCATGTGCCCCATTATCTTCTGTTATTTGCTTGACATATGGCCTTACCAGGATGAATTTGAACAAAAGTCCTTCTAGCAGTTCACTGACATTTTCAGTGGATTCGACAAATTTATAAAGCAATAAAAAAAAAATATTCCAAAATCGATTGTCTAATTTTAGAAAATTAGTTATTGGTGATGTGCCAGCCACAGTTTTGTCTGTGTAACCCCAGAACGATTTGCTCTCGATTTTTAGAATGTCTTTTGATGCTCTGGTTTTACCGTTAAAATGTACGCCCTTAGTATAGCTTGTCTTTCTCATAGGTTTCTATAATTAGATTATTTTTTTGGCATAGGATGAGTATCATAAGAAGCAATATTTTCACACAGGTTTTAAATTAAGAAAAATAATGTAATCAAATTGCATCAACAAACTGGAAAGGCTGACGAGACAAGCCTAGGACTTTTGTTCTCCTGGATACACACTACACAACAGCAAGAGGCAATGCAACAGAGACTACCTGCGCGCTCCCCTGACGGTGTGTGCATGTTTACCGAGAGGAGGTGGTCAAAGAAATGTTTTAGGAAAGCTCAAGGCACTTTTAACTGCAGCAAACTCCGAAGCCTTCAAATATATTAGTGTGATGTTGCCTTGTCCCACACTAAGCACAGAGTCCATATATGTGAACAGCTTGTCTTTATTACAATTATAATAGGTAATTTGAGCCAAAGGGCGCCGAGCGTCTAACAACGACTGCTCCGGTCGCCAACTCCGTTTTCCCCTCGTTCGCGCCTTCACTCTGGCGCCTACTGCGCATGCGCGCACTTCGCGCTCCTGTCTATGGCGTGACGCGTCATCGCGTTCACGCTCATAGACTAGAGCGCATCCTACATATCTCCCCCTTTTTAACAATAAACAAAGTTAACTATTCAACCTCCTCAATGTTGCACTAGGTGTCCCAATGTTCTCTGGCTGGCAGCCAGGGTGCCAACTTATCATTAATGTCCACCCATTTCATAGTCTCTATATCTTGAGGGCACTGTAACTGCCCGGCCACTACGGGTGTGTCTTACCGGCATGCTCTCCTCCGCCTCTCTGTCTCCGCCTGGTCTCGCACCATCTCTCCACTCTCCACTCTGTGTTACTCCAGCCGGAGTGACATCTCTTACTGCGCACCCTGCGCCGGGATTGTCTGTCTCACTGTCCTCTCCTGTTTCCTCGGGCAACCCTTCATCAGCCTGCTCCGGTCGAGGCGTGCTCTCGTGGAAGTCCTTCTGTGCCTCTGTCTCTTCCAGCTTGGGCCATACAACAATCCTGTTAACTCTAGCCATGCGGTCTTGGGACCACACTCTGCCATCGCTGAGGAGGGCTGCTCTACCTCTCACCTCCTTGACTTGTAGGGGCTGACTATATTTGCTGTCGCCTTTCTTTTGAAGGGTAGGGAGTTTAACCCTAACCCACTCTCCTTCCTCCAGCTCTGTTCCTTTCACATTCCGACGTTTGTCATAATTTGCAGCATAGATCTTTTGGGCTTTTTCCAAGTTGTGTTGAACCACCGCAGGGGACCATTTACTAGTAATGGTCTTCTCCCTCCACACAACATTGTCTCGTGTGAACGGATGCCGTCCTCTTAACACTTGAAATGGACTGTACCCCACCGCCGTGGGGGTGATCCTGTAAGACCACAGCATGCTCATTACCTCGATCTCCCAATCCTTTCCCTGCATGATGGCCGCCTGTATGGAGCCCATCAGCACACGGTTGAACCGCTCCACCTGACCGTTGCATGCGGGATGATACACTGCCGTGTGTTTGGATTCGATACCATTCCTCCTCATGAACCTAGTCCATTTGTCCGAGACAAACTGCGGGCCATTGTCACTAAGGATGGTTTTGGGGATGCCTTCCCTTAAGAAAACTGAAGTCAGGAATCTCAAAATCGTGTCAGTGTCCATGGATTCTTGAATGTCCACCTCAGGCCATTTTGAGTACTTGTCCATCACTACACACAAGTGCTTGTTCACACCTTTGCTATCCAGGACCGGTCCCAGTATGTCGATTGCCACATTCTCCCAAGGTCCCTGTGGCGTGTCGAACTTCCCCATGGCCGGTCGGAGAGGCCTCAGCACTTTGTCAGCGCCCTGGCATTGGCCACACTCCCTCACTTGCCTTTCAATGTGGACATCCATGCCTGGCCACCAATACATCTGCTTGACGCGTGCCTTGGTCTTTACAATACCTAGGTGGCCCTCATGTAGCAGAGTTAGTAATCTGGGTATCAGTGAATCCGGCGGCACAACTCTTTCGCCCCGATAGATAAACACCCCAGAGTCACTCAGGGACAGTTCTTCCCTAATTTCATAGAACCTTCGTACTCCCTCAGTGAGCTTCCTTTTGTCAGGCCATCCTGATGTTAAGTATCTCTTGATCTCCCCTTTTTCCATGTCCTCATCATAGGCGGCCTCCCATTCTTGGGCACTTATCGAACTCTCATAGTCCTCCATGCTTGCCACCATCTCTTCCTTGTCCAGGGCTTCCTCTGGCGCCACTTCCATCGCCGCAGCCCTGCTGAGATAATCGGCTACCCTGTTCTGTGTACCCGGCAAGTATTCAACATCGTAGGTGTAATCGAGCAGCTTCAGAGTCATTTTGGCTATTCTCGGGGTCGCTGTCTCATGCCCCGAGGAAGTCAAGACCTTGATGAGGGGTTTATGGTCCGTTTGCAGTTTGAATCTCGTACCCCAAACGAACTGTCTGAATCTGCCTAAAGCCCAGGTGACTGCCAGCATCTCTTTTTCAATTACGCTGTATCGTTGCTCCGTCGGAGACAGCGCACGGGACGCAAAGCAGATCGTCTCAGTGGCCCCATCATCCCTCACTTGAGCCAGGACCGCCCCTAAGCCCTTGTCACTGGCATCTGTGGTTACCACGGTCTGGCCCGATGGAACAAACCCTTGCAACGGAATAGCTTGACTAATGCAGGTTTTGATGGTGTCAAACTCCTCTTGCGCCTCTGCATCCCACTCAAACTTGGTCTTGTCTCTGATGAGTTGTCGCATTCTGTATGTCCGGGTGGCGAAGTGTCTCACGAACTTACTATAATACTCGGCCATTCCCAGGAACGACCTCACCTCCTCCTTGGAGCTGGGTGCCTTCGCCTCCTTTATGGCCGTCACATTTCGTTCTTTGGGTGAAATTCCGCTCGTGCTGATCTCATGCCCCAAGTATGTCACCGAATGGGTCCCTATCTTGCACTTACTCCATTCCGCCGTTAGCCCTTTGTTCTGCAACACTTCCAGCACGCTCCGCAACTTCCTGTCGTGATCACCTTGTGACGAGCCCATCACCAAGATGTCATCCTGAAAGTATTGTACTCCAGGAATGTCCTTGAACAAGCGGTGCATCAGCTTCTGAAAAACAGCCGCTGCTGATGCCAGGCCAAAGGGCATTCTCCGGAACTGGTAGCACCCAAATGGAGTAATGAAAGCGGTGTACTTCCTGCTCGACGGATGCAGCTCTATCTGGTAGTACGCAGACGTGAGATCTATAGTGGAAAAGTGAGTCACACCTTTAGTCTTGGCGAGCATCTCCTCAATTCTGGGAAGGGGAAACTTTTCCACGATGAGACTTTTGTTGAGCTCGCGGAGGTCAACGCAGAGCCGTACCTGCCCATTTGGCTTCTTGACCACGACCAAGGGGGATAGCCACTCTGCACTATCCACCGGCTCTATGACACCTTGCTCTTCTAGCCTCCGGAGTTCCTGTTGTACTGCTCCGCTGGTAGATATGGGAATGTTCCTGACTTTATGCACTACCGGTACTGCACCCTCCTTGAGGACCATTTTGTGAACGAACTTGTCCAGTTTTCCCACTGATCCGTCAAAAACTTTGGGGTATGCTGACTTCCAATCTTCCCCTCTCGTGAGGGGCCACTCGTCTGTTAAGAGAATCTGTTCTTTACCTCCCGGGTTGAGTATGATCCCCAGATCTCCTGCATCTCTCCACCCCAGCACTGAAGGTCCTCTCTCCGCTATGTACAGGGTGCACGTGGCTGACCTCCCTCTGAATTCGAATTCGAAGTCTCGGCACCCCACCAAGGGAATGGCATTTTCCGTGTACGAGATGGGTCTGATGTCCGGCGGCCATAGGTCTGGCCCCACCACAGGCACAAAGTCTTCCTCCCATATGGACCTTTGCACGATGGTCCAAGGAGATCCTGAGTCGACGGCCACGTGTACCTTGACTCCCCCTATCAACATGTCCGTGCGAGGCTTGTCTCTTCGCTTCCCCGTCACCTCAAGTACCTGGTCCTCGATGCACAACACCAAGTCGTCGTCATCCAAATCGTCCTCCTCGCCGACATCGGCTGCGGCCGCATCGACGCACTTGACCGTAGATTTCTTCCCCTTTTTGCGGCAGACTTTCTCAAAATGGCCGACCAGGCCGCAAAATGAGCATCTGGCGCGAAACGCGGGACATCGTTTATCCTGCGCCGAATGTGCCGTGCTGCCACATCTATAACATGCAAACTTGTTGTCTGTACTAGGGCGGCCTGCCTGCTTCCCTGACCATCTCAAGTCCTTCCTCTGATCTCCATACACTCCCTTGGATCTCCCAGGCTGGGGTGCATCTTCTATCTTGTTTACCATTTGCCTCGGTGCGTTCTCACGTTTTGCTGCCTCCGCACCGCGTCGTGACATCTCAGCCTTTTTGACCATCGCCACCACTTCTTTAAGGGACGTCTCACTCTGCGCCCACAGTTTGTCCTGGACCGACCTGCACGTGGTGTGCATAACAATTTGGTCTTTTATATATTCTTCCTGAAGCCCTCCATACTGGCACGTGATGGCCAAGCGTCGGAGCGCTGCCACGTAATCATCAATCGACTCACCAGCCTCCTGCTTCCGCTGCTGGAAATTATACCTGTCTATGGAGACACAAACTGCTGGGCGGTAGTGGCTGTCCAGGTCATCCAGGGCGTTTTTGAAGACATCTGTCTCATTCACTCCCCTCTCCTTGGGCACCAGATTCTTGAACACTCTCACCCCTTCCGGGCCCAGGTTGTGGAGCAATAGTCTCTTCTTCCTTTCCGAGGTGAATTCCCCTTCATTCTCATCTTCGAGTGCCTCAATATAGTTTTGAAAATAATCCTTCCAGTCCTCCCATTTTAACTGCGGTTCGCCCGGTCTAGGCAGGAATGGGACTGGGGCCATCAGAGCAGACGCTTGATTTGCCATTCTGGCTTCACCTCTGGGGTCTACCACCTGGGCACTGTGTTGACTGAGCCCACCGGATGCTCCCGCACTCCCTGCCGTGTTCCCTTGCCCTCTGGGGCTGCCAGGCGTGCTATCCCTTCTAGTCTGTGTGGGGTCGTCGGTTTGCGCCCCTTCCTCTGACTTGGGGTCAATGCCCTTGGCTGCCAGGGTGCTGGCTGTGCTCCCTTTTCCTAGCCCAGCACTGACCTGGTTGTTGAAGCTGGCTCAGGTGGATTCCCGTGGTTGTTTCAGCTGCTGCCACGCCCTCTGCTCGCTTATTCCTGGTTTGTCTGTTGCTGTTGTCCTACTGCTGTAAGTATGGGGCTGTCATGGAGGGTCTGCTCCTGACCACTGAAGTGCCTGGGGTTCGTGGTCCCAGCCTCGTCGCCAATGTGATGTTGCCTTGTCCCACACTAAGCACAGAGTCCATATATGTGAACAGCTTGTCTTTATTACAATTATAATAGGTAATTTGAGCCAAAGGGCGCCGAGCGTCTAACAACGACTGCTCCGGTCGCCAACTCCGTTTTCCCCTCGTTCGCGCCTTCACTCTGGCGCCTACTGCGCATGCGCGCACTTCGCGCTCCTGTCTATGGCGTGACGCGTCATCGCGTTCACGCTCATAGACTAGAGCGCATCCTACAATTAGCGCATGTGGTTTGCTCATATGCCTCGAGCATCTGTTCTGTTCCTGCTCGTGTATTGTAGTTTTGAGTAGCATATGTGTTTAGAGCAGCTTTTACTTTCTAATAATACACCCTGCCGCTCTCTTGAGTGGCAGCCACTCCAAACATCTACAGATGAATTTCCAGATTCGTTCGCTCCCCCTCAAGCTATGTTTCTTTGCTGTTGGATTTGAAACAGAAGTTTGCTGAACTAAAAGCAGAAAAAAATAGCTTTTGACAAGAGATTTCAGTGTGTTTGTGTTATGTTAATGGAGCTTAACATATCTTTGAAAAGAGTAGAAATATAACCAATGCATAGTGAATCACATGAGCTCGCCTCAGCTGCTTGCCTAGGGGCACAGCTGCCAAGACATAGCTTTATATGGGCATTATAGATATCCCATAGCCAGACGCACACTGAATAAAGTGAAGACATGCATGCAACTTAACAAAAAAGTAAAATGACTAGTTGGAGAAACTTATGCTGAAGGTTTATTAGAAACGTTAATGACTTAACTTACGGGGATCCAGAGGCAGTCAGAGACCTAAGCAGAATAACCAACAACCGCTAGGACCGCACAGGGTTTGGTGCTGAACCTTTGTGGTTTTCCTCACCTCAGGATGCCTTAGGTCAAGAAAATGAGCTCCCACACAGGGCAGAGTGATACCAATCAAGCTCACCGTTGGTTAGGCTTACACAGTTGCCCATGGAAATAATGGGGTACTGTTGTTTTGATTCCGGAGACCTACCATATGGACTCCATGTGTATTGTCTTGCAGCGCCCTTTAAGTTATTTTTTGTGGTTGCCTTTTTGCCCCAAAGTCCATTTGATTACCCTGCAATTCCACCTGCAATTTAGAAAATAGAACTCTCAAACATGAAAACATGTGCATAACATCAATATACGAATATGTCAAAAAGAGTGAGTGGTACGGTGGGTTTCACTGCGTAGATGTGCCAAAGACGGAGACACTAGTTGGCACAAGGTATAAGAAGGCTGACCTCCAACCCTCCCCAGAAATGACCTAACTGGAGAGGGGTCTCTCAGACACCCCGGTTCCCTAGCCCTGTATGGGGGGAAAAGGGGTATGAGATAAGCCGGTTTCCACCAAATTGGCTGTAATGCAAGCTGCTACAATGGGATGATATTCTATGGCACGACACATGCTGAATAAAGTGACTGCATACTTACAAATTACTAAAGACCATAAGCAAAATAACTGAGGCTACACCAATTTTGATTGGATAAAGTTATGTTGCAGGATGAGTAGGCACAGCAATGGGTCAATTTATGAACGATCCAAGGGCCTCAGGCACTGATGAAATCTAAGCTGGCTGCCCATCTGATTAGCCACCAAGCATCTGGAATACAGAAGAACTGGTGCCAAACCCTTGGGGCATCCCCCCCGCTGAACCTTTTAGTCCACAAAAATAGGATCCCGCACACATTGGAGTGATACCAGGCAGGCCCTTAGTTATACTCACAGCGGCCAGTGGGACTATGAGGACACTGTCACTTTCAGCACTCCCATAAAGACTACAGGAGTGTTGGTTTGGAACTTCCTCCGGGTCATTTTTCATGCCTTTCTACATCAAAGCCCTTTGGATCCCCTTGTAACTCTGCCAAGCTTCTGGGGGAGGGATCTGCTGACTCTGATGACACACCATCATTATCTGTATTTATTTCCAATAGTGCCTGGTGTTGTGGAAGAGTGGCGGGCAGGGGGGAGGTTTTAGAGAGGAGAAAATAAAAATATTCTTTAACTTCCCTGCAGCTGGCCGCATCGCGCTCTTCTGCTCCTCTTCTCGCAGGCACAGGCTCCTGGACTCCACTGCGGCCAATCCTGATACTGCTCTCTTGTTATGAGACCAGTGTCAGGATTGGCCTGAGCACTCTGAATGTGCGCTCCCAGTGAGACTGGGAGCCTGTGCCTGCTCTCTCCAACCCAGCAATGTAGCTGGGTATTAGACAACTTCAGTGTGCCTGATGGTTTGGCCGGCCTGAGATGGCCGGCCAAACCGTCATGCGCACTTACAACAGTACCCACCACTATTCCTGCAGCCTGTCAGCCACCATGGCGCTGCCCCCAAACAAACAGCAGGAAAGGAAAAATAAAATGATAATAAAACTTATTTATTATCATTTTATTTTTTCTTTCCTTATGTTTTCTAGGCAGCTGGCGAGGTCGGGGGGGCAGTGGGGTGGGGACACGATGTGGCTCCACCATAGCGGAGTAGCCACCGCTGTGTATTTCTTGTTATTCCATATATAAAGCAACATGTTACCACTACGAGTTTAAACACAATATTACCACTGTTTACATTGTGCACAATTTCATGGTGCATTGACATTCAATTATGTTTTTTTAATGTAGGGGCTAAAACCTCTACCTATAACTACAGCACAGATCACCACATTAATGCATTATTACCCTCCTTCGTGAAGTCTGTCATCTCGTGCTAGTAACCCAGACATCTTTGTTTTTTTATGAGACTCAAAACAGCAAAAGATATCACCATTCAAATCTATACCCAAGAAATCTTTGTGAAGGCATTATGATCTGTTTGCAGTGGCAACACCGTTCACCTCCATAGCAGCTGTCTTCCTTATTTCTTCTGATCATCTCAGTTTAGATACCACCTACAGGAAAAACACCTGCTCTATGTTTGTGTAGGCTACTACTGTTAAAGCAGATATTTGTTTTAACCAATTGCTGCTTTTAAGCAGCTACCCCGTATCTGTCTTGAATTTGTGAAAACATAAGGAGGAAATTAATCTTGAATAGTTAATTTGGTTCAGCAACCAAAACACTCTGAGTTATAAAGGAGCCTCTGCTCAACCTTTACTCAAGTAATGGCCACTGACTTTGTTAAAGTGGGCAACACAACTGGCCCCTGAACGATTAATAGCCCCTGTTCATCCACTTGTAGACTTATCTCAGCAGTTATTCCGCAAGACCAAGTTGAGGGTGAATAATCGAAAGCATCTTGGTCTTTGTTTTCCTTAATGCCTGTCTTGCAACTACAGTAATTTTTGGTAGATTTTTGAATGGCTTAAGGAGACTGTTGGGTCTCCTACATGACCTACCTTGTAGATTGGCTCATTCAGACTGTTGGGAAACTGCATGAACTATGACCTATGACCTAAGAACACGATCCATTGTAAATCCAAGATATATTTCGACAAATGGTTATGCAGTCGCTCCACTGCCACTCCACAAAACATGGTACAAAAACCTCAGGGGATAAGATTGGCTCACTGTTTCCTATAAAACAGGAATGTAATTATTTAAGTTGATGGAACATAGTTTGTGAACAACACAGTATGGTTGAAACAGCTGTCAGTGAGCATTAGATTTAGGGATTTTATTTTAACAGTGTTCCTTGTTAATGATTTGTGGTTTCTCATTGTTTGACTTTGTATTCCGTGACAACTTTAAGGTATTAATAAAGCGTTTTTACTTTGTAAATTTACTACAAAGTACATGTACCCACCCCCTGAATTCAGATAGTAGAGCCTAATTTATAAGTGTAAAGTTACTAGTAATAACACTTTACATGTAGGAGGGATCAATGCTACCCGGGCAGAGCATTCCCTATGGTATAGGGAAACATTAAAAGTTTATTAAAGTTATAAAAAATGTAATCATAAATATTTATGTAATTTAATTTTATGTATTTCTTTTAAATGTCGAACAACGTAACAAAAAACGACATTACTATTAACATAATTTGAATTAAATGTTTAAATTAATTAAATATATTACATTTAAATGATTTTTTAAAGATTTACTGAAAACAATTCTGACCTAAAATAAAATGTTTAATTTTATTATGTATCAAAATATATTAAAAGTTGAATATAGAAGTAATTTAAATAAATGTAAAAAAATGATGTTACTTTTTTTAATAAAAGATCAAATAAGATTTTTCATTTATATGTAAGCTTCTATTATTTAATGAAAGGTGTGTGTATTTATAAATATATATTTGTAAGTATAATAAATTAATTTGTTTTAGTATTATTTCCTATAGGGTGTTGATTTAAGTCAAATGCGCGAAAAATGATGCACTAAAATGTTTGCAAATAGTTAAACCACTGACATTCGCATAGAGTAGCATTCCAACCCATACTTTTTTCCCCACTATGTCACCTCATCAAACACCTTTAATGCATTTAATTTAAACCCCAAAGTGGCCAAGACATGGGTCCAGTGCTCACTGTGCCAATGGAAACAAAATGACCACAACTGACGAGGCACAAATAGGCCAACATTTGTCTTGGGCTGCTTGTGGCACTGTTCAGAGATGATCCAGCCTGGCCTGTTGGACTGGGCTGTTCTTAATGGAGCAGGACCAAGGCTCATTTGCATGTGGCTAGGTCTAATCTGAGGTGGCAGGTTGGTAAAACAAATTTGAGTTGGAAAGCTTCTCAGCGTACCCCGAGCTATTGCCAATGCTTAGGGCCTGATTTAGATTTCGGCAGATGGGTTTCCCCTTCACAATGGTGATGGAAATCCTGTCAGCCAAAATATAAATTCCATATTATCCTATGGGATTTATATTTTGGTGGATGGGATATCTGTCACCGTTGTGAAGGGGTAATCTGCCTGCCAAAATCTAAATCAGGCCCTTAGACTATTTGCAACCAATCCACCCATCACCTTTTGCATGTTTAGTGTTATTTAATGTTCGTGCCACTATTATTTTCTATGGGAGTTTGTTGCAATACCAGTGGTAGACATGTGTGGTACTGGACCTATTCCAGATCTGTTTGAAACAAGAAGAGGTAATCTTATGCGCAATGAATAGTGTTCATATATCTAATCCAACTTATTAGGTAAACTAGTAAGTGCTCTAAGGTGGAGATACAACCCTTGTCAACAGTTGAAATCAAACAGGCATACCAAGTATGACTTAAACATACAATTCAACAATTCTCAACCTGAGCAAATCTAGTAAAAAAGTCAATTGAGTCCAATCAAGAAGTGCTGATTTGCAATCAAGTAATTTCAAAAATATATTCTTCTTTATTTCTTCAATAGTTCATTTGCAGTCACAACGCACAGTTTCTTCAAATCTTTTTCTTAGTGTACAATTCGTTGCCAACACGTGTTTCGTCCAGCTAATAAGCTAAAGGACTTCGTCAGGGCTAAAAACAAGTGACATATACACCTGATTAGATGTTTATATAGTGAAATATAATACAAGTATTTTAAATTTAATACTGTATACTAGATGTTCATTAAACTCTTCTGACAAAACACAGGGAAAACATTTCATGAAATTGTAACACCTCCCAAGAGTATTTTGGTTGGACACTAAAACTATAACAACAAGATAAAGTGCTAATTTACTGCCTGAATCAAGAAAAAATCTACTAGAAATATACATCTACAAATACATCGTACTGTTTAGGAAGATGCAGGGAATGGTACTGTGTTTCCTCTTATAAGTAGAAAGGCCTAATACATAATAAAGCACGATGATGAAAAGAAAACTCCTCAAAGGGGAGTTTTACTAAAAGTTAAAAGTTAAACTAGTGCTAGACTTACCAGTTTGACAAATTAGATTTTGTAGGGTAGAATTTAAAGGAATGCGTTTTCTCAAGAAGGAAAGTGACCTATTATAAAGGCACATATATTTCAGTATTAATACCGGGAATAGATAGTTTGCAAATTCATCAGTCAACAAAAGAAATATCGCTATCCATTATCTAATAACAAAGAAGTCAAGCTTAATCTTTGGAATATATTGCAGTATACCATTATTGAAGATTCGATAAACAAATATAAAGTTTATCAGTACAGTTCTAAAGTACTAATGTTTATAAATCTCATCGGTTGAAAATAACGGCTTTAATGATATTAATGTTATTAATTTAAACATAGTTATGAAGTGATGTCTAAAAGCTTATATTAGCACGCTTTAGCACTAGTTTAACTTTTAACTTTTAGTAAAACTCCCCTTTGAGGAGTTTTCTTTTCATCATCGTGCTTTATTATGTATTAGGCCTTTCTACTTATAAGAGGAAACACAGTACCATTCCCAGCGTCTTCCTAAACAGTACGATGTATTTGTAGATGTATATTTCTAGTAGATTGTTTCTTGATTCATGCAGTAAATTAGCACTTTAGTTTTGGTGTCCAACCAAAATACTCTTGAGAGGTGTTACAATTTTATGAAGTGTTTTCCCTGTGTTTTGTCAGAAGAGTTCAATGAACATCTAGTATACAGTATTAAATTTAAAATACTTGTATTATATTTCACTATATAAACATCTAATCAAGTGTATATGTCACTTGTTTTTAGCCCTGACGAAGTCCTTTAGCTTATTAGCTGGACGAAACACGTGTTCGCAACGAATTGTACACTAAGAAAAAGATTTGAAGAAACTGTGCGTTGTGACTGCAAATGAACTATTCCAGATCTGAGCTGAAGGACATTTACTACTGTGTTGCGTCCCTTTTGGCTGTTGTAACTTAAGAAGGGAAGTTTGTGAATAGGAATGGGCTTGCTTTTTTATGTGTAGAGGCATGTTCCTCACTAAACTCTCCCTAATCCTTCCTTAACCCTGCCTTACTGCTGCCCAAATGCATCCCATTTAGTAGTAAGTACTCCCCATTTTTCAGCCGCTTCTCCTCCTCTCCCTTGTGTAACTACTAAAATGTGAGTGCTTGTGTGCACAGATCGCTGCACTGAAAAGATATGGGAGGCGGTGGTGTAGACCTCTCCATGTAGGTTAGTGAATGGCATTTTATACTATGTGAGTAGTATGATTTTAGCACTACTAGACTAATTCAGATTATGGCCAGTCCATCTTTATTGTGATTCTAACATTGATTTTTATACTATAGCGAGTGCCAGTGTCCATAAAACCACTACTGAGCTAGGCCTTGAATTCGGGACCAAGGTACTTCAGACAGTCAAGGTGGGTTTTGAAGCCAAGCTTTACTCTCAGACCCAAGGCTCAGTATCCTGGTAAGTAAAAAGTTCTCTGTAGGGTCAACTCTTTCTGGTTGGCTCACATCATCGATGATCTGAGGAAAGTCTAATGTAGGATCCAGACAGGATTTAAGGGATAAATACTAGGCGGAGAAATCATTTCTCCCTTATGAAGGAGTACTTGAAGATGTAGAGAAGCCAACTCCCCTAACATAGCCATGCGCCCATTGGGGCCCTGTGTTTTCTTCTTTGCATATTCTACTGCCCTGAAAGATCAGATGAATGAATGCCTTTGCAGCTGCGGAGCCATGTGGTCCCCAGGAAAAAGCAGGGTCTGCACGGGACAAATCTGTAAGCTTTACAAATCGCGTGTCCTTAAACATGTGAAAGGATGTGTACAGGAAGATTGAGGAAATTTGAACCTTGATATACTTTGCTGACTTGTGGCAATAAAAGCCTATAATTTGATTACTATGGGTTTCACAAAGAGGTATTACACAGTTTCTGATGTATGTACTCTGTCACTCATTTACATCCTACCAATGATTTCACAAACACTGCACATTCGGTCTTAGATGAACTAGCTAAGGATGTGTATAGCACAAACATGTAATGATGTAAAAAAAATTATAATATGCTGTTGTGGTTCACGGGTATTGCTGTTTTAACAACAGACATTTAATTATTTTTCTTTACTTGTAGCCTGGTAGATGTTTATTGTGGGTGATAGATTAATAACCGTTTAGGGTGCTACGTGTGCCATGATTAATGGACCAGAATGAGTTTAGGGGGCCGTGCGTGAAAATGATTTAATACTTTTGAAATAAATGAAAAAATCACTTCAGGTTTATTATCAATACTGTGTGTATTTTCCTACTCTTCAGTAAACTCTTACTACAAAAAAGTAAGAAACTTGTGGACAAGAAATCTGTAGATGAAAAGTGTGTCAATTGTGAGTTCATTCATGTATGTAAAACAGTTACCATTCGTCAGATTTGTGAGTAAAATAGGACCTTTTTGAAGAGGAAAATGTATATTTGGATGAATTATCTTGACCACTTAAAATTCCTAAGGATAGCATGCCATTTCATCATTTTACCGGTCGCCTTAACCATTAACAATATACGTCCCGAGATATAATTTCCCAAAAGTGGGATTAACTCACCTTCTGTTTAGCTGGGAGATCCAACGTTTTCCATACTACTTGTAAATGCCCAGTTCTCTTGACTTTTTCATCAATCTCTTGGCAGAGAGTTCTGAAATTAAGTTATTTGTTGATAATATTTTGTCAAATGTTTTGGCGAGATTGGTAAGAAATTGTCAACTGTTTTGGTGAGATCCTCTTCGTGAATCTGGCATTATGTTATCGTAGACAAAACATTTGCTTATTTCTACAATAAATATCTTCCTCTTTTTCTAATTTCTCCTTGTGTTCCTCAAGCAGTTTTGAATTGTAACACCGGGCGTTAGTGGTCCCTGGGATGGTTTATTACAGTTAGAGAACCTGACAGGCAGTGGCTTACAGAAATAGAGGGTTTGCAGGAAGATTGTTTTTGCTCTCTGTATCCGAAAAGTAGTCCCTCAACTCTGAATAAATGATTACTGTGCCTACCAGAATGACATAGTGTTTTTTAACCTGTGTTCTGGGGACCCCAAGGTGTCTGCATGCAAAGCCCACTCAGGGGGTTTGCGACTGCTTGGAAAATTAAATAATATTAACTGATTAATAAAGTGTATATAAATTAAGAAGCAAAATGTACAATTGAAAATGTTTAAAAGTTATATACAGTTGAAGGAATTTTAAATTGGAGGCTAAAACATTAAGTTAGTATCCCCAGATTGATTTGTGGGAACAGTGCAAGTGCATTGAAAGGAATTTAATATAGACAACGAGTGACCTCTGTTGAATTTAGAAAAGCTTTAACCTTCCTGTTAAAATAAAAATTTAGTTTTTAAGTCGAGCCTGCTGCTCTGTGCTGCGCTGCTGTGTGAGGCATGCTGTAATGGGGTATGCACTTGAAGCCCCGCCCGCTTTCCGCTCATAATGGTCATTGGCTTGTGTAAATGTCCTTCTGATTTATAAATAGGTTTGTTAGTCCCACCTTGGTAACGTCTTGTCTGCATTTGTTACATATCATAATGACTGGACCTTTTACTTGGCTTGTTACACTGTCTGCATTATAAATCGGTGAGCACTATTTTGTTTATTGATTAATGGGGACAATGACGGCTGCTTCTTGTATTTGCAGGGCGCCCACACGGGTCAATGTCGGCCGATTTTTGTATGGAGTGCTATGCCGCTCTAAATATAAAAGTGGCTGCCCCCTAGCTCCACAGCACTCCCGGTACAATGGTGTCTCTTTTTTTTTAATTACTTTGAAGATGAACTTTGCGTCCGCTTCAGGGACACTGCGCTTTCTTTCAACTTTTATTTATTTTTATTAAACTTGAGGCGGATTGCGACACCCGCTTCAGGGACACATAGCTCTCTTTGTTTTTTTTTACTTTTATGGTGAGCGCGGCGCCCACTATACGGACACCGTGCTCTGCAATACAATAGGTCTTGCTTTTGACAAACTTTGACCTTGGTATTGTAAATGACAATACCTTTTAATATTATAAAGGGCATTGCCATTACAATGCCAATAGCTCAAAATCTCGCAATTGTGAGACCTATTGCATTGTAATTGTTTTATATTTGCTTATGAATTAAATAAAATATTTTATTATTTCGGTATTTGTTTGATTAATGCTTGTTTCAGTGTTTTTTGTGTATTGTTTTGCCTTTTAAATCTTCAACGCTTCGTAGGCTGGGGCCCCTGGCTTCCAATAATGACTCAGTGGAGGTGCCTGTATTCCAATAATGTTTTAGTGGGGGGTCCCCCATTTCCAGCAATGATTATGTGGGGGTCTAAGAAATCAAAAAGTTAAGAGCCACTGGCTTAAGGGAACAATTTTCAAAAGGTTATGCAGCCTAGTAGCCTAAGTTTTGGGAACTCATGTTGAAATTTACCAAATGATAACGTCCCTACCTCTGACCTTTCACAGTATCAGCAACCATGAGGTTTAAAATCCTATTGTAAAGTTCTTTGAAGTGTGGACTGTGCCTTGTATCTTACTTCGTGAGAACGGCCCTTGGTGGCTTTTGACTACGAGACTTTTTTCCCCTTCACCCCCTCCTAGTTTAGATAACCAGAGAGGCAAGGAAATGCCAGGTCAAAGGCTAGGTCTGTAATGTCCATAACTTTCATGCATGGTCGGCTCCTCTGCTAGGGCGGAGGAGCGTCACTCCACTGCAAAAGAAAAGAACAAATAAAATGATAACCAATGTTATCATTTTATTTTGTTTCTCCTGTTGTGGCAGCTTGCTGCTGCAGCATGCGTGAGGGGGCGGGAGCAGGGAAGGAAGGTACAACCTCCTAGGTGCACAGTGACTGTTTGGTCAGTCCTCTCGGGCCACCCAAATCAGTCATGCGTACTTTCCCCCTTCTCCATGCAGTCTGCATTATATGGAGAACATGCCCACCCCTACAGGCCCTGGCTGAGCACCGTGTCAAGGCGCTCAGACCAATCACAATGCTGCATTGCAGAGTTGTGATTGGCTGCGGGGAGAATGGGAGCCCTGGTGCTTCCTGCTTCTCACAAGCCGGGAAGAGGACACAGGAAAGGCGGCGCCGGTGGACGCCCAGCCAGCCGGTTGGGAGGTAAGTGTTTGTTTGTTTTTACAGGGATGTCCCCTGCCACCCCCATCCCGTTCTCCCCCACCCGCCCCACTGCTGCTTCGAGGCAGCAGCCCTGACTGTTTCATGTATGTTTTACTGCCTACACCAAATCACCTCTGATAGTGGGTTACATCTGATTGGGTCTCAGGTGTATATCCTGCCCGATAGTTACACCTGCCATTACAGGTCTTAATTTCCTTGGTGAAGATGTGTTTCTTCTTTTGTTAAGGGTCCCTCCACTCCCCATTATCACATTTGACTTCCCAGGTCGCTTTGTCATTTACTCCTGTGTTGTGTCACGTCGCCATTTCCTCTAGTGCTGTGGCTCATTGTAGATTATTATGTGATATTACACGTTGGTAGCCGGAAAGGAAATAAAAACTTGTTTTTCTCAAAATATTAGAAACATGTATTTTGAGAGTAGATTGTCAGTAGCCCGCATTGTGTGTCAGCCTTCTTCAATGTTTAGCTTATTAATTCAAGCCATCTGTTGTGCAGGTCTGTTGCTGTTTTCTAATTGCTTAGCTGGTATGCGCATAAATCTGTGATTCTCTTTTAATCGGCAATCTTTATCTATGCCTGGAATTGCCATTGTGAATGTAATTTTACTTTGACTTCCTGGCTCGACATTAATTATAATTACTTTTTATTTGCGTCAGATCTGATTTGGTTGAGTTTGTTAGGACCAAAATGTATCATTATTGAATTTCATTTATGTGATCTTCATTTCCCTGGCTTCATTGGCTTGGAAAGCAGCCATATGTCTGTACTTTGCGACGCCAAGCCTGAATATATTCAAATCCAATGGAGGCGCTCTGAAGGCATTGGACCCAATGTCGAAAATAAGCCAGAAGTCTTTTGTGGAAAGCTTGCACTCTGCAGTACAGAACATGTGGTCCATTGTAACATTTTGGAATATACCAGACTATGATGACCATGGCCTGAATTGTGAGGCAGGTGACAGAACAAGTGCAAACTGAGTTTGCGATACATGTGAACTGGGCTCAAGTAAGAGCAGGCCTAGAGTATTCGGCTGGAGTGGACGGAGACCTTCAAGGGACACGCGAAAGAAGATGCCCACTGCTCTACTGCGTGAAGATTAGCATAAGGAGAAAAAAAAGGTGGGTCATACTTACAGGTGTTACTAGGGAAGGTAGGTGAAGGAATAATGAATAAAGAAGAAGAGGAACATGGTGGGAAATGATGGTCAGCACAATGTGGCGTCTCACTCATGGATAGAACACGTAATTCTGTTTTCTTCACTTTGAGAGGCTCCAAATTCATATGGTTATGCCCACTAAATGAAAAGGCAGGTCTGATGGTGGCCAGTCAATCCTCTGCGGGCCTAGGCTAGACATATAAAGGGTTAACAACACGATGAGGAAATTTGAATCAAAAGATGCTCTTTCAACAGACAAACATTCCTGGTAAGTGTAGCCAATCAAGATGGCTGTGCACTTATGAAGGTCCAGTTTGGTGGAAGTAAACCCTTGAAGAACCTTACCTTGGATCCAATATGGGCCACAAAGAGTAGGCTGCACATCAGGGGAAGCGATTCATGCTACTGCTCACTGCTTGACATGGTGATAGTGCCTTGATGAAAAAATGAACAGATGGACAAAGAATAGCCCTCCTTCAGCCCCCAGCTGATAGCATCCAGATTGCAGCCGGCTGAGCCACTGCTTCTTCAGTTTGTTGCCATGGGCACTTCTCCGTCAGGGGTGTGTAACAAAGGCCCCTGCACTGCCGGGGGGCCCCAACCCTTCAGAGTGACCCCAAATCTTCATGGTAGGTCCCATTCAGCCCAACGGCGATTAACATCTGTGGCAGATGGGAGGCTCAGGGGCCCAGCATCATACTCTGCAAGAGGGTGCATATGTTTGCATTGCACCACTGTTCTCAATGGCCTCTCCAACAAGGGACCAACAAGCCAGCATGTGCAAGGGAGACAGGTAAGAAATGATCCAGCCTGGATTGAATGTAGCCAGCAACTCTGAACTCTGTGGAGATGGCCAAATGGCCTGGGCCCAGCAAATGCTAAAGTAAGGAAGAAAGCAACAAAAGATTTCATATACCCCAAATATGTGCTGGGAAGAGGTAGATTTAAATCCTTAAATAGAGACAAAGGTTGCCAGATCTGAAGCTCACCACATGGCATGTGCCTCCAATGAACACAGTGGCATTGTGGGACCTCTTGAAGGATCCCATTGAAGACTGCCCAAAACCCTACAGGCTGCTGGTTGACAGTACTCACAAAGGAATATTGTGTCTGTTCATTCTTTCCTGTAAACCATGGGAGAGAGAGGCAAGCAAAAAGAAAAACGCACAGGTTGCTGTGGGATCCGAGTGCTGACTGGGGTGGAATGAGGGGATCTAGAGGCAATAAGCGAGCCACCGCCCTCACTTGAACCTGTGCTGAAGGAGCTGCTGATGACAATACGAAGACCACTCTAGAACGGCAAAAGATTCAGAGAATATTGAAGTGCATCTTTTTCACCTGGATTTCAGGAAGGTAAATGAAATCGTGAAACAAACAATAGATAATAGAGTATTACAGCCATGACTACTGCAAGCATGAAGGAATTAAGCTCCTCAATGAAGAATCTGCAATCTGAGACCAAATTGATTCAAGTCTGTTTGGGGGATGTAGAGTAGAGATCAAAAAGTATATAGATTGTGGGTGTTTGGTACTGGGAGGAAGGCTCAAGAGTTGAGCTATTTGTAGAGGAAGGGATATCTGAGAGTCTTAAATCCAGGGGCCTATATTTTTCTCGGTCGAAACAGCGCACAGAATGCCATCATTTCTCACAAAACCGCTAAAACCATTGAGGCCAATCACCATTCGCCTCCTCAGTTATTGTTTGTGATGCCATACTACAATCTACCAAATGGCAGGGACCAATCGAGTATGAGAAGCAAAGGAGAAGAGGTGATGTGGTAAGAAAGCGCACCAAGACAAAGTACTGTAATACATGATGCTGTTTAACACTAGTCTACTAATTAGCATGGAAGGGAAGCTGTAGCACTACACAATGCCTGATTGAGCAAGGGTCAGACTGGATGGGTGGCACCCAGCATGCCATGTAAAAAACACAACTGAATGTTGGACCTGGGCTCGGCAAAGAAAGTACTAATCACTCCAACAAGAAATTGAGTAGAAATGATCATTCATAAAGTCATCAACTCTCTGGCCTAAGAGATGTTATCATAATGACATTAGTGCAAGACTGACTGGCCTATGCACCATAAGTGTAGCAACAGACTGCAATTAATGTTTGGGCTGATGGAGAGGCACAGCAAGAGTTTAAACAGTGAGTGGCGGACAACACAGGATGATGGATTTGTGTTGGATAATATGCGTCTGACTGGCTATGATTGTCATAGAAGGTCACTGTCTGATCACCCTGACCCACTTTGACTGAAGGGTATTTCATACATTCAAAGAATAGTGATATTCTGTATCAGTGAATTATAAATTATAGGTCCTATAATGAATGTGTTTCATAAAGTGTACTAACCTCTATTTTTGGAATCACACTCAAGTGTGAATGGAGAGATGAAAAGTGTCTTTCTTCCAACCCCCCCACCACCCCACCCCCACCCTATCCACATTATTCTGCCAGGTCTTACTCACTTCTGGCGTGAATTATGCTTTGCTGAGTATGGAGGACATGTCAACTTAGAAATGTAAGGCTCGTCTGGGAGATGCAAACCTTGCTCAAGCAATGGGGGTGCATGATCTAGGTCAGAGAGAGGCCTGAGTGGCTTGGAAAGATTATTTTTCTCATTATTCAGAGGCTAATGGTACCTATTTGAGAAAATATTACTGTTTCACAAGTAGCACACATAGCACAGAATCCATGATGCTGACAATGATGCTGTTTTCTATTCATGGGAAATAGGTGGTAGAATGGCGTCTAGATTCATGGTATCTGGCTAATCAGGATAATCAAAATATTTCCTGAGACAGGGCAATGTGAGATCCTAGCAGACTAGATACAAGACCTAGGGAGGGCACATATTGGCAACTCCATAGACACAGAGGAAGACAAATGCAAGGCAAAGGAGGGAAGATTACAAGAAGTTGTGCTTTAGTGAGGCTTGCACATTTTTTAAGAATATAAAAGAAAGTATAGGAGGCAGGTGACAAATCTAGGAAAATGCTTGCATCGTTATGTGGAAGGGAAAACGACTCTAAACATGTCCACAAGATTAAACCTGACACAGGAGAACAGATGGGTGACATTGTAGTGGCAGATACCTTTGTGATATATTTTCAAGCATTCTGCATTTCCAAATTAACCTCTGATAATGAAGATCTATTTGGATTTGTCTTAGATGGTAGGGCTCCACAATTGGAAACAGCATAAATTGTTGGCAGAGGGAGAGGTTACAATACAGGAAGTTAACGCTACGCTGTTCCAGCTACAGTCAGGTAAAGCTCCTAGGCCTAATGGTATGCGTATTGAATTACATAAAAAAAGTTACAGGTACTGCACAAAACCAATGCTGGATTTGTTTCTAGCATTGAAAAATTAGTGCATAGAGGCTGTGGCTTGAGAATGGAATTGACTGCCCTAGTCACAGGGCAAGAAGGATGAGGGATGGATGCTCTTCCTATTGATATATTGCGTCGTGCAAAAGTGAAACTAATATACTGGCCATATCCCTTGCGAATAGAATAACTCTATTTACCTATACCTTGGTTCTGAAAGTTTGGTTGCAATCATGTGGGCCACAAATTGTACAAATGTAGGTAATACATTAAAAGTTTTGCGGGTGGGGGAGGGGGGCGCTCTACTTATCTTGCCCGGGGCCCAAAATCCTTAAGACTACACTGTTCTTAACTATTATTCTCCCACACTTTATCACAAATTGGTAACAATGAACGTGAGACCTGTTCCTGGGTGAGGCCTTTAATATCTACAAGAGATCTGAAATCATGGGGAGAGAAATGGGGAGGGAAATGGAGAGTGTCCCGGTGAGCCCAGCCACATAATATCCTGTTTCTAGTCCACATCTTTCCTTTTACTAAGGTGGTATTGTTTTCCCTGCCGTTATACTGTTTTTAGCCATATGCTGTCACTGTACAATTCGAGAAGACAAAGATATGAAATTTGCTGCACCAACCCCTGTCAATCACGTTACCATTCTAAAAATAACTGCATGGCTGCCACACCATAAACAATAATTTGTCTGAATATAAATATAGTGTAAGTAAGCTTTATTTCGATACAGTACATATCCTAAAAGCAATACAAAGCATCAAATAAAACAATACAATTTACATAATATAAAATACCTTCAGGTTTGATAATAAAAGCAATAAAAGCAATAAGAGCGAGATGCGCAAATAAGGGTAGCATTAACATTTGAACACCCATACGGAATATAGTTCATCAAGGGGCACTTTACTGAAGCAGCAGCTTCCTTGAGGTTCTTATACGCCAGGCCCAACCTAAAAATTTTGCCATACAACATGCAAAAAATGGGCGGGCATCTGAGCATAGTATGCGTAGGGCTTCTGAGTGTGATCTTGTTCCTAGGCTCCTACACAATGGTTTTAGCCATTTCGATCTAGGTGCTGCATAAGCCTTACACTCAAACAGTAAGTGGGCGATGGACTCAACCCTTGAAGCACAGAACGGGCAATGTGGAAGCGTTTGAAGTGGAGGTTTCCAGGTAGAGGTAAACGAGCCTAGGGGGAGCACACCCACTCTAAATTTAAAATACAGTGATCTGTCTCCAGAATTATGAATCAGGTCCAGATAGGGTTCCCTATAGGGGATCTCTTTGAACAACAAGAACTTGGCGACAGATTTGCAATGGTTGGAATTGTGTATTCTCTTATTGTGTACCCATAGCCAATACACCCTCTTCAGGAACTGCTTGGGGGGTGCGGTTTTGTTGACCCAGGCGTCACCCAAATCCAGCTCATAAAGCAGGCGTTTGACTTCCCTAAACCAGGGTATCTTACTGCAACCTGGAAGCGACAGAAGGTCTTTTAGGGCGTCAGCGTAGCTACACAATTCGGGGACGTTCCAGATCCGGGACCAGAGAAGCAAAGGTCGTAAATTAGCTTGCTCACAGATTGGGCGAGTGCCTGTATCTAACAGTAGTGGGATTGTAGGAGTACTTTGGGGCAACCTCATCAAATCCTTGTGGAAATTATTTTCAAGGTGGGCCAGGGTATCAACTTTCTGTAAGCCCCACAGTTCAGCCCCATACAGGGCGGCACTCACAACCCGCGCTCTGTAGATATCTATCAATGCCCCGATTGGTTTTAAGGATGAGGCTCGCTGTTCCTTAAGCAAGGCTCCTGTGGCCCTTTTGTGAGTCAGGAATACCTTTTGGTGGTGTGCCTTCCAGCTCATGGTATCACAGAGCCGTATTCCGAGGTAATCAAATTCCCTGACTCTTTCAAGGGGGATAGAGTCTAAGGCAGGAGGGGTAACGGATTTCTTAGGAGGGTTAAGGACAAGGAATTTAGTCTTGCCTATATTTATTGCCAATCCCCTAGAGTCACAAAAAGATTTAAAACTTGTGAGCAATTTCTGAATGCCCGCAGGTGTTTTGGATATCAGAAGGGTGTCGTCCGCAAACAGGAGAGTTGGAACTTTTCTGCCCGCCAGGGTGGGTGCATCTGCTGGATGTTCCAAGAGATGCTCCACCACTCCGTTTACATAAAGAGAAAACAGAGTGGGGGCAAGCACACACCCCTGGCGGATACCCCTGTCTACTGGGATACGAGATGTTTTTTCTCCCTGGACACCCCATCTGATCTGGGCGAAATTGTCTTCGTGGAATTTTCTGAGCAAAAGCAGCAAGTAGGGTGGTAGGCCTAGTCCATCAAGGACATTCCAAAGTAGTGCCCGTGGGACCAGGTCGAAGGCAGTACGCAAGTCTATAAAGACTAGGTACAAACTGCCCCCTCCCAGTACCACCACCTTCCAATATATCATTAGGAGACGGAATGTCTGCTCGATGGTGCCTGTCCCTGATCTAAATCCTGCCTGAAAATCAGACAGAATTTTTCCCTCGTCAACCCACTGCAGAATCCTACCCAGAACCACCTTGCCTGCCACCTTTTGGGTTGAATCCAGCAAACTGATGGGACGGTAGTTGGCTGGATCGTCCCTGCTGCCTTTCTTAAATATTGGCACAACTTCAGCGCCCCTCCAAGAGTCAGGAAAGGAGCCTCCCATCAAGACCTCGTTTAGCAGTGAAGCAATTAATCTGCTCCATACTGCTGGATGGGACTTCAAAAGGTCGCCTGGGATTCCATCGGGGCCCGGTGCCTTGTTAGAAGCAATACCACCAATTGCCCTTTCAACTTCCTGGTTAGTGAAGGGGTCAACGATGACAGGGGAGAAGACTGTTGGGCTGTTCAAGAGGCCCGGGCCCGGGCATGCAAGGGATATCCCCTGAGTCTCAGAGTATAGTTTGGAAAAGTGAGCAAACCAAACGTCACCGGGAATGTTGCAGGTTATCTGCTGGTCAATGGGCTTGTCCCTTGCTCTTAAAAGATCCCAAAAACCCTTCGAGTCCTTCCTTTTACTTGCCTCAGTTAACTCACACCAAAAATAATATTCATAATTCTCCTTGGCCTCAGTCACCGTTTTTTTATAGAATTTCCTTGCGGATTTGATAATGACTGGATCCCTATTCTTTACTGCAGTGATGAGATCCCCCCTAGCAGCTCTACATTTGGCGGAATACCATTTAGCTCTAGCTTTGTTGGCACCATTAGCTACAGACCTGGCCTTGGGTTGAGGAATAACAAACAAATCACTCAAGGATACTACGGTCTCTATGAATAATGGTAGCACTTTAGTGTTCGGTGGGCATAAAGTGTCAAGCCGGGATACCACCACAGACAAGATGGTCCCAGCTTGCATCAGTCTAGCCTCGTCTTCTTTAACTTTAGCCCACTTCAATCGTCTGCCACAGTTCGTTGGTACAATGTTATGGGATGATTTCCAGATGTGGGAAGGCTTGACCTGGTTCTTCATCTGCCACGGGGAAGACAAGGTTAGGGAGAGGGGGTTGTGGTCGCTGTCGGAAGACGTGATGACCTCCATGTCATGGTGAAGAGGCCAGAGATTATAGTTCAACATGATAAAATCTATTCTGGAGGTATGGCCCGTCCTATTATATGTGTGGGCACCCCCAGGATCAGATTTGGATCGACCATTCGTTGAGCGCAAGTTGTGTTCCATGCAAAGTGCAGTGATGTCTATCGCACTTTGCGTCCATTTTGGAATTGGGTCGAGAGTCAAAATCGGTATTCCTCTTTTAGTGTCCTCATCGAAAGACTCCAAAATGTCCTCCCTTGCCAGTGGTTCAAAGCAACAGTTAAAGTCGCCTGCAAGGAGGACGTAGGAGTTAATATTGCAAGCAGCCAGATCTTTACTTAGGCCTGTTGATGGCAAGCTGGATGACCCATTTCTAGCACCTCTCAAGTACAGATTAAAAACCTCTAGCATCCTTCCCCCATCACAATGAATTGAAATCCTCTGTAGGTCAGGAGATTGGGTGGGCCTATGACTCACCTTTAGGCCCAGAGCAATACTGACCCATATCAAGAGGCCGCCAGATGGGCGACCCTTAGATCCGCTTTGCTGGTGAGCTGGGACAAAGTAGGTTGTGAACCCTACCCTATGTTTAGGTTCCTGAGACCAGGTTTCTTGCAGAATGCAGATGTTAAAAGGCTCTAAGAACGCATTCCATTCCGGGTTATCGAGGTTGCGAGCAAGCCCTGCCACATTCCAGCTTGCAATCTTTAACAGTGATACCTCTAAGGAGGAATGGTTGATGGAATGGGTAAGTGCAAATGGAGAGGACACAGCCAATGACGGTGGCCTATCTAAGGGCTCATTTTTAGAGTTGTTAGGAGCCATAGTATCCTCCAGTGGGTAAGCCGGTGCTGGGGTGAGCCGGGGTAATGAAGACAGTGGAATATGGGAGGGGACCAACTGGGACTCCCTACCATAATGACAAGGCTCACCTAGGATGGTCGAATCAGCCAATGCAACCTTGCTCATGTCTGTCATCCCACCCTCTAGCAGTGGAATGTTAGGTGTTCCTATTAAGTCAGAAGGGCGTTCGATGGCTAAGGATTCCTTAGAGACAGAGGGGGATTCACAAGGCCTTCCGGCTTGTGGTGATATTACAATCCCCCCTGTGTGGTGATCAGGGTGCTTAAGGAGTCAATCTACTTCCTCTAGGCCTCCAAATCTATTAGAGGTAGGGAAGCCGTTCCAGTGTGAGTAGGGATCCACATTCTTAAAATGGCCTTTCCTTGGTTGGTGGTGGACTAGTGACCAATTATTAATTTGGTTGTGAGTGGGGCGTGGAGGATAAAAAAAGGACAATGGCCTGGGGATAACAGAGGAACCCTCGCTACAGGGCCATGAACATATATGCTGCGCCATGTGGGGGTCATCGAATGTTACGACTATACAGTCCCCAGGAATGGATTTCCTAGTTGGGCCCACCCATGACGTTCTGCGCACCATCAAGACTCTACTTCTATGGCCATTAGGGATGGGTCTATTGACATTAAGCCAATGCATTATTTTGTTGTTCAGGGACCAGTGGTTCTCATGTTGGTCGATACCTATCTGGGGAACTCCCGTCAGGACAACCACAAAATCATTGGCCTCCGGTGGAAGGTCAATGTAACCCCCTCTAAAGTTGTTCTTAACTGAGAAGTCCTGGGTGTGCTGGCTGGCCGGTTTACTAAGTTGTGGTTTGGTGGTGGCTCCAGGTTTGTGGTTAACCGGAGGGTGTGTAGGGGCACGTTTGGGGGCCCTAGGGTTTGAAATGGTTGAAATTTTATCCACAGCCACAGTCCTTGGTTTAGGGACCGGGCGTGTAGTACGAGGAATAGTAGGAGGAGGTTGGGGGACTTGCGGTGTGGGAGCTGGAGGTGTTAAATCAGCGTCAGGGACGCCTTTATTCTCAAGACTTCTCAGACCGAGAGTGGCAAGAGCAATAATGCTCTTTTCCATCTCAAGTAGGTTATTTTCGATCCGCGAGAGTCTGAGATCTAGGGGAGAGAGGAGATGTTTTAGGGTTTCCCACACCAGCTCTATGAATTCTCTGTCATTCTTACCCAACCCATCCGCCTGCAAGCCCTCAGCCTCTACAGTCACATTGGCTGATACAGCGGTAGACCCGACCCCCCCTTCCATCATTTTAGGCTGTACCTCCGGAGCCTGACCACCTTGGATTAGAGTGGTCCGGCCTTCGGGCAATACCAGATCGTGTGAAGCAACGATCTTCGCCTTCTTCCGGGAGTAAGCGGAACGGGAACGATGTTTTGGTTTGGTTTGGGATACACTGGGGGCGTTGAATATCACTGGGGGTGGAAGGTTAGAAATAGGATTCTCAGGACAGACAATGGCAGGTACACTCGTATCGCTAGGTTTGGGTGATAGTGTAGGTTGCGAAGTAAGGGTGTGTGGGAGCAGGGTTGGATGAACTTCGGCCTGAGTAATTACACAACGGGGTATGGTTGTTCGCTCTGGAGTGACCGCGGCAGCTATGGGGCCTAGGGAGGATCTTTTAGAGGTAGCAATAACCTCCGACAGTCTTCTAGCCGCTACCAACTCTAAGGATACACGAGCTTGAAGTTTCGATATTTCCTGATCTATGGCGAAGTTGGTACGGGAAATAAAATCATCCATGGGGCCACTGATTGGATGACCACCTTTAGAGGTTTTACTCCTAGTTAGCCTAGAACACATGTCGTAACAAAAGTGAGGAAAACAATGAGATTATGAATAGGCAGGTAGAAGTAAATCACAGACCTAAGTGGGTACTTGGTGAAGTAGGAAGGGCGAAAGAGAGAGGGCCAGGCCAGTCCTCCTAGGCCTCAAACGGTCCCGCCCTTGTCCCGGGCTTCTCCCGGCGCTCCCGCGCAGCGGGAAGATACTTCCTCTATATAGCGATTATCTTCGGTTCAAAGCAATTGGCCACCGAGAGGGCGGGGCCGGCAGGGAGAGCAGCCCAGCTGTACACGGGCGGGCGGGGACTCCTGGTCCTTGGAGTCCGCCGCTGTTGCTCGCAGCCCTGCCGGTCACAACAGAAGAGGCCCCTTGCTAGAATTCACAAGCCACTACAAACCGCGAAGCGGGACCCGCGCAGCGGGTCCGGCGAGGCGTGGCGGCAGTGGCGGCAGTGGCGGCAGTAGCAGTAGTAGCAGGCTGTCAGCAGGTGTAAGAGTTGCGTGGATGATCCGTTGGAGGGCACAGCGTTTTTGGAGACAGTCCGAATTATATCTGTGCACAGAAGGCTCAGGAGGTATGGGGCACCGCGTTCCGAACGCCAAGACTTGAAACGCTGGTGCAATATGCCTCACCTCGTCACACCATCACAGCGCCGTATCCCGCTGCTGTCCGGTTATCCTGCGATGTCCCCGTGATGTCCAGCGACCCCCCGGCTCACACCAGCAGTTACCGACTATCCGCGGCGATCAGTTTAGGCAGTTTGGGCGGCTTAGGCAGCTTGGCAGGGCCGGTGAAATGGCGATGGCGTTTTTGCTTGCTGCCGCTGTCGTTCTTTCCGTTACTGCTCTCTCTCTGCTCACTCGCAGCTCACTAGCGCCCTCTCGTGTCCTGATTGATGTGTTTCAGTTTGTCGATAATTTGACTTATAACTGGCTCAGGTCCTTTTAACTTTGCTTCCTGATTGCTCGACTGAGATTTCACATTGTTCTTCATCGTCTGGGGGTTGTACCTTTCAACTATTCCTTGACCATTCCAACAGTATGTGTCATTCCAAACTACTGAGGTGTGCCTGCAAATCTTTGCAGGTAGGCTACTGTAAAAGTTGCTGTGGGATTTCAGTTTTAGAATAAATTCCCGTAAGTTTGCTTGCGGAGCACGTTGTCTCCTTCTGAATATAAATATATTATTTTACTTTCATTCCTACTTAGTTTTATATATATAAAAAGGTAAAACTCATTATTTTGGTTGCACTGTCTAGTTATGGTATTTTCTTGCTTATATTGCAGCATGAATATCAACGCATCAGGTTTTGTTCTCATGAGAATGCACAAGCTCCACATGTTTATAAGGTCTGTGGATGTGGTCCAGGGTATGGGGCACTCAAAAAAATAAACTGTCTTTTCAATAAAAAAAAAGTTACAATCTTTAAAACAAGGAACATTGTCTAGTTAGGTCAGAGTCTAATCTGCAGTTCTGTGAAGCAGTCTTTTATCCATGTTCCACGTATGCACAAGGAGCATAGGCAAGCTTTCTCAACTAGGTCTACTGGTGGAACCCTTAGAAGCGAACCCCTACATGCTATGAAAAGGCAAAATGATATCCCACCTGCTATTGGCTGCGAGACAGACAATATTAGCATTGTGGGGACAGACCATTCCTCCCCCACCCCCCAATCATATCAACTCTTGCTCCAACCTAGCAGACAAGTCCTACATATCAAACAAACTATGGAGCCCAGGCCTTGCGTGTTGAATTTGAGTCTACAGATCCCATACTAGTCCCAGCAGATTGAGAGCATTAGGCTTGGTGAAGCATGCCTTTATCTCACCCTATGGAACAAGAAAACAACTGGATTAATATTCCCAAGTTAATACAACCTTTGACACCATGAGAAAGAGGTTTCTTGGTGGAGGGATGGGGTAGTAAGGGCTTGTGAGGGAAAGTTTGTGTTGTGGGAAATTGCACCTATGCTCCAGTTTGTTGTAGGGAACATTTCGGGTGAATGTCCCCGCCTAGATTTATGGTTCTGTTTACTTTCAATAACAATAAAAACAATTGAAACAAAAAAAGTAAGTATTTCATGAAATACTGTGTTGCAACGTACTTTGGTTATTCAGCAGTCCAACACTAATGATCTGTAAAAAAAGAAAATGGACGCCCGTAGACAAGAGAAATAGTCAAGTCAAGTCATATCATTTATATAGCGCACTACATACCCAGAGGGTTTCAAGGCGCTTAGGAAGGGGAGGAGGATTACTTGTCAAATATCCACGTTTTAAGTTGCTTTCTGAATGCTAGGTGGTTCTGGGTAAGGCGAAGGTAAGGGGGGAGTGAATTCCATGTTTTAGCAGCCAGGTATGAAAAGGATCTGCCCCCCATGGTGGTCTTGTTGATGCGAGGTACGGTGGCGAGGGCTTGGCTGGAAGAACGTAGTTGGCGGGAGGGGGTGTAGAAGGACAGTCTTGAGTTGAGGCATTCTGGTCCGATGTCGTAGAGTGATTTGTGTGCGTGGGTAAGCAGTCGGAAAGTGATCCTCTTATTGACGGGTAGCCAGTGGAGGTCTTTAAGGTGACCAGAGATGTGTTCGTTGCGTGGGATGTCTAATATGAGCCTGGCTGAGGCGTTTTGGATTCGTTGGAGTTTCTTCTGGAGTTTTGCGGTAGTACCTGCGTAGAGGGTGTTTCCGTAGTCCAGTCGGCTCGTGACTAGAGCGTGGGTGACTGTTTTCCTTGTTTCGGAGGGGATCCAGTGAAATGTTTTTCTGAGCATGCGAAGAATGTTGAAGCAGGAAGAGGATACGGCGCTGACTTGTCTGTTCATTGAGAGTGAAGAGTCCAGGATGACGCCTAGGTTCCGTGCGTGGTCTGTCGGGATGGGTGCTTTTCCGAGGGCTTCCGGCCACCAGGAGTCGTCCCATGCAGAGGGGGATGTACCTAAGATGAGGACTTCTGTTTTGTCTGAGTTCAGTTTCAGACGGCTTTGTTTCATCCATTCGGCAACTTCTTTCATTCCTTCGTGTAGGTTAGTTTTGGCGGTGCTGGGGTCGTTGGTGAGAGAAAGGATCAGTTGAGTGTCATCCGCGTAAGAGATGATGTTGAGGTTGTGTTGGCGTGCGATGGCCGCGAGGGGGCTCATGTATACGTTGAAGAGGGTGGGACTGAGTGAGGATCCTTGTGGTACGCCGCAGATGACTTCAGAGGCCTCGGACTTGAATGGTGGAAGGCGGACTCTCTGGGTTCTTCCGGTGAGGAACGAGGTGATCCATTCAAGTGCTTTTCCTTGGATTCCGATGTTATTGAGTCGTTGTAAAAGGGTGCTATGGCAGACTGTGTCGAATGCTGCAGAGAGGTCAAGGAGGATGAGGGCGACTGTGTCTCCATTGTCCAGTAAAGTTCGAATGTCGTCTGTTGCTGCGATGAGGGCGGTCTCAGTGCTGTGTTTTGCTCGGAAGCCAGATTGTGAGGGGTCGAGGGATTTGTTGGCTTCGAGGAAGGCGGCGAGCTGGTTGTTGACAGCTTTCTCGATGACTTTGGCCGGGAATGGCAGAAGCGAGATGGGGCGGTAATTTTTGAGTTCGGTGGGATCCGCTGTGGGTTTTTTCAGAAGGGCGGTGAGTTCAGCGTGTTTCCAGTCTTCCGGGAAGGTGGCGGAGTTGAAGGAGCAGTTGATGACGTCTCGGAGGTGCGGTGCTATGACGGAGTCTGCTTTGTTGAAGATGTGATGAGGGCATGGGTCTGTGGGGGATCCTGAGTGGATGGAGTTCATCAGGCGGATGGTGTCCTCAGTGGAGATTGGGTTCCAGTCGTTGAGGGTGTTCACGGGGGGAAGATGATCAGCAAATGGTAGGGTGGGTTGGTTTCCGGGTTGGTTGTCAAAGCTGTTGTGGATGTCTGCAATCTTGTTGTGGAAAAATGAGGCTAGGGAGTCGCAGAGGGTTTGAGAGGGGGTGATGTCGTTGGAGTTGGCCGAGGGATTGGAAAATTCCTTGACGATGTTGAAAAGTTCCTTGCTGTTGTGGGCGTTGTTGTCAAGTCGATCCTTGAATGCTGTTTTCTTGGCTTTTCGGATCAGTTGGTGGTGAGTGCGGGTGGCGTTTTTGAAGGCGTCCTTGGTGCTAGTGGTTGGGTCTTTTTTCCAGGCCTTTTCAAGGGAGCGGCAGACTTTCTTGGACTTCTTGAGATCATCGTTGAACCATGAGGCCTTCTTGCTGCCAGGTTTGCTTTGACGTTTTTTCAGTGGTGCTAAGGTGTCGGCGGTGTTGGATAACCATAGGGTGAGGTTGGCGGCGGCTTCGTTAGCGTTAGAAGAGAGGGCTGGGGTGTTTTGAAGGAGCGATGCGGAGATTTGGTCCGGGGTGATTTTGTTCCAGTTTCTTTGCAGGGTGGGTTGGAGGTGGATGCTGGGTTTTGGTTTGTTGTAGGTGAAGTGAACGCAGCTGTGGTCAGTCCAGAGGAGGTTCGTAGTGTGGCTGAAGGAGACATGATTGCTGGATGTGAAGATGGGGTCGAGTGTGTGACCTGCGATGTGGGTGGGGGAAGTGACTAGTTGTTTAAGTCCGAGGTTGGCGAGGTTGTCCAAGAGGGTGGCGGTGTTGCGGTCGTTGATCTTTTCAAGGTGAAAGTTGAGGTCTCCCAGAAGGATGTAGTCTTTGGAGGGGAGCGCGTGTGGGGTGATGAAGTCCGTGATGTCTTCACTGAATTTTGCGCGGGGACCTGGTGGTCTGTAGAGGAGGGTGCCTCTGAGAGTGGTTTTGGGGTCGATGTGGATCTGGAAGTGAAGGTGTTCGGAGTTAGCGAGGTTGGCGTCAGAACTGGTTGAGATGCGGATTGATTTCTTATGGACGATAGCGATTCCTCCTCCTGTGTGGCTGGTACGGTCTTTGCGAGTGATCTTATAGTCTTCAGGGATGGCAATGGTGATGTCTGGTGCGGAGGAAGCATTCATCCATGTTTCCGTTAGGAAGGCGATGTCCGGAGAAGTGGTGTCTAGTAGATTCCATAGGTCAATGGCGTGTCTGTGGACCGAGCGGGTGTTGAGAAGGATGCATTGTAGGTGGTTGGGGTCGGGAATCTGTGGTGTGGTCGTAGCGGAGATGTTGTTGGTGCCGATGAATTTGCATGAGAAGCAGGAGAAAGGTCCATGGGTGTGTCCAGGGGCGGCTTGGACGCAGTTGGGGGCGCGACCGGGGTTAAGGGCTAGGAGGGTGGCGGCATCGTAGGTAATCCGGGAAGGCTGGGCAAGGCGAGGGGCAGGGGGACTGGCGCTGGGCGTGGTCCAGGCGCGGACGGGCGTAGACGGGCTTACCTTTGGCGCACCTTTGGCGCGGCTGGGGCGCGGTCGCTGCGCGTGGACGCTGCGCGTAGGGTCAATGGTCATATATGGATGGTGGAGGGGGCGGAGCGTGGGAGGGGCGGCTGGGAGGCGTGAGCGAGGTGGAGGGAGGGCTCTGGTCAGCTAGAAGATGGCCGCAGCAACAATAACAAACAAGGAGCAATGGAGCGCTAAAGTAACAGGGACTGTCACAGTGGGAGCGGGTTCAAGCGCGGAGACGAAGCGCTATGCAAATAATGTTTCACTCTCGAGTTATGCCCAGTCACAACAATTACATGCCACAATTCAATGCACAGCGAACACAAAATATAATTACAGTAATGCTCAGCAGCTTATGTAGACAATCAACGCGCTATGTAAATAATATGGCGAAGGTGCGCGCTAGCGGCAATGCCAAGGCAGGGAAAGGCGCTACGATACCACCAGTGATGCGTGCAGGAGGGAGTGAGGTGAGCGACCACTCGCTTTGGAGGCAAGATGGTCACAGCTCTCCGTGTGGTTGAGGGCGACCTGTGACCCTCGTGGGTGGGAGGGGCGGCTGGGAGGCGTGAGCGAGGTGGAGGGAGGGCTCTGGTCAGCTAGAAGATGGCCGCAGCAACAATAACAAACAAGGAGCAATGGAGCGCTAAAGTAACAGGGACTGTCACAGTGGGAGCGGGTTCAAGCGCGGAGACGAAGCGCTATGCAAATAATGTTTCACTCTCGAGTTATGCCCAGTCACAACAATTACATGCCACAATTCAATGCACAGCGAACACAAAATATAATTACAGTAATGCTCAGCAGCTTATGTAGACAATCAACGCGCTATGTAAATAATATGGCGAAGGTGCGCGCTAGCGGCAATGCCAAGGCAGGGAAAGGCGCTACGATACCACCAGTGATGCGTGCAGGAGGGAGTGAGGTGAGCGACCACTCGCTTTGGAGGCAAGATGGTCACAGCTCTCCGTGTGGTTGAGGGCGACCTGTGACCCTCGTGGGTGGGAGGGGCGGCTGGGAGGCGTGAGCGAGGTGGAGGGAGGGCTCTGGTCAGCTAGAAGATGGCCGCAGCAACAATAACAAACAAGGAGCAATGGAGCGCTAAAGTAACAGGGACTGTCACAGTGGGAGCGGGTTCAAGCGCGGAGACGAAGCGCTATGCAAATAATGTTTCACTCTCGAGTTATGCCCAGTCACAACAATTACATGCCACAATTCAATGCACAGCGAACACAAAATATAATTACAGTAATGCTCAGCAGCTTATGTAGACAATCAACGCGCTATGTAAATAATATGGCGAAGGTGCGCGCTAGCGGCAATGCCAAGGCAGGGAAAGGCGCTACGATACCACCAGTGATGCGTGCAGGAGGGAGTGAGGTGAGCGACCACTCGCTTTGGAGGCAAGATGGTCACAGCTCTCCGTGTGGTTGAGGGCGACCTGTGACCCTCGTGGGTGGGAGGGGCGGCTGGGAGGCGTGAGCGAGGTGGAGGGAGGGCTCTGGTCAGCTAGAAGATGGCCGCAGCAACAATAACAAACAAGGAGCAATGGAGCGCTAAAGTAACAGGGACTGTCACAGTGGGAGCGGGTTCAAGCGCGGAGACGAAGCGCTATGCAAATAATGTTTCACTCTCGAGTTATGCCCAGTCACAACAATTACATGCCACAATTCAATGCACAGCGAACACAAAATATAATTACAGTAATGCTCAGCAGCTTATGTAGACAATCAACGCGCTATGTAAATAATATGGCGAAGGTGCGCGCTAGCGGCAATGCCAAGGCAGGGAAAGGCGCTACGATACCACCAGTGATGCGTGCAGGAGGGAGTGAGGTGAGCGACCACTCGCTTTGGAGGCAAGATGGTCACAGCTCTCCGTGTGGTTGAGGGCGACCTGTGACCCTCGTGGGTGGGAGGGGCGGCTGGGAGGCGTGAGCGAGGTGGAGGGAGGGCTCTGGTCAGCTAGAAGATGGCCGCAGCAACAATAACAAACAAGGAGCAATGGAGCGCTAAAGTAACAGGGACTGTCACAGTGGGAGCGGGTTCAAGCGCGGAGACGAAGCGCTATGCAAATAATGTTTCACTCTCGAGTTATGCCCAGTCACAACAATTACATGCCACAATTCAATGCACAGCGAACACAAAATATAATTACAGTAATGCTCAGCAGCTTATGTAGACAATCAACGCGCTATGTAAATAATATGGCGAAGGTGCGCGCTAGCGGCAATGCCAAGGCAGGGAAAGGCGCTACGATACCACCAGTGATGCGTGCAGGAGCGAGTGAGGTGAGCGACCACTCGCTTTGGAGGCAAGATGGTCACAGCTCTCCGTGTGGTTGAGGGCGACCTGTGACCCTCGTGGGTGGGAGGGGCGGCTGGGAGGCGTGAGCGAGGTGGAGGGAGGGCTCTGGTCAGCTAGAAGATGGCCGCAGCAACAATAACAAACAAGGAGTAATGGAGCGCTAAAGTAACAGGGACTGTCACAGTGGGAGCGGGTTCAAGCGCGGAGACGAAGCGCTATGCAAATAATGTTTCACTCTCGAGTTATGCCCAGTCACAACAATTACATGCCACAATTCAATGCACAGCGAACACAAAATATAATTACAGTAATGCTCAGCAGCTTATGTAGACAATCAACGCGCTATGTAAATAATATGGCGAAGGTGCGCGCTAGCGGCAATGCCAAGGCAGGGAAAGGCGCTACGATACCACCAGTGATGCGTGCAGGAGGGAGTGAGGTGAGCGACCACTCGCTTTGGAGGCAAGATGGTCACCCTTTCAAGTAAGGCTTTCAAGTAGCGCCCTTTCAAGTAAGGCTAGAAAGTGACTTTGAAAGATCCCCTGCTCTGATATTGAATAACAGTTGATGATAGTTCATAATTTGTCCAATCTAGTGATATATGGGATGGGCAGTAGGACATTGGAACATTTTCATCCAACACGTGAGTGTCCCTCGATTGTGACCAGTACTTTAATTTTCTCATCTGTGGTACTCTTCAGTTGAAATATCTTCATAATGCTTGCATCACATTTTGCACACTTTATAGTCTTTTTCACGCTGATGTCTGTTCCTAGAAGCCTTTGGCGGTCTTAGCCAATGTCTTACCTTGTGAATCCCAGATTGGAAGTGACACACTTTACTCTATCCTTTTAAATTATTGTAATTTGTTTTCAATCCAGAATTCAGGGTAATATAGTATCCAGTGCACCTCTCGAGTTAGATCCTGTGTTAGTTATCCCCATGTTCTTTTCTCCAACAGAGCAAGGAAGCTCCTAACTGGCAATGTGTTGAAAGACCCATGGGTCTCTGAAAGGGACCTTCTTTTAGATGAAAAGATAGTGGCCTATGGAAGGAAAACACCGGGAACAGCAAACCTGTGCTGAGCTCAGCTTTGATCACGACATACTCTATTCAGCACTAGGCTCGGGTCTCAGAACAATAAAAGGCATAGCTGATTTACTTTACTGCACCTACCTGTGTGATGTGCCTGCAGTGGAGTGTCCATTTCCTAGAGTCACGAGTCCAGTGTGGAGGCCACATTGGGCAACTGCTCTCTAGTAAGCAAATGTCTAAATACAGACCACAGCAGTTCGAGTCCTAATGGTGCAAACCTGGTGGTTCATGACTTCATGTAGTTAAATTAAGTAAATGTCCTTTACTTATAAATGATTATCCAGATTACACTTCCACCTCTTGGTAATTGGACCTTCGTGAAGACCTTATGAACACACATGAAATAACTCACCAAATTCAGCAGCATGTGTGCAACGTGTACATCTAAATTCCAAAACCTGACAGGAATTACTAGGTTTCACCCCTCCCACTTAGAGCCTCATTACGAGTCCCCCAGATGTGGCTACGTGGGAGCTCCAGAGGTGCACAGTTATCAGGGATTCCGAGTTAAGAACTTTAAACATAGGTAATTCTGGGTCCAATTCACCCAGTAATGCCTCATTTTCCACAGACGTTTCCCAGAGATAAAAGATAATTCCACAGAAGTCCCACAGATCTCCTAATCCAGAGGGAGCCGGTGACCTCTGATACTGCTATGACTGGAATTAAGGGGCCACTCATAATGATGGCTTTACTTGGGTAATAGTAGAGCATGGCCTTACAACACTGCAAAACCTCACATTTGCAGTAGCACATGCCATATTAAAATACGTTTTTATTATGCTTGTATATTTCAGGGATATGTTATTATATATGCACATATTCATGCCATGTTAGTAAAAATAATTGAAAATAAATCTGATCAGTTTATTATGGTAGTGCAAATGTAAAATACTAAATAATGTGCATGTTATTACCATGGCTTGGGAGCTCAGGACTTAGTTCTGGGTTACCTGTGCAGAGTCATGGTTCCCTCTATGGTCAGCAATGGTAGTTCCTAATAGGGTCCTGCCTCAAGCTGACTCTAAATAGCTCTCACTTTCCGGTCTAATTTCCGGTTTCCATCATCATCATATAAAAGTTTATTTCGATCGTAGAGATCTTAAATAGTACACAGCACAAGGCAGGTTTATAACAATATACAAGATAAAAAACATTTTAAAGGAAGACATGGCTACCATAATATACAATTTGTGAGATAAAAAAAGGATATAAAAGACTATTCATACAACACATTTAGAGCACTTAATCCATAGTGCATAGCAATATTTGGCCAGGCCAAATACTAAAACACTGCGTGTGTCAGTTTACAAAATTCTCAAAACCTCAAGGTAGTGGTTGGGACCAACCAGTCTACACAATGGAATAATATGTTTGCCCATCAGGTTTTTGTAGTAGGGGCAAAAAAATAACAGATGGACTATATATTCTGAACTGGCTTTACAGGATGGACAGAGGTCATCAGGGGAACATCTTGGCACCACTTGCTAGAAAACAATTTGGTGGGTAGTCTTGTAACGAAATTGAATAAATAGGTTAGGTGCCAGAGGGGGGACAATTTCATCAATAGTTTCTACATAACTCTGGGCAAATTTAAAATTGATAAAATCCTTGGTCAGAGTACTCACCAAATTAGATGTATCCTTTTCTGCTATTGTTTCCCAGTATATCACTTTGACCCTAGCCTTTGATATTAGGGACACACTTTCAGGATTGAACCCGGACACCTCCATCCCTAGCCTCCTAAGTAGGGCTCTCAAGAAGCTAAACCATGGGATGGAGGTTACCTGGGACTGTTTCAAGAGACCAATCATCACCGCTTGGTAGGAAGCTAGCTCTTCAACAGACCACAAGTGATGCCAAAACATTAGTAATTTATAATCTAGCTTGCATGCCAGTTGCCTTTAAGTGAAATCCAGATACAATGGGGTCAAAGGAGTACTGGGAGGTAGGTTTAGACGAGATCTGGTTTCACTTATTCTGGCATAAAACTTTCAAGGCTAGAGTGCGGCCATGTGCTGTACGTCGGCTTTCTTAACCTTGAAATTGCTACGCTGAAATGTTTCCTGAAAGAAGCGGCCTGGCGGGAGGCTGACTATGCGCTCCTCCAGGCATATCAGGATGTCAAACCTACGGCTAGGACTATCACATCCATGCCAGATTTACAGGATGACCACTGCTTAGGTGTCAGTGGCTCTCTTAGGCATTCTTGGACACCCGTGGTAGCAACTAGTGATTTTACACGCCACTATTGGTGACGTTTTTCCTTAATGACCACTCCCCCTTAATTCCCCTTAGCCCACGAGAGTCCCCCGTGCTTGTCCGTGAGGCCGCATCCAATACTGTGATCTGTGTACCTCGGCCTGTGGCTTTCAAATCGTGCGTATTGCTCATCCCACATCCACAGAAAGTATGGATGCCACGAAGAGAGCCATCCACCTCAGGGCTGCCACAGAGGTGAATGTGCTCATATACGGAGAAGGCGTTCCATAGCAGGCCTCTCCAGTCTGTAGGTCAAGATGTCTCTGTCCATGTGCTTTCCTAGCTCCCTGGTCCTACAACCGAGCATTGCACAGATGGATAGGGACGGACTCAATCAAGCCTTAGGCTGTGTTGCTAGAAGTAAATCCTTTCCGAGAGGCATCAAATGTGATTACAGGTCAAGAGACTTTCGCTGCTATGCATAGTCTTTCAAATGCAAATAGTTCCATGCCTCCAAACGAGCCTGTATCGCCCTCTCCCTTATTCTGGTTTTCTTTTATTTTAAAAAGAATGCGTCGCCCCCACATCTCCTTTAAGAGAGTGAATAATGTGGCTGTTTTCCACGTGCGCAAAATGAAAAAGAAGCAAAAAAATCAGATCTTAGATTGAATCCCTCAAAAAAGCAGGATTATAAAGTATTGGACGTTTCTGACATTTATAAATCTGTTGCATTCGTCTTCTAATTGCGCCAAAGATCGTACCGAAGGAGTAACCAAAAGGCACTGCTCGAGGCTCAAGCTGAAGTTACTACTTGCGGACTTAGTGGAAAGTCCTGCTCAAGACAAACGCGGCAAGTACTACTTGAGGAGTACGAACAAGGTACTACTAGGGGAGTAAGCAGAAGGTACTACTAGAGGAGTAAGTGGACTGGTCTATTCTGGGCTAAGCGGGTGGTAAGGAGTAAATGGAAGGTACTACTCAAGGAGGAAGTGGACGATATGGCTTAAGGAACAAGCAGAAGATAAGCTTGAGGTGTGAGTAGAAGATACTGCTCAAGGAGTAAGCAAACAGTACTACTCAAGGAGTAAGGCATCTTGGGGTTTGATGAAAGTTAGAACAAGTGAACAACCTGAAAAAGGTCCATAGACTAACTAAAAGTTTACTGCTTTCTCCCATTGAAGCAGTTTTCAGATGAAAATTTGTTTTGTTTTTAATTTCTTAATAACTTATAAGGGCTTCTTTTATTTTGTTAAAGCCATCAGATAGTTTTCCTTTCTGATGTTTATTTTCAATATTCCTTTTCCAGATTACTTAAGAAGGCATTTGACTGGGGTAGGAGCTGGGGGGCATGTCAGTTGGACCTTAACTCATGGTTTTAAGAAGTGGGCATCATATTCCATGTTTCATGCATTTAGTCGTGAAATAAAGCTGAATCCATTCCAGACACATCCTGCAGTGCCTTTTGTATCAACCCCCCTAAATGTTTCTGCTTTTCTAACTTGTTAGGCCACTTGCACTGCTCCAAGGTGAGCTTTGGCATTGGAGCAGCAGACAGTGGGAATGTGTTCATCCTGCAGTCACTTTATGAGGTTGGCAGAGGCAATTATGTGAAGTGGCAAGGCTTTACAGGGGTCAGTGGTGTGGTGGAAATATCGTTTTTTTGGAAAGACAAAAGTGTTGTTTGGACAAGGGAGCATAGATTCTTTAGGAGTTTCTTTTTCCTTATCCCCACACTGTCACGATATGCAGATTGACTAACCTGGTTTTGTTCAGATACAGCGGGAGCGATGTGAAGCTAGTTTCTCTCCTCTCTGGATGTGTACCCCAGGTGAGTCTTAACGGAACTTCACCTGAGAGGACACCGCCCAGGGAAGGGGAAAAATGGAGAAATAAAATAGAAAAGGCTGGCAGCCATAAACCATCCACAGAGCTCGACAATAGGAGATACACCTCGCCTACGTCGGGGTACAGGTTCCTGTAAGGAGACACAACACACAGGAATCACTCTCTGTCTTATATGCAATGCCTCTCGACTTGTTATATAACTGGTTACCTAATATGCTTACATGTTAAAGCTCCAGCAAGCATTCCACTCATCAGGGCAAAAGTAGGAAAAATAAAGTAACCAAAAATAGTAGGGAACTGCCCCTGAACCCTAAACAGAAAAAAGAGTAACAAAGTCTCTGTGGAATACCAATAGTCAATATAAACGCTACTTATCTGAAGCGTAGTGGGTTCTTCATGAACTTGACTCGACCAACCCCCAGTCAGCAGTTGAGGTATTGGTAAAGACAATCCGGTCCGAGCTACTCCATAGCTCAATGTATCCACAGAATCCACAACGATGAAGTAGCGGGTAAATTAACGCAAAAAGTTCTTTCCCACGCTAGTTGTACACTAGCTTAGTGTCCACAAAACAAAACGAGAAAACAAGCGAGGCACGAAGGGGAGCTGGATTCACTTCATCCACTCGCCCTAAAGTCCTTATGTCCAGCGCACTCCCCACAGGGTTCACAGAGGGATACAGCGCGGCTGGTGGCTCGGTTCCAGAGCGGGACACAGCGCGGTTTACAATGCGGAACACAGCGCGTCTCTCCAGCGGCTCCCAGCAGGGTGTACTGAGCGGGAATCAGCGCGGTTTACAATGCGGGACACAGCGCGTCTCTCCAGCGGCTCCCAGCAGGGTGTACAGAGCGGGATACAGCGCGGCTGGTGGCTCGGTTCCAGAGCGGGACACAGCGCGGCTGCAAAGCGGGACACAGCTGTCAGCAGATCCTACGATCGCACAACACGAAGCAAAGTTCCAGGGTCAAGAAAGTAGCTAGCACAGGTGACAAGCACCGAGGGCTTCAACACAGGCATAGGTATAGGTGAGGAAAAGCACAGAGGAAAGGAAAGGGAAAACAGACTTCCACCAGGCATTCTGGGACTTGTAGTTCCCCCCTAAACGCCTACGTTGTGACACACACAGAAGTCTGAATTTGTAGTATATGTGTTTACGGGGGTTCTGGCTGGACAACCAACTTGAACAAGCACTGGCAAAGCCATTATGTCTCACCTTTGTTAAAGCTATTAGCTTTTCTAATGTCTTTTAGCCATGGTGTACAGCAGTATGGCTGCTGTTCAGAATGACTAAATGTTAGCGGCATGAAATAGAGTACAGTGGCATAGAGGAGAGTGCATAAAGGAGAGTGGCGTAGAGCAGAGTGACGTAGAGCAGAGTGACGTACAGCAGAGTGACGTACAGCAGAGTGGCGTACAGCAGAGTGGTGTACAGTAGAGTGCCATAAAGCATGTTAGAGTGGCATAGAGGGAATTGGCTTAGAACTATACAATAATAAATTCTACATGAAAAAATTACTGCCCCCCAAAAGACTTATCCCCAAAGGAAGCATTTTATTATTTATGAGCGTTGAGTAGAGTGGCAAAAAGTAAAGTGGCAGAGAGTGAAGTGGCATAGAGTGGCATTGTGTGGAGCGGCGTAGGTTAAAGGGGCGTAGACTGGAGTGACACTTAATGGTGTGGAGTAGATTGGTATAGAGTAGAGTGACATACAATGGCTTAGATTAGAGTAGCACAGAGTAGAGTAGCATACAGTGGGATGGTGTGGAGTAGAGTGGAGGTGCGTACAGTGGATTGGTATAGAGTAATGTAGAGTGGCTTATAGCAGATTGATATAGAGTGGAGTGGCACAGAGTGGCTTAGAGTAGAGTGCAGTGGAATAGAGAGGAGTAGAGTATCATAGAGAGACACTGTGTAGAATTGAGTGGCGTACAGTGCCATATAGTGGTATTGTGTGGAGTGCTATAGCATAGAATGCAGTGGCGTAGAGTAGTAAGTTGTGGATGTAAATAACTAAATCCTCAATAGAGATCACATATAGGGTGAAAGCAACATAAATAAAAAGCCATATACCTACGTTAAAAGTAGGAAAGCATATTGCATGTCCAGGACCGAAGCGCTTGTAACATTAAAAAAACTAGTGCGTTACAAAAAGAAGAGGAAGAACACATGTACTTGGTTTATGCTTCAGGGAGGAGCGAACACACGAAAAGAAGGGAAGCCTATGGAAGCTAAGTAGTCAAAACATTGCAAATGACAGTGATAACGAAAACAATTAATGGTATGCTGTGGACTGGTTGCAAGCTGACTGAATTCCAAACAATACATCTCACAGAACATGCACGCCAGGGGTTGGGTGCAGGGACAAGCCGGAGGGAAAAAATCATAGCAATTCACTGAGAAAATCAAAGATTACAGTGATGTTATAGTTAGGAATTGTAAGAATAATAAACCTTAGAAATGCACTGCAAAAACTGTGGTTAAAGGGATGTTATAGGCATGTGGGTGATATTGTCAGTTAAAACATATATCGTTTTAAGCTACCAAAACCACTGAGATTCACCAGTTATTGTTATCTCATGTAACTATAACTCTTGACCTAAAGTAACCATAACTCATACCTTTGCCATGCACTGCTTGTAGCATCACATATTACATCACTCATGACATCGTCAATGACTGTATTAATTACATCTCTACTGACATCTGAAATTACATTGTTGATACCACTTTGGACGGTAAGGATGCCAGTTTTAAGGGTTTGTTCTAATTATTTATGTATATGTTTTAACTGAAATTTTGACCTAACTATAACGTCCCTTTAACCTTTGATGTTTTAATTGAATATGAACAGAAAATCTCACTCTTCTTGGAACTGAATCAAAGGTGGATAAGGATACAGCAAATTAACAAAACACAAGCCTCTCTAACCGCATTAAATATTGAACATATTGACTTAATTGTACTGTGCCTGAATATACTTTCCATACCTTAAACAGAATGATTGACTGCCACTAATGGAATCCAAAAGGGACTAACTTGTCAGTCAATGTAGGGACCTGTCATCTATTGACAATAACCAATTGTAATTGTATTTATAAAACACCTACTAATTTACCAATTACCTCCAAAACCCCTGAGAGGCCTCACAGACACCATGAGGAGACATATGTTACTTTAAAATCTAGATCACATGTCAATACAACTTTATGAGACAGAAGAGGAAATGATTTTCATAGCAAAGATGCAAGTGCATTGATCGAGCAAGCACTACTGTGTGAACGAATGCGAGTGTGCACCATAGTTTGCCCACCCTTCTTCATTACAGCTCCAAAGCACGGATACTCTTCATATATACTCTTGCACCCTGAATTGCAAGTAGCACTGCTATAAATGCAGATTAGCTCATATCAATGCTAATGAGCATCACATACTGCACAATGTCTAGGCATGCATAAGAAGAGGATCAGTGCTGCTGGTGGAACTGTGGTGCATTTTATAGAAGTATGCCCTGTGTTAACTGTGTATAACGAGGATGTTTTTCTTTGAGGCCTTCCGAGTGGCATTTGTCAGTGGCTTAGATTGGCTGGTGTCAGTCAGAACCCTGAGGTGAAAAATGTCATCTTTGTTCACAGCTACCCATCTATAATTGAATCTTGAATGTCCATACCATGGACTGAGATACCCATACCATGCGCTTAAATACCCATACTTTATGGGGAGCCCCATTCAGTTTAAGGCCAATTAATAAATGTGAGATAGGGAAGATTCTGGGGCCACTCGCCATTTTCTGCAGACGGTATCACTTTGCATTACACCAACACCCTCCTTTTGAACCCTGATGTCACGTCCTATCAGGAGCCTAAGCACATCAGAAAATGGTGGCAAAACTAAGCTTAGTCTTCAAAATCATAAATATCTTGTCAGGCAGTGCTCATTTCATCTTACCAGGATGATGAAATGCTAAAAGCTGCTCATTACATCTACAGAAGTGTTTAACTAGTGGTACCAATTTGATTTCACGCGGAAGAAAAATAACTCTGACCCCGGGGGCATTCATCTTTCTTTGTTCAAGTTGGGAAGAAGATAATGGGTATTTATATCCGATTGTTAGTGCCCTCTACCAGTTTGTATACCATCCAGTGGTTCAATGCCCGGGGGTGGTGTGGCCCAGATTTTTCAAAGGCTTTCCTAAAAGATACACAAACAAGAATCAATGTTTTAACTTCTTGGCAAAACTATACACAATCATAAATACAAATGTTCCTATAATGGCCAGCTGGGGTCATCTGAGCTGTGTCTTACTGAAAATGTCCATAAAGTCTTTAAACAAGAGCGTCTTGGCTGCCAGCAGAGTCTCCCAAGAGCAGGCTCCAAGCCTGAATGCTGCTTCCATGAGCATGTTCAGTCACTGCTGAAGAAATATCAGCTATCATAGACTGTTGAAGCAGGGGGGATATCTTTTTATCTTGGATCTGACCACAGCTCAACTGTGCCACAGTCGCTTCCCTCCCTTTTCATCTGCACATGGGTCACCAATCCAGTATCCTCATCTCCTTCATTTTTCTCGCATCCGCCATTTTCTTCCATGCCTAACACCACCACCTTGCCATACTGCAGCAAGTCCTTGTCAATGCGGGTGCAATCGCACGCAGGGTTTTGGCGGATCTCCAACCATGACACTATATTATACAGCTTAATTGGTTCCTCTCAGGGCCCTACTACTTGCAATAACCAGCTCCTACTCCTCGGAATGTTTGCAGGTAGTGGGCTCTTCAATCCTCCTAGTTTTTTAATTAGACAACAACTAAAAGTATATTTGGTGGTTGGGTAACTATCTGGCAATTGTTTCTCACTTCATCTGGTTCAAAGTAGCTCTGCTTTCCATCGGACTGTACTTCTATGTTTGATTTGTGCTTCTTGGGCCACTATTTCCCTCTCACAACTAGAAATAAAGTAAGTATTCGCACAGCCACATAGGTATCAGCTTTTGGTCTGTTGGCTTTATTAATTGTTTTTGCTGGTTCTGTGAAGCATTGGCAAAATAAAATATTAAAAAATGAACATGATAATGTGAAAGTGTGGTTGAGGACATGTGCATCATGACACCCAGTGTGTTGATGGATGCATGCAGGCGTCATAACACATGCCTGCAATTGCGTCATGGCAAGGCTGCCATTTTGTTAATTTTAGTATTTAGAGTTCCAATATTGCATGCCCTACTTGGAGCTGTACATTTATTTAAAAAGCACGTTTACAAATATTGTGGGTAGGCAGCAAAAGGCAGCTGAGAAGCCCTCCAGATAAAAACATTATTATTTTTTTGCAGAGGACTGTCACAGGACGAGTAGGGGGAGGGGTAACACAAGAGCTGGTAGGAGAGAATTCAACAAAGGGGACCAACAAAGGAACTTGAAGTGGTGGAGTAATTCTTTTAAAAGAAAGGTGGGGGGAACCTATAGGTGGGAATAGGGAGAAGAGCAAGCAGCAGAGAGTGTGGTATTTGAGGTGGGGCAATATATTCAGGAGAGAGCAAAAACCCATGCACTTTCCTGTAGTGCTGAGAAAAAAATAAAAAAGAAGGTTCATAAATTTGAGCAGTGAAAGGAGAAAAGTTATCTAATCAAAAGAATGGCAAAGAAACCAGTCTCCAGGGACAAACACAAGAAGAGGCAGGAAAGCCAGCAAATGTGAGCTACACGAAAGCCAACCATTGGTAAGCAATGGGCTGGTCAAAAGCCAACTGTAAGCTTTGGTATAGTCCACAAGAAGTCTTTCAGAAATTGCGGGCAATACCCAAAAACAGATTGGGCTGATTGTGCCTGTAGGCCGCAGACCTGATCCTTGGACGAGCCGGCTCAGTCCTTCATCCTTCTGAGGGCTACAAGAGGACCACCATTTGTCTATGGAGTGCTAACACGTGTTTTGCAGAGGCTGCCCCCAAAGGGGGCTCGAGAGCCGGCTCCATAACTAGCGCCGTGCCCCCAGACACAACTGGTAGGGACCAGTTTTTGGGTGCGAAAGCGAGCAAGCACGAAGGAGACGCCCTCTGCGGCGGCCACTGAAGAGGCGCTGGCCAATGGAGGCCGAGGCGGGATGTGAACCCCCAATGTGCCAGAATAGGTCCACTCACCTTCAGATGCCTCACGGCTGGGTGAGTTGGCATAAGGACAGGTGTGTAGGACCACTCACTCTGGGATGCCTCACGGCTGGGAAGTTGGCCTACCAAAGTTGGGGGGGGTAGCAAACGGAGACGGCGCTCGCAGCCCAGCCCCCGCCGAAAGGCAGGGTACAACAAGAATCGGACAAGGTAGCGAGGTGGCCTAACTCCGGGGCAGAAGCTACTCCCTCCCACGCAAAGTGAGCGAAAAAAACCAACCTACCAAAGGAAATGACCCAGAATGGCCAAGAGACAATAACAAGGAAGTTTGTCAGGACATAACATGCAAAAGATGCAAATTATATATATATGTTTACTTGTATTCCTAATAAACTGCGGCCAACAAATGACCACCACAAGATGAACGTGTACGTTGGCTTTTCTTGTCCTGATAAGGAATACTGTATGGGAGAATGTGTTATACATGTGGGAGTGGGGCAGAGTGCGGGGGTTATTGCAGAGGCTGCCCCCAAAGGGGGCTCGAGAGCCGGCACCATAACTAGGCCGTGCCCCCAGACACAACTGCTAGGGACCAGTTTTTGGGCGCGAAAGCGAGCAAGCACGAAGGAGACGCCCTCCGCGGCGGCCACTGAAGAGGCGCTGGCCAATGGAGGCCGAGGCGGGATGTGAACCCCCCAATGGGCAGCGGGGCCTACCTGGTCTAGAGGACGAGGGGGGGCATATAAGCACTGCTCCCGCAGGCAAGCTCCTATCTTATCGGAGCGGGGGAGCAGCACCGGCGTCGGGCCCACATTTTTGTCCCACCCACCCACACCTAAGGAACAGCAATGTCGCAGGGCTGAGGAACAAGCGGCGAAGAACTACGCTGATATCGGTTGGTAGGGAGGCACACCGGAGGGCAGTGTGCCAGAATAGGTCCACTCACCTTCAGATGCCTCACGGCTGGGTGAGTTGGCCTAAGGACAGGTTTGTAGGACCACTCACTCTGGGATGCCTCACGGCTGGGAAGTTGGCCTACCAAACATGGGGGGGGGGGTAGCAAACGGAGATGGCGCTCGCAGCCCAGCCCCCGCCGGAAGGCAGGGCACAACAAGAATCGTACAAGGTAGCGAGGTGGCCTAACTCCAGGGCAGAAGCTACTCCCTCCCGCTCAAAGTGAGCGCAAAAAACCAACCTACCAAAGGAAATGACCCAGAAGGGCCAAGAGACAATAACAAGGAAGTTTGTCAGGACATAACATGCAAAAGATGCAAAGTATATATATGTTTCCTTGTATTCCTAATAAACTGCGGCCAACAAATGACCACCACAAGATGAACGTGTACGTTGGCTTTTCTTGTCCTGATAAGGAATACTGTATGGGAGAATGTGTTATACATGTGGGAGTGGGGCAGAGTGCGGGGGTTATTTGTCTAGCCTACATATATGTTCCGTTTCATGCTAACGGTGGGGGAAGCTATTTGTAAGTGCCAACAGCTGTGGCAGGGAAACAGGCGCCTACTGTTTTGTGGACTTGATTCGTTCAGGATCACAGCAGGATTTGAGCTCGTCTTTTCGTAACACTGCCGACAACGCGGCCGTCAGACCACGCCTTCCCCCACGTACATGTAATTGTACTCCGCTGGGCCCCTCACACCGTGCCAGCCTTGCTTTCCTCAGAACGTATGATTTTATCTCTTTCTGGATAGACATTCCGAGAGAACTGCTGCTCGTGGGTGACTTTGGAAGCGGCCATTCTCCTGCTGGCAGATAAAGCACAAAAGCTTCGACTGCACGTGGGTTGTCTCCTGAAAATGATCCAGTGTGTCGGGATGAGCCCGCCCACCCACTGCGCCTCTCAGTGCTGCTTGTTTTATTCAAAGAACAGCTGCTGAGGCCGTCCTACGCGAGGAGCTTTCATCTGTGTGCTTTACACTTCTGACTCCTCATTGTGGAAAAGGAGATTCAAGTGCCTTTGATGGTGCAGTAGGATCATAGGCGCTGGTAGCTAAGGTGAGGGGGTGCTGCAGCTCCCCCAAAATAACCATGCTGAAGGTCAGAAGGTGAATGCGCAATTCAGGTGCCTTTAATAGTTTTTTATCTTGACACATTCGTGGTGTTCAAAGACAGAGATCAAATGTCAGGCTATGTCTTCTCACTAATTGCTGATTATTCTTTTAACATGGAGATTGAGGTTGTCTTTCCAAAATTACAAAATCGAACTGTCTGACAATCTTCCTAGAGTACACTGAGTGTGAAAGGGATGGACGTAGGACCTCAGTCTTTTCCGCGACACAATAGAGCACCTGCAAATGAACCGTAGAAATATTTCAAAATATTTCAGTCGTTAGGAAAGGACAAATGCAGCACATTTTCTGTAATTCTGAATTGTGATGAAAACAAATATTTTAATAGGGTTAAAACTAATTAAGACACTTTACATGGTGCTGTGCAAATTCTAAATATGTGCTGGAACCAATTTTCCCACATTTTGGTTGTGCACAACGGGTTTATCAGTAACACTGCATGTCACCGCAAATTTTGTGGCCACTTCAATGAAAAATGTGCTGGCTGTCAAAAGAATAGATTTGCAGCAGTGTGCTCCAAAATGCACCACCAGCTACTCACTATACCTTTACCACTCTCCTGCTGAATAGGCATGACTCATCTGCTATACTTATTCACTGTGTGATTCTTGGATTTTTCACAATTCCTATGACTTTACTGATCTTACTTTAAAGGCACCACCGCCACCAGGGCACGAGTCCTAAAAAGAGAAGTGGGGGGACGCTGTCACCGGAAGTGACGTCACGACAGGAAGTGACGTCACGGAAGGTGCGCTCCGATCTCGTCCCAGTGGCCTGAGAGTGAAGTCCAGCGTCCCCCTGGTAAAATAAGTGGGGGGACGCAGTCCATCATGCTTGGAGCCATTTGGTCACCCAGCTCATTTGCACACTGCCCTCTCTGCACTTCAGCTGAGACACTGCTGCTGCTAGGGGGGGGGGGGAAATGCCTGGGGGTCGGTGGTTCCCTCAGCTGAAACATCATGGGCGCTCGGGACCGAGGACCCAGGGCCGTATATAAGTTGGTACCTATGTCTAAAGAGCTGCTTCGGTGCGCTTTGTCCGGCTGCCTCGGAGTGACAGCGAGTGCCGTGAGGAATCGAAACAAGTAGGTCTTGTGACGCATAAGGGTAAACTCGCGGGCAGAAACGCCTTGCTTCCGAGGAAACGAAACCGGGAGATGGCCCAGGGGAGTGTATTGAGGAAAAGGAGGAGGAGGCGGTATTAAGGATGTGAGGAACGACTGACTTTAACCTTCCTCCTTTGCTGCTGTGTAAAGTGTCTTAAGGAAGGGCGATATTTGGGTTGTAAACTGAGAGGACTTTAGGCTGGAAAGGCATGTTGCAGGTGGGCGGGACTGCCGTTTGTAATGATGGACGCAGTTTTGATTTAGCAGGGTGGACGGCGTCCACCCTGAAAAACCCTCGGAAATAAGTGGGGGGATGCCGTCCACCCACGTGGTACCCCGACTCGTGCCCTGATAGCCACCCTGAAAATTGCCCCAGCACCAGTAAGGTGGTCGAAGTTGCCTTGAGCACAGGGATGGTTTGGTACTTTCGGTCAAAAGCAAGGGAACACAAGTGACAAATTAGAGCTTGTGTTGTAAAAACTGACCGTGTCCCACATGAAATAGTGAGTGTCAGCAGTCTCGCCATCTTCCTCTGCGTCACAGGAAGTGCAACAGAGGGCCACCACCTCTCTAAAGCATGGTGAAAATTGAGGCACTACTCAAAGGGCCATGATAAACAAATAGTACAAGAGTAGTGCAAAAATAAAATACATTATGTTTAAGTGGCTTAGAAAGCAGGATAAATTGTCTGTTTATGCCTGATGCAGTAGTGATGTCTTTATTTATATTAAAATATTAATAACTGTGGGTCACTTTAATGTACTTTTTAAAATCAGCCTATTCTTGTTTTTCAAATCTGTTAATACCACTCTACCAGGGGCGGCTCCTCCGCTAAGGTGGAGGAGCCTCGCCCCCTGCCTTTCAGCACACCAAAAAAGGAAAAATAAAATGATACTAATTATCATTTTAATTTTCTGTGCTGGGGCAGTTTTGTGGGACAGGGCTAGGCTGTGCGGGGAGGGGTGGTGGCACCCTTCAAATTGTGCATGAATGTGGCCGGCCAAACATTCTTGCCCACTGTGCATGTTCTCCACCCAGGCTGCATTACAGCCTTGGTGGAGAACATGCCCAGGCTTCTAGTCCCCGCCTGAGAGCTGAACCATGGTGCTCAGACCATTCACAACGCAGCATTGCAGCGTTTTGATAGGCTTAGGAGAGCCTATCCTGCTTCCTTCTTCCTCTTCCAACGAAAGCCAGGAAGAGGATGTAAGAGAGGCGGCGGCTGGCAGTTAAGTGATTTTCTTTTGTTCTCCTCCCCCACTCCCCACCCACCCGACTACTGATTTGCGGGAGCAGTCACAACTGCACTCTACTCTTCTTTCATCATGGTAATGTGGCCAGATTTACACATTTCCGGAATAATAACAGACTATTAAAAAGAGAAAACAGTGAAGGAAAAGAGAAGAACATATTTTTACCCACAAACTGGTTCATGACTGAGGTCAACAAGATAAGAAATGGGGCCCACAACATTACCTGCTACAGTTCTACTAATTTCTATTTCGCATCGACTTTTCCAAAATACCGGACTGTTGGGAGCCTAAAAAACAAAGCTCAAAGGACTGCAGGGGTGAGGGAATGGAGGCAGGGCCATCTTTAGAGATGTTGGCACCTGGTGTGACAATCACCTTTGGTCCCCCCCCCCCAAGCCCCCATAATCACCTCCTTGGATTACCTCACTACCACCGGGCAAAAGTTCTCCTCATCTATACGTAGCCCTTCCGTCACAAACATATCATTTGTTATAAAGCACTGGTAAAGGCTGTCTTTACTAATAAGAAGCTATATTTACCCAAACAAACTCTTTTCAGCAAGATTAGGAATAGATAACGAAAGACTAGGGGGGGGAGTGAACGTCCAAGCCTATTTTATGTAGTTTACATGCAGCTCCTTGATGACCGTTTGTAACAGTCCCTGTTCTATATTAAGATTGTATTTTATGGACTGCAGTAACAAAAGGACTTCTGTGACAAAAGTAGTAATCCACTCAGTTATCCACATAAAGTACATATCTGTGACTTGCATGGTATGTGTTCTTTGCAGCAGGCATTCTAGCCCTCTGTGCTACTTTAGGGCAAGAGAAAACTGCCACCAGACAAAACTCTGATCTCTCTCTCTGTCAGGAACTTTAATCACAAGAGTTTATCTTGACATTTGTAATGCTGTCTGAAAACTGGATGCAAAAGGGACTCTGCTGTAGGTGTTTTTAAATCGTAATTTATTGCTAAACACAGCGCCCACTCCCTGAGGTCAGCACGCTCTCCCCAGGTCAGCGCCCACTACGACCGCACCAGTCGCACTGCCCTAAAAGTTCGCTGAGTTGATTCATGCACCCGCTGCAGTACTTGGAGTGACAAATAAAGTTAGAGGCGTCACTCTGTAGGGCTGACTCAGACCAAGTTTGATAAATGGGCTCACATTGAATCTGGTAACGACATTGCCAGTTATTCCATTACCAAGACACAAATAAGCTGGGTGCTACCTGTAAATATCAACATCTCAGTCATGTTTATCGCAGACAAGAGGACAGAAAGTGGTGCCAGGTTGGCCAGGGAGGGGCAGTCTTATGGAATCATATAAAGTGCTGTTTTCTCCGATCATAGCCTAGAACAGCGTGTTCCGAAGGACCTTTGGGCAGGCACAGTGTGGACTGCAAACAAAGGCAAACCTTTCCATGCTGCTGTCATTCAGTGACTGGTCTTGACTTGAAGAGGGAAGAGCACGTTCATGCTTTGAAGGGCACCTCCCACTGCATTTTGAGGACAAGCACCTACGTTGGTGGCTAAATAATTAAACACTGGTATTAAAATGATCGTTACTCTCTTTAGAAGGACAGGGTATTAAGCTGCACAAGGTTTTGTATTCTGGATAACACAACCTTAATAGTGGACTGTCATTTATAAAACGTATTGTGGAGTCTCCTTCCTAGAAAAAAAAAGACAAATTAAGGTCATGGATAATATTATCTAATATGTATATTCTTTATTCAGCCTTTTAGGAAATTGTCTATAAATCTTCTTCATATATATGTAGAGCCCCAAAACACAGAAGACGTTGACATGTATTTTGCTACTTTCTTTTATTTTTTTTCCCTTTATATGTTGCTTCTTCAGATGTTGGCATTGATTACTAAAAATGTTTTTTAAAACACCAATTGACGCTCCAAAGTTTTTAGGTTTCAAAAATAGACAACAGTTTCCAATGCAGCAACATTCAATATGCGGTAAAGCGACGGATGTCAATGCGTTCAGCCTGATAACATGCTAGACATTTTCAATCATATTGTTTGGGATAAAAGCTGACCCATTTCATTTAAAAATAATCCTAAAAGACTGAATAATGAATATAAGCGTTTGGTGATATTTTCTATTTGTTGATGAATGTATTTCAAACACACATGTTGAAGCCATTTGTCTTTTTCTAGAGCACCTCTGTCCTGGACTCCATTGATTTGCAACTGTCTGACCCATCCCAGAACTGGGGGGGCTCCCCTCTGGAGCATGAGTCTTTCTCGCTTTCTCTCATGTGAAGTCTGGTTCAAGCATTCGATGAAGGCTCTTACATCGAGTGATATCTGCAGCTATAAACTAAAGCGATTCATTGGCTCCTGTCCACCTATTGAAAGCACCCCACGACTCTCCATCGAAACTGTGCATCCCGACAGAGACATCCCTCGAATTTGGTGACAAGGACATTTTGGGCCAGACTTCATTTCAAACTGTCCAAATCTGTTCTTCTTTCTACCTGCATCAAAGAAGCGTGTGGAATTTAAATAATGCAAATAATAGGCGTATTTGTCAAGCTGTCTGGATTCCCAGATGCCTTAGACATTTTACATGTGTTGTTGTAAAGGACCCGCCCAGTGAGCATGTTGCTACATTTTTTTCGTATTTGTTAAATAGACGCCAACAGTCTATATGCTGGGGCCCCTCTGTATCAAATTGAACGCCTGCAGGTGATACAGAATGCTGTGGCAAGACTGATTGGTAACATCCCATATAGACACTCTATCTCTGCGTTTCGTAAAGAACTCCACTGGCTTCCTATAGCCAGCCGTATCAAATTTAAAACGCATGTTCTGGCCTATCGTGCTCTGAACGGCTCCGGCCCAGAATACTTAAGAAAAAGATTGAGACTGTCTTACTCAGTCAGAGACCTTCGCTCTAACAATCTGCGTCTCATGCTTGTGCCTAGATTTCGGCGCTCAAGAATGGGTGGCAGAGCCTTCGCTGTCTTAGCTGCCAAACACTGGAACAGCTTACCGATCGACCTGAGATTCGCTCCATCTGAAGCTCTGTTCCGTAGAGGCCTGAAAACTTGGCTATTCGCTTCTATCTAGATTGCTCTTCTCTTCTAGCAGATAATTTTAGCGCCGGGACACCCCCGTGGGGGGTAGCCGTGCGCTCTATAAAATCCATAAATAAATAAATAAATAAATAAATAGGCAAATCTTTATATTGACAACATTTACATGTGGACCCATTCTTAACATGATCACTGATTATACTAGGCAAGCACCCCACCTGTCTACCGAAGCCAACATCACTGCTGCAAGCCAGTTCAGACCAACAGCAGCGGAAGGCAACCGATGAATGAATAAGTCATCCTGAGAGCAGTGAAGGTGTCGTTTTTAATATCATCTTTAATGTCTTGCATGAGGTCATGAGCAGCGCCTTTGCAGCATTATCGTTGCATAGCTTACCATAATGGGGGAATTTCACTGGCTTTAATTCTTTTTTATCATAACTTTAACGTCCCCTTCGACTTTAAATACTTTAGTTTGTGATGTCAGAAACCAATAATAATGTTCCTTTAATTAGGTTTTTCAAAGATTTTCTTTGATTTGGCAATGACATATTGTGGTCCCAGCCCATCGTCAATAGGGCCAATGAGATCTGTGGCCAAGAGCTGCATCGTATACACTCTTCTTGCATTTTCTGAGTATAGCTTCAGCGACTGTCTGTACCTTCCACCATGCCCTGTGTCCAGTGCCTGCTAGTCAGACCCTTACCTATTCCTCATGCCCCTTATATTAACTGCAAAAGACACATGGTTGATGGACAGAATGCAGAACAAATCAAAACATTCACCCCCAGTCAAGAGATCTGGGTTAAATCCATCATTCTTTTGCTCACCATGCCACCCCATTTTAGACCTGGCCATATGCAAATCAGTCTTGACCCTTTGCCTCATGGGAACAGTCCAGCCCGAACTCCCTGAACTGGAAACAAGCATCCTAGGACCGGTTTTCGGGGTTTCACCGGTCCTAGGAGGCTTGTTTCCAGTCCAGGGAGGACCTGGCCTGGCAGTTCGGGCTGGACTGTTCCCATTAGGTGCAGGGTCAAGACTGATTTGCCCGAACTTCCAAGCCAGGTCCTCCCTGAACTGGAAACAAGCATCCTAGGGCCGGTTCCGGGGTTTCACCGGTCCTAGGAAGCTTGTTTACAGTCCAGGGAGGACCTGGCCTGGCAGTTCGGGCTGGACTGTTCCCATTAGGTGCAGGGTAAAGAATGATTTGCATATGGCTGGGTTCAAACTGGAATGGCATGGTGAGCAAAAAAACAATGGATTTAGGCCCCGATCTCTGTACTGGGATGAATGTATGACATTGTTCTGCATTCTGTCCATCAATTGTTGTTTTTGCCCTTATATTGACTGGGCACAGGTTATGTCTATTTGCCATGCAGTGTGTGGCATAGGCTTGTCCCAAATACTCATGGGCGCTGGTGTTTTTCCTCAACAGGATATGAAATCATTTCTAAGTCTGTTACTTGACCTAAACAAACGCAGCGAAAGCACAACAGTCAGCTCTACACAGCCTACAGGTTCAATTTGTCAGCCCACATGCATCTGCTAACGTCAGGAGCTTTTCAACCAAATATCCTTAACTTTCTACAGTCCTCCATTCATAGAAACTATCTCAAAAACTGCCAGATGGATATACAGTAAATCACAAGCGGTCTTATGCACAAACACATAGAAATCATCATCTAAGGCTTTTATTTGCATTAATGTATGCATTTCCGGTGGGTTAAAAACTCCATAGCACTACACATGGACATCTAAGAAAATTATAGATTGTTAGACATGCTCTAAGTACTTCATGCATTCCCCACTGGATTTTCCAGATGTGGAAAATCCACAAAGGTATGTCCGGTGGATTTGTGCGAAAGCCCAATTTTTTCAGTTTTTTTCTACATTGCACAAAATTCTCCTACAGAGAAACAGCCTCTTCTTCACCACATAAAATATGGTGGTGTATGTTTTTTTACTTACTCATCCGGGAAAAGCACTTACTTCTGCTTTTTCAGAAGCAATTGTACATGGGCGCGGAAGGTGGGAAAGCACCTGGTGAATCTTTGTGAATGCCCACAAATCTGAATGTGTGGGTGCTTGTTAACATTTTGTTGGGAAACTGCTCAAGAACACCTCCTTTCCTAACCTTGGGCAGGGAATTACTTAAACAGACACTCCTCTGAAATGTTGGACTATCCGCATTAGCAGCTACAGACTGAAATGTCCACAAAACCATAATCTGAAATCAGGATCAGACCATATCAACTCATACATTAGTATTTAGCGAATGTAAGTTATTTGCAAAAAAAAGATTTGACAATAAAAAGATGCAGAAAAGACAGAGGCTTCTACCTTCACTCAATGTTTAATCTGCCCAGCATTTTTTTCTGGTGCCGTGGTTTAAACTTCCCTGGGAGAAGTAAACTAATTATATGGTTCTGACTTCCCATGTAACTGACCAATCTGTACCATTCGTTCGAAGGATAAGCCACAAGGTTAGTAATATTCCTTGGCATTTTTCATTCACATTCATGAACCAGTATTAAAGTTATTCATACGCCTTATATTTATAATATAACATTTGTTTGTGTGTTAAAGTGTGACAAAGTGAGGGAGTGCATGCGCGAGATATCCGTAAGGGGAAATATATGTGTATACTATTGGTATGTGATGTCACCCATAAAGCTAAGATCACTACATGATAGTTGTGTGTCGCCTTAACGTTTGAATTATAGTTCTTTTTTTTTTAAAGATATTTGGAAAAATGGAACTAACTTGTTTTTCGACTTAATTTCTTGTATTTGATCAGATCGATGCTTAAAACGGCTCTTTTTCCCCCAAAAGTATAATTTTACCCAGAAAAGTTATTTACAATGTATTTGATTAGTTGTTGGATAATACAGAGCCCGACCTGCTGTCTTGATGTGACTCCACTAAACAACTTTAATCTTTGGTGTGGTTAAGTTCCAGATAACTTGCTGCCATTAAGTTGTCTATGTTTTACAACCATTTGTGGTAGTTACAAGCAGTATCCATGTCTTTGCAATACTTAATTTGTAAAAGAATAAGTGTGGGCCCAGGGGCCCAATGTTTTGCTCAGAAGCGTGCTGCAGAATGATTGAATGTGGGTGTGGTGAATACCAAAACTGCATAGTCTTGATTCCACCTCATGCCTCTTTAATATGCCAGCACACACTCCCTGCCCCTTTATCTCACTCTTGCAGGTTCTTGTCCATCCCTGCATTCCCCCTTTGTCATGGTTCTTCTGCTTTTCTCTTCCTCCCTCTTCGCCCCATGTTTTGTTTTTTCGCTCTCTTGCTGTGGGTCAAAGTTTGATGTTGAAAAAGAAGCCCCGGTCCCCAAAAATGAGTGTTGGTAGGCCTCACCTGCAAACACCGGCACAATCAATCACTGCGTCCGTGGGTAAAAACCTCTCCCAGCTACTTTGACATTTGTTTTGAAATTGAACAGCATAGTATATAATAAATATAAAAAAGTGAAACTTCAGGCATGTTGATGACTAAACCTCGCTGACCATAAAGAGAGTGAAATAGTTAAAGATTTTGAAATGCTAATACTTACTGCATTTTTTATTAACTATACATTATAAAGATTGCATATCAACTATTCTACAAGATGGTCTACTCAACCGGATGGCAGATTGATTTCTAAATATATGTTCTAAATCTACACACACGAACGGGTGTGGAACAAAATAACCATTTAAAAGCAGTAAATCATTAAATGCTTTGAAGTTGTCTTAGGTAAGCTCATTTGAAAAAGTAGAACTGCCAAAATAGATGACTTTAATATGTTTCTGATGCTTTTTGTAAAGTTTGAAATAAACATGTGACAAGCGCTGATAATCTGTGATTCTAAGTGAGAGCTTCTTTACCTCTGCGCCCGCCATTGTGATACCTCACAGGCGTAGAGCCAAAGGGATTCCCTCATTTGCATGGGGCCACGCCCCATGCAAATGAGGGAACACCCTCTGAGTAAACGTGTGCGCTGTTTGTGCGCCATCGCTTCCGGTATTACAGAAGGTGACACACAAGCGTCTGCGGCCCCGACTGTAATACCAAAGTGCCCAGGGAGCGAGCAAAACAGGCACAAATGCACATTGCGCCCTGGGACACTTTGTGTGATACGGCCCCAGGTGAGGAACAGAATGCTAGCACATGACTATTGGCCAGAACCTCATACCAAGAACATCCATATAGAGAACAGATCAATGCAGTGCTTATAGCATTTTGTTGAATTCCACTTAAGAAAAGTGAGGCAATTTGCCCAGTTCACAATGCCTTCTATAAAATGGAGTAGCCCTTTCTTCAATGCAAGACTGACCCCTTATTTACAACCTAATAAGTTCCATTACTTTGAGCAATTAGTTACAGACCATAACTCTCATTTGAAAATCGGCTGATGTCAATATCAACCTGCTGTGGCAGGGATCATTTTAGTGAAAATGCTTCTGCCGATACAGCAGGAGCACTTTCTCGAAAACAGTAATATCTGTTACCAAACCAGAGCAGTCTGTTGTCCATGTTTTGTATTTCAGAAACAAACTTCTAAAGCAGGCGGTTTGTGTCTGAAACACAAAAAAGCCGGACAGGAGCTTCGGTGAATTACTGCAGAACTGCGACTCTACAAACCTTGAATGAGGTTCATCGGCCTGCACTGTTTTCATCTGAAGGCTGTTTGTTGTCAATATAGGAACTGGTGTCTCTAACTGTTCGTAGCATTAAGGAATACTTACCTTGCTTGAAAAATTTGACAAATTGGCTTTTCGCCCAATAGTTGCATCCCTCCGTGTCATTAAGTAGACTTTGAGACATGTAACCTTACACATAGAAGGCCCCGCTCTATGGTGAGTGTAATGTAGAATAACAGCTAGAGTTGGAAGACTAGAGGAATGAAGGGATGCTCTTGTCTTTGACAGCACCGACTCTGCTGTGTAGTTCACCAGAGGTTCAACAGAGCATGCAGTTTTACCTTCCCATCTGCCCTCGTTGTAGTAATGGCAATAGTATATAGACGATACTTAGTAAGTAGCCAGGTATTATGGTTCTATAATGCTGTTGAGGGTGTCTGAAAACTTGATTAGAAACCATGAAGCTAATCATTTTTTGCGCGTTGCCAGAACGCGTATGGAGCCTCTTAGTTTCAAAATGCTTGTTGTATTTTTATCTTTAGGTATAAAAAATGTTGGGAGAGTATTTAGGAAATGTGTGACATGCGTGTTTTTGAAACTACTGCAGTTAGTACAATATCAGTATTTGAACATGTAATACATTACGTCCCATGATCCAGATGTTTGGGATGCCTGAAAACATCTGTGAGTGTATTTGTACGATTTGAGCCTTAAGCTAAACACAGACTACATGAGCATTTTCAGATAAATATTGATGGAACTCCTGCTAGGCCCATTTATCTGGATCAAAAATGGTTCCTGCTTCGGACGGGCTCCCGCCAGGCTGACAGGTGTAAGACAGCTTGTCTGTTCATTATGCCTGCTGATCTTGGCAAACCTTGCGTATAGTGTACCTGGAGGGGTTGAACATCGAACGGTGTACCACACTCCAGCCATTATCTGTCGCCTCTGACAAGCGTTAGTCTCCAACAGAGTGCCACTTCCTCGTCTGGCTTTCATATTCCAGTCTCAGTGGGTTATGTTCTGACGGTTATTTATTCCGACCCTGTCTTGGTGCCAGCTGTGTGCATGTTGGCTGTGCTCTCGAAGCATTACAGGGCATTTTTTACTCGAGTGCATAGCTGGATTGCGTCCAGCCCTGCGGCTTGTCATTGGCTCAAAGGCAGCCATTTTGAGGTTTCCTTATTTGATTTTCTTTGGCATTTAGTTGCTATTTAAAAGCCTAAGTCCCACCTCTTAGAATGTACCCTTGATTTTCAGTAAGGGTAATATTGTACTGTTCCTGGTACATTTTTATCTGGTGCTTGCTCAGTAGAGTCAGTCCTGCTGCAGACAATGCTTCTAGCTCAGTGCGTTCCTAGATGAACTGGTGTTTCCTAGATAATAGCCATTCTTTTATTCTGCAGTGGGATTTTGTTTGAAAGAAATAATCGCCATCTACAGGGATGGGCACTTTTGTAACATAACATTCGGTAGTAGGTATTCTTTGGAGCTTAAATAGGAACTGTAGGAACTCAAATCATTTAAAAAGAAAAGGTATAAACATATCACAGCAATGTTCGGATTTGGCTCCTTCTCATCAGTGTTCGATTTAGTCGGCCTGCTTGGAAAGAATGATCTCGAGGGTTGCTATTCCCCAAAGGCCCCCAAAGGGCATCCTTCATCTGTGGCTGCTGTCCATGTGTATCAGCTGTGCCAACAGTTTGTGTGTGTGCACTGGTGCTTGGGTAGTACTCTTGTTCTAGGACTACAAGTGATCTGTGTCTTACGTAGCATTTCAAAGGGACTACAACCTTGCGCCTTATGGCAACCTTCCCTGAAAACAAGAAAATAAGGAAAGATTAGTGATCACTGAGTATTGTTTTGGTTCTGAAGACACTTAGAGCAATTTTCTTTATGTGTTTGTTGCTTCATATTTTCATCTTCAGTTGTTATATACCTCTTTAGAGTACCCACTCTCTCAAACTTCCATTAGCGGTAAGAGGTGCAAAATGAGCACACATAAATTCAGAACAAATCTAAATGTATTGAATTAGCAAAGTTCAGAAATGGGAGAAATGTGATTATTGTTCACCCCTTATTGCCAGTTGACCGTTCTGTATTTCTCATCTTTCTATTTACAAGGAAAATTGCAACAAGTGTTTTGTGAAAAGGTGTATGGGTTTAATGAATGTGGTGTCTGAAAGCTAATTGTTGCCTGTAAGCTGGCTCGCCACAGAACAGAGGAAAAGGGAGCCTGCACCAGCTCTTTTACCTTGCCGAAGGAAGAAACTGCTGCACCGAAACTAGCAACATTGGAGTCCGGTGGGCTGCGTGAACAGGCGACCAGTGGGGACTCTCCCAGCAGGCGAGGGAAAGCACAGCCCTCTGAGCAAGGAGGCGAGTGGCGACCAGCCAGGAAAAGACCGCTCTGTGAGCGGAGCCTGAAGTACCTTTGCTCCGGAGGTTGTCCGTGCTGCTGCCGCCCTGACGAGAATGAGGGAAGGTGATGCATCTTAAAGGCGTTGTGCTTGTTCGGCACTCCGCAAGAGATTTAAAGGGACAGGCTAAGCCGCAGTGGTATGGAGGTTGAGCACGCTGGCCCATGTCATTTGGAGTGGAATTGAGCCCATGATAGATCATTTTGCAAGTGGAGGACTGTTGAGGAGTAGCTGACTCCCAGGGCAACCTACAGGACACGTGCAGTACTTGCACCTTCAATGCCCCCCTCCACCCTTGGCGTGGTGGCCATGGCAAGGGGCGGGAAGTGGAGGGCATCCTCTTCACTGCCATTCGCATAGCCTGGCCAGTACTACTGAGCCGGGCAGGTGGAAGACTTGGTGCACATCTGAGCTAGGGTACACCCACCAGGGCAGACGCAGGCAACAAGCCACACAGACCAGCAGGGTGCCCAAGGGGCCGAGGTGCAGAGAGGGGCAAAGCAGGACACCCAAGGGCCAGGGACACCGTACACTTTGGAGGCAGACCCAACAGAGACATGGGGAGGCATCACTGCAATGGGCGGGGTAAATGGCAATCCGGCCAGCGAATATATTAGGCCTTCCCTGGGTGAACCACATATAATAGCGCTCAAGACCGGGCTGGCAAGCCTGGTTCCCTTGGCCATTAAAGAGCAAATGTGGCACAAGGAGTTCATCAATATATTTTTGCTGCTTGAGGCCAAACAGACAGGGCCGGACCTGGTGCTGCAGGACAAAAACGATGAGGACAACTGAGAGAAATGCAGGCCAAGGTTAGAGAGGTTCATTGAAAACTGGTTGCATGCATTTCGTACCTTGGTTTGTGTGTTTGTTGAAAAATTCCCGCATGCCGCTGCGGTATTGTTGTTGTATGACCAGAAGGTGCATGCAGCACAGCAAAAGTACCAAAGGGAGGACTGGTAAAACTATGATGATAGCTTTAGGGCAAAGATGCCGACATGCCCCATCATAGATTGGGACCAGTGGGATGTAGCAGGTTTCACTGAACACATGGTCGCTGTGCAAGCGGGGTGGAGACACACCAGCAGTCCTTTCATTCATATGGGGCAATCAGAGGACAGAGTGGTACTTGCAGAGCAACAAAGGGAGACAGTATACAGGTGGCAAGCTGGCGCAGTCACAGCCTGCAGTATGTTGGAAGTTTGAGAAAGGCGAGTGCAAATGGGGTGCGGCCTGCATATTCCAGCACGCTTGTGGCAGTTGCAGTGGGAGCAAGTGAGTGCAGGAAAGGGGAAACAAATAATGAGAAAAAGGTCCCCTTCAAAAAGTAACAGGAAGTTAGTGGGAACGCGGGAGTACCGTGACTGGTGCACACCCCAATTAAGTGCTAATATCTGATGAAGTTACTCAAGATTACCATAAGAAAGATGATGCACACTTACTGGTGTAGGGTCACAGCAACAGCTTTAGCATACCTTACATGGGGCCAGGGAAACCATAAGTTAGTCACATGCAATGCCGAAGTAGCTAGATGGAAAGTGGCCAAGGAGCTACAGCTGAGTACTGTGGATTGCCCATTTGAGAAGCCATCGCTAAAAGACTTTATAGTATCCCCACTGGGAGTAGTCCCCAAGATGAAGCAGGGTCAATTCTGGTTCATCCACCATCTTTCATACTGGGAGGGAGGGCAAGTAAATGATGGGTTGGATAAGGAGTGGTCCTATGCCACACCGGACAAGGCAATTGCCCTGTTAAGGGCGTCGGGTAGGGGAGCCCTGATGGTGAAGGTGGATATAGAGTCAGACTTCCGCCTCCTCCCATTACATCCAGATAGTCATCATCTCTGAGGCTTTTAATTGGATGAAGCCTTTTACAATGATAAATGTCTGCTCATGGGCTGTTCTATATCATGTATGCACTTTTAGGCCTTTAGCACATTCTTGGAATGGGCACTGAGCGAAAGATGCCAAGAGTGCGGGGAAACAACAACTTCTTTTTTGTGAGCACAATAAATACTGAGCAATGCCGCGTAATGGTGGAGCAATTTGAGGCGGCCGGTGACGGAGCAGCTCGGAGTTCCGCTAGCCCAGGATAAGGCAGAAGGCGCATCTACACACCTGACATGTCTAGGGATAGAGCTGAATTCAAATTAGGGCGTAAGCAGACTCTCAGACCAAAAAGTAACAGACCTAAGGCAGGATATTGAGGGGGTAATGGCCAAGAAAAAAGCAACGCTCAAAAAACTACAACATCTCCAAGGGAAACTCAACTTTGCTGCCAGGGTTATCCTGACGGAGCGCACATTTGCTTTTGGCCTGGCTGACAGAGGGCATCACACGGAAGCATCACGTGCTTAGGCTGACCATGGGAGTCAAGAGGGACTTGCAGCCGTGGCAGAACTTTCTGATGGTCAAGGGGACCCTGGAATGGCGGGAACCCTGGTTGGCGTTAGAGCAGCTGAGCCTGTACATGGATGCAACAGGTAGAGAGGGCTTTGGTGCCATTCTATGTGCCCTGGGTGACTGCAGAACAGCTGACCCTATACATGGGTGCAGCAAGTAGTGAGGGATTTGGCGCCGTTCTAGGCCCCGCTTGGTGTGCTGCCAGGTGGCCCAAGAGTTGGCACGAGACAGACTTGACAAAAAATGTGGCGCTGCTTGAGTTATTCCTAATAGTAGTGGCATTTACACTGTGGCAAGAGCTCCTGGCAAGCAACCAGGTGACTTTGTGGTCAGACAGCCATGCGGTGGTCCAAGAAATAAACCTGGGGGCAGCACACTGCCTGAGAGTGATAGGACTACTCCAGCACCAAGTGGGCTGCCAGCTGGAAAGCAACATAGCAATTAAAGCTAGGCACCTGTCGGGATGTGACAACACAATTGCTGAGGATCTCTCTCGCTTTCAGTGGGAGAACTTCCACCAATTGGGGCGGACAAGCAGATGAAAACACTACCAGAAGATATATGGGATGCAGTGGATCTGACCTAGCTGTACTCGTTGACCTGTCCCTAGCCCCTAAAACTGCAGCCACCTATTGTAAGTGTTTGAAAGGCTTCAGGAGGGTGGCAGGGGGGACTCAAGAACCTGCCCTGCAAAAAAGTGGAGGAAATTATACAATGGGCTTTCAAGCGGGCAGGTCCAGGGCTTGGGCACAGTCACACCTGAGCACCATAGCATATCACTCGAAACAGTACAGGGGGATGGACCCAACAACCACATTTTACTGCCATGCAACAGTAAAGGGCTGGGGCCTTATGCAACCAGAGAATTGCGACACCAGACCAATTGACTTTGAAAGGCTAAAGGCGATCTGACGGGCCTTACTGGGAATATGTAGATCCACAGGGGAGACACACCTGTTCAGAGCAGCATTCACCCTGACTTTCTTTGGGGCATTCAGGGTGAGCAAGCTGATGACACCGTCAAGGGGAAACTCGGGCTCGGCTTACCTCCTGGTGGAGAATCTGCACATGGGGTACACACATTTGGGGGCCGATTAGGATGGCGGTTTTTCCGCATCCTCCGGGCCGGCGGAAGTGTCCGCCGGCCTGGAGGATGCGGAAAAACCGCGGCGGAGACTCCAAAGACCCACCGCCAAATTAGGATGGCTGGTGGGTCTGGAATTCCGTCCGCCGCTTTTCCGCCGCGGTCGGCTTCCGACCGCGGCGGAAAAGCTATAACATGGCAGGCGGTGTCTATGAGACACCGTCCGCCATATCATGATGTGTGTGTAAATATGCTTTTCCACGGCGGCATTGCCGCCATGGAAAAGCATACGGACCTTCACTTCGGGGGCCCGTTGCGGGCCCCCTGGGTGAAGGGGTGGTGGTGGGTGCACATGGGGGGTACCTATGGTACCCCCCTGCATTTGCGTGCACAATGCAGCAGGCACCGCGCGGTGCCTGCCGCTTTGTGCACGCAAATGCTGTGCATGCATTTTTTACATTGGGGCGGGTGCAGCTTGAAGCTGCACCCGCCGCAATGTTAGAGATAGAGAATGTGACCGCCACCCTGGCGGTCACATCCTAATCAGATCGGAGGGAACGCCGCAGCCCATGCGGACGTTCCCTCCTCCTCAGGGGTCGCGGACGGACTCAAGTCCGTCCGCGATCCTAATCGACCCCTTGGTGTTTTACTGACCAGGAAGCACTACCAGTATGCATATCCTGCAGCTACATGCAGGCCAGCGGGCATCCCCCCTATTCATACACAAGCATGGTAGCTACCATAGCAAGTTTCAATTCACTACGAATGTGAGCCAAGCCCTGGCAAGCCCAGGCCTCACACCAGCATGCTTTGAGTCACACGTATTCCACATCAGAGCAGCTACGACTCCGGCAGTTTACTGCATGGCAGATAAAGGGCTCAGGCACATAGGGAGGTGGAACACCTTAGCGTTTAAGTGGTACATCAGGTCGTCATTGTACTAACGTGGAGCTACTCTCTCATCACAGGGAACAAATAAAAAAAAAAAGCAATGTGGATTTTGGGACACTCGTAAATCATGAGGGTACACCAGTGGGATGGCTCCAGGAAGCTGCATGGTGGCATATGGCTGTGCAATACCAAGGTTATATGGCTGGGCAAACTGAACAAAAAGTGGAGCCAGCTCCTCCCTGTGGTACGAGACGCGCAACAGACACACGGGTACCCCTCTGCAATGGCAATTCATCTAGGGTGCAACGATCTCACAGCAATGGGTCGAAAAATCCTGTTAGAGGCCATCCAGGTGGATCTGACACCCATACCATGGCTGGAGCGCCCAGCCAACATAATATGGTCAGAAATCATAGTGCGGTGGTTATTGTGCCAGGAAGCAGTAAAAAGATCTAGATGAAAGTTGAACATAACAATGAGCAAGTTCTGCAAGGGCGTGGGATGAGAATTTCTGATGCATGGCCTCATCGACCTGAGGATGCCAGGCTATTACGCAGGTGACAAGGTTCACCTATCCACCAGAGGGATCAACATGTTTGTCCTGAACATCGTAGGGGCATTGGAATTGCCTGGTTTTTCATAGGCTTGAGGGGAGCTGTCATATGTCAGTTAACCACCACCAGCATGGCAGGAGATGCAAGGTTTAGCTATAAAAATCTTCACACAAGGACAAAAAAAGGACAATTGCCCAAACAAGGTCCTTGGGATGCCTCACGACTGGGACATTTGAGGGCAAACAAAAGGGTAAGAAATGGTCAGCACTGGGCGGACAGATCCCTCCCAGCCCAGGCATGTCCACAGGGCCATGAACACTAGACAGACATTCAGTAGCAAGGGAAGCCTTAAAGTTGCGACCCGCTGTACCAAGTAATTGACAGAAGTAAAGCTGTCACAGCAGTTGATAAAAGTGATTTATGACAACCATTAAAGAGACCTTATGACTGTTAAGATGAATCATTGCAGGTTATGCAAGTTATGCTTATTAATATGCAATAAAGATAAGATGTACGTGATATAACCAATTATGAACAGAATGCATTACCTTGAAGTGCAAGATAAGCAAAGATCTGAGCATGTTAATGGCCGATGCCATTGTTGACAACTTATGTACCAGCTTATGATGTGAATAAACTTCAGCCATTATAACACCACAAAAGGTCTTGGTGTACATGATTGAGGAGGGAAAGTGAATGGTGGGAGGGACTGTGAGATTATCGAACAGCTGAGTCCCGCCTGACTGGGAGGTGCAGCTGATCCTTGAGGGATAGCGGCTAACCCCCTACCATTGGTGGCAAATAAAGGGCACCAAAACAGGAGGCCCAGAAGGAACCAAAACAAGTTTGGAATCAAGTGGCCCAATCACAGGAGAGGGGGCATGGCCACGAACACGGTCAAAAGGCGACTAGCACAAAAAGTCCCCAGCATGGTCTCAAGGGTTGGCTGCGTCTCCAGGTTACATGGGACAATCCCCCCACCCCAGGGTGCGAGAGCATTTCACTGGCCCTTCCACTGTTCACTTTCCCGCCTCAATCATGAACACCAAGACCTGTGTGGTGTTCGAACATCCGCAGTTTAGTCACATCATAAACTGGTACATAGGCTATCACAATGGCATCAGTCATTAACATACTCAGCTCTTTGCTTATCTTGCACTTCAAGTAATGCATTCTGTTCATAACGGTCATATCATGTACATCTTATCTTTATTGCATATTAATAACCGTATCTTGCATAGCTTGCAATGCATCAACCTTACAGTCATAAGGTCTCTTTATTGGCTGTCATACATCACTTTTATCAACTGCTGTGACAGCTCTCTTTCTGACAATTACTTGCTACAGTGGGATGCAGCATCAAGGCTTCCCTTGCTACCAAATGTCTGGCATACATGGCCCTGTGGACATGCCTGGGCTGCAAGTGCCATGCCCATACAGCCCTGACCATTTCTAACCCCTTTGTTTGCCCTCAAGTGTCCCTGCTGTGAGGCATCCCCAGGACCTTGCTCTAGCAATTGTCCTTTTTTGTCCTTGTGTGAAGATATTTATTGTTAAACCTTGTAGCTCCCACCACGCTGACAGTGGTTTAACAACCTTCAACACCTCCCCACAAGCCTTTGAAAAACCAACAGTTCCAATGCCTCTATTGATGTTCTGGCGGAATATGTCCATCCCTACACTGGACAGGTGAACTTTGTTGTCTGCGTAATAGCCTGGCATCCTCAGGTTGATGAGGCCATGCCTCACAAATTCACATTGTTTGCCTTTGCAGAACTTGCTCCTTGCCATGCTCAACTTCCACCTGGATCTTTCTCCCGTTCCCTGGCACAATGCCCCAGCACCTCGTATCACACTATGATTTCTGACCATATTATTTCTGCTGGGCGCATCAGCCATGATATGGTTGTCAGATCCTCCTGGATGGCTTCCAATAGGGTTTTTACCCCATTGCCGCGAGATCATTGCCCCCTAGATGAATAACCACCGTGGGTGGGTTCCCGTGCACCCGTTGTGTGTCTCTTACCGCAGGAATGAGCTGGATCCACTTCATGTCTCGTTTGCCAAGCCATATAACCTTGGTATTGCGCAGCCACATGCTGCCATACAACTTCCTGACTCCAGCCCACTGCTGTTGCTTCATAATGTATGAGTGTCCTATTATCCACACTGTTCGTATTTATATTCTGTTTTCTCTGGTGAGAGAGTAGCCCAACAGTAGTACAATGATGCCTGATGTATGACTTAAACGCGGAGGATTTCCACCTCCCTTTGTGCCTTATCCCTTCATCTGGCATGCATTGCGCTGCCGGAGTCGTGTCTGCCCTTATGCAGAGTGAGTGTGATCCACAGCATGCTGGCAGGAGGCCTGGTGCAGAACTGTGGTGAATTGAAACCTGCTGAGGTAGCTACCATCCTCATGTATTTATGGGGGGGGGGCCTCCTGCCCTGACCTACATGTAGTTGTGGGTTATGCATATTGGGCAGTGCTCTCTTGCCGCCAGACACTCCAGCTCCAGGTGCTTCCCTTTCTTCTTCCTGGGCGGTTTTTGACCTCCTCAGATACAACACAAAATGCGAGTCCCCCATGTGTAGGTCCTCCACCTGGAGGCAAGACTAGTCTGGGTTTATCCTTAATGGTGCCACCAGCATGTTCCCTCTGAATGCCCCAAAGAAAGCCAGGGCAAATGCTGCTCTGAGCAAGTGTGTCCCCCTTGCTGATCTACATAATCTCGGTAGGGTCCATAAGATCACCTTCAGCTTCTCAAAGTCAATTGGCTGTCTGGTGTTGCAATTCTTTGGTTGCATATGGCCCCAGCCCTTCATTGCTGAGCGAGAGTAAAATGTGTTTGTTGGTATACCTTCCTGTACAGTTTCGAGTGGTATGTTATGGTGCTCAGGTGTGACTGTGCCCAAGCTCTAGACCTGCCCCACGGGAAGGCCGATTATTCCTCCACTTTGTTGCTTGCACAGGTACTTGCATCCCCCATGCCCCCCTCCTGAAGTATTCCAAACACTTACGATAGGTGGCCACAGTCTTTGGGGCCAGGGACATGTCAACAAGCTACGTCAGATCCACCGCGTCCCATATGTCTGCTGGTAGTGTTGTCATCTGCTTGTCTGCCTACTGCGCCAATTGGTGGAAGCTCACCCACTGAAAGCAAAAGAGAGCATCAGCAATTGAATTATCACATCCCGACAGGTGCCTAGCTTTAATCGCTATGCTGCTATCCAGCTTGCATTCCACAAGGCACTGAAGTAGTCCTATCACTCTTTGGCAGCCTGCCACCCCTAGGTTTATTGCTTGTACTACTGTGTGGTTGTCTGACCACAATTTCACCTGCCTGTTTGCGAAGCGCTCTCGCCACAATGTAAATGCCACTACTATTGGGAAGAAATTAAACAGTGGGATACAAAAGGGGATGATGGACGGAGCGTTTCAACAAATCAAACACTCACCCCCAGTCAACTGATCTGGGTTTAATCCATCACCATTCTTTAGTTCACTCAGCCACCCCAGTTCAGACATGGCTATATGCAAATCAGTCTGACCCTGTGCCTTATGGGAATAGTCCAGCCCGAACTGCCAAGCCAAGAAATTAAACAGTGCCACATTTTTTGCCAAGCTTTTCTCATGACAACTTTTGGGACACCTGGTGGCGCCAAGCGGGGCCTAAAATGGCGCCGAAGCTCTCGCTAATTGCTGCATCGATGTATAGGGTCAGCTGTTCTGCAGTCACCTAGGGTTCCCACCATACCAGGGTCCCATTGAACTTGCTCAGGAAGTTCTGCCACTGCTGCAAGTCCCTCTTGAACCCCATGGTTAGTCAGACGCTCTGATGCTTCCATGTGATGCCATTTGTCAGCCAGGCCTAACACCTCGCAAATGTTCATCCCGCCGGGATAACCCAGGCGCAAAGATGAGCTTCCCTAGCAGCTGTTGTAGTTCTATGAGCGTTGCTTTTTTCTAGCCCATTAGCCCCTCAATATCTTCTTGTAGGTCTGTTACTTTTTGATCTGGGAGCCTTATTAACCCACTTTTAAATCCAGCTCTATCCCTAGAAATGTCAGACATGTAGTGGGGCCTTCTGTCTTATCCTGCGCTAGTGGAACTCCAAGCTGCTCCGTCAACACATTGAATTGTTCCACCAGTACACTATATTGCTCAGTATCTGGTGTGCCCACAAAAAGGAAATTGTCCAGATCATGTAGGCCCACATGCATCATTGTGACATTTTGCACTTCCTAATTTGCGAAAAATAAGGAATCGCAAATTAAGAAGTGCAAAATGCTATGCATCATTATTTTCGGTATTCATTTGTGATTCGGTAAAAATCGCAATTTTTACCGAATCCCAAATGAATACCGAATTCTTAAGTTAATTTTCGCAATTCCCATTGATTCCTATGGGCCAAAAGGCCCATAGGAGTCAATGGGAATTGCGAGTGGCACTTTGAAAATTTCATGGGTGCAGGGGGGGGGGGGGTCCAAATGACCCCCCCATGCACCCCTTAAATGTATTTTTCGCATCATGTTTCACACACACATGTCCTAAGGACATGTGTGTGTGAAACATGAATGTTGAAAAAAACCCATTTTAAGCATTTTAAACACTTTTTCCAAATTTACCGAGTGGTTCAACCACTCGGTAAATTTGGCACCCTAATTGCGAATTTACAGTTTTAAATTTAATGATGCATTGCTTTTAAGAAATCGCACATCTGCGACTTCTTAAAAGCACCCGCAATTTTAGAACTCGCAAACAAGTTACGAATTCTAAAATTGCTTCATGCATCCCAAAAAGCACTTTTGCATTCGCAAACGGCCGATTTTAAGGAATCGCACCGTTTGCGACTACAAAAATGCTTGATGCATGTGGGCCGTAGTTTCCCCCGTACATCTTTCACCCAGAGCCCATTCCAAGAATGTGCTAAAGGCCTTAAAGTATGCACACGATATAAAACAGCCCATGGGCAGATATTTATCATAGTAAAATCCTCAAACCAATTGAAAGCCTATGAGATGATGACTATCTGGATGCACTGGGAGGAGGCAGACGGGAAACTCTATATGTGCCTTCGCTATCAGGGATACCCTACCTGTCATCCTTAACAGGTCAATTGCCTGGCCCAGCATGGCATATGATACTGAGCACAGCTGGTGAATTAACCCATCATTCACTGACCCTCCCTCTGGGTCTGACTGGTGGTAAATAAGCTGGAATTGGCTCTGCTGCTTTTTGGGGACTATCTCGAGCGGGGATATACTATAATGTCTTTTAGTGGTGGCCTCTCGAATGGGCCAGCTATGCAGCCCAGCTCTAGCTCCTTGGCCACCTTCTGTCTAGCTACTTCTGCATTGCTTGTGACATTGTGACACACTCAAGGTATTTGCAGTGCTTCCCTTCCACCGGCCTCATGTAAGGTATGCTAAAGCCGTTCCAGAAACCCTCCACCATTAAGTGTGCATTTTCTTTCTTATAGTAATGGCTGAGTAACTTGATATTATATTGTCACTTAATTGGGGTGGGTACCAGTGCCCGTACCCCTTCATTCCCATTTTGTGGCTCACTGTTACTTTTTGAAGGGGACCTTTTTCTCACTACTCTCTTTCCCCTTCCTGCACTTGCTGACCAGGTGGCTCCCCCCGCAACTGTCGCAAGCATGCATGAAGTTGCAAGCCTGACTCAACTTGCACTCACCCATCTCAAACTTCCAACATGCTGCGTGCTGTGATCATGCCTGCTAACCACGTGTATACTGTTCCCTTTGTTGCCCTGCCATTACCACTCGGTCCTCCACTTGCCCTCATATAAATGAAAGGACTGCTCATGTGTCTCCACCCTCTGTTGCTCAGCGACCGACTGCTCGGTGAAACCTTCGACATCCCGATGGTTCCAATCTATGATGGGCCAAGTCTACATCTTGTCCTAAAGCCCTCATTGTACTTTAACCAGACCTTCCCATGATACTTACGCTGCACTGCATGTACCTTCTGCTGACACACCAACAATGCTGCTCCGGTGTGCACAATGTTTTCAACAAACATGCAAGCCAAATACTTGCAGCCTACTTTTAATGGACCTCTCAAACCTGGACTTGTGCCTCTCTTGCTTTTCCTCATCTATTTTTTGTCCTGCAGCCCCAGGTCCGGGCCTGTCTGTTTGGCTTCTAGAACTGAAAATATATCGATGAACTCCTTGCGCATTATTCACTTCTTAACAGCCAAGGGTACCAGGCTTTCCAGCCCAGTCTCATGAGCTATTATAGGTGGGTCTCCAGGGGAAGGCCTAATGTATTCACTGGCCGGCTTGCCATTTCCTTCATCCATTGCAGTGCTGCCTCCCCATGCCACTGTTCGTTCTGCCTCCATAGTGGTGCACGTCCCTGGCCTTTGGGTGTCCTGCTTTGCCCCTTCCTGTGCCTTGGCCAGTTGGGCACCCTGCTGGTCTGTGTGTCTTGCAGGCTGCGCTGGCTATGCCTGCCCTGGTGCTTTTCTCTGTGTTTGGGGGAGTTGTGCCTCCCTGCCCCAAGTCCTGCACTTGATTTGATCAATAGTAATGACCAGGCATGTCCACAGGGCCATGAATACCAGACATTCGGTAGCAAGGGAAGCCTTGATACCGCATCCCACTGTACCAAGTAATTGACAGAAGGAGAGCTGTCACAGCAGTTGATAAAAGTGATTTATGACAGCCATTAAAGAGGCGTTATGACTGTAAGGTTGATGCATTGCAGGCTATGCAAGATATGGTTATTAATAGGCAATAAAGATGAGATGTACATGATGCGAATGGTGGTGGAGGGGATACCCGTAGGCCTCCCACCACGCTGGGGGGACCACTGAGGACTGCAAATACTGCAGGTGTCCTATGGGTTGCCCTGGTGATGTTATCCCCGCGTTAACTACCTCGACCTGCATCACATAGTTGGCTATCCCATTGGCTTGGCCCTGCTGGCCTGTGTCCTCCTGTCCTGCGCACCCCCCATTTCCGTGAGCAGTGCCCTCTGTCCTTGCCTTTTGTTCCCCCTCCCTTCACTAGCTGTGCTTGTCTCACCATCAGCTGCAGGGAATCTGTTTTGGGGCACCCTTTTGTCCTTGTCGGACACCGCCGTGGAGGCTGCATGTGTCCGCTGGGTGCTCCGTGGAGCTAAGTGCCTCTTGCTGCTGCTCCCATTGTTGCTATCTGCTGGTGACCGTGGATGCTTCCGCCTGTGTGGGGTCACAGATGTGGCTGCATGCCAACCTAATGATGCACCACTGGAGTCTGCGCAGCTGCTTACTTTTCTTTGATGTCCCCTCCTTAGGTCTCTCTGTCATTGCTTCTCCCTGGGTCCGCTGCTCCACGAACTCCTGCTGCCGCTAGACTCCCTTCTGTGGCAATCTGCCACTCACGCCTTTCTGTGCCCCCTTATGGGGTTTTCCCTCAGGCTGCTGCTACTTCTGCTCTTCCTGCCCTTAGGCGGCTTTTCCTTCCCTTGCCCTGGCTTTCCCCGTGTACCCAGGATCTGTTCCATCAGCCACTCACTCCCATGCAGGTCCGTCGTCTTCCTGATCTGCGGTAGGGGTTGCTCCACCTGTGCGACACCCTGGTTCTCAGGTGTCTCAGGGCCTGTTGGTGCTTTGGCCCACCAACTGGAGGTGGTGGGGCAGGCTTCTTATTTATTACCAATTTTATTGCATTTGTATAGAGCAATTCAACACATCACAGATCATAAAAATAAAGGAAGAAGGGCGTGATTATGACAGACCAATGATAACAATGACATCAGCCCATGCAGGGGCCAGTCCTCTTATACAGATAAGCCATGGTAAGCATACCATTTCCCCCCACACTCTCGTGTTTTTGAGGACATCCACTAACCTCTTATATAGGTTTTTACTGTTGCGTACACCAGTTCATCCCTGTACGCCAAACTGATAATGAGGGTGTTGCAGATCACTTCCACAAGGCCGCTATATCTCCTTTGGCCAGGCAGACCAGGCCCACAAACAATTGTTCAGTGCTGGGACCCCCAGTTCCTCCACCAGCCCCAATAATGCCACTCTAAGGGTTAACTCAGTTGGGCGGCCCAGGACCTAAAACATGTAGCTCTCTACACTGCTCCAAAATGGCATCACCCGAGGGCAGCTTCAAGTGACATGCTGCAGGTCGGCATTGGCCCGCCAGCAGTGTCCACACAGCAAGGAACAGCTGCTGTACATGTAATGGGTACAAAAGGGGGTGGTGATGGACGGAGCATCTTAACCAATCAACCACTCACACCCAGTCAACAGATCTGAGTTTAATCCATCACCGTTCTTTAGCCCACTCTGCCACCCCAGTTCAGACATGACCATATGCAAATCAGTCTGACCCTGTGCCTCATGGGAACAGTCCAGCCCGAACTGCCAAGCCATGCCTTCCCTGGACCGGAAACAAGCTTCCGAGGACCGGTTTCTGGCATTTCAGCCGTCTTCAGCCCGGCTTGCTTGAATCCAGTGGCAAAGTGAGCAAGGGACTCACGTCTGAGCATACCCAAAGTGGTACAAAAGGGGGTGGTGATGGACGGAGCATCTGAACCAATCGAACACTCACACCCAGTCAACAGATCTGGGTTAAATCCATCACCGTTCTTTAGCCCACTCTGCCACCCCAGTTCAGACATGACCATATGCAAATCAGTCTGACCCTGTGCCTAATGGGAACAGTCCAGCCCGAACTGCCAAGCCATGCCTTCCCTGGACCGGAAACAAGCTTCCGAGGACCAGTTTCTGGCATTTCAGCCGTCTTCAGCCCGGCTTGCTTGAATCCAGTGGCAAAGTGAGCAAGGGACTCACGTCTGAGCATACCCAAAGTGGTACAAAAGGGGGTGGTGATGGACGGAGCATCTGAACCAATCGAACACTCACACCCAGTCAACAGATCTGGGTTAAATCCATCACCGTTCTTTAGCCCACTCTGCCACCCCAGTTCAGACATGACCATATGCAAATCAGTCTGACCCTGTGCCTAATGGGAACAGTCCAGCCCGAACTGCCAAGCCATGCCTTCCCTGGACCGGAAACAAGCTTCCGAGGATCGGTTTCTGGCATTTCAGCCGTCTTCAGCCCGGCTTGCTTGAATCCAGTGGCAAAGTGAGCAAGGGACTAACATTTCTCTTGTGGTTGGAATACCCTGCTTGCACCCTGTTCTGTAATTCCTGACAACTTGTCTCTCCTCATAAACAAAGAACCCCTGTGCCTTTAAAAACAGCTGCTCCTTGTGTTCCACAGCAAAGCAGCCACACAGACGTTGTTAAGGCAATATTTTCGAGCTGGATATCAACCAGTGGCCCAAGAATTTCAGCTACTCCTCCACAGTCCTCTGATGCCAATTGATTTATGGTGGGCTCCATGTCAGTCCAAATTACACAGGCCAGCGCGTTCACCCTCCATGCCGCTGCCACTTTGCCCTTCCTCTCTAAATCTCTAGTAGCTTGCTGAACATGTCCTGCGCCTTTAAGATCAGGCGGATCAGGTGCATCACTACCCTCCGTGCTTGTCAGGGCTACAGCATCGCGGACAGCCTCCAGAGCACAGATGCTCACTCTCTGCTCCCTGAGCAGTGTTTTAGGGCTCGGCCTACATCCCACGAAGTGGGTGTGGCTTCAGAGTCCTTTTGAGAGGACTTCGAAAATCTAACCTACGAATTCCAGAGAAGCGCGTGAATTTTGTTCGTTATTTATGGCAGCTGCATGGCAATTGGCCCTCGCATGGCTGTGTCTTTACAAGGCAGCACGCAATAGGCCATAGTCTGTAGAGTTTCTCCACTTCCTGCATATTCCGTGCGGACACGCCCAGCAGAAGGCTAAAATTCCTCAATTACCAGCTGTCAGGGACCGCGGTAATTGAAGCCAGATGCTGGGCGCGCATTCAGCACTCTCCAGTTACTTGCATTTTTTTTTTTTTTTACAATACGATCGCTTTCACGATCGGTTGAAGTGCCGCTTGCTTTTAACTTCTGGTTAGCAGATGACCGGGCTTCACAAGCATTGTTGTGAAGGTGTGGCGAAGCCGTGTGACAGACTCTAGACCCTGCGCTTTCACTGAGTGCATGACTGTGAAAGTCCATTTCTCACTATCATCTTTGTGGACTCAGCTGTGGGGGTTTAACTTGCGTGTGTTGTCTGCGTGCATGAGTAGGAAGATGCATCTCATACTACCTCTGAGTGCACCACTGCGAAGGCACACCGCATGTTTGACCCTTGGGGTCGTGGGGTCACAGCAGTGGGGGCGCATGTGACGTGTGTGACCCTTGGGGTTGTGGGGTCCGGGCAGTGAGGGCGCATCTTACGTGTGTGACTCTTGTGCGCACGACGGCGGCGGCTGCGGAGGCGTTAGTGCACATTCTCGTGAGCTCGGTCTGAGGCGCCGGCCGTGCTTGTATTATCTCGTCCCAGCCAGTGTGTGTGTGTTTTGGGGGGGCAGCACTGGAGGATGGGGGAGCTGCGGGACACGAGGCGGTTCTGTGGACAGCAGCCAAGAAACCTGTCAGGTGAACAAACATGGAACCTCTTTGGGGCAGTCTGACGTCACTGTTTTCTTTACTCCAAGTCTTGAATTAATCATGAAGCTGCGATGGTTCCCGCGCTCAGGGGCGTGCGCGCTCCCGCTGCACTGGAGGGGAGCTATTGATCTTTATACGGATTGCCGGAGCATATTGAAATAAATTGAGATTCACTTAAGGAGTCGTGTGCACGCTGTTAGGACAAATCAACATTTATGAAGTAAGAATCGTTGCGCCAGGCTCTAATACACGAATTAAAACACAACTTCCAAAATAATAATTACATAACGCATATCTGCTGTTAAGCGCTCTATGTCACACCTGCTAATATTTCTCAATTTATATTACGCAGCTTTTCTGCTTTGGCAGGATTGGATCTCATGACTCAGAGAATGCTCTATTTTGTTAGCGGCGAAAGATAACAGGAAGCATCAGAACTTAAGCTGAGATACTACCGATACGAACAGCCCTGCACGATGCGTCTTCTTTTGAGACAGAACACTCCAGCGCGCCACCTGTTATTTCTGAAAGCAAAGTCAGGTTTGCTAGCCAGCGCCAAATGTCAAACACGGCTTCGTAGGAAACACAAGGGCATATTATCTGTCTTTGTAGGCCCTGCTATGTGCTAATTTATCTGGCGTGCTCTCTCCGGCGAACACAAGCAGAGACACATGAAATAATCAATCTAATTATGTAGCTGTTTTGAGAAATAGAAAAAAAGGAAGGTTTTTTTTGTGTGAGCCACTACAAAGGATTTCACGAAAACCTAACACAGCTGATGAAAATAAACGAAGTGCTTGTAAGCTGTTACAATATCAGAGCAAATCAACTTTTACAGGTTTCATATGCAGCCTAGGCGCAGGTGCCTTTCTCACTGCCCTCCACCTCTCTAAACTACTTGCCTCAAACCTCTGATACCTCACCTGTCTCCACCCATCCCCATCCTGCCCCCTTGTGTCCATTCGGGCTCCCTGTATCCCGTGCCTCGCCGCTCGCTGTGCCTCAATCCACCCTTCCCTCCCGTATCGCTCTCCCAGTCTCTCGCTCTTATCTCATCCGCGCTGTATCTTCCAGGGCTGCAGCCCTCCTTCCCTCTCGCCCCCTTCTACCCCTCTGCTTCTCTTGCCTCAATCCTACCCTTCCCTAACCGCCCGTCCCACCCCAGCCCCCACACCGGTCACCACCACCCTTCTCCCTCTATCTCTATTCAGCACCTTCTCTGCAACCCGTTCCCTCGCCACTGATTTCGCTTATCCTCCCTCCCCCCGCCTTCTGTGCTATCTACACTGCCCCTTTCCTCGCACCAGTTCCACGTCCCTGTCTCCCGCCTGCCCTGCTCTTCACCACAAGCTGTATCTTATTCCTCTTTTTCTACCCCTATCTTCTCAGATACAAGAGACCATCTACCCTATTGCACATTTTCCGCCTCGCACCACCTTTTCTTTCGTATTCTGCCTGTCTGCCCCTCCCCCGCCCGTTTGTATTTCTGTGCATGTTTTTCTCCCTATTATAGGCCTGCTCTGCCCATTCCCGTCCTGTTCCTCCCTGCCCCCTCCCCTCACTTCCCTATTTGGCCTTCTCTGCTCACCTGAATGCACAATTTCAGCTCTATTGGGTTCTTTCCCCGCGTGCCGCTCTCCCTTCTAGTTTCCTTGCCCTCTACCACTCTGCAAAAGGCACCCACCTTTCTGAGTCACTGCCTCTCCACCTGCCAATGCTTTTCTTCTCCTTTTCCAGTTTCCGTGTTCTTCCTTCCCTTTCCACGCCTCAAGCACCACCTCTCATTCCGATAGCACACCTCTATCTTTCTCGTATGTTTCCTCTCTCCACATTTTCTCTAATTTCACTTCATTTTTTTTTATTCTACCTTCTTAATTCCCTTTTATGTTGCTAATGTCCCCATTAGCCCCCGCCCCATTTCAAAACCACTTGTGTCCCTGCCCTTTCCCCTAGTTAACTCTCCCCTCCAGATGCCTCTCCTCTCTGCCCCTGCGTTGTCACCTGCCTCTCCTCTCAGTCCCTGCGTTGTGTCCTGCCTCACCTCTCCCCCCTTGCGTTGTGTCCTGCCTCTCCTCTCCACCCCTGCGTTGTGTCTTGCCTCTCCTCTCTGCCCCTGCATTGTCTTGCCTCTCCTCTCTGCCTCTGCGTTGTCTTGCCTCTCCTCTCTGCCCCTGCGTTGTCCTGCCTCTCCTCTCTGCCCCTGCGTAGTGTCCTGCCTCACCTCTTCCCCCCTTGCGTTGTGTCCTGCCTCACCTGCCCCCCCTTGCGTTGTGTCCTGCCTCTCCTCTCGGCCCCTGTGTTGTGTCTTGCCTCTCCTCTCTGCCCCTGCGTTGTGTCTTGCCTCTCCTCTCTGCCCCTGCATTGTCCTGCCTCTCCTCTCTGCCCCTGCGTTGTCCTGCTTCTCCTCTCTGCCCCTGCGTTGTCCTGCCTCTCCTCTCTGCCCCCGCATTGTGTCCTGCGTCTCCTCTCTGGCCCTGCGTTGTACTGGCTCTCCTCTCTGGCCCTGCGTTGTCCAGGCTCTCCTCCCTGCCCCTGCGTTGTGTCCTGCCTCTCCTCTCTGCCCCTGCGTTGTCACCTGCCTCAACTCTCTGCCCCTGCGTTGTATCCGGCCTCTCCACCCCTGCGTTGTATCCTGCCTCTCCGCCCCTGCGTTGTATCCTGCCTCTCCGCCCCTGCGTTGTCCTGCATCTCCGCCCATGCGTTGCGTCCTGCCTCTCTTCCCTGCCCCTGCGTTGTCACCTGCCTCTCCTCTGTGCCCCTGCGTTGTGTCCTGCCTCTCCTCTCCGCCGCTGTATTGTGTCCTGCCTCTCCTCTCTGCCCCTGCGTTGTCACCTGTCTCTCCTCTCTGCCCCTGCGTTATGTCCTGCCTCTCCTCTCTGCCCCGGCGTTGTCCTGCCTCTTCTCTCTGCCCCTGCGTTGTCCTGCCTCTCCTCTCCGCCCCTGCGTTGTAGAAGACCGGGCACATGTTACTTGAGGCACACTGGTGTGGTGGTGTTAAAGACAGGGGCACTGCTTTCAGAGTCTTTGGCTCCTAAGGGGGACCCCAATAACCTGCCAGCTCTTTCACAGGAGCGCAACATTTCCATGCTCCCCCATCTGACCAAAGCTTCTATTCCAGACAACAGACACCAGTGTCTCACAGAGGATCACACAACACCACACAGACACACACCACACAGACACAAACCACACACACACGCCACACACACCACACACACACCACACACATAAAACTACATACATAAGACCACACACACCACACGCACACAACACCGCACACAACACCACACACACACAACACCACACACACACACCACACACACACACACAACACCACACACACACCACACACACACTCACCACCACACACTCACCACCACAACCTCACCACCACACACTCACCACCACAACCTCACCACCACAACCTCACCACCACACACTCACCACCACACACTCACCAGGCACACACACACACACACACCACCAGCCATCGGTGCACACTTCCAAAAGGCACACACAACACCAGCCGTCACTTCACGCTTTCACCAGGAACACACACACCACCAGCCGTCAGTGCACGCTTCCACCAAGCACATACAACACCAGCCGTCATTGCACGCTTTCACCAGGCACACACACCACCAGCCGTCTGTGAGTGAGAGTGACTGCAGAGTGAGAGTGACTGCAGAGTGAGAGTGACTCTGGAGAGTGAGTGTTCCAGAGAGAGCAGGGTATGCGTGTGCGCTTACACGGTGCACTGACACACAGGAGCTAACACAAAGAACAGGTGAACACGTGTCTTGGGAGCTTCCTGGAGGCAGCCGGCCTTCTGTGAGGGGAGCAGCAAGGAGGGGACGCCCCAACCAATCAAGCGCCAACTACTCACAACCTACTGTACGATTACAACACAAGCCAAAGGCAGAGCTAGGTCTTTTTGTATTACGTAGGGTGAACAGTGTGTGAGTGTGTAGGGTGAGCAGAGTGTGAGTATGCAGGGTGAGCAGTGTGTGAGTATGCAGGGTGAGCAGTGTGTGAGTATGCAGGGTGAGCAGTGTGTGAGTATGCAGGGTTAACAGTGTGTGAGCGTGCAAGGTGAACAATGTGTGAGTGTGTAGGGTGAGCAGTGTGTGAGTGTGCAGGGTGAACATTGTGTGTTTGTAGGGTGAGCAGTGTGTGAGTCTTTAGGGTGAGCAGTGTGAGAGTGTGTAGGGTGAGCAGTGTATGAGTGTGCAGGGTGAACATTGTGTGAGTGTGCAGGGTGAACAGTGTGTGAGTGTGCAGGGTGAACAGTGTGTGAGTGTGCAGGGTGAACAGTGTGTGAGTGTGCAGGGTGAAAATTGTGTGAGTGTGTAGGGTGAGCAGTGTGTGAGTGTGTAGGGGCAGTGTGTGAGTGTGCAGGGTATGAAAACTCAAACTAAGTCCACCACACACACACACATAAAACCACACACATAAGACCACACACATAAGACCACACACACACACACACACCACCACACACACTCTCACACCACATGCTCACCACCACACACTCACCACCACATACTCACCACCACACACTCACCACCACACACTCACCACCATACACTCACCACCACACACGCAACCACACACACAACCACACACACAACCACACACACATCACCACCAGCCGTCAGTGCACACTTTCACCGGGCACAAACACCACCAGCCGTCAGTGCACGCTTTCACCGGGCACAAACACCACCAGCCGTCAGTGCAGGCTTCCACCAGGGACACACCACCAGACGTCAGTGCACGCTTTCACCAAACACACACACACCACCAGCCATCAGTGCACACTTTCAGCATGCACACACAACAATAGCCATCAGTGCACAATTTCTACAGGCACACACACCACCAGCCATCAGTGCACACATCAATTGTTAACGCATCCACAATTACCTATTTTAGCAATCGCAATATGGTGCACTTTACTTTTACACATATTCATCTAAAGCGTAGCATGCCACCATTGCTACAATTCCAATCCAACCCACATAATTCCACTACACACCACATGCATACACTCCATAACACATGGCTAAAAGACATTGCCATTTACAATGCCATTAGCTCTAACTCAAATAAATCTGAGACCTATTGCATTTCCAATGCTTGTTTTTCCTTGCTAGTCGCTGCTCACCTCCTTGCTCAGAGGACCAATCTCGCTCTCTGATGGCGGGGCTTCCCCTCACATGCTCTAGGAGGGTCTCCTGCTAGTCGCCGGATCACGCCTTCCCGCCAGACTCTAACCCTGCTTGTCTCAGTGCAGCGGTTCCTTCCTTCAGTGAGGTTAAAGCCTAGGTTGCCGAGGCTCGTTCTTGCTCCACTCTGCAGTGATGCTTCACCTGTCCAACAATGATGGGGACCTTTTGGTCGTGTTCATGTCCATGCCCCCTCATTTCCGATTTGGTCATTTGAAACCAAACTTGTTTCGGTCACTTGTTTGCCTCCTCTTTTGGTTCACTTTTATACCCTACCCTTTGTTTGCCGCCCACTGGCGGTGGGTTCGGTTTAGCTGCCATTCCTCTAGGGTCGGCTGCACCTCCCGGTCCATTGGGACTAGTCTGCAGTAGGTTTATGTGTGAAAGAAAAACCTGCTGTCTACAGTGAAGGTCACTTTTGTAATGTCTTTCACAAATTAAACACCGGAGTCTTAAAGCCAGAGAGAAAAAAAGAGGAAGAAAACTAGGGAAAACAACTAGCTGAAGAGGGAATTTCCTTTTTAAGGCCAATATCTCTCACCCACCAAAGGTGGCATGCTTCATCATCGGGAATCTCCTTGCACCGCGACAGCTGAAAGAGCATAGTTAAGAAAAAGAAAGGCACTTGATAATTGTTCGCCGCTAATTGCCAGTTGACCCCTCTTTATTTCTCATGTTTCTATTTACAAGGAATAATGCAACAAGTGTGTTGAGAAAAGGTGTCTGGGTGTAATGAATGTGGTGTTTGGTGCGTGGAGCATTGTGTCTTAAGCACCAGGACAATAACAGTGATATAGACCAGTGGTGACTGGTTAATTTTCAGAAATGTGAGGCGGTGCACATGTGCACATTCTCACTTTCACTCATCCACAAGCTCATGCACATGCATGCACCCACCATTTCACAATCGCACACACGAGCAGTTATCACACCCAACCATTCAAAAGAATAACAAGCACAGGTGTACTCCTTACACCTACTCATTTGCATGCATGCAGATACACACATATACATTCAAACATACACAGACACCCATTCAATGAACCAATTACCTAGTGAGCTGCAGCAATGATAAGGGCTCCAGATACAAGGCAGCACCGCGGTGGTGGGAGGCTGGAAGTATGACAATCTAGGAGATAACTGGAGGCTTCGGGTAGACTCGGGCAGCAGGAACCAGATGATGCTGCCACCTCCTCTCGTTTGCTAACCTTGTCATTCGTCAACTAGCTAGAGGGGGGCCTTTCCTGAATGTATGATGTTATTTCCTAGCTCCTCACATGGTGAGATGAGGTCATAGAGGTTTTCTGATCCCACTCCACTATCTCACAAGTTGGAAAACAGTGGTGTGATAGTTCACTGATTGGCAGTCAGCCCTCGGCACTTCATAGCTTAAACCTAAAGTGCCCATGGATGCCTTTTTCAGTGACACTGTTCCTCGGCAGAGACAGAAGCCGATGTTGGTAGAACTCTTGGTCGAAGATGTAGGTATCCTTGAATTGCACTGGCCTCATGGTCTAATCTCATCACAGTCACACTCTTACCCACATTTGGGTGGGAGGTTTTTACTTGGGCCCCACTTCTGAGTGCTAAGTCATGGTGTAGCGTTTCAAAGGTAGTCACACCTGTCTAGGTACAACAGCACAGAAGGAACTGTGGTCAGAATTATTTTGGTCTCCGCGTCACAGGAAGAGCCGATGTTGCACTTATTTGGGTTACAGTGTCACAGGTGCAGACATGGTCACAGTTCATCGGTACCCCACCATTTTGCATCAGGACACTGGTGGCATACGCTTCAAGCATCTTTCTTTAGACAGTAGAATTTATATTTTTAAGTGCTAAAATTAGCAATTGCGTTGGGTGTTATTTCTTTGTGAATTAAAACAATCGTTTCTGCTAATTCCGTGTTATCAGAAGGGTCAGAGGTGCCCCTTCTCATTACCAGACACAGCAGGTGATGCGCTCACTACTAGGAGGAGAAATTGCTGTCTGATTTCTCCGTACTAGCCGTGGAAATAGAACTGAATTACATATGTTTAACACTTAAACAGTGTAATTCGATTTTTGAACGAGGTATGTCTGTTCACAATAAAGTTACACAAGACATGAACTTTCATAAGTTTCAGAGAAGAATGGGTTTGATGCAAAACTGCAAGATGTTAGAAATGGCCAGCTTTAAGCTAAGATGCAGAATAGAGCTCCTGCTCTTATTTCACAACAACCACTGATCTCAATCAATGCAGATTCAACTCTTTGTCTGAATGAAACTGTCACAATTAGCATTTAATACAAAATTAGCAAAAGCTTCAGCACCAGCCAGATGAAAATGACATGACAAGACTGGGGTCAGGAATCATTACACAAAAGACTTTGAATAATGCATTATTGTAATTTGGTGTGTGTAGGTTAATCAAGCGAGAGATTGACAGTGTTCGAAACAAAAGCACCGACAGGCGTACGAACAATCGAGTCAGAGGCGTCCATCAGTCTCTGGGAATAAAATGTAATTACCACCTGCCTATAGGGAGGAGAGACTACACCACTCCAAGCACAACAAGCACTGGCTATCCAATCAGTCAAGCCTTATCAAGCTATGATGTTGGAGCTGCAATGCCTTTTATTATTATTATTATTTTGCAGGCATGCAGCAATTACACGGATAAAAGTAAAAATGAGGGCACTAAAAGGAGGCTTTAAAGGGGCTAAAGAGAAATGGGCATACGGAAAAAGTGTCTCACCAGCCCCGGCAACGAAGCACAGATGTGCACATGGGATTAGGCACAATGCGCGCGGTCACTCACAAGCACCACTGAAACGGGCTGACTTTTCACCCTTGCTCTATGCAGTAGTGGGAGAATACAAAATACAAATGATGCTCAAGCAGTCCAATGGCTGAAGAGGGCTGGCCTAAAGCCCCTCTGTGTACGTATGTGTGTATTACTTTTTTTTAAAATTCTTTTGATTACAAAAACCTGCAATACAACTAAAGCTGTCGGGTCAGACCTAAAAGAAAAATGCTGAAGAAGACTCAGATTTTTCTCAGTAGAGAAAGTAAAATAAGTATGTTCTTTCCCCAATTCTTCTTTTGGGCCACTTACCATACATCTAAACCCCGGCCAGAACATTTATCCTATTACAACACCTAGAGAGAAATACATTAAAATGTTGTTTTATGCTGAAGGTTCCATGGTCTTCATTTCTGAACTATTTCTGAACTATTAACTTTGAATACTAGACTGCTACATAACTTTAACACACATTCTCTTTTTTCTGGTAAGAAGATAACTAGGATAAATCTAAAATCCTTCCAATCTTAAGATGTTGTTTCAGAAGTGCCTGCTTAGAATGAGACTTTGGATTATCCCATGTACTCACTTAGATGTTTGATTGAACATCGTGAGACTTAGATCAAACGTGATTTGCATAATGCAGAAATGCAGACTTGAATTACACAGATGGCCACTGCTAAATCCATGAACCTAAGATATGATGTGTTACATTAAAATGATGGATTTACCCAGATTCTTCTTTTCATTTAGCACTAAAATTGTCTTTCTAAAACAAATGACTATGGGATCCTTGCTATCATTATAAACAAGCATTTTCACTGCAATAGGTCTCACATTTGCGAGCGTTTAAGCTATTGGTATTGTAAATGACAATGCCTTTTATCTATGGATTTTTAAAAGGAATACATACTTAAAAGGCATTGTTATTTTTAATGCCAAGAGCTCAAACTCTCCCAAATGCGAGACCACTTTAATGGTGGTAACGCCCCTTTTTTCAGGCGCTGCTCCCAAAGTCACGTTACAGTGAGCAGCTTCTAAACAAAGGGGCGCGGGCAACATTAAAGTGAAAGTCCTTATGGCGTTTTCACCCAAAGGGAAGAAAACACATTTTTTCAAAAGGTTCTATAGCGTGGCCGCTAAAGTGAAAGTGTCCCACTGGTAATTTAATCTTGCCGCTAAAGTGAAAGTGAGATCAAACAACTAGAATCAATAGTTACGTCTAAAATGAAGCTACATAAGGCACACTAATAACAGAAACAGAAGTGTGACAGGAAAGTGGATCTGCTCAATTCCTTCATAGGTGTAATACTGTCATGATATGGGTTTGTCATCAAATTTAGGGGCAAATGGCAACAGCAGAGCTTACCAGTTCACAGGGCTTGCTCTTTTCTGAGCCTTGTATCTGTTTCACCTGCATAGCTCATCCTGCACATGTGCTCATTTATAGAATTCAGAACGCCAAGGTGCAATGTAGGTAGGGGTGCTGATTTCCGGTTCATAGACATCTGTGTCAGGACCATTGCTAAATCTGTGAATTTGTAATTAAACTTGTCAGCCTTAGGCCGCGGCATCAGGCCTAGCAGACCCAGGTTGGGTCTGCAGCCTGCAGGGTTTCTATCTTTGAATTAGGTCATAGATCCGTTTAGAGACCCTTTCCCAAAATCTCTAAACTGCAGAGTACACCTATACATTCTGATAAAGGAAGCCTCATCCATATTTCATATAGGACATGTGTCTGGCACTCCCAAGAAAATGTTGTGTAGGTGTAGTAGAGTCAGCTAGGAGAGGTGCATGTAGTTAAATGGAATCAATTCGAATTGTGTATTACTGGAGACCTTGGACACATGTTGTAGGGTCATGGATCATTCACAGTTAGAGTTCCTCCCCTATATTGCCTTCCCTTTTACTTCTCCTTTGCCCTAAGTCTTGTTTGTGATTTTAAATTGTAGTCCGATATAATCTATTAACCAGTTTACGTTGCATTTCCTACGTCTACAGTATCTACAGAACAGTGCACGTCTTCGACTCTGTGGTTTCACATACCGATTTTGCTTCCCTCGTCCACGCATTAATCCATCCACAGTCCATACTCTTCATCTAGTGTGGTGAATTGCACCAAAGCACAGGACTTGTAGGTAAGCAATGCCCCCATGTACACCACCCAATGTGCTCTGTTCGCTACTCATCTTAACTTGACAGGCACCACAGAGGCACTTCAGGGTCAGGGGCATATGCCTCCCGCAATACAGAAATCATCAGGTAGAAGTTTCAGCTGTGTCTGGCTGTGCTCAGTAGTATCTTGTGCCAGTTCCCCAGTCCACGTGTGCCAAACAGATAATACTCTATTGTGGTGGGATCAAGCTTGCTGCGTGCGTATCCCACCTCAGGTTTTTCTGACAGGCTGAGCCATGTTGTGGACCACAGGATTCACTCTGCCATGTAACAAGCCTCAAAATCAGGTGCAACCAAACCTCCATCATCTTTGAGTAGGAATAAATTCTCTAGTGCCACTCTACACCTGCCTGTCTCACATGCCAATTCACTCCGCTGGGAGTTCAAGTCAGAAAAGAAGTGTTGCTTGAGCCTCATGGTCAGCGACTAGCTGCCGCCTCCCCCCCAAACCGGCACCCAACACCCAGAAACGTGGACACGAGACTTCTTTACTTTTTGGAAGGCGGGCGCTAGTCGCCCGGCCGTATTTATTAAAATATGAAATTAAAAAAGGTTTTAATTGCATGATCAACAATTTATACAAAAATCAGCAGGACATTAGGTACAAAATTATTGTCAACAAGTTTGAGAGCCTGACCTTAACAAAACTCTAATACATGTTGTTTCCTAACCGAGACTAACATCCTCATCTTGATTTTTGTACATTTCTGGCCATATGGCAAGGTCACTACCGGTGTCAGGTCCTACAAGCTGCGCCTCCCCTAGAGACGTGCGCATGCGCAGTGTTACCCCGGGAATTGCCCGGTCTACGCCCTGAACTCCATTTACCCACTAAAGGAGGGCCCTTACTCTGCGCCATCCGGTGACATCATGAGTCCACGCGCGCGGGGTGGCTACCAGCCTAAGGAAAGCGTGAACTACTCCTACCCGCGCTCCTTTGCTTTGCAGCATCCATTACCTTGCCCCTGGAGTTCTAGGAGTGGCCCGCAGGCCCCTCCCCCTGGGCGGGAACCTCCATAGGATGATGCCCGCCCCCTCAGACCTCAAATATGTGCTCACCGATAATGACCTTACCGCATGCCCCATACCTAATAAATACGACGACCTATGGGAAAAATTCTAAAGGACAGCTACACTGGCTAATAAATAACAGCATTACCGTACAGCTACAAAGGGAAAAAAGGCCTAAAGACACTTGGCATCCAAGAAAAAGTACTTCACACATAATTCGCGAAAAGGGGGAAAAAATTCCTAAACATACAGCATCATCAAAATATACCGACAGATCCATTACTATTACCATGTAGTACATGTGGACAGTACATTCGCAAACTTACCATTAAAACGGACATAATGAATGCCACAAAACTTTGTTCCAAGGGATGGTGGGTGGGAAAACAAAGAAGCCCCGAGCGCGGGGCACACGGTGCTGTGGGAGAGCGTCCAGGGACAAGGGGGTCTCCTGGGCGCTCCCCACCTCTTTATTCTCCAGGGGCCAGGCGGGGGGGGCACGCCCCCCCCGGCCCGCCCCTCCTGTAGCCCGCCCCCCCTGACCCGGACCTTTTACCTGGTATCCGGGTCAGGGAGGCCGCCGGCCAATCGGTGGTGGGTCGCGCCCCCCAGGGCCCGCCCCCACCACCGAGAGACAACAAAGGAGAATGGAGGGGAGACGGTCGCCGCGCCGCCATGCGTGCGGGGGGGCCTAGGGCCCCCCCTTTTCACATGGTCAGCGACTAGCTGCCGCCTCCCCCCCAAACCGGCACCCAACACCCAGAAACGTGGACACGAGACTTCTTTACTTTTTGGAAGGCGGGCGCTAGTCGCCCGGCCGTATTTATTAAAATATGAAATTAAAAAAGGTTTTAATTGCATGATCAACAATTTATACAAAAATCAGCAGGACATTAGGTACAAAATTATTGTCAACAAGTTTGAGAGCCTGACCTTAACAAAACTCTAATACATGTTGTTTCCTAACCGAGACTAACATCCTCATCTTGATTTTTGTACATTTCTGGCCATATGGCAAGGTCACTACCGGTGTCAGGTCCTACAAGCTGCGCCTCCCCTAGAGACGTGCGCATGCGCAGTGTTACCCCGGGAATTGCCCGGTCTACGCCCTGAACTCCATTTACCCACTAAAGGAGGGCCCTTACTCTGCGCCATCCGGTGACGTCATGAGTTCACGCGCGCGGGGTGGCTACCAGCCTAAGGAAAGCGTGAACTACTCCTACCCGCGCTCCTTTGCTTTGCAGCATCCATTACCTTGCCCCTGGAGTTCTAGGAGTGGCCCGCAGGCCCCTCCCCCTGGGCGGGAACCTCCATAGGATGATGCCCGCCCCCTCAGACCTCAAATATGTGCTCACCGATAATGACCTTACCGCCACAGGCCAGCATTGTTAACCGACGATCTGGCCTCCCCCTGCCTAGACCTACCCTACAAAGTTCTCACTTTAGCAACCCCTTCCAACCAGGCCCTGACATCATCAGACCACAGGACCCTTCCTTCCTCCGTCAAATGGACTCCCCTCACCAGGTAGAACAAATACACCCATGTTGGACATCTGCAACCGAGGGGGGGCTTGAAATAATTTGTCCCACTGTGTGTTGATCCTCTTTATCGAGTGATTCAACGCCCTGACCGAGTCCCTGCCGCCACGGGATAAGTTGAGACCCTACTACTGTGCCACCCGGGTAAGTCCTGAAGATCCACCCACAGTGGAGATGAACTCATCAATGAGTATTCGCCTCCCCAGTTTGGCCAATTCAGTCCCCCCTAGGTGAAGTATCACCACTGACAGGAGGTCGGGCTGCTGAGCTACAAGTCCCTGAAAGAAGTTCCTGAACTGACCATGGCACAGACCCTCCAACCAACCCTTCCCTGTCCTGCGTCCAGCCTGTTGCTTGTGCTGGCACATTGTAGCTCCACAACTTCTGGTGATGAGTTTCTCCCCTGCGTGACAGGTTTGAGAAAACTGCAAGAACCAGGAAAAGACCAAGAAAACCTGGGTGACAAATTCCCACTTCCACCTTAGGGAATGGGTAGCACTTACACCTGCCAGCAATACCTGGGCCCTTGGTGTCCTCTTTCTCGACGTATGCTTCCCTTTTGACGTCCACCAGCTGCTGATGTTGCGGTGTGGAGCACTCCTCAGATATCCGCCATGGACCCAGCCGTGACTGACGTAAGCATCCCTTGGGCTGTCCACCCGTTGCAGCTGTTGTGATGTGGAGCACTCCAGGTATCCACCATGGACCCGGTCATACATAAATTGGAAAGATAGACACACACCATTAGTGTTTCCGGCAATAACTGCTGTACACGCGTCAGACTTACATTACCATCAGTCGCTAAGTTTTAGATAATCTTAGTGCCAGATCAGTACACATTAACACGTCGACAGTAAATGTTAAGCATAGCCTCAGTTTGTCTGTTTTCTACCCACGTCTTCATGCATAGGATCTATGTGTAAAAGAAGACAGCCTACTTAGCAGTGCAGCATCACAGTCTTTAGCTACAAGAATTAGCACAGCCCTAACTCCGCCAGGCCATAAGCTGGCCCCAAGGACCTTTTCCATTCGCCACTTTGGCTTCTGAGAAATATCATCCCAGCCACCCGGACATGATCACATGCATCCCCAGAACTATGTGATGCCGCAACTAGGCTCTTTGGGCACCTTTTAGGTGTGACATCAGGGTGTGTATCCTTATCAGGACCCCAAGTAGTCGTTCTAAAGGCTCTAGGCCCTGTCTCTATGCCATTCGTGGTCCCCCACCATATTATTAATATATGGCTTTGGGGCACCCCTAGAGCTCAACGTATATGGTGCTAAATTACTGTGTGTTATATAAGTCTTCACACCGTAATTATTCGCCTCAAATCTCATCATAGGCTCAACGTATATTGGCCAATCTACTTGTGTGTTAAATAAGTTTACTGACTGAACTAAAGGGGTGTGTTTAGTACTAATACCTATATTTGTTGTTATACACCTGCTCCTTTTTCATTTACTCATTCATGAGATTAAAGACTGGTAAAACAAACAGCTCTATATTCCCTCAAGACTTAGCCTGAAGGCTGCACGCAATACAGCTAACCCTAGGATAGCTTACTAATAATGTTGACTTTAACCTATCATCCATGAAGGGTCGTTTGGACAGGTGCAATGTTTGGACTGGTGCAATGTCCCCCCTAGATTAGTGAACAGCACCTCATATGGTGATTACCTCCACAATGAAATAAGTCCATTGTTTGGCTTTCTGCTTTGGCTTGCAAAGGAAAGCGGGACCTGGGAAACTGGCTTTCTCAGTCTCGTCAAGCCCTACCCTTAGATGTTGTTAATCCCCAGGTTGACCCCAATAGAAGGTGGTATACCCTATTCGTGAATGGTTCCATGATTGTTCTAACTATCACCTAGCAGACACCAATGATAGTCGTTCTATAGTGTCAAAATTTGACTTATGTCAATGGCTGTTCCTTGCGTAAGAGAAATAAGCAGCAACCATGGCTTGGATAAAGTATTGCCAGTGCTTATAGGACATCACTAAAGCAGCCCAGGAATGTCAACATCCATCTCATTCTCCAGGTGAAATTTAAGTCACCCATGTAGCGTGAGCTCTGATTTAGACAATGAGTTTTCCAGAACTGAACTCATCAACTAAATGCCAACAGAGCATTTTTTGGGTAACTCACAACCCATGGTGGGGACCCGTCCCATCAGGGAGCTGCGTCTGCCTTGTGAATTCTACCCAAGTACAACCCGAGCATTTTAAAAACGCCCAAGCTCCATATTGCTGAGTCCCCCCCCAGCACGTGGATGCGATCCCGTTGATGGGCATCGGTGACTTTGTGTACATCGGGTCACATTGAATACAGTGAATACTGCCAGTGCTAATTTAAGATAGCGTAAGTGCCACCGTTTTGGGCTGACTGGACTCTTAAATGCTTGAAAAAGCTGGGGAAGTGTTACCTTACCACATTTGTGTTAAACTGGTTACTGCTGAAAGAAACTTTTAAGGTACCAGCCTAATTTCGGCTAGAAAGGCAGCAGCATGCCCCCCAATAACCTTAATGTAACAATATAACACAATAATATACACAAAGTAATATAACAAGAAAAATTAAAATTTTTCAGGGCACAGCATCACGAAATAGTCAAAACTGAATCCAACCCAACAGCTATAGCCCAGCGCAGTATTTTGCAATAATGAAGTACAAAACACTGCAACACAAAATTTAGCAGAACACATCACCTTCATCTTAAAATGTCACACAATTTGGTAACAACAAACCCTGAAGTAATTTTTAACACACACCCGAATGTCTCAATTTACTACGAAGGACATAACAATGTTCTGTGATCTGGGACATTCTGCTTTTGTTAGGCACGGGGAGATTACGTGATTTGTCCAGAAATTACAGGATGTTGAGCGTCATTGCAGAGTCTCAAACCCAGTTCCCTAGAATTGAGAGCAACCACCCTAGCCGTTACAGCCACTATGTCTGTGGTTGGAAGAATTACCCCTCACGAAATATTTTTAAGCCCCCCCCCTCTAACTTTTTGCTCTAGTTGCCCGCCTGGTCATAATAACCATGGCTGAGCCTAACAGACACTCATCATGCATTGGAAAAGTAGAGGGAGCCCCGGCGCCCGTAATGACAAGTCACCTCTGCCAACCTGTTGACCTCGGAGCAGTTGTAAGAGTTTGGGCACAGCTCATATCAGGCCTGTGTTCTCTGTCTCATATGCTGGAAGACAAATATTCTGCAGAATTCATTTATCAAAACCTCGTGTAACACCGTGGATAGGTGATGGTTTTCCGGGCTCCCAACCATCACTGATTTAAAGTCAGCTGAAAGACACAACATGGGACACAACATGGGAGACAAGCCCCCAGAGACGATGGTCCAGGCTGGCATAAAATGGCCGGGTGATGTGGCTCATATCTATGACGTTTGTTTGCGCTTTACAAGTCAGCTTGGCACATCACTCAAAAACACAATCTAGTACTATAATCCAGTAGAAATAGCCTCTCCGTTATATGGTCAACAATACCATCTCCTCAATATATGGCATGAAAAAATTCCAAGAATATCATATTGCGCGCGTTGTAATAATGCGGGTGCGTTCTTCGGCACGGTGCATTAATTCTGGGCATTATTTATGCGAATGGAACGGAGTAACCTGCGGAACTCTCTTTGATGGTCCAAAAGTGTGATGCAGCGTGTTCCCAGCTCACTGAACGCGCTCTAGCGCCTCAGTTGGAGAATGAAGGGTTGTACAAATGAAATTACACTCTATGTTAGGATCCGTCTCTATCACACACTGTAGGAAGAGTCCTACAATACTCTTGCAAACGCCTCATTCTAATATTTCTATGTGTAAATAAAATGATTCAGTATTATACCATATACATTGAATGGTGGATTTGACTGTCACCCAAAATAAAGAAATGTGCACTCATGCATAGCGATAATTACAACTTACTAGGACAGGTTTTCCCATTCTGTTTTGGGTGGTAGATTCAATTAACTGCTAATGCTTGCTCGCTCAAGCAGTCCTCATCTTCGTTTAATTGTGTGTGATTTATCACTCTCACTGAATTAGACATTAAAGCAAACAGAAATATCTGAAATAAAGTACCACTCAATCGTAGTATATGGATATTGCTAGTCGCTTTGGCCCACAAAGGTTTTCTTCGGTCTCTGTTGAAACTTCCTTTTGAGAAATTACAGATAAAGGAGAACTCGAGATGTGTGCGAGAAACAGTTAACGTATTACCATCTAGTGTCCCAAAGTAACGTATTGACCACAACATTTAAAACCGTTTTATTTTAGGAGCGGCAAAACACTGACTAGACATTGATGCCCATTCTGTGACTGATGGTTGTGGATAACCTGTTCAGGCCTACAGAGAACCAAGGAAAGTCATGAAATGCAGGTGGCGCTATTGTACTACCGAATACAATTTCTCTTGTCAACCACAGATCTTTCTGAGCGGCTGTCCACCCTCAGTGTTTTAATATTGAGATAAAGCTGGGAGGGAAAGTGATGAAAGTGTAGATGGCACGAATGGATACTGTGCAATGCCTGCCAAGATTCGTTTACGCCGATCACGCTCGAAAAACAAGAAATGCTGAGGCAAAGGAATACAGTTAGAAGTAACTGGGAAGAAATTGGCTGCACCCTGCTCTGCGCCCAGCATCAAAGCTGTCTGTTGCCGTTTCCCCAGAGACCCAGAGCCCGCCCGGGCGTCTTTCTGCATTTAGACACAACCAGATGCTAATTAAGCGCTGCTGTCCCAGTTTTAGTTTTATCATCTGGTCCTAAAAAAAAAAAAAAAAAAAAAAAAAAAAAGACTTTGCAATCTCACAGCTCCAGGTGATGCTGTTCACAAAGTGCACGCGACTAAAATTAAATTCCTCACGCATCTTTATGCACATGTTAATTGCAAATACGTTAGAATGACAAATAGGGAGGGTACTGCTCCGCATTAGGAACACTGCCATTACCCCGCCGACATACATGCTATTTGTACACCCGTGCGCTCCCGACACACCCCTGCTTTCCCCCCACTTAACTTGTGTCCAAGGCGCACTTCTCCGCGAGCCATCGACCCGCCCGAAATCCTGCCCACGTGGAGCACCGCCGTTTCGCCATTCTTCGTCCATTGCGGGTCCACGACCGCCCAGGGACATCCTCCTTTCGTGCGTGGAACCTGGAAGGGGAAATAAACCAATGCGCCCGACACTCAGCTCCGAGTTCCTGTAAAAAATAAAAGCCAAATTGTTAATAAACAAAGAAGCCCCGAGCGCGGGGCACACGGTGCTGTGGGAGAGCGTCCAGGGACAAGGGGGTCTCCTGGGCGCTCCCCACCTCTTTATTCTCCAGGGGCCAGGCGGGGGGGGCACGCCCCCCCCGGCCCGCCCCTCCTGTAGCCCGCCCCCCCTGACCCGGACCTTTTACCTGGTATCCGGGTCAGGGAGGCCGCCGGCCAATCGGTGGTGGGTCGCGCCCCCCAGGGCCCGCCCCCACCACCGAGAGACAACAAAGGAGAATGGAGGGGAGACGGTCGCCGCGCCGCCATGCGTGCGGGGGGGCCGAGGGCCCCCCCTTTTCATACTGTTAGGTTTGCAAAGTTAAAGAGCATGCGTGACAGAAGCACCTTCTTAAAAAGTGCTATGTGTCCCTGTACTAAAAATGGCAGTCGTTTACAGAATTCAACTGACATCCTGGCCAATCTCAGATACCTGGTGAGGTTGCAGGCAATTACATACAAAATCTACCTGTACACCTGGATCCCCAGTTAGTGGAAGGCCTGAGGCTCCCTTGGCAACTCAGGTACGTACATTGGTCTAGAATAGATGCCTGCTAGTTGGTCAGAGAGAAGAGGCACACTTTGAACTTGTTGACAACCAGACTAACGGCTTGCCTAAACTGTTCTAGTTGTGAATGCAGTGCTAACAACCCTCATAAGCATCTCACAAGTACATCAGGATATTGGTGACATGAGTAGGTTCTTTTACATTCACTCCTTGTGATGCAACACATGCCTATGTTATGTTGTACTTTTACTTTAAGGCTCGTGTGGGTAAGACTAGAATGTCGTGATGACATCTAGAATGTATATGTGTTCGTGATTGTGGGGGCAGTTAAGGAGCTTTGGTGTAAGGCAGCGGACGCTCCCTGGCGATCACCTGTATTTATACATTTGCTTATATTAAAGCAGTAAGTGGATGGGGCGTCACTACACCCCAAATTCCAGACGCACAGCAGTGTATCATTGCAGATTTCATATATTTCATTTTCTTTTTTCAATTCTTTTCGTTAATAAATCGATTTTACTCCCAACTTTAAGTTTATGTTAGTTCTTTAATTCCGATGTAGTTTCCACACATGTTTAACCAAATGTTAAAGAACATTTGGTTAAACATGTGTGGAAACTACATCGGAATTAAAGAACTAACATAAACTTAAAGTTGGGAGTAAAATCGATTTATTAACGAAAAGAATTGAAAAAAGAAAATGAAATATATGAAATCTGCAATGATACACTGCTGTGCGTCTGGAATTTGGGGTGTAGTGACGCCCCATCCACTTACCGTTCTGTCAACTTCTACGTGGCGAAGGGTGGACCACGTAATCCGGGGAGCACGCAAAATGATTCAACTTATGGAGCAATAGGAATACAACTATTTAACAGCAAAAGATTGGGAGTGCACGGCAATTTCTGTTTGCATTTTGAAATTCACTGCCCACCTCGCACGTAGCACCCACAAAAGGAAGGAACTAGTCTTATTATCGATCGATAGATTCCAATGGATGTAAACACGCATGTGAAAAACCCATCTTTAACATTAAGGAAACTTGCCTGAGAACATTATTTTGTTTTTATAGAGCACAGGCCATGAACATTACGAAGTACTATTTTTGGACGTGGCGTTAATGTTGATTTCTATAAATCAGTTGAGATGTGTAATGTAAATGTAATAACTCTTTAACTTTTGGCGCATGTGAAAAGATCAACAGGGTGGGCGGGGGATAGTAAATAAATCCGCTGGAACAAGCACGCACGGTATAGAGGCAGTAATTACGGGATAACACGCTGTGGATTGGATGGATTCACCGGGTTTTGCTCATAGAGACGCTATTGTGGGCGTAGCCAGGTAAAGGGGAGGTCATTGATAGGTCGGGACACACGAGGTAGATAAGGCGGGGCATTACCTGAGGAGTGAAACTCGTGGAAGAAGACGGCGTTTAGCTAAACGCCGCCATCGTGTGTGAGAATGGACCTTAGCGTTACAGGTATGAAAATGAGAGGGAGCAAACCTCGGGTGAGGAGATAGGGGGGATATAATGAGATCCACTGGGGTTGGTACATTGGGTTCCGTTCGTGAGTTTATGGAGGGTTTAACATCGTGACAAAGGAGTGTGTCAGAGGATTTAAATTAAATAACGGAAGCACTTTTTGCTCCGGTTTTTGAGGGGAGCGCTGAAAATTTTAAAAGTCGTTACACCCATGGGGAGATTCTTAAAATAGTATAGCCATGTGATTGTGTTACGAACTGCAGTTTATTGTAGTCATTTAAGCAACCATGTTCATAGCAATGTTTTTTTAATTTCACTGTGGACCCCTGAGGAAGAACTTTAAAAGTTTGAAATGCATTGGGTGACATCATCATTGTACATTAAGGATGTTATATGTTCGACGCGTGCCCGGAAAGAAGCCCGTGGTGGCATATCCGTGGTTTGAGAAGTGTCAAAGAACATTTGGTTAAACATGTGTGGAAACTACATCGGAATTAAAGAACTAACATAAACTTAAAGTTGGGAGTAAAATCGATTTATTAACGAAAAGAATTGAAAAAAGAAAATAAAATATATGAAATCTGCAATGATACACTGCTGTGCGTCTGGAATTTGGGGTGTAGTGACGCCCCATCCACTTACCGTTCTGTCAACTTCTACGTGGGGAAGGGTGGACCACGTAATCCGGGGAGCACGCAAAATGATTCAACTTATGGAGCAATAGGAATACAACTATTTAACAGCAAAAGATTGGGAGTGCACGGCAATTTCTGTTTGCATCTTATATTAAAGCATACATACTTCAATCTACGTCTGGCCCATCATTACAATTGGCGACGATTGGACCTACAAAAGAACCCTTGTGGAGACTGACGGACATCCTCTCGGTATACCACTCCGGGAAGATTCATGTGGTTGTGACCTTACTCGGCGGAAAACGGAAAATAAAAAGAGAGACTTCTGGACTTTAAGGCGGTAAGCGTGTGAGAGGGCAGCGGCGTACCTTGTGTGTTTCTATAATTATCACGCAACGCCTTACCGGCTAGATTCATGGTGTGCATCATATAAACTACGGCAAGGTTCCAAGCAGCAGCGCGAGAGGAGCAACGATCTGCTTGAGGGCGAGAGCGTCTAGCGCGTGAAGCAGCAGCCGGCGTGTGGAGAAGTGACACACAGGCGCTGGGTCACGCAGCGTAACCTTGCGCGGCGGCCATTTTAGTAAAGTACAATTAATCTCTGAAGTTAACGCTCATATCGCGTTTGTCAGTACGCGATGAATTATAATGTGTGAGAACAATTAAAAAGTTGCTGGGCATTAAGGAAAATACAGGTGAGACGGTCGGGGAGTACATTAAAGAAGAAAAATATAATTTTAATAAAGTTATATATTTAATAGTTTATGGAGAGTGGAGATTCGGTGGAAAACGTAATTGGTGAAGATACTGAAGTTAATAAACACAGTATGGCACAACAGAATTTTACCATAAATACTCCACAGCCATTTTGGGCTACAGGAACCCAACCAGAAATTAAGTGGATTGAATGGAAAGAATATTTTATCAACTACATTGAGGCAATTGATGAAGAAAAGAAAATGAAACCAGAACAGAAAAAGAGGATTCTTTTACATTGCTTAGGAGCTATTGGTCTTAAAACATACTCCAGAATGAATAAGGTTGAAGATGCAAGTGTTGATGCTTTTGAAAATTGCGTAAAAAACATGGATAAATATTTTGCACCAAAAGTGTGTATGGGGGTAACTAGGCACAAATTATTTCAAAGGAAACAAAACAAAACAGAAACAGTGGATGAATGGGTGGATGAATTAAAAAATCTAGCAATTGACTGTAAATTTGGAGCTGTAAACGATGAGTTAATATGGGATCAGCTTGTGATGCATAACAATAACACCACTCTTCAGGATAGACTATGGGTGAATGGCGATGCGCCATTGGAGGAGGTGTTAGCCATTATGAGGAAAGCTGAAATGTCAGGAAGATGTTCCACGGTGGTAAAAGAGACTGAACTCGAGAAGACATCTGGTACTGTTTGTAAAATAATGCCACATAACAAAATTCCTACAAGATTTCAATCAAATACACAAGGAAGATGGAACACTCAACCCAATAGATTTCAAAGAAAAGACACTAAAGGAGAAGAGAGAAGATGCTATCGGTGCGATAGCAAAGAACACTTAGCGTTTAGTAGGACCTGCCCTGCTATAAATAAGAAATGTGGAATTTGTGGAATGTTAGGGCATTTTTCAAAAATGTGTCGCAAACGGAGTAATGTAAAATATGTTTGGGATGAGGAAAGAGTGGTGGTTGAAGAAGAGGAGGAGAGTTTGGAATGGGTGAAGAATATGAGGGGTAATTACGTCATCAATATATCTGATGAGGCATTAGAGGGGAAACCTTTATGTAAAGTGTCCTTGGGGGGTGTAACGGTGGAAGTTTATGCAGATTCTGGATCACCTTACACAATTATAAATGAAGAGGTGTGGAAAAAATATTTCGTGGGAAAAATTGGCGATCAATTGAGAAGTTCAGATATTAGTCCAGTAGGATTTACAGGGAAAAGAATCGAGATGTTGGGTTACAGGTGGCTCACATTTTGGTTTAAAGGAAGGAGCACGAGGGGAAAATTGTACGTGTCAAAAATAGGACCATCGGTTTTGGGATGGTGGGATCAGAAAAGCTTAAGTATAATTTTGGACCCTAATAGTGAAGAAAAGGTGTTGGTTGTGGATGAGGAGAGCAAACTGTGTGATGTTTTGAGTAAGGAGTTTCCACGGGTGTTTGGCACAGTTTGGGGGAAATTAAAGGGATTCGAACATAGAATTTTATTGAAGGCAAAAGCGGAACCAAAAGTGCACAAAGTTAGACCCGTCCCAATGTTGATTAGAGATGAGGTAAAGAGGGAATTACAAGGTCTACTGGCTAAAGGGATAATTGAAGAAGTGGAGGCCTCAGAGTGGATCAGTCCTATTGTCGTGGCACGAAAATCCAACGGTAAAATCCGTTTGTGCATCGACCTACGCCATCTAAATAACAACATCATTGTAGAGAAATTCCCCTTACCTAAAATCAATGAAATGGTCGCCTCATTTAAGGATGCTACTTGGTTCTCAACTATAGATTTGTCTGCTGCGTATCACCAGGTTGAATTGGAGAGTAAGTCAAAACACCTAACTGCTTTTATCACACCTTTTGGGTGTTACCAATTTAGACGAATGCCTTTTGGATTGGCGTCAGCCGCGGCTGTTTTTCAGAAGTTAATGTATAAACTACTAGGGAATTTGGACATGATTGCATTCTTTCAGGATGATATTTTAGTGGCTGCAAAGGACAAAGTGAAACATGATGATAGGTTGAGACAGGTTTTGAAAGTTTTGGAAGAGGCAGGACTTACAGTGGAATTGTCAAAATGTAAATTTGGTAAAAGGAGTGTATCATACTTGGGGCACATCATTAGTGAAGAAGGCGTAAAACCCAAGCCAGAACTGATTGAAAACATTGTGAATTCAAGCGCACCTAGTACCAAAGAGGAGATAAGAGCTTTTCTTGGAATGGCGGAGTATTGCGCCAAGTTTGTAAAAGACTTTGCGTCTAAAGTATTTAACATTCGTAGTTTGCTAAAGAAGAACGTAAAATTTATTTGGACTAAGGAGTGCCAAGAGGAATTTGATAGGATTAAAGTTGAATTACAGAGTGTCAGTGCTTTGACAAGTTTTGATCCCAATGCAGAATGTCTTCTAACTACTGATGCGAGTGATAAGGGTATTGGTGCTGTATTATCTCAAGTGAACGAGAAATGGAAAGAGGTAATAATTTTGTTTGCGTCTAGAGCACTTTCCCCGGCGGAGGTCAGGTACCCCATCATTGAAAGAGAGGCATTAGCTTGCGCATGGGCTCTTGAACACTTTAGGGCTTTTGTGTGGGGGAAGCCTGTAACTATCAGAACTGATCATCGTCTTTTGGTGAAGATCCTGTCGTCTGAGGGCATCTCGGGGGCTTCTGCTAGAATGGCAATATTGTCTATGCGCATGTGTGAGTTTATTTACAAAATGATTTATTTACATGGAAGAGACAATGTAGTTGCTGATTGCTTGTCTAGGCTACCGTCTCCGTTAGAGGAGTGTGCGGATGACCCATGGGGGAATGTTAGCATTGCTTTAATTCATGACTCGGGAGCCTCTGCTATTAGCAATAAAGAGTGGATGGAGGAACAAGACAAAGATGTAGTGCTCAAGAAGATTAAGGAATACATCTGTAATGGTTGGCCTAGACAGTGTTCCTTGGAAGGAGACTTTAGGGCATTTTGGGAAGTTAGAATGGAGTTGTCTTTGGAAAAAGACATACTGTTCAGAGGAGACAGGGTTGTTCCTCCTGTTTCTTTAAGGAAAAAAGTTCTAGAGCTATGTCATGAGGGACATTTTGGAATTGGGAGGAACAAAGTCTTGGTGAAGGGTATGTTCTGGTGGCCTGGTGTGGATAAGGACACTGAGACTTTTGTAAGGAATTGTGGTGTGTGTAGTTCTGCGGATAAAACTCTCAGAACTTTGAAACCTTGTATGAGTGAGGGATTAATCCCAGGACTTCCGTGGGAAACTATTGCAGTTGACATAATTGGGCCCATTGGGGAGTCCAAAGAATTTGGTTTAGTGGCTATTGACTTATTCACTAAGTGGCCTATCGTAAGATTCGTGGACAAAGCAGACACATCTAATGTTTTGAAGTTTTTGGATAAAATCTTTATATTGGAAGTTTTGCCAGTGTGTGTGCTCACGGATAATGGTGTACAGTTTTTATCACACATGGCTAGCGCTTATTTTGAGAAATGTGGAGTAAAGCATAAGACAACTGCTTTATACAATCCTAGTGGGAATGGCACAGTTGAAAGGTTCAATAGAGTGATCAAAGGTGTCATCCAGGCAGCTGTTAGTAAGAATTTGGATTGGAAGATCCAAGTGCAAAAAGCAGTATGGTCTTACAGGACTACGGTACAAGCTGGTACTGGGTTGTCCCCTTTCATCATGATGAGGGGGAGACTACCGAGAAGTAAGATCAATCCTGGTTGGTTGATTGAAGGGAAAGTCACACAATGGTCACCTAGGGAGGTGAAGAAAGATCTGGAATTACTCCATTCCAAAAGTAAAAAGTTTTATGACAGTCACCATGGTACGAAGGAGGTGGAGATTAAAGTTGGTGAATGGGTACATGTAAAATAACCTTTTAAAGTACCTAAAGGTGAAAGTCGTTTTGAACCACAGAAACAGGTGATTGAAGTTCTGAGGAATGCTGCCAGACTTAGTGATGGTAAGGTTTGGAACCTGAAAAACATAGCGTTCAGTAATGATTTACATGATGGATTGAGGGAGGAAGTGTCCTGTTCTCCTAGTATGTATGATTGGATGGAGGACCATTTTGCGAATAGCGACTTACAGGCACAACTCGCTGGGGTGGCTGGGAACACTGATGAGTCGGTGAGTGACCCAATTTGTGAGGAGGGGGGAAGTGTTGGGGTTCATGGTACCGATGGTGTTCCTGACAATACCAGTAGTGAGTTAAATGTCACTGAGAAAAGTTTGAACAAAAGAACTCGCATTCCACCTTCTTGGCTCAAAGATTATGTTACTGGATAATAGTAATATCAATTATTTATTTTTATGTTCTTTATGTTTCTTTTTCCTTTTTCTTGTTTTAAGTGACATGTCTTCCTTCTTATCTCATTGGAAAGAGGGGGATGTGTTGTGTTGTACTTTTACTTTAAGGCTCGTGTGGGTAAGACTAGAATGTCGTGATGACATCTAGAATGTATATGTGTTCGTGATTGTGGGGGCAGTTAAGGAGCTTTGGTGTAAGGCAGCGGACGCTCCCTGGCGATCACCTGTATTTATACATTTGCTTATTTTAAAGCATACATACTTCAATCTACGTCTGGCCCATCATTACAGCCTAGCAATAGGTTCGATAGCTAGACGGTACATCATCAGAGATAGACTCCATCTCTGCAATGTTCTGAATTCCATAGGCCAGGATTGTGATATCACTCTCCCAGGTTTGACCCAGGCCAAGGGGCCGTTGTCCAGCAGCTTGATGCAAGCTGGCAACTCCTTGCCAAAACCAATTTTTATTAAGACCAGAAAAAGGTACTCCAGTCAATGGTAACACATGATTATTGAGGCCACTGCCTAATGTGCATATAGCAGAAGGTGCACTGTCTGGAACTTGGAATGGCCTTTGGATGTTGGGTAGTGTACTTCTACCCAGAACAAACCCACTTTGGTCAGGGTACCTTCTGTATCTTGGTCTCCAGCAGTTTTGTCAGAACTTTGATGTACGAAGGGATATTGACAGCGGCCAATACGATGTACTGTAAGGTAATCCCGATTTGCTTCACTACTACCACTATGACAGCCGCCAGGGTGGTGATGTGGATGAGGCAATCCTCTCTCCCAGGCCGCATGGTACATGCCCAGCAGGTGCTATGACTAATGTTCCTAAAACGCCCTAAGGAATTTGAGTAGCAGACTATTGCTGCCAGGTGTCTTTCCAGTTGGTAACTGGGCTATCATAGGTTGACCTCAGCTAAGGTTAGCAGGTCATCCAAGTTGGCTGTGTGTTCCAAAATCAGTACATGCAAATTAGCCCTACACATATATTCACTAGAAATCCTCATATTCTTCCCATTGGGGATTGAGTACAGCCCTCTAAAGTCTAATGTGAAGGTCTTGTTAATGTCTGCTGGAGTGTGCAAAAGGTGATCATCTGGATGTCGGATGATCATGATTGAAGTAAACAGTGCAACAGCCTGATCCGGTCTGGCCAGCAGTTGGACCAACCTGTCTCCATTGGAGTGCCACTGAACCGCATATTCTGAATAGACAACGAGTCTTAGTCTGTTGTTCTCTCAGCATGCTGTTTCCTCTTTTATAGGAGTCCCTTCTGAATTGGGGAGGATCACAAATCACTTTTTCTAGTGACTACAGCTTGTTCTCCAATCTGTTCAAATGATTGTTCAGCGCTTCCCAATTACTTGACATGGTTTAAATAAAAAATAAAAAAATCCAATATGTAGACCTTAAAGGCATCCTACACAATTAGGGTATCACCTGTGATGCCCTCATTCGAAGTAGTGGGTTGTTTTGTCTATCCTCTAACGGCATTGGCTGTAACCCCCCGTAAGGATTTTAGAGAGGGTTCTGTCCCGTGGCAGCACCATCAGTAGTGGGTTGTGGTCAGACAAAGTTGTGACTCGATACTCCACCCATGGTTCATGTTTGTGGATGAGTAGTATAAGTATTCAGAGTGAGTTGAGTAACCAGCTCTACACACTCCTGACAAGTCAACGGCTCATGCATTATTTCTGACAGTATCTGAGTGTTGAGGTCTAGTGGAGCACCTGTTTACTGTTCCACACGTAAAAGCCTGGCAAATCGATTTGTCTACCATCTGGTTTTTCACTGACATAAAAGTAACATCCTTCTGTGTCCACCTGTTTCTTCTCCATCCTGAAGTGAGCCCCTGGTCTGATCCAATTAGGACTCCTCTTGCATAAGTGGCGTATGTGTTGTAAAATAATTGTCCTTTCCATCTCCAGTGTAACCTCTCACCTTCTAATTTATTAAGGTGCCTTTGATGAAGACAGATAAAATGAGTCATGTGCCATTTCCAATACATTTAGAAGCATGCCTCAAACAACTAATGTTCTAAGTGTGGAATATGTAATCATTTGAATTAGCCATGAGAGGTTAAATAGTTGCCCTATTCTGATCGAATTGAAAATGCAGAGTCATTCCACTACCCAGCAAGTTCTCATGTATGTCACAATATGTTTCAAATATACACAGTCTGCCACGCGTCTACTTTCCATCCCAAACAGTAAACTCCCTCCCAGGCGGAGACTTTCAGTTGTCATCTGCCAAGAAAACTCCCAACACCTCCTGGAGCACATAGTCGAGCAGTAGATCAGGCTCCAGTAGTGAGAGAGGGTAACTGGTGTGCTCACCCACCTGGCCACTCCACACTGCAGTATCTGGGTTCCCCTCCCTGACTCCATCTAGCACAATGCATGCATTATACCTTCATCTTGTAACGTGGACTCAGTGCAATCAGCTTCAGAGTACCACCTCATCCTCCAGGCATGGCATCCACCGCTTTGGACATCTCCTTTTGGGGCAGTGGATTAGGACCTCTGCTGGTCTGCCCTCCACTCCTCTGCCACTGCTCTGCCTAGTCCCATGCCTCCTATGGGCTCATAAAGAAAACCTCCCCTTCTTCTGCTAGTATTTTCAGTCTCAGAGGGAAAATCAGCATTTACTGGACGTTCAGCTTGCTGAGCTTCAGTTTGAGTGCCTGGAAGGAACTGCATTGTTGTTGCACTACTGCTGAGTAGTTTGGAAACAGTAGGACTTTGGTATTGTACTTTTCGAAGGGCCCACGGGAATGGGCTTCCTGAAGCTCACAGGAAAGGGGGAATCCAGTGCTCAATTACTCAACCAGGACCATTGAAGATAAATGTGCACAATTAGTATTTTCCAGGTCTCAGTTTTGCGAATTTAGTCAAATATCAAAGGTATCATTACAGAAAGCAAAAGTTGAACATAATCAGGAATTCATTTCATTTCATTTCATAAATCTTTATTTCGGTAAAATCATTCACCATAAAAGACATTTATAACATCTATAAAATTAATAAAAGAGTATATGCTTTGTAAAATCATCCATTATCGAAAAAACAGAGTTTCTTGGTACAATATCTGTCCTTGGTACGTTAGGGTCAGTGGCCAGCCTTGAGGCATTTTCTTCTCAGAAACCAAATGGCACCCAAATATTTGGCCACTGCAAAATTATTTAAATATTTTTTGCGTTACATAATTAGATCTGAACTGTGGTTGTATCCTGTGACTATTTACTTATAATGTCGACCAGAGAGAGCAGGAGTAAAACAGCCGCAGGTAGGGCACAGATAATAGGCCCGCTAGATAACTTTATCACTAGGGCAAATTCTGTAATTGATCAAGGGATTAGCCTTATGGAACGAAGAGTGTCTCAGGACTTAGTGCTGGCGAAAAGGTCATTTTTGGGCCAGTTTGCGATGGCCCGAACTCCTGAGCACAATAAGGGAGGTGGTGTCATAGAAGTCCATGCTGATATGCATAGCTTACCACAGGTTGTAGATTTGTCGGTCTCCCAACTACTATCTGATTCCCAACTAAATCTGTCCTTAGAAAGGTCTCCAGAACTGGTTTTAAACCTTACACCGGAGGAAACCGGTATTAGACAGAAGAGGGAAGTAAAGGAGGGAGCAATACCCAAGAAGAAACGCATCAACACTATTATGACAGGGGGGAACAAATCCAAACCAATTAAAGTTAAGGAGGTCAATGCCCCAGCAAAAAAGACAGGGGAGGGACTAACTCAATTTTCTCAGGTTGGGCGAGAACAAACACATACCGATGTAGAGAACTTAGGTTGTGTAGAGGCCCCGGATAGAATGGCTGGGGATTTAAACGATGCTGTTGTTGATCGACTTCTAATGAAAATGGGGGAGGTCTTAAGAACATATCTTGCTCCAATTGAGACTTGATTGACACACATAGAAAAACAGCTCACAGACTTAAATGCTCCTAAAAGAATTGCATCAAACCCTGCAGTATCCCAGATAGGGGGCAATAAACCGAGTAATACTAAACCAGCAGGCGCGTCAGAAATGAGAACCACGGCGCCAGTACCTGCTGTGAGCCTGAAAACACCAACCGCCTCAGTAAAAAAGATTTCAGATAAACCCTTGGGCCCAGTGGTACACACAAGGCGGGAGGAGAATAAACCTAATGCCCCTACACCACACCTAAATAGGGACCGGAACACGGGCATTGTAGAGGGTAGACACGCTGCCAATTTGCCTCCTGAGGCGAGTCCATTTGTGGTGGTTATGACCGGGGTCCCTGAGTTGGCAGAACTTATAGAAGAATCTATCTGGTCATTAATGAATAAAGTCCAACATTGGCTAAACATAAATCGTCCACTACCATTACACAGGTCAAGTAGGATTTTAATGGTGCGCAGGGTGCCTTGGGTAGGGCATGAAAGAAAATCCACTCAGGGAGACTGCATCTTGGTCAATTTTGAGGACCCCCGTACGGTTGACCATATTTGTTCGTGGAGTCCCCATCAGAATAGCGAAGGAATAGAAACTAGAAGACTTTCCTTCTTCTATCCATCAAGTCAAGTCAAGTCAAAATTTGTATAGCGCACTACTCACCCAGAGGGTCTCAAGGCGCTTGAGGGAGGGGGTTCGCTATTTATCAAACAGCCATGTTTTGAGTTGTTTTCTGAAGGAGAGGTGGTTCTGTGTAAGGCGGAGGTGGGTGGGAAGAGAATTCCAGGTTTTGACTTCTAAGTAGGAGAATGATCTTCCTCCCATGGTGGCTCTTCGGATGCATGGGATCGCGCCGAGGGCTTGATTGGACGATCGTAGATGGCGGGTGGGGGTGTAGAAGGTTAGGCGCGTGTTGAGGTAACTGGGTCCTAGGTCGTAGAGGGCCTTGTGTGCGTGGGTGAGGAGACGGAACTTTATTCTCTTGTTGACGGGGAGCCAGTGAAGGTCTCTCAAGTGACCGGAAATGTGGTTGTGGCGTGGTATATCTAGGATGAGTCGGGCGGAGGCGTTCTGAATGCGTTGGAGTTTTTTCTGTAATTTGGCTGTGGTTCCGGCATAGAGGGTGTTTCCGTAGTCCAGTCGGCTTGTGACAAGTGCTTGGGTGACCGTCTTTCTTGTTTCGGTGGGGATCCATCGGAAGATCTTTCGGAGCATGCGTAAGATGTTAAAGCAAGATGATGAGACGGCGTTGACTTGTCTGGTCATTGAGAGGGAGGAGTCTAGTATGAATCCTAGGTTGCGAGCATGGTCCGTAGGTTTGGGCGCGCTGCCTAGGGCCGGAGGCCACCATGAGTCGTTCCATGCAGAGGGGGATGATCCAAGGATGAGGACTTCCGTCTTGTCTGAATTCAGTTTTAGGCGGCTGTTCTTCATCCACTCGGCTATGTCTTTCATCCCTTCGTGTAGGTTGGTTTTGGCGGTGTTTGGGTCTTTGGTGAGGGAGAGGATCAGCTGTGTGTCGTCAGCATAGGAGATAATGTTAAGGTTGTGCTGGCGTGCGATGGATGCGAGGGGGCTCATGTAGACGTTGAAGAGGGTGGGGCTGAGGGATGATCCTTGTGGTACTCCACAGATGACTTCGGAGGCCTCTGACCTGAAGGGGGGGAGGCAGACTCTTTGGGTTCTTCCAGCGAGGAACGAGATGATCCAGTCCAATGCTTTTTCTTGTATCCCGACGTTGCTGAGGCGTTGTATGAGGGTGCTATGGCAGACCGTGTCAAACGCTGCTGAGAGGTCCAGGAGGATGAGGGCAGGATGAGGGCAGCTGTTTCCCCGTTGTCGAGTAGTGTTCGGATGTGTGGCTGCAATGAGGACGGTCTCGGTGCTGTGTTTTGCTCGGAAGCCGGATTGTGTGGGGTCGAGGGAGCCATTAGACTCGAGGAAGGCGGCGAGCTGGTTGTTGACGGTCTTCTCTATGACTTTGGCAGGGAATGGGAGGAGCGAGATGGGGCGGTAGTTCTTAAGTTCGGTGGGGTCTGCTGTAGGTTTCTTCAGGAGGGCACTGAGTTCGGCATGTTTCCAGCTTTCCGGAAAGGTAGCGGTGTTGAAGGAGCAGTTGATGATGTCCCGGAGTTGGGGTGCAATGACGGAGACGGCCTTGTTGAAGATGTGGTGGGGGCATGGATCGGTTGGTGCTCCGGAGTGGATGGAATTCATCAAGCGGATGGTGTCTTCGGTGCTGATTGGGGTCCAGGCGCAAAGGGTGGTGGTGGGGGGCTTCAGTTCGGTGGTGAGGGGAGTGGATTGTTCGCCGAAGCTGTTATGTATGTCAGCGATCTTGCTGTGGAGGAACGAGGCTAGAGAGTCGCAGAGTTCTTGAGAGGGGGTGATGTCGTTGGTGCCGGCGCTGGGGTTGGTAAGCTCTTTGACGATGCTGAAAAGTTCCTTGCTGTTGTGGGCGTTGTTTTCAAGTCGATCCTTGAATGCTGATTTCTTGGTGGATCGGATCAGCTGGTGGTGTTTGCGGGTGGCGTCCTTGAGGGCGGTCATGTTGTTTGTGGTTGGGTTTTTTCGCCAGGCTTTCTCGAGGGTGCGGCAGTTTTTTTGGGAGTTTTTGAGGTCGTCATTGAACCAGGTGGCTTTTTTGTTTCCGGCTTGTTGTGGTGGTTTTTCACGGGTGCTAATTCGTCAGCGCAGCGGGTGATCCATTGTGCGAGATTGATGGCTGCATGCTTTGGGTCCGATGATCTGGTGGGAGGGATTTGGTTTAGCGCTGTAGTGAGCTGGTCGGTGGTAATTTTGTTCCAGTTTCTGTGGGGTACTTGTTGTGGGTGGTGGTATGTCGTGTTTTTTCAGAAGTTGAAGTGGACGCAGCTGTGGTCCGTCCAGTGGAGTCCTGTGGCGTGATTGAAAGAGATGTGCTTGCTGGAGGAGAAGATTGCGTTGAGCGTGTGTCCGGCGTAATGGGCGGAGGTGTTTACCAGTTGTTTGAGTCCGAGATTGGCGAGGTTGTCCAGAAGGGTGGTGGTGTTGCTATCGTTGTTCTTTTCCATGTGGAAGTTGAGGTCCCCTAGGAGAATGTCGTCCTCGGAGGAGAGGGCGTGTGGGCTGATAAAGTCAGTGATATCTTCGCTGAATTGTGTGCGGGGTCCTGGGGGTCTGTAGACGAGGGTGCTTCTAAGTGTAGTCTTGGGGTCGGTGTGAATCTGGAAGTGGAGATGTTCGGCAGCTGTGAGGGTGTCGTCAGCGTTGGTCGTGATGCGGATGGAGTTCTTGTGGACGATGGCGATGCCTCCTCCTGTTTGGTTGATGCGGTCCCTTCGGATGATCTTGTAACCGTCCGGGATGGCTATGGCGATGTCGGGCGCTGATGAGGCGTTCATCCAGGTTTCCGTGAGAAAGGCGACGTCCGGAGTCGTGGTGTCAAGTAGGTTCCATAGTTCAATGGCGTGTTTGTGGATCGAGCGGGTGTTGAGCAGGATGCACTTCAGGTGGTTGTTGTTTGCGCTCTGTTTGGTGTTATTGGTTGTAGTATGGGATCTGATGCAGCTGAACTTGCAGGATTGGCAGGTGAAGGGTCCATGGGCGCGTCCTGGGCCGGCTTGGTGGCAGTCTGGGAGTCGGCCGGTGTTGAATGCAGTGAGGGTTGCGGCGTCGTACGTAAGGCGAATATGGTCCCAGACTATGCAGGGAACTGGCGGAAAGTAGGACACCAGGACTGGGGCGGCGTTTTGGGAACCTGGGGAGCTAACACTACCAGGAACCAAGTATATAGGGACAGCTGGAGGGGTGCCCCAACTGCTACCAGGTTCAGTTGCCTGGAGATGGTAGACTGACTGACACCGTTTAACAACACTATAAAAGGGCGTCGGAAGGGGCCTTGTAAACGAATCAGGAAAACTAACCCAATGGCTCACCATAATATTAAAACATCACTTATGAACAGTGGCAAAGATGCTGCTACCTCACCTATTCGAAAGTGTCCAATAGTACAGGAGAGAGATGGATTGGAGGTTATAGATTGCATAAGTACTGTAGGAGATGTAGAAAGCCTATTAAATCAGTCGAGGAGCGTAAATGAGTCAAATAGGAGTGGAGGGGACACACTGGAACCTGCCTTACGGGTAAAAGATACTGTAGACTTCAGGAAATCTGACTCAATGACGCAAAAGGTCGAACTAAGGGACAAAATGACCCTGCTATCTTGGAACATAGCGGGTTTGTCAAGTAAAGTAAAGGACCCTACTTTCCTAACTTTCATTGATAACTTTAATTTAATTTGTCTTCAGGAATGCTGGGACCTGGATGAGCCCCATATAAATGGTTTTCGAACCTTTTTCGTTGCAGCACAGCAAACTAACAGGGGAAGGTGCTCTGGAGGGCTGTGCACCTTCATATCTAATACAGCTAACCTGACTGTTACATGCTTAACAGCCGGGGGAAATAGTTTCTACCAGGTTTTTTTTACTTAAGGCGGGATGTGATCAGTTTTTTATCCTTATTAATCTGTATAATAATATTCCAAAGGCCGACCAAAGAAAGGTAATGGAAGAATTATTTAATCTTCTACACAATGGAACAGGACCAGAACTTAGGGAGAGGTGTATAATAATAACGGGTGACTTTAATTGTCATCTTTGTCCTTTTAGTAACCTACACATATGTGGAATGGTTAACCTTAAGGGCGATCCCTGTACCCACTTCGAGCATTCCATGCTCGGAAATGTATTAAATAATTTATTATTTGAGTGGGACTTGGGATTCGCAAATGAGCTCTGTAATCCTCAGGTCGATTTTAGTCCGACGTTCAATGGCCGGGGTCTATCATCTGTTATAGACTATACTCTGGTTACGGCTAGCTACTTTAGCAGTGTCTTATCGTTTAAAACAGAAGACATTGCATTAAGTGACCACTTTCCGATTAGTTGAACTTATGATACTGGGTTGAGTAATAAACAGATCTCTAATGTGGCAGAAAACCTATATCATCATGGGATTACCCTGTCCAGAACTAACGGTTACAGAATAATATGGAATAAGGTTAATCCCATTAACTTTTTGCAAAATCTGGCCACGGACCAGCTAAAAGAATTTATGATCTGTCTTGAGGAAAATTCTGATCCAAGTTTGGTCATAGCAGCTTTCCACAAGATTAGTGAACAGATCAGCAGTAAGTTAATAGGCACCATACGGGAAGGGGAGAGACACATGTTAGAGGGCTGGTTTAATTCTGAGTGTAGCAAAGCCCACTCCTCATTATTGCAAGCCCTTAAAAGAGTGCCCAAAAATATGTCAGAAGTTAGGTCCAGTAGGGCATTTTATAAAACTGCCTTAAAAAGGCGGAAACATGAATTAAAGGTGGCCGCCTGGGAAGCTTTATATAAGGCATGTTTCCTGAAACATAATATTGCCTTTTGGCAAGCGGTCAATGCCCCCTTTTTTATTAAAAGGAAAACGGATCAAGTAGAGGTTGCCATAGACGAGACTGTCTGGGTTAATCACTTCACTGAACTATATAAGGAAGACGTGCTAGTCAGAGTAGAGAGCCTATGTCATCTGTTACCTACGGAACCAGCCGCCTCGGACCCCTTCCCTCTGGAGATAGCCTTTTCCCTAACAGAAGTGGAACTGGCAATCGCTGAAAGCTCAAACAATAAGGCTCCTGGCCCGGGTGGAGTTCCAATAGATATATTTAAGGATAATAGTACCTTATGGGCCCCGCTCCTGACAAATGTGCTTAATAGCTGTAATATTATAGGATTTCCATCAACTTGGCAGGAAGCAGTAGTAGTGCCAATATTTAAAAAGGGTGATCGAAACGACCCCAAATGCTACAGGACTATTTCCTTACTTGACTCTATGATGAAAGTGGCAGGCAGAATTATCTTAAATAGATTACAAACATAGGCGGAGGAAGAGGGTGCTCTTTCCAAATTTCAGTATGGTTCAAGGCAGGTATAGGCACGGTTGAACAAAGTTTAAATCTGGCGATGTTAGTAGGAAAATACATGGTGGCAAAAAAGGGGAATTTGTTCATGACATTTGTAGACCTTAGTTCAGCTTTCGACTGTTTAAGTCATGAAGTTTTATGGGGCACTTTAGCTGACCTTGGCATTGATCACAATATTTTAAACTTTCTTAAAGAATTGTATAAAGGGGCAGGGGCCAAGGTACGTTTCGGTAAGAGAGGCGAATGCACAACTAAATTTCCAATAAAAAAAGGTGTTCGTCAGGGCTGCATTCTGGCACCCTTTCTTTTCAATTTGTATATTAATAATGTGGCTGATCATCTAACAAATTTAGAGGTGGATTACCCCCAAATTGATGGTGCTGCAGTACCAATTTTATTATACGCAGATGATGCGGTTATAATGGCGAGAACCCAAGTTGGTCTTCAGAAAGCATTAACCAGCTTCTCAGATTACATGGGATCTAGGGGATTAAAGATCAACATTGGGAAAACCTTTACCATGTGCTGCTCATCTAAAAAAATGGTATCATGCAACACCTTTTTAGAACGGTCAAAGATAGGTTTAACTAGCACCTTTTCATACCTGGGAATTGTTTTCAACAATAGAGGTACCTGGAGTACTGCGATTACTACTAGGAATCTAGCCTTTACTCGTGCTATTGGCGCAGTCAGACAGTTTGCCAACAAGCTGGGGGGAAGGCCTGTACGCATTCTGCAGGATATTTACAAAGCTAAATGTATATCAACTGCAGTATACGGGGCAGGTATCTGGGGCATTTCAGACTGCCAGGCGATCCAAACAAGTGAAAACGCTTTCCTGCGCTACCTGTTAGCTGTCCCCAAATCCACCCCCACTTATGTCTGCCATAGAGAACTCGCGATGGTCTATATTTCAGATGTAATTAGGACTAGTCCAATTCTGCTCTGGCACAAGATATGGACTTCGCTTGCTACAGAGTTCAACAGGTCCATCCTGCAGGACTGTATCAAACATGAGGGGTCAAAAAATATACAGTGGCTTCGTTATGTTAAGAATTTCCTAACAGACTTAGGACATCCAGAATTCTTTAGTACACCGTCTTCATTGTCCTCGATCTCCAGAAAAACATTGAAGGAACACTGCTTAGCGTTCTTAGACGACCAACGCTGGAATGTAGAGGGGAAGAAGGTGCCTGTACTTCAACATCAGTTTTTAATTCAGGGCCCTAGTATACAGCTTTATTTGTCCCCTGATCAGTCCAGTTATACTATGATGTTATTAGCACGACTGAGAACCGGCAGCTTTTTTTGGCTTGTTACTTTTCCAGCCATTAATGACTGGTCAAATACCTTAATTAACTGCCCATGCGATGACACTTCCTCACAATCTTTAATACATTGTATTTTATTCTGTAAATATTATATTTGGAGCAGGAAAAGGTATTTGTTGCCATTGCTGAAAATTTGGGGTGTAAGACAGTGTAGAGCAGCCTTGTTTAAAATCCAACAATTACAAGATGAAATGACAATAAGTACGGTATCTCTGTTCCTAAAATCTACCATTAGATATAGAGCGACCATGCGTTAGTCATATGTTTTTAACTGAATTGATTTCATCTGAAGTTATTGTATTTAAAGTGAATTGATGTGAGATGTCGTTGCATCTATTGTATTTTCTTAGATTTTCCCAGAATATGTATGAAAAGTGTTTTTCTTTTTTATTATTATGTTTAAATTATTTTATGCTTGTATTGTTATGTGCTTTTATGGTTCTCTATATTGAAACCGAATAAAGCTATCTTTTGACTTTGACTTTGATCTCCATGAAGCGGATCCAGGTCAGTTTGGTACAGATTCTTGTGTCAACCACGCCCTGTAATCCTCTAAAATGGAATCCAGCTTGCCAGATTGCTCAGCCTCTCCAGGTGATGACGCATCTCACATTACGTGTTTGCTTCACTTTGTCCATTCAGCCATCCCATCTGGCAAGTCGGGCAGATGCCACTTCTGTACTGCATGAATTTTCTAATGCCTGTGGTCCAGGCAGTGGAGACCTTCATTTCAGTTACCAATGTGGCGTTCACCAAACTGGTCAACAGCAGACACAGCAGCAGTCATGTCTCTGCTTATCCATCCAGGGTAGTGGGGCTCCCTCCTCACTCGCTCCCACATCAGCAGTGGACTCTGCTGGGGTATCGCACTTGTGAGGTTCAGATGAGCTTTTGCTCAGCTGAAATCCTTGGGTCATTTTCTAGTCTGTCACAGTGCCCTCCTTCTGAGCCGACCGGCACTCCGGGTTCAGCTTTTACTGCAAGCTGACCAGAGTGGTCTTCAAGTGGTCAGACCTCACAATTGATTTTATTGCCAATCTATACGCTGGAGATGTGACAATGATTTCTGCAGTCTGGGAGGTTGTGTCTCTAATATACTATACTCTAGTAAGTAAGTACTTCTAACAACTACTGGAGGACCCAGGGTTGCCTATTCTCAGTTTGTTGTATGTTGGGTCTCATACACCTTCTCTGGGGCCTCAACCACTCTTTCTGTTCCCCTATTAATATCTCCCCTAATTTTGGGGGTCTGTTCTGGGGGTTAGGGCTGAACCTTATCCATTATCTCACATTTCACTAAAGGGCTAACACAGGCCAGCTCTGCCATGGAGGCTCCCAGTCTTAACCGCTTTCTGCAGAGGGCTCCATCAGGGCTGCACGGCTGTCCCACTGATGGTTCTCCTGGCTCTTCCTTACCAGACCCCAGCATTGATGCACCTGTTCAATGGAGGTGTCTCCTCCTGGGCTGCCACAGGTCTCGGTCCCTTCGGCAGAGCAACCTCCCCACACAGCCACTACGCTGGGTCCAGATACTCACCCGTCAGCCTATTCTGTTGAAGAGCAGGGCACTATTGGCAGACCCTTAGTAATTGGTCATTAGTTCCCTTCACTGTTCCACCAACAGTGGTGCAGCCTAAGAATGGAATCGGGAATTTTCAGGATACAGGGCGGCCATAGGATGAGCTGTGAGACACGTCTCACTCAAATCAGTCGCTAACCTGACCCCCGAACCACAAGATCACCGAAGACTTGTAACTAATTTCCACCCAACTGTGCCTGAACGTCAGGCTTTATTTCACCGCTTGTAATTTTGGATACATATAGTAAATACAAAGGATGCTGGGTAGTTTTAAACACTTTTTCACAAAATGTAATAAAGTGTTGTACTATTGGAGAAATGGCAAGGAGAATATTTAATGGTAACTGGCCTCTCAGTTGACTTAAATCATAAAGAAATTCTCTTCAGTTGCTAGAACCTAATAGGTGCTAAACCTGGCTGGAGGGCAAAAGCAATTTGGAAGAAGTGGCAATCTACCTTTTAAAAAGTACCATTGGAGATTGGGCAATGTCAACAACGGAGAAAATATATATTGAGGTAAATCCAGACTATACTAGTTGCCTTTTCAAGCACCCTACTGTCAGTGTCTTGAGCTTGTTCAAGATCATAGGAAAAATGTTGTTTTGCAATAATGCTCACCATCATCAGACTGTGCACACAGTAAGTCCAAGAACACCACTGGTACACTTGTGGTTCTGGTTAATCACGTCCATTCGAAAATTTTAATGTTAATACAAATTATGGTTGCTAGATGAAGAATAGAGCCTGCCTATAGAAGACAACTTCATAACTTCATCCCCCTCCTCTCCCGGAGGATGCACAGACTCTAATTTGTGGTGGAATATGGCCAAGTCGTTGAACGACAAGCCGAGCTTCCCTTCTAGATAAGGACCCTGTCGGACTTTCGCTGATCACTTTCAATTGCTGGTCTGTGCCACTTTCTCTCCAGTGTCCGCTGTGGCTTCTTGTGGGATAGGAAAACTAATGAAAATTAGGATTTTGGGAAGGTACCTAGGGTCATTTCCTTAACTTCCTTCAAAGTACAGGCAATACAACATCTAAGAAATACGTGGTGTCTTTAAAGAGAGGAAATGTCAGAGTATGAACCTGCATTTCTTCGCCAATTAAGGGCAGAGATCTCCATGCACACACACCACCAGAAGTCAGGGCACGCTTCCACCAAGCATACACACCATGAGCTGTAAATGCACACTTTCACCAGGCACGCACACCATCTGTCGTCAGTGCACGCTTTCACCAGACACAAACACCATCAGCTGTCAGTGCTCGCTTTCACCAGGCACACACACCACCAGCCATCAGTGCACGCTTTCAACAGGCACACACACACCAAGTGCCGTCAGTGCACGCTTACACCAGGCATACACACCACCGGCTGCCAGTGCACACTTTCACCAGGCACAGACACCATCAGTCGTCAGTGCACGCTTTCACTGGGCACAAACACCACCAGCGGTCAGTGCATGCTTTCAACAGGCACACACCACCAGCGTCAGTGCACGCTTTCACCAGGCACACACCATCATCCGTCAGTGCATGCTTCCACCTGGCACACACACCACCAGCCGGCAATGCACACTTCCACCAGACACACATACCACGAGCTGGCATTGCACGCTTCCACCAGGCACACACACCACCAGCCATCAGTGCCCGCATCAATTGTTAACGCATCCACAGTTAACTATTGTAGCAACCGAAGTATGGCGCACTTTACTTTTAAACATATTCAACTAAAGCGCAGCATGCCACCATTGCTACAAAAATAAATACACATTTTTTGGCCTACCATTTATAGACTTTTGTTCCAATTGGTGTTGCAATATTTAGCAATGCCAATAGCTCAAACTTAATTAATGCAAGACCTATTGCAGTGCAAATGCTTGTTCTCCAGTGTTCCAAATGTGAGCATGAGGAAACGCTGGCACTGACGGCTGGTATGCAAAGCTACCCACATGGAGTGTAAGGAAATAGGTTCCCTGTACCTTAATGACTGGGACAGGGCAACACAAGAGTAACCAAAGGGCAACTTTCAGGCTTCGACAGCTGTGTAATGAAGCCTCCCACCAGCCTACATGTTAGATGTGCTTTGAGGTACACATGATCCACAGCTTTGTAGAATGTTACTTATAATCCTAGAATGTGAAGCTTGTACAACCCTTCATATGAGGGCTGGTACTGCATCCTAAAACCATATAAAGTACTCTGGAAACGGGCTAAAATCCTGCCGCTGCTGAAGAAGCCTACGGCGGATCCTTTATCAGCATCCAACTACAGACCCATATCGCGCCTGCCTTTCTTCGCTAAAACAATTGAAAAATATGTGAACTCTGTCACTACTGAATTCATTGAAATGAATAACCTCCTCCACACAAGCCAATCAGGATTCCGCACTAATTTTAGCACGGAAACAGCCCTCCTTGAGATCTCGGAATCCATCAAAGAGACTCTTGAGTCAGTCGGGAGAGTGGCTTTAATATTGTTAGATCTATCAGCCGCTTTTGACACTGTGCCCCATGACAGACTCCTACAGAGTCTGAGAGACTACGGAGTGGGGGGCACGGTGTTGAAATGGTTCTCCTCCTTTCTGGGGGATAGCAGGTAGGAAGTCTGGAACCCACCCTTTTCCAACCCTCATGCCTCCTATGAAGGTCGGTGTACCACAAGGATCTATTTTAAGTCCACTACTGTTTAATCTATATATGGCTCCCCTCGCCCCCTTGGGTGAAGAGGCGGGAGCCATAATTATATCCTATGCTGATGATACCCAGCTATTGTTCACCTGTAAAAAGAGAGAGGTTTTTGACGGTGAGAAAATTAATAACTGTCTGAGAAAGGTCTTTTCCTGGTTGAGCTACAACCAGCTTCAGTGTAATTCCGCAAAGTCGGAAGTGATTCTCTTTGAGGCTTTTGACCCGGATGCCTGGAGGCAGTGGTGGCCGACTGATCTGTCCCCTCTGCAGACCTCCGTGGGAGTAGCCAGAAATTTGGGGGTAAAAATGGACGACTCTCTGGACATGAAGAAGCAAGTTCAATCAGTAGCAGGAACCTGCTATGGAACTTTGAAAATGCTCCAGAAATGTTTACCTCTTCTGTCACTCTTCCATAGAAGGACAGTGGTCCCAGCTATCATTAACTCAAGACTGGACTACCCTAATGTCCTTTATTTGGGTCTCCCGGAATGTCTACTAAGCAAACTCCAGGTGGTGCAGAATGCTGCAGCTAGAGCCATTCTCATGCTGGGCCATAGAGCCCACATCTCCCTGCATCTCAAGAACTTACACTGGCTTCCCATCCGCCGCAGAATTCAGTTCAAGGCCTGACATTGGCCTTCAAAGCTTTGCATGGCACCGGTGCCCACTACATCAGGAGAAGAGTGAGCTTTTACTCGCCCGGTAGAGTTTTAAGATCATCCCATCAACATATGATGAGTGTGCCTAAATTTGCACGCTCCCACAGAGGGGGTCGCTCCTTTCAAGTTCAGGTAGCACACACGTGGAACAAACTCCCTACCACAATCAGGCAACTGTCTGACATCTGGCTTTTTACGAAGCAACTCAAAGCTTGGTTGTTTCAGCAGTAACTTTTTCTCTCCCCCTGTGTGCTGGTTCTTTCTTTCCATAAAAACATTTTGCTTCCGCTGGCGTGGGACACCCTATTTGAGTAGCTGTGCGCTTTACAAATAAGCTATAACATAACATAACTCTAGAAAACCTCAATACATAAATCAGAATAAATATAATTCCAGATGATGCTTCCTGATGTTCCCATCCAGCACTTGCATGACCATTCTTTGCCCTGAAATATCTACCACAGTTTACAAACATACTGATCAGTTTGGTAGCCGCTATATCAAAGGGCCATTAGATGCCCTCCTGCTGTTACAGGGCTTTACTTGTCTTATGGGGAACTTGCTGATAGTCAATAGCTTAGTGAGGGACATTCTTGAGAAGGCAGACAGTAGGGAGCACTGTAATGCCTGACTAAAGGACAAGAAACACCCTGGCACACAGATGAAAAGTGCCTACAGCTGTTTGTGTCTGCATAGCATTCAAGTGCTTGGCTCTGTTGTGTGCATTGCCAATATAAATGCTATGCATTAAAAATGTTGGTGTTTTGCGGCCTCTAATTACATGTATGCAACAGTCTGTGTTATCCAGCACAATTACTGTAAATTGCCTGGGGCGCATCAACTGAAAACATAAATAAAAACTCAACTAAAATACAAAAACCTACTCTTGCTTCAGGAGGAGGGATGGGGGGTGGGGGGGCAGCCCTGGCTAATACTGTCAAGAAATCGAGACTATATGCCTATTCTACTACCCCGTCCGCTGATGCTGCTGTGAAGTAACACCACACAACAAACGTATGTCATCATATGTTGTCAGATTTACTATACCAGCTGGTCTGTACTCCCATGTTCAGGTTTTTATGTATGGACATCCTATTTCTTACATTAAATTTTGCATCTGGAAGAAAGTAATGGCGCAAATCGCAAAAATAAAGCTCCTACCGGAATATCACATCATAAGACACCCACTGTCAAGAGAGAATGCTGACAAACATTGGGCAGCTGGGTACATCCTTTAGTACATACAAAGACGAGAAACATAGCAGCAGAATATGTGACCATCGATGGTATTAGAAATCACCTAAATTCCACATATAAAGCTACAGGTTAACCTGACAGTAGCTGATACACGAGCATGGAGCACCAAAAGTCCGCCAGACAAAGGGACAATATATGTAGCAGCCATAAAAGCAGCGTAAGACACCGGAACCTGTGAGGTCTGTAGAAGGTGTTGATCCGTAGAGAACCTTTCCAGGAGTGGACTTGCTACCGGTGTTAGGAATTTTGGACTAGGCGAAGGCTGGGGCAGTGGCAAGATTTATGAAGGCGACCCCCTGGACTTGGCAGGGGCGCAGTAATGCAGCCAACTGGTTTTGGTGTTCTGTGTTTGGTCTAGAAAGGAGGTGGGCTGTGCTGGTCTTAGCAGCGCTAACTGGGCGACGTAAATATCCAGCGAGGTGCTTAGTATCAAGAGGTTGTACACTCCATTCTTGCCTCCCCTTTTCATGAATAGGGCACATGTTAATGCCACCAACTGTGCAATTTGTTATTCAGCTGACTTATTTCAGGGTGTGGGCGATGGGGTGGTCTGCTGCTCATGATGCCACACCAATAGGGACAATGATTGGGACCCATGAGGGGCAACTGGGGGGATTAAGGATGCATTCCCCAACTTCAGGAATATCCATCTTACATTTATTACTTTGCCAGATTTGTGACTAAACCAAAGTCTCTTCTCGGTTTGCCATATTAAGATTTTCTGGAAGGAAAGTTCTTTGTGTCTGGTGTAATGAATGTTGATGACCTCTGAATGACTCTTTCTGGGCTACAAAATGTGTTTGGCAGTTCCTATATAAAAGAAGATTGTAAATACAGTGCACTTTAAGCCATGTTCCTTCTGATATTAACCCCTTGGTGTTATCTTTGAGGCAGTGTGTGTGCGCTCCCTTGGTTCCACAGCAGAGATTCTACCCATGTCTGCTCCTGCAGCCACTCACCTCCCCAGAATTATTACAGCGCACAGAGCAATTGGAAGGACACTTAAACCATCATTCGTCCCCGTTGTTGATGGGCATTTTGAAAAATAAAGTTTGAATAACTTCTGTTATGAATCGACGGCTGGTGGCTAACAACTGCAGTACAATAGTCGGTGGCATCCGAGCAGTATCTGAAATAATGCAATCACCATCAAAGCATTTATTAAGAATCAGAGTTTAAGGAGAGGTCCTTTTGCAGATCTTGTTTTCAGTGGCATTAAGCACAGTCTCCCGGAAGACACATCGGGCTAATGAAATCATTAGCCTTTGTGCTCGGAGGCGGATTGTCAATCTCTCTCTGCTAATGGCCATTTCATGGTGAGCAGGGACAGATTAGTGGGACGGGGTTTGTAATTCTCTCTTCCTCCTCCTCCTGCCTACAGAGGTGATTGCAAGACCTTCCCTCCTGTTTACGTCTGCTTTCTCTCCACACTTCCTTTCCTACATTGTTCCTACGTCCTTAGTCAGCCTTTTCGTTCCTTAAATACAAACTTCATTTCTAACCTCTATTCCCCAAGATGTTGCAGTTTCATGAAACTGTATCTAACCAGTAGTTCTGTTAACCAATATGGGCATTTTAAGAATGAAAGGTGTGAGAGAGCGCAAACTGACCTAAATGTATGAGTGCATCACACTTACCTGTAGTAAGCACAAATCATGAGGAGAAATGCCATGAGTGCTAATAGTATCTGCAATTATATTCTGAATGTATAGCTAATGTAGAGATTTAAGTAGAAGTGGAACTAATACAGAAATGTGTGACACTATATGATTTTATTAGATGCGATTATTCCTGAATCCATGTCGTGTAGCTGTTAAAATGTAAGATGGTATGTGGTTAAACGCAGAATGTGGTAGGCCTCAGGGCCAGAGCTAGAAGGGAAAGGGAAGGTGTTTCTTTTCACGACATAGATTGCATTAATGTTTTGGTCATTGTATTAATGGGCCATGATTTATAGATGTGTTTACTGAATAATAGAATAAGAGTATTAACATGCTTTAATTAATGAAGAAGTTGAATGCTATAATTATTATGAGAAATATTGTAGGCCTGAAATGTTTTAACATTGATTTATACGTACATGTCTGGGCCAAGAAATGTTGCGAACCTTTTTGGAAGTCTATGAGAGTTGGGAGCTTGGCTGCAGATGTCTGTCTGCAAGAGAAAAGGGGGAATCCAATTATAAATAATATGAATAGAGGTTTGTTCAGGAGACGGCCCAGACATGGAGGAGGGTTCCGGAATGTTTAAGGGGTATCAGCGGGCCGGAGAAGAGTCTGAGAAGCAAGGTCAACTCCAACGTATGAGGCCCAATACAAAGCATCATGGAAAAAGCCAGAAGCTACACCACGTGAGAGGCGTTTCACGAGGGCGTCTCAAATGTTGTTGACTGTTTTGTATTAGGGACAGCACCCCTGGGTGGAGTTAGAGCAGATACCTGAGGACCCTTTAGAGAGCGGATGGGTAGGCAGAGAGGGGTCATGACTGGAGAACTATAGGTTTTCACCAAGAGACTTAGAGTGAGTGACTTCCCTTGGGGGTCATTCACGGCTGACACCTTTGTTAGGTTGGGATTTGGTTAAGTAGGGATACCATCTAGAGCAGGGTAGGGACAGCCTAACCTGTGCGTTTTCCTCCAACTTAAATGAAGGAGAGATATGCGTCAATGCTGATAGCTTTATTATTCTTAGAACTTGTGTTAGTAATTTCCGTTGCTCGTCTGAGGGCTTTCAGAGAGCACATGTATGTAGTTGGACCTGTGTATCTCGTGAATCTCATTCTGAGATGCCTGTATTTGCAGCTTATCATATCCTTACAATAAACTTTTGAAAGCTAGAAGTTGTTTGTGATCTTTGGGAGCAGAGTCCTTTAGTGGGTGAACTGGCTTGGAACCAGATGCACTTTCTTCCTCAAAGACAGGCAACAAAGGTTCAGTCGACCAGATCGAGGTTTAGGTCAATAGTGATAAGGTATCGATCAAAATCTCGCCCTTCCAGTTGGTAGCTATAGAGGATGGTTGCCTTCTTGAGGACGGTGACCTAGGCCAGGTTAGCTTACCCCAAGGCCCCTAGAGATCGATGATCGGAAGAACCGCCCGCTGAAGAAGATCCGGATGACGTGAGACAGAAAAAGCAGCAGTATCGGTCGAGAGTGAGTATAAAGGGTCATGCGTGTTAGATTGCGGTGTTTTTGTATTGTATCTATGTTGTAATGTCTGGCGGAGTCGAATGTCTGTAGAGTGACTGTGGAACAGGTTGTGAGCGCGCGCAACCGGTGGAAATCTTAAGTTCAAGGAGAGCTTAAGTGGTTCGGGTGTATCGGACACCCAGAGTAATTGTTAACTAGTGTGAAGGGGGTCATGAGGTACCATTGATCACCCGAAAGACCGAGATAGGGGGAACGTAAGAGTGAGTGCGTGAGTAACGGACGCTGGTCGGAGGTTACTGTGTGTGTAAGCAACCTATCAGAGAGACGATAGACATTTCGTCAGTTGTGTTGACAATTACATATAGACTGTGGACGTACAGTCGAGGGAAGTGACCGCTTGGTCGGAAGTAGTCATTTTTCGGTGTATGAATGGGACGCATGCATGACCGGGAGACAAGTTGAGAAAGGAGGGGTGCTGCTGCGAAGCGGAGAAAAGTGACGTCAGGAAGTGTCGCGACGTGATTGGCCGACCGGAGAAAGACCGCGCTGTGATAGGCCAGCTAGCAAAGACGTCAGAAAGGGTCGCGACGTGATTGGCCGACCGGAGAAAGACCGCGCTGCGATAGGCCAAGTTAGCAAAGCCGCGACAGGATTGGTGGATTGTCATCAGGAAGTCAACAGAGTAGCGAGGCTGGATATTGTGCGCATAATTATGAAGTGTTTTAAATGGCTGAGAGCGGTGTTTAAAAAAGAGAAGCGGGGATCGTATGAAGGGGAAGAAGCCCCGCCGGAGGGTACGCCGGCTCGTTACATGGCAGTGAATGTTGGGTTGCATACGATCCTTTGGATATCAGAGTGGAGTAAGATTACGGAAGGAAATGAGGAACTGACGTTCCCGAAGTACGGGACGTTCAGATTAGAGGTGTTACATCGATTAAAATCAGTCATGACCTCAATGAGACCCTTGCCTAGACCGACCCAGTTTGAAGCCCTTGATGCATGGATTAGGGCAGCGCATGAAAAGAATATGAACAGACGACAAGAAAGGGTGAAACGATCGGTAAGGGCAGTGCAGGATGCCAGGTGGGATGCGGATGCTAAAAGATGGAGAGTGCATAACATGGAAGTCAATAAACTGTACCCAGTGTTAGAGGTGCCCGGTAATAAAAGCCCCCTAGAAGAAGATGATGAGAGCGAAACAGAGGATAGCCTGATAAACAGATTATTGACAGACAGGCCACCCCCGTATAATAGAGCAGGGGGAGAGGTCGAGCATAGTGAAGGAGAAAAGGGGGGCAATGCAGGAGAGCATGGACCGCTTCCCAGTTCAGAGTGGGATCCTGAGGCAAAGAAAGAGCTGTCCCAGCCTAGTCAGGTGCAACAGGTAGTCGGGAGGTTTGTGGTACAAAGAGCGCCGGAAACGGAGAGCGCCACATCCTACGCATTACCGGATGCACTACAGGTACCTGTTACCATAGGTCCTATAATATCGATATATGACCAAGAGAGAGCAAGAGGGGAAGAACGGGTACGGAAGGATAGAGAAAGAGCAGGGACGGCAAGGAGGAACGATACGATTAATTCCCCAAGTCAGATGCCGATACCAAGAGAGTGGAGCACCCCGATGCACACAGCAGGGGATCCAGGAGGGGATCCTGGGGGCCCTAGATGGCCAGTGGATCTGAGGGGATCTGGACGAAAATCCTTTCAAGAGCTAAATGAGTACATGAAGAAGTGGGATGAGGCAGTGGAGGCTCACAAGAGCATCATAGCTGCAGAAGCTGAAAGGGAAAGTCAGGACAGCAGAGCTCGGACTCACTGCGGGGCTGGGGAGAGCAGCCCGGAGTGGGACTGTAGAGAGAGAGATAGTAGGGGAGTCACCCATTGGGCCCGGAGTGGAGATAGAATAGACCTGGAAAACGGGGGCCCCGGGAGTGGAAGGGTGGCGCGCCCAATACTCAGTGAAGGGGAGAGGAGAGCGCAAGAGTACAGAAACAGCTTTAAGTGTCCACACTGTGTGCCCGGCACCAGAGAACTGAATGGGAGTTGTGAGAGGTCGCACCATAGTCCCTGTGATGACGGGAATGAGCGCACCCCAGGGAATATGGGGAACCAGGAAGGATCGTATCGGATACTGAGTGATACTAGGCAAAGGGAGAGTAGCGACCAGAGGGAAATTAACAGAGAGGCGTGCGGTGAAAGGAGAGAAGAAGAAGAGAATGGGCAGAGCAAGAGTGGGGGTAACAGGCCCGTGTTCCATCACCTTCCAAGATTGGATGGCCGAGCATGGGACCTGGAGAGATGGGAGCAAGGGAGAGCACCCATTAACTCTCCCGAGCCCAAACGTAGAGCTCGGAGTTGGGATGGTAGGGAGACCAGTGAGCCCCCTTCGAAAGACATATTGCGAGCTGAGATAAAAGCCAAGAGACTCGATGTCGCCAGCTTAAGGTCAGACCTGGATGACATGGTAGATGGTACCCTGCCTTTAGAAAGAATGGAAATGTATGAGCAAGATGAAATACTGTATATGGCCAAGGACATTACTCGAAAAGCGAGAGCAATCCATGAGAAGTTAGTCGAACTAGCAGGCAAATATATGGTGGACCTGTCAAGAACCAAAGCATTACAGGGTAACCACAGGTTACATTACACAGATCGAGACCTAGATGAGAGGAGAACGATTGGGCTGAAAACGCACATAAGGGAACTGATCGCTGGAATAAGGACATGGAGGGCTCTAGATAAGTGGGAAGAGAGGTGGTCCAAGAAAGGGACCGTCAGGAGAAGCACGCTTGGTATGACACCAGGAGGGCTGCAGGGAATAGAAGCATACCCTTTGCGTGAAGTCGCAAATGGGAACTATGTGCATGTCCCTTGGAGTAGGGGAGATTTAGCTGCTTTTACCACCTCCTTCCCCAAATTGCGGGAAAACCCAGTGGAGTGGTACAAGCAAGTCGAGAGATTTGTAAAAATCTCAAAGGTCCTATGGATAGATCTGAACACGCTGTTTGACATTGTAGTACCAGGAGATCTGTGGACAGCATGCAAGGTTAGTGCTGAGTGGCCCACAACGGAGCCAGAGAGAGATGCTAAGACTAATGGGCCGTCCGAGATTGTGATGGCAAAATTCGAGAGAGTGATGACTTGGCTGAAAGAGAAAGTGCCAATGCAAGACATAGATTGGGTCAGAATAGACCGAACCAGACAGGAACCTAAAGAGACAGTCCACGAATATTACGAGAGATTGCTGAAGGCGTTTAAACAGTATAGCGGCTTGGATGTAATGGATCCAAAAGACATAGGGCAATTCGTGTCCAAGTTCGTCCTGGGACTGAGACCGGATATTAGTTTAATGATTCAGCAACACTCGATTTGTTGGCAAAGTAAACCCCTAGACGAAATACTGAGATATGCCAGGTACTGCTGTGATGAGATAGACTCCAAGGCTAAGAAACTAAAAGAAAAGTTGATGGTGGTACAGATGCAGGCAGCAGGGAAGGGGGGACAGCAGCAACAGCAGCAAGGAACAGGTACAGGAGGAAAGAAGCAGTACAGTCAGAACAAGGGCAATGAGGAGAGTTCCACCTTCAGACCCAGATTAGACATAGCTGCCTTGAAGAAAACGACTAGGTGCCACCAGTGTAACGAGGTGGGGCATTGGAAACGCGAGTGTCCCTACAATGTAGAGATAGGAGAACAAGAGATAGAGGAGGAAGAGGTCCAGAGCGCGCCTACAAGAGGGGTGATGCCATACCAGGGAAAGGTGCTCAAAGGGGGGGGGGCTCCTCCCCGAGCCCAGTTTCCGCAACCTCCCCGAGTAGGGACTATGGGTAAGACCTATAGACAGATGCCCCTGTTTGTAGAAGGAGAAGAGTGCTATTATGTGGACCCATTAACCGGACAGAGAGTGGAAAGAGAAGACTGCACCCTCGGGGCAGCCTTGGAGGTGGACCAGAGGGGACCCTATGTTGAAGCGGAAGTAGCAGGGTGCCCCACGACATTTCTGGTGGACACAGGAGCCACTAGATCCACGATCAGATCAGCTGCAGTTCCAGACCTGCCCATGTCTGGAGAGACCATACAAGTGGTAGGGGTCGCAAACAGGAGAATAACCAGCCAATTGACAGAACCGGTACAGGTGAAAATAGGGAAGTACAGCGATGAGCACCAGTTTGTGGTTTGCGATTCAAGTCCTGTGTGTCTGCTAGGGAGAGACCTGTTGTGTAAATTGAATTGTACAATATACTGTACACCTCAGGGAGTGGAGGTATTGACCAATGATGATGACGCAGATTTCAAAGTTGCAAACTCAAGAATATGCGTGGAACTGTACCCTACTTTGACAGTAGATGAGCTCCCCTGGGACTTGAGAGAGACAGTGGCACCAGAAGTATGGGATTTCACTGGGGAAGAGATAGGATTGGTCAAAGGGGTGGACCCAATGAAAATTGTAGTGAAACCGCATGCTGAGTTCCCAAGAACACCCCAATATAAATTGACTCCAGAAACGATTGCAGGCATAAAACCCGTGATCGAGTCCATGATTAAACAGGGAATACTGAAAGAAATCGTGGGTAGTCCATGCAACTCCCCGATTATGGGTCTGCAGAAACCAAATGGGAAATTTCGGATAGTACAGGACCTTCGAAAGATTAATAACATAGTCGTTTCGTGTTGTCCAGTGGTACCGAATCCATCAGTGATACTGTTTCAGATTCCATTCCAAGCTGAGTGGTTCACTGTGATCGATCTTTGTCAGGCTTTCTTTTCGATCCCTCTGGACGAAGAAAGCCATTTTCTTTTCGCATTTAAGCTGGAAGGTCGCGTCCTAACATGGTGTCGCATTCCTCAGGGGTATACAGAGAGCCCATCGATCTTTAACCAGCTTTTGAAGAAAAATCTTGAAAGTCTAGTGCTGCCCCAGAAGTCAGTTCTGGTCCAGTACATAGACGACCTCCTCGTGGCGTCAGAAACAGAAGAAGCTTGCAGGGAGGACTCCATTGCTTTGTTAAATCACCTAGCTGCCAATGGGCACAAGGTGTCCCCGGGAAAATTGCAGTACTGCCTGACAGAAGTGCAGTACTTGGGACACAGAATAGAGAAAGGCAAACGAAAGGTGTCACCAGACAGGATAGAGGCGATCATGAAAATGAATGCGCCTAAGACACAGAGAGAGGTCAGGATGTTCCTAGGGATGGTGGGTTATTGCCGACAGTGGATCGCGAACTTTTCACTGAAAGCAAAGCCCTTGCAAAAACTGACGCACAAGGAGGTGAGCGATCCGGTACCATGGGACAAAGACTGTTTGATGGCATTCTTACAGCTGCGAGAAGACCTGTGTCGTGCTCCGGCATTGGGAATGCCTGATTACAATAAACCATTTTTTCTTTACTGTTGTGAGAGAGAAGGTTGCGCGTTGTCTGTGTTAGTCCAAATCCATGGGAATGCCCGTAGACCAGTTGCTTATTTCTCGGCTACTTTAGACCCAGTAGCCGCAGCGTTGCCCGGATGTCTCAAATCCGTTGCTGCAACGGGTGTCAGCATTGAGAGATGTGAAAATATCGTCATGGGGCACCCGTTAGAGGTGTGCGTGCCCCATTCTGTTGAACTGTTGATGACCAGGACCAAAACACAGCATCTGACCAACAGCAGGCTCACGCGCTATGAGCAAGTTATTCTTGCTGCAGAGAATGTGACCCTCAAGAGATGCTCTGTTTTGAACCCTGCCACCTTGATGCCACTCCCAAATGATATCGAGGATGATGATGAATGTACAGACCATGACTGCCTCGATGTGACTGAACTATGCACCAAACCCAGACCCGACATCGTAGATGAGCCACTGACCGACCCAGATGAAATTTTCTTTGTCGATGGCTCATGTGTAAGAGACGAAGTTGGGCAGTTGAGAGCAGCTTATGCTGTTTGTACAATTGCTGGAGTTGTGGAAGCTGGGTGCCTGGAAGGAGTACACTCCGCTCAGGTAGCCGAGATTATTGCCTTGACACGTGCTTGCTTGGCAAGCAATCAAATTCGAGTCACCATATACACCGACAGCCAATATGGTTATGGGGTGGTTCATGATTACGGGCAGTTATGGTCTCAAAGAGGGTTCATGACCTCTTCAGGCTCTCCCATTCGCAATGGAGAGTTTGTGCGCCTGTTGTTAGAGGCGTTGCAATGCCCAGCAGGTATCGCAGTTGTAAAGTGCACCGCACATACCAGAAATGAGGACTTCGTTTCAAAAGGCAATAGATATGCTGATGAAGTTGCGCGGTATTGCGCGGAGCAAGGGTACTCTTTCACAGAGGTGGAAGTGGGTGGAATAAATGTAAGAACTGAATTAGCCATGATATTGGAAACTGTTGATACTTGGGATGAACTGGCAAACATGCAAGAAAATGCTCCTGATTTTGAAAAAGAAACATGGGAAAAGGCAGGATGTGTAATGGGTGAGTCCCATTTTTGGGTCTCAGCAGACGGCAGAGCAGTGTTGCCCAATGAGATGGTGAGTCCAATGGCCAGACTCATACATGGTCCCGTACACTTAGGGAGAGATGCTATGCTGAGAGTGTTTAGACAGACTTGGTACAATCCTAAGTTTAGAATAGCAGCAGAAGCAGTGTGCCAGCGTTGTGTGACCTGTCAGCAGCTGAACGTAGGAAAGAGAACACCAGTTGCACTGAGCCACATAGGAAGGTCTGGAGGTCCATTCAATCGAATGCAGATAGATTTCATTGAAATGCCAAGGTGCAACCGCCTCCGCTATGTCCTGGTGGTTGTTTGTGTATTCTCCAGATGGGTTGAGGCATACCCTACACGTAGGTGCGACACCCTCACAGTGGCCAAGTTACTGCTTAGGGAACTTATTCCGCGCTTCGGGGTGCCGGCCTTTTTGGAATCAGATAGGGGAACGCATTTTAACAGCGAGCTTGTGAAGATGATTTGTGCAGCTCTGAATATCGATCAGAAGTTGCATTGCAGTTACCGACCAGAAGCCTCAGGAATTGTGGAGCAGATCAATGGCACGATCAAGGCCAGAATAGCAAAAGTTTGTTCCTCAACGACCCTGAGTTGGCCTGACGCCCTGCCATTGGTTCTCATGAGCCTTCGTAGTACCCCAGACAGAAGAACGGGGTTGTCACCGCATGAGGTGTTAATGGGGAGAGCAATGAGGCTGCCATCTGTCCCAACTGCTGCACTGTTAAATATCACAGATGATATGATCCTGGACTATTGTAAGGGGCTGTCTGACGCCATTCGTTCTGTGTCCCTTCAGGTGCAGGCTGCCGAGGTTCCATCGTACCAGGGCCCGTGTCATGACCTGTATCCTGGGGACTGGGTCCTGGTGAAAAAACATGTGAGAAGAAGCTGCCTGGATGTTCGTTGGCGTGGGCCTTTCCAGATCATCCTGATCACGAACACGGCTGTGAAGGTGGGAGGCCTGCCCAATTGGATCCACGCGTCACATACGCGAAGGGTTCCAGCACCTCGGGAAGAAACAGCTCCTCTCTCGGATAGACGTCCAACTGAGGACCGAGAAGCCATAGAGGGGGCTAGCCAAGCTGTAGAGGTGCCAGCGGAAGCAGGGAACGAGTCTGACCAAGCTGAGGACGGTCAGTACAACAGCGAAACAGACGACGCTACAGAAGGAGAAAGTAGCTGGGAGTACGAGTCAGACACTGACAGGTCTGACAGAGAGCGAGAACAGACAAGAAGGAGAAGGAGTAGAAGGGCACGTGGAGAAGCTAATTGGCCGCAAAGAAGGAGCTCTAGCCTGAGGTCAACTCCAGAGGTAACCCTTCCTCCGATATCAGAAGACTCAGACCCGGAAGAAGGTGCTCAGGGCGCTGAAGCACCGGACCGAAGAAGGTCAAGAAGAGTGCGTGTGCCTAACAGAAGATACTCCACACCTGAGTGGACATATCTGGCGACAAATGTCTGTGAAACCGGAGACAGGGAGGATCAGAGCGGTGGTGGTGTCCAGTTCTGAGCCCATTGTCACCGTGGAAATACGACTGTTGGTACCCGGAGTCGAACAAGAAGGGTCACTAACATTCATGCTCCCCAGACCTCCCCGCCTCAGCAAGTTAAAACACATGTTTCTCTCAGAATTGCAATTCCCCGACTTTGGTACAACGATAACAGCACATGAAGAGCACAATCTTCGTTTGGAAATACTGAACTATGCTATCGAAGCTGCAGGCACAAACCTGATAGTAGACTGTTAAAGGACTTTGTAAATAAAGCGAGCAGAAAAAGAAGATTACCTAGCGCCCAGGAAGCAGAGAATATTAGGGAACTTCCCTTGAGTTGATGGAGAAGGGCTAGGGTTGTCTTTATTGAACTGTTAAAGGACTTTTTGCGAAGAAGGTTGTCAGCTTCCAGTTGTGTGGATTCTAAAGACAAAAGGATTAAAAAGAGACTGTAAAGGAACGAGAAGAAAAGAACTTTTGCTAAGATAAGAGAGAGCCATATTGTCTGACGAAATGGAAGCCGGCACCCAGAACCGCAGAGCTAAATGTATAATAGGTACACTAATAGTAGGAGTGATAATATTGATAGCTTTAGTGGTAACAATTTCTTATGTAAAGGAACATGAGGAAGAGGCGAAGGTAACTGATGTGAAATCTGTAGAAACGCTTACACCCACTGTTGCTGGTGAGAAAAGGGAAAACACTCAAGAGAAAGCGTTATTAGCTGCAGAAGCCCGCAGGTTACACGTAGATGAGTCCCAAGGAGACTTTAGGTCAAATGCTTATGCTAAACTTTTATACGAATACGTGGATGCCATGGAGGTTAAGGACTGTTACGTCTGCATGCAGTTGCCGGCGTCTGTAGATGAAGGCATTAGATACCATCACCTCCCGCTGACATATGGCATTACATGTAGCTTATTGCTTAGTATATTTTGTGAGAGAGATAGTTTTGAATACTATTTCTCCAACTATGATTCAGTGTTGCCAGAAGTCCCAAATTATAAGCAGATGAACAAATGGGACTACTGGAAGAGTGAAGACAGATTGGCTAAGTTCTTCATTCCTTGGATTACCTTAGATACTTCACATGCCCGTAGAAATAACCTGACATGCAAGGTGTCAGAAGTCGAGAAGAAGTTCATAGGGCAGGTGGATGATCGTTACAGGAGACAAAAGATTTTGAAAAAATCAGGACAATGGAAAACAGATTGGACCGAGGAAGAGAAGGCACACAAGAGAAAGGGTAGTAGTGGTCCAATAGCTTTAGATAAGACGCAGAGAGGAAAGCTATGTCTTCACCGAGCCAAAACGTATTATGAAAATGTATACGTGGGAGAAGTCGACTGTGAACATGCTTTCAATATAGAGTACTATACTAAAGATTTCCTGAAGGGAATGCAAGTGATTCCAAATGTGTATTTTGTATGTGGAAGAAATGCCTACGTGAGACTACCTGACAACTGGTATGGATCATGTTACCTAGCAATTGTCTTCCCCAAAATATATCATGCACAAGACTTAGAGATCATTGAGGGCAAGACATCATCGAGGGGAAGGAGAGATGTAGGAGATGCAGAAATGGTTGGAGATGTCTTTGGAGCTATGTTCCCTCTTTTGGGACTAATCCTTAATGATGTTAAAATTAGACGACTGGCAACAGTCGTCGACAGGTTGTCTGCCAGCACTGCTCAGTCCTTAATGCTGGTAGAAGGAGAGATGCAATCGATAAGGGCTATGGTTCTTCAGAACCGTCTTGCGTTAGATGTCCTACTAGCAAAAGAGGGCGGAGTTTGTAAGGCTTTGAAGGTTCAGGAATGTTGTACTTACATTCCAGACAATTCAAAGCCCCTTGAGAAAGTTATTAGGAACATAACTGATATTCACAAGGAGATCGAAGACTTGAGTAGAGAAAATGTCTGGGAAAAGGTGGGCCACGGAATGAGTGCAGTTGGAGGGTGGTTCTCCACCTTAGGCAAAAGCTTTGTGTGGTATATACTAAAACCTATCATCATAATATTGATCTGTGGGATCATAGTGTGGGGATTGGTGAGGGTATTCAAATGGTACAGAGCAAGAAGGTCAGAAAAGGCCCAAAGAGAGCAGCTGCAGAGATTGGCTGCCATACAAGATAATCAGTACAGGAGTCTGAGGGCTCTGGAAGCGCAGAGACAAGTTATGCTAGCAATAACTACAGTTTAAATGTTAGTGATGACCCCGAGAGGTCATCAAAGGGGGGAACTGAGAGAGCGCAAACTGACCTAAATGTATGAGTGCATCACACTTACCTGTAGTAAGCACAAATCATGAGGAGAAATGCCATGAGTGCTAATAGTATCTGCAATTATATTCTGAATGTATAGCTAATGTAGAGATTTAAGTAGAAGTGGAACTAATACAGAAATGTGTGACACTATATGATTTTATTAGATGCGATTATTCCTGAATCCATGTCGTGTAGCTGTTAAAATGTAAGATGGTATGTGGTTAAACGCAGAATGTGGTAGGCCTCAGGGCCAGAGCTAGAAGGGAAAGGGAAGGTGTTTCTTTTCACGACATAGATTGCATTAATGTTTTGGTCATTGTATTAATGGGCCATGATTTATAGATGTGTTTACTGAATAATAGAATAAGAGTATTAACATGCTTTAATTAATGAAGAAGTTGAATGCTATAATTATTATGAGAAATATTGTAGGCCTGAAATGTTTTAACATTGATTTATACGTACATGTCTGGGCCAAGAAATGTTGCGAACCTTTTTGGAAGTCTATGAGAGTTGGGAGCTTGGCTGCAGATGTCTGTCTGCAAGAGAAAAGGGGGAATCCAATTATAAATAATATGAATAGAGGTTTGTTCAGGAGACGGCCCAGACATGGAGGAGGGTTCCGGAATGTTTAAGGGGTATCAGCGGGCCGGAGAAGAGTCTGAGAAGCAAGGTCAACTCCAACGTATGAGGCCCAATACAAAGCATCATGGAAAAAGCCAGAAGCTACACCACGTGAGAGGCGTTTCACGAGGGCGTCTCAAATGTTGTTGACTGTTTTGTATTAGGGACAGCACCCCTGGGTGGAGTTAGAGCAGATACCTGAGGACCCTTTAGAGAGCGGATGGGTAGGCAGAGAGGGGTCATGACTGGAGAACTATAGGTTTTCACCAAGAGACTTAGAGTGAGTGACTTCCCTTGGGGGTCATTCACGGCTGACACCTTTGTTAGGTTGGGATTTGGTTAAGTAGGGATACCATCTAGAGCAGGGTAGGGACAGCCTAACCTGTGCGTTTTCCTCCAACTTAAATGAAGGAGAGATATGCGTCAATGCTGATAGCTTTATTATTCTTAGAACTTGTGTTAGTAATTTCCGTTGCTCGTCTGAGGGCTTTCAGAGAGCACATGTATGTAGTTGGACCTGTGTATCTCGTGAATCTCATTCTGAGATGCCTGTATTTGCAGCTTATCATATCCTTACAATAAACTTTTGAAAGCTAGAAGTTGTTTGTGATCTTTGGGAGCAGAGTCCTTTAGTGGGTGAACTGGCTTGGAACCAGATGCACTTTCTTCCTCAAAGACAGGCAACAAAGGTTCAGTCGACCAGATCGAGGTTTAGGTCAATAGTGATAAGGTATCGATCAAAATCTCGCCCTTCCAGGTGGACGCCTGGTATCTCAGGCCGCGAGTGAGTTAGCCCACTGAGTTATCTTCCAGAGTGAAGTGTGGGCAGACACTGTGAAGTAAATATCTTCTAGGCGCTGCCTGTTTGAGGAATACCCAGCGAGGAGTCTTTAACTGGAGCGGGGGTAAGTATGGGGCTCAGTACTGGAGTGAGAAAGGCCAGCAAGACGGGCCTGAAGTGCAAATGCAGAGGAGTGGTATCTCGCCAAGAGAACAGCACAATTTGTACTAAAAGGCAGGAGGAATACATCATAGTTCCATATGTGAACTGTAAGACAGCGCCTTGAAGACGCCCTTTCACTACCCCGTCTGGCGATTTGTAAAACCCCTAAGTAAATAAATTGCTTTTCACAGATCTGCTCTATTGTCATGTGCTCTCCGATTGAAATCTGGAAGTAAGAGCCCTTCAGGAGGCGCTTAAACGTGGTAAAAGTGTGACTGCCTTTTTTCTTTTCATATTTTAAATATAGCAGGCATTTGGAGCTTCCGGGGTACTAAGACTTTGAGCCCTTCGGTGTTAGATGTCATTCTCTGTAAGCTGATCAGTCACTCGGTTCTCCGGCTGGGGAGATTCTCAGAAAAGCCGGCTTTTGAGTGAAGCTGGTGGGCGCCTACGGATGAGCATGAGGGGAAGGCTGGCCTCCTCTCTCTGAGAGGCCCGTGCCTCGCTGGGGCCACGTTGCCTCGTGTTTGAGGCGCAAGAGAGGCGCGTTCCATGCCCTGTTTTTCGTCCCTTGCTCACTCTGCCACTGGATTCAAGATAGCCTGGCTGAAGAGGGTTATGAACCTGAAACCGGTCCTTGGATGCTCGTTTCCGGTCCAGGGAAGACATGGCTTAGCAGTTCGGGCTGGACTGTTCCCATGAGGCACAGGGTCGGACTGATTTGCATATGGGCATGTCTGAACTGGGGTTTAGAGCTAAAGAATGATGATGGATTAAACCCAGATCAGTTGACTGGGGCTGAGTGTATGATTTGCTCAAATGCTCCGTCCATCATCCCCTTTGGTATCCCCCTGTGAAAACAAGTCCCAGGTTTTTCATCATTTGGAACTCTAAGACGCTCGTTTATCTCAACAGTACACGTGGATATTTGTATTTGAGTGGGCAGAGATGGGTAAACCCGCAGGCTTACACTTCATGCAGACTGAGCGCCGTGCCGCCCTCCGCAGTGTGCTTATAATGCGTCTTAAATATGAGCTAAAGGACAGCAGAGCTGGACAGCTTTAGGGCCTTTAGGGAAATTGCTGTGCTTTGTTTGCAGCACTGGCTCGTGCACAATCCTTTTACAGGGTTATTTCTGAGACTGGACCTAAAGGCTGTTCCTTTCCAATGGACAGGAGGGTGATGTCAGTGTAATGCTAAAGAGCCTGTGGTGACATCTCCCTCATTGTTCGTGTTATGAATATTACTTGGTACAATAACTATCACTGCATTAGCTGCTTTGTAAAATATACCCGGAATTATTTTGCATTGTCAGGGAACTCCAGGCAAAATATCAGCTACAGAATCCAATGGCTCACAAGCCAACAAGTGCTGACAAAGCCAATAGGCGCTGCCTTTTTGGCATATCAGCTTTGGCAATACTTTTTGCCAATATGGTGAAGCATTACCAAAAAATCACAGGGTGAAACAAAGCATGAGATGGTGCGTACGCATCATGACACTGTGGTCGCCAGAATGATGATGTGTGCATGTGTATCCATGAATGCATGCACATATGGGATGACACAGCCATAATTTTGTTAAATTTTTTCTTATCGCCATTCCAAGATTGTAAAAGCCACTTGGTGCAACAAATTTAAAACAGGTATTGGCAAAGCCAATAGGTGTTGCCTATGTGAGATCTATTGGCGTTGTTAATGTTTTTTATTTTTAATGCTGCACCGCAGCAAACAGCAGGAGGAGGACGGTGGTGGTTAACAAACAACAGACAGTGCGAGGATGCTGGGGTGGGCAACAAACAATGGACAGTGGGAGAAGGGCAAGGGTGAACAATGGAAAACAGGAGGCGGGCAGGATTGGGCAATGGAAATTGGGAGGAGGGCGGGTGGTGGGGAACAAACAGCAGACAGTGGAGGAAGAAACAATGGACAGTGGGAGGGGTGGTGGTGAAGCAACAATGATATGTAGAGGAGGACTGGGAAGAGAGAAAGGGACTGCAGACACAGGCACTCTAAGAGTGCATGTAAAAAAAGAGTACCTGCAGGAGCCAGTGGAAGGACACTGACCGTAGACTCGAAGATGTACTTGGTCAATGCTTCACGGTAGGGATACACATGAAGCCCTAGGAGGAACTTGAGGCAAATAGGAGGCTCTGACCAATAGGAAGTAAGGAAATAAGGTTGACGTCTTTGAGGCCAACCAGTGTTAAGAAAGGGTGGGCTCTAAGTTAATTGTAAGCTTTTTTTGTTTGTTTATAAGATATTTCACAAGCACCGGGCATGTGCTGTACGAGCAAAACCTAACAATTAATTTAAGCATGTGAAAAAGCGCTTTTTGAAAAGAGTGGCCCTGCAGCAAATGTAAGTTGCCGGGCCTTCCAAAAATTGGAAAAAAGGGGGAGGAAATTAAACAAATACACAGGAAAAGAAGATGGCGTGGGAAACAGTGGATGATTTGGTGTTGAAGGAAAGAGTAGCAACTTAGAGCAATCGTGGGGGTGTCTAAGAGAGGGGAACAGCACACGAGGAAGAGAGCAAGAAAACGCATGCACTCTCGTGGATTACTGAAAGAAAAAAAGTAGTTCCCTGAATATGAGCAGTGTAAGGATAAAAATAATTTAATTAAAAGAATGATAAAAAAAACTGTACTCCACGGGTGAAAAATACACAAGAAGAACAAGAAGAAAATATATCAAATAAGAAGCAAGAAAATGAGATGAGAATGACAAGATAGCCAACCAATGGAAAGCAGTGTGCTGACAGAAAAGCCTCCTGTAACTTTTGGTATGGCCCGCAGTAGGTCTTTAAACAACATGATAAAATGACTGTATTGACATGTTAAACACCAAAACACATTATTTATTTGCACCCAGTTTCAGATGATTGAAAACGAAGGAAAAAATGCATGCTTAATGGCAAAATCTTTTTATATGTTGAGAAACAAAAGACCAAGTCTGTTTCTGTTTTTGTTGCTTTCACCTGTAGTCTGCTTAGCTAACTTACAAAACCATTGACAGTCTGCTCTCCCACGGCACCTCCACTCATTCTGGCCTTTATCTTTGCACAGCAGCCACATTTTTCTCACCTAGTCTTCCCTCTGGCCATATCCTCCCTAGTATTCTCCTCATCTCACATCCCATCCTTCCTCTGGCCCCTCCCTTTCTCCCACTCCCTCTTATCTTCAAACATCATTATTGCTACCCCATTCTCTAGCCACATTCTTCCTCAAGCCCTCATTTCATACCTTACCACAGCTTCCTTCTTACCATCAATTTTCTCACGTTCTTCTTTGTCTCACCCTCGTCCTCTCTCATTATAGTCACCCCTCTGCCATTGTCCTGCTCCTGAATTCCATTCTTTCCCTCTTCCCCATCCTCACTTGCCCTAACCTACCTCTTACAATTTTCCATCTTTCTCCCCACCACCCTCTCAATCCCCTCCTCCCCTCACCCCATGTTCCTTTTGACCTTTGATCTTTCCTGGTATCCCTCATTATCTCCAGTGATCGAAATGGGCGGGTTCAGAGGGGCACGACGTGCCCATACTGTTTTGATTTATGAAAAACCATCCCCATACTTTTTGTAAAAAGACAACCATCCTGAGACAGTTAATTCTGATGGTTCAAATGCTTCAGCTGAAGTGTCATTCAGTGATTCTCCTGTGCTGTGAAACTAAAGCTGGGCAGACATCTAAATAAGCCTTCCTTCCAAGGTGCCTGCTTGCCTGAAAGAAATGCAAATGTGCACAACAAGTTAATTCTGCAAATGAAAAGGGTAATATTCAAATATAAAAGATGCTTGGAAGCTGGTACTGGCATTAATTGATCAAATCCCTCTAATCCTAGAACCTACATTCATGTGTTTTTTTCTATGCCCTAAACTTTATCAATTCTGAGTGCATGTTTGGACGAGAATTGGTGATATTACTGAAATTCGAACTCCATTCTCCCTGTCACCAGGATGGAAATTTCGATTTAAGTAACTTTCGCATCATCAATAAATATCTCTTGGAGTCTGTTTGGAAGTTAGGGTTTTTGTGATATCACAAGGGACGAAGGTAGAAAAATCAGCCCGAGAGTAGCATGAAATATATACACTCTACTGACAGCTAAGACTTACATCATTTCTTTAGATATAAATTAGTGAAAGAGCTTTAAATAATTATTCACCAGCAAAATAATGTAAGCAAAGGAAGGATGGTCCTGTGCTTGCTATTTTGAGATAATATTTTGACAGCTGGCCTGCCTTTGATAAATATACTTAAGCCCAATAGTTCAATTCTATCCACCACACACGTTCCTGGAAGAGGGAAGGTATAGAATTATATGCACAAAGATTTGACTTGTCTGTGAATGATTTGGAAAGTGACAGAAATATGAAATGGGTCCTTGTTTTTTGACATTTGTAAGTTGGAAATGTATCATAGTGATAACATTCGGTGACCTTGGAGTAAATAGCCTTTCCTCCCCACTGGATTTGGCAATGCATTTGCCTCTATTATCCGAGTCTTGTGTGTTGGGTATACATGTTGCCATGTCTCTTTTCACAATGGGTTGGAATAAATATGGAATAGCCAGTCTCAAATTGATTCTTGTTTGATTATTTAGAAAATGCTCTGCAACAAGGCCAGGATTAGGCCCATGGTTGTCTCCAACCACAGCGTGGTTGCACTGGAGACCGAGCTAACAGGCCTACTAAGGTGGGCAGACCCTCACCTAAAGAGTGATCACTCTTATGTTTTTGGATGTATTGAAACTTTTTGTGGGGAATAACAATTTTGTTCTAATAAATGAAACATAACCCCATTTCTGATGGTTTGAAAATCTTTGAAAACTTTCCTGCAGCACTTGTGATTGTAGAATTTGCAGCATAGTGGTGGTGAGGCCACCATGGTGGTATAATCGCCACATTCAAAATTGTATTTTGCAGTGGTAAAAATACACCAATTCTGCTTTGATGAATCATGAGTTCAAATTCACCCTCGAAAATGGCATAATTTGAACACCTAAGGAAAATTCAGATGTGCAAGTTTGCCTGCTGGTCAGGGGCTTTCAGATGTATGCACAAAATGCATGTGCATCCAAATTATTTTGGAATGTAAATAGACGATAAGAAAGGTAGTCTGACTCTTATCAAAATCATGAGGCGTCTCGATAGGCCTTTGCCCAGGCTCCCTTTTTTATTAGCCCTTGCAATAATTAAATAATACCAAATGGACAGAAAATCACAATATTTTAATTCAGGAAAACAGACATGGCATTGAAACATACTTTACCCTTTTGATGCTATTAAAATATGAATTCATTCAAAGTGTTTAATATTACCTCTTCCTTCCCCGGTCTCAAATCCGAAGAAACAATCACAGATGGCTCATAATTGCACTAGAAAGGGATACATCATGTAAACACTCCTAAAAAGTCATTATGGCGTGTCGCACTTCTTTCCTTTGGGAGTCGTAGTGCAGCAGTTCAGAGAACATGCCTCACTCAGCTAACAAATTAGAATTCATCTGCTTGTTGTGTGCCATATCAACAAAACATTGTGCATGCTATCCGGGGGGACAAGGGGTTGAAAGGACACCCACCAATGGCTACTGGACAGAATTATCAGTTACAGAGGTGTTTAGGTGGCATTGGCAACAAAAACCATTGCAACCTGAAGTCCAAATAATTCGATTCCCATATTTGATCCAATGGAGGTAGCCATTTTCTCTGTCGTTTAACGCGAACAAATATTAATTGAAAACAAAAGTGGAATTCTCCTTTTAATATTATGATAAGCACTAGTGAGGTTTGAATGCACATTTGAAAGTTTTCTGATGAGGGTACTGCAGCCATCACGATGTTTTGAAATGACATTGGGTAGCACTTAACCTAGATGTGGTCTGCGCTGGTTTGGACATGAGTGTCTTTGTGATGTCGACCGTTGCTCAATTCACAATTTGCACAGTTTAACTATAATATACAAAGAGGAGACGGGGAGACTCTAAAACACCCCCAAACGTCCTCTGGGGGGTCAGACACAAAACTGGCCCCCTGCAACAAAAAAACGGCCCGCACTCTTCCAGCCCACCAGGGAAACGCTCGGAGCCCTCTACGGCCAGTCCGGCCTTGACTGTGAGGGCTAGGCAGTGTTGTCTTTCCTCGTTTGAAAGATCAGTCATTGCCCCCAATGATGCATGTGATTCTTCTAAATGGATCAGAAGCGGCAGGAAGCGCATTGACCACCAGAATGGTTGTTCAAGACTGGAAAGGCTGCAGAGTGCTGCACAAGGCTTTGTGACAGCATCAATTTGACAAATTCAAGCAATCTCATTTGACGCTTTGTGCCCAGATGCCCAATAATACCTTTCCTTTATTTGTGACAAAAACAAGTTGATGTGTGAAATGTTTGAATTATATATAGTGCATACTTTGAACTGAGATGCCGCCAGGGTTTATAATATTTGAGAGCTCTAGAGCTGAGGCTGAAGGAAGAGCGAGTTTCTCATAGCGCCCGACAGTGGGCCAAAAAGATGCTTAGAATACATGGCCATCCGACACTTGGCCTCTCTGCAGAGTGTAAATGGCAATGGGCACATAATCCAGTTGCAATTTTGAGTCTGTGCAAATTTGCATGAAGGAAGTACACAGTGTCAGACTATTGACAAGGCAAAAGCAAAAAAAACATTGCAATGCTTACAGGTGAGTGGGTGCGCTGTGTGTTCAGGGGTGGTGAAGTAAAGGAGATACGAGGAAGAACACGCTCGAGAGGATGCTGAAGAGGAAAGAGAGGAGTTGTAAGAAATGCAGATAGACCAGATGTGGAGAGGACAAGTACATGTCTAACATAGAGTGAACATAACAGGAGTGACTGAGACATTCTGAGGACCACTACCCATTCCACAGGCCTCAGTAATGTTTAATTCACAGTCTCACAGTTTCAGAATTCAAAAATTTTCCATATTATTTACAACAAAGTCACCGTTAATCAATTAGACTAAACAGTTAACAGCCATTTGCAAACCCAATAGTCCTGGCTGCTTGTGGGTGCATGTCAGTTGTGTTGTATATCTGGATGTAATAACAGAAAGCTCAGAGGAACTAAATACCGGTTAGATGGCATGCTATCGGAATAACAGAAATCTCATTTGTGTTTGAGCTACGCCCCTTTTAGAGACCTCCGCCCCCATTTTTTCATCCCACTTAATCATGCCTCCTCTGAACTATCAGACTTTACTGCATTAACAAGTCATTTGCGCTATCTTACTGTTTCTACCACATTATCAGTGGCGACAAGGATGGGTGCCACTTTGTCTGCCTACAGCCATCTTCATTTCCTGTTCTGCGTGTGCTCGTGACACAGCGCATGCAGAACAGGAAACAAAGGTGGCTGTAGGTAGGCAAGGTGGCATGCCGTCTTCTGTCGCCAATAATATGAAGTACAATTGACGCAGTAATGGGTTCCCACAAGAAGTATTTTTTGTAGGGGTACAGAGAGTCATCCCAACACTCAGGGCACGGTGCTTGTAAACACTCCATATGACATCACAACGTTCTTGCTGAGCTCTGCCAGCATCACATCGCCACAGAGTCTCAGTGCTTCCTCTGTGAACAAGTTTGGAAGGGTTGCTTTTGGTTGACACAACGTGAGAAATGTTCCTGCAAATTGAAGCAGCTGCCAAATCGATGCTGCGCGGCCGATAAGACTGATGTTCGTTTGCATTTTTATTTCCCTGCTGACCACATCGCATCTGTTATAGAAAGGCACATTCATGAATTGATAATACTGAATATTTCAGGATGCAAATTAAAAAAACAATGAGGAAGGGAGTTGGGAAATCAATATATTTTGTACTTTGGAATTACAATGGAGTTGACAAATGATAAACTGGTATTCACTGTTAATGAACAGAAATGAAGGAACAATAAGGCACCATGCAAGCAGGGGCACTGCCAAGATTTTAAATGAGTATATTGCCTGTTACTTAATCTGAATTGCTTTTGCGCTCGTTTTTAGTCCTTTTTTTATTTAAATCAAATTCCAATCGTTATTCTTTTTGTACTTTTATTTTTAAAGAAAACCGCCCCAAACAATAGCTATTGTATCCATATTCTTGTCCATATAGGAAACATCTCCCTTGAAGCCAGACGTCTGACAGTGTTCAATCTGTGTTTTGTGTGAGGGTTTAAGCTTTACGGGGCAAGAAGATGATTACAAGAGATTATTTACCTCGAATTCCAAATGCATATTGCACTTGGTTACTCCTGGTTCCCTTGGGTAGTGATTCACATCAGTGCCTGGGATACTTCCACAGTCCCCTCCTCCTAGAGAGCAGTGGTGTCGCCCATTATTGCCTCATATAAGGACACATTTCAGTACCAATGCACCTGAAGGTCTGGATGACGAAGGTAGTTTTATGTTGTATGCCCCGCCCCCTCACCACCTGGAGCGGCTGCCTTCCAGGTCTCCAGCTTGTCATCGTCGATGACATAAACAAGTACCAGCGCCTTAGCGTTTGTGTGGTTGAAAATAAAGAAACTGCTCGAACAATTCTCTGACATTTTGGTGTTCGAGCCCAGGATGGCACACCCTGGGGTTTGAGGTGGGAGCTGCAGCGCCTGAGCTCCTTATGCAAGCTGCTGTTCTCCGGGTCAGGCAGACATCCATTTGGCCAATCAGAGTGGTTCGTCTTCACATGGACACGCAGATTGAATCCAGCCCCTCACCTTTCTTGCTAGGGAAGTGAACTATACGCCCCATGTCAAGGCGGCCTGCTACAGACAGCCACTTGTCAGGCCAGCAATGGCGGCCGGACACAGGAAACTCCTCCATTCATCCTTGATGTTCCAAAGTCTTCTTTCATGGGTTTTTCTTTTGTTCTACTCCACGTGTTTTATTGTCTTTTGTTGTGAACCTTTGTGAGGGTTTTAGCTCTCCCTGGCCTTTGGAAGGGGGCTGAACATGTACCACTCAGTGGCACTATGGGTTAACCATATCCCCAATTTGGCTTTATGCATCAAACTTTCCTGCCCCTATAATCGCTGGTATCTTCGATAGTTAAGATTCCTTCATAGCATCTTCTGCTACATGTCCTCAGTACTGCTTCCGCAGTGGTACTAGACATCCCATTGCAACGGTATGCGCTAACTGGGAGTTATACTTTCAATTCAATGTAATTAAACACATTTGACCAAAGTATGACCTACGTCAAAGGAAACATGTAAAGAGCTGAACTTTCAATGATGGTGCCTGGGGTGGCATGGAGGGATATGGTTACCGGATGCTACCAGGAAAGGGAAGTTTACTGTAGCTGGTGCCAAAGCGTTGAGCAGACGCTGGTCACATGAGGTTTGCCCGTTTGATTAAACCGGACTGAAGTTGGTTGTGGTAAAAAGGAATTTGAATTAAAGACGGGAAAATTAAGTTCATGTTCAATTCGTTACCTGCACACCCACCACAATTCGAACATTGTCCTCTATACTGCTATCCGATACATAAAAGTGCTTCAGATATAAGATTAGTCAGACTGTGCAACCATCTTTTCTCCCATTTAAATGCTGCCTAATGACCTATCCCATTTATGTGCTGCTGGTGGGATTCCCTGCACAAAACTACTTGGAACAGAAGACCCAATGAGTTCTTCCTCATGTCGTAGTGTTAGCACAGCTGTGCGTTTTGTCGCAGATTGATGTAGCCACCATCACCGCTCCACGCTTTTGGTTTATGCCATTAAATCCTGCCCGCTCGGCCACAATAGGTTAAACCTGAGGTATGCTAAGACAGCCTCTTGCTGATGGGAGCCGGGATGGTGCCTATAAGGGCAAGAACATATATGGCACTCTGAAGCTTTTTAGGTCTGTTTGTCAATGGCTTAGTTTTTCTCTTATTTACAGGAGTTATTTAGGTGATGTTTGTCCAAGAAGTAAATATATCTAGCCATACCTATTTTTATTAAGCAAATGAATTTGTTTGTGTGAACATGTACAAAAAATGTGGCTTTAAAGAACAATTGATTTTTTTCTGAAACAGTCAATTAGCCTTCCAGCAAAAGCTGCTATTAATTTCTAAACAAACAGCCACACAAATGCCAAACTCACAGGCTTGGAGCTCTGGCTATTAGTACAGGAAACCCTTCGAAATGTTCCCATAAATTCTAGATAAGCTAAAAACCTCTAGAAACTGCAACACTGTGAAGCTGCCGGGCGTTAACATGCTTGTTTTCTCTTCTAGGGTGATTAATGCGGGTAAGAGCACACATAATGAAGACCAGGCGAGCTGCGAGGTGATGTTTGTGAAGAAGAAGTGTGGAGCTGTGGCCACGCCGAGCAAGAACTCCTCAACAAAGCGAAGGTCATCGCTGCCGAATGGGGAGGGCTTGCAGCTGAAAGAGAGCCCGGTAAGGGATCCATTTGTGGTCTAGAGTCACTTCCAACTAAAATCAGGACATCCATTTCCTTTTCCTTCTTCAGTATCCTTGTGGAACAGTTTTGTATGTTCTCTGATTTGATTTGATGTACAATTTGTAAAGCGCAACAATCACCCTAAGGCATCAAGGTGCTAAAGACCGGCCGTCCAGAGGAGGATTGAAAAAGAGATTACCCCAGATAGATGCTAGGCTGAGAAAAACCAGGTCTTAAGAGCCTTTCTGAATGGTAAAAGAAGTGGAATGGCCCTAAGGGCGAGAGGAAGGGAGTCCCAAAGTTTGCTAGCTGCCACCAAGAATGCTCTGTCCCCCCATTTCCTCTTTTGGGTTCTTGGTACCACCAGTCGCATTTGAAGCGAAGATTGAAGGGGTCTACTGGGGGAGTGCCAGCTGAACATTGTTTTTAATCTGGATGGATAGGGAAGATAGAGTGACTTGTGTACCATGCAGAGTGACTTAAAGCGAATACGTTTTTTCGATAGGGAGCCAGTGCAGGGCTTCTAGTCCCTTCCCGGCAGATTGTTTTCTGGGGATGACCAGAACAAGTCTTACCAGTGCATTCTGCAGCACCTGAAGTTTGTACTGCGTGCTGTTATTGGCGTCCAGGTATAGAGTCTGGACATTACCAGGGCCAGTGCTACCCGTATTCATGCTGGTCATTGGATGAGAGGGAAGATTTCCTTTTTTTTTTTGCATCCCTATGATACACCCTTTGAGATCTACCTGTCAAGAATGAGGACAGGAGAGATAGTACATGAGGAGAAACACCAAGACTCTGGAGTCTGTCCTGGAGCAATATAGGTGAGATGGTATCAAATGCTGCTGGCAGATCCAAGAGAATCAGCACCACCCTGTGCCCTTCATCCACGGTGCGCCTGATGTAATCAGTGGCAGATATTAAACCAGTTTCCATCCCATGGTGTTTCCTAAATCTGAACTGAGAATCCTTAATCGGTAATTGGTTTTCTGCAGTTTCCATCAGCTGATTATTGAGATGCAGCTCCAGGATTTTTGCAGGAACTGGAAGCAAGGATATGGGCCGATAATTCTTACAGTCCCGTGGATCTAAGTTAGTTTTTTTTAGGAGAGGGCTAATTATGCCTTGTTTCCAACTCTGTGGATGAATTCTGGAAAGAATCACATTATTTGAGTTTACAGAGGGACTCTGCTATGGTGTTTGCTGCCAAATGGAGAACTGCTGGTGGACAAGCCTCCATGGGTGATCCTGTTTGTTTTATGTGTTCTCTGCAACTCTAGATTCCCCTTATTCACATTCTATCTGTTAGCAGCGAAAGTTAATTGCTTAAAGTTTGTGACCTGAGATTTATCCAAGTGCTGAAGCAGCCCTTCTGGACAAGCAACCAATCAATCAATCAATCAATGCATTTGTAGAGCGCGCTACTCACCCGGGAGGGTCTCAAGGCGCTGGGGCGGGGGGCGGGGTGTAAGTTACTGCTCGAACAGCCAGGTCTTGAGCTGCTTCCTGAAGGAGAGATGGTCCTGGGTTCGCCGAAGGTGGGTGGGGAGGGAGGTCCAGGTCTTGGCCGCCAGGTAGGAGAAGGATCTTCCTCCGGCGGTGGCTCTGCGGATGCGCGGTACGGTGGCGAGGGCGTGGCTGGTTGATCGAAGCTGGCGGGCGGACGTGTAGAAGGTCATGCGGTCGTTGAGGTACTTGGGGCCCAGGTCGTGGAGAGCCTTGTGTGCGTGGGTCAGGAGTCTGAACGTGATTCTCTTGCTGACGGGGAGCCAGTGCAGGTCTCTCAGGTGTCCGGTGATGTGGCTGTGTCGGGGGATGTTCAGGATGAGTCGTGCGGAGGCGTTCTGGATGCGCTGGAGTCTTTTTTGAAGTTTGGCTGTGGTTCCGGCGTAGAGGGTGTTCCCGTAGACCAGTCGGCTGGTGACGAGTGCCTGGGTGACGGTCTTCCTGGTTTCGGTCGGGATCCATCTGAAGATCTTGCGGAGCATGCGCAGGGTGTTGAAGCACGAGGATGAGACGGCGTTGACTTGTCTGGTCATTGATAGGGAGGAGTCCAGGATGAAGCCCAGGTTGCGTACGTGGTCCGTTGGTTTGGGAGCGGTGCCCAGGGCTGGGGGCCACCAGGAGTCGTCCCAGGCGAAGGGTGATGATCCCAGGATGAGGACTTCTGTCTTGTCTGAGTTCAGTTTGAGGCGGCTGCTCCTCATCCAGTCGGCGACGTTTTTCATCCCTTCGTGTAGGTTGGCCTTGGCGGTGGCGGGGTCGTTGGTGAGGGAGAGGATCAGCTGGGTGTCGTCGGCGTAGGAGATGATGTTGAGGTTGTGTTGGCGTGCGATGGCTGCGAGGGGGCTCATGTAGACGTTGAAGAGGGTTGGACTGAGTGAAGATCCTTGAGGAACGCCGCAGATGACTTCGGTGGCCTCGGATCTGAACGGGGGGAGGCTAACCCTCTGGGTTCTTCCGGCGAGGAACGATATGATCCATTCCAGTGCTTTCTCTCGGATTCCGATGTTGCTGAGGCGCTTCACTAGGGTGCGGTGGCAGACAGTGTCGAACGCCGCAGAGAGGTCCAGGAGGATGAGGGCCGCTGTTTCACCGTTGTCGATCTGGGTTCTGATGTCGTCGGTGGCTGCGATTAGGGCGGTCTCGGTGCTGTGGTTGGCCCGGAACCCGGACTGTGAGGGGTCGAGGGAGCCATTCGTCTCGAGGAAGGCGGCCAGCTGGCTGTTGGCGGTCTTCTCGATGACTTTGGCCGGAAAGGGAAGGAGCGAGATGGGGCGGTAGTTCTTGAGGTCCGTGGGGTCCGCTGTTGGTTTCTTCAGGAGGGCGGTGAGCTCGGCGTGCTTCCAGCTCTCCGGGAAGGTGGCGGTGTTGAAGGAGGAGTTGATGATGTCCCGGAGATGGGGTGCGATGATGGCGTCGGCTTTGTTGAAGACGTGGTGTGGGCAGGGGTCGGTTGGTGATCCGGAGTGGATGAGTTCATCGTGCGGGTGGTGTCTTCGGTGTTGATCGGGGTCCAGTTGCAGAGGATGGTGGTGGCGGGCGTTGGTTCGGCGGTAGGGTGCGTGGTCTGTTTGTCGAAGCTGTTATGTATGTCGGCGATCTTGTGGTGGAAGAACGTGGCGAGTGAGTTGCAGAGGTCTTGTGAGGGAGTGATGTCGTTGTTTCCGGCGCTGGGGTTGGAGAACTCTTTGACGATGCTGAAAAGTTCCTTGCTGTCGTGGGCGTTGTTGTCCAGTCGTTCTTTGAGTGCCGACTTCTTGGTGGCGCGGATCAGCTGGTGGTGTTTGCGGGTGGCGTGATTGAGGGCGGTCCTGTTGTCTTTGGTCTGGTCGAACCGCCAGGTTTTCTCGAGGGTGCGGCAGTTCTTCTTGGATTCCTTGAGTTCGTTGGTGAACCAGGGGGTTTTCTTGCTGCCGGGTCTGCTGGGAGGGTTCTTTAGTGGTGCGAGGTTGTCGGCGCAGGCGGTCAGCCACTTGGTGAGGTTGCTCGCTGCTTCGTTTGGGTCCGTTGTGTTGGTGGGTGTGTTCTGGCTGAGGGAGGCGGTGAGCTGCTCGGTGGTGATCTTGCTCCAGCTCCGGCGGGGGACCTGTTGTGGGTGGTCGCAGTCTTTCTGAAGCTGAAGTGGACGCAGCTGTGGTTGGTCCAGTGGAGTCCGGTGGCGTGGCTGAAGGAGATGTGCTTGCTGGATGAGAAGACGGGGTCAAGCGTGTGGCCGGCGTAGTGGGTGGGGGTGTTCACCAGTTGCTTGAGTCCGAGGTTGGCGAGGTTGTCCAGCAGGGTGGTGGTGTTTCTGTCGTTGTTGTTTTCCAGGTGGAAGTTGAGGTCCCCTAGGAGGATGTAGTCGGCGGAGGGCAGGGCGTGTGGGCTGATGAAGTCCGCAATGTCTTCGCTGAATTGTGTGCGTGGTCCTGGTGGTCTGTAGATGAGGGTGCCTCGGAGGGTGGTCTTGGGGTCGGTGTGTATCTGGAAGTGAAGGTGTTCGGCGGCGGTGAAGGTTTCGTCGGAGTTGGTCGAGATGCGGATGGTGTTCTTGTGTATGATGGCGATGCCTCCTCCCGTCTGGTTGACGCGATCCCTCCGGGTGATCTTGTATCCGCCCGGGATGGCTATTGCGATGTCGGGCGCTGAGGACGCGTTCATCCAGGTCTCGGTGAGGAAGGCGACGTCCGGTGCTGTTGCGTCGAGCAGGTCTCAGAGTTCTACGGCGTGCCTGTGGACGGAGCGGGTGTTCAGCAGGATGCACTTCAGGTGGTTGTTGCTGGTACTCGACTTGACGGGGGTGGTGTCGGTCCGGAGGCAGGTGAATTTGCAGGGTCCGTGGGTGCGTCTCGGGGTGGCTCGGTAGCAGGCAGGGTTCTGGCCGGTGTTGAGTGCGTTGAGTGTTGCGGCGGCGTAGGTCCGTCGGGTCGTCTTGCTTCGGCGGGGGCCAGGGGTCCTGGCACTGGGCGTGGTCCAGGCGCGGACGGGCGCAGACGGGCTTACCTTTGGCGCGCCTTCGGCGCACAATCAGCGCGCCCGCTGCGCGTCCGTGCGGTCGCCATTTAAGGTTAAGTGGGGAGGGAGGAGCAGCTGGGAGGCGGGAGCGGGGAGGGCACAGAACACAAAGGGGGCGTGGCCTCGTTGCCGGCGGCGGGAAGCGGGGAGCGGGGCGGGAAAGGCACAGGGGGGGAAAAAACGAGCACAAATTACAGAAGGAAAAAGTACAATTCAAACAAACAGAAGGCAATACAATCTCTCAAGGCAATAACAAATACAGACAAAAAACCGGCGGAGCTGCGGGGGCGACGTACAGCGAGGCGGGCAGCTAGGGCGGCAGGCTCACGGAGCAGCGAGTATGCGAGCAGCAGCGGGGGCACACACACACAGCTGGTGGCCGTGCGGCGCGGGGGTGTCCTGATGTCCTCTGCCAACAAAGGGTCAAACTAAAAATGTTCACTTCTTTCCATTACTTCAACCACATAGACTAGCTCACACACCACGCAACAAAGATGCATGAAACACAAATTACTATTCCTCTCTTTAAAAACTTACGGTACAGAAAAAGGGTCCATCCAAAACTACTCACATCTGCCATTTTCATTTTTTCACAAATATTTTGTCTTTCATCCTATTCTATTTTTTCCTCTTACCCACAGTTCAATTTTTGCCTCATACCCACTAAGAAACAAATGGATAAGAAATATGGCTTCCTTTTCCTCCACCCTCAACTTCCGCATGATGCAGGATAGCTTAACAGAAGCCACATCAACCACACTATGCACTGCTGTTGTTGTGCTGTTGAGTAATTCTCCACTACCACGGTTGAAACTATAGAGCAGGTTGATGTGTTGACACAGTGCAGGCTGATGTGTTCACACATTAGAAGCTCCCATTGGGTAATCTTGCTACAACCTTGTCAGCTTTCAGCTTCATCTTTCTGATCCCAGCCTCCTGAGCCCTTCCCTTCTCGGTTTCAGCAATAGGGGGTGCCGCCTGCTCTTTTGAATGCTCTTTTTATCTGTGCCCTAAGAGTGTCCCTCTTAAAACAGCTTTGTTGTTTGTTGGAGTCCACCTTAGCGTTCCTCAGTACGAATTCAATCTGTTTGGTCTTCGGAATTCGGAACATGAGGGCGAGGTGTGATGGTTGGTATAGGTACTACTAGCACCTGTGGGTTGGTTAGTTTATGACTGTGGCCTGTGGTGGGATTGACTTAGCTCCTCAGTGTTCCTCTGTGGAGCAGAGTAGCCCTTCTTCCTGTGTCTTCCAGTGCTGTAACATAGTTAGTACTAATTGAGCTTTAGTGGCGTCACTTTGGTGTTTCAACATTCCGAGACAGCCTTGTTGTCTTAATCTTTCTCCTAATATTAATCTCAGGCCAATCTCAGACTCAATGTCCCTAATTTACACCACTGATTTGATGTTACTTTTAGTAAATCAGTATCTAATCGAGCTTCATTATGCAATAACGGTATTTCTTAAGGCAGAATCCTGATCCTGCCTTGTACCACCAATGTCGGGCTACCGTTGAGCAGACAAGGCTTACTTAGAAAAGGTGGAAGAAAGGTTTGTTTGATGCACAGTACACCACTTAGGTTATATCAATTAAATGTGATCCATACTCAGCCAGATGTTCTCTTAAAAAAGGGATGCGATTGGCATGTGGGCCCAAGTGGTGCCGTACTGGATATGCTGCAAGTTAGGGCATTGGCGAGCACAGACGTGGCTGCCCTAAGGCTGCCTGCGATGGTCTGACTGGGGGTGGAGGACCCACTGTGATCGAAGTACAAGAGGTGCCTCAAACCACATCTGGAAGGCTGAAGAGAAGGTCAGGTGCTCTGGCAAATGTGTGTGCCCTACTATCAGAAATCAAGTAACATCAAATGTTTATTTGTTTTTGATACAGACTTCGAGGAAGTCAAATAAACAATTTACATAACATGATTCTAATAAAAAGATGTGTATTTCTACACCATTATCATGACCAATACACTTTATCCCACTATTAATAAAGTTTAAAAAAAACATTTATGACCATCAGTAGAGCAATCAGTAGCATGCAGATGGAGTAGAGTCTTCAGTATCGTAAATGTATTTTGCCTCAGAGCAAAAAAGACTACATGAGACGTATATTGTAACATCCACGCATTCTTACTCGGAAGTGTGACCCAGGTGACCTGTGTCAATTACGACCCGTAAGACCCCAGAATTTAAATGTACATAAAGCGTCTTAAAACCGGCCTCAGGAGCGAAGAGGAGTACATCTTCATTTCATTCACTACATAAGAAGAATCACATGTGGAGTCTACAAATGTTAGAATATTGAGTCCTATCCTGAGAGTTGCTACACACCTGCTGTATTGTTTTTAAGGCAATCACAATTGGTAAAATATGTATAATCCAGAGAAGGCTCTGTCTGTGCTTACTCGAGTCCTCTTTTTATAGTGGAGTGATGGACAGAGTCACCGTGCAATTATTTGTTTTACTCCTGCCCGAAGAGAGCCACTGGGTGCATTTGACATGCATCCTAAACCAACTCCTCCAGTGGGTGCCTAGTGCTTTACTCTTACCACTGCAGAGGCCTGCTACTAACCCCAGAATTTTTCCCAACATTTCCGGTCCCAGGATGCTTGTTTCCGGTCCAGGGAGGACCTGGCCTGGGAGTTCGGTCTGGACTGTTCCCATGAGACACAATGTCAAGACTGATATGCATATGGCTGGGTCCAAACATGGGGTGGCGTAGTGGGCAAAAGAACGATGGATTTAACCCAGATCTTATGAATGGGGGAGAATGTTTGCATTATTAGTATTCCATCCATCATTTGTTTGCTGTAACACTTTTCGCCCTAAGTGGGATGGGCATGCCCAGACGTGGGTCCCTTGCTCACTGTGCCACTGGATTCAAGATAGCCTGGCTGAAGAAGGGTGACATGCCCTGAAACCAGTCCCAGGATGTTTGGTTCCGGTCCAGAGAGGACCTGGCCTGGCAGTTCGGTCTGGACTGTTCCCATGGGGCACAGGGTCAAGGCTGATTTGCATATGGCTGTGTCCAAATTGGGGTGGCGTAGTGGGCAAAAGAACAATTAATTTTACTCAGATCTTTTGACAGGGGGAGAATGTTTGCATTGTCAGCATTCGGTCCATCATTAGTTTGCTGTAACTCTGTAGCTACTCGCTGCTCCTCCATCCATCCTGTGCCTCTCTTTGTACTCACTGTGCTTCCATTCATCCTGTGCCTCTATTGCCACTCACTGCGCCTCCATACATCCTGTACCTCTGAAGTCACTCACTGCACCTCCATACATCCTGTACCTCTATTTCCAGTCACTGTGCCTCCATACATCCGAATCCTCTGTTGCCACTCACTGTGTCTCTATACATCCTGTGCCTCTATTTCCACTCATTGCACCTACACATATCCGAATCCTCTGTTGCCACTCGCTGCACCTCCATACATCCTGTACCTCTAAAGTCACTCACTGCGCCTCCATACATCCTGTGCCTCTATTGTCACTCGCTGCCCCGGCATGAATCCTGTGCCTCTATTGCCACTCGCTGCCCCGCCATTCATCCTGTGCCTCTATTTCCACTCACTGCGCCTCCATACATCCTGCACCTCTGTTGCCACTCGCTGCACCTCCATACATCCTGTACCTCTGAAGTCACTCACTGCGCCTCCATACATCCTGTACCTCTATTTCCACTCACTGCACCTCCATACATCCCAATCCTCTGTTGCCACTCACTGTGTCTCTATACATCCTGTGCCTCTATTTCCACTCACTGCACCTCCATACATCCTGCACCTCTGTTGCCACTCGCTGCAGCTCCATACATCCTGTACCTCTGAAGTCACTCACTGCACCTCCATAAATCCTGTACCTCTATTTCCACTCACTGCACCTCCATTCATACCAATCCTCTGTTGCCACTCACTGTTTCTCTATACATCCTGTGCCTCTATTTCCACTCATTGCGCCTACATACATCCTGTACCTCTATTGCCACTCGCTGCGCCTCAGAAAATCCTGTACCTCTGAAGTCACTCACTGCGCTTCCATACATCCTGTACCTCTATTTCCACTCACTGCGCCTCCATACATCCTGTACCTCTATTTCCACTCACTGCGCCTCCATACATCCTGTACCTCTATTTCCACTCACTGCGCCTACATACATCCTGTACCTCTATTTCCACTCACTGCGCCTACATACATCCTGTACCTCTATTTCCACTCACTGCACCTCCATACATCCTGCACCTCTGTTGCCACTCGCTGCAGCTCCATACATCCTGTACCTCTGAAGTCACTCACTGCACCTCCATAAATCCTGTACCTCTATTTCCACTCACTGCACCTCCATTCATACCAATCCTCTGTTGCCACTCACTGTTTCTCTATACATCCTGTGCCTCTATTTCCACTCATTGCGCCTACATACATCCTGTACCTCTATTGCCACTCGCTGCGCCTCAGAAAATCCTGTACCTCTGAAGTCACTCACTGCGCTTCCATACATCCTGTACCTCTATTTCCACTCACTGCGCCTCCATACATCCTGTACCTCTATTTCCACTCACTGCGCCTCCATACATCCTGTACCTCTATTTCCACTCACTGCGCCTACATACATCCTGTACCTCTATTTCCACTCACTGCGCCTACATACATCCTGTACCTCTATTTCCACTCACTGCACCTCCATACATCCTGCACCTCTGTTGCCACTCGCTGCAGCTCCATACATCCTGTACCTCTGAAGTCACTCACTGCACCTCCATAAATGCTGTACCTCTATTTCCACTCACTGCACCTCCATTCATCCCAATCCTCTGTTGCCACTCACTGTGTCTCTATAGATCCTGTGCCTCTATTTCCACTCATTGCGCCTACATACATCCTGTACCTCTATTGCCACTCGCTGCGCCTCAGCACATCCTGTACCTCTGAAGTCACTCACTGCGCTTCCATACATCCTGTACCTCTATTTCCACTCACTGCGCCTCCATACATCCTGTACCTCTATTTCCACACACTGCGCCTCCATACATCTTGTACCTCTATTTCCACTCGCTGCCCCGACATGCATCCTGTGCCTGTTTCCACCCACCGCGCCTCCATCCATCCTGTACCTCTATTTCCACTCGCTGCCCCGACATGCATCCTGTGCCTGTTTCCACCCACCGCGCCTCCATCCATCCTGTACCTCTATTTCCACTCGCTGCCCCGACATGCATCCTGTGCCTGTTTCCACCCACCGCGCCTCCATCCATCCTGTGCTCCAGACACAGGCTCTCTTTGGATGCAGTGAATCCGCATTCACTTGTTCCTGGTATTGAGCTCTGTAAGCAGCTCTCGGATCAGCCTCGGGAGCCGCACACCGCACGGCTCCTTGATTTCAAAAGGTTTTATTGTTCCGTTCTGTGCATCAGGTTTCTCGTTGTGACACACATCCATCTCAATAATTCAGTATCTTACAAGGAAATACAGAAACTATCACAACACAAAACTGTGACGCACATCTCTGTGTCACGAGTGGCACGTCGATAGAACCCCGGCCCCGGTTAAGGGACGTTGGCACAAGTGTGTAGATATTCCAGCTGCGGCGATCACGACTGCCAGAGAGCAGGCATAGCCGTGTGCGGCCTCCGTGCTGGAAGCGCATGTGTCACTCCGTTTAATATGCTCAAAACTGCTGTTTTGTTGTTTCTAAGCACTATAAATAAACAGGGCTCTCGGTTTAATGGTATTTTTTTTGTTGACATTTCCGTCTGTATTTATCCATATTTATTTTTTGTCAACTTTATATGTATTTCTCAATATTTGTTATGGGTTTTGTGAAAAAAGTAAAGCTCAAACTGGTATATTTCCACGTTTATAAAACCAATAAATATGCAGTCATGCTTGAATGCCTGCCAGGTTTCAGTGATATGAACACCCACAGAAGATAAATCAATGCACTGTTTAAGCCTCTTTACTAAAATTCCTTTTTTTTTAACCCCCTCACCTACCTTCCACACCGTTGCTAGCCTGGCAGTCATGGCAGACAGTATTTAGAATGGCTCAAAAAGCACCCAGTTTTCATTTTTATCCACATTTAAAAATAAATACTGACAAGAAAATAAATGTTTTTCTGTCTGTATTTATCTGTCAAAATAGTAAACCGGGAGCCTTATAAATAACAGGTACCTGCGGGGCGCTAGGTGGCACAAGACCAGGATGACCGCACCAGTAAGGCTCCCGCCAGACCGGGTGGAAAAATGAACTTAACCCCCACCCTTGGCTTGGGCTGTCGTGACGGGTAAAGAGCCCTTCTACCATACTGTTTTGTATAGCTCCACTAATTGGCGCACTAGAGCCTCGGCATATGTATCGTAAAACTCAATGGGGAGCCCATCCAGACCCAGTGTTTTATTGCATGGTAGTCCCTTCTTTGCAACCTTAATCTCATGTGGTGTAATGTGTCCTATAAGACCCTTTCGGAGCGGTGCCGGAATTTCTGGGAATGTCAGGGTGGATAGGAAGGCCTCTGTTTTGTCCTCAGTGGAGGAGTCAGGCGCCCCGTATAGCGTGGCGTAGTAGTCTATGAATACCGCATTAATCGCTTCTTGACTGGTGACTATGTCCCCATTTTCTTTAACAATCCTGGGTATAACTACAGAGTGAGGGGCATCGCGTATGAGACGAGCAAGTAATGCTCCCGCCTTGTCTGCCTCGCTATGTGCACGTTCTGTGTATGTCGCGTAGTCTATAACCCTTAACGATTCTAACAATTCCGCATGTTGAATTTGTGCCTCCTGTAGAGGGCCTTTTTGCTCTGCATCAGTTATTGCAGCTTGCTCCAGCCTACCCATTCTCTCCTCAACTTCCAACAGTGACTGGTGGTTCCTGCCGCGCTCCCACCGTCGTACTAATTGCTTTCCCCCTTATTACCGCCTTAAAGGCATCCCAGTCTACCAATCTACTCGTGGCCGTGTTGCTGTTCTCTGTAAAGTAATGATCTATAGTAACAGAGAGGGTATTGCGGAATACTTGATCTTCAAGGAGTTGTGGCCAAAAGCTCCATGTTGGAACCGGTGTGGGTATCCTGCTCCATGTAATGAGTAACTCCAGTGGGTTGTGATCCGAGAAAGTCTTAGGAAGATATGTGGATTCAATCACCTGCATTGCTATCCTGTCGGAGCAGAACACTCTATCTATTCTAGTGTGGAGATCGTGCACTGCGGAGTAATATGAGTATTCCTTATGTAGTGGGTGTCGTAACCCCCATCCCTCCGCCCACCGTGCTAGTGCTTCAGCTTGTTTGTGTACACCAGTACTGCGTAAGGGTGGGTGCGACCTGTCCAAGGATACATCCAACACAACATTTCAGTCTCTCCCCAGTATCCATGGGTGTGCCTCCCAACCTGCCAACGCCCCACTCAACACATCCCAATATTGATCTTGATCACAATTAGGGGCATAGATATTGGCCAATACCACCAATTGACCATCCAATGTCCCTTTAACTAATACATATCTGCCCAATTTATCTATTCTCTGTTCTTGTGCAACAAAGGGTACTCCATGTCTGATCCAGATCGTGGCCCCCTCGCATAATTTGAGTAGATGGTGGAGAATACCTGTCCCTTCCATTTGTTTCGGAGTTTTACAACTTCACTTTCTACCATGTGCGATTCCTGCAGATAGACGATCTGTGCCTTACGGTGCTGTAATTGGGCATGTATCCTATGGCGTTTGTGTATAGTGCCCATACCCCTTATATTCCAACTTATAACTATGTATTTTCCCAGTGTATGCATCGGGATATTAACCATATTGAAGAGCTAGACCGTATGTCACACAGGCTGACCAACATATCAGTAATAACAGACAATTTCAGGCCGATCCTCTTCCCAACTTCCCCAATACTTGGTCCAATTATAGAACTGTACCGGACCACAACACTTACTAATTTAACCAATACAAACTCAAGAATCACAAAAAAAACCAAGAACTAAGCTAATTAAAAAAAAAAGGGCATGTAAAGCGGCTTCGCCATATGGGGGGGGCTGTGCCTGCGCTCTGGACACGTTGAGGTGTATCTGACGTCTACCAGGTTTAAGTTATTACAGCACCAGAGCCCTAATAATATCTTGCCTTCTATAAAGTATCTAAGTAAACTTGGGAAAGGGCAAACGCCACTACAGCTTGTAATTACATAAAAGAAACAATACTTGCACAAGTCCATCATCCAAACAGGTCCGTGATCAGCTGTGGAGTCGCCGAGGGGAATAGGGCCACACTACCCTCAGAGTCCGACCCCTGCGACGCCTCGTCCTCCGTAGAGGACTTAGTTTCTGTCCGTGCAGCGTTCGTGAAGGTTGCTGTAGCGATGATCGCCTGCTTCCTATTCTGCCTTATCTGTTGCGAGGTGACCTGTGCACGTGCAGTGGTTCTCCTTGGTCTACTGCCTCTTCGTCCTGTCGAGGCGCCCTCAAAGGATCTCTGCCTATCCTCAGTTTGTGCTGCAATCTCCGCAGCATTGGTTAGTTCCATTACCTCAAGCCAGTCTTCAACATCTCCAGGGCTTTCAAAAAAGTATGTTTTCTGTTTGTGTAATATTTTCAACCGTGCTGGGAATAGTAGTGCGTACTGTAAATTTTGGTCCCTGAGCCGTCGTTTCACCGCCATAAAGGAGGACCGCTGCTTTTGGACTAACATTGTATAGTCCGGATATAATGAGATTCTTGCATTTTCAAAGTAGATCGGCTCAGCCTCCCTGGCTTTCTGCAGCAGAGTATCCCGGTAACGGAAATTCAGTAACTTTACTATAAGGGGCCTCGGAGGGGCACCCGGTTTCGGCCTTCCGGTGGGTATTCTGTGTGCACGCTCTATACAGTATTGTGTGGAGAGTCCCTCTGTCATGACGTGGTCTTTGGACCATTGTTCCATATATCCCGGTGCGTCAGACCCTTCGCTTTTCTCCGGCAGACCAATCACTCGGATGTTGTTCCTTCTTGCTCTACCTTCTGCGTCCTCCACTCGTTCTATTAAGGTGGCCACTTGCGTCTGTAACTGTTTCACGTCCGTTTTGGTCTGTTTCTGGTTTGGCAGTATCTCTGCAAGTGTCGTCGCATGGTCTTTCACCTTTTCTGCTGTTTTCACATGGTCTGCCCTGAGCAAGTTCAGACCAGTGGTCAGGGTCCATATTTGAAGCTCAAGTGCTTTCCTGGAGTCCCGCACTTCCTGTAATATAAGATCCAACTTGTCCTCCGTAGCAGGCATCTTGGTCGGGGGACACATCCAGATCCCAGCGTGCTATCCGTACTACTTAGACCTTCTTGTATAGGGTCTGCACCACTTTGGTCCTGTTGTTTCGGCCTGTTTCGGCCCATCTTACCTAGTGAACGTAATGCAAGGGCACACCAGTTGTATCCTACAGGGTAGAAGAGTCGCACAATATTCCGCTATTATGTTGCCGAAGTTCCCGGTGCTCCCCCAGGTGTGCTTACCATGTGTGCAGTCCACAGCGCAGAAATGTGACCATGTACCAGGCTAGTAGGTCTCACTGCAGCAGGCAAAGGTACGCAATCAGGGAAGCCCGTTAGGCACCTCTCCCCGTTCTGCACCCACTATGTCCTTCGTCTCCGTTATTGAGGTGTATGTCCTTAGTCTCTGGTATTACCCCGGGTCCGAACACGTGACGACAGCATACACAAGGGTTTAATGAATTACACCAGCTCCTGCAAGGCCCCACAGTTTTTGGCACCAGGACAGGTCAGTCGCAATACCATCTACGGCCCACTTCTCATCGCGTTCCCCCAGGCTCTCTCTCTGCCGCAGCGCAGTAGGGGGGGCGTTAATCACACCATCGGGGAAGTCACAAGGCTCCCACACCAGCAGTTTCACAGCGCCTGTCTCGACACCTTCTGGGTGCAATAATATGGCATGACAGCACGCCGTATGCCTCACTGAGACTCGGCAAAAGACTGTGTCCTTTTCTGTTCGATGATGTAGCAATGTAGGTTCACCTCCGCATTCCCTACCGCGCACTTCTTCTCGCCGTATTCTTTGAGTTGGGCCTCTAGCAGAATTTCGTTGGTGCCCGCTGTGTGGTCGAGGCAGTCCCAATAGAGGATCAGCCAAGATCGTGTAGCGCCGCTCCCATTCAGACCATCCAGTAGTAATCGGCCCAATTGCAAATGGCCGCCGCAGCAGAGGGGTTTACCCGTTAGTCCTCTGTTTCGCTATTTACCAGCCCAACCCTCCCCCGTCGCGGTAGTGTTCAATATCGCTATATATACACCGCTTCCACCTCCGGTCTACAATTTGTTGCAGGAAGGGGGCTGCAGTGCCCCGTTGCAGGCTATGTATGCCAGGGTCCGTTGCAAGGGAAAGCAGGCCACCGGGCATCCACGGGCTGACGTGATTACGCTCCCCGGATCGCGGGTTCCCAAGCCCTCTCTTCAGCCAGCAAGTCGTCAACCAAGGCTCTCACCTTTTCGGCGCAGATCTGCACACAAACGCAGTGACCCCTCTGTCTTATGTGCTCTTCACAGTTCCGATTCCTGGATCTCCAGAGGCCGTGGTGGTAATTTCCCGTCTTGCGCTGCCGCGCCGCCCTCATCCACGTTATGCGGCCGCGATGGTATTATTTCAGCCTGCCGCTCCCAGTGACTCGCATCAGACCAGCACCGAGTGTCCATGCCCGCCCCCTCAGTCGCCTCCCGTAGCTGCAGCCGTCTGCTTACAGTGTGGGGCTAATTATTTACAGGATTTTGTTGGCTCGGGTCCGGAGCTCACCTAGCAGAAAACCGCCATGCTTGACTGCTGGCCACGCCCCCCATGCAATGAGTACAGATAAGGCTGACCACACGTATGGCCCTGTTGGGACTGACCGGTGACGTGGTGACAATCCACAAGAAGTTCTCGGCAATGGGAATACTGCTTGCAAGGTGGCAGGTGACCCGCAGATGAGGGAGAGGCAGGGCCCTTAAATTCAAGGACTGGATCCATGACCTAACTACTTGGCAGGAACAGTTGCACACATACGCAGAACAATTACCAATGAAGTCCTGACCCAAAGACATCTGGGGGCCTCTAACGGCTTACCTTCTAGTGCAGAATACCGAAAGCACCGGGGTCCGGGAGGAGGAGGGAGTAATTATGGGGAGTGAATGAGATGGTCCACGTGTTGTGGGGAAGTGGGCCTAAAGAAAGTGTTCTAGACAAAGGACATAATGCTGAGCTGTCGCAAGGGAGAACGGCAGAAAGCAGACTCAGATCCTTTGGAAGACTGGAAGAGACATTTCTATACCTGCAGAACTAAATACCAAGTTCCGAGATATTGTTACACATGGTAATGCTGTGGTACATAAGGGGGTGGGGGGGGCATGATTTGGGGGAGGTTAAGACAGGGGTTGGGGGGGTAATGTGGGGTTGGAGGACCGAAAGCCGCTGTCACCAGTACGAAAGTGACAAATGTGGGATTATGACAGTCACATGGTGATAGTGTACTATGGCACACTCTTTTTTTTCTTTCAATAAAGGTTTTTGAAAATAAAAAAAAAACAGGTACCTATTTATGTGTAATCGATATATTGGCATTGGAAGAAAGAAAGGCTGAGTTGGCCCTGTCAGAATTCAAACTTGTGATCGGTGGGATGCATGCAGGTCAGGTGGCTGGAGTGTGGGACACTGAAAAGTTGTGTGTCGACTACAGTACTGGAGACCGTGCCACAGAATAGCACTGATGAGATTTACAGTGCAGGACATTGATGTTATGTTATCAATGATTTGAAAAGCGCTCGTACACCGGTTGGTTTCTTGGCACTGAGAAAACTAGGGGGTAGCCAGTCCGGAGCAGATCATTCGTAAGCTTGTGTGAATAACCAGGTTTTGAGAGATTTTCTGAAGTTGAGTAGATTGGTGCTGAGTCTGATTTCCAGGGGGATGGAGTTCCACAAGCGTGGGACCAGGGTTGCAAACCTGCAACCTCCTTGGCGCTTCAGCTTGAAGGTGGGTACCGTCAGAAGGTGGAGTTCCTTTGTAAAACATAAAAAAGCACTTCTTGCCATTTTCAGTCTGCCCTTTTTAAAAACCGGGACATGAGCTACATTTCCTGAAATCATCCGGGACAGCTGGTGAAAAACCGGGACCGTCCTGGCAACTCCGGGACGCCTGATCACCCTATGCTTGTGCCTTTTCCATTCAGTCATTGAAGGAACCATGAACTGCTGCTGCTCGCCCTGTAACCACACGAGGAAAGATAGTTCTGCTGCTGCCCGTGTGTTACTGATGCTTGAACTGCTGCTGCCTGTGTGTTATCGAAGCTTGAACTGCTGCTGTGTGGTGCCTGTACTGCTCCTCTCTGAAGCTTGAGGAAACATTTAATCACTCAAGGTCATGACTACTGGCTTTGTCGCTGCTTGCTGGCTTAACTTTTCCTTTCTTGACTGAATTATGTGAATACAATTTTACATTTATAAATCCATTGTTATCATGTTGGGTATGGCCGCCTTTTAGACATACCACCTATCTGAACTCTGTGGATATGTCAACTTTTTGTAAGTTTAATTGAAGGAAAGGAATGTAGTTTCTTCCTGTTTTTATGTCACTCATCCCAGTTAGCTTTCGGCCGTCTGTAGACAAAAGTCTTCTTGAGGACTAGGCCAACAAGCATTTGCAATGCAATAGGTCTCTCATTTGTTAAAGTTAGAGCTGCTGTGTTGGCATTGAACATAACTGTGCTTTTTACTTTTTTTTATTTGCAGTGGAGTTATTATATTTGCATAGCACTACTGCCAATGGTATAAAAAGGCAAAAGTAAAAAACATTGTCATTTTCAACGGCAACAGCTCTAACTTTAACAAATGCGAGACCTATTGCATTGGAAATGCAATCGGTCTCGCCTTTGTTGCAGTTGAAGTTATTGGCATTTACCTGCTCATGTTGCAGGGTGCAGTATCATATGTGGCCAAAAGAGGGACCATGGGACCTCTTTTGGCCACACATAGTACTGCATTCTGCAAAGTTGGAGTTATTGGCATTATAAATGGCAATGTTTTTTACCTAGCCTTTTTTCAGGATGCAGTACCATATGTGGCTAAAAGAGATCCCAAGTGACCTCTTTTGGCCACATAGAGCACTGCACCTTGCAAAGTTGGAGTCATTGTGTTGCAGGGTGCAGTACCATATGTGGCCTCTTTTGGTCACATATGGTACTGCACCCCGCAGAAGATATGGTAAATCCACCCTACCCATGATGCTTTTCATGCAAGACAGTACCATAAATCCATTAAATTAGCTATGTCCATAAATACAATTAGTAGCTTTGAAATGTGACAAAATAATTATTATATTAATTATGGGTTAGGTTGTACTCTGGGTGGAGCTGATGAAAGGAAATTCATAGAAGGTCTCATATAAATGTGAGACGTGCTAGTAAAGAAAGTAACCACTGCCAGCCTAGTTTAGGACCAAGCAAGCGTCCTGCTTGAAGCTCTTTAGGAAAATAGTGTTCTGAGACTGTAATTGAAATCTAGGGAGTAGCAACACATGTAACAGAGGGTGTCTTCATGGGAGGTTAGAAGAAGAGACAAGGTGGTATTAAGGAGGGACTACCAATCCTATTGATCAATGAAAAACCTCCATATATGAAGGACAGGGACAGAAGGCAATTAAAAAGATGGGCTGAAATGTAACTTTTGTTTTATTTGCAGTGGAGTTATTATATTTGCATAGCACTATTGCCAATGGTATAAAAAAGCAAAAGTAAAAAACATTGTCATTTTCAACGCCAACAGTCTTGCATTTGTTGGAGTAATTGCCATTATAAATGCCAATGTTTTTAACCTAGCCATGTTGCAGGGTGCAGTATCATATGTGGCCAAAAGAGGTCCCATGGGACCTCTTTTGGCCACATATAATACTGCACCGTGCAAAGTTGGAGTCTTTGTGTAGCAGGGTGCAGTACCATATGTGGCCAAAAGAGGTCCCATTGGACCCCTTTTGGCCACATATGGTACTGCCTCCTGCAGAAGATATGGTAAATCTACCCTATCCATAATGCATTGCATGCAAAACAGTATCACAAGTACATTCAGATTGCTATGTCCATATATACAATTAGTTGCTTTGAAATGTGACAACAGAATTATTATATTAATTCCAGATTAGGTTGTACTCTGTATGTAGCTGATGAAGGGAAATTTATAGAAGGTCTCATATAAATGTGAGATGGGCTAGTGAGTAAAGTAGCCACTGCCAGCCTAGTTTAGGACCAAGAAAGTGTCTTGTCTGAAGCCCTTTAACAAAGTAATGCATTGAGGCTGTAGTTGCAACATAGGGTGCAGTCTTTACAGAGAATATCAGAACCAAAAATATTGTGGGAAGAATATTGAGGACATAAATATTGTGGCAGGTAAGTTTCTATAGGTAAGTCAAGTTTTACTATATATAATGCCACATATATGTACCTTGATTATATATATATCTTCAAGGTACGTGGATGAGGAGTTAAGAATAGTAAATCTATACTTACCTAGTTGCACTTACCTTCTCGATATGTTGGTCCTCGATATTTATGACATTATATTTTGTCCACACAATATTTTTTGGTCCGATATTCTGTCAGTGATCCGAGGAGTGCACTATGACAGCTCTGTGGATATCTCAGGACTGATGCATGGGGAAAGGGTATATTATATGATCATTTTGTGTGCCATTAGACTTTGATAGCGGCATTGCAAGTTATGGAAGTGGTGCACAGTAAAAGCTTTATAGATGTCTCATGACAGGGATAGAAGTGAACACTGTGAGCCAGGTAATATTTACCTAGTGAGACATCTCAGTGTTAGGAGGCAGGTACATAATGAACATGCAAATAGCTTTATTGTGGATTCATTGTGTATGTGTCTGCATGAAGCAAGTATAGTTTAGTTTAATGCATGAAAATGATGTAAGTTATGATTTAGATGTATTGCCTGAGCTCTCTTGATATGAAAGTGCTTGTGTTATTGGTCAGAATAGATGTGCATCAAAACAGCACTGCAAAGATCTCAATACTTGGATGTTAATGCCTGGTAGAGGCAAAACAGACGGGCACTGTGGAATTATGCCTATGTCTCAGTAGTGGTTGTTTGATGTAGATTGTGACTATCTGAATACTGGATTACACGTTTCTGGCACATTCCCCTACTTAGTTGAATGCAGAGATCCCTGTGAGTACTAAGATGCCAGTACATTGTGAAATTAAATGAAAATGAATGAAATGAAAATAAAATGTATACAGCACCGAACTGTTAAAAAAAGAGCTTCTATGTGCAAATTACTTGATTAAAATTTCTTCGATATCGAAAAACAAATAGCGTAAGAGAAAAAAATATGGAAAATCATTAATTAAAAATCTGCTTTAAAAAACACAGGTTTTAACCCTCTACGAAAGAGAAATCGGTCTATGATATAACAAACGGTTGAAAGGCAGACCACTTCATACTCTTCATTCATAGTTCCCAGAAAGAGAGCAGAGCTGCGACCTTGTCTAAGTGAACGAACTCTGGGTGGTTGCAAAATAAATGCTTTCATCAACCTCAAAGGTCTTTAAGGCGTATAGAAGGAAACATTTTCTGTAGGTCTAATGGTCCTTCACTATACACCACACAATGAATATGTAATAGCATTTTAAACTGGGTGCACTTGGAGATTGGTAACCAGTGAATGTCATTATGTTTCAGGAAAACTGAGCAGTGTGTAGGAATGCTGAGAAGCTGCCTGGCTGAGGCATTTTGAACAATTTACAATCTATCAGTACGCTTTTTAGAGATACCTATATCTAAGGCATTGGAGTAATCAAGCCTATAGGTAACTAGTGCCTGATCCACAGTTTTCCTGGAAGAAAAAGGTAAAAATGGGAGCCCCTTACGGAGAGTTTTTAGGACACCAAAACAGGTATTGGTGACTGCCAGAAACTGTGAAGAAAAGGATAACTGGCAAGCAAATATGGCTCCCAGATTACGTATTGAATCGACCGGGCATACTACAGCTACTTCAATTGACCATCAGTCATTCGACCAGAGTTGAGGATTTAGAGCACAGATCATTATCTCTGTTTTGTTGGCATTTAACTTTAGATGGTTTGGGGACAAATTAGAGTAGACATGGACGATGTGGGAGCATTCCTGATGTCTCAGTATTCTAACGTGGCAGGTCAGAATAGAAGTTAATTATAAGAGCTCTGGAAATTATTTTAGGACATTAATGTGTCTTACAGTGCTATGCAGTTTTTACACTCTACCACATTTTGATCGCCGATTGCTTATAAATTCACTCTTTAATACTACATTTGCCTGCAATCAATGCTCACAGTACTCACCTGGTTCCCAGCATACTTACATTTTGAAGAACCTCAGCACGTTTTAGCTAGTATGTCTCCATTCCAGACATTCCTGCTTCATCCTTGCACCCAGGAAAATTCTGGAAGAAGACATAACAATTATAGGACAAGACTCCAACAACCAGAGACCCTGCACAACAGGAAATAATAGGGTCATGTCTGCAAACGCTGCTGATAAAAGAGAGGAATATACAAGGTTTCTACCACCTATGGCCTGAAAGTGCTCATTGATCATTAGTTGTGACGTCTATGTTAGACTGGGCAGTGTGGGTCTTCATGGCTGTAGGAAATTTGCCTTTTCTGTGTAGTCACCCCTGATTTTCCTCCTTTTGCTGGACCCCATATTTTTGCTGACTTTAGTATCTGTGTACCTTCCCTCTCCTAACCAGTTGTAAATTGCCTCTGATTTAACTTTAAACATGGCTGAATTGGCATATTGTTATTTGGTATATTTAATTTACCTATAAGTCCCTAGTTTATTGTACAAAGTGCATCCAGGTCCTGTAAGTTAAATGTCACTAGCGGAGTGCTGCACCTATTGTGCCCTCCACTACAGTGAAAATATGGTTTTATGCTTAACAGTGTAGCCTGTTGTAGTAGTGTAAAAACTGCAATTCAGAATTCTCGTGACACGGGGGTTTTTAGAAAATAGGACTAGAGGGGCGCGCTACCTGGGTTAATACGTTACAAAGTGTGTGAGAAGCAAGATAGTCGTTCATGTAGTGCGTGAAGAGCAGACGGCAAAACACCCTTAACCGTCCAAACAAGTCAAAAGACAAAACATTAGTACATAGCTAAGCTCTCGCAACTACATTTGTGTTCATCCAAACAAGGTACAATGACCAAAGTCAAAAATGAAGCGCAGAAGCAGGTTCTTTGATGTAAGTCTTCTTGTCACAGCAAGATGTTTAATTTTCTCCAGACTTGAGAATAATAGAGACGCCGACACGTGTTTCGTCGTGTGCGGTTGAGTCACACGACTCTTCAGGGCTTCCACTCCAATTCCAATATGTGGATGGAGTAAGTCTGGACCTCTGAAAGCTCTGTATCGAGCAATGGGTTTTCAGTGAGTTTATGCAACAGCCGATGCTGTGTAACACAATATTCAGTTGCAGTATAAGGATGATAATTGTCTTATCCCACTGGTAAATTTCATATGTAGGAATAGCACGTGTCCGGGTACGTGTCCTCTGTTAGTTCCCGGCGGTCGTCTCTCGTGTAAGGTCCGTACACGAGAGACGACCGCCGGGAACTAACAGAGGAGGGATTGCCTGCAGCGGCACACCACTGCGGAGGACACGTACCCGTTTCCTCTTTTTGGCGCCATAAAGAATCCCCTCCCGGCTTTCCGCCTCACACCATAGCAACTAGCAGTGCTATTCCTACATATGAAAATTACCAGTGGGATAAGACAATTATCATCCTTATACTGCAACTGAATATTGTGTTACACAGCATCGGCTGTTGCATAAACTCACTGAAAACCCATTGCTCGATACAGAGCTTTCAGAGGTCCAGACTTACTCCATCCACATATTGGAATTGGAGTGGAAGCCCTGAAGAGTCGTGTGACTCAACCGCACACGACGAAACACGTGTCGGCGTCTCTATTATTCTCAAGTCTGGAGAAAATTAAACATCTTGCTGTGACAAGAAGACTTACATCAAAGAACCTGCTTCTGCGCTTCATTTTTGACTTTGGTCATTGTACCTTGTTTGGATGAACACAAATGTAGTTGCGAGAGCTTAGCTATGTACTAAAAACTGCAATTCGACCTGTCAAAATAACCTCCCTTCTAAATATTAATAAGTTGTGTCAGTCCCAAGACAAGGTGCATGGTATTTAGAAGTAGGTTCAATTAAGCACTATAACAATAAATGTACAATTGGTGGCGAGTAAAAAACAACATTCATTTACTAAAGTCTGTATTCATCACATATATTTACCTAATTTCCAAAATGTATGTAAAAGAAACAAGTACTAAAATTCACTACATGTCATGTTCAGAACCTTTATTGACAATCATTTTTCTTACTAAAAGACATAATCAATATACGATACACAACTTAACAGTTTTGAGTTCATTGATATTTTCCATCTATCAGTTAAATATAATTCACATTGAAGTTATCTTTCCAAAAACCTCTATTTTATTTTGTGAAGTTAATGTTGTTTCCAGGACACTCTCCCCACTGTGAAAATATTACAGTGCAGCGAAAACGTGTTATGTGGCTTAGATTTCCCTAAAGGTTAACCCCCAAGGGTTAACCCCATCCTCTTCCCTTCCCCTTGTGATGGGGTTAACTGCTGGAGTCTATCTTTACAGATCATTACTTAGGGCATTCCTATGGTGTGTTGTTTCCCCTATCCGCCCCTTCCTCACCCCGTGTGTTTCCAGCGAATAAAAAGGTATTAAACCAGCTAATCCTCTATGATGCCTGCATCCCAGCCCCCCAGATCTTCTTGTATTTCTTCTCACAGCCTCTATCTCAATAGACCTCTTTTCAATGATTTTACAACATGTCATACCCCCTTCCCAATTTCGGAAATTTCCACTTCTTTGCGCTCTCTCTTTTGGCTATCATAAATCCCATATTCACTGTTGTTTTCTGATACCCTGTGAGATCTGAGGGCTCCCACATGCCCAACAGGTCACTCTGGGGCGATAAATCGAAGGTGACTCCTACTGCCCCTTGTAGTGTTCTTAATGATTGGTATCCGCGTGCCAGAAACCTGGCTCGAGGAGGCTTGCTGTACGAAATGTATTCTTTTGAAGTGTGTTCCGCGATCTAATGCTGAACGTTGCATGCCAGGATTCTGACAATAAAGAAATACTTACTCAACTAAAAGGCCTCCTGGACTTCATTACTACACCCCTCCAGTGATTTGGACACCAGTTCCCAAAATAGGTGTACCGCAGGGCAACACCACCATGTATTATTAAAGATGCTGTTGGTGCCACACTTCCTAAGACACAAGGGGGTCATTGCTTTCCCGATGTTGTGAAGCGATGCCCTAGTGTAATATGTCCTGTAGGGCACTTTGAGTTGAAGTAATTTAAAGCTAGCTTTGATGGCCCCTCAGACTAAGATGCTCAGTACGTCTTGCCAGTCATCGAAGTCGATTTCCCCCTGGTCACGTTCCTAGCTGTTTTTAAGGAGGGTGCTGTACGTCAATGATATCAATTTATGTCGAATCTGTCCATCTAATATTGTTCTCTCCAATTGGGAATCCTCCTGAGTTTCCTCGTCTGCTGGTAAGGGCATGTCGAAGCTGTCTATACTTTAACCACTGTGTGGACGGCACATCTGGAGATGTTCAAATGGAACAACCCCATTGGCATCCCACACTTCGGCGAGTGTGCTATCGACTTGCTGTAGGTGAAATAAAAAATATAATTGCAAAGAAAAAAAATGGATTTCAAATCAGTACGTTATTGAATAAAATGAATTTCCAAGCTGGAAATATTTGGTCGGTAAGAACAAAACTCTTCTATGGTTTGTTTAGCTGGTTTACTTTATTACTAACTCAATAGTTAAAAATGCTTTGGAAACAAATGTCGCAGAATAGAAGACTGTGAGTTATGTTTTTCATAAAAATAAAAGATATCAGTCTTTAAATAGCTAATGTAACCTCTGCTTCCACACACAATTTACACATGTCCTCTACCAGTGAACTAACACAATACATCTATTTAAAAATATAAGTGTTGAATGTGATTCTATAGCTTTTCATTAGTGCTAATTAGACTCTAACTGGCTCTCTACTATCTATTGTCCCATCAAAAAATGATTACCTTCAAAGAAACTCTTGGTAATTAATCCAGCAATGATAGAACTTCAAAAACACTTGACTAATTAAATCAGATCCTTATTGACGTAATCCTTTATTTCTTAACATTTAGTTACCTTTGTGACAAACAAAAATCTAAACTTGACCTGAAATATAGCAGGAATTTAGAGTGATTTGTGCAGTCAATAGCTGAACAATTCTCTTCATGAGACTAGTTCTTCTATGTGCTCAAGGGAGAGAAGCCGCCATAGATAGCCATTGAAACCGTCAATCTCACCACTGGTAAACATTAAATTTGGTTTATTATTTAAACTAGTAAAGCTTTAAAAACACATAGGTTTTGTCAGCATTTATGCTTCTCTTTTTGTCTAATGCAGCACGCCTGGACAATCAGTATACATTTCAAACCTAAAAACAATATATATCTTTCATTTGTGTTTATTTTGGTACCAGCCACCATAGCAGAATGTCTGGCAGCTCTGCCCCCTCAATGGCTGTTGCGGATTTGCGTTTTTATAATGGAAGTCCCTGTCATTATATTGTCTGTTCTGCCCCCATTTAATCACCCTGAATTTTTCACATTATGAACAAGCTGCTTTATGGACTTCTGCGGTTGGTTTCACTACCTGAATTTCACTAATTGTAAGCCATGTGGAAACAGGTTAAGAGTGCTAACCGCCTGCGTCCACATTTTAGGATGAAGTCTGCTGCTTCACAGCTAGGGTAAGGCACTTTGGATTGTTTGGGCATGAACACATGTTCACACGTTTGCACGTGTGTGGCGGCTGAACGTGGGAGACTACTTTCTAACTCAGTCTGGTATCTCCTCACAAGCAGGCTGTTGCAGAGGGACCCTTCATGGGTTTGTGGCATTATGATATGAGTGAGTATTTAATAGTACATATGTTCAGCTGTAGTGCTTTGATGACGTATGTAGAGTGCTTTGTGCAATATGGCTAAAATCTGCACCAAAGTACAGTTTTGTCATTCTAGCATTCAAACAATTCTATGGTACATCACTATTTTGAATGGAGATCTGACATTAATTTTCCCATATCTGAACACCTGGCGATACTTCAAGATTTATTACTTTTCTCTGACTCAACTCCTAATTAGATTGTGGCCTTGAATCACCCTGCTGGGCCAAGTTAATTACTCTGCTGGCTAGAAGGAGGATCAATGGGCCCCCCACACAATCGGGCTGTTTGCTCGCAATTAGACCTGCTCCTGGGAAAGGAAAGGATGGGGACGGAATCTGCATGTGCTAACTTTCCGCATTGCACCTGGCCTGGGAAGGCTCAGTCCCACAGAAACAAAGCCAGACCTCTGGAGCCAGCTAAAGGATAGACGGCTCTTTGAAATTCTGGATGAAAGGGCCCAGGCATCTGTGGCAGGGGCTTAGCCTATCGGAGAAGGTCTTTCATCGGACCATTTAAAGGCCCCATCATGGAAATTCCCAAAAACCTGTGCAGGAGGCTTGGTCAGGGGTGTATTGTGTAGAGGTGTACAGCTTCTGGAGCTGTCCACCCTCACAAAAATAATAAACCTAGAAAAGGGAGAGGCTTTTAAGACAGTCTGAACCTGGGGAAGCAACGTCAGGGGAATGCCCAGCTGTAGGAAGGAAGACACCTATACTCAATGCAAAGATAAGCTCAAGGACTTGAGATTTCAGTCAGCACGCAGGGAGTAGTTCTGGCCCTCCCCTACACCCTCTGGGGACAATAAGTGACACCGGAGAGTTCTCCTTGGTCTTCTGTGGTCTGGTCCTGTAAGGGTGTCACTTCCAGAATACAGTGGCTCTGACTTCTGCTTTCGCAGGTGCTCTGTAAGTGGCAAAAGGTTGTTGTGGGACCTTGAGAGTGCAGGAAGGGCACTCTGTCTTGGTATCCTGCAGGCGCTGCTGTGGAAGATCCTGGACCTAGTAGAGGTACCAAGCATACAAACAGCAGTACATTGCTTAAGGAACGTTATTTTAACATGGATCCATACCTCGTGATTATAATGATGTTGCATTGGTTTATTATGACATATTTCTGCTTTTATTGAGGTGGTGAGAGCCTGACAAAGCTAGTAGGTCTGGCTTTTGTTAACTATACCCCATTGTATTGTGCCTAATATATTTGGGGGCATCCAAAGCTGTCTGTAGCAAGACCACAAACATGGCCCTTATATTAGCTTCATCAAAGGCAGTTACAAAAGTTTCTAAGTATTTTCAACTCTGTGAGCTTAAAAAGGTGAAATGGATGATACTTTCCTTCAGTTATACCTTTTACACTTTTCCTCCATAAATGTGGCAGTGCTAAGTAGATAGTATAACTCTTGTGATCTGAAAATTAGTCTACGCAATTGCCTGGTGCATGTAGATAGGTATGCCATTCGTTTTATGTAGCATGCAATGACAGAGATAAACACATTTCTAAGCATTCTCAAATTTTGTACCTTAGAGAAGTTAGGCAAAGTTTTCCCAAGGTCAAACAATGCAGTTGCATTGTGAAGTTGGGAATACTGTGCCTGGTCTAAATTCATCCATTTAATTCTCTTTCTTCAAAATACAACTTGTATAGTCAAACTTCATTTGGTGTGATATCCTTAAATCCAATTGCTCTGTCTAAAAATGGGGTTCCTATTGCCGTTATGGACCCAGAAGTCAGGAATAAATAAAAGCTCAATAATACCAAGAAAGATGGAGGAGCTTCGCGCGCAACCGGAATGGTCGCGTGAGCACAGGGCTCCCGGACCTTCGCCGCCTCTGCCGTTTATCCTGCATCTTCTCCTGGCCACGACGACGAGTCGTTACTGGCACAACCTGTCTGACCTACTAGCTGTTTTCGGATTCCGATTTGGATTTTGGGAGCCGAAGTTACGGGCTCCTGAACTTTTCTGGCCTGCTCCTTGGCGCTGGCCCGGGCTCGATTTCTCTGCCAGCCGGGCGGTAATCGAACAACAACGGCTTGCCCGAGTCTCCTCGCTCTGCCATTCACTTTCGGTTTCGTTTTTGGCTTTGAGACCTCTCTGACTCTGGTTTGCCCTGACCCGCACTGGTCACATTCTGCTCTCCTGCTTCAACTCGAGTGCTGCGCTGGCCTACTGTGGTTTATCGTGTGGTGTGAAGTGCCCACTTTAACCTAAGGACCCGTTTTGGTCGCATCGAGTGTAGCCATTTTCACCAGGTCCAAGGCTCCCCTCCGGGGCGCTGTACCCAAGATGGCCACCAAGCCCGAGGGTGAGAAGCGCAAGACCAAGCCGGCTCTCCGTGGGAGCTCCGGACAGTCAAACGTCATGGACAGATACACTCTCTCCAAGGGCTCTCCGGGGGGACCGAATAAACCCTCGAGCAACGTCGGAGATGATTCCTTGACGGGTGAGGACCTGACGCTGCGAGATGTCATGGGCGCCATTGCTGGCATAAAGGCCTCGCTGGGTCAACAGTATGAAGCCCTGGCCCACAAACTGGACACAGTTGCTATTGATGTCACTCTGATCAGGGCAGATCTAGCTAAGACCAATGAAAAGGTCAAATCTCTCGATTTGAAGACCTCCAGTCTCACCACCGACGTCTCTGATCTACAGGCGGAGGTCAGTAACCTGCGATCTTCGCACGACTTTTTCTCCCGACGCCTGGAAGATTTTGAAAGCCGTGCACGACGGAACAACATTCGTGTGGTCGGTGTCCCTGAAAAAACGGATGCCTCTTCGGTTGACCTGCTTGTGGAGGACCTTGTTGTGAACCACCTCGCTCCCAAGGGTCTCAGTAAGTTCTTCGCTGTGGAACGGGCTCATAGGATACCGGGAGGAATGCCCAAGTAGGGGGCCACCCCGCGACCCATTATTGCTAGGATTTTCAACTTTCGGGACAGAGACGCGATCCTGCAAGCGTCGCGCCAGAGTGGTCTCACTGCCTTTGAAAACACTACAGTGAGTTTTTACCCGGACTTCACCCAGCAGGTACAGAAACAGCGACTGGGGTTCCAAGGGGTGAAAAAGAGATTAAGAGACAGGGACATGAAGTATGCTATGCTCTTCCCGGCCCGGCTACGTGTGGTGTACGAAGATCGGACATTCTTCTTTAACCATCCTGAGGCTGCAGGAGACTGGCTTGACACACTGCCCATGCGACAAGAACACTCTGAGTATTCCGGAGGGGCTGAGGGCGGCCCGGTGGAGCAGGAATAGGGGGTGAGATCGGCTCCCGGATCAACATATTGACTTTCGGCAGCGGTTTGATGCTATGCAAATTTGTTTGCTACTGTACTGTCTTTCGGGGTATGGGCGGGGGGTGGGTGGGTCTTTCCTCCTCTAGGGTTCTTTTCGTAGATTAGTTGTGTGTTAGGGCGACAGGCACACTGCAAGTTGGGGTGGCTTTTGAGTCTCACGCAGGGGTGCAGGGTGGGGGGTGTGATGTTGGGGGTCTGTTGGGGGGTAGAAGGGGCGAAGTTACTGTTCTTTTGTTTCTCTCAAGGCAATGTACTGATGATCTCCTGTAGTTCTGTGCTGCCTCTGTTGTGGGATGGGGTTGGGGTTGGTTTCTGGGATGGGGGGTAGGGGATTGAGGTTATTGTGTTGGATCGTCAATGGGTTGGGTTATAGGATAAAACGAGGAGTGGTATTACAACTGCTACGTCGTTTATCCCCTGATGTGGTGTTGCTACAGGGGACGCACTTAATAGGCAATACATGCCATGCTATGAACAGGCATGGTTATCGTTATCGTCTCTTAGCGCACTTAGCGCACTCCAGATTCACCTCTGGCTCTCGGGGGGTTGGTATTCTAGTCAGGAACTCCCTCCCTCTTCAGGTTGACGATTGTATCCTCGATGATAGAGGGCGGTACGCCGCCATTGTCGGGCGCTGGGAGGGGAGGGTCATCACCCTCCTCTCTGTCTATGTTCCGCCTGGTTTGCAGACTACTACTTTTGCCGATTTGGGGAAAGTGATCCTGGGAGTTCCGGAGGGTCAGCTGGTGGTGGGTGGAGATTTTACTTCAGTGGTGTCCGGGATGTGCGATCGCTACCCTCCCAGGGAAATTGCGAAGTCTCAATCCTGGCTGGGTGGCTTCTTGGACACTCTGGGACTGGTCGATTGTTTGAGATTGCTCCACCCGGGGAAGTTGCAATACACGTTCCATTCCGGTGCCCACGGTAGTCTCTCCAGACTAGACTATGTACTGGTGCCCTCTCCGCAGGCCTCCTCTATTAGGGAGATTAAACATCTGGCCAGGGGTGTTTCGGATCACTCCCCATTATGGTTGGTCATGGACACGAAGCTGGGAACGGAGGGTCGGGTGGCTCCGATTAACCCCTGGTACCTCCGGTACCCTAAGGTGCGGGCGGAACTGATTAAAGCGCTAGATCATTACTTTGCGGAGAATGTGGGTTCTGTGTCCTCCTCTGTCTCACTGTGGGAAGCGTACAAGACTGTCATTCGGGGCCAGGCCCTTTCCTTAGTTAGCAATGTTAAGAAACGTAAACAGGAGGCGGTTGTTCGAATTGAAAATGAAATAACTGCTTTGGAAGGGGAGTTCGATTCTGGGGTTACCCATGATAGACTGCACCTCCTTAGTCTTAAGCAACTCGATTACAAAGCACTGGTTACTGATGCTGCGAAAGTAATGAGCAGAGAGCAGCAGGGACGTCTGTATGATGTGGGTGACAAAGCGGGGAAATTACTTGCGTGGTTGGATAAGAAGGAGTGTGCTAGTCGTGTGGTTCCGGTGCTTGAGAGTGCGAATGGAGCGAGAATAACTTGCCCTGCTGAGATAGTGGAGTGTTTTGCGGAGTATTTCCGGGATGTCTATTCCCCAGTGTCAGATAGACCTGAGCAGGACTCTCGGCTACTTTTGCGGGATATCGCGTTGCCTTGTTTGTCAGACCCTGAAAGGGAATTCCTCGATGCCACGCCTACTGTCGAGGAGGTGGCGAATGCCATCCGTGCAGTTCGGTCGGGGAAGGCCATGGGCCCGAATGGACTCCCCATTGAGCTCTACAAGCTTCGCCCGGATGGGATAGCCCCTTATCTTAGGTCGATGTTTTTGGAATCGTTGGAAACGGGTTCCCTCCCTCCTGATCAAAGACTGGCTTCTATTGTTGTAATACACAAGGAGGGGAGGCCGCGCGACCGCTGCACCTCATATGGACCCATATCTCTTTTAAATGCCGAGCCTAAGATCCTGGCTAAACTGCTTGCTAATCGCTTAATAACCGTCATCGGCGACTTGGTTCACCCCGATCAATCCGGTTTTATACCACATCGCAACACGGCACTGAACCTCCGGCGCCTGCACGGTGCCCTCGCTAGGGCGGCGACGTTACGTGAGCCGGCCATTTTGGCTTCTTTGGACGCCACAATGGCGTTTGATACGCTGGAATGGCCATATCTTTGGGCGGCCCTCGCGATGTTCGGTTTTGGCCCAGTATTTATCAACTGGGTGAAGTTGCTCTACACTGATCCTTTAGCTCAAGTGGTAGTAAACGGCCGCTCCATTTGCCGCGCCAGGGTTGCCCCTTATCCCCGCTTCTTTTTGCTCTCGCCTTGGAACCCCTGGTGGCCTGGCTGAGGTGGGAGCCGTCTTTTAAGGGCATTCGATGGACTTCAGACTTTGAAGACCGTGTGTCCTTGTACGCGGACGATATCCTGTTGTATCTCACGTCCTCTCGGAAGTCGTTGATAGTCCTGTTCGACGTCTTGAACTCTTTCCGTAAAAATTCTGGTCTTGTCATTAACTGGTCTAAGTCTTGTATGTATGTTCTCTCGGGCGACGCTCCCCTCTTGCCTCGTGGATGTCCTATACAGGTGGTGCAGGAGGGATTCAAGTACTTGGGGATCTTTATCACCTTGGACCCCGCACTCCGTTATGATCGTAATTTGTTGCCTCCGCTTCAGCGCCTCAGGTCTGACGTTGCCGCCTGGCGTAGGCTCCCTCTCTCCCCTCTAGGACGGGTGGCATTGTTCAAGATGATGTCGCTGCCCCGGTTCTTATATGCGTTGCAGAATGCTTTCGACACTGTGCCTGCTAGCTACTTTCGGGAGGATGAAAGTCTACAGAGGCAGTTGCTATGGGGGGGTCGTCCCCGTATTGCTCTCGCGAAGATAACACTCCCGTGGTACGATGGTGGAATCGCGCTTCCTGACATTCGTCGTTATTATTGGGCCTCTCAGATGGGGGCGATTAACCACTGTACTTATGGTCCCGCGCCAAATCCGGCGTTTGAGATGGATAAGTGGTTGTTGCCCGGCGGGGACTACAATAGGGTTCTGTACGCAAGATCCGCGGGGAGGGCACTCCCGGGCCCCACCAGGATAGCAGTACAGGTATGGTATCGTGCCACGGCCGCCCTGGGTTGGACGGATAAATTGACTTGTGCGACCCCGTTGTATGCGTCTGAGAGACTGGGCTCCCTATGGAAAACAAAGGGATTCGATAAGTGGGACGTAATTGGTATCTGCAGGGTGACTGATGTGTGGACCAAGGGTAGGGTCAAGACGTTTGAGGAACTGAAGGTAGAGTATGATTTGAATGCTAGGGAATTTTTTCGTTATGCGCAAATTCGGCATGCGTTGTTATCTGTTTTTCCAGTGGGTGTGGATATTCCGGAGGCATCCCCGCTTGAGGACCGTATACTGGACGGGTATGTCCCGGACAGCAGGATTTCGCTAATATATAAAAAGTTGATAAATAACAGGGTTGACCTCCTATGTCGCCTCCGAGAGGCTTGGACTAGTGATGGCTTGGAGCTAGACGATGAGGATTGGCAGGCGGCAGTGTCTTCTCCTAAGGAGGTGGCAATCCCGGCGCGCCTTCGGTTTGTTCAACTCAAAATTCTTCACAGAGTCTATGTTACTGGGCCGCGTCTGGTGCACATGCGATTTTCTCTGGATGGGCTGTGTGGGCGTGGTTGTGGCCTCGTGGGTACCCTTCTCCACATAATCTGGGAATGTCCTGCGGTGGCGCGCTATTGGACTCGTGTGCATGAAGTTATGAGTGAGGTTACGGGTGTGACGTCGCTGCCTGAGGCTAGGCGGTGCTTGTTGAACGTGTGGGAGCCGAATGATTACAATGTGGCGCAGCTTCAGTGGGTAACCCTGGGCAATATGATTGCCAAGAGAGACATAGCCCAATTATGGGTTGCCCAGAGGCCGCCCGCGGTTCTGGCATGGAAACAAAACATGGATTGGTGCATGTTCAGAGAGAAGATGGTGTACATTGCCCGTGGCAGACCTCCAAAATGGGGGAAGGTCTGGAACCAATGGAATTCGTACCGTGGTGAAATATGTACTCCCCCCCAAGCGGACTTAGACACTGAACTGCTTCCCTCCCAACCTGATGTTTCCTCTGCAACCATTTAAGCATTACTCCTGTTTCAGATTCCTCTCCCCTGCCTCTCCCGTGATTCTGTCGATTGTATTGCATCTGTATGTCCCTATCCTCGCATTGATGTGACACATTTATGAATGTACTGCCTTGTGCTGTTTTTTCTTTATGTTCATTTGTTTTTCACTTTAATAAAAAGAAATATATATAAAAAAAAATAATAATACCAAGAAAACTCATTTTAGGAAATGAGTAGCCAACAACACTCGCATTCCATCTAGAAATGCTGCTACCACCCTTGACAAAAGCACCGCAAAATGAAACAGATATTTTATAGACATTCAGAAGTCCAGGCCCAGGGGAATCCTCAGGTAAGCCTTTACAACAACATTTAGAGTATACTACACCAACTTTATCTACTTCCTTACATCGCTTCCATTCCATCTTCCATGCACATACTACTGCTGCTGCTTTCCAGGCTCTGAAACCAGCCTGCTAAAAGTGGGCTCCCTCCCAAGCCTTGCTCTTGAGATATGTGGACTCACCTCCCCATCTCCACACCTCGAGAACTATATATTCACTGGAGTTGACCAACCTGGTAAGTCCTCTATCAGTACTTTTAATAAGTACGCTCTTGAAATCCCAGCTCATTCTTGGTCATCTTCTGCCCAACGATGTTTTGCCATAATGCTAACACATCTCGCTTCTTGGGGCATTCTTGTGTTTTGTGTATGTTTCTGGAATTTACCGTGGAAAGTAGAGTTTTGGATGCTGTATGTTACAGACTCTTGTCAGTTGAGCTTGGACCCCCTTTTTGTAAGTAGTTCACTTATTATTCAAATAAACCAATAAGAAAACCTTCTGCTCTGGATGCAAATTATTGGAGGCAGACACGACATTTGTGGTGATGAGTATGCTAGAACACTGATAAGCAGTTAAAGTACTGTGCTGCTTATAGCATTTTAGCAATTTTTATTATTTTCTATTCAGACTCTGAAGGGTGTTCAGGGGAAGAAGTGCCTTTTTCCTCATAAAGACATTTCTTGGTCTTACTTTGTGGCCATATGCATTTTAAGGACTTGGTAGCGAGTGTATCATCGAACAGCTGTGTGTTTATAACACAAACGCTGCTTACCAGCATCAAACTCTGGGTGTTGCTGACTGGTCTTCTTCTGACTCTTGAGCTTCCGTAAGGCGCTTGCAGTGATCAACCTCTCCTCATGCAATAACCATACTCCATGGTGTCGTATTAGCGTAAAAGGACATTTATTAGGACAGGATTGCTAACATTCTATTAAACTTTATTAACATCAACAATATTTCAACATTATGCATCTTGACATATCATCGGACAGTTCCATTCTCCCCGCACCATTCACACTTTGATTCATTCCATCCCTTTCACTCACTGACCTCATTCCATATACCCAGTCATCCCTTCACTTGCCCTACAAACATCCTCCTTTGAAGACCCGTCCCTTGGTCGTCGCATCCAGTGTACCTCCATCAGTCACCTGTGCTCCCCCCCCCACTGGGAGGGGTGAATCAGTCCACATGTGACCCCCAACCCCCAAAACACTGCGTACGCCGTGCAACCTGTCCTAAACTGGCAACGCTGTGAAACAACCACCTCCAATAGCCTCCTACAATCTGTAGGGTGGGTTGGAGGACCTCAAAAATTCCCGACCTGCCCTGGTGGTGCTTGGCATCAGAAGAGACCGGATATGCCTCACCCAATGCCTATATAGCACCCTTAACATCCCCCTTCCCCCTAACCTAACCTATCGCCACCCTGTCCTGTGGTCCCGCTTGAAGCACTCCGGGGGCAGACTGGTAAGCGACCCTCACTTCCCCCGTGGGCTGGCATTGCTGCTTTGGAGCACCAACCAGCCTCTGTGAGGTAGGTCACACTGCTGCCCTTCCCCCTCCTCACGTGGGCATGCTACCGGATCTTGTCATACTATGCATGCAATAGCGCCAGTGCGTGTCCCACGTTTCCACAGCAACCTGACATTACACCAGACGACGCCATCTATTAGCCTTGTGAAATAATTTTTTGGGTTCTGTCTTGCTGATTCACATGCCTGGAAATTGAAACGTACCACTTTTGTCGATACACACACCAAGTGTATCATTAACAGGTGACTTTCAAAACAAAGTCTTCGTGCCGAAAGACATGCCAAGCATACTGTCAACTGGTGACTTTTAAAAACTGACTGTGAATGTGTGAAATTTATTTTCTTCTAATGGAATGTATTTACCCTGTCTCAATGTAATTCTCTGCTTGCAACTAGGTTTTCTACATCTAGAGATCTATTCACTAGAGAGGTTTACAATGCGTTTTGTTGTGTCAGTTTTACTAGTCAGTCCATTACCCGGTCCAGCTCCTTTTCTACCGGTACAGTTTAGATCTTTCAATGCTTATATAGGCGCTGTTGATGATCACACATTTAAACCAGCTAGGGAAAACTCATCAATTGTATTATTTCCTGGGTGCTGAGGGACAGAAAGTATATGGTCACTTGCCTGACTATACTCAGGCCCAGGATGAAGTACCCGATGAAAACCAAATTGCCATAAAATAAATGAAAATCTATTTGAAGCCTAAAAGCAAACTTTTTTTCACCAGGGTACAAAGACCCAATGAGTTAGTGGACTACCTTGAAGATTTTGGCATCCTCCTGAGAATTCGTGGTATTCAGATGTCAACTAATTCTCAACTAATGAATTGTCAGTTGAAAATGAAAAAGTTTTTTTTAAAAAATAAGAGCGTATACCGGTTTGCAGAATTCTTTCTCAGGATGGAACTGTTGACGTAGTAAGTGGAATAGAGAAATTCACAGGATTTTTTTAAAACTCAACTCACTCTCCCCGCTTCCATTGCTACAGTTGTTTACTCTTTCAGCCAACAGGGGCAGAAAACAACAAAAGCCTCAGGTAGACCCTAATAAGCAACTAAAACATGGATAACTAACTGTGTTATAGATGTAGAGTGTCATCCCATGTTTCAAGTGCAGGAACTACCCTGCTACCAATCAAGGTGCAATAGGTAAGGCCCCTTCAGCAAAGTGTGCAGGGTATGAGTGTGAGCAGTGACTGTGACACTGTTTGGAAAAACTAAGGTGCTGAAGTGGAACAACTATTAAATAAATGTGTGCGGCCTGTTCAATATTAGTATCACAGGTGCAAATATGAATTTGCTTCTTGATTCCGCTGCTAGAATCACCATCATGTCAAAGTGTTCAAAGGGGAGTAGGCTTGAACTTTTAGGATACTTCTGAAAAGATATAAAGTGTAAGAAAGAGAACTAAGGGGGGAATCTATATTGCAAAGTAATGAATAAATGTTGTGGAATTGTGCCATCAAGTGGGTTTTGGAATGATAATTATACTTGGTGAAAAATGCCCTGTTTCCTTTTTAGGTCGAGCTGGTACAGCTGGAGACCTAATGTTGCCCGTCACGAGGGGAGGAGGACAAGAGGGTGTTACGAGCTTGAAAGCGGCTGGATTTGGGTGCGCGAACGCGCACGTCGCGTCCCGCGCCGTACACATGCGCACGCATACAGACAGACACTCGCTCACACACACACCCCCTCCCCCACAGTCATACACACGCACTCCAAGACACATACACACACGCACGCACGCACACACACACACATACACAGCCCCAGCCCCCCCCCCGCGCGGGCGCACATACACATGCCCCCCCCGCCCCGCCCTCGCAGCTCAGCAACCCACTCACCGGCTTCCTTGGTGCGGCGCCTCTCCTCAGCTGCAGGGCCCGGCAGCAGGACTCTTCTTCCCTCCTTCGGCACCGGGGCGCAGGGTAGGCTCCTGCCTGCTCCGGTGCTCCAAACAATCGCGGCTCTTCCGTGGGAGGCGGGGTAGGCTCCCGCCCTCCTACTTCCTGTTTCCGGTTGTCGCGCCGGCCTGCCTGACTTCCTGGTCGCAGGCCGGCTGAGTGCCAGTAAACACGAGACCGCTGGACGCGGACATGCCTGCTCGAGTTTGCATGTAGTGCATGAGGGAAAGGCGGCATCCTGCACCGGATGGAGTGAAGCAAAAGAGCTTAGGGGTGACTTCAGCAAATAATTCGGGGGTGGCGGCTGGTTCTAAACCTGCTAGTAAGCGAGGGTAAGGCTGCAGCACAGCTCTGTTGGTGGTCTCGGGTTGAAGGTCTCTGCTCAGTCTTCCCTTTCTGGCTCCAGGGTGGGCTGTAGGCCCGGTCCCTGCCCGGGTGATGGTTCTCTCCGCGCCTGTGTGGGTTTGTGAAATCCCGTCTGTCCCCTGTGTCGGGTTGTCGCTGGTGCGTGGAGAGGTACAGGCAGCACCGTGGAGAGGCAGTGACTACACCCCTGCTGCGGGGTGGCAAGTGAGCCGTGCTGCCCGGAAGCCTCGTTGTCCTCCGCCCAGGGCCGCCCGCCCAGCACAGCCTCTGATAACCTGGCTCGGCCGGCTGCCTCGCTCGAAAGCCAAATACTAATTACTCCAGTTTTGGGGCGTGGAGCTCGGCGGCTCCCAGAGGGGTGTGCCTCTCACAACATCCCTGTGTCTGAGGCCCGGCCCGACTCCTCACGGCGCTCCACTGCTCCCCGCGGCTTATCGGGGACTGAGGGTAAATACAAACGCGTCCGGAGCCTTCATATCTTATCGGGTATATTTGTATAGCACAGCGTTCGCCAGTTATTGGCCTTCTTGGTGCTTTGCGCAGGTTGTATTCTGGAGCTGTGACTCTTTCTAGCACAGATTCTCTGTGTGACGGGTTCTGTTCATTATCCAGGTTGTCGTGGGTGGGAGGATTGGGAGGGATGCGTGTGACACTGTCGTGGTGTTGGGTGGGGGCACTGGTCCGCCCTAACCCGTGCCAGTGTGCGCTGGGTTGGCTGTGCAGCGGCTCCCAGCACGTGTCAGCTGCTAAGGCCTCATGCTAGTTGGCTACTTGTCTGTTTGGTTCTTTCCCGATGCGACTCAAGTGAGGTCCAGCTAGATATTCGATCCCGGGAGGATGCGCCGCTGCTGTCCTTTATCCTGCTGTTATCGGGTCCTAGTGCTTGTGTGATCGCTCGTCACAGCGCTTTAGCGAGAGGACAAGGCCGCAGTATTGAGTCTCCATCGAGGCCTTAAAGAGAAGACTTGCAACGCCGGAGAGGCCGCTGTCCGTAGAGCAAGGCCACCTTCATGCCATCAGAATTGAAGCCCCCACAGCCATGGTTTCCCCACTAAGACGGCATGACGTCATCGTAGACCCTCACACCCCGCACTCCTGTCCAAGAGGTCGGCTAGCACCGGAGGGTCCTCCTACCCCCTTGTTTGGCTGCCCCCACTTCAGACTGTTAATGCCTCGCCGTGGACTTGGCCGTGGTCGCTAGATGGACCAGTCTCATTGGCTCTTGGACAGCCGATATCAATTGAGGGGTGCAAAAACACCCCAAGACATCGACACCAGTCTCACTCAACAACCATTTTTTTAGAGGGGGGCTTAGGGGCAGGGTGGGGTTCAAAAGTGCCTTTAGGTAATTCTCGACCCAATAACCCCCCCCCCCCCCCCCGCCCCCCCTCCCTCCCCATCTCTCACGTGAGTGTTGTTTGGGTTGGCAGGTTGCAAATGTCACAAAAATATGTTAATATTTCACTTCTGTTCTTGGATTTTCGTCACAATAAAATACACTGAACATAATTTCACAAAAGTTCTTTAGAAAAGTTTAAGCTATTTCCATTATAAATTACAATAACTTTTATTTAAGTATTAGTTATTTAAAAAAATTAAACGCCATTGTTATTTGTAATATCAATACATCGAAGTCATATAAATACAAAACATATTGCATTACAAATGCTATAGGTATCACATTTGCGAAAGTTATAACTATTGGCATTGTAAATGACAAAGCTATTAATTTAGCTATTTTAAAAAAAAAAAAACATAAATAAAAACTTTGCCATTTACAATACCAATAGCTCAAACTTTCCTAATGCGAGACCTATTGCATTGCAAATGCTTGTTTCTTTTGTGGTACAGCAAAGTGTTTAAGGACAAATTGAGTAGGGTAAAGGCTTTTGTGAACACCATTAAAATGAAGAGTCATACCAGCCCTGTCAAGCATAAGCTAAGGAATGTCACACCTAGCACCAGGCGTACATTTATGAAAATCCTGCAAGGCTTGCTAGAGGAAGGCATAATTGAACTAGTGGGTGCCTTGGCAAAACAAAAACAGGCAAACTGCAGCTATGTAAAATACCTAAATAATGCCATTTGGGTGGTGAGTTTCCCTCTTGCATGTATTGTAGACCTTATTTCAACTGTGAGGCAGGTCCAATGATTTACAAAAACTGGGTCTACCAGCAGCATACCATCAAGTAGAACTGAACAAGGAGCCCGCAATTTGACTGCTTTTGTAACTCCAGATGGTATGGTCCAGTTTTGTTGTATGCCATTTGTCCTGGCCTCATCTGCGGCAGTCTTCTTATTACTGATATCCTCCATGTTCAAGGGTTTGTCCTATGTTGTCACATACTAGGTTGACGTCTTCATTTTTACAGAGTCTAAACATGATGCAGCAGTGGACAAGGTTTTGTCAATCTTATTAAAAAAGGCACTATACTAAGTAAAGACAAATGCATTATTCAAAGCTAGGGAGTTGGAGTACCTGGGCCACATGCTTACTGAATGCACGGCGCTAAACCCAAACCAGGCATCCCATGATCTCCCGAACTTTCTAAGCAACTATTCGATATGAATTAATGTTGCTGACCTCTACTAAAGAGCAATAAAGTGTTTGAATGGCCAGATGTGTGCCAGGCAATATTCGAAAATTAAAAGGTGTATATCTACAGTGCCCACTATTCAATCTTTTGTTAAAGGTCAGAGAACGGTTGCCGCTGTGGATGCTAGTCCCCATGGGTTCAAAGCGGAGTTATCCCAATGGGATGGAATGAATAAAGTGGCTATTGGTTTACTATGAGAACTCTAAAAGCGGTTAAGGGTAGATATTTAGTCATAGAAAAAGAGATGTTGGCCTGTGTGTGCGGGATTCATAAATTCAAATGATATTTGTGTGGAAAATCATTTGTTCTAGAGATTGACCATTGATTTTGGCAATGCTTTCCACACAATTATTGGAGTTTAACTTTAAAGTAGAATACATTGCAGGGGCAAGAACCTAAGGGTGGGTTGTTTGTTTAGGTTGCCATCCCCTGTTGACTGCCTTTCAGAAGAAATATGATGTTGAGGAATGCATGATTGCTCTAGTTACTCAGTCAGTTTTGTGTTCGGATATGGATGTGAAGCATGCAAGGATAGGGGTATGTAAAGAAGTGATCAGGTTTATTTCTGATAGCTGACCTAAGAAGACAACTTTGATCAGTGACTTACAACTGTTCTGTAACCTGGCAGATGACTTTTAGCTGAAAATGGGCTTGTTGGTCCTTGGCATTAAATTGATTCCTCCTAGTAACTTAGGACGAAGAATTCTTGAGCTTGGTAACTCAGGACATTTGGGCATGCGTGTAACCAAAGGCAGAGTTAGGGACTGCTTTTGTTTGCCCAGTATGGATGGTAACATGGATAGTCTTTCAAAAGAATGATCCTTAACCCCTTGGGCGCGGCCGCGATTCTGCACCTGTGCGGCGTTTTTCAAAGTGGGCGAGTTTATGGCGGCCCCCAGACGTCATGAGCACACGAGCCCCGTGATGCATGACGGCTGGGGGCCGTCATCAGCATCGAAGGGGTTAAGTAATTTCAGTGACAAACATTTGATCACAGCTGTACCAAATGCAGCACAGTTCCATGTCCTAGTACAGTTCTGAAAAGAGTTGGGGTAGATTTCATCAGGCCGATTCGTATCTTACCAAACCATGTTAAATATATGATAGCAAAGGTAAATCACCTGTCTACAGTGGTAGAAGAGAAAGGAGTATCTGAGCCTGCTACGTAGAACGTTATTAGATTTTTCAAGGGCATCTTTATTTGCAAAGATGTGCCTGAAGAGATCTTAACTTACAGTGGTGTTCAGTTCACCTTGGAGGTGATAAAAAACGTTGTTAATTTAACTTACTTTGAGTTGTGCCCAAAGGTAACTATAACTCGTGCCCTCACCATGCACTACTAATTATCCCACATATTACATCACTCATGATATTTTCTAAGACGTCACTGCAACAATTGAAATTACATAATTGATGGCAAGACTGAGCATGACGGGGCATGAGTTACCGTTACCTTAGGGCACAATTTATAGTTACTATGGATAACTATAACTGGTGAATTTCTGTGTTTTTTTGTACATTTAAAACTTTACATTGGCACTAAAATGTTCACCTAACTATAACGTCACTGTAATCTTTGTTGTTTCTTTCAGTGAATTTCTCGTTTTTCAAAAAAAGTAAAGTAATATTTTATAAGTAATGCCAAAGTGCTGCCAAACGTGGCCTAGGGCCATGAATAAATAGGGACACAGTGTCCTCACAACACCCTGGCCCTCCGGCAGTGGTGCAGGTCTGGTTGTGAAATCTGATCAAATTACAACAAAACTTTTCCCAGCAATCAAGGAAAGACGCACACTCTGTAAGATCCTTTGATTAAACAGACCATACAGGGACAGTAAACACCACCTGATGTGTGTCAGCAGACAATCCGGCTTGTTCACAAGGACTGAATACTGAACAATAACAAGGAAGGGGTGCACATGGCCGCCTTCCCTGAGCTTAATAGGTCCAGAGGACCTCATTCCCCAGGTGCAAAAATTCTCTAAGCCCATCTGAGACAAAGAGAGCACATAACTTGGGATCAAAGAATTGAATTTTGGGGAAGGGGGGTGTGTGGCCCCTCTCCCTGAGCCCACATGGGCCCAAGGGACCACATCCCTGGGGGGCAATTACTATGTAGAGTACTCCAAAAGTGAGGAGGAGGCTCTGATGAGTTGCGGCAGGGTGTTCCATGTCTTGGGTGCGATGTAGGAGAATGAGCTACCCTCAGTTTTGCTTTTGCGTATGCGAAAAATGTGTCCGATTGAGAGTGAGGCAGAGTATAAGTGTCTGGTGGTTTGATAAAGATGTGTGCGCCTGTTCAGGTATTCTGATCCTGTGTTGTGTGGGGCTTTGTATGTGTGCGTGAGAAGTTTGGATTGGCTCTGCTTGTGAATGGGGAGCCAATGAAGCTTCCTGAGGTGTGGTGTGATGTGAAGCAGTGTGGGAGGTCGAGTATGAGTCTTGGGGTGGTGCTGTGGATGGTCTTGTGTCTGTGTAGAGGTTGTTTGGAGATTCTGGCATAAAGAGTGTTGCGATATTCTAGCCTGCTAGTGATGAGTGCTTGTGTGACAGTCCTTCTGTTGTTCTGCAGCAACCATTTGTAGATTTTTATAGCATGCGTATGTTGTAGAAGCATCTCGAGCCATCATGTAGAGCTTTTCATCTAGAATGATTCCTAGATTTTTTGTGTGGTGTGTGGGTGTGGGTGTTGGCTCCGACGGCCACCAGGTAAAGTCTCATGAGGGGATTCTTGTTACCGAAGACCAGTACTTCTGTCTTGTTGGGGTTGAGATTCTGGCTGTTGGTTCGCTTCCAGTCTGCTACCATGGTCATGCAGTTGGTGAAGTTGGTTCTGGTGATGGTTGTCTTGTCCCTCAGGGAGAGGATGAGTTGTGTGTCTTTAGCATAGGAGATGATGGTGATGTTGTGTGATTGGATGGTGCTGGTGAGCGGTTTCATATATATGTTGAAAAAGGGCTGGGCTGAGGGGCGATCTCTGTAGGAGTCTTCTGCTGAGGGTGTTGTGGGAGACATTGTCGAAGGCTGGAAAGAGGTCAAGGTCACTGTTTCTTCTTGGCCCAGGATTCATATGTCATTGGTGGCTACGGTGAGTGCTGTTTCGGTGCTGTGGTTCTTTCTGAATCCTGATTGCGTGCTGTCTAGTAGATGGTAAAGTTTGAGGTATGTTGTGAGTTGCTTGTTGATGGCCTTCTCAATCACTTTGGCTGGATAGGGGAGCAGGGAAATGGGTAAGAAGTTGCTTTGTTAATTCAGGTCAGCTGTCATTCTTAAGGAGGGTGTTGATTTCTGCAAGTTTCCATTTGTTGATGATGTGGGTCAGGGTGATGCTGACTGGTGACGTTCAAAGTTTGTAGATTTGGTGGGGGTATGGGTCCGTTGAGTTCCCTAAGTTCATGATCTGCATGATTGATGCTGTGTGATTTCTGGTGAGGGTTGTCCATTTGGTCATGTGGCTGTCTTGGTTGGTGGTGTGTAGGTTAGAGATCAGTTCTCCCGGGTTGGGTTGGTGTGCAAAGTTGCTGTAGATGTTTGAGATTTGCTGTGGAAGAAGTTGGATAGGTTGTCACAGAGTTGTTGGAAGGCAGCAATTTTGATAATGGCTGAGAATGAGGTGAAATCCTTGATGATCGAGAAGATCTCCTAGCAGCTGTGCAGCTTCCTTCGATGCAGTCCACTGGTACTTTTTACTGGGTGTCTTATTTGCTGGCGATAGTGCCTGAGTGCACCCTTGTAGGTAGTTCTGTTGGTAGTGTAGTGACTGGCTCTCCATTTCCTTTACTAGCTGTTTGCAGTGTCATTTGGAATCTCTGAGGACTTCTGAATACCAGCTGGCCTACTTGTCTGATCTACTATGATTGATGGGTTCGATGGGTGTGAGGGAATCCCTACAGTTCACGATTGTTGGGAATCGACCCCCCCTTGATTCTCCTAACAGCCCACGTATTTCTATTACGGGACGTACCTTTTCTTTCCTTCTCGACTTTCTGCTTGTGTGAATGTCCTGCGTGCTTGGTGGGGATCGGCGCTCTGGGGTTTAAAAGGCGCTGTTTCCCATTCGGCAGCGCTTGGTTTCTTCTCCGATCCTGTGACCTGGAAGGTCATCCCCCTTGACGTTTCCCGGATGATTGTGGATTTCCGGTTCTTCCTTGCCTGACTTCCGGTTGTTTGATCTTCGTCTTCGGAGCATTAAGGAAGACCGCGTTTTTCAAGGAACTTTGCCGGTTCTTGTTTTTGGGAGTTTTGGGATTCTAGCATCGTTAAGGATACGATTGGGACAGTGCAGAAAGTACTTTTGCTGTTTTTCTTTGGCCAGCTGAACTTCGTGAGTCCTTTTGTTCTTTTTACTCTGAATCCCCGCAAGAGGACTGTTTTTTGTCCATAGTGGTGGGGGCTCCTACCGCTTTGGTGAATAATGCCTGGACATAACGTGGCTGCACGTCAGGCATAGAGTATTACTTTTACTGGATTTTTGGCCATGTGGGTTTTTCTTTTTTGTGTGAGATAAGTGCACTTGTCTTTAAATACAGCCCCCTTTCCCCATTTATATGAAGAGGGTTTTTTGCCACAGTTTGAAGGCTTTTTTCCCCTTTTTACTTCTTGTTAGCTCCTTATTCCTGGAGAAGTGTAGAAACAAATTTCCCTTTTTTGTGTAAAGAGCCCCCCTGGGAGGTCAGTCCCTGGCGGTGAGAGCATCCACCATGTGGAATGCCCTGCCAGATGCGCTAAGACACACAAAAGAACTAACCACCTTTAAAAAACTTCTGAAAACATATCTGTTTAAACAAGTGGTATAACCGCCCCAGTCTGCTTTGTCACTGTTTTCCCCAACGCGCCAGGACACTCTTGAGTAGCAGTGCGCGATACAAATCCATATATAACATAACATAAAGAAAATGATGGATGCCTGGACTCTTATATAAATACGAAACGTGGACAAGCAGATGAGATTGGCATATGCTGTTTACAGATTGAGAAAAAACTCAGAGTGCTTGGACCCATTGAGAAGGGTAAGGCTATTCATTGCCTGTTCTTTCTTTGACTTATGTTTGCCCAAGCACGTTTGGAACTGAATGCATGAAATCACACTGTTTCCTTTCTTTGTTTCTTATCTGTTGTAGATCCCTGAGGGTTCACAGTCCATGAGTGAGGTCTCATGTTTTCCAAGTATTCCTTCGTGTTTCCCCACCCTCTTCTGTGACATTCGTCAGCTAACACTGTGTATAATCAGACAGTGCTGGCGGCGGGTTTTATAGTAGAGAAGTGGGATTATCATCGCTCCTGCGGTATTTAGTGGGTCGAGTGGAGGGAACAGGACAATGATCCAGTAGTTAAAGTTGTTGATGTCCTTGTTGAGGTTGAATGTGGAGCTAGGTTGATTCATGCTCAGCCATTTTGCTTCTGGGATTTTATCACAAATGCAACTTGGAGTGCTGAACCTGGTATGGGTGTTCACATGAGGTCGATTTGGAAGTGGATGATGGAGGGGTCTATCCATGTGAGCAATGTGGTGAAGTTGTATTTGATGCTGGCGCTTGTGTGATAGGTTCAACTCTGTGTCCTGCAGTGTCTGTTGGTTCTGAGATGAGCTGAGTGAGTCCAACATCACTTAAGCTTTCGAAGCATGTTGTGGATGTAGCAGGTGTCATTTCAGTCTTCCAGGTGAAAGTTGAGGTTACCGGGTAGAATGTAGCATCTGGAGTCGATGGAGAGTGGTGCGAAAAAGTCAGTGAGAAGGTCGGTAAAGGGGGGCTCATGGTCCGTAAGGGAGGTTTCCATACTGGGTGAAGTTTTTGTAGATTTGCAGCTTGAAGTACAGGTGTTTCATGAATGGGGTGGAGTTCTCTGTGGATATTGTGCATTTGATGGATTCCTGGTAGATGATAGCAATTCCTCCTCCTGGCTTGTGAAGGCAGCCCTGCCGAGTTATCTTGTAGGCCACTGGGATTGTTGTGGTGATGTCGGAAGCCTATGAAGGGTTGGAGCCAGTTCTCTGTGATGAAGAGGATGTTGAGTGCTTCGTTTCTTACCAGGTCCCAAATTTCGGTTGTGTGCTTGCTGAGTGATTGTGTGTTGAGAAGCATGCATGTGAGTGGGTGTTGACATGTGGGTTTGCTGTGGCATTGGTGGAGGGTGGGGGTGTAGGCATTGGTGGTGCTTGTGTGGCGTGTGTATTGGGAGAGGGCGTTGAGGGCATTTTTAGCATTTGCATGGGGGGGCATGGGTGATGGCGCTAGAGAACCAGCATTGGGTGCAAGTGAAAGCTCCTACTGTGGTGTGAGGCACAGTAACAGTTGGGGGAAAGGCATCCAGTGTCTAAGCATTAATAATAGCTGGTGTTAATATCTCCCAATTTAACGGTATTCGGTTTCTCAACCTTGAAAGGATTAATTTGTGTGACCTGAATCAGATGTTGATGATACATTTTTAACTCGCTGAGGCATTGGGTCACTTTGTCAAACACTCAGTGCTATAACTGACAGGGGTCCCTAAAGGAAATTCACACCAAACACAGGATAACCAACGTTGTTCCTTTATGTACTCTCTTCATAATTTCACTTTTTTCAGATTTAAGGGAGGGTAACCTCTGCCACTGAAGATGGTGGTAAACCATTTCTACACCATCTGTCAGGTCCCAAATTATAGTGCCATGTTCCTATTGAGTTTTTTATGTACTGAGCAATCCGTTCAATCATAATAAAGGTTTTGCAAAGTAGTTTCAACATTGGAAAACACTGTGAACTGTTCACATAGGGGTGGCAGGGTCAGGGTTGCGCACTAGCAATGCTTGCTGTTGATTAAACAATGATGTGCCTTTCTGGCCACTCTCTATTTAAGGAGAACGTGTTCACTCCCTACTGCAGAGAGAACCTTATCAATGAAAGTACCAGAATAGTTACCCAATGATCTTAACAGAGATACTGATTGATATACCACTTTTATCAACCAGAGAGTTCATCTTTTCAATAAATCGTTTCAGGGAGATATGACCATCTACCATAAGCGGTAAAATCAAAGACCTGCTGTTCCTCAAAGATTATTTGCTTTTGGGTGATTTTCTCTTTGAAGCCACACGTAACTCTTGTAGTAGATTTAAGGGCAGAAAAATAAGGGCTACCAAAGGTTCCGGGTGTATTCAGTAACAAAAAGTAATGAGATTCAATCAATTCCATTGGGAATGGGGTGTAAGTAAAAGGATGTTTTTGAGTTTTGCCACAATTGCAGAAGTCGTCCTTAGTCCTTGGCTGGATTTTTCCATGATGTCAAAATCATATTAATATGGGCAAATAGAGGATTTGGTGGTGGTAGAAAGGACAGCACAGCCACAAATAAAGCCTTGATTCTGAAGGTGGTATGTTAGAGGGAGTGTTAGGGAGGGTGGCAATTGAGCATGTAGAATAGAGTGAAGCGTTTTCATATCTTTTTAAAGACGCTGAACGGTATGCCTGTTAGGGAAAATACCCACAAGACAAATTGCAAGGTTACCCATTAGTTAATTGCATGGCTATTTATTTAAACAAAATGTCTAATTACATTTATGTTGCCCTCCTTCCTCTCTCCGCAATACATCACCCCTAGACTTTTTATGGGGGAGCGCCCCTAAAACATTGTAAACCTGCTACTAGCCAGCACCCAGCAGCAGAGGGGATATTGCAGTGAGAGCACATTGCGCTTCTGGGTTACCCTGGATGTAATGTTTATGTGGCTATTAGGATTAGGGACCACTCAGACACGGCCAAAGAACACAAAACCACAGTGAAGACATGGCGGTAGGACAGCTGGATCAACCACCTGCCAACTATCCTCCTTCCAAAAGCACTTACATAAGATGTTTTTTTCAAATATTCCAAGATCCTGATTGCACATTGAAAAATACATTCCTTCTAAATAAATATTTAAAAAAACATTTGTATCCAAGTGTGACCGCGGATCTATGCATCAGGAGGCGAAAAGTATTGCAATACAGTAAATATCAGTGCTGGGTAATCACAGTTCTCCTTTGTCTACTTTTTAAGCCACAAAACACTTCTGGCATAGTAACGGTTCAATGCAGAGTACCAATGGGGGTGCAGTATACCTCACAATTGTGGATACCCCAAAATTCACCTAAATCAAAATGCCCACTTTGACTGAATCAGAGACAGTGTGGAACCTCAATTTCATGAAGCAGTGTATCCCCGCATTAAGGCACCTCCCGATGCATCAAAATTTCAGGGAAATAATCAAAAAGTAAATGGACTCACTCAGTAACTGAGTTCTAGATCAATGGAAAGGTTAAAGGCACTGTCTAGGTTTGAGAGGTTCTGCAGCGAACATGAGCTGGAGGTGAACGTGTCTAAAACCAAATTTATGGTTTTAAGGGGGCACAGACAAATAAACGCCAGGGTTTCCATGGGGGATATACCCCTGGAACAAACTAAGCACTACACCTACCTAGGTGTTGCCTTCAGCGACACCTTGAGCTGGACCCATCAGATCGAGCTCATGTCCTTGAAACACCAACAGTTGGGCGGGGCATTGATCAAGGAACACAAAGGCTCATTTACGAGGCCGATGTCCCCGCTTATTAAGATCTATGGTGGTAAGGTTCTATCAGCAGTCCTGTACGGTGCGGAACTATGGGGTGGCAGAAATTTGGGTCCACTTAAACTTGCCCAAAATAAATTTTTGAGAATGTCTACAGGTCTGCCTCAGTCGACCCCACTAACTCCCCTTCTTTACGACCTCGGGTGCCACTCGGTGGAGGACCAAGCTAGACTCCGGCCACTAACATTCTGGCGCCGTTTGTGGACAACACCAGAACTCCATCATTATGCTGTAGCATGCCTGGAGGTTAAAAATAGCCCTGGTGCCATAAACATAGGATGGTTCAGAGACCTCAAGGCTACCCTATTGGCTTTGGGTCATGGAGATCTTTGGTCCACGCCGGAGTCAGCCATTTTCCCTTCCAAAAAGGAACTCAAAAAATGTTATTGGGATTGGGTGACTCACAACATGTACTTGAATTCGAGCTCAAGCAGCCTCACTGGACTATTCATTGTGCATAAGGACGCGCCCAAGCTAGAATGGTACTGGGATACTATTACTAAACCCCTGGACCGCAAACTATTTTTTCAATTTAGATGCGGTTCGCTACCCATTGGGGAATTTACCAAAAAGTGGGGAACGGATAGGTCGGGGTTTTGTCCTAAGTGTCTAGGTACTGGGGAAAGCCTGAATCACTTTTTGTATGTGTGTCCTTTATACTCTGCCCCCAGAGCCAAATGGCTAAGACCGGTGTGTAGAAATTTAGGTACCAGATCTGCTGTGGAAGCTACTAGATTGTTAAAAACCAACCTGGATTCCCTTATTGTTGTGGGGGTTGCTAAATTCCTTGGGTGGGCCTGGGTGCTCAGAATTAGGCTTATCAAAAATAACCAATTGGTGACTGCCTAGACTTCTGTAACCTGCTGACCAATGGTTGTACCAGTGTTCCTCTGTAAAATTTTGTATATTTGTACAAGAAGCTGATTAGCTATAAATGATTTAATACTTGTTTTAACTGTTTTATATGTATATATTGTATTTTATGTCTTTTAAGATGAACTAATCGAATAAAGACTTCTTGAACTTGGAAAGGTTAAAGGGTTTTATTACAAAATTCAAAAGTAAGGCGTTACAAAGTCAATGCCATAAAAGATCTTATTGAAAAAGGCAATGCAAAGGAATGCAAAATCAGAAATTATTCTAGGTCTCAAATGGGCAGCAAAATCAGGGGAATAATGGATAGCATCCCTAGTAGAACAGGAATGTCTTCTAGCTCACCCCTAAAATCATGGTTGTTTTCAGTATTATTTTTGCATATGAAATCAGCAGAATTGAACTGTGGTGAGAACAAATATATATATATTTCATCAGCAAATCGGAGAACAGCAGCATCATGTTGTCTTAACACCTAAATACCATCCCAATACAGAGAAGAATTATTCTGCCCTCTCTGTGCTAATGTTATCTGGAGATGCTAAAACAAACTAGATACTTGATCAATAGGGTATTATATGAATGAATAGGCAGTGGCGGCTCCTCCGCAATGGCGGAGGAGCGTTGCCCCTCTGCCTGGCTCAGAGCCAGCAAATGTAAATTAAAACATTGTTATTATATCATTTTAATTTACATTTGCCACTTCTTAGCCAGTGGTGTTGAGCGGGGCAGGCTGGGACATGGGAGGGGGCAGGAGGAATGCTACATGCTCTCCACTCCCTAAGTGCTCCTATGTGTTTGGCCAGCCGTCTCAGCCTGACCAAAACACACATGCACACTTAGGTTTTCTCCAGCTCAGCTGCATTGAGCAGCCGGGCTGGAGAAACCTCACAGAACCCAGTGCGGGGATTGGACAGGGAGTCTGTCCCAGGGGGTTGCTGGGACCAGCAGGCTGGAAGAGGAGAGGCCGGTGGCGAAAGGAGGTAAAAGGTATGTTTTATTTTTGTTTATATTGTATTTCCTCCCGGACCCCAGGCGCGACCACACCCACTCTACCACCCTTCGTTTATGGCGGCCGCCTCTGTGAATAGGGATCAGTAATCTAGTGGAAAGTCATTAAAGGAATGATCACAGTTTCATAAATGAGTTGAGCAAGTTCATAGAAATCAGCAGGAATGACGACAAAGGAATTAAACAAATATTCATCTACTTTACTACATGCTGCAGACCCAACCAGCAGTGAGACTGGCATGGGAAGGATATGAGTGACAAGGATTACTTACATCTTGGATATGATGGCGTTTATGCCTAAAATGAGACCTAGTTAACAACAATCAGACAACCACATTTCTGTGCATCATAGAGAATGTGTTTCAAAAGCAACAGTATTAGATCAGTGTGTAAATGTGTAATTGAGCGTAAAAATACATTCTGCTCATTGTTAATGGCGCAAAAAAATACACACACACAAACACCATCAAGCCAGCTATGTAAAGCAGCATTTTTGTACTTTGTTTAATTTTGTGCCATAAATGGTCTCTCGATCAGAAATAAAAAAAAACATATATAATATGGATTTTGCCATATTTGCAATGTTCTGCTTTTATATGGTTTTTGGTCACTTGCTTTATACACAGCGGTTCAATTCGTAAAATAATTCCTGGACCAAAATTTACAGAATAACTGCTCATTTCAGGTTACTTGCACCAAAATTGCTAGTCTAGTATCTCTGTTTTTGTAAAGCCTTTTACACTACCCTTCAAATATAAGCCATCCATCTTCCTTTGGGAAATCAAGACTAGTCCTTCTGAATTAAACAATGAACTTGTCCTTCAGTAAAGCAGGGTAGTATATTAACTTCTTTACCCAACAAGGCTCTTGAAATTGAGACTGAACAGGTAGAGGGGATTTAACAGCTTGTCAAGAGAGTGATGTCAGCTTCTCTTAACGACGGTGGCAAAATTCCTCATCTTCTGGAGTTGAAACACATTTAGTATTTCCTCCGAGCAGCCTTTACCTCCCACAGCAGTTCCAGTTGACACGGGATCTATGTCTAATTAATGTGTTTATTTTGAATTGTCCATTTTATCAGTCCTGTGATTCATGCCCAAGCTGTTATTTCCATGATTCACGCTGAGGTTACGTCAGAATGTGGCTTAATAACCAACAGTTTGACTGCCAGCCAATTTCATCCCACAGTCACTGAATAATAATCAACAGCAACAATGTCATCAACAAATATCTTATTGCAGCAAATCTTAAACACATTACTTGCCGTACTTCTTACCTGTGTCGAATGTAAATAAAACTTCTATTTAGAAGGGCCACTGTACTGACGTTTCATCATATCATGGTAGCAACATTTTGGAAAAAAATATCCTTTATAGAAAGTTTCAAGGCTTCAGGATGCTAATGGAAAGGCATTTTCTACCTGTCAGATATTTGTGCAGTGTATTTGCTCTTATTTGATGTGGGCCATGGATATAGTTAGATATTTGAGGAAGCCTTTATATGTCATGGTTCTATATTGGCAATCAGAGACGGACTGGCCGCAGCAGACGTTTGCCAGGAAGGCTGGAAGAGTAGGGGCCAGTTTTGCAGCGATTCTGCAATATCGACCCCAGTAACCAAGGTAGCACTGCTGGGGCTGGTTTTGTTTAGCAGTAGTGCTTTGCGCTAACCCTTCCAGCCTCAAACTCCCACCCCACCCCCCTTCCTGCAGTAACTGTTTTCTAATTAAGGTATGATATTTTACATCATAAATGCAGTGTTTTGATTTTGCTTGTATCGCTCAAAAGACATATTTATATCTACTCTGAAGTTAAAACCCTATTTCGGGTTTGTACGTTCAATGCTGTCACTAGACAAAGTAGAGTCTTTTTTTAGGCTGTCTACAATTGACTAGTGGTTAAAATATTAGTGGGACAATGTTGATGTTGCATGAACTTTTTTGTCATGACAAAATTATTTTCATGCTTTTTGGTGTAGGTTAGAAAGGGTTTACTCTTTTGCTCTGTTTTTGAAAGGGGATAACTCTGCCCTGGCTCCTCCATCCACTCTCTAATTTCGTACTTTTTTATGTGTGCACTTTTTGGCTTATTGGAATTCTCCAGATTTTGGAAGTGATAGCTCCCTGAAAAACACATCAGTCCACCTGGAGACACTGGATTTTGGCCTTTAAAATGTCTGTTTTTATCACATTCTTTAAGCATTCCAGCAATGAAAATGAAATCTTCTCTAATGTCGAAAATGGAAGTTACCGTTTCTGAAAAATATTTGTATCATTTGGTTGAGTTAAATGGCGACCATATCCACCCGACACACAACAAGGAACTTTGCCTCTTATTTAACACTCACTAAATCTCACCAAAGAAGAATGGCTCAGGCCAGGCAGGAGCAAGACATGTACGGCAAATGAAACCAATGCCCAATTAAATAAAGCTGCTCAAACACACAACGTGCTGCAGTGATGTTACCAAACAGAAGAGCAGCCCTGCTATGTTTGTTCCTGGCTTACGTGGAGGACATTCACTGTGGAAAACATCAATCCACCAGAGACAAGCTCTTTAGTTCACTCAAATACCTACTTGTGTCCTGTATTCATCTCCAGTCATAGTATCCTGGCACTTAGGCATACCTGCATTGTCTCCTCAACCTTAAAACCATCAAGAAGAATGGACTTATATTTATACTGAGTAACTCTTGGTCTCTTTGTCCCCAGCCTCAAACTCTGACTCACAAAGCCGTTATGGTATGAATCCTGCATTTACAGCAGAAAGTAGCTCCATTTGAATGCAAGCCAAGTTTACCATGTTTAAAGGAGAGAGCACTTTAGTGCTGGTGAGCGTGGTAAAGTGCACAAAGTCCTAAAGCCAATAATCACGAATTTGAGCAAACAGGACATGATATGGCAAAAGGTTTCGGGAAGGCCACACAATAGGCTGGTCTAACACCCCTGGGCCCTCCCACATTTACTACAAAGCAGTAAATAAGCGTATGCAGAGATCTCCTCATCTGTAGGTTTGTGAACTATGTTTTGTAGTAAGTTAGTTGTACAACTGTAGTACTGCTTTACGTACTAAAAAATGCAGTTTGTGAATAAGACTCATAGAAATCTTCAGCAAGCCAAGTTTACCATGTTTAAAGGAGAGAGCACTTTAGTGCCTGTGAGCGTTGTAAAGTGCACAAAGTCCTAAAGCCAACAATCACGAATTTGAGCAAACAGGACACTACTACATTGGGTTGTTTCAGTTCATGACTAAAAGTGAAAGCAAAAGCATGTCTGTCCCTCATATCCAAAAAGTACCCTAGTTTCTCTCACTGTTGTTTCAAGATCGTTCCCATTGCAATATGTTGTGGTCTGGCAGACACACCATGCGATCCTTCACTCTCACTCTGGTGGAGAAACAATTCAGGAAGTGAGCCTACTGGTCGCTTGCGGTAACAGGAAGGACAACATCCAGTGTCAATAACGGGGCATCCGCGGTGCCCATTCTGTAAACAGTCTCCCTCCTTCTGCTCGTACCTCCAGCAATAACTGCCTTTAGGTTTCCTCACCATATACATTGGACAGAAGGGTTAATGACTTTTTCACAGGGAAATATTAGGCAAATGATCTTGAGCACTGTTATCACTTTCAGTGCTTTGTCAGATCACCTGCTATCTGAAAGCTGGATTTTAAGTTGTTGCACTGAGCTGTGGCAACTGTGTAGTTGTAACTCCTCCTTCTCTCTGTGGCTAATTCCCTTCGTGTTTTGATCTCAAGTCCTTATCATGATAGTATATGCAGCTGGAGTTGTTGTCAAAGATTTGCTAGTCACCTCGACATTTTTGTACTGCATGGTGTGTCACCTTTGCGCTGTGTTATGAGGATAGCAGTGATTATGGTGCACAGTCCACAGCCGGTGCTATTGTTTACCACTGGTGTCATGCGGCTTGAGGCAGTATTGCAACGTCCAGTTACTGGTAGATGGTGATGAAATTCTCTCACGCAAAGAAAAACTTGGTTAATTTTCACTTGGTGCGAGACTTGGGAGCCTCTGGACAGGGAGCATATCATGGCCCACTTAGTTAGGCATAATTTATACTTTGAGAGTAATAACGCTCCACTAACTTTTGGAGTATATGCGCTATGCTGTGACAGGTCCATCACGGTCCCGTTGGATGGACCTATGTTGGTCACTTTAAATACTGTCCTTCTGCAGATTGTGGAGGCACGGACATTACATTAGCACGCTAACAGGGTCTGCGTTTGATGGATTCACTCGGAGGCTATACTTTATACTAGTGCGCCTCAAAAAAAGAAATGTGTTCTCACAAAATAGAATTTACTACAACAGCAGGTTTGCCACATCATGGGTGACCGACCGCTCTTCATCATAATACTGATATTTTACAGGGGAACAAATGTTGGGTGCATTACCTCATTCTCAATAGATATTAGTGGATCAGCCTTGAAAAAGGTATGTTGATGAAACACATGTCGGCTGCCGTTTGCCTATTGCATTGGTACTTGCACAGATTTTCCCGGGGCTACAAAGTTTGGTCTGTGATGTGATTGAGGCCTGCACTGATGCCATTAGGGTGCCGTTTGGTTGGGGGAGGAGGTGGCGGTAAGTTGGAGGTAAAGAAAGCAAAGCATATACATCTAGTGTCTGAATTGCACAATGTGAAAGCAAAAACTTGGGATTAATTGTGGCTTCTCCAGTTAACTAAATTGTGTGATCCTAGGTAGTTGTTTTAATTCACTTTCCCTCCTTTGTCTTCATAATCACATATGAGGACCGTGAAATACTTGATTTCGACATGTGTGCTGTACAAAACCTTCTCCTGTGTTTGATTCAATAAACTATAATGTTGTTCATGTAAAATAGAAATGCCAAACCTAAGAGAGCACATTACAACTGACTTACCACTGAGTTCATTATTGGCATTGTTGTCTGGGTCGGGGGGGGGGGGGTAGACTTTTTGAAACGTGAACAGATTTTATCATACCTTTACACTTTTGCTGCAAGATGTCTTTAAAAATGAAGGCATTTCTAAATTTAAGTGGTGCAGGACACCCTAGTTACTTCCATTTCCATTTTTAACTTCATTTGACCTAAATAAATGTGTGCCTGTTTATTTAATTTCTTTTAATATGGAGCTTGGGCAGCTCATGCGCTGCGAGCCATGCTGTATTGGAGTATGTACTTGAAGCCCTGCCCACTCTCCGCCCATATTTGTCTTTGGCTTGTGTCATTGTCCTTTGTAAATGCTGGCTTCTGATTCGTTAATAGGCTTGTTAGTTCCACCTTAGTTCCGCCTTGTCTTCATTTGCAACCTTCCATGAGGACTAGCCTTTTACTCTAGTTGTTACATGGTACGTCTTCTTTAGTCTGTAAGCACTATCTTCTTTAATGAGTTTCTTGTATTGCAAGAGGGCAGGGGGGTCTCTTGTGCGCAGTTGTGACCACCAGCTTGTTTATTTAACTTGTAGCAAACGAGGAGCTCTTCAGGGGCCAGGCGAGAAAGAAGGGGGCAACTCAGCGATGCCCTTAACCATTTGGAATGCAATAGGTCTTGCATTTGCGAAAATTTAAGCTATTGGCATAGTAAACGACAATGCCTTTTACTTATGTTTTAAAAACCAAAACATAAATAAAAGGCATTGTCATTCACAATGCCAATATCTCAAACTCACGTAAATGTGAGACCTATTGCATTGCAGATGCTTGTTAATGTTGGCGCTGAGCCGAGTAAACAGCTGCCCAGTGCTGCTGTTGACCAGGAGCCTGCATGTAAAGGTCAGGAGGGCCGCACTTTGGGTAACACTGGTCTATGGTATGTGGCAATACACTTACATTCCAAGAACTGGAAGGATGTCGAGAAGATTTCACTGTTAAATGAAGGCTGCATCTTTACTGCATATCTCCTGGACTCTATTTGTACTGTTTGGACTACTTGATATTGAATGCTCTGGTAAAACATATTGTAAAATGTATGGCCCAAGATTTTGGTTTCTAGGACTGTCATCACACCCTTGGCTGGTAGTGTGTACTTATTGTGGGAGCACCTAGGAAATTTATATGCGTTGTATCTATCCACTGTACCCCTTCATGCTGTTATTCTTTGGGATGTGCGAACATATGTCATCGCCACCAAAAATTGTTTTGCTTATGATTAATTTTACCTTGTGTTTTTTTTTTTCTTTACAAAGAGAGGAATTGGGCCTGAGTGGAACCACAGTGACAGAAAGGTCAATGTATTTACCTTAATGTTATCTAAACACTAAGGGGCCCATCATGATCGCGGACGGACTTGAGTCCGTCCGCGACCATAGAGGAGGAGGGAACCTCCGCATGGCCTGCGGAGTTCCCTCCTGTCCAATTAGGATGTGACCACCACCCTGGCGGTCACATCCTCTATTTTTACCATTGTGGCGGGTGCGGCTTCAAGCTGCACCCGCCGCAATGGTAAAAATGCATACATTGCATTTGTATGCAGAAAGCGCAGGCCCCATGCGGTGCCTGCCGATTTCTTCATACAAATGCAGGGGGGTACCATGGGTACCCCCCATGTGCACCCCCCTTCACTGCGGGGGCCCGCAACGGGCCCCCGCAGTGAAGTTCCACATGCTTTTCCACGGCAGAAAAACCGCAGCGGAAAAGCATTTTTTAAAGCCCATCCTAATATGGCTGGCGGTGTCTGAGAGACACCACCACCATATTAGAGCTTTTCCGCTGCGGTTGTAAGCCAACCGCGGCGGAAAAGCTGCGGAGCGAAACCAGGACCCACCAGCCATCCTAATGTGGCGGTGGGTCTTTGGTGGGTCCGCTCCGGTTTTTCCTCATCCTCCGGGCCGGCGGTAGCTTCCGCCGGCGCGGAGGATGCGGAAAAACCGCAATCGTAATAGGCCCCTAAGGTAGAAGTCTGCATACCACATGGACCACACAAGTGACACAGAACTAAAATATCACTACACATTTGTACTTACAACCTTCCATGTACATGCAGAGAGGAACAAAGAAACCAGAATGTGGGGGACAGCATCTTTCCGGGGGGTAAAGATTACACAGCTACCTTGCACTACCTTGCACTATTTAATGAGTTATCACCAACCTTCGGGTCACTGTAGCCTATTGAGGTGCTATAAGAGGCTGGCGGTAATCACACTTCTCTATGGATGGGTTTACACTCTGTAGTGAGCAATAAAAACATGGGAAAACCTTAGTGGGCTAAGTGTCGAGTTTGCTGAGACAATAAAAACAGATCAGGTCAGAAAAAAAGTGACAGATGTCAGGGAACCACAGCTGTCCAGGCATTGCTATGGCCTATGTTCCTACAGGAGGTTTTGGAATGGGAGATCATGATCTGATATCACACAGTGGAGAAATGCTCCGGAGCGGTGAGAGGAATTATTGCTCAGTGAAAAAAGTCTTAAATGCACCCCAACATTTTCACTGATTTAATCCCGTTATAGTACAAGACAGGTGGCTTTTACTAGAAAAAATACGCCACCTTTCCCATGATGTGTGCAGTAATGTCTCACGGAAGAGTGCGTCTGAAGGTCCTCATTTTTTACCTGGTTCCTTCTTTGATGTAGGGGAAGTTTTTCGAGATTTTCTTTTGAAGTGCTTAGAGTTTCCTGCCTCCCCTGCCGTAGCTCCAGCCTGACTACAGGAACAATGAGGTGTTGTGAAGTTCTTTGTGTGAAGGCAGGGCACAGCCTATTTAATTGCAAGTGGGTCCTCCTTCCCCAGTGATGGACCATCCAGGCACACCTAATCCCTCTATTGTGTGGCTATCTGGGAGGAATAAACAAAGTCCAACTGTTGACTACACCCACTCTGGTGACCCAGTAACAGGCTGCAGACACAAAATAGCTAGGGCATAAAAATGCCAAATTTTAAAAAAAGAAGGCTTTTTCAAAATGATGACTTCAATCCAGACTTTACCATTAAAGAGGATTTTAAATTACTATTTCTTAGACATTAAACATGAATTTCCTACCTGCTCCTAATCAAACGTTAGCACTCATTAAATGTAATAAGGCAACCCAATGTGATCCTAAGGGAGAAGTTGGCCTCAAAGTAGTGAAAATGAGTTTAGGAGCTTTTCACTAGCAGGACATGTAAAACTTAAAAGTACATGTTCAACCTTTTAATTCAAATACACCCTGCCCTATGGGCTGCCTGGGGCCTATATTAGAGGTGACATATGTAATAAATTGGGAGTTTAAGGCTTGGCAAGAGGGTTATTTTACCATGTTGAACTGGCAGTTTATGCCTGCTAGGATGTTGCAGTAGCAGGCCTGAGATATGTTTTAAGGTGCTACTTAAGTGCGTGGCACAATGAGTGCTTCAGGCACACTAGTAGCATTTAATTTACGAGCCCTGGGTATATGGCATACCACTTTACTAGGGACATATAAGTAATATTATGCCAATCAGGTGTAAGCCAATTTTAACATGTTTTAGGGAGGGAGCAAAAGCACCTTAGCAGTGGTTAACAATGGTAAAGTGCTCAGAATCCTAAGGCCAGCAAAAAAGAATTCAGCAAAATTAGAAGGGGTGAAGGCAAATGGCTTGGGAGTGACCCTGCAAAGAGGCCAAAGTTCAACAACGCCCCATAGATCTAACATGGCCTCCTGCTGTCATAAACATTCCAGATTCCATTTGGCACTACACTCATGAGCTGACTGTAAACACTGTAATGTTTTGTTGCATCATTCCATCACCACGTCAACTGGAAATACAAAGCAGCTCAGTCCACCTGGAACATTCACACACACTCTTTTACCAGATACAGCAAGCTGCTTCTGCTGGCTACCCAGTAAGTTTCATTTTAACAGTTGCCCCCACAATAATTATATTAGTATAGGTTAATTTTCATGAATATGGACTTGCAGCATTCATCAGCTAGGTACCTTCAAGCCCTGGTCTATAGGATAATATCACTGGCCAGTGTGTGTTTGGTGTTTGAGTGGCAAATCAGAATTTTAGGTTTACTTACAGTTACTATTTCGTATAGTTATATGTTAGTCTGTTTAGTATTGGTTGGTGTGTGAAAACGGAGACCCTTTCCTGCTGGGTACATGCGGATTGAAAGCTTGGCATGTACATTGCCCAACATGAGGGATATGCATGTTTTGGGTGTCTGATTGAAGACAACAGCCAGGGGTGTAACTATCAACAGTGCAGCAGGTGCAGTGGCACCATAGCCCAGTGGCATGCAGGACCTACTGCAAACCAACTTTAGCTTTTGTTTTTACTACCAAACCAGGTAATGGAAAGGTATTTTCCTTGTTTGCATTATGGCCAATGCCACTACGGCTACACCACTGAAAACAGTTGCAGATATAAACATTATTGTGCACCACAGTGATGCCGCTTTGAAGCTAAAGATGCATTGCACCTACAAGAGGGTTTCTAAAAGAAATAGCAGGCACTGCTGCTTCCAGCAGCGCTACTCTCCTACCTCTGCCATGCCCCCAAGATATCTTCGATCCAAGGGAAAGGGGTAATGATGCCCGCTCAGAAGCGCAAGAAGTTATTTTCTTACTTTCAAAAGAAAGTGGGCCGAAATATATTTTTCTTACTGTTTTTTGGAAGGGTGCTGAAGCCATGATGGAGGTGAAGTAGTTGGCACAGGTTGCAGATGTTTCCATTTCTTTGAGAAGTGGGGGGAGGGAGTAATTATGGCTGTGAGAGCAGTGCTTAATTTGTAAAAAATAAAAATAAATGAAAGTGCCAGTGCCCTTGTCAGGAGCCCCCTGCAACTTGCATCAGGCATTGCCCCTGCCAGCACCAACACCACTACGCTAACAAGTGTGACATTTCACACTATTCGAGGCCCTCAAAGCTAGAAGCATGGCTTGGACTGCAGGTATTAGTCATTGTTAAAGAATGTTGGATTAATAATCACTGTTGTTGTGCTCATTTTGCAATTAGACAAACAGCGCCACCATGTGGCAGACTGTCATAAGTGGCAATGTTGACAATGAAGTTCCGGTGCCCAGCACTGGAAACCACAGGCTCACATTAAGCACTGAGTTAGAAAGAGGCAAGAAGTTCCGGGTATTTTTTTATCAGGATTTATTTGGTGGATGCCTATGAAACTCAGGGATAGATCATAGGAAAATGCTAGGTGTTTATTATTCTTGCGTTATGGGCAATACACGAGTAAGACTGTAGAGGCCTGCCAGAGCAGCCGGCACATACTCTGTTTTGTGTTAAAACAGTAATCAGCTCTAAAAGCCAAAGGAAACACCATAGTATTGCCTTTTAAGTGCAGAATCCATCCTTTGTTTTTCTTCAACATTTTTTTATGAGTAGTATCCTCATATTACCCGTTCTTTCCCCTGTTCTGTTGACTTTTAATGCAGCATGTCCAGCCTGCCTTGTGTTGCCATTAGTCGAGTAGTACTCACGTGTGAAGATGCAGGTTGGAACATCCCACTTCATCATGCAGTAAATAACAGCATGGGAAAGACGCACTATAGTCACTGAGGAAACCCAGCCTTTTGGGAGGTGGAAGGACTGTGGAATGTTTGCAGGAGATGCTAGAGATTCCTCACCCTTGAATTATGGTCTGTGAGACTTTGGAGATAGGGAGGAAAGGAGGAGTACACAAAATACCTTTGTGCTATGGATTTGCCAATCAAACCTAGGTTTCTTCTACCTATAGAGTTGCTTCAAGTGTGTACTGATTCTATGGTAATGCAGTGCTTAGATGTGTTCCTAGTCCACCAATAGGGTGGGACTGTCTGATTGCTGTTACATAAAGCATAGGTGACCCCACTCTTGTGATAGTGCGGACTCAGAAACACATGGCAGTAACGACCTCTTTCTGTTTGCAAGCTCTGCTGTCAGATAACCATGCATTAGCTCAGAAATATATCAGGCTAATATATGGGCTTGGGACACCAAAATAAAGTGCACAGACCCCTTCTGCACTGAGGCAGGACAAAAAACGGCATCATTATATGGCTCCAGGAGATGGTGGCATCAGACTGCTGATTTCCTTGGGAGCTGTGATATTGATTGTTGATTGTGTTTCTCCTTTGTCAGTATCATGGCGGTGGTAGCGGGTATGTTCACTCAGGTGCTGACTTGATGGTAGTAGACTAAGTTCTCCCACGGGCTGAAGCTGTGTTAGTTGTCTGATCCCTCAGGAGAAATGTGGCAGTGTTTGGGGATCATGGGTTTCCTTGACTGTCTCTACAGGCGCAGTACAGTCTGGGTATATTCAGGAACTGACGAGGATGTTGTTGTCCTTGGCGGAGTTGTTGAAGGATCATTGAATAATGCAGGTTGGAGGAGTTTGTGAAGCTTTAGGGGAGTAGAGTGTAATTGTACCTGTGCGTGCATTCATGAAAATGATAAAAATGCAGTATCGAGAATTCCTTATGAAAATGTAGAATATACTTAATAAAGGGCCTTCCAGCCAACCCTCTTCATTCATTGAGCTGATATCGTGTCATTCACTCTTTTCGTCCACCCACTATAGCAGACAGCATGGGACAGTGGGTCAGCCCTCTTGAGCCATTTGCTAATGTCTCTGTGACTGACAGTATTCTGTCCTTTCAAAAGGAGCCCATCCACACATACATTTCTCATAAGTGACCGGGACTGTTAAGGCAATGTGTGCACTTTACAACCCAAAAATATTTTTGTTTTCAACCAATTGTTTTTTTTAATGAGGGCCTGAAAGCTTCACACAAAAAAGATTTTTTCAGAAACCTTGATAAAACAAGCCTCCAGAAGGCCAAAAGGCCGTCAGCTGATGCCAGACCTATCAGCTTTGCCAATGCTTATTTTTACATCGCTGTGATTGTAGAGCTTTTGAAAAGGCATGTATTCATCACACCTCAGCCCAGAATTTGCAGTGTAGGCTGATTGTACAACACACTTCTCTAGCAAATTGTCAATAATTATATGCTTTATAGTTGTTTAGGAGCAGACAAGACCTGTAATGTCCTTCTCCTCTCTCCAGGATAAGCTTCGAAGTGAAGAAATGCGGAGCATTCGGCGTAGATTGATATGTTTCATCACCTCCTTGTGTATTCTGCATTTTTGATGCGCAATATGTGTCTTTGCTTAAAAAATCATGGAATTATATACAATAAAATAAAACGCAAAGTGCCCCCTCCTGCTTCAATCTCCCTATATTATTGTAACCTCTTTTTAAATTATTTTATTCAGTCCCTCTCCCCCCTCACCACACCAATACTACGTCTGAGTCTCTACTTGTTTCTGTTCAAAAAATGACTATTGGTTACCAGTAATTTATTATGTCAACTGAGGTGGAAAATCACCCTCCAAACCTGATGAGACTTCAGGGGTTTCAACAGCTCAAGTCTACTCATGGTAATGTTTAACGCTAATTATAATGCAGCTCTTCTTCAGAGAATCAGAGCACTTCATGTATGCTTTCAGTAACTGAGCCGACGCGGTCGTTGTACCCGACCCATACGCGCCCATCAAGCCTCATCATTGTGATTATGTAATTTAGCTTAATCGCTAGTTACTCTCACCGCCTTATAAGTCATTGAGGCCAAATATTACATTTCCCTGTACTAACATCTGGCATCATGTGGCTACTCTGAGATTTAACATATTACGCAATCATTCCTTTGCTGTAAGTTGATGTCTGGTATTTGCTGGTACTACCTGGACTGATGTGTTTCATTTGCTGTGAGTGTGCATCGCTTACACAGCTTTGTGTTTCTTTCCTTCCTACTAGGAGGCAGATGGCATCACCTTCCATTACTGGGCCCTCTTTGATGGCCATGCTGGAGCCGGGGCGGCTGTGGTGGCGTCCAAGCTGCTCCAGCACCACATTGTGGAGCAGCTGCAGGACATCATAGACATCCTGAAGAACTCTGCCTTGCCTCCGCCCACCTGCCTCGGGGAGGAGCCAGAGACGGCCATGGCCAACAACAAGACTCTTACCAGGGCAGCCTCCCTGCGTGCAGGCGGGTGCGCGCCCGGCTCGCCCAGCACCCCTCAAACGCGCTTCTTCACCGAGAAGAAGATCCCGCACGAATGCCTCATTATTGGGGCCATTGAGAACGCTTTCAAAGAAATGGTAGGTGTTTCCATGGAGACAGCTGTCCTTTGGTACTTCTTACTTTACAGTATACTTTCACTCAGTAGAATTGTTTCACTCTTGAGATCTGTCCTTGTGTACATTGCTAGGATCCGTCTACCATAAATAGCTGATTCACTCAAACTGGCCTAATATCATAAATAACCTGCCCCCAGCCCTTCTGTGAGTTGCTGCAGTGTGCGGTGACTGGCAATTTTATGTTACTAATGCGTACTTATTCATCCTTATGTTTGATGGTTAAATGTTTCTCAGGTGTAACGCGCAGTTGTATCATCTAAGTTACTCACCTGTTTTCCAATATGGATGATAAAGTATTCCACATTTTCAAATCTATCCATTTATTTAGGTATTTGTGGCATAACATAGAAAAGCCACATGTCATCAGATGCAGATAAATACATGATATAGCTTCATTGTTTTTATTTATTTGGCAAATTTGATAACCATGCAAATGATTGAATCCCATCTTGTACCTTGGTGTATTAAATAGTGACAAAGCCGTGTAGGAGAAAAGTAAAACTGTTCTAAGTGAGCAATGCCAGTACACTGAATCTGCCCACGTGTCGAGGGAACATTGTTATAATCCGAGGTCTATTCTCTGTGCTGTTTTATGCCACCCTCGAAGGTAATATTTTGAGTTCCTGGTTAGTAAATGAACTCTGGCATGGGACCCTTGCCTTTACCTGCACAGTGGTCTGGAAAGAAAGCTATGGAATGACCAAGCAATAAAGACAGATACAGGATGCAAGACCTAGGAGCAATTTGTATTTGAGACCCTGGTTCCTTCACCAGTAGGGTTGCTTTTGCTAGCCATGCTGGAATAATATCACTTTTTTCCTTGAACTTCATTCACCTGTTACTTCTTTGGGGTCTTCACTTTACTATTCTATGGTTGTGGGGTGTATTCACGTGACCCCAGGAGTGGCTTGAAAATATCAGGGAGTTGTAGTTTACACACTGCAAGATCTCCCCTGCCTGCCTGCTCGGGGTTTCGACTCTTCCTCGAGGGACTTGAGCCTCAGCAGCAGGTAATTACAGCTCCTTGCTGGTGTGTATGAACAGATAATAGACTTCCTTTATCTTCTTGGCCTCTGATATTGACCCTTCCTGTATGCGAAGTACATCTCTGGTATTGCAGCCCTGCCGACTGTCTGATTCAGGTCTCCTTGCAGGTTTCTGAGAGTGGGTGACTGCGCCCGAGTCATTGCTCTCACGTGCGCAGTATCATTCGTGAATATTCTCCGTATACTTTGCAGCACCGATGGGACCCTGGATGGGGTGTGTGTCCCCAGCCACACCCCTTCCGTGGAGCGTGTGTCAGGCACGGGACAGGGTCCCACACACCATAGAGTCAGAGTGATAGGGAAGGTCGCTGGTGCGGATGCTGGTGCGTTGTGCTCTAATGTGCTTTAAAGATGTGTGTCCTATGTATGTATGTTTTGATATTTCTATAGTGTACATTGTCTGTGTGGCAGGCTGTCAGTGCCCTATCTCCTCACTGGCACAACCTCTCAGGAGACGGGGCCCTTTGTTAATCGCAGGGTGGCTGTTGGAGTCTGGCACTGATGCACGCGCGCTGTCTTGTTTGAAATCTGGTCATAGTGTTCTCTCTGGAGCCAATCTACCTCCCCCTTACCTCACCTCACACTTTGATACTAACTGTGAGTTTTCTGAGAGTGACCTGGCCCTGCTCAAGATGAAATCAGTCTCTCCTGTTTGCCTTCTTCCAAAACAGGAAGTAAACATGTTTTCTGCCCAAAAATCGGCATAGGTGGAGAAGTGTGGCTCAGGGGTTAGAGGCAGCAGACCCGGAAGCTGAGATCGGTCCTGGACCAGGGTTCAATTCCCCGCCTCGGCGGGTCTTGGGCTAAAAATTCCACTGACTTGATAATTCTCGCCCCGGTGCCTCCTCGACTCACGGGTTCACACTCTGCGACTCTGGGCAATAGCTTGCTTAATCTCCACAACGGCCCCTCGCGGCGGGATGCCTGACTTTCACCTTGTGGATACCCTGCTATCTCACAGGGGAATATCAGGACGGGTTCCCTAAGCAAGCGCCGGGAAACCCACTGCGGGTAGTTGTGCGCTATATAAACTCAACTACATTTACATATTTACATCTGTGCTGCTTATGGTATTAGCCCAATCCATCATGGTGAAGTAACTTCCTGCATGGAACTAACTGCTTTTTTTCTCTTACCCTTTTCCTGTTTCTTCATGTATAAGAAGCTGGAACCATCAGCATCATGACTTGCAAATGCTCTGGTAACTTTTTGCTGGTGGGTGCTTCGCTGCTTAGTTACTGATTTTAGTTCCTGACATTTTCTTTTGAGATTTATTTTCGAGATTCGGGATTAATGTATTCTGCTTTTTATCCTGGAATTCTGCTCCCTCTGGAACCAATCCTACTCTAGATCTAGGTTCTGTTTATCTACTAAACTCACCCTTGGATCTTACTCTTCTACCTCGAGGTTTTAAATGCCACATGGGTTTTTAATCCAATCAGTGACCTTTCTAAGGAACCTTTTGCTTCCCTGTGATATTTGGAAGCAGCACAGTGGCTACAGGAAGAGGTCGTCCCTACTTCTGGCAGTTTCGACCAGAGAAAAAGTGCAACCAGTGAGTCCAGCTATTGACCCAGTAATGCTTTCGCTGCTTCCCTGGTTAGACATCAGCCATGTCAGATCATCGTCTGACCTATTCTAATTTTTTTCCCCTGGATTCTGAGAAAGTGAGAACTTTTCCCCTACCTGGTTGAAGTACACCCTTTACGCGTTTCTCTCCATCATACAATTGTTCACTGTTGATGTTCATTGTTTTCATTTGGGTAATGCTGGCAGGCCTTCTCTTTCTGACTTTTCATCTCCTGAAATTGCCTTTTGGCCTATAGGTTAGATCACCCTACCCTACTTCTATTGTGACTGGGTGACACATCAGTGGTAAGTGGTAATGCAGTCTGCACCTGTTGGTATTGACTTGCAGCACAGATAAAGGAGCTTTCCAATCTTGCAAAGGGCGTTCCTTGATGTACCCCTCTGTACAGGTGTCAGTGCAGCACAGTTCATAATTAAATACAATGAAGGGACGTCAGGTGAATATGTTCAGTTTATTCAACGACATAAGATTGCACAGGCATCAGACATCTGGCTTGGGCCTTTAAGGGCTCGCCTGCCTTTAGTGACTCCATGTGTCCTCTTTCTCATTCTTTGCTCATGCCAGGTCCTCAGGTTCAGAAAGGCTCCCGAAGCTTCGTGTCTAGTCTGCCTGTGTCCCTGCCAGGCTCCCCAGACAGCACACTAGTGATGGATGGGCTCTGTGTCAGGGGTGGGGCTACCATAGTGTAGGTGGCAGTAGCACCCGGGCCCAAGAGTGTAAAGGACGCACTACAAATCACTCCTGGCTGGATATCACTAACCAACGAGTGGGACCCGCGGGCTTTCTACTGAGTAGCTGCAGAGCCCATGGCAACCCCTCCCCTGCCGTCCGCCATCATTCAAAACCACTGGGAATAACTACTGGGAAGTGCTTTGAGTAGAGTGCTTTGCATATGAGCTCCACCTTTGCATAAGAAAGCAAAGGGCTGACGGGTCTTGGTCCGCCCAAGAGGCATAAGTGCAGGACGAACTCTGGCCTCCTTTGATCACAGGAGTCCGTCTCAGACCCTGTTCCCCTGGCATTGTTATCAAACGGCCACAACGCTGAGCGTGCTCAGGGAGAGGAAACCGAAGCGGACTTTGGGAGAAAGGTTTAGGGTTGCCCTGGGTGCTCTGGTATTAAAGGGATGTTAGCATTCCTACATTCAAAGGTCTAACATTAAGTAAACCCAGTTTACTAGCATGTTTGTTTTCGCTTTTGCAAGACATCGATGCTCAGATCATTTTAGAATCAGGATGTCGCTGTTCTTGCTATTTTGTGTTCAACATTTTTAACGCAATGGCGTCCTCTAGCGTATTCAGAAAGAATGTTTTTCATATGACATCTACATTTCTCAGAATATCTGCTTCTGATAACTTCCAAAACCTCAAGAACCGCCTGATAACTGTTAGTGTTAGATTACTCCTACTCTCGTCATTGGAGCTTAATCAGCGATGAAAAAGTCAACAACATATTGGTATTTTGCGAGATAATGCCTTTCTCCTAGTTAATGGAGCAGCGGACTGCCCTTTGATCTCGCAGATAACTATAGTCTGCAGCCTGCAGCTTGACTAGTCAACCACAATCTCTCTCTTGATAAGGAAAGGCCTATGCACTCAAATCCAACATCCTCTTGTAACCACAGTGGTAAATTAAGAGTCATAGACTTTGTGTGTCTCATTTAAAGGGGGAGGGGCGGTGTATAATTTGCAGATGTATCTTTGTTGTCAGTGGCTCGAATCCATGCATTAACTGGTGTTCGACAACAGAGGAAGCTAGGCAAGGCCACTGGAATTATGCGGTGGGGAAAGACAAAATTATGCAACAGGGTTGACTAAATTATGGAGCCAGAAAAAGCTAATTATGCAACCTAATGGAGCAGATTGTAGTAACATTGCTTCATAATTTTGTTATTTTTAGCTCTCGTCTGAGACAGCGCATGCGTTGTCGATCGCAAGATATTTGTTAACTGAAAAAAAGAATAAATGGCTAAGAGTCCATCCCTTAGGCTGTCAGTTTCAGCTTCATCGTCACCCTAATTTATTTTCTTCTGATTGGTCAATGCGTGCTGGTTTCACTTTCTCTTCGTGTACTTTGCCCTTCCATGGAGCATGGGCCAAATACAGCTTCTGGTAGGCCACATTTTCCTTCCACTGGTCATGCGCTCCAGGAGGTACTTTTTATAAATATAGGCTGTAGCACTCCATAAGTGTGCATGTGTTTGTGGGTCGTCTCCCCTCCTCCCTGCTCCAGCTCCGTTGCTTGCACTTGGTCCATCCTTCCGCGCCGTTGCGTGCACCATCCAGCGTCATTGGTGTTTGCATCCCTTCCGGCATTGTTGCTGAGCACATCTGCCCCGTCCTGGTTGACGCTACTTACAAGCCCTCCCTCGCCGTTGCTGCTTACAAATCGCCCCCAGCCACTTCCTGCATCCTTGCTGTTTGCACCCTCTCCACCTTCCCTTATCATTGCTTGCTGCATACACCCTGCTCCCCTCCCTCATCATTGCTTGCATCAGTCCTCCCATCCCCATCATTGCTGCTTGCACCGGCCTCTTCCTTCCCCTGCATACATATTCACAGGCTCCTCAGCAAGCTGTGATACAGCCGGCATGGTTATGTTCTGTATTATTGCAAGTGCTGGGCATGAAAATACAGTCTGTCAGTTTTGCAATTCTCTGAAATAGTTCACGGTCCATCCCCTGGCTCCAACTGCTTCCTGGCTTCTGACGCACAGGAGGTTTTCAGGCTGGCAATCCACCGCCCTGATAGTCATCGCAGCAGCTCGATACAACATCCACCAGAAATATGAGGAAAGGCTGGCAACCTCAGGCCATCCATTGATGTGGTCTGGCTGAGAGAAAAGCACACTCCATTTATTTTGCCAAAAGGATTAATAGCAAGAAAGTCTCCACAGCTGCAATTTATGATTCTGGAAACATGGTTAGAAAACTTTTGCTATAATGAAAGCATGACCACCAGGATCGGTACCCCCGCCTCCTATCTGTGCCTTCCATCCATCACTCTCCCATGCCATTGTTGATTCCAACCTTCCTGCATCATTGCTTCAGCCATTCCCCCCACCTCCTCCCCATTGTTCCTTTCCCCGTCTCCCACCACCCTAACCCTGTCGTTGCCTGCCTCATAACCCCACCCTTCCCCCGTCATTGCTTACCCTGACCGTCCAAACCCATCTCCCCATTGTTGCTTGTCCCTCCTCCACCAGTAAAAACGCTCTGACACAGCCCGCGCTGGTCATGTCATAGCTCCTTTTCCCCAAGAAGTGGCAAGGCTAATAGATCTCTCCTACGCATGCACTATTGGCTCTGTCATTGTGATTTTTTGCTATGTTTAACAGCAGCGTGAATGTTACACAGCATGGCCGACATTTCTAAAAAACGCTAACATGTGGTCAGCGTTGACCGTGTCATGGTGCTTTTTAGGTTTCGCCTGGCGTCCGCTGCGCAGCAGCGTTCGCGCAGGCGAAATCTTTTGAGAAGCAGTCTGGGGCTTTGTCCCGCCTCTCTGTTCCATTGGCTAGCTCCATAAATGGAGGCTAGCCATTGGAACAGAGATGCGTCACTCATTCCCCGAGCAGATTCGTGGGCATTCCGGCAATTTTTTCGCTCTCCGCCCCTTTGTGAACGTCGTTGCGGCGGTGGGCGGTGTTTTTTTTTTTTTTTTTGAAGGTTTATTTTGGTCATTTCTCCGAAGATGGTGGCCGGGCAGTAGCTTACTTGAGAAGCTCTGCCGTGCCGTCTTGAACCAGCGTGTACCAGTTCCCGCCCCCCTCCTGCTGTTCGTGTGCTCGTTCTTGCCCCCCTCCCGCTGTTCTTGTGCCCGTTCCCACCCCCCTCCCGCTGTCCGTGTGCACGTTCCCGTGCCCCCCCTCCCGCTGTCACGGCACCTCGGCTTGTTTTGTGATGGTCTCTGATGATCCAGGGTGCGGCGTGCACAGCCTTTGATGCTACAGGTACAGGCGAGGGTCTATTTTAAGAAACAAACCCCCTTGTGCGTCGATATACTCTGCGTTCTACACCCTGTGGCCGCTGTAGCCCGAGAGTGCAGCTGCGGTTGTCCTGGCTGCTGCTGAGACGGGGTTTGTTGTGCTCTCGTCCCAGGGGAACTGGCTGCATAGTGTTTCCTGTCAGTCGCTGTGCAGAAGTGCGCCTCATTGTTTGCCCGATCCGCTTCTGGAAACGATTAGCGGGCCCAAGATTCGGCCTTTATGCTGCGTGACGTGGCTGTTGGCGAAGATTTCATACAAATAAAGATGCCCAGCTTGACTGGAGACGTAAAGTTGTAAAATGAAAATAAAAGGTGTCTGGTAATCGTGAGGTAAAAAGAGGCAGGAACATTCGAAATGATTTCCGTACTCTCCCATCCTGCTGCACACGCTCCCTCACGTTGCCTGCGCCGCATGGGACCATGCGTGGGTGGATCCTGAGCAGGGATTAATTAGGATCGAGATGCCTCATTCTGCCCTCACCATGGCAGGCGCGCCCTGCTGGGGATGACATTACTCGGAAATCTTTCCTTCCGGTCAGCTCCCCTCCCCTGCGGTACTCTGAAACTCCTCACGCTTCCTTCCCTGTTGCAAAACTGCACACAAAGGACCGGGAAAAGCCGGCTTGAGAATTGGAAAAATACAATTTCTAGAAACCGCACGAGTTGCTAGCACATTGACGAAATGCTGCTCGGTTACAGCAATAACTAATTGAACAGAGTTAAAAGACATTTCATCTAACTGGAAATAGACCTTTGATCAATTATATTTAGTATATCGGGATGGGGGCTAAATCAAATCGCCACCCCCTCACTCAAACCCAATATTCTTAACAATAACCAACGGCCTGAACATACTGTCATCTACAAACAGGGGCCAGAGTGAGTCCGCTAAATACGCCCCTTCATGACAGTGGTTGATAATGTGTTAATACATTGATGTTTACAGAAGTATGCTATTTATGCGTGACTCAACTGTTAGCTCGCAACATATAACATTTCATCGGCAAACAAAAGCAATATATATGTAAATGCCGTATCTGCCTATTAGATACCTTTCCTTAAAACAATCCAACCACATCTAATAAAGACAAATCATAAATCAAAACAAAAGAGATATCCGTTGACTGAGGGAGCATGTAAGTAATGTCCGGCGTGTCATCTGGGTGTATTTACGAGTAGGCTAAGATGCAAACAGTGCATGTGGGCCGCTACTTCTGCGTTCTATACGGCTGCAAGGACGTTAGGGTATCGTGTGACAAGAGCTCCGACTCTGTGGTATCTTTAAGGAACGTGAGGTCTGTGCCTAATACAACGGTCATAGTTAGGATAACACATGGGTATAGCGTGCTCTCTACGTCTGGGTGACACGTCAGGTGGCAGGTTCCGCCTGCTGTGCAGGAGGTGCTCGCAGTGTGGCGTTGGAACGTGTAAGAATTTTGAGCATATAATCCCAAGTCTCTGCAATGCGTGGTATGTGCGTAGTGCTGGCTAAGACTTGCTCCCATTCCCTATCCGTCACTGTAAGAGCAGGCAGGGGCAACGGGAGGTGCAAGCTGCAGTGGCCTCCTGATGAAGGCCCTGGAACTTATTTCTTTTACAAATTTAGCACTGTCTATCCCTCATCTGGCGCGTGAGAGGGTGTGCACAGGGTGCCCTGTGGTGAGTTTTTGAGGCTTTGCCCCTCGTCTGGTGTGTGTGTGCGCATGTCACTAGATGGTGTGAGTAGGCCATGCAAAGGGTTCTGAGGGCTGTACCCCAGGTCTAGTGTGTGTGTGTGCGCGCAAAGTGCACTAGATATTGTAAACTGGGCGCGCACGGGGTTCTGAAGGCTGTATCCCTTGTTGGGTATGTAAGAGGGTGTGCACAGGGCACTGGAAGGTGTGAGGGGCCGTACAAAGCTTCTGGGGGATGTACTCCTCCTCTGGTGAAGGTGAGGGTATGCACATGGCTTTAGATGGTGTGAGGAAGGTTTGCAGAGAGTTCTGGATGGCGTGTTGCTCACCTGTTGAATTGATTTGGGTGTGAAGGTGGTACTGGGTGGTGTGAAGGCATGCATTGCAGACACATCTGGAGGATGTACGTAGAATGTATCCATTGTGTAGGCTGCGAGAGTAAGCTATTAGCATTGTAAATGACAATGCCATTTATTTATCTGTTTTCAAAACCAACACATAAATAAAAATGTTGTCATTAACAATGCCAATAGCTCTATCTCTCAATAAAAAGAGTTATTTAAAAAAAACAATGCCAATAGCTCTAACTTTTGCAAAGGCGAGACCATTGCATTGTAAATGCTTGTTTATTTCTTTCTTCTTATTTTTCCAAGGTGTCATATGGCTTACCTAGAAGATAAAAATCAAAGTCAACTTCTAGAACGAGTATTAGTCTTGTGTTAGGGGAAAACAACTAAAAGGCATGCAAAAACAAATGTTTCAGACAGATTCGAGTGTAGAAGGTGGCCAATTCTTCCACTGTGACAGCAGTAAAAATAATTATTTTGACAAAATAAAGTGAGAAAAATTTAACATCAGAAGGTATGTAATGGCCAGGTGGTTACTGGGAGTAAAGACATTTGCAACCAGATAAAAAAAAACCTTTGGTCACAAAATAATAGTTGCAAGTTGCAGCCAGTTTTTCTGCAAACAGAGAGCGATTTTGCAATCGCCCTATGTATTAATAGGGTGGTTTACAAAATTCTAAATAGTAGTGAGTCACAATCTGAGCTACCTCAGCAATATTTATAAGGTTTGTCACAAATTGTGACTCAAGAGACCACAATGGCTGTGTTAGCTTTTTATTTTTTTAAATACAGTCCATTTTTCTTAATGAAACCGAGGCTGCTCTATAAAACAAAATACGTTTTATGCATTTTAAAAGTTTGAGAGTAGACAGTTGTCCCCTGGACCACGGCCTACTCCACAACAAACATTTTTTTTTACATTCACACAAAATGGAAGGGATCCCAAGAAGAACCTCTTTCCTTTTGTGAATGGGTTATCTGCCCAATTTGGGGGACGATCATTTTTAAACATTTACTGCTATTTAGGTCCTAAACCAATGGTACATTGGGAGAGGAATAACTAGATGAAAGGGACGCCTACAACATGCCCCTTCCAAAGAGCAATTCTTTATCCATTTGAAAACCCATTTTAGGAGTCCGAACAAAGTAGTGCACTTCTGGAATGGGTTTAGTGTATTGCAAAAAGCATTTTTGCAGTTGCAATCCATAATCTGAGTGTTTGTGACCACAAAACAGCTTTGTACATCTGGCCCCTGGTTCTTGCCTCAGACTTGTCGGATTATTAGCTAAAATCAGGTGAAGACTAAATACATTGTTGCAAAAGAACAGAAAACGTCAACTATGTGCTTATTGTCTTAATTTAAAAGTCCAGAAGAGTAAAGACTGAAAGTGGAGTGCTTACATCAGCTCCCCTGGTACAGGAAAAACTGCAATATAATCAAAACAAAAACACAAGAATTGAGATGCTAGACAGCTAAGGAGGATAAGCCGACTTGGCAGGTGTGTAAAGATGCTGTGGTGACACTCAAACCCATGAGTAATTATCGTACTTTTGGTAAAGTCTGTCTCAGAGGGAAGGACCACCGTTTGATCACCCCTGGCGTAATGGGTGCAGAGTTAAAAAAAAAAACCTCAGCATGTCTGAGGCGCATCACTCCCATTGAAAAAAGAACAGACCAATTTGGACACACAGGTTTAAAGGCACCAAAAGGGCTTTGGAAAAGGCTTGTCATTTTACCTACTATTTTATTTCATTTTGTTTTAATGTGCTTTGGGAATTTGGAGGGAACTTTTTTAAAATCGCTCTGTTAACTCTGTGTTTTAAATAACTGCTGCTTCGTGTTAGACTCCCTTATTGTACTCTTTGCACTTTCGCCGTGGCCAGGTCCGTACTTTTTACCTTTTTACCGGCCTTGTGCTAAGCGCGGTCAGATCTCTAGTTGCTGCACGACATTACAGCTCTAACCCTATTTATGGCACTCACACGGTCGCGCAGCGGGTGCGCCAATGGCGCGCCGAAGGCAAGCCCGTCTGCGGCCGTCAGTGCTCAGGGCAAGGAATGCTGCCCGATTCGAGCACTTATCCGTTAACATCGCACAACTAACGAGTGAATACTTAAAAACTTTCAGACCTTCTATTTGCTCTTCCCTCAGTGCCCACTCTCTGTCCTTTGCCTCGGATTTCACCTGCCCCGAGTGTGGTTTCACTTTCATACTCGACCCCCCCCCCCCCCCATGCAGCACGTCGAGAAAACCTTTAATGCCCCAGAACATTAGAGCTGCACTTGTCAATGCGAGATCTCTGAAGAAGTACTATGTCGATATTGCCGATTTGGCATCAGACAATTTGCTAGATCTCTTGTTTGTTACAGAGACCTGGCTGGACACTTCTTCTAATCCCATTGTTGCGCTGGCCACGCCGGGCGGCTATTAATGCCTCCGAGTTGACCGCCCTGCTGGCAGGGGAGGGGGATTAGCCGTTCTGTTCAGGGATACCTAGGCTCTCCATAGTGAAGCTTCGAGCCTTTGGGGTGGCTGTGAGGCCTTAGATTTCAGGGTTTAAGCTCTCGGCCTACTTCACTCTAGATGGGTCTCTTTTATACCGTCCCTCTGGCCCTGCTGGTCCCTTTTTTTAAATCATGGGGGATGCAGTGGCAGAGCGGGCACTGCGGTTCTCTCATTTTTTGGTCCTTGGTGATGTAAACCTCCACCTCGACCAACCTGAGGTGGGTGACTCCGCTGTTTCCCTCGATTCTCTCCACATGGTCCAGCTTTCGCAAAGGGATACCCACCCCACCCATCAAGGGGGTCATACCTTAGACCCTATCTGTATGAACTTTCCTATCTTGGTTGCTAAGCCCTTGCCTGTCTCTTGGTCGGACCACTCCCCTATTTTTTTTTCTTGGGAAATCCCGCGGCCCTCACAACCTGCTCGCAGCCTGCGCCGTCCAATTTTCAGCAGAATTGATCCTTTGCAGTTCACTACCTCGTTGGCTGCCTCCCGGCCCACTTTCCATGAAAACCTTGAGGACAATGTGGCCCGGTTCTCTGACTGGATTGCGGACTCGGATATGCGCCCTATCGGCTTCGCATCCAGCTAAACTGTCAAGAGACTCACTCTCCAAACCCTGGTACACTCCCGAGCTGAAGGTTTTGAAGCATGACTGCAAAGTGTTGCAGTCATGGCGCTCCAGTGGCTACTGCTGTACAGCTAAATTTGCTCTTAGAGCTAAACAAAAAAATGATTAGCTGCCATTGTGGTCACTAAAGGCCAATATTATATGTCATGTATTGACCTAGCCAATAATAATTCTAAAGAGATATTTGCGATTGTGCAAAGTTTCATGTCCCCTACTGCTCAGGTGTATGCCACGCCTGTCTCGGAATCTTGGTGTAACACGCTCTCCAAGTTCCTCCTGGATAAAATACACAGCATTCAAGATACTTTTGCGGCCCCTGCTAGTGGGCCGATTACGGCCGCTTTGGAGCCGCTGGGGGCTAACCAGGATAAGGGGTTTTCCACCTTTATGCCAATTGACCATGCAGGCTCACTTAAAATTATTAAGGGCCTTAAGTCAGGCTCTCCCAACGACCCCTGCCCTGCTAGACTCTTAGCTGTTGCTGCGGATGGTATCAACCCTGAAGTCAGTGCTATGGGCAATATGTCTCTCCGGGAGGCCGTGGTCCCGGCATCTTGGAAGCAGGCACTAATTCTTCCACTTCTTAAGAAACCTTCTCTTGATCCGCAGCTTCCCAGTAATTATCATCCTATCTTGCTCCTGCCTAGCTTGGCTAAGGTTTGTGAAAAGGTTGTTTCGATCCAACTTGCCAATCATGTTGAGGCCTCGGGGCTCTTGCATCCAGCACAATCTGGCTTCCGGCCTCTGCATAGTACAGAGTCGGCTTCGCTGGAGGTGTGGAAAGCAATCCGGGAGTGTCTGGACGCCAGTGGGAGAGCAGTTCATGTCATGTTAGACCTCTCTGCGCCGTTCAATACGGTGCCCCATTCTTTACTCCTTGACCGCCTCTCAAGGATTGGGGTTTCGGGGGCTGTGCTGCGTTGGATCAGATCTTTCTTGGAGGGCCAATCTCAGCAGGTCTGGCTTCCTCCGTTTGCCTCGGTACCTCAGCAGGTGGACACTGGTGTCCCGCAGGGGTAATCCCTTAGTCACCTTCTTTTTAACATCTATATTACTCCCCTGGTCTATCTAGTGGAATCATTAGGGGCTAAGGTGATGGCCTACGTTGATGACACCCCTCTTCTGTTCACTTGGGGCAGGGACGACGATTCAGTCCTTGCGGCCCAAGATTGCCTTTCCTATGAGTTTCAGTGGCTTGCTCAGGCGCCACTGAAATGCAATGCGGAGAAGTCCAAGGTCCGTCTCTATGGCTCATTTACGGCTAACTTTAGAGAGAAATTATGGCCCCCTGGCTTCCCCCTGCCTAGTGCAGAGAGAAAGGTTGCTAAGAATCTGGGCGTCTGGTTCAATGAAAATTTTAACTTTTCAACACAGATTATGAAGCTGGCGGGGACCTGCTTTGGCACCTTTAAGGCATTGAGGACATTTCTTCCTCTTCTCTCTAGACCTGCCAAAGAATCGGTGGTCCGGGCTCTGATCTTGTCTCGTCTGGACTATGCAAATGCTCTGTTTATGGGTATACCTGGCTACCTCCTCAAGAAACTGCAAGTAGTCCAAAACTCGGCAGCCAGACTCCTTCTGGGCTTGTCAAATAGGAGTAGTGTGCGTGCACACCTGCTCTCCCTGCACTGGCTCCCAGTGGAGTCTCGGATAAAATTCAAAATGCTGACCATTGCTCATAAGGCCCTAAATGATCTTGGTCCCATCTACCTACAAAAGAGATTTGCTTTTTACACACCAGCGAGAGAGTTGCCTTCCTCCGCTCAGTTTTTGATGCAGACCTCCAGATTCAACCGCCAACGGCTGGACAGGTGCTCATTTGTCAGGTCAGCTGCCCTAGCCTGGAACCTACTTCCGCTGCCATTGCGCGGCCTCCAGGACCCTACAATCTTTAAGAAAAAAATAAAAACCCTTCTCTTCTAGCTTCATCCAGGTTCTTGCTTCCTTGTTCCATTGCTCGCGCCGGGACACTCTGTTGAGTAGCCGTGCGCTCTATAAATAAATATAACATAACATAACATAACATAACATAACATATCCATTGAATGCAAGGCAGCAGACAGATGTGTCTGAGCAAAAACACAAATATATTAACGCACTGCTCCGCTTGATATATGAGTGCTTCTAAATACAAACATATAGCTGCATTTTCAGATTTCAGTGGCCTTTGCAACAGTTTAAGTCACAGTGTGAACTTTTTCCCTTTGTTGTCCTGTAGCAGAATAATTTAAGAATTGCGTATAATGCTATCTGCTGAACTATTAGTTTTTTTTTTTTGCTTATTTCTTTTTTTAGAAATAAGGGTGGTCTTCCGATTATGATTCCACCCATTTAGGGGTAGCCTGATGCTGGGTGATGTCCATAATCTGACGTGAGGTCCCTCGTACCCACACCAGCCAACTGCAAAATAACATATTTGGCTGACAATCAGTGCTGTAAGTGAAAATCTTTACTCTGGGAACGCAAAAACGTGTGGCAACAAAAAAATGGGTAGAGTCAAGAAAAGCAGTCAGAAAAGCAGTCTGACAGTCAACTTATATATTGATTGTCTTAAAACTCTCCCACAAAGAAATTTGCGATAAGGAGAAACGTAACAATAAATCTGTTCTGGCTTAATTGATTGCAAAGGCTGCATTTTAAAATATCTTATCAGGTTAAGGCACCTGCTTCAGACAGCTTTGTGTGCCCAGTAAATCTCAGGGAATAATAATAATTGTAAAATAACTGGGTTTGTCACCCCATCACCTTTCACACAAATCACTTAAAAACTTGGTGCATAGCTCTTTATCTGAAAAGTGAGTACATTTGCAAACATGAAGAATAAAAATAAAACCTTTAGTGTGAAAAGAAAACCTTAAAAACTTTTTGTTGCAAACAGATATTAGGGTCGGTTCAATAGAGGTCAGTTTAAAAACAAAAGCTGCAACGGCTCAGAATGTGTTCACACTTACAGAAAGATTCTAGCTTTTCTCTAGCTATCTAAGGAGTGCAAACATGTTCTCTCTGCTTCTCATTGTAAGCTAAAATATAGAGCAGAAGAAAAAACAGCAACATTTTGTTTTCCTTGCTTTAAACAGCTTCTTCAATTATGCCCTGTTAGAAACGGGACCCTGGCCGGCCAAGACTCGCGTCGAGGTCAGTCAGGGATCACCATTTCCAAGGTCAGGGCTAGGGAGTCACACACCAAGATAACCCCCGCTCACCCTCTAGGTAACGTGGCGCGAGCAGCAAGGCTAATCTCAGAGGCGATGTGTAAAGCGTTTGCGCGCGCACCCCAGCGACAACAACCAATGGCCCACCACAAAGGAAACTCCACACAAGGTTATATCAAAAATAGCCTTTGTATTATAATAATAAAAACACATTAGATAACACACACACTTTACAATGTGCCAACAGGCACGGGCAAGATTTACAAGGGATTATGTACAGGACAGGGCCACCTGGACCACTGTCAGGGGTATGCACTTTTAGAAATAATACTTGTAGGTATAACACTTTAGCACATCAACATATAATGACTGTAACACAGAAATAGTAAATGTAGCATACAACCAGTAACTACTGGTAAAGAGAAAATACCTCCTACGCCACCCTAGTCTCTGTAGGGAAATCACGCAGGGAGCTAGGACCTATGGAAGGAAAACCTATCACCTCCTACGCCACCCTAGTCTCTGTAGGGAAATCACGCAGGAAGCTAGGACCTTATCATCAGGACCTATGGAAGGAAAACCTATCACCTCCTACGCCACCCTAGTCTCTGTAGGGAAATCACGCAGGGGGAAGGAAACCTAAGATAATCACCTAGGCAAGTAACATTTAGCAAAGGCAATCAAACATCAACATTCCTCTAAGCAGGTTACTTTTAGCAAAGGGAAATAAAAGAACAAGGCATTACCTAAGCAGGTCACTTTTAGCAAAGGTAATGACACAACCAATCCTCTAAGCAGGTCACTTTTAGCAAAGGGGATAAACACATAAAGAATTACCTAAGCAGGTCACTTTTAGCAAAGGTAATAATAAACAAGAATTGCACATGTAACATTAAAACACATTCAGAGGTGCAGGTTAGAACTTTTGCGCAAGAATCATATAGCAAAGAAATCACAATGCGCAGGGTGCATGTAGCACACCACTCAAAATGTCCCTCAGGCCAACTGGCCTCGAAAGGGGCGGAATGCCCTGAGTCTCAGTGTCAGGGAGGTCTGCGCAGGCAGCACAGACACAAAAGCCTAAACGTAGCAACTGTCCACTAAGTGCTGGACAGTTGTAAATATGCACTGGGCAAACGTTGGAGCCGCGTGGGCTCAAGAACACAGGTGGGGAGACACAGCGTGGGAGCCTCGGGGCTACAACCAACTAACTGCCTGTGTCCCCCTAGAGCCTCTGTGGCTCGCAAAACAAATGCGCAATTAGAGCTTCAGCGCTCTTCAAATCATAAAAATGCCCCCAGAGCCTCTCTGGCTCGCAATCAATGAGGGCGATGAGCCTCGCTGGGCTCGAAGAACAACTGTGGGCTCTGGAGCCTCTCGGGGCTCGAAAAGAACCAATGCGGGCGGGTGGAGCCTCTCGGGCTCAAAGAACAGAATGGCCCCTCAGAGCCTCGTGGCTCTCAAAATAAAGAAATGCTGCCCACGTTGGAGCGGCCCTCTGCCAACCGGGGCCGCTCAGAAAACCAAGGGTATGCCGCTTTGAAGCCCTCGTGGCTTCACTCTCTCAATGGGCGCGAGATCGCGCTACCGGGGGGAGAGGGGCGGACACCGACAATGTGTCCCGGCGCCCCTCCCTTCTGCCTCACTCACCGGCTGTCTCAGGGCGGGCGGGGCTCCTCTCGTCCCGGGGCTCCTCTCTCCACTCGGGGAGCCTCGGGGACACGACCGGCTGCCTCGTTCGTCTCCCGCCTGGCCTTGTCTCCTCCACACGCCGCCTGACTTCCGCCGGGGCCGCCAATGGCAGCGCGGCCCTGGGGGTCAGGAGGCGGGACTTCCGGGTCGCTGCAGGCAGCGCGGCGGCCCGGCAGCTTCCAGTGCGCCCGGGCTGCGGCGGTGATGTCCTGGGCAATGCCGGGTGGCACCGGCTCGAAAATAAATACAGACCACGGGGCAATGCCGGGTGGCACCGGCCTTCAAAATAAAGGTAAAGCGAGGTAGGCACTCGCTATGCCAAAAAGCGGCAAAAAGCGCTCCACAGCGCTATAATAGAAATAAAGCGCACCCAGCGCTTGGGGGCTAAAGGAAAGCGCTCCTAGCGCTATTGATATCAGCAAAAGCGCTATTGAGCGCTGTGGCACCAGGAAAGCGCTCCTAGCGCTATAAATCAAATAAGAGCGCCTCCAGGCACTCTAAGTCAAAGCAAAAGCTCCAGCAGGGACTGGAGGCAGGCAGAGGGGCAGGGCAGGGCCAGAGCCAGCACACTGGGTCTCCAGGCAGGGAGACAAGCCAAGTGGCGGTCCTCCTGGCCCCAGCAGCAACAGCCCCCTCTGGCAAGGATCCACAAGTAGAACCAAGAACAACTTCTGTGGGGACACAGCCCCACATTTATACAGGGAATTCCTTTGTTAGGAGGTGCAGGGTGGGGGGAAACCAGTTGCAGCTGGCTTGGGAGTACCCTTGATGGCCCAACCACCCCTTTCATTCACTGGGGAGGCTTGGGTCATTAGACAAACCACAGGGGGGCGGAGCCAGCATTGTGTGGGGAAAAACCCAGCCCATCCAGGACACAGATCTACTCCTCCCACACATCACTCATGCTGATCTCACACTCACCACCGGGCAGACCCATCCAGACTTCCTGGAGCCTGGCATGCCAGCCAGCTCCAGCCAATCACGCTCCACTATTCTCACTGCACACATACATCAATGTCCAGAAGTAGCACTTCCCTTCTAGACACATACAAGCCGCACATACCATTGCGCAGCATTCACTCTCACGAGTTCATACATACTAAACTCGAGCCTGCACTCCCCACACATCAGGAACTACCAGGGCACACACATTCCCCATGCATTCCTATGGGAGGGCAGGCCAGCCATACTACACGCACGCACTTTCACTCTGGGACATAGGGAAAAAGTGCGCCAAGACCCAAAAATCCCTACACAGGGTCACAAATAAAGGCAAAAAGATTAGGGGTGAACCTGCCCTAAGGCCCAAGTCTAACACGACCCCCTTCCAGCCAAAACGCAGGGCAGACCGATCACCACCGTGATGGGCTTCCCTGCTTGGGGCGATAAAACAAGGACGCGGGCCCACAACTGCAGGGACACCCTCCTGTTTTACGCCATGGTGAACCCCTAGGGTTCCTTCTAAAACTACTGTAGGGACTAACTGGGGTACCCCACTGATACTCTCCAGCTGCCCTCGGCCAGGACCAGGCCCTAGGCCACCCAGGTACCACTGGATCCTGTATACTCACAAAGTGGGGGGTAGTAACCCCTGGCACATAATAGCCATGCTCCACTCTTCCTGTCTGTAAGACAGGGCTAGACTGCCACTGGTTCTCCAGCCTAGGGTCTACAACCTCAGGTGGACCAGGAGTCTCAGGGAAGGCTCTCCTCCCCTTACCTCTTCTCCTAGGGTTCCTCCTCCTCCTGCGAGGGGTCCCCTCTAAACACAATTCTCCCAACCTAGGGTTTAACCCCTCAGGTGGTACCGGGGTCAGGGGTGGGCTTTCCCACCCTCTGCACCCCCTTCCAGAGTCCTGCTCCCTCCCAACCGGGGCGGTACCTCTGGAGAAAGAACTGGTTAGGACACTGATTACAGTAGTCCCACCCTTCAGGTCAGGCTGATCCTGAACCTGGCCATCCAACCTCTGGTCTAAAACCTTCGGTGGAACCAATGCCTGGCACTCCAGGACTTCTGGGGACTCACATCCTATCCCCCAATCACTCCTTTCACTGGACTTCTGTACTCTCCCTCCTGGAGCGGTACTGCCAGCTTCTAGGACCATAGAAGCTCCGCTTACAGATGCTCCAGGTTCTCTACACACTAGGAGATCTCCCTCAAGTGAACTAACAGGCAAGTCTAGGTTCCTTTCCTGGTGTTCCCTAAAGAAACCATCCAGGCTCTGTGACAGGGCTTCGGGCATCTGGGGACTCTCGGTCACACACTCACTCCCGCTCCACTGAGACAGGCAGTCAGCCCCTACACCCTTCTCACTAACCAAGGACCTAGCTGGGCTACTCTCACCCTCCTCCACCACACTGGGCTGGAAGACACCTGACCCACTACTGTTGGAATCACTCATTAGTGACTCAAAAGAACCTCTCGCACTGTCCCATCGGTCTGCTTCCTCTGCAAGCTCACATGCAATAAACGATCCAAACTTCAACAGGTGCTGGCGTAACTCTGGCGAACAATAACTGAGCAGGTGCTCTGTGACAACCATGCAAAATAAACTGCCAGACTTGTCGTTCACGTGAGCCTTTTCCCAATCACGCAGTGCTCCACAACACTCATCTTCAAAGTCTTCCCACGACTGATGAGGCAGTTTCCTAAGTCTCCTGAACTTCAACCCAAACTCTTCTGCGGGGGAACCAGGTAACATACTCGGGGAACTGGGAGTGGGACTGTCTACACTTATATTTAAAAAGCTGCCACCACTGGACTCCACCCTCCCTGGGGAATCCAGACAATTACAATTATGCGCAGGGAAGAGTCTATCCTCTAGGGCTGCTCTCTCACGGATGATGGCCCTTCTCTCCACCTCTATCCTCTCCTGCGCTAAGAGTCTTTCGATCTCTAGCTGCGCCATAGCCTGGGCATGCTCCAACATGAGCTTTTCCATCGCTAACTGATGCTCCCTCTCTTCCTTCCTATCTAACCAATCCTCTGGGGACAGGACAAGGGATGTGGCGCTGGTACTGACACTGGACTCAGCAAGGGACTCCCTACCTATGGGGTCCTCACTATCTGCTGACATCCATCCACTGTCATCCTCATACAACTCACATTCTTCAGGGCTCTCCACAGACTCACCATCCTCATGACGTGCGGCCAGGGCCCTCTCTCTCTCACTGTACTCAAGATCCCACTGACCCTTTTGCCATTGGATCAGGCTGTCCCTAAGCTGGGACTGAGTATCCGACACACTCACCTCCATGCCTCCCTCTTCACAGAATCTGACCAGCTCTGACCTACTGTACCTAAAAAGACAACAGAGATCAAAAACAGGCTCCATTTTGGCGGACGTTCTCAAGAAGAGTTTGACACAGGGAACCTGGGGGTCTGAGCTTACACAGGAGTACACAATTACACAATTCAGCAAGATTCCTATCTCAGAACTTGCACTCCACTGTCCAGCGTAACACACACTCATTCACACACAACCCTCCCCTCGGACTGGTAAGGCAGTTTCTACCACCCCTGATTATCTCAACCTGACCACTAGCGACACAGGTACCAAACTCTGGGAGCAGGGCGGGGAACAAGGTACTGGGCAAAATACAAATGACACCTTTCAGGAGAAGCAAAACTAAACTTCCCTAAAAAACAATAATCCCAAAAAATGTGTTTATCTAAAATTGCAGAGTTTTGAAGTGTGGCCTGTCGCCACTGTGGTACAACGCAAACGCAAGTCCAATCCGCACCGCTAGCCACCAATGTTAGAAACGGGACCCTGGCCGGCCAAGACTCGCGTCGAGGTCAGTCAGGGATCACCATTTCCAAGGTCAGGGCTAGGGAGTCACACACCAAGATAACCCCCGCTCACCCTCTAGGTAACGTGGCGCGAGCAGCAAGGCTAATCTCAGAGGCGATGTGTAAAGCGTTTGCGCGCGCACCCCAGCGACAACAACCAAAGGCCCACCACAAAGGAAACTCCACACAAGGTTATATCAAAAATAGCCTTTGTATTATAATAATAAAAACACATTAGATAACACACACACTTTACAATGTGCCAACAGGCACGGGCAAGATTTACAAGGGATTATGTACAGGACAGGGCCACCTGGACCACTGTCAGGGGTATGCACTTTTAGAAATAATACTTGTAGGTATAACACTTTAGCACATCAACATATAATGACTGTAACACAGAAATAGTAAATGTAGCATACAACCAGTAACTACTGGTAAAGAGAAAATACCTCCTACGCCACCCTAGTCTCTGTAGGGAAATCACGCAGGGAGCTAGGACCTATGGAAGGAAAACCTATCACCTCCTACGCCACCCTAGTCTCTGTAGGGAAATCACGCAGGAAGCTAGGACCTTATCATCAGGACCTATGGAAGGAAAACCTATCACCTCCTACGCCACCCTAGTCTCTGTAGGGAAATCACGCAGGGGGAAGGAAACCTAAGATAATCACCTAGGCAAGTAACATTTAGCAAAGGCAATCAAACATCAACATTCCTCTAAGCAGGTTACTTTTAGCAAAGGGAAATAAAAGAACAAGGCATTACCTAAGCAGGTCACTTTTAGCAAAGGTAATGACACAACCAATCCTCTAAGCAGGTCACTTTTAGCAAAGGGGATAAACACATAAAGAATTACCTAAGCAGGTCACTTTTAGCAAAGGTAATAATAAACAAGAATTGCACATGTAACATTAAAACACATTCAGAGGTGCAGGTTAGAACTTTTGCGCAAGAATCATATAGCAAAGAAATCACAATGCGCAGGGTGCATGTAGCACACCACTCAAAATGTCCCTCAGGCCAACTGGCCTCGAAAGGGGCGGAATGCCCTGAGTCTCAGTGTCAGGGAGGTCTGCGCAGGCAGCACAGACACAAAAGCCTAAACGTAGCAACTGTCCACTAAGTGCTGGACAGTTGTAAATATGCACTGGGCAAACGTTGGAGCCGCGTGGGCTCAAGAACACAGGTGGGGAGACACAGCGTGGGAGCCTCGGGGCTACAACCAACTAACTGCCTGTGTCCCCCTAGAGCCTCTGTGGCTCGCAAAACAAATGCGCAATTAGAGCTTCAGCGCTCTTCAAATCATAAAAATGCCCCCAGAGCCTCTCTGGCTCGCAATCAATGAGGGCGATGAGCCTCGCTGGGCTCGAAGAACAACTGTGGGCTCTGGAGCCTCTCGGGGCTCGAAAAGAACCAATGCGGGCGGGTGGAGCCTCTCGGGCTCAAAGAACAGAATGGCCCCTCAGAGCCTCGTGGCTCTCAAAATAAAGAAATGCTGCCCACGTTGGAGCGGCCCTCTGCCAACCGGGGCCGCTCAGAAAACCAAGGGTATGCCGCTTTGAAGCCCTCGTGGCTTCACTCTCTCAATGGGCGCGAGATCGCGCTACCGGGGGGAGAGGGGGCGGACACCGACAATGTGTCCCGGCGCCCCTCCCTTCTGCCTCACTCACCGGCTGTCTCAGGGCGGGCGGGGCTCCTCTCGTCCCGGGGCTCCTCTCTCCACTCGGGGAGCCTCGGGGACACGACCGGCTGCCTCGTTCGTCTCCCGCCTGGCCTTGTCTCCTCCACACGCCGCCTGACTTCCGCCGGGGCCGCCAATGGCAGCGCGGCCCTGGGGGTCAGGAGGCGGGACTTCCGGGTCGCTGCAGGCAGCGCGGCGGCCCGGCAGCTTCCAGTGCGCCCGGGCTGCGGCGGTGATGTCCTGGGCAATGCCGGGTGGCACCGGCTCGAAAATAAATACAGACCACGGGGCAATGCCGGGTGGCACCGGCCTTCAAAATAAAGGTAAAGCGAGGTAGGCACTCGCTATGCCAAAAAGCGGCAAAAAGCGCTCCACAGCGCTATAATAGAAATAAAGCGCACCCAGCGCTTGGGGGCTAAAGGAAAGCGCTCCTAGCGCTATTGATATCAGCAAAAGCGCTATTGAGCGCTGTGGCACCAGGAAAGCGCTCCTAGCGCTATAAATCAAATAAGAGCGCCTCCAGGCACTCTAAGTCAAAGCAAAAGCTCCAGCAGGGACTGGAGGCAGGCAGAGGGGCAGGGCAGGGCCAGAGCCAGCACACTGGGTCTCCAGGCAGGGAGACAAGCCAAGTGGCGGTCCTCCTGGCCCCAGCAGCAACAGCCCCCTCTGGCAAGGATCCACAAGTAGAACCAAGAACAACTTCTGTGGGGACACAGCCCCACATTTATACAGGGAATTCCTTTGTTAGGAGGTGCAGGGTGGGGGGAAACCAGTTGCAGCTGGCTTGGGAGTACCCTTGATGGCCCAACCACCCCTTTCATTCACTGGGGAGGCTTGGGTCATTAGACAAACCACAGGGGGGCGGAGCCAGCATTGTGTGGGGAAAAACCCAGCCCATCCAGGACACAGATCTACTCCTCCCACACATCACTCATGCTGATCTCACACTCACCACCGGGCAGACCCATCCAGACTTCCTGGAGCCTGGCATGCCAGCCAGCTCCAGCCAATCACGCTCCACTATTCTCACTGCACACATACATCAATGTCCAGAAGTAGCACTTCCCTTCTAGACACATACAAGCCGCACATACCATTGCGCAGCATTCACTCTCACGAGTTCATACATACTAAACTCGAGCCTGCACTCCCCACACATCAGGAACTACCAGGGCACACACATTCCCCATGCATTCCTATGGGAGGGCAGGCCAGCCATACTACACGCACGCACTTTCACTCTGGGACATAGGGAAAAAGTGCGCCAAGACCCAAAAATCACTACACAGGGTCACAAATAAAGGCAAAAAGATTAGGGGTGAACCTGCCCTAAGGCCCAAGTCTAACATGCCCCATGACCTGATCTGCCTTTCAACTAGGCTGCTGGCTCTGGCAGCAGGCATTGTGATGTCATAACTCACCTGTCATAACTTATAATAGTTGAGTTCTGATGTCTTTTCTTTATTATCGGTGACTGTGTGCATTGCACATCCCCGATTATAAAAAATTAGAGACTGGCATTTATACAGAGATTACAGAATCCAATGCATTATAAAAGAATTATATTAAACATAGTAAAAGGTATGTAAAATGTTACTCATGAAAATACTCATACAAACCAATATATCTAACATTCTTACACTTCATGCATATCTGTTAGATACAGGGATTGAACACGATCAAATGATTGTTTCCAAATCATAGTTTCTCTTCAGTACTTGTGAAATGACAACAGGCTGTGTGCCTTTGCTTCCTCTCCACTGCCTTGGCATCTATGTGTTAGGCCCCAGATAACTCCTAGCCAGGACCACTTTGTGTTGGGGCCCAGCTGGAGTCTGAAATACGAAAGCCCCTTCACCGCCTGCCTATTGCTGGTCTGAACAGTAAGAAGACAACGTGCGGGCTCCGCTGAGTTGTGTCCTGGTGTTGTCAAATTACACTGGGACAAATTCAGCATGTTTCACTAGGGCCATAAAGATCCCCGATCTAGCTGAATAATAGCTGTCAGATCTGGGATCGGGCTGGACGCTCGAATTCGGACCCAGGGATCTTGGTTCGAGTCTCGGTAACGACGCCATACGTCCTGTGATTCTGGGCAAAACACTTAATCTCCCTGTGCCTAACAAAAATGAATGTGTGTCCTAATGTAATGTAACTGGTTCTATGTAAAGCGCTCTGATACCCGATTCGGTTCGGGTCAAGTTCGCGCTATATAAAACTCTGCAAAAAAAAAACATTGTGTCAGAACTTTTGTATTGAACCGTACAAAAGAAGACTATGATTTCCACACTTTCTAAAACTCCTTTCTAAAAAATACTGTATGTAAAGTTGGCCTTAGGGCTGGGAGGGTTTCAAAAGATGGAGGCAAAAGATGTTTCGGAGTTTGAACAGTCTTCACAACTTTTTCTCTTTTTATAGCATTCTAAAAATAACCTCCCAGTCTCTTAGAAAAAAGTTAGTCAGGCATACAACATTCCTAGGAAATCAAAACTCGAGCTTCCCCTCCCCTGAGCTGACTCAGTGCGAATATCAGGGTGAGTCTATTCACTTCAGTCCTATTTCCTCTTAGGAACTGAACTAGAGGTGTACAAATTGGCAATTAATAGGTGGTGGCGTAACCCCAAAAAATTGGTTGATGACCAAACATTTTCATATAGTTTGGCCAGACCAAAAAACAGAAGCCCAAAATGTTTCAGATTTCATCTGGAACTCTTTCGATGTGGCGATTTCCAACCACTGGCAGTGTTTTAGCTTGTCAGTATTTATCAGGTTTCAGGCTCTCTGCCTCTGTGGCTGGGTGTTTTATTGATTTCTGTACTTTCAGCTGTCATCACCGTTGGTTGTGCGTTTTCTTGACCTTTTCAATCACTTCTCTGGTGTACTCCATATTTCTTGTCCTTTAGTCATCAAATGATTTTCTATCCTACAAAGTATATGCAGAAAGAGAGACTTAATAAACACAGTGGCAAACAGATGGTTGTATGTCAATACAACGCGGTGTTTACACCGCACTACCATTACAACGCTGGTTTTACAACGCAAGTCGTTACCACGACTTGCGCTGTAGGGTGCTGGACTTAGGAATAGTAACATTTACTATTCCAACACCAGCCTACGTACAGTAGGGAATGTGTTGGAATAGTAAATCTACTATTCCTTAGCCTAGAGCGCCCTCCAACGCATGTCATGGTAACGACTTGCGTTGTAAAACCATTGTTGTAATGGTAGTGCGGTGTAAATACCGCGTCGTAATGGATGTTCCCCAAACAGATTAGCTTCGTTCATTGGTCTGCTTACTCACATACCCTTCAAAAGGAGACATTCTGGAGAAATTACAGCATCCTTTACTCTTGTTTCTTATGCGGTGCTGGAGCACGGTGCGCCCCTGTACGTGTTGAGAATATTACACCTGTGTGCGGACCCAGACTTCACACGTCATACATTCAACTTTCTGTAGGCTGAACTGCCATTACAAGTCAGTATGCGTCCGAATTCACTGTTGTTTAATGTTTTAAAACGGGTTCAAATGTTTCTGCATTCTTATGATTAAGATGGTGTATTAGCTTTATCACATAGGACAGGATGGGGCTCATACAATTGATTCCATTGATTCTAGACCTTAATGTCTCTGCTATATAAAACTATTGCTCTTATATATGCTCGAGGCATGATTGGAGTTCCCCTCTTCTGGCCCACAGAGTGTGTGAGCATCTCTTGAAGGTCCTGTTTTCTAATTGAAAATTCCTGTTGAGTTAGATTAACTCTATAGTCCCGTAGTTGACATACATCGTTATCAAATCTTTGCTTCATCTTTAAACATAGTGTTGCATCATCAGCTTCATCGTATGGAACAGCATCAGGGAACATGTTTTTACACCCACCAGGGCTGGACTGCCTGAGTCTTTCTCAAGGCTGGGAATGTATATCGCTGTGTAATTGTTCAGAGGCCAGCAAGCCTGGAAGTACAGCAAAGTAAAGAAAACCGTTTGCGTAAATATGCATGGGAACGGTGGCACCGCAACCTGTAACACTTCATGCTCCATTGCTGGGGGATAAGAATGAGAAGATGTAAACAAATGGAAGTTTTCACTCTTAACTCAGGGGGAACATATTAGGGACAAACTAGGATCCTTAGGTCACGTCTTACCTGGAGTATTGATGTAGGAGGCAGAAGCCCCTATTTTACTGAGTTTGCTTATTCAAAAACAGGAGTGTTTGGTTCCACTATGTACCTTAGAAGTCCAGCAAATCTTACGTTTCAGGTTCCAAAAGTGATCTTGGTTCAGGTTCAGTGCTTGGTGGTGGTCTAGTTTTTACAAGTGTTTTATGTGCACGTATCACATCCTACTGCTAGCCACCTGCAAAGCCCAGAAGCAGGGCCACTTATACGTGGTACTGACTTTCCCACCTGTGGCTATTCAAGTTCCAGGATCCAAAGTCCGGACAATGTTTGCTCACCATTCTTCCTCTTTCTTCCTGATCGATCAAGAAGCCAGTGTCATCCCACATTAGTTGGTCCTGCTAAAAAATGGACTGGACATTTTACTGGCCAGGCTCAGTAACCTTTCTGTGTTTTTAGGAACCAACAGCAGCAACAGCCTCAATTGTTCATAGTGTAGATATATACAATACCCTTATTTCAGGCTTAGATGCCAAATAAATTGTGCAAAAATGGAAGCAGGGAACTCTGGATATTTCCCAAATTTGGGTGGAGAGCAGCTTCTTTATATAGAGCACCCTACACCATCACCAACACTCTGAATATGCTCACCTCAAATGTCTGTTTTTCTAGCAGAATTTTTAAGCAGAGGGTTAGCACAGTGCCATCCATGCCGGGCTAGAAAGCAACAAAGCCTCTTACCATATTTTGCAGCAAAGTTTTTAAGCATAGGATTAGCTAGTCAGTGCTTCTCCCACAATTAGTGTTATTTGGGTTTTCTAGAATGGTTAACACAGGGAGTGAAGCACATGTATTTTGGAACGACCTGCAGTGCTGCATTACACCCAATAACAATTCTTTTTTTTTCTTCAGAGTTTTATATAGCGCAAACATGACTTGAAAGTATTAGGTATCAAAGCGCTTTACATGAGTACCAGTTGCGTTACATAAGGACACATTTGTTTTTTGTTAGGCACGGGGAGATTAAGTGATTTGCCCAGAATCACAGGATGTTGAGCGTCGTTGCTGGGAAACGAACCTTGTTCCCCAGATTTGAGGTCGACCCCCCTAGCCGTTAGCCCACTTTATTGGTGTCCCTCTGCAACTCTCACATCATAAAGGGATCTAATGATATACATACACATAGTGCCAGCTGTATGAATGTGTTTACTAATTGCAAACCCTGTGCTTTGGTAAATTGCAAGGTGTGCGTTCTGTTCTGTAGTATACAGGCCATTGGTAAACACTAACAGCCATTCCTTCATGGTATTGACAAACCTCCTCTAGAGTTTGGCACCCCACGTGCATGCTAGTTTTAGTGTCAAAGAGGGCTGGTGTAAGTGTGCAAATTTAATGAAAGATACCCCGCTATGTTTTGGGGTGCACGGGAGTGGAGTTCACTCTCAGATGAAGAAACGTTACATGTGCCGTTGCACATATCACAATACTTACTCCTGTAGCCCATCCACAAAACTAAAGGGCAGTAGTGGTATGTTTTTAAAGCTGGTGTTGTGGGGGGCATGATACACAATAAAATTCAGATCTACCTATACAACAATTGGTGGCATTTTGAGACAAGGCACTTTGATTAAACCAGCATTTTTTATACAGTTTAGTGCTTTGCTACAGTTCTTTTTCTTTTTATTTACATAAATGAATCATAGACCTTTTTGCAATATGTGTTGAACACAACATTTTTGAGCCGTTCAAAAATGTTCTTGCATGATCAGCCAACGTGAGTTTGCAGTGAGCTTACCCCCACCCTAGTACCCGGAACCAGATTTATTCCAACACCGTACTGTTGTAATATTGAGTGTGAGTAAATACATTTGCGAGTTTACATTTTGCGAACAGAAAGAAAGGAATTTGCACTCTTACTTAAGTTGAATGTAGGTAAGCAAAGGAATTAAAAATTTGCTAACATTCGTGCCAAGAATTTTCAATTCTATTAAGGACAGGAGGCGAGCATTATGCTTTCTCTATTTCTTTACTGAAGAGACAGCAGCCAATCAGTACACAGTAAAGAAGAAAACTACAATACCCATGAGTACACAGACAGTATAAATAGGGTCACAGAGGTCATAACTTCCTCTTTCTTTGTCAGTAACAGTTAAATAATGAAAGTCAAAATCGTAGAAGAAAAAACCAAGGATCCATGAAGAACATCTGGCCGCAGGTCATCCACAGGTCAAGTAAACAGGCAAATCCAAGGACCAGAGGGACGAACCAAAGCAGCAACCGGAGATGCCGAATCCAATGTTCATTTGAGGTCGGAACCTGAAATAGCAAAACATAGTCGTAATACCTACACCCACAACTCAATGAAGGAAAAAACCATAAGAGGGCGGGATATATTGCATAAAACATTGCTTAATAAAGACAGAAAAAAGTTATATCATAACTGTAAATAACAATGCAAATATCAATTAGAATAACAAGGGTGGGATAATCCTCGCCTCCTGTCCTTAATAGAATTGAACATTCTTGGCACGAATGTTAGCAAATTTTTAATTCTATGGCAGGACGGAGGCTCCGATTATGCTTGTTTAAAGCTTATCCACCACGACAGATGCAACATCAATAATTGGTTTAAAGTAAAAAGTCTAGAACACAGATTCAGAGGACCAATCCGCAGCCCTCATGATGTCATGAAGACTGGCACCCATAGAAAAAGCCTTTGAAGCCATAGCTCCTCTTGCGGAATGAGCACCAAACAGGGAAATATCAATGCCCGCTTCCTGCATGAGCCAACGTAACCAACGCGCTAGCGTAGCTGGCGTAACAGGCTTGAAAGGCTTTTGCAAAGCAATAAGAAGTTGACCCTGCAAATCATGTCGAAAAGACGCAGTGCTTACCTCGTAATCCTTGATACACTGGACCACACACAATTGAGGGTTGTGAGGAAAAGAAGGATAAGAAACGGAGGAGGTATTACATTTCGTCCGTTTAGAAATAACAAAGGTGACACCCTCAGGGGAGAACGTGCGACCGGCGAGGTCCAAAGCCCGCACATCAGAAAACCGTTTGCAGGATATCAAACACAAAAGCATAGTCAGCTTGGCTGAAAGTTGTTTACGGGTCAAGAAAGAATTGGAAGGCCAAGAAGAAAGAAAACGCAGTACAACAGACACATCCCACAAAGCAACGTACTTGGGACAAGGAGGTTTAACCATCCTAATGCCTTTCAGCAATTTAGAAATCAAGGGATGTTCTCCCGCTGGTTTGCCATCAATAGGAAGATGACCTGCCGAAATGGCAGAACGAAAGTTGTTCTCAGTCCTGTAAGCCAGACCAGAAGATGCCATAGAGGCCAAAAAATTGCTAATCAAAGCGAGATCTGCTGAAACGGGCTCCACCGACCGTTGTGAGCACCAATCACACCAGCGTTTCCAACTAGACGCATAACGCTTGCGTGTGTTGGGGGCCCAAGCTTCATTGATAAATCGGGTAGCGTCTCCCGATAATCCAGGGACTTGCCAGCGTCCCCTGAAATCCTCCATGCCACCAGCTGGAGCTGACCCGACAACACCACAGGTGAGGATTGTGAAGAGGATCCAAAAGCAGGTTCCACTTGTGTGGAAGGAGGAGCGGCGTCGAGCAGCTCATCTCCAGAAGAACTGGAAACCACGCCTGGGCCCTCCAGAGAGGGGTGATCAGAACAAGTTCCGAAGAGAACTGACGCACCCGGGCCAGAACCCGGGGAATCATTATGAATGGAGGAAACGCATAGCACAGGAGAGGAGGCCAAGGCTGGAGAAAAGCATCCGTAGCCAGGGCCTCCGGATCCGGACGCCAGCTGAAGAATTGGGGAAGCTGGGCGTTGAGACGGGAGGCAAACAGGTCCAGCTGACAAGACCCCCAAATGCGAGTCAACCTCCGAAAGACCCGAGGGTGAAGCCTCCAATCGCTGAAGTTGCGTAGATGGCGAGAATTCCAGTCCGCAATCTGATTGCAGGAACCCGGCAAGTATTCTGCAATAACTGTGATTATGCGTTGCAGATACAGGTGCCAAAAGTCCTTCGCAATCTCCGAAAGAAGCCTGGACTTGGAACCCCCCAGTTTGTTCACATAACGAACTGCAGATATATTGTCCATCCTGAGAAGAATGCACCAATTCGTCTGTTGAGGGGACAGACACCGAATTGCGAAGGAACCCGCTAGAAGTTCCAGGCAATTGATATGCAAAGACAGTTCCTCCGGTGACCAACGACCCCCTGTTGCCACCGAACCGCATCGGGCCCCCCAACCCCAGAGGCTGGCATCGGACTCGATCACAACATCGGGAGTCTTCCCGAACAGCGCCCGGCCGTTCCAAGACTCCATGTGGTCCAGCCACCACAACATCTCCGTTCGGGCATCCTCCGAAAGGGGAACATGATCTGAATATCGAAGACCCTTCTGAAGATGTCTGATCTTGAGACGTTGAAGCGCTCGATAATGCAGTGGAAACGGAAAGATCGCTTGAATGGAAGAGGACAGAAGGCCTACAATGCGAGCCACCGAGCGTAAGGAAACAGTCTGTTTGGCCAGAAGCAGACGGAAGTCCCTCTTGATGGACCTGATCTTTTGCCCGGGCAGAAGGAGTTGGCAGGAGACAGAGTCGATCCGAAAGCCCAGGAAATCCATCGACTGAGATGGAGTAAAGTCGGATTTCAGAGGATTCACCAGGAAACCCAAAGACTGTAACAGATCGATGGACCATTGCAAATGAGAACGAAGAAGGAGAGGACACTGCGCCAAGAGAAGGACATCGTCCAAGTAAACAATCAGACGAACTCCGCGAGACCTCAGAGATTCCATCGCAGGGCGAAGAAGCTTCGTGAAACACCACGGAGCTGAAGAAAGGCCGAAAGGAAGGACCTTGTACTCGTACCAATTCCCGAGCCATTGAAATTGAAGATAACGACGATGAGGTGAATAAATTGGCACCGAGAGATAGGCATCTTTGAGATCTAGACGAACCATCCAGTCGCCCTCCCGAAGCAGGTCCCGTAGAAGATGGATACCCTCCTTCTTGAAATTGCGGTATACCACTCCGCCGTTGAAGTCCTTTAAATTGAGGACCAAACGAGACCCACCCCCTTTTTTCTCGACGAGAAAAACATTGCTGGCGAAGCCTCGGGGATGAGGGGTCGTGGACACGATGGCCCCCTTGGCCAGAAGGGAGGCGATCTCTGCGGAGATAACTCTTTGATCTTGTTGGGAAAAAACAAGAGGTCGAGGCCGAAGATGCTGGTGAGGGCGAGTGTAAACTCTATCTTGTACCCCTGTACCGTCTCCAGCACCCAGGCATCGTTCGAGAGCAATTGCCAATTGTGGAGAAAAGATTGCACTCTGCCCCCCAAAACCACATTGGAAGCGAGAATCAAGCTCACCTGAGGGGGAATCTTGTCGTCCTCCTTGGTTACCGTTGTAACCACCTTTGCCGTAAGTATCTCTGCCCTTCTTGGAGGGGTAGAAACTTGACTTGTTGCTGGAGTAAGATTGATTTCCTCTCTGGGACTTATTGCCTCGCTGCGAGGCTTGATCCGCGCCACGGCCGGACGAACGTCCCCTTCGTCCGGCCCTGCCAAAAAGTGGACAAAAGGCTCTACGGAGATTGGCCTGGGCCTTATCCAACCCACTGAATGTTGACACAAACTTTGTCAACTCCTTAAGAAAAGGAGCCCCGAAAAGCAAGCCCTGAGCCTGGGGACCCGATTCTGAAGATGCCAAATCATTCAGCCTGGAGTCGAGCTTCATCAGGATAGAACGACGACGTTCTGAAGACAAAGCGCAGTTCGCATTTCCCAGAATGCAAACTGCGCGTTGAGACCACCCCACCAGTTCGTCGGGGTCAATCATATCTCCAGACTCCTTGGCTCGGTAAGCCAAATCAAGAATCTTCGTGAAAGGCCCCAACATATCCAAAAGCTTATCTTGACATGAGCGCCAAGAACGATCCAAGCCTTTAGTGGGATCCTTTCAGTACTTTTTCATATAGGTGATCATGGTCGGATCCACCTCAGGAGTGACTGCAAGTTTGTTGGAAAGATCTGGGCGAGGACACTCAGAGCGCAAACGCGCCCGCACATCCTTCTCGAAAGGGGTGCGAATGTGGTCCGGGACATATTCTGCCACCTCAGGAGAGGGCAGCCATGAGGATGAGTTCGGATGAACAATATCCGACGGGTCAAAAGTCAATACTTGTGGTGTGGAAGGAGCATCCACAAAATGTTCCTTTCTAGCCTTCTTGGAAGGAGGCGGCCTCGCCGGCTCTGAGGAAGAAGTGGATGAAGATGATCCGTTGTCTGAATCAGAAGAAGGAGAATTACGAGCAGGAGCAGGACGTTTTTTAGCTGCAGGTGCAGAAGATAAGGTCTTCGCCAACTTGGCAAAGTCGGAATTAATGGGGGTTTTTTGGCGACTTCTTACTGCGCCCAGAGGAAGGAGGCAACCAGCCCTGTTGGGCAGCATACTCTGATAAATGCCGCTTCAAAGGCGCAATCGCCTGGAATAATGCCTGACCCATGAAGTCATCCATGGATGCAGAAGGCTCCTCCTCATTATAATATGCATACCCTTCTTCATCATAATAATCAGCCATGGCGACAAAGTCTGCCAGTAGTGCCCACAGGATGAAATTCAAAAGAATTCAAAGTATTTAAATGGCCAAAGCCGAATTTGGGGGAGTGATACCCCTAATGCAAGCCAAAATGCAGGAAAACCTGACAAGCAAGCGAAAAAATAAAGGTGGAGGGAGGGCTTGCACTAAAAACAAAGCTAATTTATACAATCCCTTCGATATATTAGCACAAAAGAGGCGTAATGGAGCTCAAACGGCAGGCAGTGACAGGGCACGTCTTGTGAAATATTTTAAATTCCTCCGTGTGAGACGAGCGCCGTCACAAAAGGAAAACAAACGCTGTCGCGCATGCGCGAACAGCAAGCTGCCGATAGGAGGGACGCGCGACATACGCGCGTCTCTCCAGCCCCCAAATCTCCCGCTCCACCAAATAAACAAAAGGACGCGACACAGCGTGTCCGTAAAGAGAGGTGTCACACGCTCTCAAAAGCCAGCGGCCGAAAGCCGAAACACGCAAAACAAAGCCGCGGGAAAGCCGAGCACAGCCTAGAAGCGGCAACTAGAAAGCGCTGTAACTGAAAGGAACAATGCGCGATATGCAAAGTAGAAGCGCACAAAGCGGTCAACAAATGCACAACAATAGCGCTAAGGCAAGTACAATTAATACGAATAAAGGCACTTAACTGGCTGCGAAGCAGCAAAGAAAGAGGAAGTTATGACCTCTGTGACCCTATTTATACTGTCTGTGTACTCATGGGTAATGTAGTTTTCTTATTTACTGTGTACTGATTGGCTGCTGTCTCTTCAGTAAAGAAATAGAGAAAGCATAATCAGAGCCTCCGTCCTGCCATAGAAATGTGAATCTCTCCCGTTTGGCTGTACTTTATCTAAAACACTAGCTGCAGTTCCGCCTACTAGCCACAAGAGTGCCCCATTAAGCTATGTAGTTGTGTCTGGAGCTCGAGTGCCTTTGATTTTTCCTTCAAATGTATTGCGGTCCATTTTCTTAAAGTGCACCAGTACCAACGAAAGTATAAAATTATTGCTATGTGGTTTATGCTTAGCTTGCTTGCATATATTCCGTGGGGATTCCTTAAAATAAGGTAAAAAATTCCTTTAGTATTCAGGTGAATGTAACGCATTGATTGGTGTGCTGCTGCTCTGTGGCACGTGAGATTTTGAGGCCACAGAATCAAGGGACGGCAGTTGTCATCCCCGCATGGCACTTAAACACTGGTTATGAGGTGAGCGGAAATACCGGGTGGAATCCGTGCGCTTCCCACTTATAAGCAGGCTGTAGTCCCCGCTTGGCCCCTCTACCAAGACTGGTGGAGAGGTGCTGCTCCTGCAAGGCCACATTTTCCCCTCCCTGGATCACCTTCCTGCCGCCGCCTGGGTCACTGCACAGATATCCGCTTGTGTCATAATCAAGCCTGATTGTGTTAACCCTGTGAATGCTCGTGCAAGGCACCATAGCATTTTTACTGTGCCTTGCATGAGCACGGAACTTATTGGAGTTCCAGCTTTTTGGAAATGCTCACAAGGGTTCTTTGTAATTGTCCGATGAACCCTTCAAGTGTTTCATTGTAAGCACTAGTTTCTTATTGCTACTTCAGTGGGATTTCACTATTGCTTCAGCCACTTTGGCCAACCCGTTGTTTGAACCCATGGTTCTAAAACTGATGAAGTTATCACCTAGGCAACAGCCTTTCAAGTTATCAGAATCTAAGACCCAAGATTATGTTAGCTGCTGTGCCTTACGCTTTGGTGCCCTATCCTGTGTGTTTATAAGGGTAAGATTGTACTTTGGACTCATTTCTTGTTCATTCAGAAACTCCCTTCCAAGATGGCCTCCCCGCCTTGGTTTGTTGATCCGGTGCCCCCTCTCAGATGCAACAGGAGCGCTGAGGTTTTTTGGCCACCAGAGTAACTGCTGTGGTGTAGGTTCTATCATCCAAGGAGAGAATCTCCTGGCAGGATTAAATGTATTTTAGCACATGAATTGTTTCTACGTGCTACATATTGAAATATCTTCTTTTAAAGTGGATCTCTCATTCATTAAATCCTGCACCCATTTAATTCGGGTTGCAGAGTCATGTATTATACATTGATGGAATATGAAGGGCAGCCGCATACGCTTCCTAACATGTTTTCTGCAAGCTTTTCTCTTTCTACGTCAGTGTTGGTCTGAATGAAGCAGGCTAATGCTTCCGCTTTCTCTCTTTTATTACCAACTTTATCATTGTTTCATATGTAGGAAATGGAAAGGGGGGAGATAGGGAAAGACAATTTTTGTTTTTACTGTAAATCATAGTTCTCAATCTTAGCCTACCCTCATGGCTATAGATTTTCAAGGATCAGCGACTAAATGGGAGTGCGCCCAAGCAACAGAGTGAACTGTAGACTCTTCCTCTGGTCCAGGTCAGACATTCTCTGGGGCTAAGTCCAGCTGGGGCCTTGCTGAAAGGAGGTCAGCCTAAAGAATGGGAAGCTAAAGTTATGTATCACATGTTTGGTACATATCAATCGCTCCCTGACTGATGGGGAAGAGGAACCAGAAGAAACCTTGGGGTGCTCCAAGACTGAAGGGGCCTGAAGAGACCAGCTCTCACTGCACTTTCAAAGTGAACATTGAGTAGTGTCAATCACCACAGTCCTCAATACTGGGGCCATATTAGGGAAAGCGTGCACTATCCCTCTTTGTGCCCAGCACACCCTAAACAGGTGTGTAGGGTGCAAACAGGGATAGTGCACCCTAATAGATTGAATGCGCTGCCTTAAGGGCAGCCACAAACTTTGCTGCCCTAGGGTCACCGCATTCAGTGAACTACACAGTGGCTGTTTCAAAGCTGCTCCATATTTCACAGTGCAGGCAGCATGCCGCTGGCACTTTAAACAGGGGGGAGAGTTTCCTCTGCAGGTGGCGAAGGAAGTGACTGCACTCAATAGCAGATGGATGTCTGGGGGTCCTTCAGACCCCCTTCAGCCACTCAAGTGGACTGCCTTCAGGAAGCTCACTGACAGTGCGCCACCTTTTTGTGATACACTGTGTGTGCGCTACCTAAGGGCATGTTTACAGTTGCGCCGGCATCTATAATAAGGCACTGGCATAGAGGCAAAGAGATTCCCTCATTTGCTTGGGACCACGCCCCAATGTAAATAAGGGAACGCCCTTTCATGATAGCGCTGGCTCTACATGTGTCCCAGTGCTATCAGTATTACAGAAGGGGGCGTACTAGCATCTGCGGCCCCTTCTGTAATACCACTGTACCCGCTGTGCCCCCGGAGCACAGTGTGTAATACGGCCCCTGGTGTGTTAATTAATGTAATGGCAGTGGCAGCGAAGTAGTCAAAGAAAAACAAGGCTAAGACCACACCACCCCGTGGATGTTTCCCATGGAGGTTCCGTCCCACTGCCCTGGAGGGAGATCTTTGTGTCTGGGGTACACAGGGACCAAAATAGGTCATGATAAAGTCAACCTGCATATTTGGCTGCCTGCAATATTTCCTGATGTGTAAGTCCATCCTACTAAGTGTGGTCTTTAATTATAATTTACTGGCACAAATGCCATTTTCTTTATGTGTGAAATGGTCATGGACACCTTCATCAGTTTCTTCACAGAAGAGGTACCTATACCCGTTTACCATGCATTCAACCCAAGGGAACTTGATTTGGGGGACATGGACAGTCTAAGTTAATATAATGGACTCATTGAAGGTGTTGGTGTGCTAAAAGTCAACAAAATGTATTCATATATATGAATCTGGAGCCACTAGGCGATTCCCTTTTCCAATCCCTCCAAAAGTTAAATGGAAGCTAGAGCTAGAAGACCTAATCAGGAAGGCAACTAACCAACACCATTTATGTACACAATGTTGGTGACCCAGAAGTCGAAACAATGAGATAAGTGAAAATATCCATAAGACTAATACTCCTTAACAAGCCCTTTAGGCAGGAGCATCATATCAATCCAATTCTCAATGACATAATGTCTGATCGCAATATGACCTGATTGTTTGAAAAGCTAAATTGGAACACTTGCCATCACAAGTTGTGTTCCACCAGGATTTGTGATACTTCACTATTGTTAATATACATACGAGTCTCTGAAAATTCCAGCAACACCATTGTGGTGTGTTGGCAGCAGCAGAGGGCCCCAAACCACCATGCAGGAGACCCTAGCTGGTCTACATGGGGTGTAGAATATGAACAATTCCCTTTTGATCCACAGCAGCACTTCTTGAGGTAGAGTTTCACCGCTCAGTGTGCTGCAAGAGATTCATGCATTCATTATTTCATTCCTTGCTTGCCCCCCTCACAGAACCACTGTAGGATAACTGTCCGAACCTCGTTCAGTGGGCCATGTGGCCCGCAGGGGTTATTGGGCCCAACCGTAGTGGTTGAGGCCTTTTACTCCTGATGTCCCTGGGCCCAGCACAATATGGATCCTGAGCAGCTGGGCCAAGTACCCTTTCTGCACTTGACTCCGAGTGGTAGCTGTGGATGAGCAGTCAAAGGTTCCTTCGGAGGGTGGGTGTTTGGGGAGTAAATACAGGTTAGTAAACACAACTTATAACTCAAAGAGCGCATAGCAAAGTCAATAAATCAATGGGCGGTCACATTTTTTTTTTCATGTTAACATGAAATATTTTATTTCTTACTCTACACATTCAAAGATGTATTACAGTATTCATAAGCAATATCTCAATCCCGTTGAGGTCAGGGCTCTAGTGTTTCACTGGCAAATCCCTGTCCCACCCGCTATTCGTTTGTGGTAAAGGTTATTCCCCATTCATTGGTGGCTTCATCCAGGGAATGTTCCTTAGTAGGCCTTACTCAAAGTACACTCTGACTCTTAGAAAGTAGTCAAAAGTGTCTTTGGTACCAAAGCACCTTAAGCAGCGAGTTCTCCGGAGCCCGCTAGGCCCTTAACAAGTCTTACCCGATCCAGCAGCGAGGAAGCATCCAGCACTGCAACATTCTAAATGCTGTGGTACTGCTCAGTCGAGACGGTCTGCATGCGGGAGGTACAGCAGCTTAGGCTTATGCGGCTGACTCCCACAGCTATCAGAGGTGCTCTGCTACTTTCTCCTGCAGGGTAAGTTCAGCGCCCCCCCAGGGTAGGTCCTGGTGCTACCAATCTGGTTCCAGTGACATGGCGACGCACTCACGGCATCCTCCGTAGTCCACGGGGCAGGTCTGGGGAAAATCCTTGATGCTTAGTTCAACCCACTGCTCACAGCATCAGTTCTTGGGTGGTGGCCCGAACTTCAGAGCTCACTAGGTACTGGCTGACCCTCTTGCCATATGGGGTTACTGCAGCACCTTCAAGCAAGGCGTCGATCTCGACAACAAGGCAGTCTGTACCACGGTAGCCCCTTCTGGTATATGGGGTCTCCACTAAGGCCCGCACAAGTCTTTCCACTTGTCAGCAGTAATAACTTCCATGGCGGCCCCTCCTGGTATACAGGGTTGCCACAGCGAAGCAGCATAGGCTTCACTCTCTCCGAACGGCACTCAGCTCATAGATATATCCCCAGCAGCCCTCTTCTGGCATACGGGGGTCAACGAAGTGATTCTGCAAATGGGCAACGACATGTTTGGTGCAGAGGCTGTCTCCTCGCACCAGGAGTCCTCTTGACAGGGTTCTCCACTGGACTTCACTCCCTCCAATGCTCTCCTATTCCTCATAGGGAACGCCGGCCTTGGCAAGCAAGCAGGCACTGGTGCTCCAGGCTTCAGAACAGGTGGTCTTGGTCTCCCTGAGTGATGTCCCCTCCCCAGCCAGAAGACTAGCAGACCTTGGCCTCCCGTTCTGAGCATTCAGGATCCAGGTAACAGTACAGTTGGACACTCAAGGCAGGGGTACATGGCCATAACCATTCCTAGGACTTTTCCATCCCAATAATACCTAAGCCATATTGCTGATCCTTCAGGGTCCGCTCATCTGTTTCTCCATGGTGGATTTAAAAGTGGGTCCTTCCTCACTGATAGTGTAGCTTAGGTTTGGCTGAAACATACATGGATAGTCAGTCAGTTCAAACACCTGAATCACAGTGGCTGAGGGGTGCAGGAATTTAAGGATGTTCCCATGCTTAGAAATAAAGGCCACAGTAGACAAACAGTGCGACCCAACATGTGTGTGTTGTGTGTGAGTTGTATGTATGTGTCCTCCTCGGGTGGGGAGATGGTTTTTTCAAGTCTGAAGTTTTCTAAAAGGACAAGAAGGGCAGTGGGTGCAGAGGACATAGTGCTTATTTTTGCCTTATTTATATATACTCCTGACGTAATTCCTAGTAATGTTCAATGGTTCGCAAAATAACATCAAACTCTGTCGACAACGGATATGATCTGCTTTTTCTGTGTAAGTCATCACATGGTTCCTGCTTCCTTATGGTATCATGAGCAGATTTATTACCAAATGTTGTCTAAAGCAACTTTCCTTTCTGCCTTTATTTTGCCAGGATTTACAAATCGAAAGAGAAAGAGCCAAGTATAGTATATCTGGTGGCTGTACTGCCCTTTCTGTGGTTTATTTGACAGGGAAATTGTATGTGGCCAACGCTGGAGACAGCAGGTAAGCAACACAGCCTTTCTATTTGCATTGATTTAAATGAGTTATTGATCATGTTCCCGCGTGTATGTACCAATGCTGTCTATATGTAATGTATAGTGTGCGTTAACCTATAAATTGTAGTCTTTCTTTGCAATGATGCTTTCAGCAAGGCCTTTTCCCCTGCAGTGTGCTTTTTCAAACTATCACGCTTTTGTTTCTTGCATGTACTCTGCCTCTTCCTTTGTGTTACCCTAGCAACGCGAGGCAGGAAGGAGATATGCATCAATCTTGGAAATGAGAGCTTTAGCTTCAGGCTCTATGGGTGAGATCATTCGATCAATGAATAGTTTGCCCATGCGACTTTGTTGAAATCTATTTACACTATTTTGGAGGGAGAAGTAAAGAGAATTATTAGAAAACTCTTCTGCTTAACAAAAGTGTTACCATTAGCTGCAGGGATTTGGTGAAATATTAAAGAATAAGGGATAGGATGAAAGGAGAAATGCTACGTAGACGGGTATTGATATTTGTTCTCAAATTAACCCAAAATGTCTTTCTTTTGAGCAAAATTATGGGTAGTCACCTAAAGAGTGATCTGGGTTTTCTGAGGCAGTTCTGGCTATCGGAAGAAGCATCTGACAGGCCATCAGGTATCCCAAAATGCATCTGACCAATTCGAGTTGGTTCCTGATGGTAGAAGGAATGCCCACCTTTCTCTAAGCTCCTCTGTCCAGCTGTGCTCGTCCATCCACGCAGGCCACTTGGGGGTGATTAGTCTTACAAGAGAGGCCCATCTGGTGGCAGGATGTTTGAGGAGCATCTGATCCTGCAGAGGCCTTCAAAGACTTTATGATAGAGATGGCAAGAGAATCCCTCAGGCAGACACAGAGCCACGGAGATGATGGCCGCTTCACGGGCGGGGCCTTGGAAACTCACTGCACTCAGTGAAAGGAAGGCATAGGGCAGCCAGATGTGCTGGCCAAGAACAGGATTTACAATGTGGAGGAGTCTCCTTTGGAACGAGTATGCGGGTGGTCGTGCCCTGGTACCGCTCTGCTGTCTGTCACCTGGCACAATCTGGTGGAGAAGGACTGAGGAGGAGGGGAGTGCTGCAGAGTGCGATGCTGCATTTTTCCTTGCCTTGGCTCCAGGCTAAGCCATTTTTTGTTTCAAGGCAGAGCAAAGATTATTTGTGGTAGTATGTCAGAAAATTACTTGAGGAGAGATTTCTTTCAGCCCCAGAGCAGGGTGAAGAATCCATCATTAGAAGATCAACCTAGTGGCCATGCCCAGTAAGACCTGATGAGGGGATGGTGAAAGAACCTGAATAGGGTTGAGAAGACCACAACAGATGTGGAGACGGATCTGGGGAAAAATGAGGTGGCGGTGATGAGTTCAAAGCTGCAGCGACAAATATGAAGAACAATGCTCAAAACAGAGAGGGCCAAGATCCAACCACGAGTGGAGATGCGAGAGTGCTCTTTCAAGGTAGATGCGAGAGCGCTCTTTCAAGGTAGATGCGAGAGCGCCCTTTCAAGGTGTGCCAGTGAAGCTGCATTTGGAGTCAGACTACAAACATTAGATGACACAATGATGGATTCATATATAAGGGTCCTGGGATTTTCTCTGGTGATTGCAGAGGAGGACCATATGTCTTTAAAATGCTCATTTTTACTGATGATTTGACACCTCATGATCACATCGGCCCTGTGTATGTCTAAAAGTAGTATAATTTACCATCTAGAGTACCTGGCCCCACTGCTTCTCAGACTGGAGTTACGCTGGTGTTCAAGACTGGCATAATTCAGTTTTACAAAAGGCAAATTTCCTGAAAATAGACTTTTCTTTGTCCTTAATTTTTTAATGCGTTCAAAAAAATGCCATTGCCTTCCGAGTTTATAAGTGGACATTTAACACTCTTAGGGCCTCATGTAGGTAAATAGTATTTACCGATTCGTAAATACCGAATTTTACCGATTCGGTATTTACGAATCGGTAAATGCTATGTAGCTAAAAAATAGTTTAAAATTACCGAATCGTTAAGATTCGGTATTTACCGAATCGGTATTTACTGATTCGGTAATTGCCATTCATTCCGATTCGGTAAAAGGGGGAAAACATTGAAGGGTGGCAGGGTGTCACTTTGACACCCTGTTGCACCCCTCAATTGTTTATGGGTGCACATGTTGCAGACATACATGCCCTAAGGGCATGTATGTCTGCAACATGGCACTGAAGCAATTTGCATTAAAAAAATTTTTTTTTCTTTTTCGTTATTTACCACCAACTTGTAGTTGGTGGTAAATAACGAATCCTAACATGGGATAAGCACTCATTTAAGTGCTCCCTACATTAGGAATTCGGTAATTTACCGAATCGGTATTTAAGAAATCGGTAATTTACTGATTCCTTAAATTACCGATTCGGTAAATTACCGAATCCTTAATTTCGGCCCCCTACATAGGGAAAGCCCATTACCGGTCGGTAACGGCCGGAATTCGTTAATTTCAGTCGTTACCGACCGGTAATGAGCCACCTACATCTGGCCCTTAATGATGAACTCTTTGGTTTAGGATCATTGTCAATTGTCTACTTGCGTAATGTATGTGTCGGAGGTAATTTTAACAATCGTCGATTTTCCTCTGCTCCATCACCTACATTGGTACCGGCGATGCTTGCTAAGATAATTGAGATCTGCGGGCGAGCAATCGGCAGAAGGACTACTTTACTTACAGATTGTTTCTACTTCAGTGGCATATTCGCTTAACGAGCAGTGCAGCCCAATAAGTGGTGTGTCGTATTCTGTCGTGGTCAGTGTGGACTCGGGTCACATCCCCAACCCTGACATGTTCAGCTGGCCTGGTCCAAGCAGAATCAGAGAATTGGCACAGGGCTTGTTTCCCGACGGTATGGAAGAGTGATAATTCATGTATTTATTCCATGCAGCTAACCTATCACAAGGGAAACTTTTAGTTTCTGCCAAAATAATTTTTAGGTCGAAGCACGACCTGCATTCAATGCGTAAGCATTGATTGCAGTGCTTCGACAACTATTGCTACCCGTTTTTGGGAATGTGGACAGGAGAGGGTGCACGAGCGCAGATCTGCTCAGTTTTTACCTCGTGAGCGCGCACGGCGCCGTGCCCCTCTCCTGCCTCATTCCCTTGTTGTGGACGCGCTTTTGCTAGTGGCTGTTAAGTTTCGTTTTGACTAGTGTGAAATCAGTTTTGTTTACACCTGTTTTTTATGGAACACGCACGGCACGGCAATTTCCAAAACAACAGGCACACACATACATACATAGAGAACGCCCCCCCCACACATGCACACACATCCCCTCCTTCTACACGCATGCATATATACATAGAGAACGCCCCCCTCCCCCCCACCCGCCGCCCACACACATGCACACACATCCCCTCCTTCTACCCCCACTCCCCCCTCACTCACCGGGCTGTTTTTCCATGTCCCTCTCCCTCCAGCGGGTCACTCTCGGCGGCAGCAGGCTCTGATTTCTCCCTCCAGCGGGTCACTCTCGGCGGCAGCAGGCTCTGATTCAGGGTCGGAGCTCGGCGTGTCTTCTCCGCGATCCACATCCACAGCTTGCGCCGAGACAGCCGATGTGCACGCTCACGGCGGGCGACGGCGTCTCGTGCGCTCCCACCGCGGTTTCGCGCCCAGAGATCGTCTTCCTGAAGGAGAGGTGGTGCACTAGCTTTGAATTAATTTTGGGCACTTTACTTAATACATTTTTTTCGCCCTTGTTGTAAAAGACTTTAATCTAGTTTGTAAAGGATTCTCAACTATTCACTGCACACCCTTGGAAACATCTCGTCACAAAAGTGCAACTTGAATCAAATCGCTGCTTAGCCCCCATTTACAAACCTCTTAGAAGGCTTGTGGCGTGCTTTTTTGGAGAGCTTTTCGGCTACAGAAGCACAAAGGGAACTCTGAAAAGAACGGAATCTATTTTTTTTTTGTGCCAAGTGAATTTGGAGAGCGCTTCGTGATGGACTGTGTCCATTTTTGGAGAGCTAAATTAGCTGCTGCTGGGGCATTGTTTTTGTTGACGCAGTGTATAGGTTGTGAGGCCGTGCAGCTGCCACCGCAGCGGGCGAGCAGAGGAAGGAAGAGTTCTGGCCTCCGTTTCCTGGCTGTGGCAGTCGTGCCTTGGGAGCCTTTCTCCTGATAGCGACCATCGGAAGCTGGAGACGGCAGCGTCCCCATGTCTGAAAAGCTCGGTGGTTTCTGATGCTGTCCCGAAGGCTCTCGCTTCTCCAAGTTTACTGAAAGGTGCACTCACGGTAGGTGGGCAATGCTTCTTAAACTCTTTAGGGTTATGATTTTTGTAGGTAAGGCAACTCCGTCAGAATGATTAATTTGCCCAGGATCACACCATTTCGGTCAAATAGGGGAAGCCAGGATTAAAAAGTAGTTGAGTCGACTATTGATCATCTGCACAGGACATAAAACATTTTCCTAGGCTGTTGATTATAGCCGTTGTTATTGACAACTGCTAGTCAGTGCTTGGGGTTGTGCTTTTTGAACTTTATTCCTCTTTTAAAATTATATTCTGTTATTTCAGTTGTTTCGTTGCTTTGGTTCGAACTATGCGCTTTTAAATACTTGGATGTCTGTTCATCACTATCGCCCTGTTTACAAGTTAGATGAATTTCATGCGGAGATTCCGCTAGTGCCAGTGTCTCCACATGGGTTTCCACCTGTTGCGAGGTAGACCCCAGAATGTGGAAAACAGCCGACACGGGATTACCACGCAGAATTCACACGGTATGCTGAGCAGTTTAATACCCCATTAACCACCTGTTCGGAGCAGGTGTTAAATAGAGGGAAGAATAGGTTTGCAATGGGAGAGTACTGCATGCCTGCCTCCCCCTCCTCCCCCGGGATGCTCGGGAACGAGCATCGGCTGTTGTTGCATCCAAAGTCTCATGCAATTATACCGACCCGACTCTCTGGCGGTAAAATCGGGTCTGAGGATGGATATGGGGACAGGTGGCCTTTCGTGATCCCGTCTATTCATGGTCGCCCGACCTGTAATGTGCTTCATATAACCAAGGATCTTACTTTGTGATTCAAACATATCTTTTGGCTTCACATAGTTCGCTAAAAGGTGCAAATGACTGAACGGCTGGGGTCCTTGCAGTGAGTGCTCGGCTCTTGCACGGGATGTGCATAAGAAAGTTTTATTTATGTTTTGTTTCCGCCTGGGGGGAGAAAAACAGCCTTTGCTCTCCCTGAACCCAAGGAACTGTGTTTTATTCTAACAAACTTGAATCTGCTGCAGGATGATTCTCGGCAGAGCATGTCTCATCTCGCCTCCAGCTACCCCTCCTTACCCGGCCTGTGAGGAACACGCAGCGCGGGGGAGTTCCCTAGGTGTGTACTCCTGCACTACTGTGCAGACTGCGGAGGGTCATCCTTAAAACCAAAGGTAACCGTAAAGAAGCAGTTTAATATGCACCGCTTGGGTAGATGCACCCTGCATATATATCACTGCAAGGGTCTTCAATGCCTGCAGGGTGCGTTGTTTATGTACTATTTTCATGTCAACTTCCTGCTTAGCTCTTAAGCCACCTATACAGAACAAAATATGTGCGATGAAGGCACAAATTGTCTGTTCCTGCATAATGACAAGTTGTCCTCCCAGAGAGGAGGCATGCTGTTAGATTGTGGTGGGCTCAGCTTGCTGTACAGTAGCAGTACCATCCTCCAAGTTGTTCTGCCAGTGCCACCTCAGGGGGCTTGTTATCTTCTGCTCATGGTCAGTGAGCGGGTGGCAAACAATGCTGCAGCGTCTGCTTTTGTCTGATAACTGGCGAGTACATTACCTGTGCTGTACTTGAAGCTGGGTGCCTGTTTACATATCTATTTTGTTTTTATTATCCTAGAATGTCCTATTTGTGTTACCTTTTTGTGTTTGGCCTGTGTTATGATGGTAGTGATGATGACTAGATGTGGTGGTGTGTGCAGTTCAGAATAAGGCGAGAGTCATAGGTGCTCTCTTCCATTGGAATCCCAATCTAAATAAAATCTTAGTTTTATGTTTAACAATTGGATAAGGGGTTCAACCTTGCACGGAAAAATCTGTAAAGGTCGTGCCACACAAATCAGCGAACCTTGGCTGAAACCCTGTAACGAGTTTTCCATGAGAAGTGTATGTTTTATGTGTACGTTTGTGTATGTAAAAACAAAATAAAACTTATTGAAATAAAAAAAAAAATTGGGTAATTTGAATGACCTCAAAGCAATATATGAAATATGCATGATAAATATGTACAATTGTGCTTTTGATGAAACAAGTTCTGCAAATCTTCTTTTAGAAACTGTGAATTGCAGTTAACATTCATAGATGAAGCTTTAAATGCTTTTGCCAAATTAAACTTTTCACAAGACATGTCTACTGCTTCTGCAATTAATTTTCACTGAGCTGTCTGTCACCCATCATAGAAATGCCTTTGAATGTTGTCGAGGTGCAGGTATTAATTTTTGCTGCCAAATAACGTTGTTACTTGGTACATACCGGGTGATTAAAGGAGCCAAACATTAGTAATATATATTCAAAAGCCTTTTTAAAAGTAAGGAAGGAAAACTTCGAAACACCCCGTAAAAATTGTTGGAAATCCTTCCTGCAGTGACAAGGCCCTAAAACTATATTTCGTTTATTTTACCGCTGATTGGAATAGAGGGTGCAATTTTATGCTTGCAGTACACAACAGCGTCATGATAGAAAATATTGTGTTAATCTCCGTTGCTTTGGGGCTGCAAATTAAAAGCACCCTTTAAACTCACGCACATCTGTTCTCTGCTTTTATTACGGAGAAGGCAAAAGTATTTTGATTGGGCAGAAGTTGTGTTCTCCCACAAAAAAGTGATCGCCATCCACACATTGTGATCATGTTGTTTATTTTTCCAGCTGCCTGAGCTTGTACTTTCAGGGGGACACACATGACATTACAATGCTATTGAAGTGTCTTAGATAACTAGATCATTTGTGTTCTTTTTCTCTGGCCCGGCACAGATGGGAGGCGCAGTCATTAACCTACATGGATTTTTAGGTCTGGCTTGACAGTGCAACTGTCATTTGACTATTTAACCGACACCAATATTATTATACTGTCTTTGCTTCCACACAACTACATATATATACATTCCCAAGCTATTTACTTGTCATGCATCACATTACCATACAATTCTCCTTTAAAGCCTGACCTGTTGGCTTTGCCAATGCTGGTATTAGTGTCTGGGTGCCCACATAGTACTTCTTGGCCCAAGAGTCTTGTTTCGCTTAGTCTCTGCTCCCACCCTCCATACTTCCTGCCTGCGCTTCGCTACTGGGATCAGCATTTACTCAGCTGCTACCAGTGTTTCCTGTGGGAGCAGGCAGAGGAAACATTTTGGCAGCTAACACTCCTGCTATCAAACCCTCAGCCTCCATGCATTACCCTCTGTGTCATACTTCTTCCTCCACCGTCTCTTGCACATCTCCATTTTCCACAAATACTTTATAGCAATACTACTGCTGCCTGTGTCATCGTTTTTGAGAAACTGTCAAGCTGCAAGTGCAGCAAGTCCATGTTCCGGTTTTCTGTCCATTGAGGAACCGATACTCTGTGCATGTGCTTACTTTTACAAGGATAACAAATGACTGTTTACTACCCATGTTGCAAACCAGCATTGCTAGCTCCATTTTTAGGTCGAGCGACCTATCTCAATGCGCATGCGCATTGAGCGGGAGCGAGATATAAAGGGGCTTAAACAGAGGTTTAACTAGCTGGCGATTTGGTGCTGTGCCCGTGCGCTTTTAGGTCAATGCGCAAGCGCATTGACCTAAAATGCGCGTACACAGCATCAAATTGTCAGCCATCTGTTGCCCAGCTTGGTGCCGCTCCACCCCCTGCGGCATCAAAGGCTTTCACGGCCGGCCGGCCGTGTCTCCTTTTCTTTTAACTTATTTAATGTGGTTTTTTTTTATCCCCCTCGCTTTCAGTTTCACGGCCGGCCGGCCGTGTCTCCTTTTCTTTTAACTTATTTAATGTGTTTTTTTTTATCCCCCTCGCTTTCAGTTTCACGGCCGGCCGGCCGTGTCTCCTTTTCTTTTAACTTATTTAATGTGTTTTTTTTATCCCCCTCCCCCCAGCGTTTGCTTGGCTCACAGCCACTTCCTGTGGCTCTCTCCCAACTTCCATGACTTCCCCAAACCTCCTCTCTATTGTTCCCCACTCCTCCCATCTCGTTTTATTGCAGCAGATGCCCGAATTGCAAGGCTCACAGATACAACCTTCCAGTTTCACTTCTTGTGCTTGCCTCCTCCTGTTACTCAACCACCTGAAAAAAGCTTAACGCAGTTACAGATCCTAATGCGGTTAGAAACTTAGCATTATTAGAGCTGCTTGTTACTCATATTGCCTTGTTTTATTAATTGCTTTAACTTTAAGCATGCCCTCCCACAGCTCTGGCTGCCCGCCCCCAGGACCCCTCCGAGATCACTTCTTTTTTTTTGTTTTGTTAAATTAATATTAATGCTTCTCAGTGCTTCATAATATAAGTGTGTCACAGCACCCCAGTGTGCTGTAAATAGTAGCCAGGGGCGCCGCACCAAGCACTCTGTTTGGAAAACAACAGATACACTTCATCACGTAAACAAGCCTAATCTGCAGTAATGGACCAGCATTCACTGTGTTGTGAAAATCACCCGCTGCTGGAAGCCCTGGCCTACTACTTCCGTACGCTGCGATACACAAATTTACATACATCTTTTGAATAAAACAAAGTATAGGCTACTCTCAACTAGCACAATTTGCAGTGAGCGGGGCTTTAAGCTGATTCATGGCACAAGTGTGAATCACAGTTGTGGTGTTACTGCACAGAACGTGACAAAGGCGTTTCTTCTGAACGTACCTGGTGCAGAATCCGGTCGCTATTAGTGCAGGTCAGTGTCACTGTATTTTTTTTATCCCCCCGCTTTTGCTTGGCTCACAGACACTTCCTGTGGCTCTCACCGAACTTCCATGACTTCTCCACACCTCCTCTCTATTGTTCCCCACTCCTCCCGTCTCGTTTTATTGCAGCAGATGCCTGAATTGCAAGGCTCACAGATACTCTCTTAGATATCTCTTTAGATACACTCTCCTGCTCTCTAGAGATGTGGCCTAACGACCAGAGCTGCCATCTAAGTCACGTAAATACAAAACATGTTGCATTCCAAATGCTATAGGTGTCACATTCGCGAAAGTTATAACTATTGGCGTTGTAAATGACAAAGCTATCAATTTAGCTATTTTAAAAACCAATAAATAAATAAAATATTTGTCATTTACAAGACCAATAGCTCCAACTTTTCTAATGCGAGACCTATTGCATTTCCAATGCTTGTTATTTCTGTTGCTTCTGCTAAAGAGGCACTACATTAATCACATGTGGAGCATGTGTCCTTTTGTATTTTGCATACATTAAAGAATTACAGAATGTAACACGAATCGGTACATATATTATCCATGCTGATGATAATCGCAAACTCTGACTTTATTTAAGATGAATCAACTAGTGGTCCTTACACATTTCGTTTACACCCTGCTTATTTGGGGGTTGTATCAGCATCAGGGGTGCAGCCCCTGTTTGCTGTGGTGCTACCCTTCACCATCGTTGCGTGCAAGCCACAGGGCCCCCCAATGCAGAAAACATGCTCAAACTCTCGCAGTTAAGATATCGGACAGGGTTCTCCAAAGTCGGCCCTGGCGGACCGGATCCATGCCAGATCTTTAAGAAAATTACATTTATCTAAGTGGAGATATGCTAAAAATCTGGCATGGATCCGGCCCTCCAGGACCAACTTTGGAGAACCCTGATGGGCTATAGAAAAGGGGCCGAGAAACAGAGTGCAGTGGTTAACACGCTTCTTCATGTTTTACTAAAGTATCTCTCTGACCCTAAAGGCCTGGCCCTGATTGGTGCAGTCAAGAGCCGGACCTATCCACATGGTGGTGTTCAGGGACCCCTTTATAAGACCAGGGAGCAAGGGTCGCCTGCTGAGTCATTGACAGACTGGCACCTGATGCACTGTCAATGTCTCTCTACGTCAACACCGGCCTAGCTTTGGAGGGTTAAATGAATAAGGTCCATGTTGGAGTCCTGTTCCCAGGACCTACTAGCTCCCTCCCAAGATGGCGCACTAACTGGGCACCACCTGGTGAAAACGTAGTCCCAGGGTCTTTTTGCTAGTGCTTCTTCATCTGGAATATGACGTAGCTGCATGAACCACATCACCATACAAAGCAGGAAACACCCACTCTACATTGCATGGATGCTAACTGTGCACCAACACATAATCATTGTAATAGAAGAGACCTCGCATGCATCGAACGTGTCTTCTGTAATATGAAAGCACCCCAGATGGCTACAAATGGGGACAGATGCCCACCAAGTCTCCGAGGTTCTTCCTGATATCAGATTACCAGGCTTCGACTGTAGAGATGGAAAAGTTTGTAATTCACCCTTCGTAGTCAGGCAATATCCGATAATATCAACCTTCGCAAAGTAGGCTGCTTTGGCCTGACTCTACAAAGTGTGCTACTAAGCTACTGCCCCGCCTCCCAAAGATGACTTCATGCTTTTGGATGCACCTGGAGCAGGATACGGTAAATGAGCAGGATGCATATTGCCATGGTTACTGGAAGATGCTGAAGAGGAAGGCAGTGGGGGCATTGGGAGGAGGTGAGTCATACAGGGTGTGGGCTGGCGAGGCTCGACAGCTGTGCCTAGCAGCAGTGGAAGCAAGATCTGACTAGCAGAACCTAGGCTGGGGGCATGGGCAGGGCTACAAACAAGGTGCGGGTGTCAGCAACGCCGTTTTCAGGAGTCCTGAGTCACAAAATTCACAGTTGTATGCTTAAGTTCCCTCCAGGTTTTAGAACTGGACTATTGAAAGGTATGGAATTCACACCCATTTCTGTTTGTATTAGCTTTTCGAGTGCAGTCTCCGCTCTGCAGAGAAAATACCTACGAAGGGACAGAAGATTTTCAAAAAAAAAATCAAAATCTTTTATTTCTCTTTGTGCTATCTTTGAAAAATATTTTTCAATGAAAGTTATTTCCTTCCTCATGTTGAAAATATTGGTGCATTTTCCCGAGTCTAGTACAGCATTTACACCTCGGTCATTGACCAAGTTTACCAATTCTAAATGTTCTTTTTTTGGGGAGTGGGAGGACTGCCAAGATCCCCATCTCATGCACCCTGCTTTCTACCAAATTCAGGTTCTAATTTTCTCGGTTGTTTTTCCTGGTAACTTTTCTTGGTAATGGATTCGAGATTTTCACTTAATGCCAAATCATCACTGTATGGGTTGAGTAATGGCTGGATGAATTAGGCTACTCCTGAGTCGCTGTCTGAACCACAGGAGTGGAGACACGTATAATTTAGTTGGCCATTCACATTATGGTAGAGTCCGTGGTGATAAGGACTCAAGCTGTCTGCTCTCTGATAGTTCAGAGGGCCAGGCAGGTCCCCATCCATGACTGTCACAGCTTCATGGTATTATAATGCATCTCCACCTCCTGAGCGAGGATAGAATTAGTGCCCTTGTGCTCTCCTTCATCCAGTCCATACCCATCCCACCTCCCATGTCTCCCTCTTGATTTCTGTCTCGCTCTAATTCATCTCACTCTATTCGTATGCTCCTTTAGGCCTCAATTTGTCCTGCGTCTTCCTTTCAACCCTCCTCCTCTCTATTTCTGTCCTTCTCTTACCCTCCCCCCCTCTCGCTCACCTTTTGCTTTCCTCTCCCCCTTCCTCTCTTCTTCCTCTGCTGGAGAGTGGCCGCCTTCCCCCACGGTGCTCTCTGTTTTCCGGGCTTGTCTTTGTCCAGACTGATTATTCCGTTCCCTTCTCATCACTCCTGCTACAACACCACATTAATTGCCCTTTCGGTGACGGAAATCTAAGGGAAGCAGCTGAAAATAAGATTGCATTTGCTCATATATTTGCTGCTACTGTTGCAGAATAGATCATGAAGTGATATTATGTCATAAGGGGCGTAGCTTCGGTGGGGGCGGGGGGGAGGTAGGCGGATATTGGTTGGAACTCACCTCCTCCCCCCAAATAACTGCTCTGTCAGTATGACGCACTATAGTCAATTCTGCTGCCAGTAAAAGTGTTTATTTGTTTTAAGATTACTGGCCCCAGGAAGAGGAGGAATTGCTGAGAGCACAGGCAGGGCCCCGAGCTCAAAACACACATCTGAATAAAATGGCCACGATCGCGTCAGAGCAGTTGACCTCTCTCTGCCTGTCACTCCCTCCACTGTGCTGCTGGGGTGGCCCCTCGATGAATGAACTAACCCCCACCCCAGCGCGCCTTTGTCAGGCGCCGCATTCGGGCCCAGTGCTTGAGCAGCATGGGCACATACGCTGTCTCCCCATGCCACTGGTTTTCTCTCTAAATGGATTTCTAATCTGTTCTGGTTGTGCTGCGCTGTGCTCTTGAGAGGGCAGGGGGGCCAGGCAGGTGGGGGACACTGGCACACTTCCGGTATGCATTGTTTACATTTTTGTCTAGCACAGGCCACATGCACACCTGCCATGTATATGTACTCAACTTGCTCAGAAACTCTGATGTAAGAGTTTCATGTATATATTATTAATCAACGAGAGAGAGAGGAAAAATCAAGTACAGTCTCGGTCCCCCTGGTAGACTAGTATAAACGACAGAAGAGTGTAAATTCGTTAAATGTAAAAGGAAGAGCATGGAACAGGGTGTACAAATCAATTGGATTTGTGTAGAAGGCCCTCACTCACCAACGTGGTTGGTGACATGCTTCATCACTGGGCCCCACCGGGAGAACCCGAATGCCTCCCCGGTGTGCTACAATGCCAGATTTACTGCGGAGCTGGATTTTTTGTGAACATTATTGTGAGTGTGGTGAATTAAAAAGGACCAGATTGTGTTTTACGAAAAAACTTTATTAGGTAGCCAATCTGACATATTAAAAACTATGTGTAGGGAAATTGCCAAATACATTGTTTGGCTATTTCCACTTAAAGTGGGGTCAACATGTTTCTGCCCTTGATGTATGTTTACTGGGCATTTGTCGGGACCATGAGAAATTGTACCTCGGCGGTATGGGCACGCTAAGGCCCACCCTAACCAGAGGACGTGAAAGTAAAAAAGACGTGGAAAATATGTGTAAATGCCAGGCACCCGTTCGGAACCTGTCTTCTCCCTCTGACCACGGGGTCCGGTCAGAGGGAGAAGACAAGTTACGAACGGGTGCCTGGCGTTGCGGGCGGTGTGCCATTTTCGCCTCCACCCCCCTCCCGAGACCGATGGGGCATGGATGGGGCATGGATCGCTCACATAACAAATCCAACGGGTTGCTCTGACTTAGAGATAACCACACAAACCTATTGTTTACACATATTTTTCACGTCTTTTTTACTTTCACGTCCTCTGGTTAGGGTGGGCCTTAGCGTGCGCATACAGCCGAGGTACACTTTCTCATGGTCCCGACGAATGCCATTGACCCCACTTTAAGTGGACATAGCCATACAATTTATTTGGTAATTTCTCTACACATAGTTTTTAATATGTCAGATTGGCTACATAATAAAGTTTTTTCGTAAGACACAATCTGGTCATTTTTAATTCACCACACTCACAACAATCTTCACCAAAAATCCAGCTCTGCAGTAAATCTGGCGTCGTAGCACACCGGGGAGGCATTCGGCTTCTCCCGGTTCGGCCCAGTGACGAAGCATGTCACCAACCAGGTTGGTGAGTGAGGGCCTTCTACACAAATCCAATTGATGTGTACACCCTGTTCCATGCTCTTCCTTTTACATTTAACGAATTTACACTCTTCTGTTGTTTATACTCATGTATATATTAGCCTGTGCTTTCAAGCAGCTGTCAGTTATCACCAGAACTGTAAGAAAGTCAGACAATAAAAAGTGGTTACTTACATGATTCTGGGAACGTGCATTTGTAGTCTAAAACTTGAGCATGTCAATATTGGCGACGTACAGCTGGATGTCGGACAAGCTTTGAGGGCAGTGAGCACCCAGCGTTGAGTTGGGGGCACTGTGTTAGGAAATAACTTGGAATAAAAGCACCTGCTGCAGAGTTCCTTGTGTTTTCCTTCAGGATTTAGGCAACTATAAAAATGTCAAGATAACTCTGGTAATTAAATGTTAAGTTCCTGCTGGAGAGAGATCAGAGTTCCGTCTAGTTGTAGTTTTGACTGTACTACAGAGGGTTAATGTGTCTTCTGCAAAGAACGTGAACCATGCAGATGACAGAACTTTGTTTATGTGGATAGCTCAGTGGGTGTCTGTTTTTGTCACATAGATCCTTTTATTAATTACTGCTCATAAATTACAATCCTAATATAGAATTGTGAGCTATAAACTGTCATCAAAAAAGAGCGGCATGCAAACTGCATGGGATAGGTTAGAACGCTATGTTTCTTTCTCCAGTCTTTCATTATCCTAATGTTGCAAAAAAAAGGGTTGGTATGGATAGTAATACATTCTTGTTAGTAAAGCCAGCCCCAACCACTGATACATTTCAAATCCTAAGTTTGTGTTTCTTCAGACCAAACACTCTTAAAATATGCTACCTACCAGTATGGATTACGTGATTCCTACACCTTCTAATCCCCGTTGTTTTATGTAACATTTTCTATAGATTTTTTTCACACGTATGATTCATTGTCGCTGCATAGTTTGTGTGTGATGTGAAGTGCTCTGACACCCTACACTGGTATCAATAGTGCTGTGAAACAAATGAATTGCGTTTGCGAAAGGGGCTATGGAGAGATGGATGGCAATGTTGGATGGTGGTAAGGAGGAAATCTGTGGAGAAAGAGGTCACTGGGGGAAAGTGAGTGCCGAAAAACATTGTTGCACTGGGCACCATCATTGCTAAAACCGGCCCTGGCATCAGAATAAGTTGCATAAACAAGAGACAATAATACATAAGAGAATCACCCCTTTTAAATAACAAGTGTTATTTATTAATTGTACCTTTTTGTCTTTTTGTGACGCAGTGACCTCGGTGTAGGATAAAACTTAAAACACTCAATGTTTATCTCCAAGTCATTAAAATTGAGCTTCACAGAACTGATTTGCATTTGTAGATATAAAAGAGGCTCATTTGGGATATTTTGGAGACAGAAGACAAAAGGATGAGTAAAGACATTACTAGATCAAGGAAAGCTACTCTCTATGAAGCAGCACAGCTCCTATCTGGCAAAGCTAACATTTACCCACATCTTGCTTTGGCTTACAAATTGAGACTGCTTGTACCAGTTACTGTTGCCAGCAACTAGAGTAGTTTTAGCCAACTAAAACTGAAAAAGAATTACCTTAGATCCACAATGACAGATGAGCGCTTAAATCGTTTGATGCTTATCACTTGTGAAACAGATATGGCAGATTAACTGAACTTGGACAGCACAGCTTCACAGTGGGGCATTGTAAATGATCAACATGGTTCAGTTTAAGGTCTCATTTTATTTTGCTCCTAGCCATAAACAATGCTTTATATTCCACCAGGTTCCACATTTTATGAATTTGGTCCAATTTTGTGAATTAGGGTTTATCTGGCCTAAAGGTGTATCATGGCAAATCTAAACTGATTCACAGAATGCTTCCAAAGCACACTTAAACTATTATAGGATGTTAACAGATTAGTTGAATGCTAATAGACAGTTTCAGCACCCTGGAAAGGAATCAAAATTCATTAATGTTGCAGGTAAAAGCTTTTCGTTTCTAAATATAAGTGTTCTATCGTGCCTTTTAAGCACATGCTAAAAAACTTTAGTTATAGTATACTGCAGTTTGCAAATATATAATAGACACTTTGAGTTCTATGCTATTGTGACCAAGAATGTCCTTGCTTTACTAAATAACATACAACGAATGCCTCTCAGCTTCTCCATTATTCCCGTTCAGTGACGTCAGCCCATCGCTACTCTTTTCAGTTGGGTCCACCATGTTGCTAGTTGGGAAATCTCAGACTCACACTTACACCCCCCTAACGTTTTTGACTAAGCTACGCCCCTGTATGTCCCACGGTCTTTAATGCAGCTCGGGGCAGAAGCAGCCACGAGAAAGCGGTGATAACAACACAAATGTGGCCATGATATATTACTCACGGGTATAGAGTGCAGGCTTGATCTCGAGGTGTCCTGTTAGTACCAAAGATTTCAGATATACCCTGCCCCAAAATCCGTGCACCATATTCTTTAGGGAAAGTCAAGAGTTCACTTTCTACTAATGCCCGAGAGAGCTCGGTTCTCCCAGATGTCTTCGGGGAAGAATATTATGCAAACTAGTGTTTCCTGTTTTCCCACAAGCTGCTCATCCTTCCTGTAGTCAGATGTGTTTATGCATTGCTTTTTCACGTTAAAATTGATGCCAAGATACATTTTGCTTTCACTCGCTCCCTATGAAGATATTTACCATCTTTGCGATGATGGTTTGTTTCTATGCACATGAATCTCTTCCACAGCATTTTCAATCTTTCTGAATTAGATAAAAAGCAAATTATAAGGCATGGTGTAAGCTCTTAGGCAATCCAACATTTGAAGAAACTGCGGATTGGATTTATAAAATTATAGTTGAGTTATACAAATAAAGACTCTCAAAAGACTGTCACTTTACCCCTAGAAATGTTAATGGACCTCTAAGCAAAGTTGCTTTAAGTGTTGACACTGTTTAGTATTCAACAATGTGAATACAGAGGGCACATTTACCAAACCTAACTCAGTCAACAGACACAAAACATATTAGTACACTGCCTGCGTTATTACAATTTGTTTGATTGCTCTGCTCTTGAAGTGCAAAAGCTTTTGCAACGATGGTGAGTTTTCTTGCGACAGTGTACCCTTGTGAGGTGCCAAACGGCACAGTATGCGTCCTTTTCTTCTGCTAGAGCTTGGGGTCTGCCAGCATACACCTAGACATCGGTGCTGTGTGATACTTGTACACCAAGGTCCCTCAGCTGGGTGGCTACATGTGTAAACCAACACACCAGAGCTAGGGTACTGCCACGGTACATAAAGGCACCAGAACTGGGGGTTCTCCCTTGCGCACAAAGGCACCAGAGTTAGGGACTGCCTGTATCTACCAAGGCACCAGAGCTGGGCTGGTGCCTGTAAACATCAATACACCAGAGCTGGAGTATACCTGTACACCAAGGCTCCAACAATTGAGAGGGGGCTTATACACCAAGGTACCAGAGCTGAGGGGCCAATTGTATACACCAGCACACCAGAGTTAGGAGACGTCCACTATACACAAAGGCACCAAAGCTGAAAGTGCTGCCTTATACACCAAAGCACCAGAGCTGGGGGCTACCTGTATATACCAAAGCACAAGAGCAAAGGAGAAAGCTGTACACCAAGACCCCCATGCAAGGGGACCTGCCTTATACACCAAAGCACGCACCAGAGCTGGGGGCTACCTGTATATACCAAAGCACCAGAGCAGAGGAGAAAACTGTACACCAAGGCCCCCAAGCTAGAGGACCTGCCTTATACACCAAAGCACCAGAGCTGGGATACCTGTATATACCAAAGCACCAGAGCAGAGGAGAAAGCTGTACACCAAGGCCCCCATGCAAGGGGACCTGCCTTATACACCAAAGCACCAGAGCTGGGTGCTACCTGTATATACCAAAGCACCAGAGCAAAGGAGAAAGCTGTACACCAAGGCCCCCATGCAAGGGGACCTGCCTTATACACCAAAGCACGCACCAGAGCTGGGGGCTACCTGTATATACCAAAGCACCAGAGCAGAGGAGAAAACTGTACACCAAGGCCCCCAAGCTAGAGGACCTGCCTTATACACCAAAGCACCAGAGCTGGGATACCTGTATATACCAAAGCACCAGAGCAGAGGAGAAAGCTGTACACCAAGGCCCCCAAGCTAGAGGACCTGCCTTATACACCAAAGCACCAGAGCTGGGGACTACCTGTATATACCAAAGCACCAGAGCAGAGGAGAAAGCTGTACACCAAGGCCCCCAAGCTAGAGGACCTGCCTTATACACCAAAGCACCAGAGCTGGGGACTACCTGTATATACCAAAGCACCAGAGCAGAGGAGAAAGATGTACACCAAGGCCCCAAGCTAGAGGACCTGCCTTATACACCAATGTACCAGAAACAGAGAGGGGAGGTTCTCCCTTACACACCAGTGCACCAAAAGTGGGAAGCTGCCTGTAGACACCAGGGCACCAGAGCTGGGGATACCTCTACAACAAGGCCCTGTGTGGGGGAGCCTGCCTTATACACCAGAGCACCAGAGGTTGGAGGAGGGTTACCTCATACGCCAATGCGCCAGAGCTTGGGGCGGCCTTACACAGCAAGGCACCAGAACTGGGGGCTGCCTAATACATGAAGGAACCAGAACTGAATGGCCACTCGCATACACCATATACACACAGAAGAGGGGGGCCAGAGGAGATAACGACCAGGGAGGGCAAACTCCCCAATTAATATCACAAAGCACACAAAAGGCCCTTGGGTCGGTCAATTGAGAGAAAAAGATAAGATAAGAAAGTCTGACTAAGAAGAAGGCGTCCCTGTAAAGGACAGTTTCCCTCACCCACCAGAGGTGGCTTGCTTCATCATAGGGAATCCTCCTCACACCATGAAACCTAGTCATGTTGCAGGTTACAACCCCCTCACTGCTAGGTAGGAGCTCAGGGATGCTTTGTTTTCAGAGGCTTTCTCACTAAGACCAGAAAGGCCCCGTGCTGCGTTACCTGCCTTACACACCAAAGCACCTATCAGGGTTGGCTCCTTATACACCATAGCAGCAGAGCAAGACCCTCTGCAACACCATAGCAGACTTCTTTGAGGGTAAAATATTAACGCTGATCAAAGATTTCTCGCAACCGCTTAACCATGAGGAGAGCAAGGCAAGTAATTCTAGCATAATAACCCATACCCTGACCTCCTTTCAACCTAAAAGCCTAGAAGAATCTCAAATAGAGAACCTCAAAACTAAATCAGGTTACCCTTTCGGCCCCTGTCCCCCGCTGGTGCTCCACTCACTAATAGAGATTGCGAACCCACTCATCAACAGCATCATAAATTCCTCACTCAGTCACGGTTTGGTCCCCGAGGAATGGAAACTCGCAGCGGTAAAACCGTTGCAAAAAAAACCACTACCAGACCCTTCCACCCTCTCAAATCTCCGCCCCATTTCCCTACTCCCAGCTCTTTGCAAATTTACTGAGAAAGCGGTCAACAAACAACTTACTGCATTCTTGGAAGCCAATAACATCTGGCATCCCAAACAAGCTGGCTTCAGAGCTCAGCATTCCACAGAATCAGCCCTAATCTTCTCTTCCGAAACCCTCCGTGCAGCACTAGATCAGGGAAAGAAACCAGTCCTGGTTCTGCTAGACCTGTACGCGGCTTTTGATACGGTGTCCCATACCATTCTCTTGGACCGTCTCGCCGCGGCAGGAATTACCGGAACTGCACTGTGCTGGATAAAAAGTTTCATTGTAAATAGAAGACAAGTGGTGATCCTAGGACAGTATAGGTCAGAAGAAAAGTTAGTAGACTCCGGAGTCCCCCAGGGCTCCTGCCTGAGCCCTACACTTTTCAATCTATATATGGCCCCTCTTATCACCCTCATCTCTTCCTTTGGCATAGATACCATCGCATACGCTGACGACACGCAGCTCATTTTGGTGCTAGAGAATGACACCCGTGAAGCCGAGACAAAGCTCCAAAATTGCCTTACTGCCACGTTTAAATGGATGCATCTAAATCATCTTAAGTGCAATACTGAGAAAACGGAAATTCTATCCTTCGGCAAAGGAAACACTTTTAATCCTACATCCTGGTGGCCTGAGGATGCCATTGCTCCCCCCAGTACTGCCTCCTCAGTCCGTAATCTAGGGATTAGATTTGACCCCTCCCTGAGTTTTAAACAACAAGCCATTGCCGTAGCAGGGACTTGTTTCGGAATTATTAAAGGGCTCAGGAAATTCTTCGACCTCATTCCCATCTCCGCAAGGAAAACGGTCGCTGTAGCCCTCATTACCTCCCGCATCGACTACTGTAATAGTCTTTACGCAGGGACAAACAAAGAAGTCTGCCAAAAATTACAAATTGTACCACATGCTGCAGCCAGACTAGTGCTAGGATTGAAAAAGAGAACCTCAGCCACAGCAGCAATGAACATTCTGCACTGGCTGCCCATCCACAAAAGGGTGCTCTTTAAAGTATTATTGATCACTTTCAGGGCTTTCAATGGAAATGGACCAATCTACATAATGAAAATGTTCAAGCACTATAGTCCCACACGATGCCTCAGGTCCCAAGGGGCTAACTTTCTCACTATTCCGAAATTTAGACTCAAAACGAAAGGAGGAAAATCCCTGGCGGTACTAGGCTCCAAGGCCTGGAACCTTCTCCCCTCTCACCTCCGCCAAATCCCCACAGAAACAATTTTCAGAAAGACTCTCAAAACCTGGATTTTCACTCTCTCTGAACAGCAATGTAAAAGCCTAGTCTAGATACCCCTCTAGCTCCCCAATCACCAGGGTCACCAAATCTCTTTTACAGCGCAAAGATGCTCCTTGGAGTGCAACCTGCGCTTTATAAAAAACCCATCACATCACATCACAGCAAGGAGGGGGTAGGGTTCTCTGTACAATGAGGCAATAGAGTTGGAGGCCGCTAGAGATGGGAGCTGCCTTTTACACCAAGCACCAGAGCTGGGGGCCACCTTATACAGCAAAGCACCCCCCTGGGAGTACCTCTACACCAAGGCACCAACACCGAGCGGCTACCAATAGGCATTAGGAGGGTAGCCAAATGTAGTTAGCTAGTCATCTTAACAGTGACTGTACTTTTCATTCACAACATGTTATTCTGTCGGCATCAGTCCAGTCAACTATATATTTGAACTCAAATGGATTAACAGTTTAAATGTTGTCTTTCTACAACATTTGATGGGGATGTGTGTTAAAGTTAAATGAAAGATAAGTAGTCCAAGTAATGTAGTTCAGGATCTCAGCTTTATTCTTCAGATCAGATCCATATTATAGAGACATGCTAGGCCTCATGCTATGCCCCACCAGGAGCAGCTACATCACTGCTCAGCCCCTCACATCAACTGATTACTTCTTCCACTCAAACACTCTCAACATTCTGATGACATCTCATAGACTGAACAGCAAGGAAAGGGCAAGAACAGAGAGGATGCATCAATCACTTATTAGATTATAACAATGTGACCGTTTGGAAATGTATTGAGACGCACTACACACAAAGAAAAAAAACTGATGGACATTTGCCAATCTGTAGTCAACCAGGCTGCCTCGAATAGATTTTCCTCTTTTTCTTTGTTTCCTAATTCAAACGTGTAATGTATCAGCACTTCAACGGATCCGTACAGGGTCATGATAGAGTGTCCACCGCATTTGCCGCCCCTTTATAAGGTGAATTGAGAAAGGTTGAGTACTTTGCTTCCTCCTTCCCTCAGCAAAAAATGTCTTCTCTCCCACTTCAGAAATAATACATTAGCTGCCCGTTCTTCCATCTGTGATAGCCCTGCCTTCCCCTGGGGATCTTGCAATAAAAAAAGTGGCCCAGTGCTCCTCGAATCCACACATTCTCTTGGAACCTTTTTCTAAAGGTAACAGTACTGTGCTCCCCTACTCTCCCCACTGCCACCCCCCCAAAAAAAAACAGGCACTTACAAAGGCAATAGGTTTGGGCTTTTCCTGTCCACAGCGTTACCATTTTAAGTGTAGCTTTTAGCACAGCTGGTCAGCCAAGCGACTATAAATAATGGGTCTTATTATGAGACAATTCATTGCTATTTATTGTATCAACGTTACGAAGGATGAAAAGCTAAGTCAGCTGCACAGAGATTTGAACCTGCGACCTATAATTACCTTACAGATCCATTTGCCCCGTGACCTATGCTATCCGCTACATTCTGGGTAATCACTTGCCTCTCAGAACCAATCCTCTCTAGAAAATCAGCATCAGCAGGCACAAGAAGCACAGCAGAAACACGTTGGCGCCTCCTGGCACTAAGTCAACTGGGGAATTTAGCCCCCGGAGATAATGCAGTGTGCAGTGGGGACTGTGAAGGGCTCCCCCCGCTGCTGGGGTCCCGAGCTGGCTTTATAACCTTGGGGCGCAGCAGAAACACGTTGGCGCCTCCTGGTGCGAATTCAGCTGGGGAATGCAGTCACCGGAGATAGTGCGGCATGCAATGGCAGCTGTGATGGGCTTAAAAGGTACAACATCATTGTGTGCTTCCATATGAGGCCAGGATTCAATTAAAACTTGCCTGCATTGCCCACAAAGGCTTACGCTACAACACTCCTCTGTACCTCGTGCAAAAAACTGGAATTATCGGTCAGTTGCAGTACCCTTTTGCTGAAACCTCAAAAATTTCATAGACAGAAAACATATATCCATGCCTTCTCAGGTATTGCGCCGAGAATCTAGAACTCTTTGCCTCTGGAAACCAGAAGGAATCCCTCAACTGTGTCCTTCAAAAAAGAAGTGAAAGTACTACTGGCGAATGCCTTTCTGAACTAGATATCTATGAACTCCCCCTGGCTTACCTTTCGATGCATCTTCTTCTCACTTGGATTTTTTCTTACTTCTACGCCACAATAAATTGACTCATCTGCCTTGTGTTGTTGGGAATGCCTCCCCAGGAAGGTCTTGTTGCTTCCTGCATCATTCCTGATTATAACATTGTATTCCCCAACCATGTTTGTATTTCGTACCTGTGTTCTTATATAGAGACTTTCAGCTCTGCTCTTCAGCTTGTCATTGTGACTTCTTGTACCCTAATGAACATGTATTATATTGTCATTTTTGTTCCTGATCATTTGTAAGGCACTCTGATACCCTTTTGGGTCATATTTGAGCTATATAAAGCTCTATTAATAAATATCAGGCTGGTATTAAAAGAAATCAGAACTGTCTGCAACTCCAGGCCAGACCAGGGATTATATGTGTTTGAAAATAGGAGCTGATGCAATAGATGTGTCAAATGTTGACTGATGCGTAGGTGGGATCATATGAGCAGATCTCGTGGAGGCTGCGGTTAGGTTGTATGCGTGCTTAACAGAACTCCCTCGATCCTTACCACTCCCTCTTCTTGCTGCTATTGAAATATTGTGACATGACAGATGAGTAATCAATAACTGGAAAGTGGTTTACATGAGTCATGTAAAGCTCTGATGTTACAACCGCAGACTCTGCCATCCTTAAAAGCCTACGCTTTACGAGTGTGCACCGTAAATGTCAATCCTTTGCCTGGAACTCTGACATTTCACTCACCAAGAGGCGTCTTTACCATGAAAAATGGGCCTTTGTCGTAAAGAGTATCCGGTCACTGCGTGTTTGCGTTCTTGGCTGTCAATAACAGGCCATTAGTTAGCAGGGCCTGATTGGCCATTTAATCAACTGGGCAAACCCCCGGGAGGCTGGTGGGACAGAGGCCAGTATGGAAGGCATGGAGTTGCATTTAGCCCCTGGAAAATATGTGAAGCAATGCCTTTCGCATTATGCACCAGTGGTTAGTATTTATCCTGATCGGCCGCTGCATTATTTTAAATGCTTGTTAGTTCCAGGTACTCGACTGGTACTGCGCATGCGCAGCAATTGCCACCCCTTTGACCTCCTGGAATACTGGAGCGTATGTCTCACACCTACTTGCCAACTCTAAATGGGAGCTCAGAGGGAAAAATTGGACTGTGTCGCCCTCCACTCAAACATAAACCAACAACAAAAAGACCCTGTCCACAGGACGTGAATTGTGTCAGTTACTAGAATAATAGAACAGTCTGTGCGTACTGATAACTATTATAGTCCCCTCTATCTTTTTAATATACTCTTTAGGGAAACAATTCACTGCACCTTGCCCATCGGTTTCTAAATTCAAGCTAGAAAGGCCAATCTTCCTTGACAGATACATAGAACCCCATGTAAATGCTGTCTGACACCTCTAATCAGTACCAGGCATCCACACCTTCAGTGTTGGACCAAGTTCTACTTAGAAAAAATGTGCGAGAAACGAATGACACCTCACGGAAACACCACCAACGGGGTAACTGGTATGTAATTTCCAGACAAGCCCCTGTCTCATCATCGGTTGTCATCCGATTCTCATTTAAAGAAGGAGAAAAGTGTCCAAAACAAACAACAAAAACGTGCAACAAACAGTGGAAGCAGAAAACGTCTGCCAGTGACAAACACAATCATAAATTAGTGCATAAAACACAGCATCCAATTCTCTTCAATAACTTTATTCATAGAGATATGAATGTCTGCTGTTAGGATAAAAAGGCTGGTAGCTATTCATGCATACCATTACCTATTGCCAATGCCGACATGTTTCACTGCCACAACAGTTTAGGCAGATTCATCAGGGCTGCACTATATACTGCCACTCCACTCTTGGACACTTGTTCTGTGTTAACTGCCACGGAAACAGGCACTTGTGGAAAGTTAAAAGCATGTAAACACACCCAAGGATAGCCATATATATTTAAAGTCATATGTGAACATTATTTACCCCGGAGCAGCCTGATTGCTCATACCAGCCGCCTGGGGATGAAAAGGGATGCAGAGGTACTCCAAACGTGAGTCTCCGCCTTCACTTAGCTCGTAGCATTCTGGCGGTATAAAAACAAGGTAGTGCCAAATGTCAGGAATATTCTAATGTCGTTACACCTCCCAATGACAACCACGATCTGCTGTGAATTCGCATTGTTGTCTGCCATGGAATTTTTCTACATTTCTCATTATCAAGGGGCCACGCAACCACACATTCAGACTGTCGAAAGGGGCCGCCCATCCGTACATATCACGCTGCAATGCCGGTTTAGCTTGAACATTTTGTTAACAGTATAGGATGTTAACCCATGCCATTATCATACTCATGCCCAAGAAAAAGATGCCATTGCTTGAAACCTTTCATTTGCGGGATAAACGATAATCGCCCACATTCACTATCAGTGTAAACACACCACACCTCTTACAGAGGAACGTTGTCGCTCCATGTACCCCGATTGTACGCTGTATTTAAAAACAAGGCTGTCACCCCTTAGGCTAAAATGTCAATCATTCTGACCCCAAACACTACTTCTCACCGTGGAATCGAGTATCGAGCGCCTCGTCTCGTTCTCACTGTTTTTGCTACAGGGTCCCGGGGAAATACAGTCAACGCGAGTACACACGCCCCCTTCATCAGGTCACTTGTATCTGATCCTGACCGGGCGGCCATCTTGGAACGATAATGTAGACAAAAGAAATAAGGCACGTACTCTTGACCTGCAGCGCCGGTGAAAGTGCACCCCAGTCGATATCATTGTTTTATCATTACCCTCACAACTGAAAACAGAGGGTTGCCTCCAAATGATCACTTAGTCAATTCCATCCTATCCAAAAGCGGTAACATGACCCTGAAATGGAATTGGCGGCCATCTTAGACTAGTCAAGGATTGAAAAAAAGCGTTTCAAAAACACTGAATACCTGGTAAGACCGCAAACCAAAACGGGCTCGTGTATGGAAAACAAGGCAGGTCAGATGTAGTATGTGCCTAAAAGAAAATCCTATCTTTCATCTCACATACAGAAGGGCAAAACTGTTGTGGCTAAAAGTAAAGCAAATACACCAGTTGTTGGACAACTCCTCCAGTGTGTTTAACTCAGCTATATACCACAAGTAGATACCAAGGGGCAGTAGAAAGAGAGAAAACGACTCAGGAGGCTCAAAAATGTGGTCCCTGTCAACCCCAGTCTGTGTGTCGCACTATCCTATCTGGGAACATAGCTCACACTACTTGGTTGAAGTGAGGGGACACTATAGAACAAAGGGGGTCTGAAGGGATCAAACCGCTGCAGTGCTCAACCACTTACAGTTTAATTCTATTCCATTCAATGATTTCGTTGAGCCCCCATTGATCTGTCTTCTCACTATAAATCCAGCGTGCTTCCTTAGAGAGCAAAATGCTCTCCATATTCTGTGGAGTCCCTTTCACCTTCTCTAACACTGTCCAGGTGAAGGTGTATTTCTCATTGAAACAGTGTTGTACCAATTTTGTTGTTAATTTACCTGCCCTTATGGTACTTAAATGCTCTTGCACTCTGACTTTGATTTTGCGTGATGTTAATCCTATGTAGTGTAAACCACATTGGCACGTGAGTCTGTACACCTCATGGGTGGAGTTACAATTGCTGAAATGGTGCAAAAACCATTCTTTACCTGATGTCAACATCACACTAGTGTTCTTCTTAGTGAGTGGACAGACAGAACAGGTCCTGTAAGGGTAGTGACCCTTTGGAACCGTAGAGATCAAAGTAGTTCTTTCTGTAGGTTCACGAGAGTGTACAAGGTTGTCTTTAAGAATGCACGCTCTTTTGAACGCGAATCTGGGTGGCGGCATTTGGAATTCATTGTTCTATAACAGGGACCAATGTTTTCGGATATATTGTCTTATTTTAGTCGCCATTGGGTCGTATGTCATTACCACCGGAACACATTCTTCTCTTTGCCTAACAACTTTCTCCAGAAGGGCACTTCTTGGTGTGTTTACAGCTCTTTTTTTTGGCTTGTTTTACAACTTTTTTGGGGTAGTTCCGATTAGTCAATTTGGTGGCCAGTTCTTCTGATTGATCCAAAAAGGTGTTAGTAGAGGAGCAATTGCGCCTGTATCTCAAAAACTGCCCCACGGGCAGGTTATCTCTCAATGCCCTGGGGTGAAAAGAATCATAGGAGAGTAGAGAGTTCCTGTCCGTGGGCTTCTGGTGTACACAGGTGTTAATCATGTTGTCTCTGTATTCAATATCTAGATCTAAATATGCAGCCTTGTGTCTATCATAGGCCCAGGTAAATTTAAGATTAGCATCTTGCTCATTGAGCCAATTCAAATATTTGAGCAGGTTCTCCTCAGTGCCTGACCAGATGCAGAGCACGTCATCTATATATCTCTTCCAGAGACGTAAACTGCTCTGGAAGGGGTTGTTAATAGGATAGATGACGTGCTCCTCAAACTGCCTGACGTAGATACAGGCCAGACTGGGGGCCATCGTGGCCCCCATAGAAGTCCCTGAAACCTGGAGATAGAGCTGGTTCTTGTAGCTGAAATAATTTCTTGTGAGGGCCAGGTCAATGCATTGAAGTACAAATGCCTGGGTGGTATCATAAAACCATTCCTGGTCACCCAGGGCGCGGGCTGCTGCCACCAGCGCCGCGTCCTGGGGTATGCAAGTGTACAAGGATTCAATTTCAATCGTGACAAAGAATTCTTCAGTGGGATCATAATGTGTATCCTCCAAGATATTAAGAATGTCGGTGGTGTCCTTAACAAAAGATTTCTGATTGACCACTGATTCTCCAGGAAGTAATCCGCATACTGGGAAAGCGGTTTTAGGACAGATTGGATCCCAGCAACAATAGGGCGTCCCGGTGGTGGACGTGTGGGTTTATGGATTTTGAGATTTTAGCCTAAGGGGTGACAGCCTTGTTTTTAAATACAGCGTACAATCGGGGTACATGGAGCGACAACGTTCCTCTGTAAGAGGTGTGGTGTGTTTACACCGATAGTGAATGTGGGCGATTATCGTTTATCCCGCAAATGAAAGGTTTCAAGCAATGGCATCTTTTTCTTGGGCATGAGTATGATAATGGCATGGGTTAACATCCTATACTGTTAATGAAATGTTCAAGCCAAACCGGCATTGCAGCGTGATAAGTACGGATGGGCGGCCCCTTTCGACAATCTGAATGTGTGGTTGCGTGGCCCCTTGATAATGAGAAATGTAGAAAAATTCCATGGCAGACAACAATGCGAATTCACAGCAGATCGTGGTTGTCATTGGGAGGTGTAACGAAATTAGAATATTCCTGACATTTGGCACTACCTTGTTTTTATACCGCCAGAATGCTACAAGCTAAGTGAAGGCGGAGACTCACGTTTGGAGTACCTCTGCATCCCTTTTCATCCCCAGGCGGCCGGTATGAGCAATCAGGCTGCTCCGGGGTAAATAATGTTCACATATGACTTTAAATATATACGGCTATCCTTGGGTGTGTTTACATGCTTTTAACTTTCCACATGTGCCTGTTTCCTTGGCAGTTAACACAGAACAAGTGTCCAAGAGTGGAGTGGCAGCATATAGTGCAGCCCTGATGAATCTGCCTAAACTGTTGTGGCAGTGAAACATGTAGGCATTGGCAATAGGTAATGGTATGCATGAATAGCTACCAGCCTTTTTATCCTAACAGCAGACATTCATATCTCTATGAATAAAGTTATTGAAGGGAATTGGATGCTGTGTTTTTTGCACTAATTTATATTTGTGTTTGTCACTGGCAGACGTTTTCTGCTTCCACTGTTTGTTGCACGTTTTTGTTGTTTGTTTTGGACACTTTTCTCCCTTTTTAAATGAGAATCGGATGACAACCGATGATGAGACAGGGGCTTGTCTGGAAATTACATACCATTTACCCCGTTGGTGGTGTTCCCGTGAGGTGTCATTCGTTTCTCGCACATTTTTTCTAAGTAGAACTTGGTCCAACACTGAAGGTGTGGATGCCTGGTACTGATTAGAGGTGTCAGACAGCATTTACATGGGGTTCTGTGTATCTGTCAAGGAAGATTGGCCTTTCTAGCTTGAATTTAGAAACCGATGGGCGAGGTGCAGTGAATTGTTTCCCTCAAGAGTATATTAAAAAGATAGAGGGGACTATAATAGATATCAGTACGCACAGACTGTTGTATTATTCTAGTAAATGACACAATTCATGTCCTGTGGACAGGGTCTTTTTGTTGTTGGTTTATGTTTGAGTGGGGGGCGACCCAGTCCAATTTTTCCCTCTGAGCTCCCATTTAGAGTTGACTATTGTGTACGGCGGATCAGCCGTGAGAGCTTGTATCCCCTGATGAGGAGGATTTTGTGATTTTACCGTGCATGTAAACTACCCGCAGTAGCATCTGGTTCCAGGTACTACCCTGCCGTATGTGTGTGTTGTGTGTGAGTAACATTAGTATATTTTCTAGTGGACCTATAGGGGTGAGCTTTCTGTACAATCTGTATCAATGGATAACAACTGTTTAGCTTTTACAGATGAGCAGATAGCGGCTATTTTAGCAGGCCCCTCGCTTCTACCTGATACTCCCTTGCTAGGTACCACCACAACTAGGGAAGAATGGGAACGTCTTAGTACTCTTAAAAAAAGACAGGTCAGGATCGCTCTTCACGGAGCGTTAATGACCGAATACTATACAGCTGGAGCAGCCCCAGCGAGTCTCCTGGTGAGAATAGAGCCCCGAATATTTCTGGACGACAGCAAGTTTAGACTTGACTGGAGTTTCATTGCGAATAAATGTACCAGCGATTGGCTCATTTTAATCATTAGTACAGCCAAGAGGTTGAGTGATGAACTTCTAAAAGAAATTCTTGATCTCGAAGAAACAATACGACGTGATACCACCTTACTTGATACCAAGGAGCAGTTGAAAAGGATTCAAGACGACTTGCCTGAGTATAGAAACTATATGGTTAGTCAGAAATTAAAGGGTCTAACTCGAAATTTGGAGAGGTTTACACATGAATGGGCGTTCCCCTATGTTAAAGACGAATACTATCAGACACCACAAGATCCCCAGACATTTGGCGGGCGACAGCGGGGCCGTGGAGCAAGACAACAAACAAGACGTACCCCAAACCACTGGACATTTGACAATACTTCCAGTGAGGAAGAAGAAGATACTCCACAGGGCAGCCGGCTGAGATTCAACCAACAGAATCGGAGCAACAAGGATTTGGGTTCCCCTACTGAGGTCTTTTTTGTCCCAAGGCCAAATGAACAACTACCGAGGGGGAGGCCAGACTGGGGGAAGAGGCAGAGGAAACCAGCCCAATCTGCCCAACCAGCAACGCCCGCAATGGCAAGCATTCTCGCCCAGAATGACCCGCAGCAGAGGCAGGATACAGAAATAAGGAATAACATCGTAGTAAATCTCTCGGATCACATACTTACGGGGAATGAAGAGAGAGTACTTAACAAAGGGCTTGGGTTCATCCCTACCCCCAATCACGATGCCTTTAAATGTAGGATCGAATTCCACGAACCATGAGGAAGATTAAACTCAAGAAGTTTTTTAAAAATAAGAAAACTGATGAGGCCGGTTTCTTTGGGACTGATTTGAGAAAACCTTCCACTTTTTGTCCACCATCCTCTTCTATTGGTCCGGAGGTGGTAGTTTTTGAATCCTTGGTTTTACAGGACATAGAAAGAATTGAGAAAACACAAAGAAAGTTCGAACACAAAAATATGACCAATGATGACTGGGATGCGGTTAAGAGCCTCCAAAACAACCACAACCTGACAATAAAGTCAGCAGATAAGGGTGGGGCGATCATCCTCCTCAATACTGCAGACTACGATGCAGAAGTAATGCGCCTGTTGAGCGTAAGGACTAACTATCAGCCACTCAGCCGTGACCCTTTAGAAGACCTACTGAAAACTATACGGGAGATGGTAGGGATAGCAAAAGAGAAAAAATGGATTTCGGTGAAAGAGGCGGAGTTCCTGGTTAATACCAACTCTAGGACTCCGTCCTTTTACATACTCCCCAAAATCCATAAACCCACACGTCCTCCACCGGGAAGCCCTATTGTTGCTGGGATCCAATCTGTCCTAGAACCGCTTTCCCAGTATGCGGATTACTTCCTGAGAGAATCAGTGGTCAATCAGAAATCTTTTGTTAAGGACACCACCGACATTCTTAATATCTTGGAGGAGACACATTATGATCCCACTGAAGAATTCTTTGTCACGATTGACATTGAATCCTTGTACACTTGCATACCCCAGGACGCGGCGCTGGTGGCAGCAGCCCGCGCCCTGGGTGACCAGGAATGGTTTTATGATATCACCCAGGCATTTGTACTTCATTGCATTGAATTGGCCCTCACAAGAAATTATTTCAGCTACAAGAACCAGCTCTATCTCCAGGTTTCGGGGACTTCTATGGGGGCCACGATGGCCCCCAGTCTGGCTGTATCTACGTCGGGCAGTTTGAGGAGCACGTCATCTATCCTATTAACAACCCCTTCCAGAGCAGTTTACGTCTCTGGAAGAGATATATAGATGACGTGCTCTGCATCTGGTCAGGCACTGAGGAGAACCTGCTCAAATTTTTGAATTGGCTCAATGAGCAAGATGCTAATCTTAAATTTACCTGGGCCTATGATAGACACAAGGCTGTATATTTAGATCTAGATATTGAATACAGAGACAACATGATTAACACCTGTGTACACCAGAAGCCCACGGACAGGAACTCTCTACTCTCCTATGATTCTTTTCACCCCAGGGCATTGAGAGATAACCTGCCCGTGGGGCAGTTTTTGAGATACAGGCGCAATTGCTCCTCTACTAACACCTTTTTGGATCAATCAGAAGAACTGGCCACCAAATTGACTAATCGGAACTACCCCAAAAAAGTTGTAAAACAAGCCAAAAAAAGAGCTGTAAACACACCAAGAAGTGCCCTTCTGGAGAAAGTTGTTAGGCAAAGAGAAGAATGTGTTCCGGTGGTAATGACATACGACCCAATGGCGACTAAAATAAGACAATCTATCCGAAAACATTGGTCCCTGTTATCGAACAATGAATTCCAAATGCCGCCACCCAGATTCGCGTTCAAAAGAGCGTGCAATCTTAAAGACAAACTTGTACACTCTCGTGAACCTACAGAAAGAACTACTTCGATCTCTACGGTTCCAAAGGGTCACTACCCTTACGGGACCTGTTCTGTCTGTCCACTCACTAAGAAGAACACTAGTGTGATGTTGACATCAGGTAAAGAATGGTTTTTACACCATTTCAGCAATTGTAACTCCACCCATGTGGTGTACAGACTCACATGCCAATGTGGTTTACACTACATAGGATCAACATCACGCAAAATCAAAGTCAGAGTGCAAGAGCATTTAAGTACCATAAGGGCAGGTAAATTAACAACAAAATTGGTACAACACTGTTTCAATGAAAAAACACACCTTCACCTGGACAGTGTTAGAGAAGGTAAAAGGGACTCCACAGAATATGGAGAACATTTTGCTCTCTAAGGAAGCACGCTGGATTTATAGTGAGAAGACAGATCAATGGGGGCTCAACGAAATCATTGAATGGAATAGAATTAAACTGTAAGTGGTTGAGCACTGCAGCAGTTTGTTCCCTTCAGACCCCCTTGGTTCTATAGTGTTCCCTCACTTCAACCAAGTAGTGTGAGCTATGTTCCCAGATAGGATAGTGCGACACACAGACTGGGGTTGACAGGGACCACATTTTTTAGCCTCCTGAGTCGTTTTCTCTCTTTCTACTGCCCCTTGGTATCTACTTGTGGTATATAGCTGATTTAAACACACTGGAGGAGTTGTCCAACAACTGGTGTATTTGCTTTACTTTTAGCCACAACAGTTTTGCCCTTCTGTATGTGAGATGAAAGATAGGATTTTCTTTTAGGCACATACTACATCTGACCTCCCTTGTTTTCCATACACGAGCCCGTTTTGGTTTGCGGTCTTACCAGGTATTCAGTGTTTTTTAAACGCTTTTTTTTTCAATCCTTGACTAGTCTAAGATGGCCGCCAATTCCATTTCTGGGTCATGTTACCGCTTTTGGATAGGATGGAATTGACTAAGTGATCATTTGGAGGCAACCCTCTGTTTTCAGTTGTGAGGGTAATGATAAAACAATGATATCGACTGGGGTGCACTTTCACCGGCGCTGCAGGTCAAGAGTACGGGCCTTATTTCTTTTGTCTACATTATCGTTCCAAGATGGCCGCCCGGTCAGTATCAGATACACGTGACCTGATGAAGGGGGCGTGTGTACTCGCGTTGACTGTATTTCCCCCGGACCCTGTTGCAAAAACAGTGAGAACGAGACGAGGCGCTCGATACTCGATTCCACGGTGAGAAGTAGCGTTTGGGGTCAGAATGATTGAGATTTTAGCCTAAGTGGTGACAGCCTTGTTTTTAAATACAGCGTACAATCAGGGTACATGGAGCGACAACGTTCCTCTGTAAGAGTTGTGGTGTGTTTACACCGATAGTGAATGTGGGCGATTATCGTTTATCCGGCAAATGGAAGGTTTCAAGCAATGGCATCTTTTTCTTGGGCATGAGTATGATAATGGCATGGGTTAACATCCTATACTGTTAACGAAATGTTCAAGCTAAACCGGCATTGCTGCGTGATAAGTACGGATGGGCGGCCCCTTTCGACAGTCTGAATGTGTGGTTGCGTGGCCCCTTGATAATGAGAAATGTAGAAAAATTCCATGGCAGACAACAATGCGAATTCACAGCAGATCGTGGTTGTCATTGGGAGGTGTAACGACATTAGAATATTCCTGACATTTGGCACTACCTTGTTTTTATACCGCCAGAATGCTACAAGCTAAGTGAAGGCGGAGACTCACGTTTGGAGTACCTCTGCATCCCTTTTCATCCCCAGGCGGCCGGTATGAGCAATCAGGCTGCTCCGGGGTAAATAATGTTCACATATGACTTTAAATATATACGGCTATCCTTGGGTGTGTTTACATGCTTTTAACTTTCCACATGTGCCTATTTCCTTGGCAGTTAACACAGAACAGGTGTCCAAGTGTGGAGTGTCAGCATATAGTGCAGCCCTGATGAATCTGCCTAAACTGTTGTGGCAGTGAAACATGTCGGCATTGGCAATAGGTAATGGTATGCATGAATAGCTACCAGCCTTTTTATCCTAACAGCAGACATTCATATCTCTATGAATAAAGTTATTGAAGGGAATTGGATGCTGTGTTTTATGCACTAATTTATGTTTGTGTTTGTCACTGGCAGACGTTTTCTGCTTCCACTGTTTGTTGCACGTTTTTGTTGTTTGTTTTGGACACTTTTCTCCTTCTTTAAATGAGAATCGGATGACAACCGATGATGAGACAGGGGCTTGTCTGGAAATTACATACCAGTGGTATTTCCGTGAGATGTCATTCGTTTCTCGCACATTTTTTCTAAGTAGAACTTGGTCCAACACTGAAGGTGTGGATGCCTGGTACTGATTAGAGGTGTCAGACAGCATTTACATGGGGTTCTATGTATCTGTCAAGGAAGATTGGCCTTTCTAGCTTGAATTTAGAAACCGATGGGCGAGGTGCAGTGAATTGTTACCCTCAAGAGTATATTAAAAAGATAGAGGGGACTATTATAGTTATCAGTACGCACAGACTGTTCTATTATTCTAGTAACTGACACAATTCACGTCCTGTGGACAGGGTCTTTTTGTTGTTGGTTGACACCTACTTGCGCCTGACCCTGTACCAGATCCTGCAGTTACCCACACTACCATATCATAATTCAATCTGCCTTCAGCTCAGTGGTTGAAGTGGGCGGGATCGGCAGGGCACGATGTGCCCCTAATTCTTTAATCCAATAGATTCCGCTCCCCTAATTTTTATTTTTAACATGCGTCCCCAGACGGCAGAAAAGCCGTGGTCTACAGATCAGGCTCAGCGTTCGTGGCCGTACGAGGGCGGACGGGTGGGCAGAGAAGGAAAAGGACTCTGTATTTTCCTTCTTGCTCAGAGAAGAGAAGGACACTGTCTACTTCTGCTCTGCCTTGAGAGCTGCCCCCCTTTCTTTCTTCCTCTTATTCCCTCTCTTTCTGTCTAGCTCCTCTTCACATACTGAAAACTGTGACTTCAAGAAATGGTTCTCAACCTCTCTTTCTTCCTTTCGTTTATTTGTTCCCCTGTGAAATGGATCTAAAGAAGAAAAACACTTTTGCTGGAAATGTCGTCTTTTGTTTTTTACATTTTTCTATTCCAAAGTGCAGCCTCAGGAACAAAAGGTTAAAAATATGAAAAATAAATAAATAACTACATAAAGCAAGACAGAGTGGTCGCAAAGTGGCCAGAATGATTTTATGCGCACCCAAACACATCATTATCAATTGACAGAGTTCGCCATGAAGCACTGCTTTTATTTTCTTGTCTTTCTTTGAACAGCTTTGTTATACCCAGGTGGGTAAGTGCGCCATTCCTGGAGGTACTGCAATGCCTGATTGATGACAGGATTGGAAAATAAAATGTGGACCGCAGCTCCGTATTCATGGATGTGGTCTGTTTAAAAGCAATGGACATTAAAACGGGTCCCTTCCTGCTCTAAATTTTTTATTAAAAAATACTGATTTCTGATTAATGAGTGTAAAAGAGTTAAGGTAACCATGTTGTTCCTGCTTACAATTTCACATGCTTTACGTACCCTTGCATTTCCTATGAGTGTTTGCTTTTTCCAGGATGTTATAAAAAAAATTTAGGCTGCATATTACTCTTGTCTAGTGCGTAATTTGAATGCAGTCACATCCAGGTGTTTATAGTGGAGCACAATTGTGTTGTGGTTAAAGGCAGTGCAAGTTTCTTTCAGTGGGGCAGTACGGTGTTCAGTGGAGGAGAGGATGTGGCACTGTAGTCAGAGCTGCCAAATTGGGAACCCGGGGAACAAGGTTCAGCTTTCATGACCAGTCCACCAGACCACTCTCCTGAGGGAGAACATTAACATGCTAGACCTTAGAAGGCCCCACAAGGCCTTAGAAGCCCTGGTTTCTTAGCACTAGTAGAGGGACCCTAGCGTGGCAAGTGTGGGTTAACCTTGAAGGCTTGTCCACCACAATCCATACTGAAGTTCACCTCCAGTCTAGCAGACAGGCTATGAAGCTGAGGTCACATGACCCTTGAGAAGGGCCCACTCTAGGGCAGTGCGACTGATTTGACCGCACCAGGTGCTGACATTTGGGTGGGGCCGTCAGCAACAGTAAAAATGTCATGATAACTTCAGTGTTCTTCCTAGAGAGAGGTCAGAGTTTTGTCTAGTGGAAGTTTTGTATCATAGACAAATTGCTGGTGCTTCCACTTTTAAGAGTATTTGGGACATTCTATGATTGGAAACATATCCCACTTTGAGAATGTATTTTAATGTCAATAACTCATATCAAACCTTAAACAATCATGTGTATCCATTGGTTGAATTAAATAACATAATAAGCTATAACTGATCAGTGAAATGCCAAACAAATACTAAAAATGGTAATGTTTAGCGCATTCGGCCTCACCTCTGAGACAGCCCACTGATCCCAACTTTGGGTCAGTCCTGCCCTCTGATTCTCCACCCACAGTTCCCCTACTTTTTTTCCCCCACTTCGACTACTGCTGCAGCTAACATGAGATCTTGAGCACCCATGGCTCATCCCCAATGAAGCAGCCCCGAAACCATCTTTTATTATGGCTTTTGACTACAGAGGGGGAAAGTCAAGCACCTACCTCCCTGATACGGTAATAAAACCTGGGTTGCCTCTGGTAACTTGCAGTGTGGGTCTCACTCTCTCGTTTTTATAGTGCTACGAAGTCCCTATTTTAAAATTGAATTACAACTACACACAGTAAAAGGTCTACTCTGCAAAATGTACAAAAAAGGTTTACAGTTTAAGAAAAATGTGTGCTTTCCAAATATATATGTAGTTGCAACTAAACGACATTTAGTGGAAAACATTTTAAATAAGTGTCCGTCAAAAGACACATTACAGAAATCAGCTGGTAATACCCTTACATTATCTCTTAGAAAGAATGGGGGTCAGTCACCTTTACGACTGTTTCACATAACGCAAGCAGCAAGGCCAGTTGTTGCATTGTGTGAAGGAGTGAGGCCTGAAGTGTGACATACTTAAAAAGATATAGGTGCAGTTCCGCTCTCCTCCAGCGCTAGCGCATGTGTGGCTTCCTAGCGCCAACAGGCAGTCACTCATGAACCTGAGAAACTGAACATGGCTACGCGATGTCTGCAGTAGTATGGAAACCGGTCCTAGGATGCTTGGTTCCAGTCCAGGGAGGACCTGGCCTGGCAGTTCGGGCTGGACTGTTCCCATTGGGCGCAGGGTAAAGACTGATTTGCATATGGCTGGGCCCAAACTGGAATGGCATGGAGAGCAAAACAACGATGGATTCAGGCCCAGATCTCTGTACTGGGGTGAATGCATGACACTGTTCTGCATTCTGTCCATCAATTGTCATTTTTGCAAGTATGGAGGGAGGCATGTTGCTACATACATGAAGGGAATGCTGCGCGATGCAACTGGGTGGGAGCGCTCCAGGCCCTGCCCATGGAGGGAGGGGTAACAGGGCAGCAGGTGGAAGTGCAGGACCCAGGAGGGAGAGACCACTGCTAGAGACAGGTGTAAATGAGCACCACAGGGTTCCTGAGGGAGAGAGTCCTGGGGCCTGGAGAGAGAAAGCGCCATTGGAAGATGAAGTCATGGACTGCTGCAGAAGCCATGAAGGAGAAAACACAGAGGAGCCTGTCTTTAGCCGCTAGGAGGGACTAGTGCAGCAGCTGTGGTGTAAGAAGAAAGTGATGAAGAGCTCTGTCTGACAGGAGTGCTACAGTAGGATGACCTGAAGAAGCCCAGCAGAAAAGTGCCCACAGATGTGGACACATCCACTCCACCATACAAACATCAGACAGGAGAGTGAGAGGAGGCGTGGTCTAGTGGCGAGGTTACAGACATCAGCCTCAGGCGCCATGGAATCCCACTTTCTCCATTTGATCAAACTGCTTGATCTTGGGCAAATCACCCCGTTGGCTTGTGAATCAATTTACTTGTTTTATTTGGAGCAGTTCAAAGCTTGATGTGCTATAAAAGCTAATTAAGGATGAGCAGTCTTTTAGAGACACATTAGGGATATGACAAAAAAGCATGTACAAGCAAGAATTATTTCAGTTGCTGTTCTGCATTTATGGCCATTTTTCACCGCATTTTGTGTGTTAGAGTGTCTTAAAGAGGATGGAGAGAGCTAGGTAAGGAAGCCAGGAGGCAGGGATAGAAATGAGACGTTATAAAGGAGGTGGTTGGGTGAGCAGGTGGGTCTAGGAGGGAGGAGGAAGAACAGAGAGAATAGAAAGTAGTGAGAAAAGGGAAGAGAAGGAAGAAGAACAAGCAAGGATGAGTGAAGGAGAGAAAGGACGATGAGAGAGGGTTACAAAGGGCAGCATATGAAGAAAGTGAGGGGGTCAAGGAATACGAGATGGAGGTGTCGTGTCCACGCAAGTGGGCACCATGCAGTACAATCACACGCAGGACACAGGTCGGTGCATTCACAGTTCTTTTTTCCTATTCTCTGTGCAGCTGGTTACACACACGTCCGTCCCCGTGTTCGTCCTGGTCAATCTGTCCTCTTCCTGTCCCCTGACCGGATGTGGTGTCCGGTGACCTGGTCACCTCCCTCATGACCCACAGGGTCCTAGTGTCCTCGGTCCCTACTTGTCAGGTCACTACATCTCCCCCTTTGTTACAAACAAATGTTCCTGATGCTGTTCTCCTGATCATTTCCGCCCTTTCAACCCTTGACCGCATTTGCCTATTGTTGTGGTGAGAAAAGAAAAGAGAGATGGAGGGAGGGAGGGAGGGAGAGAGGGAGAGAGAGAGAGAGAGAGAGAGGGAGAGAGAGAGGGAGAGAGAGAGAGAGGGAGAGAGAGAGAGAGAGAGATAGAGAGAGAGAGAGATACAGAGAGAGAGAAAGACTGTCAGTCTCGTCGACCCTTCTCCCCAGTCTCTGTCTCCTACGTTTTTCTACATAGTCTTTTTGTCCCCTTGCATCCCCTCCTTGGTCGTCGTTTTCTGCCATCATCTTTGCTTCTGCTTTTCAGTTGTCCTCCGTCTGCTCTCTGTTTGCCAGCCTCTCTTCCTCTTTGTCGTTGCTCTCTCCTCTTAACCTTGTTTCTGTTCTTCAGTTGTCCTCCGTCTGCTCCCCTTTTGCCAGCCTCTCTTCGTCTTGATCGTTGTTCTCCGCCCTCCGTTTTGCTTCTTGCTCCTCTCTTTCTACGGCCGCCCTTTGTTGTGTTTGTTCCCTCAATGATTCTTTTTTGTTCTCTTCCTCTTTCTCTGGTCCCTGCGTCTTCTCTTCGCTTGCTCTCAGTATGTCTTTTGTCTTTTTCATATGTCATCGTTATAAGGCCCATCGTTTGAGCGGTGCTGTTGCTCATCAGGCATGGTCCTGGGACATCGCCCTTTAGAACATGAATGTCCTCCTTGTTTATGTTGTCCTTGTCCCTCAGTTCCTCTGTGTACTTTCCCAAGTTGGTTACCTGTTTCTTTGCCCCCCAGGTAAAAACCTTTACCTTGGACGCTCTCAGTGTCGGCTTTACTTCCATTCTCTCGTACTCTGATACACACATGACGTTGCATGTTGCACCACTGTCCAGTACAAAGTCTGCTTCATGCGCTCCTACTCTTATCTTTGCATAGTCCGTCTTTCCTCGGGAGCTTCTGTCTGCTGGCTGTGTTGTTTCTCCTGCTTCGTCTTCCTCGCTCCGCTCTGTGTGCACCTCCGACATGTGGTATAGTCTTTCCACTTTCTCTTCTTCCTCTTCTTCGCCCGACCCTTGTGATAAACTTCTCCTTTCTTTGTCGACATACCTGACGTATCTTGTTGTCGACTCCTGTTGTCTTCCTGTTCTTCCCCTGTCGTCTCTGAATTGTGCACCTTGGCACATACTGGCGTAGTGATTTCTTCCACCACATCTTCTGCGCATCTGACCAAACGCTGGGCATGTGCCTCTGTGTGGAAATTCCATTCCGCACTTGTAGCATGTTCCTTCAGGTTGTCTCCTCTCTTTCTGTTCCCTCCAGTCATTCTTCCATCGGCCTGTGCGATATCTGTTTGTCGTAAAGTGTGCGTTTTCGATTTCAACGCTCTTCCCTCTTTCCATTTCCTTGGCATGTTCCGTTGCTCTCGCCTCTGCTCTCGCTAGTGACAGGATGTTCTCCAATGAGGTCGGTTCCTTGAGTATTCTCGCCCTGAATCCTGTGTCGCGACAGCCTTCTATGATCCTTAGCCTTATTGCTTGCTCGTTATCGAATTTGTCGAACTCACAATGTGTCACCAATTTTCTCAGCCTTGTCGCGAAGTCATCTAGTGTTTTGCCGACTTGTTGACACGCAGTGGTAAATGTATATCGTTCGAAGTCAATGTTTCGTTGTGGGTCGAATTTGGCTGTTAGGCATTTCTTTAGTTGTTCATATGTTTTTGTTTCTTCGGTAGGCAGTGTCACCAGAAGTTCTTCGACGTCATCCCCTGCTAAGTTCAGCAGTAACCCTAGTTTCTTTGCGTCTGCTACATCTGTATCTTCTACATATCTTTCAAACCGTCTGATCCACTTCTCCCACCTTATTCCTGTTTGTGGCTCCGATAAGTTGAACGGTGGTGGACTCCTGTATTGTGCGCTGGGCTTTGGATCTGCCATTCTTGCCTTCTTCCCTTTATCTGCTCTTTCTTCTTTTGTTCACCTTTTTCTTTTTCTTCTTTTTTTTTGTCTCTTTTATTTCCCTTTTTCTTCTTCTTCTTCTTTTGTTTTACTTTATTTTAACCTTTTCTACTTTCTTTTCTCTTGTGTCCCTTTTATTTCCCTTTTTCTTCTTCTTCTTCTTTTGTTTTACTTTATTTTAACCTTTTCTACTTTCTTTTCTCTTGTGTCCCTTTTATTTCCTTTTTTCTTCTTCTTCTTCTATTATTCTGCTTTGTTTTAGCCTTTTCTAGGCTTTCCTTGTCCTTTTCTTATGTTTTTCTGCTTCTTTTCTTCTTTGCCTGACTCTGAAATGGCCGCTCTGTTGATTCCTATGGCCCTTCTTTCTATTGTCCTTTTTTCAAAATGGCCGCTGCTCTTCTCGCGAGATTTCGCGATCGAAATCTCGCTTGCCTGACTCAAAGATGGCCGCTTCCCCGATCTCGCCTCTGATTGGCCCAGCCGCCTGATCCCAAAATTGCCGCCGAGACTCTCGCGAGAGCTCGCGTCGCTATTTCGAGATCGCGCCCGTTCCTTTGCGCTTACCGCAGTTTGCCGGTGATTCCTCAGAGGCGGTCGGGTGGGCTCCGATGTCGCTTCTTTTCTCTCTTCTTTTCCTGCACATCCAGGGTGGGCACCTCGTTCTTCCTGATGGCGTAGTCTTTTCTCGTCGAGATGCACGTCGGCTCGTCTCTCACCTTTCGTCGCCAGTTGTCGTGTCCACGCAGTGGGCACCATGCAGTACAATCACACGCAGGACACAGGTCGGTGCATTCACAGTTCTTTATTCCTATTCTCTGTGCAGCTGGTTACACACACGTCCGTCCCCGTGTTCATCCTGGTCAATCTGTCCTCTTCCTGTCCCCTGACCGGATGTGGTGTCCGGTGACCTGGTCACCTCCCTCATGGCCCACAGGGTCCTAGTGTCCTCGGTCCCTACTTGTCAGGTCACTACAGGAGGGAGAACAGAAAAAAGATGGAAGTCAAAACGAGGAGTAGAGGAAGACTCGGGCTCAGACTGAGGACCAGAGAGCGAAAGAAAGAGGAATTTGGGGAAACGGAGAGGGGGAACAAGTCCGTGATGAATGTGTTGTAAAATACACCATCTTTCTCTTTTTTTAATTCAGCGATAAACTCTCACAACCCCACTTTGCAGTGGTATTACTCACATGCTGAACGCTTGCTTTGCACAGTATGGGAATTGGTATCACATGACCGGTCTGCTTTTGGTTCCTAGTCCGGACCCGTTACAGAAATGACGTCCCTATTTCTACTTTGGGGAGTGTATCACATCCATTACGTCTTCTTTAACCAGTGTACCACACGACCATTCCCTCCTTAACCACTGTACCACGTTCCATTACTTCTTCTTTAACCAGTTTACCACACGACCATTCCCTCCTTAACCACTGTATCACGTTCCATTACTTCTTCTTTAACCAGTGTACCACACGACCATTCCCTCCTTAACCACTGTACCACGTTCCATTACTTCTTCTTTAACCTTTACCACACGACCATTCCCTCCTTAACCACTGTATCACGTTCCATTACTTCTTCTTTAACCAGTGTACCACACGACCATACCCTCCTTAACCACTGTATCACGTTCCATTACTTCTTCTTTAACCAGTGTACCACACGACCATTCCCTCCTTAACCACTGTATCACGTTCCATTACTTCTTCTTTAACCAGTGTACCACACGACCATTCCCTCCTTAACCACTGTACCACGTTCCATTACTTCTTCTTTAACCAGTGTACTGCACTCCACTATCTCCTCTTTGAATAGAGTCCTATTTGAAGAGGGCAGTGTTTTCATTATTCCTGGTTTGCTACTGTGTCCTGTTTCTTTTTTGCCACTGCTTGTGTTTTGACGGGTGTAATCCATGCACCTCGTGTACCAAGCCCTACTATGTCTGACCTGGTCTGTGTAGCCCTTCTACTAGTTCCATGTGTTCCACTAATTCTCCTTTGGCTAATGTTGGAGTGTATCAGCGCTTTACTAAAGAACTCTCTGCTGCCTTCATTCGCTGTGTCTTTGTCTTCTGATTGTTTTAGGGCCATAATCATCCGAAATGGAGAAATCATTCCAATGTCATCAGAGTTCACACCGGAGACTGAGCGCCAGAGGCTCCAGTTCTTGGTAAGAAAATAATTATCTATCCAAGCTCGCTTCTGAGCCAGTCAAAGATTTTTTTCATAATATACTTCACTTGCAATTTGTGTCTGAATCCAAAATGTAAACATTAAGGTGCATGAAACCTGGTATGTGGTATTTTTGTTCTCATGTTGGTGCTTGCGTTTCTTTCCCTAACCACTCGATGAAAATCCAAAAATGCCAGCTTTGTTCATTGTTTTCTGTCGGTTGTCTTTACACTTATTTCATTGATATCTTGTCTTCATCATACAACCAAATGACCAAGCATCAAATGATGACATTAGCACAGTAAATGTGAGAAGCAGAATCTTGACAAGTTTCTTAATCTGTTCACTGAGAAATTACCTTCACAATCTTGAAAATTGCTCCCAATCTTGAAAATTGCCTTCACAATCTTGAAAATTGCCTTCACAATCTTGAAAATTGCCATCACAATCTTGAAAATAGCCTTCGCAATCTTGAAAATTGCATTTACAATCTTGAGTCTCAAGTACATTCGAAAGGTGATCCACAAGGGCAGGTATACATTGTGATTCTTATTGAAACTGGAAACACAGCTGCTGCACCAGGAGCAGCACATATTTCTTTTTAGGTCTCGCCTAGACGAAAGCAAAAAGCAAAGCTTTTTGCTGTCTAGGGCGAGACAACTTATGTAGTCACTTCTGTGGGAATGTGTACAGCAAAGTGTTACGAGCTTCTCCTGGCGGAGATTTTATCTCGTGGGCGCGCACGTCGCCGTGGCTCATATTTCCATGCGCACACAGGCAGCCCCCACACCCCTGCACACAGATTACACAGGCACACGCTGCAGCCCCCTCACCAGACACACACCTACAGACACGCACGCATACACACGCCGCTGCCCCCTACCTTCCCCCCCTGCACAGACACACACCCCCGCCCCATGCATCGTGAGATCTGCCATACCTTCAGGGGAAGGAGCGAGAGTGGCAGCAAAACCGGCAGCTTCCCCCAGACCGGGGGCGCATCCCCGCCAGCCTCCGCCAACATCGCTGAGGGCTGCGGTTGCAGGCCCCCGGCGTAAGAAACAGGCCCCGCACACTGGGAATCGCAAAAGGGGACGAGATCCATGGCGCTCGACGCGGCACAGGGAGGCGGTGCGCGCCACGCCTCCGTCGCTGGCTGGAACGTGTGCGTGTGCTCCGCAGCCTCTCGTGAGCACGCCTCCTTCTGGTTGTGGGTTCAGTGTTCGATGCAACGGAACAGGCTTGCCGATAACATCTGCGGTCTGCAAGGTGATCGGCTTGTATTTATTTATTTCCCCCTCCACTTTTTACATTACTTTAAAACGCGGCGCACGCTTTATTTATTTATTTCCCGCTCCACTTTTCTCGTGAAGCCCAACGCTCCATTCCTCTCCCTTCTCAACATACTATGTTACTGGCCAGACACGTGCAGTAACAGAGTATGTTGAGAAGGGAGAGGAATGGAGCGTTGGGCTTCACGAGAAAAGTAAAGCAGGAAATAAATAAATAAAGTGAGCGGGATGCCTAAAGCGTGCGCCGCGCATTTGCAATGCAATAGGTCTCTCATTTATGCGAGTCTGAGCTATTGACATTGCAAAGGACAATGCATTTTATTTACATTTTAAAAAATAAAAGGCATTGTCATTTGCAATGTCAATAGCTCAAACTCGTTTTTTTCGTTTTTGAGACGCGCTTGTTTGCTCTATGCTGTGGTCTGGTTCCTTCGCGGCAGAGGTGAGGTTTCATTCCTTTGTGTCCAGGAGCACACATGGTAAACGGTGGGGGCCGTCGCCTGGTCTTTGGAGACAGCCATTTAGCATACCCTGTACAGCTCACTGCGCCCATCAATAATTCACACCCACTCCTGCTGAAGCAGTCTGTTGTGTTCAAGAGGAGAAGGAGGCGAGCAGGGACATGGCTGAGGTGCGAGGCACTGAATGGAGAACGCAGGGTCTGCCCAAGGCCACACATGACAAAAGGAAGAGGGATGAGCTTGCGCCGTTCGCCATAGTCCACACTTCTATCTTAACGTCACAGCTCCTGCACACCCCACAAGAATCTCCCCCCCCCCTCCACCCATAGCCAGCAGCACCCTTACACCATCACAGAGTGCAGCGCGCAGCACCCTCTCCCACAGCCGGCGCCCTACAGCACCCGCCACTGTCACCGCCCCTCCACACCCCACAGCAACACCCTCATCACCCGCCACTCTTACCACACCCCGCAGCAAGTCCCCCTTCACTGGCAGCACTCTCACACAGTCACCCGAGTGTAGCGCCCAACACCATAGCGCTGGGATCCCCGTGCCCTCTGGGCATGCCTTACATGCTGGCACCCTGTTGTGTTCAAGAGGAGGAGGAGGCGAGCAGGGACATGGCTGAGGTGCGAGGCACTGAATGGAGAACGCAGGGTCTGCCCAAGGTCACACATGAAAAAAGGAAGAGGGATGAGCTTGCGGCGTTCGCCATAGTCCACACTTCTATCTTAACGTCACAGCTCCTGCACACCCCACAAGAATCTCCCCCCCCACCCCCATAGCCAGCAGCACCTTTACACCATCACCATCACCTGTACCCTCCCCGCTCCCGCCTCCCAGCTGCTCCGCCCACCCGCGCACTTGGCCTTATATGACGACCGTGCGACGCAGGTGAGTGTGACCCACTTGTGGGACACCCCCGCGCCGCACGGCCACCAGCTGCTGCGTGTGCCCCATTGCCTTGCCACTGCCTCGCTGCCTGCCTCGCTTCCGCTGACCACGCCCCCCTCCTCCGAGCGGCGTGGTCCGTGCTCGCCTGCCTTAACTGTTGTTATTTTTGTTTTGTTTTTCTCTCCATTTGTGCCTGTTTTCCTGTAATTTTGTGCCCGTGTTAGCGTTTTCCTTCCTGTGTGCCCGCCAACCTCGCCGCCCTCCGCTCTCCCTCCCCGCTTCCCGCCACCGCCGCTTACCCCGCCCCTTTTTCTCTTCTGTACCCTCCCCGCTCCCGCCTCCCAGCTGCTCCGCCCACCCGCGCACTTCGCCTTATATGGCGACCGTGCGAACGCGCAGCGTTGACGCGCAGCGGGCGCGCCGATTGTGCGCCGAAGGCGCGCCAAAGGTAAGCCCGTCTGCGCCCGTCCGCGCCTGGCCCGCGCCCAGTGCCAGGACCCCTGGCCCCCACCGACGGAAGCCGCCCCGACGAACCTACAACGCCGCCGCTCTCTTCGCACTCAACACCGGCCGCACCCCAGGATGCCACCGAGCCGCCCCGAAGCACACCCACGGACCCTTCAGCTGCCACGCCTGCAAGTTCACCTGCATCCGGACCGACCCTGCACCAGCACCCGCCAAGCCGAACACCAGCAACAACCACCTCAAGTGCATCCTGCTCAACACCCGCTCCATCCACAGACACGCCATCGAACTCTGGAACCTCCTCGACACCACAGCCCCTGACGTCGCCTTCCTCACAGAGACCTGGATGAACGCCTCCTCCACGCCCGACATCGCCATCGCCATCCCAGAAGGCTACAAGATCACACGGAGGGACCGCACCGCCAACCAGACGGGAGGAGGCATCGCCATCATCCACAGAAACACCATCCGCATCACGACCAACACCGACGACACCCTAACCATCACACATCATTTGAGCTTTACGTTCACTCACAAACGCTGCTTACACATTCACACACAATCTCACATGCACCCACTGTCTCTCACATAAACACACTCTCGCATACACGCATGCACACAACATACATTTAAAAGCATGTTTTACTCAACTCAGCTGCCAGGGAGGGTTACATTCCAGCTAATTGTACTCCAGTTTTTAATACACTAATAGTGAATAATATATAGTTATTCACTGTTGGTGTAATAAAAAAAAGACAAAAGACAAAAAAACAAGGAGCGTGAAGCTCTCTAGGCCATTGATCCTGCAAAATTTGCTAACTGTCATATTCAGATTCCTCCTTAATTTTTCAACTGCTTTATTCGACTCTGCGCCTTGCCAAGCCAGTCTGGTTATCAACTCGGACCATATGATGGAGGTGCCACTGAAAAGCTTGGTTGCCTCCGTTAGGCCTGTCTAGATTGCATGGAGGTGGTCCTTCCTCCCTAGTTGCGCGAGGTCATTTTCCCCCAGATGAATCACCAAGATGTCGGGGTGCCATGCGGACGCCGCCTGCAATTCACGTAGGGTTGCTGCAAGCTGTTTCCATCTCATTCCCAGACAGCCCCACCACCAGACGCACATGTCGACAGGCCTGCTCTACTGCTTATGACCTCCTGTAGGAAAGTAGGATCTGCTTCTTTTGTTTACCCCCACTTTTTGCTTGATGTGATAATGTTTTTGACAAGTCTGACTGGGATCCTGCTAATCAGGACCACAGTCTATCTGCTTTCTACCTAAACTGTTATGTTATGTACTTAGGTAAACTCCAAATTGGATACTGAGGCACCCTTGTCAGTCCCTAGTATATGATACCCATGTACACAGGGCATAGGTACCCCAGAGATCTCCCATGGGCTGCAGCATGTATTATGCCACCCATGCAAAACGGAACTACAGGCCTGCCATTTCAGCCTGTGTAAGTTGGTGCATGCACCACTTACTAAAGATATAGGTTTACCCCTGCAACACTGCTGACCTGTCTCCTGATCCCGAGCTCCTAAGGACTCCAAAGGGTTCAACAAAACAAGAGGTGGATTTCTATGTCCTTCAAGGCCCAAGCTGCCCTTTAGTTTGAGGCCAGAATCCCTTTTGGGGGTTGCAATATCCGAACCCCTGTGCACTGCGTACCTTTGCTAGTGCAAATGCTTGTTAACAATTCTGCAGCAAGTGAATTGGGCTTCAAGTATCCCCAACCTCTGGCAACTTCTCCTGCAAAGATCTTCAACTACATTGCACTGTTGGCTCTGTGGCTTGTTGTTTTGTAAAGCTGCTTGAGGTCCTCTCGCGACTCCTGTGCCTTCGGCCTGTGGGTCCAATTGAGGGCCATCTTTGTTTTCCTTTGGCTCCCCTGAGTGCTTGGGGCCTGCCCTGACTCCCCCGCTTGTGGTTAGTCTCCTGGACCTTGCTGGTCCGACCTTACACTTTCTTGACCTCCTACATGGGTGGCCTTTGCCAAGGCTTGTTGGTGCTCCGCTGGACACCGACCCCTCAGTACTCGACATCCTTTCTGGGACAGCTCATATCAAGCTTCTGGTCATCCTCCGCATTGCCTAGTCCCTGCAGCTGCAGAGTCAAGATCACCATCAACTATCCTGAAGCACCCGACATAGGTGGGCATTTGTCTAGGTTTGGTTTCCGAGCCAACCACAGCACCGAGACTGCCCTGATCGCAGCCACCGATGACATCAGATCCCTGCTCGACAACGGGAAACAGCGGCCCTCATCCTCCTGGACCTGTCCGCACCGTTCAACACTGTCTGCCACCGCACCCTAGTACAGCGCCTCAGCAACATCAGAATCCAAGAGAAGGCACTGGAGTGGATCATCTCGTTCCTCGCCGGAAGATCCCAGAGAGTCCGCCTCCCCCCGTTCAGATCCGAGGCCACCAAAGTCATCTGCGGCGTACCTAAAGGATCATCACTCAGCCCAACCCTCTTCAACGTCTTCATGAGCCCTCTCGCAACCATCGCACGCCTGAAGAACTGGGGCTTTAGAACCCAGCGGCGCCAGGGGCTCACCTGTCTTAGAATACAGAGACACGGGATACTTGTGAGTGGCGTCAAAGATCAAATTTATTGGCTGCAGCCAGTAACAGAAGTCCTAGAAATCATCACGGTATGAGTTCTCAGGAGACTGCTCAATTTTACAAAGCAAGTCATCCCTTTTTATGCCAAAAATCACATTCCAGACAAATACCTAACATTTACAAACTGTCCAATCAAATGCATCCACACCAGAAGTATCGCATGACGGTAAAACCCACTTTTCAGTTGCCCAGCCCATGATCAATCATCGGTCAAACCCAACATTCTTCTTTAGACAGATCGAACGAACCCATAATAAAAAAGACCACAACCCAATCATAAATAGACCATAAAGAAAGGAGCAGAAACAGGTGAGAGTAGGATAAGGCATATTTGTGTGCAGTAAAACTTTATGATGTCCTGTGCTCTGATCCTTAATTTTGATCAGCTAAAGGGCAGGAACGGGTTTAACAAGGTCAGCTTCAGGCTACAGGGTCAGTTCACTCCGGTCAAACAGGAGTCAGCACGAACTCGAGCTAAGGTGTACATGTCCTTAAAAGACTAGTTCAGCCACAGTCATCAGCCTATGTGAGGGCAACCACAAAATGGCTGCCATACACAAAATGGAACCCAAGGGTTCAGAACGAAATCCCTAAATACGTAGTGAATCCATCGGTCTAACATGATGAAAACACTCATACTTGCCGCACTAACTAGTTACGGTTCGCTAATATCAAATTCGTAACGAAACCATGACCTTTATGAAACCGTTTCAGAATTCACGGAACCTCAGACCCTCCTTTTGCCCTTACATAGGCAATAACCTAAACTCACGTAAATCTGAGTCTAGGTCTATATTCATCAGATCATCAAGATGTTGCTGGAGCATAATCCTATTACTTAGTACCTCTCTTGGGGCAGGCCTCTTTGCACAAGTAGTAGCACAGAGGCCACATATAGCAGGAGCGCACTGCACACAAAGACAGAACAGGAAAAGAATCGCTAAAGCCATCCCAATGATCATCAGAATCTTCCATCCCCAAGTGGATAACAATCCCCAAAACCATCCCATCAACGACCAATCTCCTTTGTCCATGTGTACAGACTCGGAGATCTTATATAGCTTGGAAATGGCCTGGTACACTGTAGGAGCATTGTCTGGAATGAAAATGCAGCAGCTCGATTGAATCAATTTACATACCCCTCCTCTGTCTGCAAGTATGACGTCTAACGCAACTCGATTCTGCAACGTCATAAGACGATCCGATTGGAGCTCAGCAGTCAAATTACTAAGGGCACCGGCAGTCTCAACTATGGTGAACTCAACTACTCTCGTCAATTGCCGTATGTTCCTACTATTAACCATAGGTCCCCAAAACGGCAGGAAACACTTAAGAAAATCTCCCAATTCTTGTTCTGAAGTATCTTCCTTACTGAAGACACCTCTAACTACTCTAGTTCTGTGGTAATCTGCCGCTGCAGTATACGTAGGGGGCAACAGATACGAAACATAACATGTTCCCGAAAAATCAGGGGGCAACCATGTATATGCTCTATCATAGCACACAAAATACATACCCTTAGCTGCTAAAAGCGGTGGGGAAGTCTGGGACGCAAAAACATACGTCTCAGTACAAACACTCTTCCCTAACTGAGCTGTCGGATTCTTGCCATTACCTTGCAGACAAAAATGACCACGATGGGGCACGATCCAAATCGGGGATGATTTTTCCCTTCGCTGCTTTTCACTCAGACTAACACCATATCCAGTCACGTTCCAACCAATATAAGCTAGTGTCTCATCTTTAGGGATAGTCTCATAGGAATCGATTCCTCTAATCATATCTACTATTCCTTTCACTAGAGCACTATTACTTGGATTATCTTTCATAGAACGCAGGGGGTAAACTTCATGGGCATAAATAAACATCGTCCTATATGCCCATACAGATCCATTTTAGCTGAATGGCAGAACCAGGTAAGGAATACCTTTATCCGTGGTATGAGGCATAAGACCACACACCCAGCAATTAGTGGTGTTCACTACTAACTGATGCTGATGCAGAAGCTGCACAAAGGAATTATTAACGAATTCCAATCTTCTGATAGATTCATGTTCAGGCAAAGGATGAAAAGAATGTGAAGAAGTAGTAGTAGGAAAAGACATAGGTTGTATGGTGGGTGCAAAAGTCACTTGGAAAGAAAAAACAAGATATCCCACTAAAAACATCGTTATGCTAAGTAACATTAAAAGACATGTTATCAAAAAACATTTGCTACTCATTAGTCTACACAGTCTCGTCTTAAAGTTCATTTCTACAACAGCTCTCTCGATCTCAAAAAACTCCATCCTCTAACCGTGCTGTTCGCGGCAGGTGGTTCTCTTTGGCTCAGAGGTACGTCTGTAAGTCCAGGGAACGCCCTAGAACAAACCAGAACCGTCGACCTTATGTCTACATGGCTGTATACTCCAAGGCTTCATACCGCGACCCTACAGCTGAACCCGGATGGCGGTTCAAAAAAGAAAAATCAATCAAAACAGCTTTTCGGATGAGAGAGCGTTTTTTTTCTCAAAAGCAAAAAGGAATTAATTGTTTATTAGTCCATCGGCTCTCGGTCGTAGATTATAGCAGCCTTTACCAGGCACTGTCTGATCTCGGAACAACAACTCAGGCTCAGTAGTGTCCAATCGTGCAGGTGGAGACACAGCTTCTTGCAAAATATCGTTATCCTCGCGCTCAGAACTTGTCCCAACCAAACGTGCGTCACTGAATGGAACTTAACGTGGCACTGTTTCAGTCTCTGAATCACCAACACCCTCCTGGACCCACTGGTCGTACGGCAGAGGCAATGATACCCTCTTACAATGTACGCCGTGGATCCAGTTCTTCTTGCCCTGAACTCTCACTGCGGTACGCGTCGATAAAAGGACTTGAAATGGTCCAATCCAGCGGGGCTGATCATTCTTTGTCCGCTGAAAGTTGCGCACCAACACCCAGGAACCAGGGTCAATGGCGTGTCCTGAATCTTCAGATGCTTGAGGAAGTGTATCGTAAACCTGTTGGTGTAAGACACGCAATTTAGCCGTCAAATCATACAAGTAGTCAACCACCACGGGATGTTCAATCTCGCTAAACTTTGTTGGCCTCGGCACTCCCTATACATTTGCCGGGCGGCCAAACACGATCTCATAGGGACTAAGACCAATTCGGGAATGCACTGTAGTCCTTGTTGACAAAAGTGCCAACGGCAAAGCATCGGGCCATTGAAGACCAGAGCTCACCTGAATCTTGGCTAGTTTCAGCTTCAGAGTGCCATTATAGCACTCGACTAGGCCAGCTGATTGGGGGTGATTTGCAGCATGGAATTTTTGTCTAATGCCCAAACCTTCACACACTCTCTTCATGACTTGACCCACAAATTCACTTCCATTATCACTCCATACCATCCTTGGCAATCCGAATCTGGGGAAAAATTCCTTGAGTAGGGCTTTAGCTGTGGACAAGGCAGTATTTACTTTCAGGGGGTATGCCTCTACCCATCTCGAAAAGGCACAAACAACAACAAGGACGTATTTTAGTTTATTACACCTTTCCATGTGTAGGAAATCCAATTGTAGCACCTCGAACGGATACGTCGGAGGCGCAAAGTGACCAGCTGGAGTTGGAGTTCCCTTGCCAGGATTATACATCAGACAAACCATGCAGTTCTTGACCAGATTCTCCGCACACTTAGGAATTCCAGTATTCTGCCATACTGGAGCCAACTACTTACAAATCCCTTTCGCACTAATGTGAGCCATTCCATGCGCCATCGTAACTACTGCAAGCACATACGCATCAGGTAACAACCATCGCTGATGTTCTGACAGCTCAGTCCAACAACCAGTCGAATCCAATTTGCCCTTACTCTCTCTCCACTCAATTCTTTCTCCGTAGCTTCAGCCTGAATTGACTTAACACTCTCTATCGTATCTTCACACATTCCTCTATCCAGACCCCATCTTGCTGGACCCGCAACATACATTCGACTCGTCACATCTTTCGCCGCTTCTTTCGCAACTTCATCCGCAAACGCATTACCACGAGAAAGATCATCGGTAACCTTCTTATCTGCACTGCATTTCACGATCGCAACTTGCATCGGCAACGTAAGTGACTCGAGAAGCTCATTCACCAACTGACCATGCTGAATCTTCGTACCATGCGAAGTAAGAAATCCACGTTCTTTCCACAAACGCCCAAAACTATGAGCAACACCAAACGCATACTGGCTATCGGTATACACAGTCACTCTCTTTCCTTTCGACAACACACACGCTCTCATCAGTACAATCAACTCTGCTGCTTGGGCTGAATTTTGTGGGATACGTGCAGCTTCAACAATCGTACACAATGTCGTCACGGCATATGCTGCAGTCGTATCACCATTCGGGAGCTTGTAGCATGACCCATCAACCCATAGCGTACCATCAGGAACCGAAAGAGGAGTATCTTTTAAATCGATTCTCCCCTTTGTTTCCTCCTCCGTCCTAAGAAAACAATCATGCTGTTCCTGACCATCTGTGTCCACAGAAATCGGCAGCAATGTTGCTGGATTCAATACATTACACCGCTTGATATGCACATGACTAGCCAAAAGCGTCAACTCATAACCCGACAACCTCGCACTAGTAAGGTGCTGAGTCTTGGTTCTATTTAACAGAGTATCCACTGCATGTGGAACCATCATGACCAATGTATTATCCATCACCAATCCAGCAGACTGTCGGATGGAAACAGCCGCTGCCGCTGTAGCTCTCAAACAGCTTGGCAACGCTCTAGCTACCGGATCTAAAGTTGACGAGAAATACGCACATGGACGCTGCTTATCACCAAACTGTTGAGTCAAAACTGACAATGCACAACCCTCTCTCTCATGGACATAGAATGTAAAAGGCTTACTGTAGTCAGGAGTACCCAACACTGGAGCAGAACACAACGCATCACGCAATTCAGAAAAACTTTTCTGTAAATCGTCGGACCAAGGAAGAGGGTTCGGTATATCCTTACAAGTCAATGCCAATAGAGGTTTTGCCAATAAAGAAAAGTTCGGAATCCACTGTCAACAATACGACGTGATACCCAAGAAAGCACGCACTTCTCTCTGTGTACTTGGCACAGTCATTCGAGCAATCGCTTGAATTCGTTCTGGGGTCAACCTTCTTCCCTCCTTCGACAAGAGATGACCTAAGTAGGTCACTTCTTGGCGACAATACTGCAACTTAGAAGGTGACACTTTATGATGCAAGTCCGACAAATGTCGCAACAAAGAAATAGTAGCTTCTTTACAAGTTTCCTCATCATCAGCAGCCACTAATAAATCGTCAACATACTGAATAAGAGCAGTACCAGCGGGCAACGCAAGAGTATCAAGCTGAGTCTTCAAAGCCTGGCTATAAATAGAAGGACTTTCGCAATAGCCTTGGGGAGCTCTCTTAAACCGGAAGCTTCGGCCTCCTAAAGAGAAGCCAAAAATATCTCTACTTTCCTTGGCAATTGGAATGCTGAAGAAAGCATTCTTCAGATCTATAGCCGAAAACCAGACAGCTGAAGCAGGAATCAAAGTCAACAAAGCAGTAATGTCCGGAACAACAGGAAACTGTGGCACAACAATCTTATTAACTTCTCGAAGGTCGATCACAAACCTATAAACAGGTGGCTGAGAAGAGTCAGTGCGCTTCAGGACAGGCAAAACGGGACTGTTAAACACATTACCTCTCGTTTCTTCAATCACACCTTTCTCAATCAAATCATAGATTATCGCTAAAAGCGCTCTTTCACCATCGCTAGAAATCCGATATTGGGGAATACGCGGCAATTTAACATTCGCTTTAAGCGTTACAACATAAGGTGGAATCTCCAAAAGACCCACATCATTAGGACCAGTAGCCCAAAGAGTATCAGGGAGAGAACGCAATTCCGGTGGAAGCCGATCTTTAGACAAATACATCGGAGAGATCACTTTCTTACCCAATGTAAGCTGTACTCCCGCAGGAGAACAACGTAATGTTGCATGCAACCTTTTCAACAAATCCAAACCCAACAAATTCTCACCACAACCTGTCGTTAAAATGAGAGGTGCTTCCAACTCACAAGGCCTTATAGAAAGAAACAAGGGGCTAGAAACTGGGTTACGAACTGGGGCACCAGAGAATCCTACCGAGACATTCATTAAGCCAGACAAAGGTGCGCCAGGAAGTTTAGAGTGCATGATAGAACTCTTCGCTGCACCAGTATCCAAAATAAAAGGCTCTACCACACTCGATGTGGCTACTGCAACATAAGGCCCACTCTGATCTACTGGAACCAAAACTACTCCCTCTCTTTGTCCATGGCTGTCCTAGCAATCATTATAGTCAGCATTCTCACTCTCAACATAATAGTCATCAGCATAGTACTGAGTCGACTGACCAGACGCAACTTCCTGTTGATCAAAACAATTCATAGAATTTTGTGGGGGAAAGGAACGTTCGTTCTGAGGAAACGCACCACGTCCTCTACCCCTAGACACTTGCTGGAAACCACCACGGCCTCTCGGGGCCGGTAGACCACTCGCACGCTGAAGTAAAACAGGACACTCATTTTTATAATGACCTTCCTCCCTACAATACGCACACTGATTCAAGCCCAAAGGTGGTCTTGGAGGAAAATACCCAGCTTTCTGTTGCGGTCTCTGAAACGGTGGAGGTTGCTGAAATTGTGGGCGTTTCTGTTACTCTTTCTGATTGGAGCGAGGCGGATACGCCTGCTGCAAAAGAACCTTTGTCTTTAAGTCTTTTGTCTTTTTCTCTAATCTCTCTTTTTCGTCCTTATCCCTATTCTCATAGTACTGTGCAGTCGCCAATATCTGGGCCGACGAGGAAACAGCCCAAGAACTCTCAGAATCTTTCAACTTATTACATAGTTCAGGAAGTAAATTAAAGACAAACTTATCTACGAACAATCTTTGTCCACCTTCCGTACTCATATCCTGACCACTATGATCTATAAATGTCTCTTCAAACCTAGTGAAGAAATCAGATACACTTTCGTCCTTCTTCTGCTTACATGCTGCTAACTTGTCCCAATTTACTCGTAACGCTGGCATCATCGTTTTCATAAGATTTATAATTCTGCCGGGTAGATTCGCCACTAAAGGCTCAGGCTTAGCTCCACCAACCTGTCTACCATCTGCAGCAGCGATATTCACCCATGAATCACCTAACTCAATCGCATGATCCTCATGACGAATTTTTGCCCACAGAGGTTGAGGTACCACGTTACCCAACAGCATATCTATATTGGCTAAATTCATGATGCATGCGTCAACTGTCTGGGACAACTCCTTGTAATAACCAGCCGGATTTTTACGGGGATCAGGTAAAGACTGCTTAAGGGCCAAAACTTCTACTCTCTTCCATGGCACATGTACCCATACTCTCTGAAAATGTGCTGGTATAGCTAGGGGAACATTATTCGCACCAGCAGCTACCGCATCGCGCCATACTGGAGGAACTTCTCTCATCGGATACTGTCTCACTTTCCTCCTAATTGCGGAATCAGGCTCAAACAGTCCCTGAGAAGAGAAATCGCTCCTTAACGCAAGTACCATCGCAACTGCATTCTCAATTCCGGGACCCACTATCGTCCCTTTCGCAAACTCAGACTGGACATTTAGCAATTCTACAGGGACTGAACCCAAATCATTATCTTCCCATTTCTCACGAAGGAAAGTACACATAACTTCAAAAACATACCTTTGCTTGGGTGCTTCCCACTGCTGGAAAACATCCATAACTGACTCTAAGTTATACCTCGAAACATTCGAAACCCATCTGCGAGCCAAGAGATCTAACACTGCCCGTTCTTCGGGACCAGGTAGCTGACTACGCATTTGTTTACGTGCAGAAACAGGGGTCATACTCAATGACCCAAAGAAAGGAGACAAAAGACCAGTAACAGCATCAGTCATTCGTTGTCGAGCAGAAGGAGAAGCTGTCATAAGGACAGGAGACAAAGTATTTAGAGGTGATAGAAGCGTAGGGTTAGTAGCAAGAGAAGTTGAAGGTACAGGAGAATAAGGCAAAGTAGTTCCAGACAAAACCGATAGCAAAGTCGGTGGACCCAGAGGAGGCTGCGCCGTAGGAGGAAGAACCAGCTGAGGAGGAGCCGGTGGCTGAACAGCAACAAGAGGTTGTGCAACTGGAGGTTGCGGAGGTGCCGTAGCACTCTGTGCATAAGGGGGTGGTAATCTCAACAAATGTGACATCAAAGGATCCTTCTCAGGGTCCTTCGTTGCATTCTCAAGAAGAGATGGCAAAGCTGGATAACATTTATCAATAGCCATATTATGTTGCCTATCTGACTCCTCAATTGCTTTATCTTCTTCGTTTTCTTTAAACTGCCTGGCAGCTTGCATTATCAACAACCCCTTTTCTCTCTTATCCCTTTTAGCTTGTTTTATTTCTCGTTGTCTGGCTTCTTTACGCCAAAGGTGAAAGGAGTCAAACATTGCCGGCCGGGCTTTCTTTTTAAACAATTTTGTTTCTAAATTATCTAAAATCTCAGTATTAAAACTACCATATTGGGGCCATCGTAAAACCCCATCTTTTCTAGTGTAACGGACCCACACTTCATTAAACATAATGGGGCCCACGCCATGTTTAGAATAGAGCTCATAAGTCGGAGTTCCAACTGGAGGTATCGGACATGAATCCTCAAATCGGGAATCCCTGTTACAACCACAACAAAATATCCTCCTAATTTTGCTAAGACTAGGCATCTTCGCTCACTAATCTAGCTTCAAACTTCAAGGGATTATCTACAACGATAGTCTCGCAAATATACGAGTCCCTCGGCTTTGGAAATTGCAATACCCAAATCAAAACTAAGGACAAAACAAACTAAGAACCAAAGAACCAAAAACTAAGCACTGGGAGCGACCCACTTATACTTAACTGAGGTATCAGTCACGCCACCAGAAGGCCCTTCTATCGTCTCGCCTTACAAAGCATCACAAATGGGTCCAAGACAGGGCGACAGTCAGGGCAGCGGTCCTTCGTAGCCATCTAGAAAGCGGGAAACCTCGCAGCAAAGACTTTCAGACCACGTTCGACATACCGGGGTCGATGGAGTGGGGGCCCTTCTTCCGGAATTTCCTGACGAAGCTCCTCACGATCTTCAGGCTTGGACCGGTACCGCTTGATGTCGCTCCACGTTGGGCGCCAACTGAAGAACCGGGTTTTAGAACCCAGCGGCGCCAGGGGCATGCCCAAAGTCTTCGGGTTCACCTGTCTTAGAATACAGAGACACTGGATACTTCTGAGTGGCATCAAAGATCAAATTTATTGGCTGCAGCCAGTAACAGAAGTCCTAGAAATCATCACTGTATGAGTTCTCAGGAGACTGCTCAATTTTACAAAGCAAGTCATCCCTTTTTATGCCAAAAATCACATTCCAGACAAATACCTAACATTTACAAACTGTCCAATCACATGTATCCACACCAGAGGTATCGCATGACGGTAAAACCCACTTTTCAGTTGCCCAGCCCATGATCAATCATCGGTCAAACCCAACATTCTTCTTTAGACTGATCGAACGAAGCCATAATAAAAAAGGCCACAGCCCAATCATAAATAGACCATAAAGAAAGGAGCAGAAACAGGTGAGAGTAGGATAAGGCATATTTGTGTGCAGTAAAACTTTATGATGTCCTGTGCTCTGATCCTTAATCTTGATCAGCTAAAGGGCAGGAACTGGTTTAACAAGGTCAGCTTCAGGCAACAGGGTCAGTTCACTCAGGTCAAACAGGAGTCAGCACGAACTCGAGCTAAGGTGTACATGTCCTTAAAAGACTAGTTCAGCTACAGTCATCGGCCTATGTGAGGGCAACCACAAAATGGCTGCCATACACAAAATGGAACCCAAGGGTTCAGAACGAAATCCCTAAATACGTAGTGAATCCATCGGTCTAACATGATGAAAACACTCATACTTGCCGCACTAACTAGTTACGGTTCGCTAATATCAAATTCGTAACGAAACCATGACCTTTATGAAACGGGTTCAGAATTCACGGAACCTCATGCCAACACAACCTCCACATCATCTCCTACGCCGACGACACCCAGCTGATCCTCTCCCTCACCAACGACCCCGCCAGAGCCAGCCTTCACGAAGGGATGAAAGACGTCGCCGAGTGGATGAAGAACAGCCGCCTGAAACTGAACTCAGACAAGACGGAAGTCCTCATCCTGGGATCATCGCCCTCTGCCTGGGACGACTCCTGGTGGCCCCCTGCCCTGGGCACCACTCCCAAGCCAACGGACCACGCACGTAACCTGGGCTTCATCCTGGACTCCTCCCTCTCGATGATCAGACAAGTCAACGCCGTTTCATTATCGTGCTTCAACACCCTGCGCATTCTCCGCAAGATCTTCCGATGGATCCCCACCGAAACCAGGAAGACGGTCTCCCAGACACTCGTCACCAGCCGACTGGACTACGGGAACACCCTCTACGCGGGAACCACAGCCAAACTACAGAAAAGACTCCAGCGCATACAGAACGTCTCCGCACGACTCATCCTGGACATCCCCTGACACAACCACATCTCCGTCCACCTGAGAGACCTGCACTGGCTCCCCGTCAGCAAGAGGATCACTTTCAGACTCCTCACCCATGCACACAAGGCTCTCCACGACCTGGGCCCCAAGTACCTCAACAACCGCCTGACTTTCTACACGCCCACCCGCCAACTACGATCGACCAGCCTCGCCCTCGCCGCCGTACCACACATCCGCAGAGCCACCGCCAGAGGAAGATCCTTCTCCTACCTGGCGGCCAAGACATGGAACTCCCTCCCCATCCACCTACGGATGACCCAGGACCATCTCTCCTTCAGGAAGCAACTCAAGACCTGGCTTTTCGAGCAGTGACGGACCCCTTTCCCCCCAGCGCCTTGAGACCCCTCCGGGTGAGCAGTGCGCTATACAAATTATGTGATTGATTGCTTGATTGATACTGAGCCCCTCGTCACTCCCAAGTGACCCAGGCTCTTTCCCCTCCTCTTTCAGCTACTCTTCTTCAAGAATCCACGTTTTGATTCCCATGAACACATTCTCCCCTTCCAGCAGTGGCACTTTCCTGAAGTCGTCCATTAGGTTCAACAGCGGATTCCGACACCACTTCACACCTATGCACCCGGCTCCCCCGGGATAGGTAACTTGGGTACTGCGGTATCGACGGGTGGGGCTGCTCTCCAACCTTCTGTCTTCCACGGGGTTTCTTCAAGGTCTATGGGGAAGGGTCCCAAATCTTTAAAAATCCAACTGCGACTTGCACATAGACTTGTACAGAGCAGGCGGTCATGTTTGCACACGCACTCCGTGGGGTCCTTATCTACTCACCTTGGGTGGTACCTTGGGGTCCCAGCAATTCTACGTCCTCTCGACATTGTCCTGACTCGAGTCGTGGTTCTTATACCACTTTCTTAGTATATAATTTGGTCTCTGCTGGGGCCCACTGTGTATTAGTGTTATTTACAGTCATTTCTTTGCTTAAGTATTGTGTGCTTTGTGTCTATCTCCGTGTGGGAGATACTGTAACATACTAGATAGTGTGATATAATAAATACATATTTTTTTATATCTACTGTGTGGTTCTCTTTTCATTTAATCTATACTATAAGCTTGCATTCTGGGAAAAGAAGCTGCTCTCCACAGCTACCATTTGGATAGCTTTCTAAGGTTGTCTGAGACCTCTTAAATCACCATAAGGGTTGACTGGACTGGTGCAGGATGCCCACTTTAATTAATGGACATCATATACCAGGCCAGCTTCTTACACATCCGCACAGCCACCAAGTGAGCATTCAAGAGACAACCACCAATATCAGCTGTGGCCGTCTCCCTGCGGAGACAACAATCACATTGTCAAATGACACCGGCCACCGTGGTTCTTTCTCATCTGCCCCCTTTTCATATCCTTATTTTCTTTTACAATAACTGAGGCCGCACATATGTCTTATAAGCATTGGACCGCCACCTGCCCATTGCTTTGATCCTGTCTTCAGACATCCTTTCTTGTGCCGCCGAAGATTTTCTAAATAAATCTATTATTCCTAGTACTACGTGACCCTTTTACAGTATGTATTTACAACTGAAGTATAATCTGTTTTCAAGCATTAACACATTGGACATCTAAGGAAACTTAGGTTCCAGTAGATAAGCGAGTTGCCCAGGGACACAAAATTTGATGAAGCGTGTACGTTGAAATGAGATGTTGGTCTTGCAGTTACCAAGCAGATAACTTAATCACATCACAAGACGATGTATGCTCGCTTTTACAGAACCACTGAGGCCAGAACCCCTGAACACAAAAGAGACTTAAAAAAGGTTGCCCCTGCACTAATTATCTGCCATAAAAAAGAGCATGTAATGGCATTGTCGACAGGGTACCTTCTTTATTGTCCCTGATCTGTTTTACACTAACTCACTAGGAAACAGCATCCCTCCCATACATTTCAACGGTTAGTGGTCTAAGTGCATCTTGTAAAGGTAAGCCTTTTTGGGTTCTTTTTACTAGCCCTGGACTAATAGATGTGTGAAATGTCCTGAGACTCTGAAGCCCCGTCTCCAATCATTGGAAGGTTTAAAAGAGGTCAGTTTGGGTGAGGAAGAGCAACAGAGGCGCCAGCTGCCTTTTGGAATTCATTGGTCAGATTAAATTTTTAATGCAAGACAAAATTGGAAGCGAGTACAAAATGTATTTATTTATGTATGTGTGTGCTGGTTGTACAGCAATAACCCAGTCAAAAAGCATCTGGGCGCTCTTCATGGTCAATGGCAAAGATGCAGTCGCTAGGCTGTGCTCTGTGAGCAGAGAGGGTCTGTTTCTAGGTTCTTTAAAGGGATGAGTCTTTGGGCCTGTCTGAAACTGGAACAGGGTGGGGCAGTCCCAGTGGACACAGGTAGGTTGTTCCTGATCATCAGTGCATAAATGCAGAAGCCTGTTATCTTGTCTTTGTAAATTTACAAAGGAGAAGCCCTCGCTCCGGAAGAAGAGTTAGAGGTACAGAAGGGATGCTTTTGATGCGGTGCCAGATTCTGTTCCGAGCTGTACCAAGTGAAGGCTTGTGGTGACCCTCTTCCAACTGGCACTGTAATTTCAGTCTGGCTTCAGGACCCAGAGATGGCTCAGCATGCTCTGCTGCTTCCACATGCAGGAGACACTGCGAATTCCTTTGCCAGGATAGGGCGGATCGATTCTTTTTCATTTACTTCCTCATCTGATTTGATTACAAAATTTGTAAAGCGCACAAATGCCCAAGGGCGTATTGGCGCTAGGGGTGCCTATGCCTGCCGGAAGTGGGAGAGGAACAGTGCGCTAGAAGAGCCAGGACTATGCTGAGAAGAGCCAGGACTATGCTGAGAAGAGCCAGGTCTTTAAGGTCTTTCGGAAAGATAGCAGTGAAGGGCTGTTTTTATTGTTACTGGTATCTGGTTCCAGGTTTTAGCTGTATGCAGCAAAAAGCCTCTACCCCCCCCCCCTTCTTAGTTGTTTAAATCTGGGAGTCTTGAGTAACTTAGCACTGCTGGACCTAAGAGTCCTTGGCGGATCGTACTGTTTTAGGTTAGTTTTCAGAAAGTGGGAACCTGACCCATGCAAGGCCTTATACGCAACGCATGCTGACTTAAATTGAATTCTTTTCTCTATTGGCAGTCAGTGGAGACTTCTCAATCTGTGGGCCACCGGCTCGAACCTAGGGATGTCCAAAACTAGCCTGGCTGCAGCGTTCTGGAGGCGCTGAAGCTTTAGCAGTAACTGTTTTTGAAGCCCTGCATACAGAGCATTTCCGTAATGAATTTTGGATAGTGCCAGCATAGTTACAAGGGTTTTGCTGGTATCTAATGAGATAAATGGCAGCAGCTTTCTTATTATTTTCAGCGTGTGCCACACGGAGGAGGAGAGTTTATTGATCTGGGCCTTAAATGTTAGTTTGGAGTCAAACATAAACCCCAAATTCCTTACATTGTCCACTGGTGACGGACAGCTGCTCTAGACTGTGAGGCCACCAATTAAGTGACCAAATGCTAGGTTCATCCCCCAGCAGCATGACCTCTGACTTATCTCTGTTTAATTTTAGGCAATTTAATTGCATCCAGCGGCTAACCTGGTCCTTACAGAGCTTAAATCTGTCTGCTGTCTTTTCTGAGTTGTTTGAGATAGCCATCACTATTTGGGTGTAATCAGCATAGCATACGGGGAGAAATCCACAGTTCCTAATAATGTTTGCTAATGGGGCCACATATATATTAAAGAGGGTTGGGCTTAGTGACGAGCCCTGTGGCACCCCCCAGGGGGGTTTAAAGGCTTTTGATGAGAATTCCCCAAGCTGAACCGTGAAGGATCTCTCAACCAGATAAGAGGCCAGCAATGCGACTGCAGATGCATGCAGACCAATTTCCTGTAGCCGGGTCGGGAGTATGCAATGATTGACAGTGTCGAAGGCTGCCGATAGATCCAAAAGGATCAGGGCAGCCTTCCCACCTACGTCCAGTATACTCCTGATCTCCTCCACCGCCATAATCAGAGCAGTTTCAGTCCCATGTTCCTCCCAGAATCCGTATTGTGAAACATCTAATGCCTGGGAGGCCCTAATGAACCCGGAAAGCTGTGTGTTCAAATGCTTTCTAATATTTTGGCCGGGAGGGGAATTCTCGATATAGGTCTATAGTTAGCTGGGACCAACGGGTCTAGGTTGGGCTTTTTCAGGAGTGGCAGAACAGAAGCAGCTTTCCACGCCTTCGGGAAACAGTTTGCCTGTATTATTTTAGCGAAGAGCAGCTGGAGTTGATTGCTGAGTAGCTCTGGGAACAAGTGCAAGACCTTTGGAGGACAAGGGTCCATTGGACCCCCTGACTTAGTTGTCAGTATAAGTTGACATATCTGTTCTGCGGACGGGGCTGAAAACTGAAATTCTATATTAACCGATTCTGAGTGCCTATCTGGGCTAGGCTGTGTATTTCCTGTTGAATGATTGGCGCTGTTAGATGTGGTGATAGATTCGTTAATAAGTTTCACTTTGTCAATGAAGAAGTGCCCCAGCTCGTTACAAAGTCCTAAGCTGCCTTCCATATGTTTAGATGCTGTCTCAGTAAGTCTCTTGACAGTGGCAAACAGTTCCTTACTTGAGTTTTTGGCCTCCTTTATTTTCTTTACGAAATAGGCCGATTTTTCTTCAGCTATAAGTTTCTTATAGGTTGCTAGTGACTTTCAGTATATTTCTTTCTCCTTAACCTCATAGTTGACCCTCCATCTCCTTTCGGCCCGCCTATAAGTCTGTTTTTGTAGTCTTAGCTTCTCTGAAAACCAAGGCTCTGAGATGTTTTTCCTCTTAGAGTTTTTCTTTTTAATGGGTGCGATTGAAAGAACCGCCGCTTTGATCCAATTGGTCCAATGAGCTCACCCACAGTACATTCCGCAGAGGCTCCGAATGCCCAAACGGAGCAGGGTAGAGGACTCCAGAGGCGGTGTCTCTGGGAAACATCCCCAAATATTGCTGCATTCTGGAATAGCATTGAAACGAGCAGAGAAATCTCTGATTTATGTACATCTTGTCAGTTTCTCACCCTGTGGTGGTGAGGGTTCTGTAGTGGAGCGTGTGAGGTACTCAGGGCACGAGTCGGGGGTACACGCGGGTACACAGCACCCACCCACTCTTTTCACAAGGCGTCCACCCTGCCATGAAGTTGGGCCCCACTGAAAAATATGATGAATTTGTCCCGTTGTAATTTGCAGCGCCTGCACATTGTCTGTGTTTGATCTGCAACAACAGGCAGGGAGGGGCTCTCTTATTTTAGACTCCTGCTGGACCCATAACAAAGGCCAACTCTGAGGGGTGATCAGGCCTCCTTTTGTTGGAGTCTCCTGGCTGGCAGCAGTCAGGAGCTTCACACCTAGAAGTAAATGCAGCACAGGGGAAACAAAGGTTAGCACTTCGAACATTCTTAAGAGAGGCAGCTTTTCACTTTGTTCAGGCTCTGTTTAGAATGTCAGATTCTCTGTAAGAATGTCAGATGTGTAGTTATTTCTCAGTATTTACACAAAATAAATAGCATTTATATAGTGCTTACTACCCCTGAGGAGGTGTTGTAATAATTTAAATATTACTATTTTTTCTTGTAAAGCACAATGGGTAGAGGAAGTTTACTCTGGCAAAAGGCAACATTGTTTTATGTGCAGCTTACAAAAGTGTGAATCTTCAGGAGGGTTTCCCTGTATACTGGAAATGTGCTCCAATGAACTCATGAGAGATATGTTAAACATATATGGGAGGGCTTAAGATCTGATGTCACTTCTTATGATGTCACTTCCTCTGATGTCTTGAGGGCAGGGTCATTAGGAGCAGGAGGAGTGGCGAGCTCAAGGCACTGCCAGTGCGCATGTAGGTTTGGCTGGCCCTCTTAGGGGGACCAAACCGACATGCACACTTGGATATCCCCAGGCTATTGCTTGGAAATATCAGTAGGCTCAGGAGCACAGGCTTCCAGTCCCTGCTGGAGTGTGAAACTTGCCCGCTCCGCCCAATCCCTACGGTTCTCTCATATTGTGTAATACCAGCATGAGAGTAGCGTCTGGATTGGCGCAGGAGACTCTGGGAGCCTGTGTGAACATCTTCTGAAGAGGCGGTGAGGTTGCAGACGTCAGCCTTCAGGTCCGTTTTTTTTCCCTCTCCCCCTTGCGCAGCCTCACCAATTTCCCCAGCTAGCAGCCACCACTGATTTTGACTACAAGCTTAAACAAAATAAATCATACAATCTTGTATACACTGTTCCTTAGCCTTTTCATGGTATGTCAAGAACCTTAAGTTTTTGTATGCATCCATAGGGCAATGCAGTACCTGGAGGTGACAAGTGTAATGACACAACACCTAAGCAGTCAAACCCCTTCTCTAACATCAGATGTGAGAATTTTTCCCTTTCTCTGGTACCAACACTCTGGCTAGTCTGCATCTGATTCATGAGATGTTCAAAGAAGGTGTCTGTGAAATTTAAGTAATTTGCATTTGCGTAAGTACTTGAAATCTAAGAAAAAGTATGTGAAATGAGGCGTATTTATGCAAAATGCCAAGCCAGAATTTGGTGATATATATATATATATATATAAATATATATATCAGCACCTCTTAGGAGAAACGGACACTACTCTGGTATGCGCGTTGCAGCAAATCTTTTTATTTCATTTTTAAAGTGAATCCAGAGTGCTCCGATCCGGACGCATTTCGGCGAACTCAGTCGCCTTCCTCACCAGACAACAGTGATAGGAAAACACACACATATATATATATAAATCAGGTCGCCCTTAATCAGAAGGAGAGACGCGTTTCAGCCTGTAGTGTCTGTGTAGCGGTCTAGTTTACCACGCACACGCACCCACACATCCGCAGGCCAGGCGTGGCCTGCGGCGTCCAATAAAAGGGGTGCGCGCGCTCGAGCACGTCACTTCCTACAGTACTGCAGTGTCGGTGTCTCTGTCCTGCTGCGGCGCTGCCAGCCCCTGCGCAAGGCCACCTATCACCCTCAGCCCCTGGTGTCCACCAAAAGGTCAGGGCACAACACTGGCGACGAGCGGAGGGGGCCCAACCCTCGCTCGCACACCCGTGCCACCCCGGAGCAGGTCCGCTCTGTCCCGCGGTGCCTACCGCGCTTCCACGGCTCCCTGCACCTGATCGCGCTGGGGCCTGGTCACCTGTCTGGCCTTTGGTTTAGGGCCTCTCCGCCCCCTGGAACACGGTGTGGAGATCATCTGGGTCGGAGGACCCCCCCTGCATCGAGGGGCATCTAGCGGCATTACCAGGTGCGGCGCCGGCCCGCCTTCCTCGACGACCTGCCATATCCCACGCTTTGCGCGTGAGACGCGGATCGGCCCGACACCCTGCTTTTCCTCACGCATTGCGCGTGAGAGGGCCCTGACTGCCGGGAAAGACTTCCCCAGTGCCTAGGAACGGAGGAATCCAGCGGAGGACGTGCCCGCCATTTTCCTGGGTGCCCCACTGTGGCCGGCTGCTGTGTCGCATTGGGGCCACCGCGCCACGTCCGTGTGCGTCTTTCAGGGTCATCGTTGCCTGGAGAGGAACGCGCCCTGCAGCCTGCTCATCGCGAGGCGCCCTGAGGCCTTCCACCACCGCAAGGTGAGCTGCGCGACGTCGCAGAACCTGCGCAGGGAGGAGAGAGAGGCTCGTTGTTGACACCCTGTGGTACCACCACCATGTCGGAGGAAGGAGCGCCGGTGCCGGTCATCAACATCCCATTCCAGCATGCTGCGGCAGGGGTATTACCACCATTCAGCGAGGCGGCGGACCCGTCTACGGCCTCCCCGAGATGGAAAATATGGCTAGAAAGGTTGGAAAACTACTTTATCGTCACGAGAGAAACAGACAAGGCGGTGAAGCGGTCGCTTCTACTACACTATGCGGGCGATGAAATCTTCAGGCTGTTCAAACACTTGCCCAATACAGGAGATGACTACGACGCAGCGGTCGCCGCTCTGAACGGCCATTTTGACCCCCAACTGAACGTAGACTTCGAGGTCTTTAAACTGGGCCAAGCGCGCCAAAGGGAAGGCGAGACGATGGACCAATTCCATGCCCGGGTCAGGGAGCTGGCCAGCTCCACCGATGAAGACCAACCAAAGGCAATAAGACGACAGATCATCCAGGGATGCCGGGATAAAACGCTGAGAGGGGCGATCCTCCGCAAGCCCGGCATGACGCTAGAAGACATCTTAATCCTTGCTAGATCTCATGAACTTTCGAGTGTCAGGGCCTCTGCCATGGAACAGGCACTACACCAACCACAAGTCAAGGCAGAGGTCATCAAAGTGGAGCGGGCAGATGCTGTACGACCCCAACCACGGGGACCACCGAAAAGGGAATATCGGAGAGACCCACCGCGGGCGCGATGTGGGTATTGTGGACATGAACCTCATGGGGCAAAAGACTGCCCGGCTCAAGGTAAAACCTGCGCGAACTGCGGGATACCAAATCATTTCGCCTCGGTGTGCCGCAAAAGAAACACGTCAAAACCATTTCGGAGGCCACGGGCGCCTACAAAAGCCGTCCGTCAACTGTCGTTGGAAGAAGCAACACCAGCCAGGGCAGGGAAACACTTTCCCATGGTGTACGACGACTCAGAGTCGGAGGATGAGGAGGCGTACATCGTGTCGTTCGCACGAGAGCTGAAACAGCGACGACGGCCACAGCCCACGTGCATTGTGCAGATGGCGGGAAACGAAGTTAAGGCCATAATTGACACTGGCGCTACTGTAAACGTAATGGGCTTGCAACAATTCAACAGACTACGCTCACGGCCTGAAATATTACCATCCAAGACCAGGATCTTTGCTTATGGAGCGGACACTCCCCTGCCTTTAAAAGGAAAAATAACAATACCAATTCAAGCCGATGAGGCACAGGTAATGGCGACAATCCACATCATCAACCGTGAAGCCGATACCTTGATCAGCAGTCACACAGCGGAGGATTTGAAGCTCATCGCTTTCGCTAACCGGATAAGATCACACCAGGTGGATGAACTCTTGGCGCGATTTCCCGAACTGTTCCAGGGCCTAGGCTGCATCAAATGCGAGCCTATTAAATTGCACATAGACAAATCAATCACTCCCACCGCTTTGCGCCACCGCCGAGTACCTTTCCATCTACGCCCACTGGTGGAAAAAGAACTAGAGAAACTAGAATCTCTCGGGGTCATCGAGAAAGTCACAGGGCCCACCCCATGGGTGTCACCCATGGTGATTGTAGAAAAACCTAAGCAACCAGGCGCCATCCGCCTGTGCATCGACATGCGACTGCCAAACGCCGCCATCCGGAGAGAGAGACATCTGACTCCAACCATGGATGACATCGTCGCTGACGTAAATGGGTCAAAGTGGTTCTCGAAGATAGATCTAAACGCCGGATACCATCAACTGCCACTAGCGGAGGAGAGTCGCTTCATCACCACTTTCAGCACTCACCTAGGACTCCGGCGTTACAAACGACTAAACTTCGGCATTTCGTCAGCGGCGGAGGTGTTCCAAAACACTATCCGTGAACTCCTCTCAGGCTTACCGGGGGTCATCAACGTCAGCGATGACATCCTGATACACTCTGCCACAGCATCAGAACACCACAAGCACCTGAGAGACGTCCTGAAAAGACTCAGCGTCCATGGAGCAACACTCCACAAAGAGAAATGCCAATTCTTTCAGCCCTCGATAGAATTCTTCGGCTATGTGTTCAATCAGGAGGGCATTCAGATCGATCCAAAGAAATCCAAGGCCATCAAAGACGCCCTCGCGCCAAAGTCCCCGACGGAGGTGAGAAGTTTCCTTGGTATGGTCACATACTGTGGCCGGTTCATACCGGGTTTGGCTACCAAGAGCGAACCACTACGAGCACTAACGAAGACGGATGTCTCGTGGCAGTGGGGCCCGAAGGAAGAAGAGGCATTCCGGGGGATCAAAGACGCGCTTTTGGAGAAAGCCACACTGTCCTACTTCGACCCCAAGAAGCGTACGGAGGTGATCGTGGACGCTAGCCCGGTGGGGCTCGGCGCGGTCCTGACCCAAGAACATGAGCCCGGCCAGTGGACAGCGCTAGCATTTGCCAGCAAGGCTCTAACCCCGACGGAGACCAGATATGCCCAAATCGAGAGGGAGGCGCTCGCTATCAAGTGGGCCTGCGGCCACTTCCACCTCTACTTACAAGGCCACCCATTCGTAATGGTCACAGACCATCAACCGCTAGTGTCCCTTTTCAAAGGAACTGCTCCACACCCCCCACCTCGCATTGAACGATGGGTGATACAACTACAATCCTACGAGATGGAAGTCACCTACCGCCCGGGAGCCAAGAATCCCGCGGACTATCTGTCACGCCACCCCTCTCCACAAGAACATGGATCGATGGAGGATGACCATGAGGAGTATGCTCAGTGGGTAGCACTCGCGTCATGCCCGAACAGCATGACCATAGACGAAATAAAAGAAGCCGCGGCAGACGACCATGTGTACCGGAGAACGACTCAGGCAGTACAAGACGGATCGTGGACAGAATACCTGCGCCCACCCACATCCTGGGTCGCAGAGGATAAGGAATCACTCACAAGATTCTGGCGGATCCGGCACGAGTTGAGCACCACGGATGACGGAGTGCTACTGAGGGGCTCTCGACTAGTCATACCCCACAGCCTGAGACACCGGGCGATACAACTAGCCCACGGAGGACATCAAGGATCAACGAAAATGAAGGCGCGCATGAGGGAAAAGGTATGGTTTCCAGACTTGGAGACTAGGGTGGAAGAATACGTACGAGGATGCATGGCCTGCCAGCTGACGAGTGATCTGGAGAGACCCGTGCCAATAATCACAGAAGAGGCCTGTACCTCCCCCTGGACCAAAATCAGTATAGACTTTGGAAGTTTTCCAGGAGAAGGACATACACTGGTAGCCATTGACTCCTACTCCAAATATCCAGTAGTAGAGAGAGTTATCTCCACGGCATTTGCTCATGTAGGACCGGCGCTAGAAAAGATCTTCTCCATGTTCGGTTACCCGTCGGAGATCCGAAGCGACAATGGGCCGCCGTTCCAAGGGGCAGAATTCGCCACGTTCCTTACGACCAGGGGAATTCGACACCGCCGCATTACACCTCAGTGGCCACAAGCAAACGGAGACGTGGAGAGGTTTATGCGGACCCTCAATAAAATATTCCGAATCGCTCTGGTGGAACAAGCCGATCCCGAGCAAAGACTACACGAGTTCCTAAGAGAGTACAGGGGCACACCCCACTGCGCCACCCAAAGGAGCCCATGGACACTGATGTTCCAAGGACCACGGAGAGACCTCCTCCCAACCGCGCCAGGATGGGCGCCACCCCCGGCCGACACGGAAGAGGCCCAGTCACGGAGGCGACAAGAGAACCAACGTGCCAGCACATACCGGAGGGCCCAGCCGAGGAGTCTCAGCCCAGGGACCAGGGTGATCATTCGGAACAGACGTCCAGGTGGGAAGTTCCAAACCCGTTATGAACCAGGACCGTGGACCGTCACATCCACCAAAGGCACCATGGTCACAGCCAAAAGAGGAGAAGAGGAAGTATCACGGAACACCTCGTGGTTCAAGGCGCTCCCGCAGGAGTCCAGTCAGCGACCGGAAGCTGCAAGGGAGGAGATCCGACCCAACGGAACGGCGACGACCAGCGGAGACAACGTCAACGTCCCGGAAGATCAAGCAGAAGAAAGTGACTCAGCGGCAGCGCCCCAAACACCGGCGGCTGAAACCAGAGACACTTACCAGACTAATGAAGGTGGCAGGGGCAACGCCCGAAAATACAATCTGAGGCCTAACCCCCCACCGAGCCAGATGCTGAAAGACTATGCCTGCCGGTTGGCGCCTTGAGCACAACGTCAATGGACACGCAAGTACCCAGGCGCTCTTATATGACATGTTGTAAGACTGCATCTGTTTATCTCGTTATTTGTTTAAAAAAAAAAAAAAACATTGCAAGTTGGGGAGGGATGTAGTGTCTGTGTAGCGGTCTAGTTTACCACGCACACGCACCCACACATCCGCAGGCCAGGCGTGGCCTGCGGCGTCCAATAAAAGGGGTGCGCGCGCTCGAGCACGTCACTTCCTACAGTACTGCAGTGTCGGTGTCTCTGTCCTGCTGCGGCGCTGCCAGCCCCTGCGCAAGGCCACCTATCACCCTCAGCCCCTGGTGTCCACCAAAAGGTCAGGGCACAACACAGCCTTCAAGAGGCCTTTGTCAATCTAGTTTGGCGCTGTATTGCACCTGTATTAAGTAGCCCTTCCCACCGGACTGATGAGTTAACATAAACAACATACTATAAAGTGTGTGCTCAAATCACATATGAAATACAACATGTATATACTCTCCACAGTTCAAAAATCAGCATAAATGCAGGTAAGGCACTACTTCATAAATCTTACGCACATTGCATGTATTTAGTTTGTTAAAATACCGAAAATGTTTTCCCCATGGGTAATTATACATGTGAGTCATCAAAAACGTTTATCACAGTGGGATTAATGTGGGTATTTCAAAAATGCAGCCAAACTCGTAATCCTGTGTTGCCTTGATAAAAATATATACCACATAATTTAAAAATGCCACTGCTGTCAGAAGTTAATGTTCATGTCGGCTTTTATTAGCCAAACGTCCCGAAAGCTCACCCGAGCTGATAACCAGTCTGCAGCAGCATGACCTCTGACCTCAACTTAGAATTCAAAGTGTTTTCCTGCCACAATGTCACTGTCACAATCCTGATAAGAACCGAGCACCGGGACTGGATAATTAAAGTCTCATCTCGGGTTGCATATTCAGACAAAGAGTATACTTGCAACTCAAACTCTGCCGAGCACATGCACCCAAACCCTTAGGACTCCAAATCCCATAATGCCACAGAATGGTGAACTGCTAGGTGGATGATGAACATAAGATATTATTGTTGCGAGGTCAGTATCAAAGGTGTCTCACACCGGCGGCAAATACATTGATTAATAAAAAAGAGGGACGCTGACAGTTGGCGTACAATTAGTCATGGCACAACCTCAGGGTTGAGGGGGACCCATCTCCAAAATTGATAGCGCCAAAACCACCTCACCACATCGGCGTTGGCGTCTGCGGTGCCCAGTCACCAGCTGGTACCAGTCTTCCGGGCAAGACATTTCTTGGTGGAGAATAGTGTTGCATTCTAGTTGTGAAATACTGAGGGCCAGCCACAAAAAGGTCTAGTGGACCAAAACCAGTGATCTTTATAGGGTTCTCTTCTTTACAGGCAGCCAGAGCAATGGTCACAAATGTTTGCTCAGTTGTTGGATTTTGAGAACCGAGCGTTAACATATGGTTGGCTGGGAGGTCATGAAGTATCTTATTAAGTAGTAGGGTGCTTGGCCATAGGATCATAAGGACTTAATATAGTTTATAAGGAAATAATGTTCTGGTTCTTAACTAGTCATGTGTAGGCGTTGCACTAGGCTGAGCGAAATTTCCATTACGTAAGAATAATCTTTTTCGAGTGTTACTCAGATTTATCGAACTTATGGTATTACACCACGGTGCATAATTACATGCAGTTGAAGGAAACATCTGAAGTGAGTTCATGGGGTAACGCAAGTGGCCAAAATGCGAGTGGCTGCTCTTTGTGGTGCTTGTTTTTCTTGAGTATGTTTTTGTGCTAAATGTGTCCTTGCATCCAAAATGGACTTGAGATCATGTTTTGCATGTCCTGGCCCTGCAACCAAGCAGTCAACACCCTTGCGTCGCAGAGCCTTCGGTACTGCTTAGCTAGGAGTTAACACATCATGCACCCTTCGCCCAACAGACACAGTACCCGTGTTATTTATTTATATATATATATATATATGTTGGTGGGTCCTGTGGAACTGACTCTGTACCTGCCCCTCAAGCTTCATCTTCATAGGACCATGGTACCATGCAAGCTGTCTTTGTGAAGCCTGCACCCTACTGCGCTGCCATAGGGTTGAAGCTTGAGAAGCGGCTCCCACAGGAGTAGAACAGTATTTCACAGGAGAGCCATGCTGGGTCCCTTGGGAGTACAATGGTACCCGCGGCATGAACATTTCTTTTTTTCTTTTTTTTTTCTTCGTTTTGATCTCTGCGGTAGGGGTGAACGGGAGGAAGATATCCATATTGAAAGCGATGGCTTTGCATATGGCATATTTTTTACCATTTCTATCAGATTGTTAAACCGTGTAATTTGAGGGAGTGTCAGTTCAGACCAGGGTTTGAGCCATGTTCTGTCACAACTAAAATATGGAATCCTACTTTCTTGAAAAGCCAGTAGTCGCAGGATCATTTTAGAGACAGCTTTAATCAAGTCAGCTTTTAGCAAATATGTTCCCGGATGTGTGCCAAAGGTTTGGTTAGCCCTGACTGGAGGCATGAGATTGGGCAACTAGTCTGTAGTGCCACCTGCAGCTTGTTGGTATTTGTGAAGGACCCTGGTGGTGGTTGCTCCTCAATGTCCCCACCATTCTGTTACAAGTCTCAGTTGTGTACCATCATAAACTCCAAGTGTGTGTTGCTTGTTAGTAAGTTTGTGCTCATCTAAGCAATCAGCGTTCCAGTTCACTTAAAACGGTGGAGGATGATAAGGAGAAAATAATTGTTATTCATTTTTTAAAACATTGTTCCTTTTTCCCTCTCACTAGGCGTATATGCAGCCGCACTTGCTCGGAAACGAGTTCACGCACTTAGAGTTTCCACGGAGGGTGCAGCGCAAAGAACTTGGAAAGATGATGCTGTTCAGGGACTTCAACATGACTGGCTGGTAAGAGCATGCCTTGCATCAGAAATGAGAGCTCATGATTGGCCACAAAACTGATGGGGTTTGTGCAGGGCCGGCCTTTAGCATGGGCGAGCTGAGCTGAGGCCGCCAATATTCTGAGGGACGCGAAGCTGTGTGGATATGGTTATGCCAACGCCAGCGCCCTTCTTATCTTGTTCCAGCCTTGTCCTTGACCCTGCCTGTTCGTGTCTGTCTGATTTGCCAGTTTAAAGGGGTATTAGTACTTCATTCTTATATGGTGGTCGACATTTTTCTCTCCTCTTTAGCCCCCTTCCTTGCCCTCCCTTCACCCTCTGACCCCCGCTGGCACATATGAACAAAACCATCATCCGTGTGAGGCAGCTATGCTATTGTGATTAGGTGAGTTGGGGGAGGTCCGGGGATGGTTGAGTTCAGGGCCCATTCCCTGCTCATCCTGGTACTGACCAGTGTCAGAGGCACAACTAGAGCCACATTTCAGGGGGGGCTAAGAAAAAATTTCGGGGGGGGCTGAAACTTTAAGCAATAGACAGAGTGGAGCTGCAGGGGCTCTTGGAAGGGGTGAAACAACATCAAAGCCTCATTAACATGCACATGGTCTTTTAAAGACCTGTGAAGTGCTCGGTGCGGCTGTGTGTGTGCCCGGGAGCTGTCTGAGCCCGGACTGCCACACACGACGGGGGGGGGGGGGGTGGGCTAAAGCCCTTTGATTCCAATGGGTGCCTGACCAGTGTACACAAAATGGAGCCCCGCTGCCTCATTTAATTCACTACCATCAGTAAGGGCGCTACATTTCTCCGCCCACGCCAGGGCGCTATCCTAGCAAAGGCCAGCTCTGGGGTCGTGGCGTCAGCGGGACTCCTTTTGGGGTGAAGATAACACAGACATGGTTCCTTTCTTAGGGAAGAGCTTGGGCAGGTCGTCCTCAGATATATAACTATGTACAAATATTAGGTGGCAGCAGAGCACAGGGATGGCACGAATGGCACTAGAGCTCTTTCAAAGATACTTAACATGTCTACTTGTGTGCATTCCGACTATCCTTTGTTTGCTGTACCTCTAGTTTCAGCATGAAATTCACAAGTAGTACAAACCTCTGCCATATTTACACAACTTGCCTTCGATGCAAGGCTGAAAACAGTAAGAGCTCTAATTCTGCCTTCATATGGATAGTGCTAGTTCCTGCAACACGTATACCCTGGCTATACTAGTTAGGGAAAGTTGTACCTAGGGCAAATTAATTTTTATTTTTATTTCTGATCCTCAGTGGCATAGCCATTAATATGAAATACCAAAGCACAAGAGTGAAAGATACTGAATGTTTTTACAGATGTGCAGTTGCCAAACTGTCAAAAAGTACCCAGAGTGGGGGGGGGGGGGGGTGGCAAAGCTACCGACCAAGATGGCGGCGTAGTCCTGGAGCGCCCCTGAACTCCTCCCAACAATAAGTGTGCATGGCAATCAATCAGCATTAAAAGTACAGCGAAAGCGTAGAAGGGGCCACGGCACCAGCAGAGATCAGGATATTGCGAGACTGGTGTGACACGACCCGCTGTTGCCTGAGTTTTGGATGGTGACTGCGGCTGAGCGGCTGGGTACACAGATACGCCTGGGGAAAATACCGCTCACCAGAGCAAGGAAACCCAGACGGACTATGGAGGTCTGCAATGCCCCGCAATGGCTGCTTCGGGGCGATGAGTGGAAAGTGCCAGTGGTGTCGAGCTGAGCCCCTCGGGGTGTGACCGGAGTCGGCCGGGGTGTGTGACCTGAGGGACAACTTCTGTAGAAAAAGGAATTGTGGCGCGACTGCCCTGCTGTCACCGGAGGCAGGCCCTTCTTGCATCGGCTCGGGGTGAAACCCGGTGCGAGTGTGGCCAGTCACTGGGGTCATAAGGCTGGCAAAAGCTGGGCGAAACCCCACTGGGAGCGGTCCTGTCCGAAAGCAGGCTGATTAGAGGAGAAGGAGCCGGTCCATAATGCGGGGGCCACGGTGTCACCTGAGGGGCAGGAGAAACTGTGTCAGGTCCTGTTGACTCCGTGCGAGGGCCTCCATCAGACAGAAAGCGCTGTCGCCCTTCTGGATATATATGTACTGGGTGCACAAGACTAGAAACAGTGGTGGATGTAAGTGTAGCAGATAGTAAGACGCTTGCGCCACAAAGGGGCCAGTGCTTACAAAATTAAGCACTACAGGGTCCAAGTCCACAGGTCATCACCGAGGTAAGAACACATGGATGGCCCACAGTGCCTCCCCTTACCATTGGCGCATTTTACACCTATACCCAGCCACACAGTGCACTTATTTGGACGTGTGTGTCATGGTTTGTGGTGACCCAAAACAACGCAAGTTGACCTTTGCCAAATCCAAGCGCACCAGAGAACCTATTGGCCCAGACATGGTGGAGGGAGTCGTAGCCCCGGATATAAACACAGTGGTGCAGCCAGGATTGGAGGCTGTCATGGCAGGGCTCTGGGCAGGATTCAAAGCTCTCAACACCCGATTTGATGCCTTGGATAAACGCCTGGATGTAATGGTTCTGAGACTGGACCCCCATGAGGGGCACCTTGATACAGCAGAAGGAAGGATTTCTGATGTGGAAGACTGCACGGCTCAATCAACCAAAAGACTGGAATGTGTGGAAATGTGCCTTAAGACAGTGACTATGAAGAAGGAAGACCTAGAAGCCAGAAGTAGGTGCAACAACATTCGCATCCTTGGTATACCAGAGACTACCAACACAGGGCGCCTAGATGGGTCTGTTGAACAACTACTTATTAGCCTATTTGGCCACGAATCCTTCTCTCATCCATTTTTGGTGGAAAGAGCCCAACGCACGTTGGGGCCCCACCCAAATCCAGGATTCCCGCCTCACTCGATAATTGCATGAATCCTTAACTTCCGGGACAGAGACATGGTCATGCATTTGGCAAAAGAGAAGGGTCCTCTCAACTGGCAAGGCTCATTGGTTTCCCTTTAACCGGATCTCACCATGATGGTTCAGGACTCCCATCTGAAGTATACTGGAGTCAAAGCTACCTTCCGCAACCTGGGACTGAAATACGGGATGCTATACCCTACACACATGAGAGTGGATGTAGATGGCAGGTGACACATTTTTTACACACCAACAGTGGTGCAAGAATTCTGCCAAACTCTTGCAAAGTCCAAAAATATCCACACCACAGACTCTCCTGTGGGATCACCTCCCGAGTCCAATTCGGGGGCCAGCGCAGACCTGTTCTCCTCCAGCTGAGCTCTATATAACCAACCGTCATGACAGAGTGAGAAGATACTGATAACTAGAGAACATTGTCCCTGCAAAGGTAACAAACCTTAAATCACAAGCATGACAGCTGATTAGATGATAACACATGATGCAATAAAGGGGGAGCTGGCGTGGCATTACCATCTCCCAAGTGTATTTACACTACTTAGTTTAAAAAGTTTGAAATGTCATCAAGATTGATGATATGCAGTATTTAGGAAGAGGGATTTCCCAGTAGTGTTGGATATGGATCTGGGAGCGGGTGGGGCTGGAAGGTGATGTTAAAAAAAAAAAAGTACTCCGAGTTCACAAGTGCTTTTAAAGTGTCTGCATATTAAGTCCTTGGGGAATGTCCATGCTATTGGGTTTGGGTCTAGACTTACTTTTGGAGCAGCACTTCAGCAGACATTTACCTGCCCCACACTGTGGGTGCGGTACATGGCTCCACACCTGCCAGTTCCCACTCCCTATAAACGCAAAAATGACCATGATATATAACTCCAGGCCATGCATCCTTCGAAGGTCGTGTTACCCGGAGGTAGTCATCCCCCTAGACAAAGGCTTATAGCTCCTACTGTGAAGTCGTGCTTTGACATGCTGAGAGTCTGACTGCAAAACAGCAGCTTAGAAAGCAGAATTACTGTGTCATTACACTCATCCTTCTGCCCTGAACCTTCTGCCCCACCTCATACAGCCTCGGACTCCCTTGCTATGCAGTCCAACCTTGGCCACCTCTGTCCGTGGGATGCCATTACTATTTAAACTGTAGTGCCTCAGACATTACGGCACAATGTGGGCCTAATTGAGAAATGGGCACATCCAATGAACATCGCAGTCTTATTTTTCTATCTTTCCTTGAGCCTTTGTTCTCTAGTTAAGGAGCGTGTCCTTGTAGCAGATCTCATTTCATGGTAAAGAGTGCCATAATTGAAACATGTTCAGCCTTGGCAGGGGTGGGGGTGAAGCTGGACAGATTCCAAATGATTGTATTTTGCTCTGTAGCACGAGGTGAAGAAGTGGTTGTTATTGTGGTTTGCGGATGAGACAAAGTTGGGGTACATGGATTCTCATCTTTAGCTGGTGGAGCAGACAACTTGAGTTGTTATAGAGGAGCGTGGCCTTTCTATGTCGCACACACTTTTCGTTGTGGTACTTAAACAGAGGCATTTGCTCCCAGAATGAGTGCTGTCAAAGACCAACATGAGATTATTTGAAGAGTAGAAAAAAAGTTTTTCCCATGTCCACCACCTCAGCGTTGTGAAGATGTCCACAAACAACCAGCGGATACAGGAGAGATGTAGGTTGGCCCTGTACCTTCACATCGCTATGCTTTGTGTCCCGGTCTTGTAAATATAATTTTCCTTCCAAAGATAAAATTGTGCAGGTAACCACGTCCGCCCATCCCACTGTCTAGAGTGCTGGGAGGGGGTGCCAGCAGTCACTGGCTGAGGTGTGAGGATAAAAATGGAATGAATGAATGTGTAGAGTGCTTGCTTGGTGCGTTGTCTGGAGTGCCAGCCTTGTTGCTGATCAGGGGGTACCTTCAGTCGCTGGCCTCACACTCTGGAATATGGGGCAGCGTGATCTCACCTGGATGGAATTGTTTCTGGATTTTAAACGCATAATGATGTTGAGTCTTGCTCGGACATATAATTAACATACAAATAGTAAAGGTGAGCGGAAGAGTGAGCGGGGCCCTCAGTTTCTGTGGTAAGAATGGTTTGGGCAGACTCGGTGGTCCTGTGATCTTGTTCTGCCCTCTCTGCATCAGAGGTTTCAGCGTATTCATGCATCCACTGCCTGGAAGCAGTCGGCGAGAGGCTCGAAAGTGGTAGAGGTGAGACAGTTTGCAGATGGAAAGACTTAGAAGGTAAATAAGTTAAATAAAGAATACGGCGGCAGTCTACTAAAGCTTTTCACTCCAATATTCTATAAACAAGTAGAATCCCGTTGTAGAAGTCTAAGAATGTCCATGAGAAATGTGAGAAAACTCAAGTATCCGTTAAAATACGTATGTCACAAAACCATACAATACATCGCAAAATCCAGACATACTGTTGAATTTCTGGAACTATTTATCCATTAACAAACATTACCAAAAAAACAGCCCGAAGAGCGTCCTTGGAAAGACACATGTAGATGTGCAGTGTTAAAAAAAAAGCTTTTCAGATCTGGAGAGCATCTCTCGCCCATCATGTGGCTGCTGTCTGCCTGCAGCATGTCTCCAAAAAAGAACCTGCAGAGGCCTAAAGATATTCATGGACAATGTCAAAAGTCATGGCAAGTGGGAGCACGCCTGTATTTCAAGAGCTGTTAGATATTGTACTTTTGGCAACACTAAGACATTATTTATGTTCCTGGACAGGCCCTGTCGGAGCAGCTTTAAAATATGGGGCTCTGTTGCAGAGCGCCACGCGGCTCAGTGATAGAAGACAGGGCAGGTTTGTTTCTTTTATGAATGAAAGGCACCGTCTTCAACATATGGGAATGGCACCCAACAGTACACCTCTTGACATCTAATGACATCCATTGGCACAAGGTAACAGGCTCGTGGGTAATGTGAACATAATATAGCGACCTAAAAATCAGACAAGTTGTGAAAAATGAAAAAGAGAACTGTGTTCTTAGTGTATGTAACGTGCATAGAAAGGTGGTGTTCGGGAACGCAAAAAGGATAACATTGTCAACCACGTCTATTTGGGTCATCAGTTTTTGTGTATTCTTCTTCGCTCCACGTTCCCCTCTTTTTTCCTTTTCCCTCTTTTTCCTACTCTCTTCCCCCTATCTATTACGACTCTGACGCAATCGCAAGGGCTGTATGGTAATTCCTAGCTAGCGATGGTTACTCTATAATATCTGTCTTACCATTGTAAGCCTTTCTGGAATCTGTTGTCAAATATGTTCTTTTATGGTAAATCCTATAGAAATATTCAAAAACAAAACAAAAAAGAAAGAATGGCATGTGAATCCACTGCCACACTATGGGGACAGAATGTATAAACACCTGGAGAAAGAAACCTCACACTGCTCCAGCCAGTACCTCCACCCGCCGCTTACACAACATTCCTGGTACACTTTTCAGAAGCTGATCATTTACTGACCAATTGCTGGAAATATGAAAAGTATTTCTGTTGCTACGTTGTTGGTACTGACCAGTTCCACCTTGCATGCATGTTAAAGTATTTCACAGGTGTGGGAGGAGCCTCTTCATTCAGAGTATGTGTTGCAGGTGGGGCAGAGTTGATTAGTGCCATAAATAGTAGCCGCTTCCAGCTGAAGACACGTCTGTGCTCACCGGTAACATGTCTGATATTTATTTCCCCACTGGCAACCTCACACAGTTAGCAAAAGGTGCTGGGACGGGTGTCTGTCCATTGTGGGAGGGAGAGTACGGTTAAAAAGCTTTTAAGACTTGACCTTTAATAGCAAAATGAGGTTTTTGAAGCACAGAAGTAGGATCAAACTACTAAGCATTTTTCAATTGACTGCAACTCTATGAGTTAGTCATGAAATGTTGCTCCAATGAGGCATTGCTAATGTTAACTCTTAAGGGATACCTGGGCCAAAGTTTGGTCCAAAGACTATTCGGGTGTGGATTCTAACCAGTGGCTGCTCCTCCTCGAAGGCAGGGGAGCGTCGCCCCATTACTCAAGAATACAAATAAAATGATAACATATCGTTATTATCATTTTATTTTTCCTATTTCAGTCAGTGGTGGAGCGGGGCTGACACGAACAGGGGGAGGAGTTGTGTGCACTCTCTAAGTGCGCATGAACTGTTTGGCCGGCCCTCTTGGGCCGACCAAACAGTTCATGCGCACTTTGCATGTTCCCACCAGGTTGCATTACACAGCCTGGTGAGGAACATGAACAGACTCCCTGTTCCTGTCTGAGCGTGGAACCATGGTGCTATGGGGAGCCTGTGTGCCCGGGTACTTCCTGCTGCCGGCCCAGACAGGAAGAATGAAGACGAAAAGGACGGAGAAGAGGCGGCGGCTGGCTGTTTCAGGTAAGTCCCTTTTTTTTTTTATTACATTCACACCATTTTTCTGTTTAGTTAAAATACTGCTCTCCTAATTTTCAATAGTCTGCAATTTAGGCCCAGATGCATCAAGCTAAAATCCGCTCGCAAAAGGGCAGATTCTCAGAATCTGCCCCTTTGCGACCGGTATTTTTGCATTTGGGATGCATCATCCCAAATGCAAAAATCGCAATTTAAGAAATCACAAAATTGCGATTACTTAAATTGCTATTGCATTTAAGGAATCTCAAATTGAGATTCTTTAAATCCAATGCATTAAAGTTAAAAAATTAGCAATTTCGCTAATAGGGGGCGCAAATTACCATGAAGTTGAACTTCATGGTAATTTGCAAAAACTTTGAAAAATGCACTAAAGTGCATTTTTCAAAGTTCCATTTTACACACAGACATGCCCTTAGGGCATGTGTGTGTGCAAGATGTACCCATATGCAGATTTCAGGGGTACAACAGGGTGTCCTTTTGACACCCTGGCACCCTTGAAATTGCAATCTCAATTTGCGATTCTCTAATTGAGAATCGCAAATTGAGATTGTCTTCCCATTCATTCCTATGGCCCTTTAGGCCCATAGGAATGAATGGGGAGGTATTCCTTAATTGCGACTCGCAATTTGCGACTCGCAATTAAGGAATTTTAAGAAATCGCTATTTTTTAAGCGAGTTCTTCATGCATGGCATTTTGCTATTCCTTACTAGCGAATCCTTATTTTTCGCTAATAAGGAATCGCAAAATGGATGCTTCATGCATCTGGGGGTTAGTCAATAGACCTCATCTCCTGGCTGTCTAAATGTGTGAATCAAAACTCATTCTCACCAACAAAGATGCCTTACTGATCAGAGCTTGTGTAGAGATCAATAACTCAAAATGGATTATCAGAAGCCCTGTAGAGATAGATCATTGATGCAATATGGATGATGGTACTCATATTAGCTCTTTGTTTTGTGAGTAGCTCTTGCAAAATAGTATACAACAATAGCGTTTAATATTTTCTGTTTTAGTACCTTCAATTTGAGATCAGTAAGACTATATTTCCAACAATTCCACCGCACTGGCTGGAAAAAGGGAATTGCTACGTCCTCCATACATTCATTATTTATTTTTTTAATTTTTTTTTTATAAACCTTTATTAGTACAGAAAGGATATACAAAGCAGGGCCTACAACCGATCCGGCCAGCCACGATACGATAAGCAGTCAAAGAGTCCAAATGAAAAGTCACAGAATCAGACGTAAAGAGGTGCGTTCAATACAATCGTAAAAAGGGGGGGGGGAGGTAAGAGGATCTAGACGGCCAGCAATCAGGAGCAAAAGAAGGTTAATTTTATATTATAGCAATAAGGCGTATGACAGGCTCAGCGACAACAAATAAGTATCCGGATTCCCAAAACAGATCATTAGCAACAAAAGGAGAAAGGGCAGCAATGCAGAAGTGTCAGCACTGTAGACATCGGTATAAAAACAGATGTGGTGAACACAAATCAATATGCAAATAGTAACAACTTTGCATTCCCACCACCCAGTAGCACATTGGATACAGAACAGGGGGGCCGGAATAGCGACATCAACAAAACTAGCCCGTCATACTAACCTTGGGAGAGAAGGAAAAGGGAGGAGGGGAGAGGGGAGAGGAAAGAGGAAAGGGAAGGAAAACACAGACTAAAAGAGAAGAATGCCGCGCTGAAACAGGCGCCCCGTAGCGAGGAACATATAAAAGAACAGGAATAGTTGCAGCGAAGAGGGCATGGGAGTCGCAATGGAAAGCAGCAGAACTATAAAAGAAGAGCAGCGATGTTACAGACCCCACCCTAATCATACCACGGAAGGCAAGGACAGACGCGGCACTCTCATAAAGATACACAAAAGGGCCATAGAACTGAGAAAAATAAAACATCAAAGAAGACCCAACCCACCCATCCCACCCAGCACCCCTGCAGAAGGCTACGGCCTACCCTCCAAACAGCGCGCCTGTCGCCCTAAACCAGAACCCGAAATGTAGTAGAGACAAGAGAGAAAAGGAAGAAAAAGACAAAAAGAAGATATGAAAACAAGGTAGTAAATAGGAGGGAGGAGCATGAGGGCAGAAATAAATACGGTCGGCCACAGCCCTCCGCCCAACCATACAATCATAATACGTGTGCACCAGAACAACACGAACTCGAGCGCCACAGAACTTACAGAGGGGTCTCCCATAGCACTATGGATATGAGCCACGTCGTCACGAATCCGTATACCAATAATCCAACGGGAGCCATGCATCTTACCCCAGTCCCTTCTTCACCGCAATTACCACCCACCAAATAACAGTGTGAAGTGAGCAACACGATGCGAGGCAAGCACACAAATGAAAAAAATTACAAGAAAGACGCAGGTCAGAGAGGTCAATCAATAAGCAAGTGAACAAAAGGTCAAATAGGCAGTTCAAATGTCTCAATAACAGCAACAGGGGCAGTAAAGGACAAGAGTTCAGTCCCGCAGATCGAAAAGGCGGGGGTGTGCTAGTAAAATAGAAACAAGACCTCATCAAGGCAGAAACAAGCATCAGTCCGCCATTTTTCTCAGGCATCAGGGGATGAGCGGGCCTCCGCACGACATCCAAGTCCCCAATTTCCAGACATCGAAGAGCAGGAGGTTCCAAAGCCGTCGGCCTGTAAATCCGTCGATGGACAGTAGCAGCATCCTTCGGAGCCACCGAGGGGGGCGAGGCAATGGCATCTCCAAGGCAAGAGGGGACCATGAAGAAGCGTCCACCCAAGATGGCGGCGGATCGCAACGAGTCTCCAGGAGCACCGGGGGCCAAGGTCGCGTGCAAAGATCGCAAAGCATCAAGAACGTCGCCAATCGTAGGCTCACGCCCACATGACCCTGCTCCCGTGCAATCCAGCAACCGGAGACCGCCATCAAGAGGAAATCCACATCTCAGGTCATCGGCAGCCATTTTGTAGAATCAGCCCCCTCACTTCTCTCTGCCACTCCCGGAGCAGTCCACAAATGTAGGACTTTACAGATGTCCGGGGGGTCCCAGTAACGGCCGCTTCGGTGCAGAAAGGAGAGCCGCCCGAGGCGGAGGGTCGCCTATACGAGAGCTGGCGCTCCTCAAAGGTAGAGCCCGAGCGCGAGGGTCCAGGGTCGATGGACGGAGCAGCGGCGGGGGGACCCCTTCACACGGTCAGTCCACGGAGCATCGCGCCCCGCACCAGCCTCACGGCCGCCAAGGTAGGCCCGGTTCAGGGTCACCGGGAAGTTCTCACAGTGGCTCTCTCCAGTGGTGCAGTCCCTCGGCCGGGGCCGACGGTTACCGCAACGCCGGGCCGGATCCAATAGGCGATGCCCCGGTCCCAGCTCTACGAAGGCCCCGGTCCCCTCGGGGGGCACAGCTCCGGAACCACTGCAAGCCGGAGCCTCCAGGTCAAACGGTGAGTGAGAGCGAAATGTTGCGTTTCTATTTCTTCGAAAATATGTCGTCTCTGGGCAGGATATGCAGCAGGATATGTGAGTCAGGACGGAGGGCTGACGGAGCCGAGCTATAAGGCGACCATTTCGCTCGCGAGCTTGGCTCCTCCCCCCATACATTCATTATTATATGCTAAAGTAGCTTATCCTCCCAAAATGCCATGCAGGATATTTTGTTTTAGGACAATATCTGTTAACACTCAGGGCATTTTCAACCTTGTGGTGGAAACGCCATGCTGAAAAAGAGGATGACATTGGCAATATATGCCCATTGATAAACTGTTAAAAGTGAATGAGTGGTCCCTCGGGTAAACACAATCTGCGCTATATATGTCCCTACATCCACTGATAAAAGAAGGACCACTATCATTGAAACTAAGAATATTTTTAAGAAATTGACATTTTCAGTTGAGAAGCTTGAATGGCTATCAGCTCCTATTTGTATGAAGAGTGCCCACATGACATTGTAGAAGGGTAAGCACTATATTTTCTGATCTCAAAGTTGACTTTAGGGCGGGCTTTCTGAAATGCAGCATGATCTAAAAATGCTAGCTTGTAAAATGGCAGACTGTATTTTATGTGGTGACAAGACATTGTGAAAGCTGTTGTTGAAGTGTCTCATGTTTCAGGGAATCAACTCAGTTTGTGTCATTAAGAATTTAAGTTTCTCCCCAAACTTCATCAAACAGTTCATGAAGTCTCCTATCGTCTTGACTCAAACTTTTACATAGATATTCATTAGTGTCACAACTTTTCCCAGGACTCACCAAGGGCTCTCTGCAGTCAGAGAAAAACTGTGAGAGCACCATGCCTTTGAATGCATATTGCTGGTCACCGCACCCAGCAGTGTCAAGCAACATGCTGGATGCAGATGGTACACCCGAGGGGTGTTCTGCAATAACTTGGAGGCATAAGCCGGTGTGAGCAGTGGTGGAACTGTGGAATCTAGCTGCGGGCAGAGGGCACCAAACTTTGTCTTCTTCATATGTTTAGTCAATTCTTGATCCTGAAGGGAGATGTGTGGTCAAGCCTTTGATTTACCATTCCCAAGATGATGGATTGTCCAGAGGATACTATTAGTTACTGTTTTGAATCGTGTATAAAAAGGAAATCCTTTGAGGAAGATGTATAGCACCACAGTTGTTCACTATTTTTTGCTATGTTCATTACCCGCTTGATCTCTATTTTTGTCCCTGCTCTTTGTTTCTTGCGGCTAGAATCTCTTCAGATTTTTCGATGGGCTCTTCTCCCTCCCTGGTGTCAGTGGGAGTTTGATGACTCATTTATCTCCTCAGCATTAATCTCCACTTTCGATCTCGCATCATCGGATTATCATTTGTTGTTCCTCCCAAAACTGGGAATGTCTTGAGGAGACACATCACCTTTCATTTGTGTTATACTGTGCAGGAGCCAACAGGGCTACTGAAAGGAGTCACCCTTCTCTCCTGCAATCAAGAAGGAAACTAAACATCCTTTGTCTCATGTTGTCCTTGACAATTAGAGAGGAGTCTTTGCAAATGTTGACCTACCTGAAGCTTCTTATTTGAAATCTATTTCTGTGTGAGATTTGAAGTATCATTGGAAAATTAGTGTGTACGTAAGTTTTTTCAATACGGTCCTATTTTTTTGTCATTTCCTTCCATTCTTCAAAGAATCCAGGTTACTCTGCAAGCCTTTCTTGTGCATCTTCTTTGTCCCTGGTCTGGTGTTCCATGTTTGTTTGTTTTGAGGTTTTACAGAACTCGGAGGCGCATGAACCACCAGTCTTGTCCATTTTGTTGTTTCAGCAACCTAGATAAGTAATGTTAGAAATGCATGTAGTACCTCATTAAAAAGGCACACAATAAAGCGTTGAAGATAAAATCAAATTACTGAGCTTGGCTTTGAAGGCAGAGCATCAAGTTCCTAACTTACTTCATGTGCCTAGTGAAATTGCGGTAATGGTGATGAGGAAATGTCACTTTTGGAGTGATGTTGAAGTTTCCTAGTTTTCGTCTCTTCTCACCTTTTTTGATGTAGATGTCAATGCCACTGAGATGTAGGATCAACCGATGCCTCACCATCGCCTGCAGATAGACAATCGACAATAGTGTAAAAGAAGTGCCAGCATGGTCACTGAAACACCACAGATTCAGTAATTAGCTGTACTGTCTGCTTCATCAACACTTAAGCCCCCTATTATACACCTCAAATTAAATGTGTACCTATTAACTTCCCTGTGCACCCTATGTTGAGGGAGTCGGTGCAAATTTTGGGATTTTTTTCTAATGAATCAATATGGTTTGGAGCCTTCTGGATGGGAAGTCACTTCTGGTAAGATAACTTATAAGGGTGGTGCTTTAGAGGATCAAAAGTAGAAATGAAGCACAGTCATATATAGGATATTTATTAGAATACATTTGAAGAACACTGCTAAAACCACGCCCACCATCACTCAGTAGGCAGTAGCTCTACCCATATAGGAAGCTCGGATTAGAAAGCAGATAAACTTGTTTGAAATTCCCCCTAAGGCTATAGTACAAGCTGTATTCCATTTGGAAATCTCTTTTCCTGATAATACATTTATATGCAGTAATAATGGTTGTGCACAGATTAAAGTATATATATATATGCCTAAAATGCATTAATGTATATATTTGTATCCATCCAAAAACATTCTGCCTGCAAATTGTTCATGTAAAAGCAGCTTGTAGCTTCTTACGCGTGGAATAAATATAATTCTGTGTTTATGATAGTAATTTAACAGTGGAATATCAGGTATGTGCCAGAAATTTTAACTTTCTAACTTGTTTAGTTTTTAACTTTATAGTCTGTCAAAGCAGTATCTTGCAGGAGTAAGGAACATTTTGGCTACAGGTTATCACTTACATAGGTCTGAAAAATGAGCGAAAGCCGAGGGGAGGAGGCTAACCTGAGGATGACTGTACAAAATGGAACTACAAAAAACAGCGAGTCTTGGGGTTCAGTTGAGAGCGTACTGTGTTTGCTGTGCATGTCGGCAAACTCTGAAGTTTGATATTGTTTGTGTGTTGATAGGAAGTAAGGTAACCACGTGTCTGTATTGTTCAAGGGAAGACTAATATTTAAGATTTCTGTCCTTTAAACATTCCATTCTTCTTTTAGGACATCATTTGTCCTTAATTTTCTCAAGAGGAATGTGTTATACCTCAATGCCACTGCTAGTATTCTGTCCCCACCTGCCAAAAAGAGAGAAATAAAGTTGAGTGTCAGGCATATTCGGTTATCATCTTCATCATTATAACTTTAATTCGACCTTCAAGATCATAAAAGTACATCACCATAAAAACGTGAAAAGATCATTTACTTAATATCAATTTCATCTCTAAGTAAAAGCCAGTGCATATATACAATTATAGGTAATTCAATTTGACTATAGATTCTGGGTCGAAATATACATTGTGCAAAAAGATTAAAATCCAATTAAAATCATTACGTGTTCTACTTTAGTGTACCTAGGTCCTAATTTTAAATCTCTATATTTTACAAAAGGATTAATAACCAATTAAGATTGTGCTTGTCCTGTGAGGAGAATACCAATAAGCAACATTTTAGTGAAAATTCGTCCTAAAGTGCTGTATATGTAGAGTTTGAACACCATCGTAAGTATTTCATTGAATACTACGTTGTGAGGCCCCAGAGGAGGTTTGCATCTTACTGCGTATTACCCACATCCAGCCCAGGAATGAGCAACTGATATTGTACACTGTTCCGATGTGTTTGTGTTCAATATTCTTACTGCTATGCATTGCTGCTACCCCTAGTGGGTATGTTTTCACATATTGGGGGTAGCCATTTATTCCGAGGGGCCGCATAGCCTGGGCACACAAAAAGGATGTGGGAATATGTCCCCACTTGATTTGCACATCGCTGGCAATTGATGTCACCTGGGTTGCGACATTTACGTGTAAAAGGTTTTAATGGGAGGGTGCCCACCCAGAATTGAAAATATAGTCTTCTATCTTCATAGTCATAGACCAATATAGGTCTTTAATGTCCCTTTTCGAGGGAGACCGTTGACCAGCGGGGTCCTTTAAATGCCTCAGGCCCATTGCTATCAGCGTGCATTTTACTTTTTGCAGCCAATTGATCTTTTGTGTGGTGTCAGCCTCCTTTACATCCTTGAGGTGCTGTGGAGTAGTGTGTTAATTAAGGTGTGGTCCATAATCTGTGCCAGTGTGCTGATAGGCGGACTCGTGCTACCTCATCTAGGAGTTTACAGCCTAAATCAGTGTTGTGGCTTTAATGGAGTGTTTTGTGGGAGGGCTGTAATGCCTCTTAAAAATGTGTTTTCTACTAAAACTAGTGGAGTCAAATTTTCGAAACCCCATAGTTCAGAGCCATATAGAACAGAAGCCATGACTTTGGTGTTCCAGATCAGCAAGGCAGGGTTGGTTGGCTTTGTTAGTGAGGTTTTCTGTTCTTTTACTAATGCTCCTGCAAGTTGACGATGGTTTAAAGCCATGGTTTCGATTTGGAGTTTCCAAGTCAAATCCTTAGCTAGAGTGACTCCTAAATAATTAAAAACTCCAAGCTGTTCAAGAAGCTCATTATTTGGGCTTACATTGCACTTTATCACCCAACACTTGTTTAGTACCATAAATTGAGTTTTACGCGTGGTAATCACCCATCCCCGCACCCTGCAAAATTCTTCAAAAGATAGTGCCCGCTGCAGACCCTTCTGCTTTTTGGAAATATTGAGTGTGTTGTCTGCAAACATAAGGATTGGTATTTTTACACCTGCAAGTAGCGGGGCATCAGTAGGATAAGTGGCAAAAAATGGCACCATTCAAAAATAAAGAGAACAGAGTTGGAGCGATATTGGGTTATTCCCCCATGTCCATCCCTGGCTTTACTATGGGTTGAGTTATTCCCCATTTCCTCTGCTTTCTTTCCCAGGCAAAAACTAGAAGGGAACCATTGCTTATGGTCTATGGGCTGGAGGAAGCTGCGCCAACAAATTAACAGGGAGAGCTGAGCCACGTTCCTCTCTGGCTCTAAAAGCTTGTGCATAATCCGAGCCTTGAAAACATTTTGCATGTTTATCATACAGCAACGATCATGTCTGAAAATGATACGGTATCCTCACAGTTCAAAAAGGTGTGTTTCTTTATCTCACAGAAGCGTTGTGCCTTAGTACAGCAGATTATATCTCTGCATTGGGACGTATTTATTAAAAACGACTGTTTTTAAGCATGATCTGAGAAACATTCCTGCCCCGCCGCCCCCACCCCCCACCGTGATAACAATGATATTAGAAAACTAAAAGACAAGTTCGTTGTCCGGTGTACCCCATATTTGGCCTCGATTCTTATAGTAGATGGATCAGAACTACAATCTATTAGATCAAACACAAGAGGTTTTTGTACAGCACACATACTGAACTAATATATTTGATATATGACCATGACCAGAATGGAGGCTTGGTGAACTAAAGTACTTCCCATGGGGAGCAGGGTCAAGACAGAGTTTCCATTTCCTACTGTGCAATTCAGCCAGGCGATGGGTATGTTTTACCGATTTCAAAGATCAATACTTGAGATTGGAGATCGGTGACAGGTGACAGGTGCCAGAATACGCATTTTAATTTTGGTAGTTTTACATAGTGCGAACCGTGCCCAATGAGATGCTTCGCTAGACAGACTGTGACACAGGTTTCTTCCAGCACAGGGAGGTTTGCCAGGATTCACAGGGTGCTGAGTGAGGCCGTCATCCGCACCTGGGTCTCTATGTTATACGGTCAGCAGCTGTAGCCTCCCAGACACATCGTCTCTCATGAAAGCTCGGCTCATTTTTGGCTTGAGGTTCAAAGCGGATCTCGGACTGAGCCAGGCCTCTGGCTCGAGTTTTCAGTGTCTCGCCCACGTCTATTATGAGGTTGTTTATATTTCTCTCTCTCATTGCATTTTACCTACACCTGGTTCTCCTGATCTTGCAGGACATAAAACAGAAGAATATGTCTGCAACCACGTCATCAAGGAAGAGATTGTCAGGTCTTTCTCCTGCTTGTACTTCCAGAGCCTACACTGTTTTCAGTGGACAGGGATAAGTATTGAAGAACGTCCACCCTGGTCCATGTGGTAAGCAATGACCACAAAGTCTGCACTGATATCCTTCCATATGGCCACAGAGTTGGGTCTCCGCTTGTGTGCGACCCCCAGCAATATCAGCTGAATCGGCTCATAGAGAGAAGCAGTGGATTAGGAGGAGACTCCACTTCAATGACTGTAGACACCCAATTCGGATTCTGCCAGGAGTGGGGCAAATATGTTCATTTGGAAGCAGAGGAGTGTGTGCATGTGCAAAAGGTTTGGGATCACAGACACGACTGTGTTATTCTGCGACATAGTTTTCTCTTGGACACGTCAGTCACACTCTGCTGCAGCGAAACAGTGATCCTATGTTCAATGGCACACTTGTGTTTTAAAAGGTAATATGAAATCCTCTTCAGAGTTGCCTGTAAAACCTGTGCATTTGGCCAGATGTATCAGGAAGCGTAGGCTGTAAAGTGCAGTTAATGTCTTCGTTTTATAACAGACTGGGAGGAGAACCCCTACAGACCTCTGTGGAGTAGGTTGGATTTTCTCACTCTTTGTACCGTGGGTCTGGTGGCCTATTTTAAGGTTTGCCAGTAACTACTAGTTTATAGACAACATAAAGTGGGCACTCTGTCCCCAGAGCAGGCGGACGGAAAAGTACATAGAGACAGAGGTAGTCTTATCTCCTACATTAAACAAATGAGGGAATGCAAATGTAACCCAGCAGCCATATTTTACATAAATCTATGCGTAAACTGTTCATTTTTATGATTGTATACTACTAGTTGTAGGTATGAGTTTCGTTTGTAAACCTAACACTTAGATCAGAATGTGTATCTGTAGAGTTGTCCCTTTGTGTCCAGAATGTTGCCGGTCACTGTCCAGGATTTGACTCTATGGCGGGTTCACCCTGATAGGCACTCTGCTGTTCTGTAGCCTTCAAAACCCAAAACCTCAGGCTAATGTGAAGGTCAATGAAACCCCCCCCCCCTAAATAAATTACATTTTATTAACCTTCTGGATGAACAGTGGTTTTTGTGTGGAAATGCTCATCTGTAGCCATAGTTCAAAGAACGTTCATTGGCTGGAAGCCTCCTGTGTGAAGACAGAACTATATGCAGCAGTTTAAAAACACTTGTTAACCCAGGTCGAGGGCTCCACGTGGTAGTTCTGCGTGCTCGCGCCATTCTTTCCTTTTCGTAACAGCGAAAGTCTTACAGTTTCTGTGGCCATTAAATCATAGTAGAAGGAATAGCGGAAGGTGGCATCTAGTGGTTACACTGTGGACTGGTTTTAAACTACTAACCCTCTTATGTTAACATCTTAAAAGTACTCCAGGAAGGGGAAAGCATCCAGTAAATAGGTTTGTACTCGGACATTTTAAGGATTTGGGGGGTCCCTGTTCAGAACCGCTTTGAATTTATAATCCAATTTCAGGTCACTGACAGTGCACAGGCACACTCATCCAAATTCTTAACGTTATCACATCTAATATTCAGGAATAGTGGGGTGTGTTTTCAATATTGTACCAGCAGCAGCTCACGGACATTACTGCAAATAATCTGTGACCCCCTCACATTTCTCATATGTGAGGTCTCGTTTTGATCTAACAGAAACGTTTTTATGGATGTTTCACGAAACATAAACACAACATTCCTTTGCAAAATGTCTGTAATCGAATCTCACACTTCACCCACATTAAAAATAAAGTAAAACGGTATTTAAAACAATCTGTTTAAGAATTATCCAAAGTCATCAGGCCATGACTCTCAGCAGAACAGAGCTGGCAGGCAGGGCCGGACTGGGAACTGAAAGCAGCCCTGGCAAATTTTGTCAGACCAGCCCCCATCCGGCATGTGTAGCTATCCAGCCCCCATCCGGCGCGTAGCGAGCGAGCGCAGCGAGCGAGCCCGACTATTACTAGGGACATTTTTGGAAAACGACAGACCAAAATGGTGAATTTGACAGCACATTTTCATCACATATTCAAATTGGGTGGTCAAATTACAAGGGGAATAGTTGACAGGCACTCCAGAAAAGTAGGGAGTTTCCCTTTGCTCTTGAAGCCAGGGAAAGTGCGATCATACTAATAATAGGCTAGTATAAATTGAGACCGAAGTAGCTGTGGGATTGTGCCTTATCAAATGTTTTTGACAAGGGTATTGTGGAAATTGGTGGCGAAATTCGGAAAGGCCACAGTGAACAGAGCCTGTATTCCAAATATCTACCAATTTGAACATTCAGGAGGAGAATCAGCAGACAACCTGGGCACAGTCACCTCTCCTAATAAACTATAGGTGGCAGGTAAAGCCACCATGAGAGGTGTTGTGTAAGGGTACATCTGGCACCAAGAGAGCGACAGATTATACCACATTACCACCCACAAAATTCAAATATTACAGCTGAAACCTCAGTGTCAAGAGGGCCAAACAGAAAACCTTCACTGCTGGCTAGAACTTGCAAGAATCTCCCTGCGCCAAATCGCTAATGACTAGGCCCAGCAGTGTTAGAGATCCTCAACAAATAAGGTATATGAAAACAGGGACAAGACTGGCAAACTATTATACAGACTGGTCACAAGGCATCTGACCTTCAGATTTATCCCTGCGATCTGAGACTTTGCGGGCGACACCACTAGTCCCTCCACCGAAATAGTAGCAGTCCTTTTCAACTACTACTGTAACCTTTTTGCATACCACCCAAGGCCATCCTGTGAACACCACCAACCCTTGCTCTCAATGATCCCACTCCCTGTACTCTCCATAGCATCTAGATTTGACCTAGATGCACCCCTCGCTGTTGAAGACATAGAGCACACAGTCCTCTGGATGAACACAGTAAGACACCTGACCCAGTGGCTTCCTAATTGAGAATTACCATAGATTCCGTGATATCCTCTCCCTTCATTTACTTGCCCTTTATTAAGAAGCGTTCGTGACTGGAGCCTTACTGGTGGACCTGGATTTGGCCACAATTGCCATCATCCCTAAGTCGCCACCATTGCGCGGCATGTCGCTCCATTTCCGTAATAAACACTGAGCTCAAAATCTTTGCAAAAAGGCTTAAATACATTCTGCCCGATCTTGTCCACCCGGATCAATGCAGCTTTATGCCTGGCCCTAGAATCTGCTACTGTATTCAGCGGTGCATATAGCGCTGGCCGGACTACAGAAATGTCAAGACTCGTGTGCCCTTCTTCTAGTTGACTTTGAGAAGGAGTTTCATTGAATAGACTGTAGCTTTTTGGGTGGGGTTCTCGAACGTATGGGCTTAGGCCCATGTTTTCGTAGGTATGCTAAACTACTCTATTTCCAACCCTTGAACGGGTGCAAATAAATGGTGTGTTGTTGGCCTCTTTTCCTATTCGTTGTGGTACCTGACAAGGATGCCCGCTCTCCCCCCTCCTTTTGGTGCAAGCCATCATCCCTGACCAGACTGGTAGGCTGTGATGCTCAAAATCACGACTGCCAATGGAAGGGTGGGGATGAGGACAGAATCGTGCTATACACAGATGGCGTCCAGACCCCACTGCCTTTCCCTCTTATAACTCTACAAGAAGGCCTCTCGCCTCAAAGTGAACAAAAGTAAATCCCTGCTGGTCCCCACTCAGGGGAACAGCAAGATCTTGAATGGCATTCCTCGATTCCTATTAGGTGCATTATCTTCCAATACCTGGGCCTTGCTACATCTTGGGGACCAGGCCTTATATGGAGCCTCAACCTTATTCCTCTCCGGGCAAAACCGAAAAGAATTCTCCAGCGAAGGGCACTCCAGCTGCTAAACATACTTGGCTGAGTAGTCCTTATTAAAATGATGATACTCCTGCGATTCCTATAAGTACTCCAAAACTTCCCACTGATGATACCCAGCACATGGTTTAAAAAAACCTAAAGTTTGGGATCCACTCCTTTCTCTGTGCAGGCCAACAGCCTCGCATTGGTATGGATAGTGCACAATGGGGGTGATGGGTATGGCCGACATACAACTCTTTATCAACAATTTAGAGAGAACCCCATTTTATAAAGGCACAAGGGATAGGATTCAGCTAAACCAATACAAAAGTTTTTCCCCTGGACTTGTTAAAATCCAGATTTTTGCTATGTGGATGCTTATCAACATAAGAAGAACAGAACTTCAAAGTAAAAAAATAACCAATAATTCTCCCAAAATACACATAAAATACTAGTGACATTTGTTAATATAGTTCATCATGCATTGGACCAAATACATTATCAAAAATATGTGGTCCAAAAATAACTTAGAAAACAACTGTATACAATAAAAACACAAAAAAAGTTAATGTGTAGACGCAGTGTTTCAGTGGAACCTTGAGCTTTATCCCACATTCTTCAGGACAAATAAATGAATTAAAACTAGGAGAAAACATAAAATATATTTCGTCATAGAAACAGTTGTGAAACGGATTATCTATACTCATACGGTTGGACATACAATGTTGTTCTTACTAAAATTCTTTTGTACAAATTAGTGCGGTCCTGTCCAGTCCCCACTAGAAGCCCCATTCCTATCTAAGACAGCCATCCCCACCCCGTGTGTTCAAATACCAGCTCACACCATTCTAGCCCCATATCTACCGAGTATTACCACAGGGTTGCAACATGGCTGTGATTTTTTACCTACCTGACCAGTACTTGAATACCCTGGTTGGCACACAAATAAAGGAAACTCACGTAAAGCTCCTCTCAATGCATACTTAAAACTCAAACACTCTGATGAGCGTTAATGGAGTTTTAGAATGGACTGGGATTGTTAAGGCTAATTCCAACGTGTGTTAATGGGGCTAGAATGGACCATATATAGTCAGGCTAGTGCTTCTCATTGCAGAAAGGTTGGTAATGTCTGTATTTAGCACTTTATATGGGCTTTGTTATTTCATTCTACTGGCGAGAAAGGGTCACTCAAAATGTCGGTTGTAGAATGCCTCTCATAGGTACACTGAAACCACGGAAATGTCACACATAAGCAACCTGAAAACTTGGCAGCTATGTGTCCATGTCCAGTATTTGTAAAGCGCGAACCATTACTCGAAGGTGTCAAGGCGCTGGGGGCCGTTGGGAAGATTAAGCGACTGCTATTGCCCAGAGTCACATGGTGCGGGGCAGATCCCTACCGGAGCCGGGGATCGAACCGTGAGCCCTAGCGTCCAGTCACCGTGGCGGCTGCGACACACCTCCTGTAAATGTTAATGCGCACCTTTAATTTGCGACAGACATTAAATAGTCAAGTACATCATCACACAACTCTAACAAGTACCACACATCAGGAATTGGACAAATTGCATTTTGATGTTGGTGTTGGCATCACTGCATGAAAATGTATTGCCACGCATAGAGAGCACTCTGACATGCTTTGGGGCTAATGTGTCGCTCAGAAAAACAAAACTGGAGCACAGCGCTAAATCTATTCACACCGACTCGTTGTTATGGTGACGTGGGTCGGCACAGTAGGATACATTATTTTACATTCCCCACAAAAACAAACTGTGCTCCCTCTGCGGCCCCAGCCAGTGCCCCCTCTGACACGCACGTCTAGCTGCTTCCCATCTAGCACGGTCAGGCGGCTAAGTTGTGAGTTATGGAAGTTGGGGTCTTTTGCTGGCGTGGGTGGCATCTTGGCGAAAGGAACACAGGAGCAGATTTCCACCCCAAGAAACCTCTGACATGCATGGGGAGCCTGTAAACACTGGAAGCGGGTTGGCTGGCAGCAGAGGTGCTAAAATATTTAAATAATTTCTTTCAACAAGTCACATCACAATTTGAAATTGCGATGTGACTATCTCACGTAGGAATTATTCAAATAATTAGTTTCCCTGCTGCCGGCTGAGGAGCTCTGGTCGAGGAGCTGCCTGTGACTCATATCTGTCCAAATTATATTCAGACACTTGGGTCATCCTTAAACTGCCATTTGCTGCTGCAGTCCGTGGCCCCCCTCCTCAGCCTAACGGAAGAGCTTCAGTCCCAACACTTCCCAGCTCATGAAAAAGCAAGCTGGTGGAGTACTCGTTCTCTTCCAGCCCTTATGCACTGGCAGCAAGCAGGTAATTCACACACTGCTTTTCCACCCTATAGTGACTCTGCCATTATGAAAGTCTTTTAACGTCCAACCGGACATTTACCTTGCTGGTTTTCGGGCCTCTGGTCTTGGAGCGTTAGGTTTTATACCGCGTTTGCCGCCTTGAAGCCTGCTGTTGGTGGGTTCACGGGACGGGGTGGCACTGGGCTGGCACTATGGCAGACACAGAGGGGGGGTGGGGGTGGGGGTAGGCGGCGGCGCTACCCAGCCACTGCCAGTAGCCACTGTAGGAATAAAATTATTCAGGGGCCGGAAATGGAATTCTGCGCGCTGCGCACAGGCACCTCCTCCTCCTCGCTCCGTTTGTTTAAGTTAGGTTGCACATACTTGCTGTAGTGCTACAGTGCACACACCGGTCAATCAGGCTTGCTGGCAGCGGCGCTACAGTATTATTCGGGGGCGGCAGGCCTGCATCGTAACTGATCATAACTTGGAAGTCTGACTGAGAGTCACAGTTGATGTGGCTTCTTCTAAGTGAGTGACGTGACGCTGCTGGGGACCGATTATCAGTCCGACCGTCACAGGCTGTGACGGGCGGACTGAAAATCGGCCCCCAGCCACAAAACCGGCCCCCCCTTTTTGAAAACCGGCCCCCACCCCCTCCAGCCGACCGGGGGATTGCCCGGTGCCCGGCATTGCCAGTCCGGGCCTGCTGGCAGGGGCTTCCTGAAAGGCTGGGGCCCTGGGCCAGAGCCCACGTCACTGACTAGAAACATGTTCCCACTCAGGTAGAATAATTTGTAAAAATCCATATGGTGTGTTCCGGTATGAGAACCCAGAAATGTCTGACGTCTGCGACTTCTTTTTACTGCTGGGGCAGTTTTGCGTCAATCAACGGCAGAAAGAGTATGTGCGCTTCCTCCATAGTTGCCGCAAACACCGGGACGTGATTAAAAGACATCGGCAATCCCCCGGTGCGCCGCAAGGGTGATGGCCGGTTTTGGGCCATGGGGGCCATTTTTGTTTCAGGGCCGTAAATCGGCCTTGTAACAAAATCGGCCGAAAACCGGCCCTGGCAAAGAGCTCGGTCGCACCCCCAGGGGGCCGGCTGAGCCCTTTGCCAGGGCCGGTTTTGGTTTTCAGTCCGGCCCTGGGCGTTAACAAACCATGTGATCCTGTGCAAACTATTCAAGCTCACTGGGTCTTACTTCATTCCATTACAGGCCCGGGTCTAGAGGGTGGGCCAGGCCCACACAAACATGAGCCGTGGCCCTCGCAGTGACTGCATGAATGCCAATAGAAAATGGCCACTTCAATAAAAAAGGTCCTCCGAATGTTATTTTTCTTCCTGTTTTAGGAGTTGCGTGATTGGGAGAGGGCTCTTTCTCTCAGGCACCCCCACATATCTCCTTTTAGGAAGGTGGACTGTGTCCTTGCCCACTCGTGCAGGTACAATAGGGCAAGGCAAAGGGGACAAAACCTTTCTTTGGCATCTAGTAACCTTTGCCTTCTGTCCTGCTACATGGATATTTCCTTTTTAGGTTTCGCCTGGCGTCCGCTGCACAGCAGCGTTTGCGCAGGCGAAATCTTATGTTAGAACAGTATGTGGCTTAATCCCGCCTCTCTCTTCCATTGGCTAGCTCCATAAATGGAGGCTAGCCATTGGAAGAGAGATCTGTCCGTCATTGTCCGAGGCGATTCGTGGGCGTTCCGGCGATTTTTTTCCCTCTCCGCCCCTTTTAAAACGTCATGCGGCGGTGGGCGGATGTTTTTTGTTTTTTTTTCCCCGTGATGTTTTGGTCTTTTTCGAAGTGCCTTTAGCCGGAGTGGTCTGCGAGATTTAAGTTGCCAGGAAAATGTTTCTATTTGTGATCAGGTAAGCAGCATTTTGTTTATAATTTTCTTTGCCCTTTGTACGTGTACCCAGTCTCATGTCGTCTCCCTGTTTGTACGTGTACCCCGTCTCATGTCGTCTCCCTGTTTGTTTTACGCGTGTCTCGTTGCTGTTCCACGGTATATTTTCCCTTTGTACGTACCCCGTCTCATGTCGTCTCCCTGTTTGTATGTGTACCCCGTCTCATGTCGTCTCCCTGTTTGTTTTACGCGTGTCTCGTTGCTCCCCTGAGTCCTCTCGTCATACTCTCCACATTTTTCAGGCAGAAGCTGGCCAGGGGGCGTACTAGGGTTAGTGCCCTTCCATTTCTAGTGCTCTGCAGAATTTTCAAGCACTTCTTGTTTGTTCTTGTCACTTTGTTTGAGAAGCGAGCCCGTCACTCACAGGGACGGCAAAGCAGCACCGGGAATACAAGGAAAGAATCCGGGACCGGTGCCATGAAAATGCGGCTTAGCAAGCAATATTAATATTATGAGGGTTCACATTTCTTTAGTAAGTTCTTGTAGCATAAAACAGAACATGAGGCTTTCCTAAACATGGACCAAGGCAAAATATGTCTGTGGAGTTTCTAAGCGGCTATTTACTCTCTTCGAGCCTGCAAGAATGCTGATTGACAGTCACTTCTACGCCCCTGTGAACACTCTCAGAAGTCCACGCGCATGTTTCTAAAAACGCAGCTGCTAAAGCCGAGCTTCTGTTTTGCAGTCAATCTAAAGCCGAGCTTCTGTTTTGCACTCAATCTGCCTAGATTTCAGCATCACCGCAGACATTACTCTTCTGAAGGTCTCCTTACATATTTATTTATTTATTTATTTATTTAAAAAGTTTTATATAGCGCTGGCTAGACACGGAGGTATCAGAGCGCTTTACATGAGCATCAGATCATAGTTACAGGTTACAACATTACAAAGGTTAAACAGTTCTTAGAGAATGGCAACATAGTTCCATGTAAGGTAGAGATAAACAATAAGCACAAATACGTAAGGGGAAAAGCAGGCAAGGTGAGAGTTCACATAGTAAGCGAGAGGTCTTCACTGCAGAATCTGATCTCAACACACTGGAAGTGACAAGTACATCTTATTTCAAGTTCTGTGAGGTAGTGATGAAAAAATATTTAAATGTAGTAACTTCTCTATGAGTTGAACGTTCAGCATGTGTTTAAGGTCACCTATTCACATCGCCAGCAGATGAAGATATTCCCTTGGTTGAGCTGGATGTATTTTCTTGGCCTTACTAGCTCACAGCTTCCAGTGGTCCACAGAGCCTGTTTTTGCAAGCAACACTAACCAACCCGTCCATTAAAATGTAGGGTCAGTTTGATACTTTCCACACACGTGTGCCTGGTATGGCCATCAAAATGACATTAAAGACGTCATTCACTTGTAAGTTAAACACCAATGAGGAGGCATCTCTGCTGCACGTCCCGGTTGGCGGTAGCTGCCTTGCCTTGCAGACACAAACACAGCTATGAGACAGTGTGCTGCTGTGTGAGCTCGCAGGGCTGCCCGGACCGTCCCCTCACAGCTCCTCTTACTGGTGTACAAACAGAGCACGGGCAGAGGGAGGATTTGTCATTTACAATGCCAACAGCTCTAACTTTGGCAAAGGCGAAACCGTTGCATTGTAAATGCTTGTCTACTCAGTGCTGGAGAAAAGAAGCTTGTGTATTCTGATTCACCTTTCCTGGCCCCTGCAGCTGCTTATCAGATTGGGTGGATGCAAGACGCAATAAAAAATGTCCAGATAACTCTGGTGATTTATTATTAGGGCTCCTGGTTTTATGGTATTTATTTTTTTGCCATTTCCGTCTGTATTTATCCATATTTATTTTTTGGGCATTTTTTCTGTATTAAGCCACATTTATTTTTGCCACAAGTAAAAAATGATGCTACAGCTAGTATTTTTCCACATTTATTTAAATTGACAATGCACACATGCGCTCACTTAAACTAGCGATTTGTTGTGGCTTTAGCAGTGCTTTAAATGGTCCAGTACTGAGTAATTTGAAAAGGAGAGTACCTGTGCTTCTCAGTTCTGCTATTAAAAACACTTTAGGATAGAGTACAAGCACTTTCAAATTTAAAATATAGACAGAACTCCTCGGGTGAAAAATTAAATTATGCTGGTTAACAGAACAGATGCTGTCCTTACATAAATGCAATATTTTTCTATTATTTCATGCATTTCACATTTTATCTTTCCCTCATTACCTCTGTCTTGGGCAGTCTGACATTCCTTCCACCTCCCCTCGTTCACCTCCCTGCCACCAACAATCTGCCCCTCATTCTCCCTCCTTTCCCTCCCAGGCACGTCCAGATACCACAGACTAGTTAAGATGTGTCCCATCATTAACTATGAATTAAACTACTGTGTGATTGTTAAGGGGCTACACCATTTACATTGCAGAGGGTGCTATGAGACTTTCATGCCATAGAAATGTAAAGTTAATATGTATAAATGTACTGCAAACAAAGTTAAGAAAATCATGGGGGTGGTACAAAATATTAACTAGATGAACAGCTATCGGTGGTGTAGCAGGTGCAGTGGTACCGGAGCCTTAGGGCCCTACTGTACCCCACTATAGCTGCACTTCACCTCCCAAACTGTGGACCGAAAGGGTTCCAATTTCCTACTTGCTTATGGCAAATTTGGTACGCCACTCACTGCATATTCCTGTGTGGGCTCCACACGCAGACATTGTAGTGGGGGGAGATGTGGTGTAGGGTTGTTAATCTGATGCCTGACATGTTAGAACCGGCTATTTCTGGTAGGCTAAGGCTGATGCCAAAGCCAGGCAGAAACCACCATTCTAGTCAGGGCAAGGAAGTCACACGCCAAGATAACCCCTGCTCACCCTCTAGGTAGCTTGGCACAAGCAGTCTAGGCTAAACTCGGAGGCGATATGTAAAGCATTTTTGCCAGCGCACAACAGCAACAACATACTTGGCACACCACAAAAGAGACTCCACACAAGGTTATATTAAAATAACTTTTGTATTGTCAAAACATATCAGATCGAAATCACACATGTACATTGTGCCCACTGGCATGGCAATATTCACAAGGGATTATTTACAAGACAGGGCCACATGGGCCACTGTCATAATGAGCACTTTTAGAAATAGAAATAGTACTTATAGAACTTAGAATAAAAGTGTATAAAATCACTGTAACACAAAGTAACAGTTATAGATCACATCCAGTAACTACTGGGAACAGGTAAGTACCACCTACACAACCCTAACCCCTTAGGAGACTGTCACGCAGGGGACCAGGACCTCACTAGGACCACCTGTACTAAAAAGAACAACCACCTAAGTATCACACAGCATTTAGGGGTCTAAGAAAGAACACATTACCCATGATGTATGAAACACATTCAGAGGAGTAGTAAGGGAAAACCACATAAGTATCACACAGCATTTAGGGGTCTAAGAAAGAACACATTACCCATGATGCATAAATATACATTCAGAGGAGTAGTAAAGGAAAACCACCTAATGCATAAACCTACACATTTAGCGGTGTTAAGAATAAAGCACATGATGAAATAAAAATACATTCAGAGGTACCAGAATAATACAGTAGCGCAAACGTCACATGATGTCTACAAACATTCAGAGGTGCAGGAATAACACCTGATGCAAGGAAATACATTCAGAGGTGCAATAACCATACAATTGCGCAAAAACTCACATAAGCCACCACCTGTGGCAGTCCCTAGGCCAACTGGCCTTGTTGGGGCTAGAACGCCCTGAGTCTCAATGTCAGGGGCCTAAACGATGCAGGTGCCCACTACTTGCTGGGCACTTGGGAACACTCACAAGGGCCTAAACGCTGCAGCTGGCACTAAGTGCTGCGCAGCTGGGAAGGCCGGGCACCACTGTGCCCTCGCTGTCCCACACAGGGACTCTCTCCTGAAATTGCGCCTAAACGGTGCAGCTGCCCACTAATTGCTGGGCAGCTGGAGATTCAAAACTGCGCCGGGGCCCTCACTGGCCCTAGAACGAACTGCGCAAAAGGTTGGAGCCACACAGGCTCTGAAACAGCTGGGGGGCGTTGGAGCCATCTGGCTCTTAAACAAAATATGGCCCCTCTGAGCTTCTCTGGGCTCACACACGTTGGGGCGACCCACTGCCAACTGGGGCCGCCCTCGATGCACCAAAGTCAATTATGCCCCTACGAGCCTCCGGGCTCGCCCAACAAGATGAGGCCCCTTGAGCCACTCTGGGCTCGCAAAACGCTGGGGCGACCCACTGCCAACTGGGGCCGCCCTTGAAGCCCTCGTGGCTTCGCACTGGCAACAGGCGCGAGCTCGCGCCACTGGGGGGGGGGGGCGCGGACACCGTCACCGTGCCCCGGCGCCCCTCCTCTCTTCTGCCCCACTCTGCCCAGACTCACCGGCAGCCCCTCGCGGGCGGGGCGACGGCAGGTCTCTGCTCCCTCGAGGCTCTCCCTCCATGCGGGGAGCCTCGCGCCGGCCTTCTCTCTTCCTCGCCGGGGCTCCTTCCGCACACGGGAGCCCCCAGCAGCAGACCACGAGTCTTCTCCTCTCTGCAGGGCTCCTTCGGCACACGGGAGCCCTGCCAACCGGCCGCCTCGTCTCCCTGGGGCTCCCTCAGCCGAGAGGAGCCCCGTCAACCGCCGCCATCTCCCGCGCCTTCCTTTCTTCTTCTCCCTCCCGCGACTGCGGGGCGGGACTTCCGGCTGGCCGCGACAGGATTGGCCGGCCGGCCAACCACTTCCGGGTCGCTGCAGGCAGCGCAGCGGCCCTTCTCCGCAGGTAGGCAGGCGGGGGCTGATTCCTTTTACGGCCACAATTAAACAGCGCTCTCAAGCGCTGGGGGGAAACAAAGCGCGCCAAAGCGCCCAGAGCACAGCTCGAGCGCTCCCCGGCGCCGAAGGAGATCCAAAGCGCTCCATGCGCTAAAGGGCAAAACCAAGCGCCCAAAAGCACATACAAAGCGCTATCAGCGCTCAGAATCCGAATACAGCGCTAGAACCCAAAATAAAGCGCTCTTTAGCGCTGGAGCACCATCCACAGCGCTCCCAGCGCTAGAACAGCAGGCAGAGCGCTTCCAGGCTCTCAGGAGGAAGCTCAGTGCCTCCAGGCGCTAGAAATACAGTTCCAGCGCTATCCACAGGAAAATGCAGCTCCTCCATGCTGCCAAAGCCCCAGAGCTTCCCAGGGGGCAAAGCCAAGTCCCCCCATCAGCCCAGGCAGGGCAGAGGGGTCCCCCAGGAGTCCAGGGGCTGGGCAGGACTCAGGGATTCCCCTGAACCCAAGCAGCAGCACGCCCCTGGCAGATTCAAGTCAGAAACAAGAACAAATTGGAAGGGAACACAGCCCCTTCTTATACACAGAAAAGGCTTTGAAGTCTTTTGAAGTCTTTGTGTAAGGGAGCCCCTAAGCCCTGGGTGTATCTGGTTTCCTTCTCCTGTCAGCCTCAGGTCAGAGGTGACAGTGGGTCATCAGGAGGAAGAGCCAGCAGGGGTGGGCCGACAGGCACAGCCTGGTTCCACCAGACGCTCTTTCCTCCCATCCCTGACAGCAGATGGGGGCCTTTCATCTATGGCTGACTCAGACCCCCCTCCTCCAGGGCCCTGCAGACCCCGTCCTACTCACCAGACAGTCCATCTACCAGCAGGCCCAGGCACTCCTGGGCCAGGCCCATCAGCCAATCCCGTGCCAGCAGACTCACTACACAATTATGCCAACTTCTAAAAGTAGCGCTTCTAGACTAGACACAGCCATTCTGCAGCATTCCTTCTCACGAGTTCACACATATCAAACTCGACCCTGCACTCCCCACGCATCAGGAATCTACCATGGGCATACATATTCCCCATTCATTCCTATGGGAGGGCAGGTCACTCACCATCCATACCCAGAGGGCACACGCACTTTACACTGTACCACAGTGAAAAAGTGCGCAGAGGCCTAAAATCACCAATCCAGGTTCCAAAAACAGGCTAGGAAAAAGCAAAAAGTCACGGGGTGAACCTGCCCAAAGGACCGGGTCCAACACTGACAGAGCTGTATAGGAAATGTCCAGTGGTCATGGAAAGCTCAGCAAGCGAAGAGACTCTTCTGTCCTCTCAGGAACCGGAGTAGGCTACATAGGATAGAGCTATCACAGTATTGTTTCTCTCAGCAAACCCCTCCCCACCCAGGATTTCAATTACTGGGTGTGTCATTGACATCTCATTAAGCGATACCTCAATATACTGAAATGTGCCCGCTTGACGCGGCTTGGAAGAGCTTGCCGACCGGCCTGTGCAACATTGCATAACTGTGGAGTGAAACGGAGAGACGCACTTCAAGAAATGCAAAAATACCCTCCCATCACTTTTGTGCGTTGAAAATTATACAATGCCTTCTTATACGAGGAAAAATCATCATCTTTTAGGTTTAAAAAAGCAGAGTGACAGGATGCCCTGCTGCAGCACTGTGAATTTAAGTGCTTAAAACATGCACTATATGGTGCCTGGGACAGGAGGAGTCAGCGGCGTTGGGGGAGGCTACGTCATGGGGTGAAAGAACAATGAAGCCTCATTAACAAGTAAATGGTCTTTTAAAAGAGTACTCTGTTGCAGCTGGCTGTGTGTGCATGCCCGGGAAGGAATTTCCAGCAGCAGGAAGTTGGCCTGGAGAGAACTCTGGACTCCCACCTCCACTGTGCCTCATGACGAGCTGGGCTCGTCATCAGCAGGCAATGGGTTAAAAGAGTTTGGGCAGATATACATTTTTGTCAGTAAAGCCAACCCCTAACCAGTGGGGTATGCTTTAAATCCTGAGTGTGTGCTTCTTCAGATCAAACCCTCTTAAAATATACTGCCCACCAGTATGGATGACATGTGATTCCTACACCTTGTAATCCTCATTGGCTTATGTTACATTCCCTAGAGGCTGATTTACATACTTGTATGATTCATTGTCACTGTACAATGTGTGTGTGATGTAAAGTACTGTGACACATTACACTGATATGAGTAGCACTATACAACAAATAAAATGCATATGAGAGGGGGCTATGGAGCGATGAGGGGCACTGGCGGGGGTGGCAGTGGGGGTATCCGAGGAGGAGGTCATGGGGGAGCTACGGTGAGATGAGGAGCGCTTGTGGAGGGTGGTAGTGAGGGAGTCTGAGAAGGAGGTCATGAGGAGGAGAGAGGCTACGGAAAGATGAGGGGCACTGTTAGAGGGTGGTAGTAAAGATATCTATGGAGAAAGAGGTCATTGGTGGGGTGCCAAAAAAGACTTTCACACCAGCACTAATGCCGGCCCTGTCATGGCCTTTCTATTTTATTTAATTAGCAATTGGGTCATTAGGGCAACTGTGGAACATATTGTAAAGTGTGTGCTAATTAGATTTACTGCTATAATCAATATTTTAAGTTTTACAATTTTTTTTTACCAGGAATAATGAAAATGGAACTGGGTGGTGGCAGATATGGGACTGGGGCCCATGGTCAGCTGTGAGATAAGGTGCAGTGGAGAGGGGTGGTAGACAAGTGGATAATCAAGACTGGAAGGGAGTGCACTGCAGAGTCCTGGGTCAGGTGGAGGTAGTAATGAGGGATTCTCCCTGAAGGCTTGCACAGAGGGAGCCCGAGTAGTGTAACTTGCCTGATACTCCCACCTCCAAAACCTCCTCTTCCCACAATGACATGGAAAAAAAACAGTTTATTGAGAGTGATAACATTTAGAAAGAGATTTGGAAAGAATGCATTTTACTGGGCCTTGTAAGACTAAGGAGAGATAAAGGAGGGCCCAGAAGCAGGACTGGCAAGATATATATAAGTGGCATGTCGGGCCTGCAGTGGCCCACCGGTCCTAGGATGCTTGTTTCTGGTCCAGAGAGGACCTGGCTTGGCAGTTCGGTCTGGACTGTTCCCATGAGGCACAGGGTCAGGCCTGATTTGCATATGGCCAGGTCTAAACTGGGGTGGCACGTGAGCTAAGGAATGATGGATGTAACCCAGATCTCCTGACTGGGGATGAATGTTTTGATTTGTTCTGCATTCCATCCATCAATTGTGTGTCTTTTGTCTTATGGGTGTGCACATCTTTATTTGCTTGGTGTGGGTAATATGTGTATTACTACAATAGATATTTTGTCCTATTTTGCTCGACATAACAAGGAAATTATTCAGAATCAGAATGACAAGTTTCATTTTATAGTATTTTAATAAGACAAGAAAAGATCTTACCCTTGAGTGTAACCTGATCAATACTTTCTCCAGGTAGCATTTATTTCATTTTTCAGTGCCCGTGGGGCATCTCAGTAGATTGCCCTTTGTTCACCTAGAGAATGTGGGGGCGAGGTATGCTGCAGAAGGCCCACTAATCCCACGCGCCTTCTGAACAAAGAAACTGCCGAGGTAGGTAGAGCTCGTTTAGGCGGCCATTGTTACCACAGCACTTGCATGATTGGTTGCGAGGTGGGCGTGTACCAGCTCGAGCTGTAACTCATTAATTTCATTCTCTCTGTGTCTCCGACTGGCTCCGGGATGATAAATGGGGGAGGAGGGTGTCATTGAGTCTGATCTGCATCTCTTCCGGCTCTCCATCAGGACTGGGATGGGTCTGGCGGAGTCCAGGACTTCTCTACATTCCAAGTCTCCTGCTGTTGAATAAAGTGTTAGTGTTCCGCCTCGTTTACGTTTCTGTGGAATGAAGGCAGTCCTGAATAAATGGAATGGATCAATCGAAAGAGAGAACATGGAGCTAAAGCAGGGCATATTGTTGTAATGTCTCTAGCCTTGAAAGTAGAGCTGATGTGTATGTGTGTGTATGTGTCTATTATATATATGTATATATATATATACTCACTGATAGAACCAAAGGTTACAGGGATGTTAAAGTTAGACTCCGATTTTACTGGTACAGGACCCAGTGAAATTCAGCAGTTATAGTTACCTGAGCTAACTTAACTTGCACCCAAGCAATGCATTGCTTATGACCTCACATATTACATCACTTATAACATTGTCAGTGACATCACTGGTGACATCATCCAATGAGTGTAAGTATAATTCCACATGGACTCACCCTGTGCAGCACTTACCTGGGAGATGCATCCTGGGGCTTGTGGTCCCTATGAACTACAAGGAGTGAGCAGCTAGTTATGAGGGGGTGTGGTGAATTCCAGCCAATGGTAATGCGGCAATGACATTTTAAAGGGGAAGCAAGTCTCCAGAAATGTTTTTGGGCATCTGAGGAAGGCCGGTGTGCGGCCGAAATGCATTATGCCTTTTCATCACATCAAAGGCTTCCACCACATTCCCCGCCGCGGCCTCTGCTTCTTTGCCTGTCGGAAGAGTTTGCTGTCATAAATTGCGCGGTATCCAGAAACGCGCTACAGAGGCCCGTTCTTCAAAGAGGCCCGGGCTCATCTGGTTTCTGCTTCGGCGGTTGTTGTGAGTCCAAGGTATTGGTTTAGCCCGGTGCCCGCCTCTCTTCACATCTGACTCCAGGACGGCTGCTACATGTACCATGTCTTCACGGAGGTTGAGGAATGCATTGTCTCCTTGACCCCTGCTCGGCTGACGATTGTTTTAGGAGGCTGGAACGTCTGGGGACTGGAGGAAGCTTCTTACGATCCTAATTACAGGAAAATGACTTTGTCTTTATCGCGTCTTTGCCGCACAACGCATAAATCCACATGGACTCACCCCGTGCAGCACTTACCTGGGAGATGCATCCTGGGGCTTGTGGTCCATATGAACTACAAGGAGTGAGCAGCTAGTTATGAGGGGGTGTGGTGAAATCCAGCCAATGGTAATGCGGCAATGACATTTTAAACGGGAAGCATGTCTCCAGAAATGTTTTTGGGCATCTGAGGAAGGCCAGTGTGCGGCCGAAATGCATTATGCATTTTCATCACAATAAAAGCTTCCACCAAATTCCCCGCTGTGGCCTCTGCTCCTTTGCCTGTCGGAGGAGTTTGCTGATATATATATATATATATGTATGTATATATATATATATATATCAAAGCTCCCAGTTTGTCCAACAAACATAGACGCACTCAACCAGCACCTGCAGACAAAGCTGTATTTATTGAGTACGAGTGACAGCCAGTATATCGTCCCTTTTAGCAGCTTTCCCGTCGTTCTCGCCTGACGCGTTTCAGAGTAAAAACTCCTTCCTCAGAGACACTGACAGGTCAGTGCATAGCCTGACACGCCCCCTCTTTAAATAGTCAATTCCACGCCCTTGGATAGAAAGCGTGGCATGCTGGGATTTGTAGTGTCAGGGAAATGAAGTCCTCAAATGGATGCACGATTTTGACTGCTGGTATATTCAAAGCTCTGGATGAGCCCCGACATCCGTATTCGCTCTTATCTCAAGGTGCTGTTCCACAAAGAGACCCCATTGAATACAAAGTCCCGTAGCCCCCACATTACCGGGCTGGTGCGTCTATCGCAGCAGGACGGCGCGTAATATCAAAGCTCCCAGTTTGTCCAACAAACATAGACGCACTCAACCAGCACCTGCAGACAAAGCTGTATTTATTGAGTACGAGCGACAGCCAGTATATCGTCCCTTTTAGCAGCTTTCCCGTCGTTCTCGCCTGACGCGTTTCAGAGTAAAAACTCCTTCCTCAATCCTGACACGCCCCCTCTTTAAATAGTCAATTCCACACCCTTGGATAGAAAGCGTGGCATGCTGGGATTTGTAGTGTCAGGGAAATAAAGTCCTCAAATGGATGCACGATTTTGTCTGCTGGTATATTCAAAGCTCTGGATGAGCCCCGACATCCCTAATCCCGCTTATCTCAAGGTGCTGTTCCAAAAAGAGACCCCATTGAATACAAAGTCCCGTATCCCCCACATTACCGGGGTGGTGCGTCTATCGCAGCAGGACGGCCGCGTAATATCAAAGCTCCCAGTTTGTCCAACAAACATAGACGCACTCAATCAGCACCTGCAGACAAAGCTGTATTTATTGAGTACGAGCGACATCCAGTATATCGTCACTTTTAGCAGTTTTCCCGTCGTTCTCGCCTGACGCGTTTCAGAGTAAAAACTCCTTGAACAAACTGGGACCTTTGATATTACGCTGCCGTCCTGCCGCGATAGACGCACCACCCCGGTAATGTGGGGGCTACGGGACTTTGTATTCAATATATATATATACCGCTGGTACAGGACCCAGTGAAATTCAGCAGTTATAGTTACCTGAGCTAACTTAACTTACACCCCAGCAATGCATTGCTTATGGCCTCACATATTACATCACTTATAACATTGTCAGTGACAACACTGGTGACATCTCAAGTGACATCATCCAATGAATGTAAGTATTTTCTAAAAGTTTATAACGGTTAAACATATATAGTAAGCTACTACAAAAGTTAAAGTCGTATACTAGGTGTACTGCTAATGAGTGATACTACTTCTAACATATATTGTAAGTGACTGTGTGAGTGGGTTTCTGAGTGGCTGTATGGTGTTGGTATGTGAGTAGCTGTGTGGGGAAGTGAGTGGCTGTGTGAGTGACTGTATTGGTGAGTGAGAGGGTGCTTTGCCTTTTATGCTTGGTTTTCTGCCCTCTGTGTCCCCCTTTGCTGCTTTTTTGCCTTTTCTGCTAAATTTTCTGCCCTCTGTTTTGCCTTTCCTGCTCATTTTACTGTTCTCAGTTGGCCATCTTCTGCTCTGTTTTTTGCCTTTGCTGCTAGTTTTTGTGCCCTCTGTTTTGCCTTTTCTACTCATTTTTCTGCCCTCCATTTTGTCTTTTCTGTTCATTTTTCTGCCCTTTGTTTGACCTGTTCTATTTCATCTTTCTGCTTGTTTTTCTGCCCTCTGTTTTGCCTTTTCTGCTGGCCTCTGTTTTTCCTTTTCTGCTTGTTTTTCTGCCCTCTATTTTTCCTTTCCTGCTTGTTTTCCTGCTTTCTGTGTTGCCCTCTGTTGCTCTATTTTGCCTTTCTACTAGTTTCTCTGCCTTCTGTTTTCCCTTTTCTGGGCTTTGATTTCCCTTTTCTGCTAGTTTTTCTGCCATCCATTTTGCCTTTTCTGCTTGTTTTTCTGCCCTCTGTTTTGCCCTCTTCTGGTTTGTTTTGCCTTTTCTGCTCGTTTTTATCCCCTCTGTTTTGCCTTTTCTAGTTTTTCTGCCATCAGTTATGCCTTTTTCTCTTGGTTTTCTGCCCTCTGTTTTGGCTTTTCTGCAAATGTTTCTATCATCTGTTTTGCCTTTTTTTCAGTTTTCAATGCTCCATTTTGCCTTCATTGTTCATTTTTCCGCCCTCTGTTTTGCCCTCATCAGCTCTGTTTCTGCTTGTTTTTCTGTCCTCCATTTTACCTTTTCTGCAATGGGGAGGAAGGGCCACATGACCACCCTCCCTAGGCCGATTTCTGCCCTGGGGACCTCATCCAAAGGCTCAACCAAAATTCATTGTGGAAGGGGCAGCCATGCAATCCCCCCCCCCTAGTCAGGGCCAATTTTGGCCCCTGGCACCCCATTGTCCAGGGCCCGGCGATGTCTACCTGGGTGCCCCGGCCCACCCGGGCCACCTAGTATGCTTTGATGGGAACTGCAGTGTGAGCCTTAATACCCCCCGCGGCTCCCCGCCACCAGTGGGAGCTGGCATTGCTCCCACATCCAGGGAGCTGCTAAACTTACAGCTCTCTGCAAGCGGTAACAATCTTTCATATGTTTCCCTGCCCACATGACAGCCGGCAGGGAAACAGATGAATAGTCAGCTCCCAGCAAGCAAGAGCAGTTTGACAGTTCTTGCTTGCTGGGATCGGAGTTGGTGTTTGCTCTCTCTAGGTGGGAGCTGTCACAGCTCACTTAAAGTGAAAGCAAACAGCTATCTCCCAAACGTGGGCACCTTGGGAGATGGCAGGAGCTAGCCTTGGTGGGGAGGGCAGTTCCCAGGACCATTAATAGCTCCAGAAGTGGGGCCACACAGCCCCCCTTCTTCAGTATGCACGGGCATACCCTGGGGAGGTGGTGGTTCCTACGGCTGTATATGGCCATGGAGGGGGGCCACGCAGCACCCCTCCCAGTTTTAAATATGTATTTGGCCCCAGGGAGGTGCTGATCCACAGGCCCCGGGGTTCCACACAGCTCCCGTATTTTTAATTATTTAGCTCTGGGGATATGGTGGTTCCCAGGGCATATTCAAGCCCCAGAAGAGGGGTCTGCGTTGCCCCCTCCACTTTTGATGATGGTGGTGGTTTCCAAGGGTCAATGAGCCCAATAGAGGGTGGTTTGTGCTGCCCACCTCCAAATTTAAATAAAGCGCCGGGGTGGTGGTGGTCCCTGGGGCTAAAAATAACCTTAAAAGGGGGCCACATGCGCCCCCTCCTTTTTATTAAATACCCCATGACCTGGTCCACCTGTGGACGGGAGACCACGCTTGTTTTAAAAAAATATATGTTTGCAGCAAATTTGTGAATCCATCCAATTCGCGGAGGGATTGCGTCCTTATGTATACACATTTGGTTTTCTTTTAAAAACTCTAAAACAACTGTGTGGATTTGCACCTCATAACAAAAAGGGCGCTTTCTGAACCAACCTTTCTGCCAAATTTGGTGTAATTCCGGTCATCGGTTTGTGCAGTAGGCGTTTCTTAGCTTCCTATTTAAATTTACATGGGAAAAAGTTTTTTTACCCCTCCTTTTCTCAGCCCTACGCTTGGCGGATCACTCAGAAACTTTCCATGCACAGCTAGATGGAGTAGTGCACTTTTTCTGAAAAAATCTGTGAAGATAAGGCGAGTCAAAAATACGCTTTTCCTATTGTAAACTGCGTCCTAAATATAACTACCTACTGGTGACTGCCAGTAGGGGGTGGGGGTGTGACCTCTGCATCTGTAGAAGACTCAGAAGGACTGGTGGCTGGTCTGTCAAAAGGACTGCAACTATGTTTTCCTGTTGCTCTGCTGCACTCTGTTGCCTGAGTGAGAAGGACTGGACCTGCATCTTGTTTCCAGATTCATTTGAGTGACTCCAAGGGCTAGATTGCTGGTCTTGTGATCTGAACCTCAGGGACAAAACAGGCCCCAACCACCTTGAGCCCAGCACCTAGACCCTGTCTGCTGTTACTCTTGCCCCTCAAGTGGTTGCACCCCAATCTTGGACAAATGGAAGAGAGTCTGATAGTGCTCAGCTAGCCCAGCTGTGGTATTGTGAATGGAACTGACGCAGCACGATGCACCTCCTCGCAGCATCACTTCGGAACGGCCGCAGTGCAAAACATCCTAGACGCTGGACTTTAATCGCAGACTGCAGTCTCCTCAGAACCACAATACATCCTCGATGCAGGGCATCACATAGCAAGTCCTTTGTCGACGGCATCCTCGATGATGACACAGAACTTTGTATTGCAGCCCCGCAGCATCTTCGTAACTGCCAGTGCATGAAGCATCTTCCACGCAGGACTTCACATTGCAAGACCCTAGCTCTGAACTGCCCACCCCAACCAACTGAGCCAGTACGGTAACATAAAATGATAATAACGTTGCGTTATTATCATTTTATTTTTCCTTTTTGTACTGCTCAAAGAGCAATGGGGTGATGCTTCTCCGCCTTAGCAGAGGAGCCTCTGCTGCTTGGCTAATTAAGGAAACAAACAGTGTAGTATCTGTACTTCACTATGATAAAGGTGGGGTCTATTTCTTATTAAACATGCCAGTTACAAGAACACAATAACATGTCTGGGGGTACTCTTAACACTCTCAGTATTTGATGAATGTATTGTAACCATTTACTCCACATAGTGTGGCAGATGATTGTGGCAAATACATTTATTTACAGGCCATGTTTAGTGAAACAGAGCAAGCCTTCATTTTACACTGGGAAGGTCAGGGACAGGCATGTCGTTATTCAGTCAGACTATGTAGAGTTCTGCAGGAGCATTGGCTGTTGGAAACAGGCTGGTAACAAAATGAATGAGCATTAGCAGTGCTTAATTCCTTAAAAAAAAATAATCAAAAACAGAAGTGTCAGGTCCCTCGTCAAGAGGCCACTGTAGTCTGTGCACCCATTGCCCATGCCAGTGCTGCCAATGACAGTACCAACACAACTACCAATCCTCACACCCCTACACACATCATAATTCAGACTATTACAGGCCACCCAAAAGCTATACGAATGGCTTGACTGGCAGGTATTAGTCATTTATAATGTATATTGAAATATTACACCACTGTTGTGCTCGTCTCGAAATTAGACAAACCGCGCCACCACGTGCAGACTGTCATAAGTACTGGTGTTGACAATTAAGTGTTGACAATTAAGTGCAGGTGTTGAGCACCGGAAACCACTGGCTCAAATTAAGCACTGGCAGCGAAAGAATCCAAGGAGATAAAGCGTATTGTTGGTGCTGTTTCCTAGGGTTCTCTCAGGCAACTTTGGAGCATAGCTGCCGAGCTCACGGTGCAGGTTGGAATTGACTATTTTGTATTAAGCTTACTTAATATCAGTTTACTGAGGGTGCACAGAAATACACAAGTTAAATACATGTGACAGGTACTGAAGTGCCTTCTCTGTTGTCTTTCAAGGCTGCTGCATGAATCTCCACCCACTGTGGATGAACGGGAACCAGACGCAAAGTTGTCATCATGAATGTGACTTCACACCATGAGTCTGCCAAGCGTCCAGCATGTATTGTATTGATTGATGTAATTTCCATAACCACGGTGCGACAGTATCAGATGAGTAACACGAGTAACATGTTACAGTGTGGGAGAGTTTGTGTTTGGAAAGATGTTATCTTTGCTAGGAGCCTGTGTAGGATGTGTTTTGATGTTATAGGTAAGAGACTGCACTGGTGCTCTTATGTCGTGGGTCGCATTGCTTAGCAAGTTATGGGAGAGGAGGTGTGAGAGGCCATGAACCGGTTACTGTTTAGCTGGCAGTTACACGTTGCTTTGCAGGTCTCATGATGAGTTTATGGTGATGACGGGCAATTTTCAATGGTGACTCAAGTCCCTTCTGCCAACACTGATGCCATCAGTGGGCATTCATAAAAGGTGCGTCAGCTCCTATAGCGTAGATAACAGCTTTCTCTTTTGCTATGATTCAGATGTAAACCCCTGACACAAGACACACTGAGGAATATAATTGCAGGGGCACTGATGCAAAAATACATGTTTTCCCTGGCGTAGTTTTATTATTATGTCGCTTCACTAGATCCAACAAGTAGTTACTAGTTCTTGATCTATAATGCAGATCTTTGCATGGACACTGCATGATGTGCCGTTAGTATGCACGCGTGCTCCCTGCATCTTAACCAGCAAATGCTGAAGCAAAGATGACCCCAGGTAAACTGCATGCCAAAGGCTGATTTACCAACCAGGGCTCATGCAGTGACTCCTACCAACCCCTTTTCACCCCACTCATAACAACCAGCTTAGGTACCACACGAGCTGGAGTACAGATCTAAGAAAGTCACCTCTCTCCTTCTCGCCAATATAACTGCTGATGTCATTGTCACAATAAAGTGGGCCTTATAGGTTCATAAAATATTATTACCATACGGTGATATGTATTTGTGCAAGGTGAGCCATAGAGTTCGTAAACATTGTTTATATGTGGCTGGGCGCTTTTGCCAAGCAGGAAGTGACTCCTCAACAAACCTGTTCACTGATTTGCATAAGACGGGCCCTTGTCTACAGTGGCATTATGGGCAAAAAACGATAGACAGAATTGGGGCCTGAATAATTACCAGCGGTTGAGATTAGCGCAAGCATTCCATCCATCGCATTCTTTGCATACTCGGTGCCAAGCTATAAGCTTGGTACAAGATTAAGAATTTTGAAATTTACTCCGGCCTTAGCTGGTAAATGAGAACCACCTTGATTTATACCTGTTGCATGCGTTCCCTCCTTCTACACTATTAAAAGATCCTTCTCCGTACCTATCACCCTGTCTCTGATCTTTTCTCCCTGTTCATATCCTGCTCGAAGTTGCATGCATGTTTGCTATATTCCTATTTTGTTTCTCTGCAACTGTCCACACCGCCTGCCAAAGATTACAACCTCTGTTTTCTTTTGAAACGGGTTAACCATATCCTTGCAACCTAGCAGTACAACCTTTTCTAGCTTGTGTATTCATTCCACATTCACGTCCATTTACTCGTATGCCTGCTACTAATGATGACGTGTAACTTTTATTAATGAAGTTACTGCTGAGAAATGCCTGCACTGATTACCTGACAGTGCAAGAATAAATCTAATAATCAATGAACACTGGATTAACCACTAACAGTGGTTTCTGGAGTAGCGTGCCATTCGCCAGGACTCCAAGGTGCCCGCCAGCTCACCATTGTTGGTGCTGGCAGGAACTGGACGTTTTACTTTTACCGAGGGTACCTCGGTGCACACCCCGGGCACCCACACTTTTTAAAAAGATGGAGACATGGAGGCACCCGTTGTCCTTGCCGGCTCCCCAGCCAGCACCTTGTGAGTGCTGGCAGAAGCGAGACATTTTACTTATATCGTGGGCACCCACACTTATTTTTAAAGTTGGGGGCCATGGGGAGAGCCACAAGCCCTGAGGCTCTTGCCAGCCCCCTTCAGCCTTCACCCATCCTTTGTGCAGCAGGAGCCACTCTATTCCTTTTCTCCCGCCCTGGCTTATTTCTCTGCACCTTTTAGGCAGGAGCAAAGTTGAGCTCCCTGACTGGGGAAGTATGGGCAGGGAATTTGAATTCCCTGCCTGCATTCTCCCGGACAGGGAAGAGCAGTGTCACTGGGGATGGCAATGCGGGACTCTACTTTGATCAGGCCCCGGGGGATGGGCTCCCTGGGCTGGTCTACGGGTCAGGAAGGGGTCCAGATGCGCCCTTCCCCATTAAAAAACTGGCCCTAGGAAACGGGGTTCTTGGGCCTCTCTGAGGGGTATCCCTAACCTGCCCCCCTATGTGTTTTATCCAGAGTCCTAAAATGGCTGCCACCACATCTTTGGTAATGTGCTTGAAGCCAATCGGATATCTTTAGTTCTGCCAGCTCTGCGCATTGTTCGTGGCATGATATATAGATAAATTATGAACCTGAATTTTTCAAAAACTACTGAGCAGATTTACACTAAATCACAAAAAACACACTTTTTGCACCAAGATTTAGCTTTCTAGCAAATTTGGAGAAGTTGCCTTTAACTATTTTTGCGGTATTGCTGTTCAATTTTCAATGAGAAAATGTGTTTTGGAACCCTCTTTTTTTGAAACCTCACTTGACGGACCAGCCTCAACCCTTTCCGGAAGAAGCGGAGGTGGATGATCTTTTTTTGGGAAGTTTCATGAAAATTTGTCAAATTACGCCAAATATATAACTAAACAAAAAAATCCATTAGTGACTGTAGTCGCCCTGTCTAGACCACAACCTCCTGCAACTCAACCGAATCAATAACAAGACACTAATACTCCGCCCTGGATAAAAAGGTCATCTTTGTTAACTTTAAACAAACACGACAATCATGAAAATTCACACAGCAGGTATAAACAGTTACAAGAAGAAAACACAACAGTACAAGGTGAACAATAAACAAATTCACTTTCAAGAAATTGCACAACAAAAAAGCATAAATTGTAGCATGCATATATTTAAAATGAGTAATTTCCCTGAGATGCCACAGCACTAAGGGCTTAATATCATTTTCTTCTGCTTGCATGCCGGAACCACACAGGTGAAACACACTGAATCCCTGGAATGAGGAACCAGACCCTTGCATCCTTTACTAGCTGTCTTGGTCTTACACCCTCATGCACACCAACCTGCCAAATGAGGCAGACTAGGAGAATAGGGACTAAAGCCATTTGCTCTGCACTGTAAACCGTGAGACTATGCCTCCAAACCAGTGTGGGTGTCCCTTGCAGAACTAAGGATTGCTGTCCATCCCCTCAATGCTGTCCAAGGAGGTATTTTGTTGGAAAAAACTCTCTATTGCTTAGAGGACTTGGTGCTAATCCACCACAAGAGTAACCAGGGCAATGAGCTCCTTTGCCCAGCCCACCAAAGAATAGAGACTGAGTGAATGCTCAGATGTCCTCGATGAAGTGGTTCATCCCCATGTCAGATAGATGCACCCCATCAAGTTGGAACATCTGCTCTCCCTTGATCAGTCTATATGGGATATTTCTCAGATGCTCTACTCCGGGCACAGTTTGGTCATTTCCACCTTGATCACCAAACAGATACATTGAGGGCCATTGGCTTAATGCCCTCACCCCATGAGCGAAGACATAGTGGGGACATGCAATGAAAACTCCAGCGAATGATCAACCCAACCAAGATAACTGCTTCAGAATGGATTCCTGCACTTTCTTCTGCCCAACTTTACCAGGTCCTTGCCACCCAAATGCAAAACAATTAGGTTCAGGAACTAAAATCCCTTTGGGGCTAGTTGTATTCTTCACCATCTTCTGTGGCTGAGGAATCCTGAGACCTCCCACTCTGCACCACCTGAAGAAGACATTCCTTGACACTGGCTGCTTTGGCCTATAGAGCTGCTGCAACCAGTATGCTACACACCACACAAAGGAGTGACCTATAAATCACATGTAAAAGACTGTGACAAAAGCAGCCAAAACAGCTTTACCTCTTAAGGTGAGCTGTATACCTTGTCCAAGGTGCCTAATATGGCAGCAAATTCATGAACGTCAAGCGGCTTCCTACCGTCCCTGGACACTAAACACAGCTGGCTAAGGCCTTCCGAATCAGAAAACAATTGCCCATGTCCTGCAGCCCTAGAAGCTTTACAAAGAAACCAATGGCTGATACGTGGACCTTAGCAAATGATACTGGCCTGCCCTGTTCATGCGACACCTTGAGAAAAAGGCATAGAGAGTGTACTGAGAACACGGGCCCAAGTGATTATCCCACTAGAAAACCCTATAGATCCAAAAACCTCACACATAGGCTATCCATGTGCACCTCGGTAAGGAAGCTGCAACTAAACTACACAAGGCAGGGAACCAATATTTTACAGATCCTGCAGGAGCTTGTGGTAAATAAATAAATAATACCTCTATTTTTGAATGGATAAATGAATAACAGATAGCTCAATAAATAAGAGTCAAGATTCGAGGTAGTAGGAGTTTTGCAGGTTTATTACAGCATAAAGGACAGGAACAGGACAACCTGCACGGGAACAGGATGGCAGCGCTGCCGGGGGCAGGGTCGGAATCGGCGTAACCTTTAATAACAGTGCACGCTCATATATACTAAAACAGTTGCATTACAATACATACGATAGGCGGAGCAGTGGGTGTGGTCAATAGCAGTCGCGAAAGATAAGGGTGAAAGTAGGTGTAACAGAGGCGTATACATAGACATGTGATGCAAACGTAACAGAATATGTCATGAATGGGGCGGAAACATGGAGGGGGCTACCTAAGGAGCCGGGACCTCTGACCTAATGGTGCGCGCAAACTGGCAATGACGTGTTACTAGGAGAAGCTGGGGGCTACGAACTCTGTGCTAGGAGCAGAGACTGAAGTCTGGAGAGTCAGGGCGACATGTACCTAAACAGTATCTAGTATCTGATGTTTAGAGAACATGTTGATAGAATCCAAAAGTTATCGGGGTAAAGGCGAACAGACTCTAAGACTGGAGCATGCATTATTCTACATGTAGTGCGTGATGAAGAATATTAAATGACCATTAAATGCAGTATTTCTCTTACATGGAGACGTAAAGGCTAGACAATGACGGAAACTATTGATGCGATTCAGTAGCTTTAGGAATGCAGAGAAGGAGGACTAACTGATAACTGGAATCATAACATACTCTTGGCAGACTCAGAGGCAGAGCCAGGCTGAGCCGGGCACCGCGAGGCAGGAAGTAAGTGAAGGGTCAGGAACACAGGTGGGGGCTGTATCGCTCCTCAGCGAGGCTCAGGAGACAGGAGCTGAATCTGATGTCCAGGCCCTTTTGAGGCCTAGAAATGGGAACTTTACAATGGAATAACGTGCACACTGAGAAACGTGGCAACGTAGCTTTAAATAGGCCTGATATTCGTAGTATTCACGAGAACTGGAAACTGGCATACTAGAGGTGGACACAACTGTAATTGCGTCTTTAATCGAACATGGGGAATACATATGCATATTAATCATGCACACATAACATATGATGGAGGACGCGTAGGGACACAGAACATGGCAAAATTTACTTTTCCACATTCCCTCCTTGTCACTACGTTTCCATCAGGAAACATCTATATTCATGATACCATCTATCATTTCATACAGTATCATTTGCTCGTCTCGAATTTTCTGGGAACGGGTTTTAGAACGGGACTTGGGACTAGGAATACAAGAGGTAGCACAAATGCCGCAAATCGCAGGGCCACATTGTATACAGAGGCAGCAGCTGAATATGATCGCTACTGCAATACCTAGAAAGGACAAGACTTTCCATCCCCAAGCGGAAATTATATTCCAGAACCAACCGGACCATGTCCAGGTGCCTGGGTCTTGGTGTAACAGATGGGCAATTTTATGGAGTCTGGTTATAGCTGAATAAACAGACGGTGCGTTATTTGGAATAAAAATGCAGCAACTAGATCCGATGACTCTACAGGCCCCGCCCCTATCGGCCAATATGACGTCAAGGACGAGACGATTCTGTAAAACGACAAATCTCATAGCAGATTGCTCTTCGGTTAAGTTACCTAGAGCAGAGGCAGTCTCATTGACTACTGCTTCAAGGGTTCTGGTTAACCTACGAATTAGCTTACTATTCTGGATAGGTCCTATAAAGAAGAAGAAACCTCTATTGAAATCTGTATACTGTTCTAGAGCAGTTTCAGTATAATCGACAATGGGGGACTCCCTTCTATGTCTAAGGTGTGCTAGATGTGTGTTTCTATGGTAATCAGATGGGGCTAGGAAAACAGGTGGCAGTAGGAAGGCAATGTAACAGGTTCCCTCCCAATCGAGGGGCAGACGAACATATGCGGTCTGACCACAAATAAAATAAGAATGGCGTGAAGCTTTGAAAATAGATTTCCCACTGTCACTATATTTGACAATAGTAGCACAATCGCTATGTCCTACATGTACGGAACCATTATTTCGGACACATAATTCGCCTTTGACTGGTAGTACTGAAATAGCAGGTAAGTCTGGAGTGGAATCAGACTGAACATTCAGGACCATGAAATTCGAAGAATAATTACCTAAATTGTAAACTTCGTTTTCTAGATCTAACCCTGTTCTATGGGGAAGACCTTGCTTGTCTGGGAAACATGTACTGTTAAGAAAAGACATATCTGTTGAGGATGACGTTAACGTGGACCATGCTCCACACGAACCATTATGTGAAAATGGATAAGGAAAAAGTGGCAGAACTCCCTTCGGGGTCTGGAAAGGGGGGAGTCGACCACACACCCAACAATTTGTGGCATTGCTGGTCTGGTGTGAATAATGTAACATGCGGATAAAGGAATTGTTACGCATAGCGAGGCGGTAAGAGAGTTCATGAGGAGGCAGATCACTAAACGTGTGCTCTACTGTAGCATTAGAGGACTTATTTACATGAGAAACTGGAAAATACAAGTAAAATGCATAACTGGTGCAGGAAATCATAATACTGAGAAATAATATGAAACATAGAAAAACGATACATCGGATTGAGTTTTGACTAACTCTCTCACTATGGGGGTCTATTTTATACATGTCAGAAACCGGTCTAACCGTTTCACGTAGGGGAGGACTTAGACAATCAAACTGGCTGACTTATTTTACTAGACCTTACCTTTTGCTTATACTCCTGTTGCGGAGTTGTCTCTAACAGGGAGGGTGCAGTATCAGTGTCTTTTGCGGGACAGTCCTTAAGAATAGTACTTTGGCAGTCCTTTGAGTCCTCGGAAACGTTCTTTGAAATTGGTTTCAATCCATGAAACCTTTTGATATGCGAAAGATGCACCCAGCCTTTGCGTCCCTCCAACTTCACGGCTGTACGGGTGGCCAGGAGGACCTGTCGGGGCTCCTTCCAGCGAGGCTCCAGCGGACTTGAGCGATCGAAATTTCGCACTAGGACCATGGATCCGGGAACGATTTCATGCGGTGCCACCTCGGTATTGTCTGGAAATGCGGCAGCAACCTGTGAACGACAAGAGTTGAGGGCAGACATCAAGGAAGCTAGGTAATCTGTCAGCATATTACTTGAAACATCGGTAATACTTCGAGGTCTAGGAGTACCCCACATGTTAGGGGGGCGGCCGAAAACGACCTCATACGGGGACAGACCTGATCTGGAATGTGCGACCATGCGCATATAGAACAGGGCGACTGGCAGAGCTATGAGCCAGTCCACACCTTTCTCTTGACAAACTTTTGCAATTCGGATTTTCAGGGTCTGATTATGTCTCTCTACGAGACCGGCTGCTTCAGGATGGCGTACACAATGGAACTTCCACTGGTACCCTAACAAAAGGGACACATGCTTCATCAACTCAGATGAGAATGGCTGGCCGTTGTCAGAATATACGACCCTAGGGAGTCCATAACGGGGGAAGAACTCACGAACCAACTGCTTGGCAGTGGTCGCGGCTGTGTAATCTGGAACTGGATATGCCTCCGTCCACCTGGACAAAGCGCATACAACTACAAGGACATACTTGAAACCTCGACATCGCTCCATCTGAATGTAATCCATCTGGAGGACTTCAAAAGGGTGGTCAGGGGGCTGGAATCCACCTTGTTCCACCGGGACACTTTTACCTGGATTAAACTGACAACATATCATACAGGTACGGACCTTCTGCTTGGCTGCAGCTCGTAAATGCTTGTTGAACCAAATGTTCTGGATACTGTCTAACATAGCTTTTTCTCCTAAATGTGCTGGACTATGTGCGGTATTGATAATGACTTGAACCATGGAGTCGGGGAGAAACCATGTGGTTCTACCCTTTGTTAACCATCCTTGATCTGTCTGGACCCCTCCTTGTTCGGACCATTTCTTGATTTCCTCGGGAGTAGCATGTAACTGGATATCTATGACATCTTGAGTAGGGTCTTTAATTGTCATACAGGTAGTTGGATCTGGAGTGTATGTCTGTGTCGGATTAACTGGAATGTCTGGAGTCTGTGCTGTAAGCTTGGCTGTGCGATCTGCTAGATCATTACCCTGGGAAATAATGTCAGTAACTTTCGTATGTGCCTTGCACTTCATGATAGCAATGGATGTCGGTAAATGTATAGCATCTAACAGAATGGGGCGGAAACATGGAGGGGGCTACCTAAGGAGCCGGGACCTCTGACCTAATGGTGCGCGCAAACTGGCAATGACGTGTTACTAGGAGAAGCTGGGGGCTACGAACTCTGTGCTAGGAGCAGAGACTGAAGTCTGGAGAGTCAGGGCGACATGTACCTAAACAGTATCTAGTATCTGATGTTTAGAGAACATGTTGATAGAATCCAAAAGTTATCGGGGTAAAGGCGAACAGACTCCAAGACTGGAGCATGCATTATTCTACATGTAGTGCGTGATGAAGAATATTAAATGACCATTAAATGCAGTATTTCTCTTACATGGAGACGTAAAGGCTAGACAATGACGGAAACTATTGATGCGATTCAGTAGCTTTAGGAATGCAGAGAAGGAGGACTAACTGATAACTGGAATCATAACATACTCTTGGCAGACTCAGAGGCAGAGCCAGGCTGAGCCGGGCACCGCGAGGCAGGAAGTAAGTGAAGGGTCAGGAACACAGGTGGGGGCTGTATCGCTCCTCAGCGAGGCTCAGGAGACAGGAGCTGAATCTGGTGTCCAGGCCCTTTTGAGGCCTAGAAATGGGAACTTTACAATGGAATAACGTGCACACTGAGAAACGTGGCAACGTAGCTTTAAATAGGCCTGATATTCGTAGTATTCACGAGAACTGGAAACTGGCATACTAGAGGTGGACACAACTGTAATTGCGTCTTTAATCGAACATGGGGAATACATATGCATATTAATCATGCGCACATAACATATGATGGAGGACGCGTAGGGACACAGAACATGGCAAAATTTACTTTTCCACAAGCTCTGTCATCTTCTCTGCTGCATGTGGGTGGAAACACCCAAAATCCTTAAACTTAGAGCGAGACAAAGCATCAGCTACATTGTTATGTACTCAGACAGAGTAGAATCAAGTGTTTCAGGAGCTTCAAGAGTAGCCTGTAGGACGGTCCCTTCTCTGTTAATGGCCTCTCAGCCACTGACATATTGTGTGTCCAAAACATAACACTCTTATCCTTGAACAAATCTAACCAAATGATAACTGCAACCACAATGGGGAATAACTCCAAGAAAGCAACATTTTTAGTTATGCCTTTATCATGCCAAGCAGGCGGCTAGTCGCCCCGACACCATCTAGTACCCACAATCACCCCAAATCCAACAATGCCTGCTTCATCCATGTACAGGCCCAGAGTCTGATTGGAGATGGGTGATGCTGGCCAGGCATCCGAGCCACTGAATCTATCTTAAAAACATGCACCAAATTTTTCAATCTTCTATGACCTGTGTGATGATCCTTCTTTGTCGGGCTAGCCACTGACATTGCTATGGATCTAGAGAAGGGGTTCTTCATGAGAATATTCCTGAAGGCAGTGTTAAGCTTGCCTACCAGTACCTGAAGCTAGCAGAGCATCACCCCTTGTGGGATTGTACTGTGGTGGTTCACTCATTGAATGCCCAGACATTCTGCTGTGGTAGGCGACATTCACCAGCCACAGAGTCAATTTTGATGACTAGGAAGGTAATGCAATTGGTAGGTCTTACCATTTTATCAGCAGCGAGCAGAACCCCCAAGTCCTGCAGAAGTGCAGAGAAGTCATCCAGTGACCGCCTATGCACGGAGGAACCTGGTGGGCCCTTGAATAGGAATTCGTGCAGATTGTGAATGACATCCTGACACCCAGTTTACTCAGTGAATACCAACTATTGTAGGGAACTAAACTGTTCAAAATAGCTGCAGGATACCAAACAGCAAATTGGCATGCATACGGCACAATAAAATTCGCCCTCAATCTGAAAACCCAGGTGGTGATAATAATTAAAGCGTACAGGCAGTAAGAGCAGGACTGACTCAATATCCATCTTAGCAAGGAGGGTTCTGGTCCCAACTGCCTTAATCTTGCAAGTGCCTCATCAACAAAAGCCTATTTAACATGGCAAACACTGGGGTCGTTAGCGTCATTTACAGACGCTCCCCCTCGGGGCAGACAGATTATGAATAGGGCCCCAGTTTTGTGGTATTTACTTGTTTTACATTTCTGTCTGTATTTATCTATATTTATTTCTGGGCTATTTTATATGTGTTTAACTGTATTTATTTTAGGCTTTATGAAAATATGAAGGTACAGCTAGTATTTTGCTGCATATATTAAATTGATAAATGTACATTCCTAATTAAATGCCTGAAGGGGCAGAGTCTGGCCGCATCCAAGGTGGCTGGCTCCCTGGTGAAGCTCTCCGACTGCCTGGCGTCTTCCTACTGTTTATTACCTGCCCCAGGCGCTCTTTGGTTGGCAGCATGGTGGATACGCTGTCAGAGTGTGCAGCGTGCAGAGCGGTGGTCTTCCCGCTTCTGCGGGGGCTTCTCCAGGAGTCAGTTGGCCTTGGTACTTTACAGGACCAGCCATAACAGTGCATGCCCCAGTCCTGTAGCCGCAACCGTTCCTGGCTGTCCTTTGGGACCAGGGAGGCCTTCTGCAATCCTCACTCCCTCCACCGGCATTAGGACATTGCGAGGCTTGAGCCCCTCCTGTTGCGACTACCATACGCCACTTCCTAAGGCCTGCATGCCCTCCTTCACCAGGTCTGGCATCAACAGCACACGGAGGGTGAGTGTTGCCATTTTTGCTCCTGGCCCTGGCAGTAAAACGACCATGGAACTCTCTCCCTGACCACCACCACTACCCTACGAGGGAGGGAGGCTAAGATTAGTGGTCTCTCAGAGACATAAGGTTTTTTTTGGCCCATTGGATACACTCTCAGTGTGATTGGACTGGGGGTGCATGAGAAGCGTGTGTGAATTATAAAGGACTATGCCCTGGACCTCCAACGAAGGTGACTGCTTTGTTGTGGCCTTTGGAGACAAGAACAGCACTGCTTATTTGCGCCTTAGCAGCCAGGGTGCCAGGGTTGATGCGTGGTGGCCCCAGTCCTTGCCTCGCTCATACTGGGGTTCTCTTTGAATTCCTTTGACCAGTTCTGTGACTTACTCCTGTAGAACCCGATCAACAGGATACACAGGTCACATGCCTGCTCCTAATCAGACACATTTGCTGCTTAGATGCTGTGGAGGTTCATCCATCCTCACTTCCTCAGCCTTGGCCCAAATGTCCTAAGGGAAAGCAACACGTCAGCTCCTTTTTACAGTCATTATGGCTGTAAAGTCAAAACCACCCCGACCACCATGACCAACATTCCCTGGAGACACCCATGAGGGAGTTCACGGCCATCAAATCAACCATGAGTTTGATGCATGAGGACACCAAATCTAGACCTGTGGATTTGAAATCACTGCAAAGTGATCTTGGTACTTTCAATGCATGGCTAGATGCAGCGGATCACGAAGTAAAAGCAATAGAGGATTGCCGGACTATTCTGGAAACTATCCCTGATACCAGTAGTGAGGTTTGGCACCTACAAAGGAAACTGGTCGGGTAGAGGATCACAGTCGTAGGAACAATGTTTGCTTCTTAGGAATACCAGAGGGCAAAGAAAGAAAGTGTATGGATAGTTTCCTAACCATTTTCTCCCAGAACCTACGGGCCTGACATTCGTACCTTGGTTGGAATTTCATTCAGAGGGCCCACAGAATGCGACCCATGGGGGGCATACAATGGAACACCCTATGACAAACATTGTTTGATTCCTTCACCATCAAGAGGCTCAACAAATTATCTTGCGCAAAAAGGCACAACAACCTTTTTTGTATAAAGAAGCCAGGATCCACATTGCAGCAGACTTCCCCCACAATAGGGTACTGCGAAGGAAGAAATTCCTCATGCCATGACCTAGTCTTCAACATGGACGTGGACCTGGATGACATTGGATGACTTTGAACAGTTTCTGATCTCTTTGGACTTAGAGCCCATGGATACCTCAACAATGATGGATCAACTGTGGGATGCGGGAGAAGGGGAGATAGCCTTACCTCAGGGTCTGGAACTCGCCAAAGGGGACACTTCATCTGAACTTCAAAGACTGGACACTCTTAAAGGAATGGGAGGACAGAGCTCATTGTGACGGAGCGCTCCGGCCAACAGGGGTCAATATAAATCACACTCCTCATCAAGCCTTGACTGCTGTGCCCTCCTCAGAGATACTTCTGGGTGATACTGAAGTCTCTCAGGGCACCTCAGTTGTTAAGATCCACCATAATATATTGTTAGTTTTTCATTACACTTGTTTAATCTTTGTAGTCCCCCTCCCCCAGGGCTGCTGTTGTTGGTCTTAAACTCTATTCCAAAGGTGCCTGTCTTGCAGATTAATTGTCATTTTGAAATACCTTCCCTTACTGGCATGACACTGCCACTCTAAAAAACTTTTGATTTTCTCTTGATGGGCCCAGATTGCTAATTAGTTATGTTATTTTATGACAGTGCTGGAAGGGTGAGGGTGGTGAGGTTAACTTCATCCTTTAAAGTAGTCTCTTCTTTGGATATTGTTTGTTGTACAAAGGCATGTTAGGTAATTTCTCTCTGCATCAATTTGTTACCTTTTTATTGTATTCCACCATCTTCCTTTAGGCTTCCCTCACTGTACTCCGACCTTCTTCTACAAACCACACTACTCTCCCGTAGAAGGAATCCTACACCACCCTACTTGCTATATATCCACAGTCTTGCTACTATTACTGTATAGCTCGCAGCGACCTGGACATAGTGCCTTCCTCGCTTTCCTCAGTTCAACTATTCCACCAATTGTAGCTGGGCATATTATCGCTCTCCCCACTACTTACCGTAGATAGACCATACATCATGATCTCCACATCACGGCTCAAGTACCTCTTTATTTTGTCCCTCAACATCAATGACCTTACTCATTATGTCAAGTGGAAAAAGATCCTCGCATACCTTTCCTCAAAGTCTCCTGACATACCACTGTTGCTGGAAACTCATCTTTTGGCCCGGGAACCTGATAAATTGAAGAGAGATTAGGTGATTAGGTGTATTTGCAGCATCTTCCTTAGAAACACCCTCATGACCTCTGACTTCTCGAAATCCTCATCCACAAAGAAGTGCTGGGTTGCCATTCTCCTCCGCAGATCATTCACCCATACCATTTAGCAAACATGGACGGACTGGCTTAGTCGTTATGTTTTTGCAAAACTGAATACTCTGGACCGGACCGTCATAGTGGTATCTGTCCATGATCCCAACCAGGATAAAGCTTTTTTTCTCTATTTTCTCTTAAGGGTCATGACCGAATTAGGCACTATCAAGGTGATCCTAGGTAGGGATTTGAACTTGGCACTCAACCCTTACTTGGACAGATAAGCCAAACCTCAGGATCGGGCATTCTTGAAGGATGCTCTGCAGGATCATGGGCTGGCTGACCATGGGGGTCCGATGCATCCGCGGGATAAGAAGTATACTTTCCTTTCTTGCGCACATGGGACATGATCAAGGATAGATTACTTCCTCGTGAATCATGATTCCTTAGCCCTCCTGTGGGACTGCAGTATGGAAGAGGGGTGATCGCAGACCATGCACCGGTGACATTGGAGCTGGACTTAGGACATATTTCTCCTACTTCTAACCAGAGGTTACATTTGTCCCATTACAGAATACCTGAGGACAAACAGAAACTTACAGCATACTTCCGCCGGTATTTGGTGTGTAATGCACCCACCCCTTCCTTTCCCTAAGTTCTCTGGGCCACTGTGAGGGACTCCACTATGAGAGACTCCTCTAAATGCTCACTGGAGGCACAGGGAAAACAAGCACAACTAGATGGTGAGATTCATAACCTCACCAAGCAATACACTATTCACCCCACATCCCGCCTTCTGTGTCAACTTGAGCCAGCTAAATATGATATGAACATATTTTACAAAGCAAGCCAAATGTGCCCTACTGCGCCTTAAGTGGCACCACTATGAGCAGGCAGAGAAGGCAGGCAGGCTTCTAGCGACACAACTGCGACAGCGTTAGACAAATCAAGACACAAGTGTGATTTGAGACCATGGGGGTAGAGTTGGGTGGAGTTAGTTGACACTTTTGCTTGCTTCCTGGTACCCCTCTGCTGCTCTGAGGCTCGAAATGGATCCCTTATTTTCTGAAGACCCCCAGCTGCCCACTCTGCCAGAGACCCGCAAATTGCTCCTAGATGGGGGGATTACAGAGAATGAGATCTCGGATGCTATTGCTGACTTCTTCACCAATGGAGCACTGGGAAATTATGGTTTTCCCTCTCAACTTCTCTAAAATGAACACTGATGGTACTCCTCCTTTACAAAGTCTTCACAGAAACAGAAGACTTTGGATCCTTGCATCCAGAGTTCAACAAGGTACTTATTGGCCTCATACTGAAGGCAGACAAAGACCCCACCCAATGTGCTAGTTATCGCCTAATATCACTTATCATCATCGTGCTTACAAAAGTCCTAGCGATCCAGCTGAAAAATGTCATTCCGAACTTGATTCATATATCACATATAGGGTTTGTGTCAGATCGATCTTCTCAAAACCACATGCACCTCCTTATGAACATCCTGTGGCTTGTGCGTAATGATCCTTGTGAAAAATGCCTGCTGTCATTGGATTTGCAAAAGGCTTTTAATCAGGTTGAATGGGGATGCCTGTTCTGCACAATAGCGGAGAAGAGATAGGTCCCAATTTTCTGGCACAGGTACAGTGACTCTATGCTGCTTCCTCACCACACGTTGATTGTGGTGGACACATGTTGAAGGCCTTCCTTATTCACAGAGGGACCAGGCAGTGATGCCCATTATCCTCCTTGTTGTTCCTGTTGTCCTTAGAACCTTTGGCAGTAGCTATTTGCAGATCCGATTGCATTTGGGGTATTGATACACCAGCAGGATAGAACTAAATAATACTCTACGCTGGTTTTGCTGACCCTCAGTAAACCCGAAGCCACAATCCCATAGTTTATTATCCTAACTGATGCCTTCCCTATTTTCTCAGGTATTAGATTAACAGGACTTCACGATTTTCTCTGTATAAGATTAACTGGACTAAAAGTGAGGCACTGCTGATGATTGCTCACAGACATAGACCCCTGCCTAATAGCTTTGGCTTCACATGGAAAACCTCTGCCATGAAATTCCTAGGACTCCTAGTCAACAAAGGTCTCGAAAATATGGTGACTGATCATTTATAGGTCCTGGTGACAAAAATAGGGCACAATTTATCATGTTGGTCCACTTTGCAGGTCTCCTTTTGGGGCAGGGTACAGATGATAAAGATGGTGGGGGTGCCCTGATTTAATTATGTTCTTGTTTTTTTACCTTCTTCTGGGTCCCCAAAGAACTGCTGGGCACTTTGAACCAATGTATCAAAACATGTATTTGTGCAGGAAGGAAACTTCGCCTTAAGCCGGCGTGGGTCCATACGGACACGGTGGAGTGTGGCAACCTGACATGCACTAATACTATCACGCACATCCTCTCTCATAACTGATTTACAATGGATGACCAACCTTTGTGGGTGACCATGGAATGCAACACTGTTCAGGCCACGGCGGGCATGGGGATATTTAATAATAGCAATGCCTCTAAGGGCCAGATGTATCAAAGAGTTTTACTCATTCTGTGCTTTTGGGAAAATGTTTCAGTACATATGGCCCCAAATCTGATTTCTTTCTCTACATTTAAGGCGATGTGGAAATACTCCCATAGGCTCCTGTGCAGCCACCATTACAGTCATAAAAATGCACCACTTTTGTATAATGGGGGCATTTACATAGGCCTTGGTATGGTCAGACGGCCACAGTCGGAGGAGAAGGGGATTCAGACGGTTGCTGAACTTCTTACCAACTAAACCTTTAGATCTTTTGGGAACCTCCGATCAAACCTTGCATTGCCTCACTCACAATTATGGTGATACTAGCAACTGCGGCACTGTCTGTGAAGTGCCTTTGGAAAGAACTCCATCCTCCTTCCAGAATCATTACTCCTGGGTTCTAAAAGATGATGGGGACTGTCCAGGGGCACTGTTTCTAACCTGTACCGGCTCCTTATTGACAATCTGTACTCTATAAGTATGCGGTTAGCACTTAAAACGTACTGGCAGGAACAGCTTGAGGTTGTTTTTTCTGATGAGAGCTGGACCCAGCTTATGACTTATCATAACTGCTCCCTCTGGGAGGCACAGTTGAACTACTCTTCTTTTAAGACTGTGCTGGTCCCCGTAAAAGCTGCACAGGGCTAAACGTATGCCAAATGACACCTGCTGGAAATGCATAGTGGAGGTATGAGACCTTTGCAATATCTTGTGGTCCTGTGCCTACCTAGCTCCATACTTGAGGAATATCTGGCTGACACTCCATACTGCCAGCCCTGTCTCTTTTGCAGACTCTGTCAAATTTCGTGGACATTGACGATTCAACTTCACAGTGGCGGTAATGGTTAGCTTAGCTCTCATGGTTGCACAGATATGTATACTATGACATAGGCATTCCTCGCAAGTGCTAAAGCATCAAGACTACAATAACGGTACACTACTGCTTAGCCACTTACAAAATGCATATATATATATATATATATATATATATATATATATATATATATATATATATATATATTACCTACTGGCGATAGCCAGTAGGTATATATAGTTAGGATTTTTTCTCTATGGGATTTCTGAAAATTCTATGTCTAATAACTTTGGCGTTTGTGGACGGAATTGGCTGACATTTTCAGGAAAATGGCACATTCTGTTTCTGAGCAGCCCCTGAAAATTTGGGGGGGTTCCGTCAAGGGGGGGGCCGAGAAAAAAGGGGGGTCCCAAAACGCGTTTTTCCCATTCATTTTTCCATAGGGCGGTTGGACTCACTTTTAGCTCGAACGGCTGAATGGATTTCCACGAAACTTGGCAAAATTGTAGATATGGTTTGCCCGATGTGCCTTTGCTAGGTCTCAATATATGTGCTCCAGTGGATTTTGAGAAATTAACGTTCAAAAAAAAATATATATCTGTAAGCGCGCCCCGGTTAGCGCCCCGGTCCGCGTACCTGACGCATAACGGAACTTCGCGAAGCGAAGCTGATTGGCTCTCCGGTGTCTGTCAACATTCTAAACAGTCCGGAGCGGCCGCCATCTTGTCTCTCGGTAGGATCGAGAGACAAGATGTGGTGAAAAACGAAGGGGGAAATGAAGGAAAGGGGGCAAGGTAGACCCCTCCTGACCCCCTAGGATTGATGAGGGGGATATTAAAGTGCCCCGCGGGGCAAAAAATAAAAAGAACTTTTTTTTGTGATTTTTCACCATAGAGGCGCGTCCCGGTACGCGAACCGGGTAGCTAACCGTCAGCGTAACGGGAGTCCGCCATCTTGTGTTTTTGGAGCGTCCGGTTCGCGTACCGGGTAGCGTCCCGGTAAGCGTAACAAGGGGAAAACCAAGAGAAACAGTAAAAAAAAAATTAAGGGAATAGATTTCCAGCAAACTTGGTAAAATTGTAGGGACTGTTTGTTTGATGTGCCTTTGCAAGGCCTCAAGATATGTGCACGTGTGGATTTTGTCTAATTAAGGTTAAAAAATATATATATCTGTGCTCCGGCGCGCTTACGTTACGGGTTTTGTTTGCGCTGCAGAGCCGATACGTCACGGTTATGCGACGCGTCATGAGGCGTGTCATGTGGCTATGTGATACGTCACGTAATAAAGAATATATTTTACAGCTATAGATATTAGCTTTTAAAAAACCAATGAAATTCACTGAAAAAACCATAGGTTATAGACCATATATAGTTAGGAATTTGCATTTACAAAACCTTGAAAATTCACTGAAAAAAACATAGGTTAGAGACCATATATAGTTAGCTGGACATTTTATTGACATAAAACCAATGAAATTCCATATATAGTTAGTTGCACTAACTATATATGGCGCACCCGCAATCCACTGCTGATGATGTCACATATTACATCATTCATGACATGGTCAGTGACATCACTGATGACATCACTGATGACATCTCAAATGACATCACTGATGACATCACTGATGACATCTCAAATGACATCACTGATGACATCACTGATGACATCATCTAGTGTCTGTGTTTTTGTAAAGTTTAAATATGTTTTACATATTGAAGAATGAGTGGATGTATGGAAGACTGAGTGTGTGTGTGGCTGGCTGGGAGGTGTGTGACTCTGTGCATATCAATGTGTACTTGTATCAGTGATTGTATAAGAGAGTAAGTATGTGTTAGTATATGTGTGAAAAAGTATGGTGTTCTGTGTTTAACTGTATATATGAGGAAATTGAAGTGTGATTGATTCTTTACAGGACTGATTAGGTGTGTGAGTAACTCCATGGATGAGTGGCAGTGTGTGAGTGTCTGCATAGGTGTATGAGTGCATATGATAGTGTTGTAATAATGAGTGACTGTATGTATGAGTGATTTTATGGGTGAATGAGTGAATGTGTGTGTAGACGTAGGAATCAGTGAGTGCGTATGTAGTAACTGGTATTGGTGTGTCATGATGTCATCAGTGATGTCATTTGAGATGTCATCAGTGATGTCATCAGTGATGTCACTGACCATGTCATGAATGATGTAATATGTGACATCATCAGCAGTGGATTGCGGGTGCGCGATATATATTTAGTGCAACTAACTATATATGGAATTTCATTGGTTTTATGTCAATAAAATGTCCAGCTAACTATATATGGTCTCTAACCTATGGTTTTTTCAGTGAATTTTCAAGGTTTTGTAAATGCAAATTCCTAACTATATATGGTCTATAACCTATGGTTTTTTCAGTGAATATATATATATATAGATATATATATATATATATATATATATATATATATATATATATATATATATATATATATAAGATTCAAGACTGACTACAATTGTTTGACAATGTTTGGGGTCCCTTTATATATATTTAGGAACCTTAGAATATTAGAGCGGTGCAGGACTGTATTCTCTAAATACCGGTTGCAATGGGGTGATAATCTATGTGTTTCTATGTGTTTTCTTTATAAGTATATGCGGTTTTAGAAGGGTTGAAGTGGCTAGAATGAATTAGTCAGGTAACATATGGATCATGTACCCTTACAGATATATCCTCAGTTCATCATTTAAGCTGATATGCGTGGGATGGAAGATGGACCTAGATCTGTTCAGGAATGTGAGGGATATCTCTGGAGGAAATGGCAATAGATGATGCGGGAAATGAATAATGGGTACACTGTGCTCTTCTTTTCATTTATCCATTATATGCTTTATAAACCTTGTTTCAGTCCTTCTACGTTGAATTTTTTTGTCATTGTTTAAGCACTTACTTACATATGCCTATTAGCCCGCCTGGGGTATAGGGCATGAACCAGGACTGTCCAGGCATTTCTGCCCTGGGCTTTTCTTTCAGTCTGACTCCAGGTGTAACCCATCTCCCTGCAGTCAACCTCAAGGCCACGGCGTCAGATGTTTCGTGGCCTTCCTTTTTATGACCTTTTCCCTTGAGGTTTCCAGGTCAGGGTTCGCCTAATGGTGTTTGATGCGGGTATGCAGAGGGCATGACCTATCCAGCCACTGCATCTTTTCATGATTTCTAATAACCAGGAATCAGGTAGCCAAGCCACGTACATTATAAGATTTAGATTTATTGAAGAAGATATCTCTTAAGATACAGGTTACAGGTTGTATATAAATGACCCACGAGGAGCGGCCTACTCACTGCTCAGCCCACTCTCTCCAATTGACACGCTTAGAGATCAGGCACTCCTCAGCATTCCATTCCATTACATCAAACACACACTGGCTGAGCAGCAGGGAACTGAGGAACAATGGAAAGGATGCAGTATTATAGCACAAGGTTACAACAAATTTCAACCCCTTAGAGAAATAAATGAAAATGCAACAGAACGTAAAATGGAAAATATAACATTCAATAAGTCCTACAAATATTCAAACTCTAAAATCATCAAGACAGAAAGTACAGTCACACTCATAAATTATCAAGACCGGTAAATACAATCCTGCACCTCTTACTGCACACTATTACAGGTAATACAATTACTGCTCCACTCATAAATTATCAAGACTATGGAATGCATGGCAGGACCAGGGAACTTCTCACACCCTTTACTGCACAAGCTTAATCCTTAACCCTCTAGGAAGGAGTAAACAGGACCAGGGACTACACACAGCTTTCCACTGCACTCTCAGCCCTGGCAGGACCAGGGACTACTCACACCCTCTCCTGCACACAGGACCAGGAACTACTCACACCCTCTCCTGCACACAGGACCAGGAACTACTCACAGCCCTCTAATGCACACAGGACCAGGAACTACTCACAGCCCTGTAATGCACACAGGACCAGGAACTACTCACAGCCCTGTAATGCACACAGGACCAAGGACTACTCACAGCCCTCTAATGCACACAGGACCAGGAGCTACTCACAGCCCTCTAATGCACACTTTTGTAATCCTACTATATTAAAGGCAGGACCAGAGATTACTCACACTCTCTATTGGAAGACATGAATGTATCCTCATGCGAAAGGTCGGCTCTCTAGTTCCCACTGTGGCTGATCGAGTGTCCTTGGATCAGCGCACCAGCTTCCCGCCAGACTGTTTGCTGAATAAACAGGCTATCCAATGACCACTCTGTGCATAAAGGGGCAGAACAGCTGGCAACTCCACACTCACTGTTGAACGAAAGAGAGTACTATACCTACTACACAAGGTAAAGTTGTTCTCACTCCTTGTTATCTTCCCAAATGTCACATTTCGCCTTTTAAGACATGGTTTGGCTGGTTTCAGGCTCAACATTGTGCCCTACTTGTTATTACCTCCCTTGACGTTCCCCCCTCTGAGCATTCATATACCAGACAGCTCTCTTTAAGGACATTGGGCGGGCACACACAGACAAATGTTAACTGTTTTCACTTTTATCATTATTCTTTTCCCTCCGATGCGCATCACAGCTGATACAACTGATGACGGAGGCACTCTTTCCTCGTGCGCACTCTTCTCAGAAGTCTCGCACAGTCCTTTCCCGCCGCACACACTGAACGCATTCTCTTCTGGGAACGTGCTCAAACAAATCACTTAGGGCTAGATGTAGATAAATCAGATTTACTGCTTCATAAATACCGAATTTTACCAATTCGGTATTCATGAATCGGTAAATCTGATGTAGGTATTCTATCGGTAAAAAATACCGAATCGCTATGATTCGGTATTTACCGATTCTGTAATTACAGAATCGGTATTTGCCATTGATTCCTATGGGCCTTGAAGCCCATAGGAATCAATGGCAAATACCGATTCTGTAATTACAGAATCGGTAAAAATACCGAATTGCCAAGGGGGACAGGGTGTCACTTTGACACCCTGTAGCACCCCAGTATTTGCCTTGTGTGCAATGTGGCACACATACATGCCCTAAGGGCATGTATGTGTTTAACATTGCACAGGTGTACATGCACAGATGTGCATGTACACAGAAATTTGTAATTTACCATGCAACAGTATTGCATGGTAAATAGCGAATTTCTAAGGGCCTGTGGCACTGTAAACTGTGCCACCTACATTTGGAATTACAGAATCGGTATATTTACCGATTTGGGGCTAGATGTAGGTAAATCTAATTTACCGATTCATAAATACCGAATTTTACCGATTCGGTATTTATGAATCGGTAAATTAGAAGTAGGCAGATGTAGGTAAATTTTCTTTTACATTTACCGAATCTGTAAGATTCGGTATTTACCGATTCGGTAAATACCGAATCGGTATTTCCCATTGATTCCTATGGGCCTTGAAGCCCATAGGATTCAATGGCAGATACCGATTCGGTAATTACCGAATCGGTAAAAATACCAATTTTACAAGGGGGACAGGGTGTCACTTTGACACCCTGTTGCACCCCTGTTTCGGGCATGTGTGCCATGTGACACACAGACATGCCCTTAGGGCATGTCTGTGTGCCACATGGCACAGGTATACATGCACAGATGTGCATGTACACTGGAATTCGTTATTTACCATGGATAGTATTCCATGGTAAATAACGATTCGGTAAGGGCCTGTGGCACTGATTACAGTGCCACCTACATATTGATTTACCGAATCGGTAATTTTACCGAATCGGTAAATATACCGATTCTGTAATTTCCAGCCCCCTACATAGCAAAACCCAAATACCGGTCGGTAACGGCCAAAATCGGCCGTTACCGACCGGTAATTGCGACCTACATCGGGCCCCTAAGAAAAGCGCTTCTTATGGCTTCATTGCACGCACTGGTAACATACTTTTTGTTTATAATGTCACCCACAGCTAGAGGCCGCGCAAGCCCTTCTTAATTTAAGCCACAACGGCTCCCAATTGCGTGTGACCAATAGCACAGCATATTAATTGCTTTCAAAAGGGACTTTGAAGCGCTAGAGGGTTATTTTCCACAACTCGTGCTCCCAATCAATACTGTTAATGTGCCGTCAAAGTGCCGTAACTAACTCATACACTCACCGCCGGTACGATGTGCACTTGCTGTCAGTCCACTCCCGAAATGCTGGCTCAGGGTACAAGACCATCAGTCAGCATCAATCTGCATATATCAGCAGGTCCAGCGTCCGTACACTTCCTCAGGCTGTATGGAGTAAAAAACACTGGTGGGGACTACAGGGTGTTTTTCATTTCTTCTTCAGCTTCAATCTCTTTTTTTCTGTTTATTTAGTAGACTTTATCTTCACGCTTGGTGCTTTTTCCGGTCATCGGCAGTGTTGTAAATACAAGATCATAGTAAACAGGAATCGGGGAGCCAGGTCCCGTAGATTTTAACTAAGGCTCCATGTTTTCAGTTTTTGCAGATTTTTACAGATAAATACAGACAAAAAAAATGTCTTTTCTTGTCTGTGTTTATTTTTAAATGTGGATAAAAACGTAAATGTGGCTCTTTTTAAGTAATTCTAAATACTGCCTGCCAGGTCAATAGCTGTTTGGATTGATAAGTATGGGGCTAAAAAAGAAACGACTTTTAGTAAAGAGGCTTTAACAGCAGTAGATGTGCACATGGTTGATACTGAAATTTGCATATTTTCTTATAAGTACATTGATTTATCTTCAGCGGCTGTTTACAGCATTGAAACCTAGTAGGCATTCATGCATGAGTGCATATTTACCAGTTAAATACATGTGGAAATTATACTAACTTCAGCTTCATTTTCCCAAAAAACCCAAAATAAATATGGATAAATACAGATAAAATTAGCATAAAATAAATATGGATAAATACAGATGGAAATGTCCAAAAAATAAATACCATAAAAACCAGAACTAATTATAACCTGAAGATGTATTAAAGATATCTCCTAAGTTAAAGGTTATATATAAATGCACCAGTAGCAGCATACTCGCTGCTCAGCCCACTCTGATTAGTGCTGGACTTTTGCTTGTTTCTAATTATTTCTTCGCCCTATAGTGTGTCCTCTACAGCCTCACAGAGATGAAATCGCTAAGAATGATTTCACCCGTGAAAATAATAAACAAGCGCACTGGCATGCAGCTCTGCCATAAGCGTATGATCTTACAAGTATGCATACATACAGCGCTATATAAATGCAAATCTTTTTTCTCTCTTCTATCCCTCCGCTATCCTTCTCAATCCAAATAATTGACTAATATCCACAACTCAAATTACTTTCATATTTCACTATACTAATTCATCACTAATCCTTTATGGGTTCCGGAGTAGCGTGCTACTCGCCAAAAAGCGGTTTGACGCCTCGTCAGGGGTAGTAAGCGCTCTATAAATGCAATTACAATACAATACATCATCAGCAATCAATCATATACTTCAGGATTTCTGGCACTTATAGTTTTTAAAGTAAATGCAATGTGCTTGGACTACTTTATTAAGGTATGTACGTTCGAATCCTTGTCGAAAGTGCCATCATCACGGTACAGCAGCGACTGTGCGGAAACACTGTTCTCTCATTCAGGTATTGCTGAAGGATAGGGCCTCTTTGAGTGAGCTACAGCACAGCTCACTGAATGACAGCACAGCAATGTGAGAGCAACTGTTATATATTTGTTGCGGTACAACTCACTGAGTAACAGCACCGCAATACAAAACCACATAAAAATCACTCCCCGCCACCCCCTTCAGAAATAATTTTCCAAAAGAGTTTGAGCCACGAGTGGACAGGTGTCATGAAGCTCTGTGCTTTCACACCCTTTACGAATATTGGCTGCTTACACCCTCCAAAGAGGAGTTGGCAACTGACTCAGTGCAGCCGGTTTCCAGCATGTGTACCCTACCACCATGTGTTATCAGCTTTTCACGGGGTGACTGTGTGAAAGGAGCCGGTATCCTGTGACAGAAGCCGGTATCCTGTGACACACAGTGGCACTGTGTGAACGGGCTTGCTTGCAGCTGTAGAAAGAACCCAAGTTGCTAGAAGCTATGCTGCATTTGATAAAAGCTAATAAAACACACAGTCACATAAAATTTGAGAGCTGACTGCACAAAAAGATGAAATACAATTCTCTCTCTCAAAAACTCTCAAATGCACTACAAAAATAATGTATCCTACATTTTTTGTCGCACCCAATGTTCTCGAGTTTTCACGAGAGGCATGAGTAATGTACCCAGCCTCATTTTTCTGATTTAGGTTCTGGCGTCAACCAAGACCTTTTGATTTTTACTAAAATTTGGTATACATAATCTCACTTACATGGACTTTCAACCAGCCCTCATCATCCATCGGTTTGTTGTTGTGTCATTCGCAATTTATTTCTGCCCGCTACAGTACACAGCATGTGGCTGCTGCCGGCCAGCCCACGTCAGCTGTTGGCTAACTTCACTGTGAGAGACAGCATCCTTCTCCTTCATAAAGAGCATATCTGCACACAAAGTAGATGCCTTTAGTGCTAGAGATTACTGTGGCAATGTGTACTTTTTGAGACCAAAACATATTTTTGGTTTTAGCCAACCTTTTATTTTTTTTCAGATTAATGAAGACCCAGCATCTTCCTCAACAATAAAGTGCTAATAAAAAACATGATACATCAAAACAGGCGTTGACAAGGACAAAAGGCTTCAGGCCAAAGCTAAACCTCATTGCTTTGCTAATGCTTGTTTATCACTGCATCATGTAAGAGACATGCCTGCCCTGCAACGTCTCTAGGTGTCCCATTGCACAGTTTTTAGAGCAGTGTCAAGTTAACCTGCAATTGTATGCTGGCAACACTCAAATGCATTTTAATTTTGAAAACAGGCCTATGAATCAGGACACCACTTCCACCTGCGTAGACAATGTATTGTTCTGGATGCAGGAAGGTTTACTTTGTCTAAACAAAGACAGACCTCATTCTAGTGATGGACCGCAACTACATTTTTCTGCCATTCTATTGGTGCACTAATCTAAGAGATCCACATTCCACCACATTGCTAGTGAAGAAACTGGAATTGATATTTGATCGACCATTCCTTCAGTCCCCACATGAGCACCATGGTCAAGGAACACGACTCGCAGATCTGTTACCTCCCAAGAACAATTATTCTTCTCTGAACTGACCACTGGGTAGAGGTGAAGATTGTCCTTGGGATGGTCCTTCTTTATAATTGTGATAACATTTACCCTGGGCTCCCAGTGAAACTCCTCAACTGGTTTCAAAGGCTCCAGAACTAAGTGGCCAGAACAACCGCATAAAACCAGCCTTGTTGTCTCACTGGCTCACTGTGAATGCAGCAATACGTGTTCTAAGTCCTTTGCGCCATGCACAAGGCTTACTGGCTGGGCCAAATACCCAACGTACAACTATGCGAATGACAGAAATCTGTGCTGTGGCAAACCATTTATCACAATGAGTTAGGGCAAAAGGCTGTGGAATGGGGTAAAGCTGGAGACGATTTGTAAGATGGAAGAAAAGGGGTGAGGTTTGGAGAATGGCAAGTGACCGAGATGGACAAAAGAGGCACAGGAGTAGGGGGAGGCTGTGAAATCAAAAGAAGTGAGAGAGCCAAGTCTGTCAAAATGTTACAAAAGTTAGAAGGGAAATAGAGAGCAATGCCATGGAGTAAAGTGGGGTGGGAAAGGCTAAGGAGTCAGGAGTAATGAGGAATGCTGGGGAGCCAGAGAGAACAGAAGAGGGTGTAAAGCCAAGGGAGTCAAAAGAGTGTAGCCTGAAGAAGAGATGGTGAGAAAAGGTGGTGAGGCTGGAGATTTTGAGGGAGGGGTAGTAGCTGGAATCCTAGGCAAAGGGAGAGTGTGTGGAGTCTAGAGAAAAGGGAGAGTCTAGGTGATGAAAGGAGTACATAAGAGTAGGGCGGTGTCATGAGAAGAAGAGGCTGGAGAGGTCAATCAAAGGGGAAACAAAGGTTGGGAATCCTGATTAAGATGTTATATTTCAGGAATCGGAGATAAGGCAAGTAGACTTTGGGTCTTTAGGTGGATGAGATAGGCCAGGACGTGAGGAGAAAGCCAGAGGGCGGGCGGAGAGCAAGGCTGGGGAAACTGTAAAAGTGGAAATTGATTATATCTTAGACAACTCCCTCTATTCCACCCGAGACCAACTAACAACATTCCCAAAATGGAAGCTTCCCTTCTTTACAGCTTTCCTTTGCAAATCAGTTACAATCTCCATTTGGGGGTCAGTGAGTGGTTAATGGTTTGCACCTACAAAGAGCGTCACAAAATATTGATATTTTTGTGACTCATAAATCGGAAGGGGTACCCCTTTCAAGCACTTTTATGGGTTAATAAGACATGTCTTACCCATGACATGAAGTAAAGTATTTGTGACTTCAAAAAGGCTTTGACATCAGTATATCTGTCAGCCTATGTGCATAAGTGCCTTCATATTTATTGGTCTTTGTGCGATTGCATTAGCTTCTGCATATTAATTGGTCTGTGTGCATGGATAGCACAGTTCTTGATTTGTGTGTATTGGGGCCTGTATGTGGATTGATCTGTGTGACTGGGTACCTGGAGATGTGTTGGTCTGTGTGTATTTTGTATGCACCAGTGTTTTATTTGCCAGCATGTGGATGCCCCAAGACATACCAATAGACTGTGTAAATGTTTATTTTTTTATACATTTACATGTGGCATTGTGTGCTTCAATTAGGTGATTTTGAGGGTTCACCATGACATGGGGTGATAGTTACTTCAGAGGTACTTACTCCCCTCAACTGATACTCTTATTTCTTGGACAATGTATTTTCACTTGGTGCAGGAAAATCTAATCTTTGCTGATCACCTATACTTTGCGTTCTGTTTTTGCTGCATTTCAGCTGGGGAGACACCCGAAATATCCTATAAGCCGTGGAGGATGTATGGATGCTACGATCATTCTGTCCTCCTACCTTAATTTGTGTCTATGTATTCTTGAGCACAAACCCTAAATGCCACAGTCATTTGGGTTTATTTTCGGTATAACGGCTAAGACATCCCCCGGTGGCATTCCACAAAATGTGCCTACCTCACCCCTTACTGAGGGTTCCTGCAGTTCTTTTCACCAACGATATAACTGGCAGCAGTGCTTAGCCTTGCTTCTTCATTGTGAGAACCGGGCAGAATCAGGACCAAAACAGGTCAGGGGAATACAGTCGGTGCACAGGAACAAGTTGATTTATGCCCCAGATTTCAAGCTGTCCCCTTTGTATGATAACATTCATACAACTGGTTTTAATGTATGATATTCCCTTTTCTGCACTCTTTCCTCCCTTCAGATTTTCTTCAGCTATTACAGGGGCAGATCAATGTTCACAGAGCCTTTAGTTTAAAATGGATGCCAACACTATTTGTGTCCATTTTTAATCCTCGCCTATAAATAAGACAGTACCAGCTGCCTGGTTGCTAGATACATTTTGGGCTTGCCTAAAACTTACTGTGGGCTCGGAACCCTCCAATTGCTTACCATTGGTTGGCATTACTGTCACTCTTTTTTTGCTTGATTCTCATGTGATTGATGTTCTTTCTCTTCTTTTCTCTGTCCTTCCCCTGGGGCTAGGTTTCGTTACTATTCTTTTGATTGGATGACTTGTATAGTTCCATTGCTCACTGTTGGGGACGTTTTTTTATTTATTTAAGCACTTCATGAGAGTTCATGTGTTTTCCAGTTTTCTCTCTAGTGTGCTTCTCCCACGGAAAGATCCACCATCCCCGCACTCTATGTTGCTCTCTCCCTAATGTGCTTCTCCCCCGCACCCATGTTGCTCTCTACCATATGTGCTGTTTTATCATCCTCTCTGCCGACTTAATTTTTAATTTAATTCCCCACCCACTCCCTGTTGCTTCCCCCTCCCTTGCTCCTTCATTAACCACCCCCCACCCCCAGTCACACAGTCCTTTTTTTCTTTTTGGTTTGCTTATTTTTAGGGCCAGACAGCAAATTGTTTCGAGATTCTCTACCCTAAAAAAGTGCTCTTATACTGATGAAACTAATATATTATTCACAAAAACATTTTGATCAGTAAATTAAATTTGGCGCTAGTGGCATTTTCTGGTAGCCATTTAGTTGGTGATGCATGCGTACCCATGCACCATTGCATATGCACATTGCTATGATATGGCCTGCAGCCGTGTCATCACACATTTTTTTCTTTGTTCTTTTTTTTTTTTTTTTTTTATTCTTCTGACTGGTGCTGCATAGCCATTGTCTAACCCAGGGTGGTGTGGAGTGGAAAAACGATGGATTTGGGCCCAGATCTTTGGACTGGGGTGAATGTGTGACATTGATCCACATTCTGTCCATCATTGTTGTGTTTGCAGGTACCGCTCTAAGTGTACTGGGGATGCTCAGACGTGAGTCCCAGGCACTCCACACCACTGGAATCAAGCTAGCCGGGCTGATGAGAGGTGTTACCTCGAAACCGGGCCGGTCCTCGGATGCTTGTTTCCGTTCTGGGAAGGACATGGCTTTTGTAGTTCGGACTGGACTGTTCCCATGGGGAACAGGGTCAGCGCTGATTTGCATATCGCCATTGTCTAACCCAGGGTGGTGTGGAGTGGAAAAACAATGGATTTGGGCCCAGATCTTTGGACTGGGGTGAATGTGTGACATTGATCCACATTCTGTCCATCATTGTTGTGTTTGCTAGCATTGGCCGACAGCATTGGGGGAAAACAATAGGTCCAAAACTCAAGCCCTATTGTCTTTGCCAATACTTTTACAGTTACCACAGAATGAGGCTGTAAGTCAAACCACCCCAGGTTTACAAAGGCCTTGAGCCAAGATGCGTCCCCACACCACAGGCCCAATGAATTAACCCCCTCCGCCCACACCTATTCCTCCCTTCCTGCATTCCAGGGGCTCACTGATTGAATTCGCACTTAATCTAAGGGAACAACTGCATGTTCACACCTGAAAGGAAACACATCCTTTGTTTAATAGCACCTTTTTGTGTTTGAAAAGGTGCGTGACTCAAATACGAACTACCAAAATAGGAAAAATGAAGTGCCACACGATGGCCAGTAATTCCTTACTGTGGGCCTCTAGCTGACCATGCTCCTGTGTGTACAGTGTGAAAAGTATTCATATTTTACGAATGATATGTATGGAGGAAGGTAAAAAAACGGATGATTTTGGAGTCTGCGCGGCCATGTTGGCGCTGCCTCTCCCTGCGCGCGCGCAAGCTCAGCATCCTGCCAAAGTGTGCTGTTTGCGGCTGCTAATGGCGTTATTTACCGTGACCCAGCATGACCACACACACCTTATGCGGCCCTGTAACATTTTCTCCGAAATGGCAGAAAAAGCACATCCCTGCGTGTTTCTGGTAAGAGGGTAATTACCGCCCGATGCTATCTGCGTGTCCTGACCAAAGCCTGGTTCAGTTCCGAGGTGAGGACAGTACATGTTGTTCTCTGCGTCACTCTGTCATTTTTTAAATAAACGTGTTCCTGTGTAGATTATACGGAGGGAAGTTTTCTAGAGTCTGCATCGGAAGCATACACATATTCCTCTCTGTAGAATATTCTTTGTCAAGAAAATGAAAGTGGTAATTGCGCCAAAGTAGAAGGCAGAGTGTGTTTTGATGAACATTCTCTCTCCTCAAACAGGGCCTACAAGACCATCGAGGACGACGACTTGAAGTTCCCCCTCATATATGGAGAAGGCAAGAAGGTGAGTGAGCGACTCTATGATGGGCAGAGGGTTCATTTGGCCCATGGTTATTGCTTGTCCTTACTGACGTCTTGGTGAGAAGGGTCTCCGGCCTAAATGTTTAATTTTAAATGTCTTTAGGCTTTAGGACATTCTGTACACTAGCTTTTCTACAGGAAACTATTGAAAAGAACAGTTCGTAAATATTTCACTGGTCTTAGGCCTCTCACCTTCCATAGACAAGAGTAATTCCAACAGCAAGACACCAGCTGTGGGCAATGTATACGAGCCATGGCTTAAACACAGAGGGCTCGTTTACAAACTTTTCACACAGGGCAGCGCAGCAGGCCGCCCTGCTGCGCTGCCGCGCGTCAGCTGAAAAGGGCAGGAATGCGCTGTATGTACAAGATACAACACATTCCTGTCCTTCTCCCCTGCACTGGAGCACAAACAGCAGGCATGCACCATCGCAGGCACCCTTGCGTCATGTGGCAAGAATGCCTGCATTGCGGAGATGATTGTTTTTGTGCAGGAAGGGACACATTCCTGCACAAAAACAATAATTGGTGGCATTGTTCTCTTTCTGTGTGTGCTGCAGCATGCAGCACACACAGAAAGTGGGAAAAAAGGAGGAGAAATAAAAGTATTTCTCCTCGTTGCTCCACTCCTATGGTGGTGCAAAAGTGCCGCTAGCGTCTTGTAAATGAGGCCCAGAGTTTGTAGGGCCTCATTTATGAAAAGTGTTGCATCGGTGTGGGAAAATAGCGATGCAACACTTTTCATAGTGCCATCCTTGCAACACACTGGATGCACTGTATTTACTGTACGGCACTCCATGTGACAAGGATTTACAGATACATCAGCATTCCTGACGTATCTGTAGGCACAAAATTGGTGCATTGCTGGAATGTGTCTGAAAACAGACGCAGCTTCAGCAATGTGTCTTTTCACATGGGACAAGCCCCATGTGAAAGCCCTGAGTCACTCCTTACGCCTACTTCAAGCGGGCGTAAGGATTTGACGTAGTGACGCCCAAGAAGTGACGCAGTGAAATCTGATAGATTTCGCTGCGTCACTTCTATGTGACTTTGCTGCAATGGAACGCCTACCCTGCCTACATTATACCTGATGCAGGTATAATGTAGCATGTGGGTTTACAAGGGACGCATCTGCCTAGATGCTTCACTTTGTAAATATGGCGTAGTGTGGTGCATTTTTTACGCTGCTGCAGCGTCACAAACAGTGACGCAACAGCGGCGTAAAGGCCTCATAAATAAGGCCCATAGTGGCCATTCTAAAATCACCATAGCAGTACTCAGTGGTATTGCATGGCACGCAGAGATGGTCAAAAGGCGGAATGTCAGTGTGGCCATACAGCAGTCAAATTAATAATTATTCAACTATTTGTTAAGCCTGAGTGAGGTTGGAAATATCGGGAAAGTGCTTGAATACATGCAGTGTGCTCTCTATAGCACCTGCACCCAGCGGAGTTTGGCTATTGGCTCTCCCAAGCAATGGAGTGGATTCAAAGTGGCAGCATGGTGATCGAGATTAAGGGACTCAGTCATTTCAGGAAATGTCATGTAGCTCTCCGGAGTTATTTGTAACTTTAAAAATGAAATGCCTTTTGGAGCCTTACTTTATAGTGATATGCGTTTGCTTTATGTGAAAAAAGTGTGTATTTCTCAGCAAATATTTACATATGCTCATCTCCTTGATTTGGTAAACCCACTGGAGAGGATTGTGTGGGTGTAGATGGCCCCATATGAAATGTTCCCATTGGACCAAAATGTACAGTTGAGTCTATTTTTTCGAGATGGCAAAAACATTGAGGTAATGAGGGTGAACTATTGTTTTATGAAAGCAGAGCGCTCCCATCAAGCCGTGTTTTTAGAAAGCTGCAGGGGAATATATTTCAAAGTATAACCTCATGCATTTGACTGCTGCTTCTGGAGACATATCAGATCTTATTAGTCATTTTCTACATTTCATGTTTTTAAAGCATGTTGGGACTGTTTAAAAAACAGAACTTTACAGTAAGTTTTGTAGTAATACAAATACTTGAGTGTGCGAAGTTCTCCGTCCTGACTGCGGAGTCGCAGTGTGCAGAGCACTCCACACGCATAAGTATAGGGAGTGCGGAGTCGTAAAAGTACATAATGTTATTATGTTGTTTACACCGTGGCTCCACTCCTCGCGCCACGGTGGAATGTTGGGGTCTTAACGTTCTATGGCGAGAGGCGCACGCTGACCCGTCAGTTAACAACGGCTGGCTGAAGGCGGCGGGTGCGCTGAGGTTGTGTTGTAGTACATGAATTAAGGCCTGAATTTACACTCTGTCTCCGCCTCATGTTGTAAGTTACAACATGTTCTTGGCGACGAGGATGGGATACCTGGGACATTGCATCTCGTCTGATGGTGTTAAACCAAAGAGGGACTTACTGGCATCTATAACATTGGCTCCAGTTCCTACCAATAGAGACCAATTGCGCTCATTCATTGGGTTAATTGAGTATTACTCAAAATTTGTCAAGAACTTCAAAAGTAAGACAGAACCCCTTAAGGTACTCATGAGGAAAGGTGTCAAGTTTTGTTGGGGGGATGATCCGAAAAATTGTTTTGACAACATAAAGCTGGAAATATGCAGCGCAGGCATTTTGGTTCCTTTTGATGTAAATGGAAAAACTGTTATCACTGTGGATGCAAGTGACACTGGCATAGGGGCTGTATTATCGCAGAATGACGGCACTAGTGAAAAAAACGTGGCCTGCTCTTCTCGCACTTTGACTTCTACTGAGCGCTGTTACTCTGTTATAGAAAAAGAAACACTGGCAGCTGCTTGGGGTGTGGAATATTTCAGGATGTATGTGTGGGGGCGTAGATTTAAGCTACGCACTGACCATAAACCTTTGTTGAAAATACTGTCACCAGGTGGAACAGGGAAGGGATCAGCCAGACTGGCTAGGTTAGCCTCCAGACTACAGGAGTATAATTTTGATGTTGAATTCATTTCGTTCTGGCGTAATGTCCAAGCCGATTGTATGTCGCGCCTATCCTTAGACTGGAAGGAAGTAGACAAGACAGGGGTGTCCAAAAGAGAGAGAGAGAAGGAGCTATCTCTAGTGTTGAGGACGTGGTTCAGTGGAGTTGTGGCGCTGTCAGTAAGAAAGAGTGGGCAGAAGCTATGTCTCAGGATGAAGTTCTAAAAAATGTCTTGAACCTCATCTCGAAGGGAAGACGTAGGGAAAGCACCTTGCCTATCAGCATTAGACCTTTTAATGCAGTCATTGACAAGTTATCCACTGTCGCAGATCAGGTTATCATGCGCCGTGATAAGATAATCCCCCCATTTAGCATTCATAAGAGACTCTTTGATCTTTAGCGCATGAAGGGCACTTGGGCCAAACTATTACAAAGAAATGTTTGAGAAATGAATTTTGGTGGCCTGGAATGGATGGAGATGTGGTTGTTTGGGTTGAGAGATGCAGTGAGTGTTGCAAAAGTGAGAAGAGACTCAAGGTGGGACCCCAATCTGTCCCTAGTTCCATCCATGACCCTGGTGTGGTGTGGCACAGCATATGCCTTGATTTTATCAAACCTATGCCGGGTGTCCACCCCAGTAAAAGATTTGGCTTAGTTGTAATTGGATGTCCATACTCGGTGGCTCATTGTTCATCTCCTCCCTGAAATAACCACTCGAGTTACCATTAGAGTACTACGCATGATTTTTAAAGAAGAAGGTTAACCCACAGTCCTTATTACGGACAACGGGACCCAGTTGACTTCCAGTGAGATGAGAGAATTCCTTAGTGAGTGTGGTATTAAACATTCGTTCACCACTTTGTACAACCCACAATCCAATGGGATTGTCGAAAGAGCCAATCGCATGATTAAAGGCGTAATAAGTTTGGCACTCACCAATAATCTTGACATAGATGAGACTTTGAGTGAATTGGTATGGGCTTATCGCACAACTGAGAATTCCACTACAGGAGTGGTTCCCTTCATTACCATGCGAGGCAGAAAACCAGCTTCTAAACTGGTGCCTCCTTGGATCAGGGAATTGGTTGACGGAAAGAATGTGAGTGGTAGTGACGAGAGTATTCCTATGCATGCTTCCAAGAAAGTACACACCAAGGAAAAGATCGTGGCTAATATTCTTGTAGGTGACTGGGTCAAAGTCCGTTCAGGATGCTGGGTCAGAGGTTTATGTAAGTTTCGTGGACCCTTCAAGGTTAAGGAAGTGTACCCTTTCTATGTTGTGTTGGACAATGGAGAAAAATGGAACCTACGTAGAGTAGAAAAATATTGCTCACGAGACCATCCTCCGAAAACCTTTGTTTGAAAGAATTCATGTTCAGGTTACATGTTGGCTCACGATCTTCAATTGCTTAACAGTGCTCGCACAGGTGCAGAGATGAGGGCACCAGGCCCCGGTGGGGATAACTTGAGCACTGGTCAAAGGGCAATTACCAGAAATGAAGAGTCTCATGATCTTTAAGGAACTTAACCTTACCAGAGAACCTTGCGGGTCGGGAGACTTCCTCAACATGTGCATGATTTCATGGTGGGATGACTTCTGTTCTATGTTCCTGCCTTCAATCTACCCCGCCCTATTCCTGTCCCTTTTATCTATCTAATTCCCTAGCTGCCTGTAAAAGAAAGGGGGGTATGTTATGATGTTGTTTACGCCGTGGCTCCGCTCCTCGCGCCACGGTGGAATGTTGGGGTCTTAACGTCCTATGGCGAGAGGCGCACGCTGACCTGTCAGTTAACAACGGCTGGCTGAAGGCGGCGGGTGCGCTGACGTTGTGTTGTAGTACATAAATAAAGGCCTGAATCTACACTCTGTCTCCGCCTCATGTTGTAAGTTACAACACATACACATAGTTTGTGGATTCTGAAAAAGTAGTAAACTTATTGCCAAGTGTAAGCTTACCTCTCTGAATCCGGGCCAGCATGGGGCTTTTTCTTCCACTTTGCTCTCAGTGACTAGGACGTACTAAAATCATTTACGTAAAAAACAGACTTAGAATAGTTCAAGAACATCAGAATGTGTGCCCTGGAGTACCTGAAAGGCATAAATACCCTACTTCACAACATAAATAATGTAATGAAGATGCATTCATAAACATATAATTGAAAAAATGCATGTGAGATAGGAACATGACTGAAAAATGTGTTAGTGATGCGTGAGACCCTTAAAACATAAATATGGCAAAGCCCTAGGGTGAGTTCAGCTGTTGCATCTAACAAAAAGGTTCCTGCAGCAAATGTATTCCTGATTAACAAGTAAAGCTGAATCTTAAGATTGGTTCTTAGTTACACCTCAACAGGGCAGATGTCTCTTGCTCAGCTCTGCATATCCAGAACCTCCAAGCCCAAATAGCATTTCATGCAGCTCTATATCACAGCATTCCACTCACCTTATTCAATCATACAGCACACACCGCACACATGGAGAGGAGGACGAAAAGCATAGGACAAGATTCAATACTCCTTACAACTTTAAAACCAACAACCAAGCTAAAGCATGAATGTAGCAAAACTCAAATAACTTCCAGGCAGCACAGGACTTGACAACCAAACCCACAACAAGACTGACACCAGAGGCACTGTTAATCGAATGTGACAATACAGCGGAAGGCAGTCAAAGCCACGCCGGTCTCAACTATTCTGACAAGGCAGTCATAATACATTATATAACCCACAAGCAACACCAATAGTTCTTCCACTAAGACCACCAGTGGATGTAGCAATAAACCACCAGATTGCAAAGGATCAACCATTATCAAACAACAAAACACAGAGAAACAAATTGTATACCAACCATAAAAGGGTGCTCCCAAATAAAGGAAAATCATAACTTGGAAAGGTAATTAACAAGTCAACCACCAAGAGGTTTGCAACAATATGTTTGATTTATACGCAACTGGCCAAAGCATTAACACCAAGCACCAAAGTAAAAGAAACAATAATGCAGATATTCCCACAACTCGACCATTTAGCCATAACAATAACATATTCCCTAAATACACAGTTCTACCACATATAGCCAACCACATGCAATAGAAATCTAGTCAAATTGGACCAAGGCTCAAAAACCTTACAACGAGGTACATTGACAATATGTAAAAAAAATGGCAAATGATCTAAAACCCTGCCACCAAAGCAATTCTAAGATTCAAGCACACAGGACCACAATAGCTATACTGCCTCTTTTTACCCCCCTGGCGATAATATTGAACGTCTGTCAATTCTGGACAAAGCTGGCAACACTTGCAATCTGGCATGCTAATAATAAGTCAGAATTAAACTATGACTTTAAAATAACCCTGGTCGGTGAACTCCGCTCTGCTCGCGGAGTTTGCAGTGTTTTCTGCACTCCGCGTTACGCGGCGCTCGCGGAGTTCCAAAAAACTGTTCGTGAAGCACAGTTTTTTCCCCGCTCATGTTTGCCAATGTCAATTTGGCGAGCATGAGCGAGTAAAATCCGCCTCCCGACAAGATTTTCCTTGTTCGCGATTGTCAACATCAAGTTGGCGATCGCAAGTGTGGAAAATAAACCTCCCGGCGAGATTTCTCAACACAGGAGGGGTCAGGTTTCTCATTGCGAGTGGTCGCGTATTCTTGCGACCGCTCACGTTGAGAAACTGCCCGTTCGTGTTGAGAAAGCTGCAGCTCGAGTACAAATCTACTTGTGCGGCTGAAAAGGAAAGCTTGCGCTGTGCATGGTGCTGTTCGCAATGATTGCACAGTGCGGACAAGCATCCGACACTGTGCAATCACCGCAAACAGCATTTTTCTATCGCACTCTGCCACTTGCGGAGCTCCGCGTAGTCGGCAGAGTTTATTTCCCACTTTGCTCCGTCCAGCGTTACTTTAAAACCCTGCTAACATGCATAATCCAGCAATCAAAAGTAAACAATTCAAATAATAAACAGTATCCAAGCATACACTTTTGTTTCCCCAATATACAGACATGCACTGCCTCACAGGGCATAAGTAGACAGTGAATACAATTAACCTTCCAAATACATCTAGCATAAGAACACATTCTGAAACAGAACCAGCATACAGCAGGACAGGCATACCTCTTGCATCCTACTGAAAGCAAGTGGATATCCAAACAAAATGAGACAAATACCCAGCACACAAGCACAGCAGTGTGCACCCTGCATGTGAGCTGGTACAGATCCCAGAATGAATTATCTTTCTCACCGCCAGTTACACTCTTGAGTACGCTGTGCTTCATCAATATAAAACCTTTCCCTTAACCCGTAATCATTTGTTCGAAACAATCCAGCAAAATTATGCGTGAGTGGAAAATGGTGAATCTGAAAAAATTTCTATACAATAAAATTATGGCAAGAAACTTTCACGTTCAATGAACAATATTGCATTGATTGACCCTTACAATTTTATTAAAACACTGCCGCAAGAGTCTGTACAAACTGTACAAACGAAACTGGAACACGCTTAAATATAATATAATACTTTAATTGCAGCATCTCATTTAGCATGTGTACTGTTAATCAGAAGAATGCAGTAACATTTATCTGTATGAAAAAACTCATCTTAAGACACAATTCCCCATAAACCCTTCATCAATAAAACAGTATGTTTTTTAACAGATACGCAGATTACTTTTCACCCAGATTTTTTCACAGATAAAATTAATACCATCTGTGACTAATTTGCGAGCATATCTGCTGCCTCTTTCGCCTCGCGTTTCAAAAAATATCTGGTTCTCCCTGCATTCTTGAATTCAATCCTTTATCTATCGCTGAAAATTCTAGGATCTCATAGCCTCTTTTCCCTCCTGGTTCCCTTTGATGCTTTGTCTCCAAGTACCTTGCAGGCTAGCCCTACTGTGATTGTACAAACTTTTCTGAGGCTTGGCAATAAATATAATATCTGTAACAGTACCTACTGTATGGGAAAAGGCCCTGGTCATTCACCCGTTGAAAAACGATCAGTGGATTCCTCCATTTTTTTTCCACCTCAAATCCCTTTACGCTACTCCATAAAGATTCTCACATAAAGCTAAAAACAGACACATCTCTTGCTATGCAAAATCAAATGATTTCTTGGACATAGCCCCAGGGCCGTGCTGGTCTCTGTCCTCGATGACTTGTTAAGGTTGACAGACCAAGGATCATTTTTTGAACTTTGGGCTTTCTTGACCTTTCCACCCCATTCAATATGGTTTCACACACTGTATTGCGAACATGGCTTTCAGAGGTTGGGATACCAGGTTTTGCACTTACCTGGGTCAACTCCTAGCTCTCTAAATGCACTCAAGAGGTCTATCGCACCACATTCAATTCAGATTTAAACTCCTAGAGCATGGCATTCCAAGGGTGTCTTCCTTAAGTCCCACACTGTTCAATCTTTGAGTTCATTTACTGGCTCATTTTATCAGCTTTTTGGGGCTCACGCCATGTGTTAGACTCACTACACCCCAATTCTCATTTCCCTTGATGAGAACAACCAGCAGCATCAGTCATCCAAATGTCACACTTGTATGGTCCACGTAGTAGAAATGATGAGCAATAACTCCTTCAAGATCATGGACAAGACAGACATCTTGCTTATTCTTTGTCGTTACTCTCCTCATTTCCTGCTGGCAGACACAGCTAGGTCATTCTTCTGCTCCTGTTACTGTGGAAAAGTAAATTTTGCCATGTTCTGTGTCCCTACGTGTTCCCCATCCTATGTTATATGTGCATGATTAATATGCATATGTATTCCCTTATGATCGATTAAAGACGCAATTCTAGTTGTGTCCATCTCTAGTATGCCAGTTTCCAGTTCTCGTGAAAGCTACGAGTATTAGGCCTATGTAAAGCTATGTTGCCACGTTTCACAGTGTGCACGTTAATTCAGTAAAAGTCCCCGTTTCTAGGCCTCAAAAGGGCCCGGACACCAGATTCAGCTCCTGTCTCCTGAACCCTCGCTGAGGAGCGATACAGCCCCCACCTGTATCCCTGACCCTTCACTTACTTCCTGCCTCACAGTGCCCGGCTCGGCCTGGCTCTGCCTGCCAGTCTGCCAAGAGTATGTTATGATTCTAGTTATCAGTCCAGCCCTCCTTCTCTGCATTCCTAAAGCTACTGAATCGCATCAATAGTTTCAGTCATCGTCTAGCCTTTACGTCTCCATGTAAGAGAAATACTGTATTAATGGTCATTTAATATTCCTCAACACGCACTACATGTAGAATAATGCATGCACCAGTCTTAGAGTCTGTTAGCCTTTGCCCTGATAACTTTTGGATTCTATCAACATGTTCTCTAAACATCAGATACTAGATAGTGTTTAGGTACATGTCGCTCTGACTCTCCAGACTTCCGTCTCCTCTTCTAGCGCAGAAGTCATAGCCCCCAGTTCCTCCTAGTAACACGTCATTGCCAGCTTGCGCGCACCACTAGGTCAGAGGTCCCGGCTCCTTAGGTAGCCCCCTCCATGTTTCCGCCCCATTTATGACATATTCTGTTACGTTTGCATCACATGTCTATGTATACGCCTCTTGTTACACCTACTTTCTGCCTTATCTTTCGCGACTGCTACAAACCCCGCCCACTGCTACGCCTACTGTATGTACTGCAATGCAATTGTTTTAGTATATATATGTTGTACACTGTTATTAAAGTTAGCGCGCTCATCCCATATCCTGCCCCGGCAGCTGCCGGGCCCTGCCATCCTACTCCCGTGCAGGTTGTCCTGTTCCTGCCCTTTATGCTGTATTAAAACCTGCAAACTCCAGCTACCTCGAATCTTGACTCTTATTTATTGAGCTATCTGTTTATTAATGAGTCCGAAAAATAGACCCGGTATTTAATTATTTATTTATCACATTACTTACATGCCACACCTTGGTTTTATGTTGGATCAGGTGCTGTCTTTAACTAGTTAGTTCAACAAGCTCGCTTCAACCATGCTAACATTTGAAAAATGACTCCACAAAAGCCTGCCACCTCTGTCTTCTCAGTCTGTACCATTAGTGATTCAGGCAGCTAACTTAGGTCTCCTAGATTATTTTAACTCTTTCTTTCTCTCCTGTCTACACAAGACCTACAGTACACAGACACCCGTTTAACTCTTGATCATCCCTCCAGAGCCTCTGCCTCTTAAGCACTTGAAACTTTGCATTTGGCTTCCCATCACATTAGCAATTTCATTCAAAGCATTCTGTGAGGTGTTCAAAGTCATTCATCTGCACGGACACAAGTATCTTCAACAAAAATGTATTCCCTATCAGCCCCTTGCACTCTAAGGTCCTGCCATGCACGTCTTTTGTATATACCAAAGCATCACTGTGATTGGGCTGGAGGGCATGCTTTTTCAATTGTTGCCACAAAGCCACTTTTTATACAAACTCGGTACCCACAGTCCGCTTTATCCAGTTTGAATGTATTCCAATATTCCCTGGTTCCTTCAATATATCTATTTCCAGTGTCAAGACATCTTCTAGGGAATTACATGCTTTATAAATCATTACATAGCAATCAACAGAACCATAACATATTCTTGCCTTCAAACAGTTCCCAAAAGTTGTAAAAACAATTTCCATGCAAAAAAGTTAGAAGAACGCCAATAATCGGGACCGGGAGATTTCTATGTAGCCCGCTGCAAGAAATGAAGAAAATGCACTCATAAATCAAAATCCTTAGTGTCTGTCGAAAAATAGTCTTCTCCCTGTTTGCACACCTTCTCAGAATGTATATGAAATGTCCTTTCTTTATTTCTGTGATAGCATCTTCAGCCATTATACACAAGCCCTACAATTTACTCTCATGTTCTTAAACAAGCCCATGGCTTTCCTGAAAACTGCACATATGCAGCCAGACATTGGCCCACAGATCAGCAAGAAGACCAGGTGATTGTGAATGCACACTGTACACAGGCAGGGGGCAACACTGACATCACCTGCCCCTCCTTCGATGCGGCAACAGACGCAACTGCAAACACATCACTGACAGCATTGGGGTAAGATTAGCCCCCGCGCTCCAGGGGGCACCGTCCAACACTGTGCGCGGGCGGCGGGCCCCTGGCCTGAGAGCTCCTAATTGGGTGGGGGCGGAGCTCTCCATGTACTTTGCAGGGGAGTCCCCTCAGGTTTCGTTACACCACTGACAGACTGACAGGCATGCCACGCAGGCTTACCCCAAGTATGGGGAAAAGCCAAACTAAAGGTGGTTCTCCAGGTTAAATCATTTATATATAATTAGTGCAATTTACGTAGCGAGGTGATACAGTATTGACTCACATAGGTGTGAAACTAACCAAAGCTCAGAAGCTGTTTCAGAAAATGAAGGTTATGTTATGTTATGTTATGTTTTTATGGTCAAAGCGCCTTGAGACCTGTCGGTGAGTTGGCGCTATACAAGCACATATTAACAATAACAATAACTATCATTTGTAGCACAAAGCCTCAGTACGTGATTCGAGGCGTATCAGTTTCAGTCCTACTACTATTTGAATGTGGATAATTTGCTCAGCATTCTGAATGGAAATGCAAATTTCCTATCAAAGCGCTGTTAGAGAGAAGAAAACGTATTTACATATGTATAGACTGCACACTTAAGGGCCGGTCTCGGAATGGTTTTTGACCATATCAGATTCGAACAGACCGATTTGGAAAGGCTGTACAAATCCGACATCGTAATTGCTTGGTCGGAATCGTGGTCCATAGAGACGCACGAGTCGGCTATTACCGACTCGGTGTGTCCGAATGCCGTTATGACACGAGTCGTAACCGAGTCAGACAGTCCGAACGGTTTCCAACCATCGTAATCGGTTGGTAAGAAATGTTTCCTAGTCGGCCGAAAACAAGGCTTCCGACATAGATTCAGAGGAACCAAATGCAATTCTGAGCCTTTCCGACCAACATCATAATTGGCCCCTTAGTGCTCACAGTACTAGCTGTGCAGGTTTCAGTTGATGAATACAGTGACACATACTATAAAGTATATTTTATTTTTGTTTGGAAATTAATAGCATTCAAATTGACAGTTTAATGGGATCGCTGTCTTATCGGCAGTGCTTTAAATGGACATGTACTGTCAGATGCTGAGTATGTGCACTTCTTTATTTTGAAAGGGCGAGTGCCTGCACTTCTCAGCAGAGGTGTAAAACGTTTAATTGGAGACGACCGGAACGTCTCAGAACCAACAAGGTACTCCAGTATAGGGGCCCTACCCTTCTGTTTTTCTTCTTGAAGCACTGGTTATCAGAGACCCAACTCTTCTTATTATAATGCAACAAATAACCCGCAGTATAAGAACCATAGTATTCTTAACAGAAGTTACTAGGTTCTGTAAGAGGCCATAGGTACATATGAGGTTCCTCTGGCTATAGATACATTAGAAAGTGTGGCACGTAAACCAACAAAGGATAAAGCATTGGTGTAATCATAGGAAGCTGCACATGGTTCTTTCTCAGGCTTGCTAACATGCTTCAGTGACGCAGTGGACTCCATTGTGGAAGCTGTCATAGCAGATGAATGACTCATTAATCTGAGGCCTCCCGTCTCAGCTACGGCTTGCTGCAGCCCCGGCTCTCTTTACAGATCAGGTGTATACTGGGTGCTTTAAAATCTTTTTGCCAGTCTGGGTTGTTTTGCCAAGTTTTAATGCCCAGTTTGTGCGACAGAGAAAAAGAAACAAAAATTTCGATTGCTTCATGCCAACGGTGCACATGCAAGCGTGATATCCGTTCTTGCACCGCTCACCGTTGGTTGTCGGGACAGGGGCTGGTGGCAGGGAGCAGTCCCCTTAGAGGTAGCAGGTTGCATATTGACCAACCTAGAGTATACAAATCATTTTCAAGGACACGTAAACCACCATTGGAAAGGTTATGGTAAAAAGCGGGGCAACATTTATTAATTAGAATGGCGAATGATTAAAGCCCTGATAGGTCAAGTCCATGGTGAGATTGTATTAACCTTTGAAGAATTATTTGCAACCCAACTCGTGGCTGCTTTCAGACTATTATTATGACCTTAAACTATGGATGGCCTTCCGCTCACATCACATCGGAGTTGCACCGACACTGTTGTGTGGGTGTCCCCTAGGGCACTGGTGAGAGTGGGCTGTTGAAAACAGCAAACTTTTCAATAATTTTCAAGAAGACAAAATAGTGTTCGCTTTTCATTCAATTTTAATCATGGCGAATCCAATAGACAGTTGCGTAGTTTCTTAATACTTCAATAGCATAGTTCACAAGATAGCGGTATTCATTAGCTATCATACATCCGGCATTTAATCCCAATGCATTTCAGCTTTTGCCTTCATCAGGGGTAATCTGTTGAAAAATAATAAATTTTGTTGTACTAATCTGTGGCCATCTCTGAACATTTATCCATCACCATTTCAATGCATATTAAACACATCATCATTAACAAAACATATATCGAGAGGGTAAAGAAACTGAGATATGAAACTGCAAATCGCTCACTATTAGGAACTCATTGTACTACTATCGTGCACTGATTTAAGGAAGCTGTTAATGTTATGTGAGCTCTCAGCGTGCACCCATTAATGTTGGGTTGGTAAATCGCTAGCTTTCCAATCATTAAAAACTATCTAAATAAGTGACAACGTTTACATAAAAATACTGACATGGAAGCTGACTCATGTATTATATGCGCTGGCTCATGCGAGCTTACCGTTTAAATACACGGAGTGTATCAACAAGTTAACCGGCCAGAGGCCATCATACGTGCTGTTAGGGTGAAGCCGCAGCGTGTGACGCGCATTTAAGGGTGTGGTTAAATGTCGTGTCTTCCTTGCGCGTAAAGGCTAATTAAAGGAACAAGAGCATATGTTCCTTTTCTGCTATCTCAATAAAGTGCACAATATCTGCCTCCAATGGTAGCGATAAATAAAACAATAAGGTTGAACAAAAAAGTAAAACGAGAAGTTCTACTGTGGAAAATACATTCACGCATCAGTTAGTTACCATCTCCTGTACAGATACATTATTACGTACATCACAAAATAAACATGAAAAACTGATTTATAGATAGCAACCAAATTCTGTACATTTATTCATTCCTTTGGGTTTCAATGTCTGTAAGTGGTATATCCAAAAGTTCTCTCATTTAAGAAGCGTTTTCTTATTGTCTCTATCTTGACTTTTTACTATGGTTTCCAAAAACACATGCTTTTATTTGACTCACTTGGTGGTTAGCCTCAATGAAGTGTGCGGCTACTACTGACTTCAAGGATTTAGTCCTGATATTGCTTTTATGTTCATTTAATCTCACTTTCAATTTTCTTTCAGTCTGAGCAATGTGTGCTTTTCCGCACGGACATTTAATCATATAAATGATATCCGAAGTATCACATGTTGCATTCACTAGTAGTCTTATTTTGTTACCCTTCATAGGGTGAGTGATGTTGTTGCCTTGTAGAATGTTATTGCAATTATTACAGTTCCAGCACGGGACTGTTCCTTTGTAGTTTACCGTGCATGTTTTAGGAGCAGGTTGTTTGATAATTTCACCAAGATTTTTGCCTCCGCTAAATGCAAACACTGGAATTTCTTGAAAAATGTGGTTAAAGTCTGGTTCAACTTGAAGTAAGGACCAATGCTTTTTAATGATGCTTTTATAACGGATACTGGCCATTGAATATTTGCTCACACAAGTGATTTTAGGTTCTTTCTGGATTTTTTGGGATCTCAGTAGTTGCGTCCTATCTTTAGAATTTGCTCGCTCCATAGCTTGTTTCAGAGTATGTTCAGGATAACCTCTATCCTTAAAACGTTGTATCATGTTCTGGGATGGTATTTTGGATTCCTCTGGGTCTGAGACTATTCTTTTAACTCGTAAAAGTTGTGAGAAAGGTAAATGTTGTCTCAACGCTTGTGGGTGAAAGCTCTGGTAAGCTAACCTATTATTCCGATCTGTTGGTTTAGTGAATAGTGTGGTTTCAAAACCCGTTTCATGCTTTATGATGGTTACATCCAGGTAGTTGATCTTGTGTTTTTGTATTTCAAAAGTAAATTGTATTCGCTGATCGACTTCATTAAGATCCTTGATGTTACTGATCAATTCATCTTCATTGCCTTTCCATAAGATGAAAATATCATCTATATAATGAAGATATAGACGCAGTACTCAAGACAAAATGTTAAAAAAAAAAATCCTTTTGAAAGGTTTGTTTATTTCTTTTGAATACAGTTCAAATACATCTCTGGAAAGATCATCTGATAATCAAATTTAAGAAAATTGGATCTTTCGACTCACAGGAAAAACTCTTACTGAACCAAACCCATTTTGTGAATAGGGGTCCGTTCTTTGCTGTTACTGGTCTCAATTTACAAGTGCAGCAAACTTCGAGGAATGAGGCCCGCTGTCTTTGAACTTCAGCTGTGTAGTCAGGGAAGATCGAAACCTTCCTGTTATCTATCACAAATGGGCCATCTGGTCATGCCTTCTGTAGGAGGACGTCCCTGTCTTTATAATGCAGGAATCTCACCACCACTGGTCCCGGTGTGCCCTCTCAAGGGTGTAAAAGAGCAAAAGGCTGTCTGGTGATACCACAGTGTGTAGCCAGGGTTCGAGGAAAGCAATCATGTCTCTACCTTCTGTGTTCCACTGGCAGCCCAACCACCCTGATGCTGTTCCTCCTATTGCATCCTTCTGCATCTCAAGCCATGTGTTCTAAAGTGCAGACCCAATCAGAGAGCTCTGCAACCTGACTCGACTGTGTTTGTTGTGCAGGATGAAGATCCACGATCGAAGCCTCTGCAACTTTCACTTTCTCCATCAATTTATGATGTTCAGCTCTAAGCAGCTCCAACCCCTCCGCCACAGTACTAATATCTTGGTGTAGGGTGGACTTAGTGTCTGCAATGGCGTCGAGCACCAGGTCCACCAGAACCATCAATCCCGTTGGCTCTTATTGCTGCTCGGTGGCATCATCCCCCCGATCTGATGGCACTCCCGTCATCTTCGCCCTAGCCTTTACCCTCTCTGCTAAGGGAAATTCCTCAGGAGCAGCGACAGGTCACCAACTCATTGTGGCTCAACAGTAAGAGGGGAACACAGCATGGATCTCAGAGCACCCCCAGCTGTACCTCTATCATCTTCCCGCACTGGGTCCACCAGCCTCTGGCAAAGAGGAGTACAAGTCTCACTGTTCATCAGATGTGTAACACAAAGGTAGGTAGTCCTAGGATGTTCCCAGGAAGCCGGACCCTCCTTTCAAATCAGATCGCTTGTGTGGTCATGTAGGGCAAAAACAGGGTTTGGAACCATATACGGCGCTCCCTGTGGTTCCAGGCGAGAGTAGAAGTCACTTCAGGGAGGTGGTAGGGGGTTCCCTGACTAAACAAGGCCAGCCTTTCCACCTCTGAGCCACCTACCACCTTCAGCTGCACCTTGCTGCTCTCCGGGACCTTTCTGTGCCAATCCCTGCACATCTCGCCCTCAAGCAGGTCCATCTGCGGCCTCAGGCCAGTCGCAGGGCCCCCTGCAGCGCTGGACATGCATCAGAAGATCAGGCAAATTATTGGGGAGAGCGGGGGGAATCCTGTCAGGACCCCCACTGTGTCAGAGCAACTGGCAAGCCTCTGCTGGGCCCTATCTGGGCCCGAGCTTCCACGGTCCCGACCGGGCCCCTAGTGCAACAGTCACCTCTTGCGGCCTCAGCCGCCTAATTATCGCGGAAGACATCAACCTTTGCCCTGTTAGCCTCACCAGTCCAGCCGAAATCAGCCGCCTGCTGAAACCATCCGCCGCCGCCCCAACAGTATAGGTGGCCCGGTCACACAGCTGCCCAAACTTCACCTCAGGGAGTTTTTCAAGTTCACGGCCATCTAGATAGACTCACCCAGCTGCGAACTTCCGCAGCCTTGGGAGGCTGCATTGATGTCCAGGCCATGGCCTCCTCTCCAGCAGTTCTGCACTGGCCCGGAGGTGCCGTTTACTGCCTCCATGCCTCAGATGCCGGACTGCTCCCTTTTCTGCTGGCCTCTGGAGTTCACACCTCTCGCTGCCTCTGTCCACTCCCAAGGGACGCCCAACTGCTGCCTCGGCCTCGCCGATTAGCGGGCCAGGATCGCCATTTTAAAGTCAGTCCCGTCGCTCGGTCCGTCTCCCCCACCTTGCCTATCTGGCCCTTTTCAGGTTTTCGGTTGTGTCATTTCTCTCCCAATCCTTCCTTCAGGCGATGTCACTCACTGGGCCATTCAGCAGGCAGGCTGGGCACCAATGTCGCAGGATACAGCACGGGCCAGCACGGAGCAGCAGGCTCTTGCGTCCGCCTTCAGTGGCTTCCAAGCCACTCACCCTCTTAGCACCTGTGATTGACAGTACTTAGAGACTGAATCAACTGCGGTATGGGGTAACAAATGGATATTAGCATTTTTATTAAAAAAAGAATAATAATTAAGAGGTAAATCCACACGTTATGCACAAATGTACTCGGGTATGGAATAGGAGTCCCATTGTACAACTTAATGTGCACCATCAAGGCATAGTTTTGTTGGGTATGACTGCAGGAAATGAAATACCCAATTCAACTTGAATAAGGATAGTGTTGTCCATCTTAAATAGTGAAATGCACGAGCTGACAAAGACCAAGGTGAGAGAATGAAAGCAGTATTTTAGCAGTGTTATCTGGAAGGTCCATCGGGAGCGCTTTCACTCAAACCTCGCTCCTTGCAATGCTTGGATGCCAGCCCACACCACTTTATTGCTAAAGTCTCCTGCTAATGGGCACTCTCAGAGCATCGGGCGATCAGCAGCTGCAGGCGCCAGGCTGAGCGACCTCTGTGGGCCTGCGTCCAGCAGCCATTCATGCTCTCAGACCAAGGGCCAGGCCAGGACATTTCCCATGCTTTGTCCAGGTAAGTCGTGTCCAAGGCTGGGGGGGCAGAGCTGGCCAATGAGGAGGAAGCTGAACACTTGAAGACACGAAAGAACCATTTCATATCCTGCTGGATGTTATGCCAGATGCCGCAGATGCCTGCTTTCTAATAGACGATCGAAAGATGTTTAATGGGGTAATTTAATGTAGCTTTATCATGCCTGGGGGAGTCAGAGACTCCCATAAAGGCGCAATTGCAAGCCATTTCTCACTTTCATCTTATTGACTTCTGAAAGGGTTCTGCTGAGCATAAATCAAACGATGCATCTTTCCGCCATTACAAAAGCATGCTGCTATCCCTCTTTGACCAGAGAAGGCTCATTGAAAACATGCTTAACTCCTATATGATGCACGCTGTGCATAATCGTTTGAGAAGCCAACAACCTCCATGCATTTCTAACTTCCAAGAGGAAGACTGCATGGTGATTGACATATACCATTGGATAGACTGATTCCTTGTTTGGAGAGGAAATGCACTAAAAAGCACAAAGCATATAGAGCCCCAGCACTATAGCCGAAGACGGTATTCAAGTACAAATGATTCCCACAGTAGGTTGTCCAAATATAAAATCTTACTAAAGAATGTGTGAGGTACAGCATATGTTTTACTATTCAAAGGGCTGACTGGGCAGATGCTTCACAACTATAGCTTTTAATCAAGGCCACTGGAATTATGCGATTGTGTGGCCGCGTCGATTTTAGCATAATTATATATTAGCCAAGTTTGCCACCTAATCCATTATCCGCTGCATAATCCACAAATGTTAACAAAAAAAACATACCAGCTTAATATTTCAAAAGTTACTAAAAACGCAGCAGCACGTGTTGCTGCAGCATGCCTTTTACAAAGGTTGACTGGTGACATTTCTGTTGCTTATTGCTATATTTGGATGTTAAACTGGTACTAATGAAGTGCATCCATTGCCCAGACAGTGGTAAAAAGTGTAAAAAGTATGAAGTAATCCTAATAAAAACTGTGCTGCATTATGCCACATAATTAGCCTTTTCTTGCCATATAAGGTATTAAATTCCTTAACCTGCTTTATTTTCTGTAATCCAACAACTGTGAACCAGAAACTTTTGTAAATATTGTCTACACTGTTCATTCTGCGCTGCTCCTCGCTGTATCACTTGTGCCGCTCACCTCTTCACGAGCACTTATGTGCACAAGTACCCTCGTGTTACGCATATTTAATGTAAATAGTGTTGATACTGTTCCTCTGGCCTTAACTTGCTTGAAATCTAGACCTCTCCTGCATTTTTCAAACCACCCCTTTAGTCTCCCAGTCTCTTGGTTTTTGCAAATAAATGTGCATGCTTTATTCACGGTCTTCCTAATATTACCTGTTGAGACAATGTTACTTGTTATATAAAGTCCAAAAGTACAGCAGGCCTGGACCTCAACCACCCGGCCTGCATTGCACATAGTCTCACATGCCTCCTTGATTAAAACAATGGTAGGCACAGTGCCTTGGCGCCCACCCATCTACTCTTGCAGACTCGGTGAGCACCTCAAAGTATGCGTGGCTGAAGTCAAACGTGCTTAAGGAGACGGCAGACAGACTTTGACTCTGAGATTGCGTATTGCAGTCTTACATAGCGTTAACTCGGCCCAGGGGCATTTAAGTGCTTAAGGTGAGTTCCAGTTTTGTGTTCGGGCCAAAAAGACAACCACCCACGGCTACTCTATAACTGACTCATGCACAGTTTCACTAGAGTGAAACGCCCTCCTGCAGTCCTTGTGGGGGAGGAAGGAGAAACTGAGAGAGCTTGAACCAAGATCACTATGGGTGTTTACATAGAGCTGAGATTTATTGGTCCTATGAAACTAACTCTGCGCCCATAGTGCCCGGCGGTTATATCCGTATTCCGCTCCCAGGGAGCACATCCTGTATACTCACCAGGCCCGGTTCAAGAGGGTGGCAAATATGAGCCTTGGCCCTAGCAGTGCCATGAAGGACAGTAGTAAATGGCATCTTTCATTGAAAACGTTCCTCCGAACGTTGTTTTCCTTCCTGTTCCGAGAGTTGCGTGCTTGGGCCTGCGCGCTCTCTCACAGTCACCCCCCAATCACGCATCTCCTTTTAGAAAGGTGGGGGGTGTCCCCCACCCACTCGTGCAGGTAGAATAGTGGCATGGGAAGTGGACAAATCTTTTCTTTGGCACCGGGTAACCTTACTCAATTCGAAAGAGAGAGACCCCTTAGAACCAGGGTAATAGGGTACTTATCAACAGTGAAGTAGAGTTATCCCTTGGCGAAATTCATTAATTAAGCCCACATGTTAATTATGAACATTCGACATCAAACAAGATAAACCAACAAGTCAATATATAAAAAACTAGTTTCAAATTTATTGTTCTGTTAAAAACAAAGAGAAATCACATATTAAAACATATGGCAATACCATATAACAAGTAATAAAAAAAGGGGGGAAAAGGGGAAACCTTTTTCCTTTGCAGTATAGAATCAAGCACGACAAAATTTATCAATAAAAAATGGCAGTTTTAAAAAAACAAATTAACAGTACCACATGACTGGTCAGATTATACTAAAACACAACAGAGAGACACATAAAGACAATACAGTTTTGTCATTGGCAATAAAGCACATCAAGTATCTAAATCTCTGACTCCCAATCTTAGGCACATATATTTTTTGTACTGTTCAGGATTGGCACGGTTACTCAATTGTGCAGGTTATATAGCGTCGACGCGTTTCGATGGCTTATTTCATTTTCTTGCCATCTTTTTCAAGACTGTTTTTTGTAAAGTCTCTCTTTGTCAGCGGCACTGGATGGTTGCCTTAGACTTTGAAAGGTCCTGAGAACCTAATATTCTCAAAATCTACACCTAGGCCTGATATCTTCTGGACTTCCAGGTTAGATTGGTTCTCTTGATTGTGTGTTTGCTGCATCGACGCGTTTCGATGGCTATTTATTGATACACTGCCATCTTTTTCAAGACTATGTGATTAGTCTCTCCTATTGGGCTGGGCACTGGATGGTTGCCACTGTCAAATATATTCCTGTTCACATGACAGTTAAGATTCTAAATGGTTTGTTCGCATCTTCAACACTCCGGATATATATTTCCTCTTAGATCAGTAATCTTATAGTAAAAATAAAGATTCCTCGGGTCCGCCTGACTTTAAGATTCAATTGTTTCATCAACCGGTTTTCCACTAATCTCAATATGATGTTTCTAATTAGTATCTTCTCTGACGGACTCTAGTTCTTTATTCTGGGTTGCCCGTCGTGATAAAATGCCTCCCGGTTTGTATTCTCATAAAATTGGATGAACCTCCTAATAGGAAGTGGTATCGATAGCAGGCTTCTTGATGTGATATTAGGTCTCTAGATAGCCTTGAGTGTGCAGTCTTCTCCCGGCTATATTCTACAAGGTAGCGTTCCACTCCCTTCACCGACAATCGTCCTGGCGTCTCTGCTCTGGTGGAAAAAAATCCTTTTTTTCAATCGTCCTGGCGTCTCTGCTCTGGTGGAAAAAAATCCTTTTTTTTCCACCAGAGCAGAGACGCCAGGACGATTGTCGGTGAAGGGAGTGGAACGCTACCTTGTAGAATATAGCCGGGAGAAGACTGCACACTCAAGGCTATCTAGAGACCTAATATCACCTCAAGAAGCCTGCTATCGATACCACTTCCTATTAGGAGGTTCATCCAATTTTATGAGAATACAAACCGGGAGGCATTTTATCACGACGGGCAACCCAGAATAAAGAACTAGAGTCCGTCAGAGAAGATACTAATTAGAAACATCATATTGAGATTAGTGGAAAACCGGTTGATGAAACAATTGAATCTTAAAGTCAGGCGGACCCGAGGAATCTTTATTTTTACTATAAGATTACTGATCTAAGAGGAAATATATATCCGGAGTGTTGAAGATGCGAACAAACCATTTAGAATCTTAACTGTCATGTGAACAGGAATATATTTGACAGTGGCAACCATCCAGTGCCCAGCCCAATTGGAGAGACTAATCACATAGTCTTGAAAAAGATGGCAGTGTATCAATAAATAGCCATCGAAACGCGTTGATGCAGCAAACACACAATCAAGAGAACCAATCTAACCTGGAAGTCCAGAAGATATCAGGCCTAGGTGTAGATTTTGAGAATATTAGGTTCTCAGGACCTTTCAAAGTCTAAGGCAACCATCCAGTGCCGCTGACAAAGAGAGACTTTACAAAAAACAGTCTTGAAAAAGATGGCAAGAAAATGAAATAAGCCATCGAAACGCGTCGACGCTATATAACCTGCACAATTGAGTAACAGTGCCAATCCTGAACAGTACAAAAAATATATGTGCCTAAGATTGGTAGTCAGAGATTTAGATACTTGATGTGCTTTATTGCCAATGACAAAACTGTATTGTCTTTATGTGTCTCTCTGTTGTGTTTTAGTATAATCTGACCAGTCATGTGGTACTGTTAATTTGTTTTTTTAAAACTGCCATTTTTTATTGATAAATTTTGTCGTGCTTGATTCTATACTGCAAAGGAAAAAGGTTTCCCCTTTTCCCCCCTTTTTTTATTACTTGTTATATGGTATTGCCATATGTTTTAATATGTGATTTCTCTTTGTTTTTAACAGAACAATAAATTTGAAACTAGTTTTTTATATATTGACTTGTTGGTTTATCTTGTTTGATGTCGAATGTTCATAATTAACATGTGGGCTTAATTAATGAATTTTGCCAAGGGATAACTCTACTTCACCGGGTAACCTTAACCTACCTGCATGATATTTCCTTTTCTATTCCCTCATGGTTGATTGCGCTCCCCATGGTAAAGTGCACTCCCCATGGGAAAGTGCACTCCCCATGGTATAGTGCACTCCCCATGTTTTAGTGTGCTCCACCATGGTTTAGTGCGCTCCCCCATGGTTTAGTGCACTCCCCCATGGTTTAGTGCACTCCCCCATGGTTTAGTGCACTCCCCCATGGTTTGGTGCGCTCGCCCATGTTTTAGTGCACTCCCCCAATGGTTTAGTGCGCTCCACCACAGTTTAGAGTGCCACCCTTCTACTATTGCACTTGGGCACCTCTGCGGGTTATGAAGAACTATAGAAATGCAACTATGGTACAAAGAAAGAAGGCACATCCCTACAAAAAACGAATTCCAAACTCTTGCAGAAGTTGCTAAAAAATCTCGCAATGAGTATCCTGAACACTGAAATGAGCTGCAGTCATTCTGCCTACATCCTGACTTTGACTGCGTCTTCTACCCAGGGAGACCTGCAGCTTCTCAGCTCACTAACTGGACTGCCCTAGACCCAGCATGATAACCACAATTCTGCAAATCTTGTAAGGACATATAGGTGTAGAAAACACAGTGCAACTACACCAGGTTAGGAGCAAAAGGATTAGTCTTCTGAGTACTGAGCTTAGCACAGTAGCAAGTGAAGGTAGTCTAAAGAGTGACCGACTGGATATCATGGAACTTACATATTTCTACAAGTACAAAAGCAATCATTGGAGGGTGCTCAGGTAGTCTAAAGCTATAAAAAAATGTATTTTCCCCCAAGAAAAGACAATATTACATAACAGGTTTTTGGAGCTAGCTTCAATATTAAACCTAGAGATTAGACTGAAGCCACCAGAAAAGGAATGATGCACACAGCTGGTGAAGACAAAATCATCATGAATGAGTATAGAAAGGAGGAAGTTGGGAGACAATGAGTAAAGCTCAGTTTTCGCAGTAGTAACAGAGGGCCCTCAGAGACACAGCGTCAGTTACTCCACAAGTGACTGTTGTCCATGGATAACAATAACAATAATAATACTTATATTGAGTACTTCATACAGAACCTCTTTGGTTTATGCGTGCTCTACATAACGGGTGATACTGTAGAAAATAGAAACCTTCTCAGGGGTCCCACTGATACTTGGTCCTTTTAAACCAACAAAGTAGAAATTGGCACAGAAGCTGAAATATAAAAGTAACATCTTTATTAACCTCAAATGAGGGAGACTATGTCACACAGAAGCCTTAGCAACTGAATGAGGCAGTCTGAGGAGTACAGAAAACCGAGGCCTTATATATGCTTAGGGTTACATAGTCAGCATAAGACCAAGGGGCAATCTTGGCACATGTAAGCATGCAAAATGCCTAATATGGGCCTGCAAGATCTGCTTGCTCAACAAAGTGGGAGGAAAGTTACTTCTCCATACAGCCGCAAAAATAGCCTGACAGTTCTACAAGATGAGCAGGGGCATTCTACTAGCTAGGCCCTTCTGAGCGTGTGCGAAGGTGGAAGATGCTAAATATAGTTCGTTTCTAGGCAGATTACAAGAGCAGTCAACACTGAGGGAGGACAGAGCACATGGCGAGCACGTGGCAGCACATGGCAAACAAGATGGCTGCCAGAAATACAAAATGGCTTTCAGCTCATGCTAACAAATCCTTGCAATATTTAACAATACTATTAATGGTACTCAGTTTACTGACCTTGGAAGGATGGAAGTCCTTGGCTGCTGTTTGGATTCGAACCCTTGACATTCAGAATACTGCAGATATCTGAAGCAAGCCTTGAATCACTGAGCCTTGTTGCCCCCCTTAGATATTTGATTTCACTGAGTACCATACTAATACTGGTGTTACGAGATGCCACACAGAGGCTCACGAGACAAGAGGAATTACTTTGGTCACTCCACATAGCACGGAGAGCAAGCTACACCTGGAATATCCTACCTGGATTTACTGAGTACATCATAACAGAAACAACAAGCATTTGCAGTGCAAAAGGTCTCTCCTTACTGAAAGTTTCAGCTATTTGTGTTGCAAATCATAATGTTTGTTAGATTTAATTTTGTTAAAAAATATTCCAGCAGTAGCATAAGTAATAAAAGAACATCCACGAAGCAAGAAAAGGGTGCAGTACCACAGGCTGTAACTATGTGTCTTTGTGGAGTTGTAAAGGGACCTCTATTAGCCATATAAGTCAATGCACCCTTACTTATGCTACTGCTGGGATATTTTTTCATAAAAAAAGCAATCGGTCTCGCATTAGTTTGAGTTAGAGCTATTGGCGTTGTAAATGGCAATGTCTTTTACCTATGTGTTATGGAGTGTATGTATATGGTGTGTAGTGGAATTATGTCGGTTGAATTGGATTAGTTAGTTGTGTTATTGTGTGGCGTGGAATTGGGTGGTATGGCTAGGATTTGTATCGTGGAATTATGTGGCATGGTGTACTGTGGAATTATGTGGATAGTAACCATGTGGTATTTAGTGTACTGGAATCATGTGGAGTGGGATTCTGTGTTATGGGATGTTATTATGTGGAATGGTATTTTGTGTTGTGGAGTTGTATGTAGTAGAGTTTAATTATGTGATGCGCTGTTGTATTTTGTGGCATTATGTGAAATTGTGTGGTGTGGATTGGATTTGTGTGGTGTGGACTGTATGTATGTGGTGTGTTGTGTAGTTGTGTTATTGAGTTGTAGTGGCATGGTGTTGTGGAGTGGAATAATGTGGTTTGGTGTTGAATTATGTGGTGTGAATTGGAAAGGTGTGGAGTTGAATAGTGTGGCGTGGAACTGTGTGGATAGCGTTGCGTTTTTGTGACGAAAAATAACAAATCGTTGGAAGGTAAGCTCCAGATCTGTGTGTTTGGATGTTAAAAAAAAGAAAGAATTAGAGCTATTAGTGTTGTAAATGTAAATTCTTACTTATGTGTTATGGACTGGAGTGGATGTATTTGGTGTGTAGTGGAACTACGTGGGTTGGATTGGAATTGTTAGCTGTGGCATAGCTGTGTGGCGTGGATTTGTGTAGTGTATTTATGTGGCATGGTGTGCAGTTGTATTATGTGAGTAGTAATTTGGGTGTTTTGACTGTATTGGAATTGTGTGAAATGGCATTTTCTGTTGTGGATTGTTATATGGTGGAGTTTAATTATGTGGTGTGCTATTACATTTTTTAGTATGATGTTGAATTCTGTGTTATACATTTAATATATGTGGTGTGTAGTGGAACTGTGCTGTGGAGTAGAATAATGTGGTTTGGTGTTGAATTATGTAGTGTGGAATAGATTTGTGTGGAGGTGAATAGTGTGGCATGGAGCACTGGTGTTCAGGGAAAATATGTTGAATGAAATTATGTAGCATGGTGTGGAGTATATTTAAGTTGGTTGTTATGTGTCATAGGGTGTATATATGGGTATTGAGTAGCAAGCAATTAGGTGGAGTTGAATTATGTGGTGTTTAGTGGTATTATGTAGATTGTAATTATGTTATGTGGTGTGAAACAGTGCGGCTCTGAATTGTGTGTTGTGGAATTGTGTGGCATTGTTTTGATGTATGTGGCGCTGAATGCTTGTTGTCTATCTACAGCAGTGCTGACTGAGTACATATAAAAAAGCCCTCCATTTAAAAATGGTGAGAATATCACACAAAGGCTTCAGAAAAACAATGTCAACATTCCTACAATTTCTGGAAAGAAAGCTGCCCTGGTTATACTTTCTGAGTGAGCAGAATGTATTTTTTATTCCAGTAAAGGAGGAGTCCTTTTGTCGAAACCTGTGTGTTAAGGTTGTTTGCTTATAACAAATAGCCTTGATGTTTTAGTTACATCTAAAATGCCCCGTTTACAGGCCTTGAGTTCCCTTGGATTTCGAATTATATGGTAGACACTTTAGAAAATAAAGAGATTAAAAAAGGAACATTTATACATAAGCAGCACACTATCCCATATTAAAGAAAAAATCATTTGAAGATATCACAAATATTTTGTATGAAAGGCTAGTAGTGTTGGGATTATTGCGTAAATGTTTGTTAAAAAAGAAAAAGAAATGGATGGTTTCAACAAAAAATCCACGCTGTATCATCTTATAGAAACAGAAAAGCAGCACATGTTTTTTGAACACAGACATAGCCTTTGGTTGTTGATCCTTATCTTATCAGGGCTGTCTCTTCCTGGAGCACCCATAAATAAAGCTTGCGAGTAGTGTGAACACTTAGCAGTAAACTCTACTTCAGAATAGCAAAAGATTGGCTTTCACAGAGCAGTGACATTTGCATTTTCTAAAGCTTTGTGTTCTAGCAACTGAAGTGTGTGCTAAAGAAAAACACTCCCTTTGCATTAAAGCCAGAAAACTACATTAAGTGACAGTATATGAAAGATGCAAGGGGCTGTTCCTGCACTTATAATGAGCATAACAATATTATTTATAAAGTGCCCTCCCTCCTCCTATATCCACAGAGACAGCGCGTTTTGGACACAATGTGTCTTTAATGCATTGCTAAACTGTCTCTGTGGACATGGGAGGGGGTGGGCACTTCATAATTAATCTTACAACTAACAGGAAAGATTATACTGTTTCACTTTTTAAGAAAAAATGAAAAAGTTGGTACATGGAATGCATTTTACAAAGATTTTTGATTTGCACTTAAAAAGCGAAACAGCAATCCTTCCTGTTTGTTTAGAAAAAAAACCCTGCGGGGTGAACATGTGTTCAGAAAGCACGCTGAATGTTGCTTTAACAAGATTATGAAGTGCCCTCCCTCCTCCTATGACCCCAGAGACAGCGCGGTTTGGACACAGTGTTTCTTTATTGCATTTCTAAACTGTCTCTGCGGACATAGGAGGAGAGAGGGCACTTCATAAATAATCTGGTTCTTTGAAAAGTGCCACACTTCACCTTTGTGGAAGCTGTTTTTCTCATCTGAGTAGCTGCAAAACTCTTGTTTGTGAGAAAGAAAAGGTGACTGTGGGAAAAATTAAATATAATATGGGTTTGCCCAAAAATGTTTTTTTCCAAGTTTAATCTTTCTCTGCCCTCATGCATTACTATACCCTCCATTTACAACTCAACTTTCTACAGGGCAATTGATGAGGAAAAGATGAGGAAAAATGATTTAATGGAAGTATGGGGAAAACGGGGTAGGACAGACTTCACTTCGATGCTATTGCTGCCAAAAAGGGTATGGTTGGGAGTCCCGAATCTGGTAGGTATCAAACAAGCAAGGAAGGAGGTGAAAAGGGAAGTTTGAGGATTTTGTTCACTTAGTGGGGTTGGATGGTAAGCTTTATGGCTATAGGCTATAAATGGCTTATGCTGTTTGGGCACGATGGGAGATCCTGCTACAGAACATATATTATGAAGGTGAAGGAAGTGTTAGAAGACTGGTGCAAGTAAGAGGGATTGTAGGCCTTGGGGAGAGTAAGGGGCAGAAAAAATACCTCTGGGGAAGGGTTTGCCTGTTGGCAGAAAAAGAGAACCCAGGATAAGGCAGGGAAAGAATTGGGAAGGTTAAAATGAGAATTGTATGGGGAAAGAACTCGGGAGACTAGGCCACCCGGGCCTAGTGGGAGCAGGCGGATTAAGAAAGCAGTGGAGATGCAAGGCAAGGGAGTTCTTTAGTCACATATATTAAATTGTTCAGTGTTATTTCTGGGGTTATGGCACTGTATCGAATTAATGGAAGGGAAATATTTAGGGGTGTTGGAAAGAGTTAGAATCTCACTTTTAGAACATTGGTTGTCATTTACAGGGCACAGCTAAGCCAAAGATGTATTTTTATTAAACATAGTGATGCTCTGCTGTATTTCAGTAAAGTGACCTTTTTCACGAGGCATGCGCGTCAGGAGTGCTCCTTCTCATAATATAGTGTTTTTGTTGGTTGTAGTATCCTTATCAGGCCATTGAATCTCAGAGGTGAGACACTGTGTTTTTCACTCTTGGTTGTCCAGAATAAAGGCATTGTGAGTGATAAACTGTACACCCATTCCATCAAATGTCTGTTTGAGGACATGGATGCAGGTTGGTCTCGAAGCTTTTGGTCTGCCTGCTGTATTTTGGCTCCGCTGCAGTGTGGATACTACTGCTGCCATCAAAGCATATAGAAAAACCAAGCCCACCCAAGAAGACGCTCGGATTTTGATACGCCAGGCAAAGCGTTCGTTTTCTGCTACTCCACTCCAATGACTGCTTTTGGGGTCCGTTCCCCACATTAGGAGGCTACAAGCATTGCCTTACCCAAGAACCGAGCCTCTGTCCTGTACGACAAACAAACCACTACATTGCTCCGTAGGACCTATAACTCCTCAGTGCCCCAAAAAAGATTTCTATTCTTCTAATACGATACAAGGCTCTTAGACATACCCACACTGATTTAAGTTTTTAAAATTATTTTTTGTCCCTAAACACCTTAACAAAAAGAAACAGTAACTTTGAGCCAAGTGGCCTCTGCGTTGATATTGCATTACTTTTTGGTTCAACACTGTAGGCCAGGTGTATTTAACAAATCCTTTGCCCAAGGTCCCGGGCTTGCCCAGTCTTGTTTATGATTTGAGATTTCCGACACAGAACGAATGTTTATTTTGCTGTGAAACACAAGGCTCTATTTCTTAGAAGGGTCGCCGGGAGTACAGTAAAAAGGGAACAGGGCTTTCATGTACACAGTGGCCCAGGACTTGGGGAGATTGCCAAAGTCATCCTATATGCTCACACATAAAGCAGCTTGATAACTGTTGCGCGGCTTCGGTCTTTCTTCAACCTTTGAACACCTGGCTATTACGGGTATCTTAACCGATAATTGTGTGCAGAGGACAGTCCTTTCTGTACTTTCTCTGGAGACAGAACACACTGCTCCGTGTGACATTATCAGATTGAACAGTGCGTGGTGCTTTCAGTCAGTGCAGAGGGGGGAGGGGGGGTAGCGGGTGTACAGATCAAGGAGCTGGCCCTGTAGAGACGCGTGCTTATCAGCCCAAACACATCATGTAAGATTGCTCATCCTTATCGCCATTTCAATTTTATTTAAGAATTAGATACTACCGCTGTCCTCTCGAGGAATATTGAAGTATCCTCGTCACAAGGAGGGCGGACAGGTGCTCCAGTGCTTTAAAAATAATAATAAGCCTCGAGGCCTAAAGATGTTCTCAGCCGATCGCTGCCTGGACACCCACAGCTGGATCTGGCCTCTGATGTGCACTACAGTCACAAAGATGTTGTGTCTGCGTATACTGCCTATCTGTATAAAATGCATGTGGACAGCGAGACAGAGAATGTGGCTACAGCCACAGTGGGTTCCATTTTGTATCAAGCATACGAGCTATGTTACCCAAGATGGAGGTTTGAACACAGAGCCCAGAAAGCACCAAAATATTGCAGCCCCTTCTCAACCCTGCACTATTCCAAGGATCTCTTTTAGTAGGCCTGGTAGTGGAGACTTGCTGAAATTAGGAAAGGAGACAGAGGCAGTTTACGAGACCTTACGGAGTCATTGTTTCCAGGGAGAGGCTATCTTATCTACCGGCTAACAGGTGAAGTGGGTCAGACCCCTGCTTTAGTACTCTTTTACTGGGTTCCCCCTTTCTTTAGTACCCTTGTATTGGGTTGCCCCTGACAGGAGACTCCCAGTTCTGTAGCTTTCCTGCTCTCACTTGTTACAAAGACTATGGCTGGATGAATCTGCCCAGAACTGCCCAGAATCAGTCACAGAACTGAACTGCTTGAATGCACAAGGGCGGTCTGCAATTTGGCATACAGATTGGGCAGAATCTTCCCGCCAGTATGCTAAGATTTCCTTACCAAAAGCCAGAGTCCCACACCAGTGGTGACTGGGAGATTCCTTTGAGCTCCAGGGTTGGGGTGGAGACCGTCAACTCCCCCTGCCAAGTTTCGGACCAGTAACCTGCAATGAACTTTAAAGGAGAGACCTGACTTGTTGTGAAGAAGGGTCATTGGAGGTGCCCATGCGCAAATAAAACGCTGCACAGAAGAAGCCAATGATGTGAAGGAGTTTACCAAGGTGAAGTGAAGCAGCTACTGGGATGAGGGGTGCAACACGCCGTAAGAACCACTTGCACATCAAGAAGTCAACCCAGTAGGTGTCAAATCAACACCTAAACTGAAGTTGGCCGAGAATCCCCCAAGAGGCAAATTCCCTTCTGCAGTTTAACACTGAGGAATGCTGAAGCTCTGCAACAAATCTGATCACCGGATACGGTCAGACTTCGTGAAAGACTTGAAGTGCTGAGAAAAGTCAATACCCACCAGATTATTGTCACTGCTGCGGTAAAGGATGGGTACATGCATGTTTGTGTGGGGGGTTTGAGATTGGGCATGAGGAAGAACTTAGTGTCATGATTTCTGTGATGACGAGCCCTGCGACTGCCTGGGACTGATTGATGCTGGCTTTGTCATAACATAGATGACGTTGCGGGTCCCAGGGATCATCGCGTACAGAAATCCCACCAGCTGGGCTGGAGTCAGGGCTGCACTGTCTGCACACAGCAGGTGGTATGCTAGGAATCATCTCTCTTCTGCTGACAGCGATGCGAGCAAAAGCCATCTGCACTGGAAGACCTCACAAACGAATCCACAATGGGCAAAAAGGTACTGTGGCTTGGCACCTTCAACGGGTGAGAAGAGTAAAATCGTAACTACAGAAAAGAGAAAACCCCACAAGTTCCACCTCAGTCATCTCATCTGTAATTTCCAACCACTGGGCCAAAGGCTATTTCCTAAAGAGACTGTCCTCATATCGCCAAGGGTATTGTTTCCCATTAGCACTCTCTGTTTTATGTACATAGATTTTCCCAGTGTGTGTAGTATCGGGCTGGACTGTTCCCAATGGAGCAGGGCCAAGACTGATTTGCATATGGTGATTGTTAGAACTGGCTATTTCTGGCAGGCTAAGGCTGACGCCAAAGCCAGACAGAAACCACCATTCTAGTCAGGGCAAGGGAGTCACACGCCAAGATAACCCCTGCTCACCCCCTTGGTAGCTTGGCACGAGCAGTAAGGCTAAACTCGGAGGCATTGTGTAAAGCATTTGCGTCAGCAGACAACAGCAACAACATCCTAGGCACACCACAAAAGGAACTCCACACAAGGTTATGTAAAAATAACTTCTGTATTGTCAAAATCACATCAGATAGAAGTCACACATGTACATTGTGCCAACTGGCACGGGCAATATTCACAAGGGATTATGTACAGGACAGGGCCACATGGGCCACTGTCAAAATCAGCACTTAGTAGAAATAGCACTTCTAGAACTTAGAATAAGTATAGGAAAAAAATAACAGTTATAAATCACACCCAGTAACTACTGGTAAAGGTAGGGACACACTACGCAATACTAATAACCATAGGCCTAGATCATGCATGGACACATAACCTCTCTAGTATAACCATACTAGGCAAAACACAACCACCTAAGAATAAAGTACATCTAGGGGTATAAGCAAGAACGCATTACACATGATGCATCAAAACACATTCAGAGGTGCAGGGAAGGAAAAACACATGATGCATAAACCAACACATTCAGAGGTGTAAAATCAAGGGAGACACATGATGCATAAAACATTCAGAGGTGCCAGAACATAACTCAATAGCGCAAAAACACATGATGCATAAAAACATTCAGAGGTGTAAGATCAAGGTGCGTAATCATATTAAATGTATTACATTTCCTAGCACCACATCACATTGCGCAAAACTCACATTAGGCAAATACCATCACATAGATAATTACATTGCGCCTAAATAAAATCACATACCAGCCCCCATCTAATAAAGGGACCAAAGAGCCCTGTGTCCAGAATGTCAGGGCGCGCTGCCAATGCAGCGCCAGTCAGGGGTGCGCCACTGGCGCAAAAACTAAACGTTGCAGGTGCCCACTACTTGCTGGGCACCTGGGAAAAATCACAAGGCCTGAACGTTGCAGCTGGCACTAAGTGCTGCGCAGCTGTAGAAGGCCTGGCACCTCTGTGCCATCTCTGTCCCACCCAGGGACTCTCTCTCCAATTGCGCCTAAACGGTGCAGCTGCCCACTAATTGCTGGGCAGCTGAAGACAAAACTGCGACAGGGCCCTCAGTGGCCCTTTGAGCAAAGTCTGCGCCACAGGCTTTCACTAGCCCCTTTAAACAAAATTGCGCCAAACTAAGCCACCTGGCTCTGCACAGACCCTTCTGGGGCCTCTCAAATAACCATGGCCCCCCAAGCCCCTCACAGGGACTTTTAAAACAACTATGGGTCATTAGGGGAGCCTGCGTGGCTCTAAAACAACATGCCCCCAGGACGTTGGAGCTATCTGGCTCTGTCGAAATGGTGGGGTGGCCCACTGCCATCTGGGGCCGCCCTAAGGCACAATCACACGGGGCTCTAAATCAAGCACCAGCCCTCGGCCACAGGAGCCCCCCGCACCAGCACTTGCTCACTCACCGGGCAGCCCATCGAGGGCGGGGCGACGGCAGGACTCTGTTCCCGGGGGTAGCAGCGCAGCGCTGCCCTCGACTCCTCGGAATGCGGAGTACACCATCATCGCCACGGGGCTCTCCCTCACTCTTGGGAGCCCCGCAGCACTCCTCGCATTGGACGCCGCTCTGGTGCCATTCCGAACCCGGGCAGACTCTGGCGGCAACACTCCTTATACGCGGGGGGGGCAGGCACCGGCAATGTGCCTCGAGCCCCCTCCGCTGCCGTCTTCATACCTGCGGGGCTCTCTCAGGCAGACCGGGGCTACCCCTCGCTCATGGGAGCCCCGGTGATGACGCGGTTATCCTCTTCCGGGCGGCAGCCAATAGCTGCGCGGCAACTCTTCTTTGGGGCAGCCAATGGCATCACGGCCCTCCTGACGAGCCCACTGGCTCTGGTCGCGCTGCCGAGGCCAAAATGCGGCGATTTCTTCGCCAAAGCACGGGGTGAGCTCCCGTTGTATATTACATAATCAAGCGATGCGGGACTCGCTCGGGGGCACAACACGCAGGGTGGGCACCTGCTAAAGCACATGAAGCACTCCCAAGCACTAGAGACCCAAAAACGCGCTCCAGCGCTAGCGGACAGAAAAACAGCGCTCCCAGGCATTAGAGGAACCAAAGTAAATTGCTATTAAGCGCTGGGGGCCAAAGTCAAGCACTCCCAGGCGCTAGAGCCCAAGTAAAGGCCCATAAATCCAGCAAAGTCCTTCAGTAGTCCTGGGGCTGGGCAGGGCCCAGGGAGGCAAGCCTACCCCTGGGCCCAAGCAGCAGCACGCCCCTGGCAGGATTCAAGTCAGAAACAAGAACATTTTGGAAGGGGACATAGCCCCTTTTTATACTATAAAATCCTTTGTCTAATGGGTGCAGGCAGTGTGAGAACCAGCTAGAACTGGTTATAGGGAACTCCTTTCAGTGTGAGGGGCAGAGGCGACAGCCACCCAGCAGGAGATGGAGCCAGCATTGTGGCAGGCAGGCACAGCCTCATTCACTCCCAGGTGCTATCTCCTCCCACTTCCCTGGCAGCAGATGCAGCCTTTCATCCACGGGCTGACTCAGACAACCTCCTGGGGGCTCCCCAGCCTCGGTTTATCCACACTATGTGTGGGAGGGTATGCTCAGACGTGAGTCCCTTGCTCATTGCACCATCAGGATTCAAGCAAGCCGGGCCGAAGAAGGCTGTGATGCCAGAAACCGGTTAAAAAAACCCGGAAGCTTGTTTCCTTACCAGTATAAGAATTGGCTTGGTAGTTATTATTATTATTATTATTATTGAATTTTATACCGCGCACGGTTACCCAGGGGCATCCCAGCGCTTATAGAAACCAAGGGCAGGCAACTAATGGAGGTAGAGAAGCTGCAATTATTCTGGAAAGAGATGCGTTTTCAGATGTTTTCGGAATCTGAAAAGATTAGGTTCGGAGCGTAGTGCGAGTGGGAGGGAGTTCCAGGCGCGCGCTGTGAGGACAGAAAAACTCCTGCCCCCTGAACGGGCTCTCCTAATTCTCTTTGTCTGAAGGAGATATTTATTTTCGGAGCGTAAAGCTCTTGTGGGCTTATAGGGCCGGATCATGTTCTTCAGGATAGCTGGTCCTTGCCCCTGTATGCTCTTATGGGCGATGCAGAGGGCCTTAAATGTAACTCTCTCCCTAACAGGGAGCCAATGGAGTTCTTTTAAAGCAGGCCTGGCTGACTGCCTGGCCGGAACGTTCCGCAGCAGCCTTGCTGCTGCGTTCTGCACTTGTTGCAGGATCTTAAACGTTGACTCTGGCGCTCCGAGAAAGAGTGCATTACTGTAGTCCAGGCGTGAGATGATTAAGCCTTGGACTAACAGCTTCCGGCGGAGTTCTGGCAGCAGGGGGAGAACCTTGCGGGCCGACCGGAGCATTCCATAACACACGCCAGCGGTCTTCTTGGCGTGTGTCCTAAAGGACAAATCCGGCTCCAGCCAGACCCCCAGGCTCTTAATCTCCTCCTTTGGGTCTGGCGGGGTGCCCATACAATTGGGCCAGCTGCTCGCCGAGAGTGCAAAACTGGACTGGCCCAGGATCATCAGCTCTGTTTTTGATCCGTTCAATTTGAGCGATGACCTGGACATCCAATCGAACACCTCTCTTAAGCAAGAATGGAGCGCCTCAGGTTGTTTCTCCAGCTGTGTCAAACTCACCACAAGCTGAGTGTCACCACATCCTCCAGGGGTGCCATGTATACGTTAAATAACGTGGGGCTCAAGGATGAGCCCTGGGGCACCCCGCACTGAAGTGGGAGGGGAGGAGATTTTGCGTTTCCTTCCCAGACCTCGAAGGTGCGCCCCTCCAAAAAGGAGGCCAACCATTCCAGGGCCACTCCAGCGACACCAGACTCAGCTAGACGTTGTATCAACACCCCATGGTTGACGGTATCGAAGGCCGCACTGAGGTCCAGGAGGATCACTGCCACTGACCCCCCTGCATCCAAAGTGCTCCTGGCCTCCTCTACCACTGCTAGCAGAGCCGTGTCAGTTCCATGGCCCGGTCGAAATCCCATCTGGGAGTCCCTCAACCGACCATTCTCCTCAAGGAAGTTGGATAGCCGACGGTTCGCTAGCCTCTCGGCGATCTTACTAACTCCTGGTAACAAGGAGATGGGCCTGAAATTGGCCAAATTTTGCGGGTCCAAGCCAGGCTTCTTCAGAAGCGCTTTAACAACCGCACTTTTCCAATCAGGCGGCACAGTCCCATGAGAGAACGAGAGATTGACCAAATCGGTCAAGGGCTCTCCTATCGCCAATGCAGCCTGCTTTAAGTACCGCATTGGGACTGGGTCCCGCGGTGAGCCACTTTTCAGACTCCCGAGGACCTTCAGTACTTCACCTGAAGATACAGGGCCAAAAGACGTCAGTAGATTTTCCGACATGCTGAGGACCTCAGATGGGGCCGCTGATCCCATCATCACAGGGAGAGAACTAATAATAATATCAATTTTGTTCTTAAAATAGGTGGCTAATTCCAAAATTTTTTCCTGTGGTCTGTCATAGACAGGAGTGGGCTCAGGCGGTTTAAGAAGCTCCTTCATTACTAGGAAAGCTTCCCTAGATGAGGACACAGCCTGATTTACTCTCTCCCCATAGAAGGAGGCCTTAGCGGTGCGTATAGCACGTTTGTATGTTCTTAGTTCCATGCGATATTTGTCCCTGTTATCTGTCTCCGGGCTCCTCCTCCATCGTCTCTCCGCACGTTTACAGTTCTGTCTCAGAGTTCTGAGCTCAGGGGTGTACCATAGGGCAGACCCCAATCTCTTGTCCCTAATAAGCATCTTCTTAAGTGGAAGCACATGATCCAATGCATTGGACAACCAATTTCTCACTGTGGCGTCTGCAGTTACCGGGTCATAACCCTTCTCAGGCTGGGTGCCCTCAAGGCGGGCGTTCCAGGCCTCTACAGGGAGCCTTGACCATGCCCTGTCTATTCTAAATTTCCTGAGAGGGAGGGTGTCATCACACTTAACTTCCCAGTTAGCCCTAATCAAGAAGTGGTCGGACCAGGGAAGAGCGAGGGGAGGCATGGCGGATATACCCGTCGTGTTCGTGAAAATGGGGTCCAGGAGATGATCTTTAACATGTGTGGCCCCAGTATTTATCAATTTCATCTGTAGGGCGCTTAACTCGCTCAACAGGTTAGTTGCCATTGGATCAGTAGTTTCATCAAAATGGCAATTGAGATCTCCCAGCAAAATGAACTTGGACGAGACCGCAGCCAGGAGGGTGGTAGTTTCCATTAATGATGATGTGAAATCACCCACACTCCCAGGGGGCCGGTAAACCAAAAGGCCTGTCAGCGTGCAAGTAGGGGAGAACTGAAGCGAGAATTGGCAACTCTCACAGTCTTTGACCCCTGCCTCACGTGCCTTACTACCCAGTGACTCCTTATATATAATGGCCAGACCTCCCCCTCTCCCTACGCCTCTGTCAAGATGGTAGATCAGATATCCCGGTGCCAGCGCTGTCACTACGTCCGGACCCGAGGTGTCAGATAGCCAAGTCTCAGTAAGGAACAAGGCATCAACCTTGTGGTCCAGTAGTAGGGAGTTGATCTCTGTAGCGTGGCAAGGGAGAGACCTGCAATTAAGCAGGGCAAGCCGACGCAAGGTAGTGGGGGTGGCTTCTCCTAAATCTGGTTGGCATACTCTACATCCCCTAAAGCGCTTTCCATCTTTAGCAGTATAGCAGCATCTATCATATTTCGGTATTCTGTAAGATAGGAGAGCATCCTTCGTATACCTGATCCTAATAGATTGTTGGGGGCTCGCATCGGGCATAGCAACTGGCCCTGGTCCCGTCTGGGCCCGGACGGGCACAGACGGGCTTAACTCTGGCGAAACTCCGGCGCATATCCGGCGCGTCCGCTGCACGGAGCCATGAGGAACTGTTTTTATAGGGCGACTAGACCGCTCGGCGAATGTGACCCCACCTAAGATGGCCGCCAAAACCAGATCGAGCCCGGGACCTAGTCGATTACAGCACCCAGGGATCGGGGGCCGGGGGAGATGCCCAAATGAATTCTCAGCCCAAACGAGGGTAGGAGCGTTCAGTGGCAAATTTCTAAAATTCTAAAATAGATTTTAAAAGTTCAGTATTTTAGTTCCTAAATATCGTGCAAATGCAGGGGGGGGATCAGACACAAAGGGTAAATTCAATAGCAGTTCTTCAACAGGTTAAAACAACGACTGAGCGCTCAACTAGCAGCCTCTCAGTGATTCTAGTTTGGTTTGCCCTGTTCCCATCATGCACTGGGACAGGAACAGACTAATTTGCATATAGCCAGGTTCTGAGCTGGGATGGTGCATTGAGCTAAAAAACGGTGATGGATTAAAACCATGATCTCTTGACTTGGTAAGAGTATTCTGCATCATTCAGAAACTCTGTCCATCACTACCCCCCTTTTCCAAAATCGGTTTATCCACACTATGTGTGGGAGGGTATGCTCAGACGTGAGTCCCTTGCTCATTGCACCATCAGGATTCAAGCAAGCCGGGCCGAAGAAGGCTGTGATGCCAGAAACCGGTTAAAAAAAAACGGAAGCTTGTTTCCTTACCAGTATAAGAATTGGCTTGGTAGTTTGGTTTGCCCTGTTCCCATCATGCACTGGGACAGGAACAGACTAATTTGCATATAGCCAGGTTCTGAGCTGGGATGGTGCATTGAGCTAAAAAACGGTGATGGATTAAAACCATGATCTCTTGACTTGGTAAGAGTATTCTGCATCATTCAGAAACTCTGTCCATCACCACCCCCCTTTTCCAAAATCGGTTTATCCACACTATGTGTGGGAGGGTATGCTCAGACGTGAGTCCCTTGCTCATTGCACCATCAGGATTCAAGCAAGCCGGGCCGAAGAAGGCTGTGATGCCAGAAACCGGTTAAAAAAAACCCGGAAGCTTGTTTCCTTACCAGTATAAGAATTGGCTTGGTAGTTTGGTTTGCCCTGTTCCCATCATGCACTGGGACAGGAACAGACTAATTTGCATATAGCCAGGTTCTGAGCTGGGATGGTGCATTGAGCTAAAAAACGTTGATGGATTAAAACCATGATCTCTTGCCTTGGTAAGAGTATTCTGCATCATTCAGAAACTCTGTCCATCACCACCCCCCTTTTCCAAAATCGGCTCCCCAGCCCCTGTCATCCTCAAACCAGACAGTCAATCCACAAGCTGGCCCAGGCACTCTTGGGCCAGGCTCACCAGCCAATCACACGCCAGGCACAAATTACACAAATATGCCAACTTCTAAAAGTGGCACTTCTACACTAGACACAATCATGCCGCATACACCATTACGCAGCATTCAATCTCACGAGTTCACACATATCAAACTCGACCCTGCACTCCCCACACATCAGGAACTACCATGGGCATACATATTCCCCATTCATTCCTACGGGAGGGCAGGTCACTCACCACACATGCACAGAGAGCTCACGCACTTTACACTGTACCACAGTGAAAAAGTGCGCCAAGGCCTAAAATCATCAACACTAGGTTCCAGAAACAGGATAGGAAAAAGCAAAAAAAAGTTTCGGGGTGAACCTGCCAAAAAGGGCCAGGTCCAACAGTGATCAGTTTTAGGGCCAGACCCTGGCCACCAGTAGTAAATGGCTCTGGTGGATACAGTGTGAAACCAGTGACCTCTGATCCCTCAGATATAGTTTGGAAAGGAGGTCAAGAGGCAGGGGTTTTGTACTAAATTCTGCTTAGCCCTAACTCGCTCAAGCAGTTAGATGGCCTTGGTCTGTCTACCGTTCAGTAGTCTGCTCTTGGATGGTGATTTAAGATGTTAAGCCCAACAAAGAGGATACCTTTGGGGGCATGTCACTATAAAAGCATCCTGTGCTCATTAGGGCAGGGTACAAGGGGAGGGGAACCTGAGCTCACATTGATTAGACAGGGAGGTCGGCCTCAGGATCAAGAAATGAAACCCTCAGACTTGTGTTTTTTAAATTAACTTGCAAACATTGCATTGTGCTTTTAATTCGCCTACTTGTGTTTTAAATTCCGTTGTCACAACGTACCTGGGGCCAGAAGCTTGCCAGTGGGAGGGTGGGGCTGACAGGATGCTTCGGGGGCCTGTGCTCGACTGTCCCTCCTTCCCGCCTCGGTCCGACGTGGCGAATAGCGCCGTTGCGCGGAGGGCGTGGAAGGGAGAGCTCAGGCACTTCCGGTGGCGGCCAGCGCTCTAGTCGTTGCAGCAGAGGATAAAGGGTACATGCGTGAGCGGGTGCGCAGCGGACGCGCGCCGCCGGCATGCCGAAGGCGCGCCAAAGGCAAGCCCGTCTGCGCCCATCCGCGGCCGTTCGGGGACCAGGGCCATAACCCCTGGCCAAATTACTGCTCGAGTTCAGTGGAGCTTTAGTCAACTCTATGAACTCTGCCCCAAGATATCTAGCGCGTGCAGCCACAGCATGAAGGTTTTCCAGGTTGTGGGATGTGATCACTGTTCGTTTAGCTACAGCGCTGTAGGTAAGATAAAGCGAGGGGCAACAGGGCTGTCGTGCGGTCTGCTGAATTGTAGATCCATGTGCAAACATAAACTGGACATCTTTGATCTACTCTCAGATAAAAAACCTGACCTTTTATTCCTCACAGAGACATGGCTGGACTCCGATTCCGAGCCAGAAATTATTGAGGCCCTCCCCCTGGAGTACATGATTGTTAGGTTGGATAGGACGTCTGGTAGAGGCGGTGGGATAGCCATTGTCTTCAAACATCCATTAAGCTGCTCACTGAAACCTATGACCCTAGCTGATAGTGAGGCAGGTGCATTTATAATCAGGGTCAGCCCGCACAATACAGTGAAAGGACTTCTGGTCTATAGACCTCCTGGCCCACATGCACGTTTTGTCTCCAGCCTGTTGGAAGGAATTACGGACTCAGCTCTACGGAATGACAAATTCCTATTGTTGGGGGACCTTAATATTCACCTTGAGAATTCCCTCGATAGGGGGGCTGCAGACCTACGTCAGGAACTACAGTCACTGCAATTAGGCCTGAATTCCAATGCCCCTACTCATCAGCATGGCCATTTACTGGAACCAGTATTTGCTAATTGGGAGGGGGTTGAAGTGATTACTCCCATCCCTATCCCCTGGTCCGACCACTTCTTTGTTCCCTTTGTGGTAAAGATCCCTGAACCTAGAGCCCCTGAGCAACCTGTGCTAAACCACCCGTGTCGCAAATGGGCTGGCTTTTCACAGCTGAAGTTTAATGAAGCTCTGACCCAAGGAGGGCCGCCAGGGGGTATCGACGTCAAAACAGCTTGCCGTAATTTAGAAAGACGTATAAAAGAAGCCCTAGACAGTGTAGCCCCGCTACGTCTGAATAAAACATTGAATAGACCACAGAAATCTGCACCTTGGTACAATGACGATTTGCGCCTGGCTAGGACAGAGTGTAAACATCTAGAGAGACAATGGAGGATAGCCTTTTTTAGTCAGGCCAAGTTGGAATACCATAAAAAGTGGAGAAATTACCATGGGCTTATTAGACGGGCCAAGGCCGCTTAATATGCAGGGAGAATTGGGGCAGCAGGAAACTCCACCAAGGAATTATTTAACATCTATAAGGAGATTTCCTCACTTACATCATCTGCTATTCCCACGGAAGGTTCTGTGCAATCCTGCGACCGTATCGCGGGGTTCTTTTCAGAGAAAGTGGAAAAAATATACTCTTCCTTTCCGGGAGCCAAAAGAACGGGTGCAGAGTTTGTGGAGCCAATCGGAGGCGTTGGGGAAAACCAGAGGCTGGATAGTTTTATCACCCCTCCCCCCGAGTCGCTCTGCAGAATCTGCAGTTCGATAAAGTCTGGCTCACCCAGGGATCCTGCCTCACCAAAATTGATTGGGGAGAGTATTGCCATTCTGGAACCATATATCAGGCATCTTCTAGATGTATCATTTAGTATGCACAAGGTGCCTGATAACTGGAAGAAGACTGTGATTCTTCCACTTCAGAAGAAGCCTAACATCAGTGTTGAGAAATTGGACAACCTCTGCCCTATCTCGCTGCTACCTTACTTGGCAAAAGTGGCTGAGAAGGCTGTAAACTTACAGCTCATGGCCCATGTGGAAGAAGCCAATCTTCTCCACCCCACGCAATTTGGATTTCGGTCACTTCACTCTACGGAGTCAGCTCTACTAATGGCCACGGAGGCCATTAGGCAGGGAGTAGATGAGGGGCAGACAATGGCTCTCATCCTTTTGGACCTGAGCGCCGCCTTTGACACTGTAGCATATTACACCTTGCTGCAGTGTCTGAACAAGGGCGGTGTCTCAGGTGCGTGCTAAAATGGATACAATAATTTCTGACGGAACTGAGTGTTCAGGTCAGACAGGGCGCCCATTACTATAGAGCTGTGAAACTTGATCAGGGTGTGCCTCAGGGCTCTGCCCTGAGCCCCACCCTATTTAATCTATATGTATCTCCAGTGGCGAGTATAGTGGAGGGTTTTGGAATCAGGATTGTGTCATATGCCGATGACGCGCACCTGGTTATCTCGCTATCGCGGGCGCTGGATCTGGCTGCATCCAACTTCAGAGCATGCATGCAGGAGCTTGCCTCCTGGATGGCCAACAACTGCCTGAGGTTGAACGGTAGCAAGACAGAGGTGCTTGTGGTGGGGGGGGGGCCGTCTGTGTGGTCATCAGCATGGTGGCCATTCTGCTTAGGTCCAGCCCTGATGCCGTGCTCCCAGGCTAAGAACCTGGGTGTATGGGTAGATTCGGATCTTACATTCAAACCTCAGATCAGACGTGTGGTGGGGACTTGTTTTGGTGTCCTGAAAGGTCTACTATGGACCTTCTTCCAATAGAAGCCAGGAAGACGCTGGTGCATGCACTTGTCACCTCATGTTTAGATTATGGTAATATACTGTATCTGGGTGCCACATTCAAGAGTCTTGACTGGCTTCAGGTGATGCAAAATGCGGCGGCTCGGCTGGTCCTTAGGTTACCAAGAAGGGCTGCCTCCAAAAGGGCCTTGGACGCTCTTCACTGGCTTCCTGTCAGGAAGAGAATTGTGTTTAAGGCCCTTTGTACGTGCCACCGCATCACCCAAGGCATTGGTCCTAGGTACCTGCAGAATCTCATCACTGTCTACAGGCCCGTACGGTCCCTTAGATCCACTGGGACTGGCCTGATGGTGGTCCCTAAAGTCAAGAAGGCCTGGATGGGTGGCAGATCATTCCGGCTCTTGGCGGCCAGGAGCTGGAATAAACTCCCTCTCGAGCTTCGGTTGGAACCTTCTGAGACCAGGTTTAGAAGAGAGCTTAAAACATACTTGTTCCTTTATTAATGGGCCTGGGCACCTTGGACTGGGCAGGGGGCTCTAGGATCTCTCACTTACTACAGCGCGGGGACACGCCGGTGGGCATAACCAGGCGCTTTACAAGCTTCCTTATTATTATTATTACTTAAGCCCTTGACAGGCCCAACAATGAGACACAAACCTTTTGAGCCAACAGAGTTGTTCTTAAAAAAAAAATTATTTTTTATTTTAACTTTGCAATAGTGACAGAGCATTGACATTGATACATTTGTTTCATATTATCAATCATAGTGACCTTTGCAATGACCAATATAGTAAATACAAGGATACATCACATTTCTTGCACTCTCCCTCTAACCCTCCGTATTTCTAAGTCCATCGATGGAGACACACATATTTCACCTCTGTATATATTCCATTTGGCCCATTTCTTATCCCATTTCTTTGGACACCCACGTGCAATAAATACTTCTTTCTCGGCCACCATACATTTATCCAATTCCCTACTCCATATTGCAACCCCCGGCGGCCTGGCGCTACCCCATTCCCTAGCTAATTCTCTCTTAAATAAAGTGAATCCTAATGTTGCAAACTGTTGTTCCGTCTCCGTAAGGTCCGTAGCGTCCCATATGTTTAACAAGCCCAGTCGTGGCATCAGCGTGATCGTCTTACCAAGAGCAGACCGCAGATGTTGCACAATCCTATTCCATCTGTTTTGCCCCATAGGACAGTCCCAAATCATATGATAAAAACTAGCTGACTGCCCACACCTCTTAAAACCCAGGTCATCCGGCCTAGACCCGATTCTCGCCAGAGAGATTCCAGTTAAATATGAACGATGCAGTATACGGAGCTGTATAAGGCGATACCTAAGTGTGATGGCAGCCTCTCTCGGAGACATCAATGCCTGCCTCCAGTCCTCCTCCTCCATTGTTCCTAGTTCTCTTTCCCATTTCTCCCTGAGCTGTCTAAAGGTATCTGGCATGTTGTTACTGAGCTTTCTATATGTAAGGGAGATTGCCTTGGCCTGCAATTGCCCGTCTAATAAACGATCTTCTAAAGGGGAGTATTCTGGTATACCTCTACAGCTAGGAAACGCTGCCATTAAGGCGTGCCTGATTTGTAGGTATCGAAAAACTTCGCCTGGAGCCAACCGATACGTTTTCTGTAGCTCCTCGAACCGAAGAATCTCACCCTTCTTAATCAGATCTCTCACCGTTGAGATACCGATCATGTCCCATTTGTCAAACCCTGGATGTCGTCCGAGCATGCCGAGTTTTTGTACAGACCATAGCGGTGTCATCTGGGTGAGTCTATTAGACCAGCCCAGGCGGGAGTTAGCCAGTCTCCATATTTGCAACGTATGCTGGGTGGGTCCTACAAGTTTCCTGTTCCGTGGGGACGAATAAAGCGCCCCAAGGTAGCCAGCTCTTCCCATTTGATATCTGTCCAGGGCACACGCCGGATCATCTGGTAGGGTATATTTCCATCTGTTTACCGTAACTAGTTGCGAAGCCCAATAGTACAACCGTAGATCGGGTAGCGCGATTCCTCCATCGTACCACCCTTTTGTCAATTTTTGGAGCGCTATTCTGGGGGCTCTTCCATCCCCCAATAATGTACGTAATTCCCCCTCCACAGCCACAAAAAAGGTATCAGGAACTTTAGTCGGGCTATTCTGTAGAATATACAGAATGCGAGGAAGGGCAAGCATCTTAAAGAGTGCCGCCCGACCGATCAATGACAAAGGGAGGGACCTCCAGTGTTGGACATCCGCTCGCAACCTCGCCAGCAGTGGCGCCAAATTGCTCCTGTAGAAAAGAGCCGAATCTGGTGTAACGAAGATCCCTAGGTATTTGACAGAGTTGTTCTTAAATACAGTCTAAGACATTAACCATTTAAAGAACAAATATGTCGAATACATTTGCTGCTGTCCACACTGCACAACCCATTTTTAAGAGAGCCTCATGAATTTGGACAGGAAGATTTATAAATGAAACGTGGCGGCGGGACACACCCCCCTTTGCTTTCACAACACTGGTGACATTGGTCTCCTGTATTTGGAGTGGTGGCCCTGCTCTGATTGCATGTGAATATTCTGTTGAAAGTACTGCAATGATTAGAATCTTTGACACCCATGCCTCAGTGCTCCTGTTCTTGCAGTGTCCTTCGTTTATGCAACAGTGGTCCCATGCATACAAAAAATGCGTACACAAATAAATATAGACAGAGTCAATCTATATTATGAGCGACATGTCCAGCCGGACAGAGGTCTTCCAAGTTTACTCAATAAACACTTAGTTCAAACACAGAGAATACCTTCCACAAATCACCTAGTGTGGTACACAAGCCTGTGCCCAGCACTGACAGATCTGATACAGAAGGTAGATATAGAAAGCGAAGAAGGGCTTTTTAAGGCGAAAAAACATTTTCTGTTTTCAATTCAATTGTACAGAATTTGTAAAAGAAGCACCATTACATTACATAGTAATCAAGTTTTGTATTAGGTGCTAGATAGGTCGACGGCGTTTCGGACCCCCTATTAGATCATGGGGACCATCATCAGGACATTCAGTGAAAGCCTTAACATTAATTAGCCTCTAATTGCCTAGAAAGGAAAGGAGATATAAACATTTAAGTACATAAACTACAGAATTATATAAAAGTGACTTGTAGTGAAACGTGCAACACTTCTCTCCCCTGGCGGGTGGAGTTCATAATATGTGACGAGTTCAAGTGTCCATTTACGTGATCAGGCGACAATCCCGGAGTACGGTCATGCTGATGAGGTAAGCTTGCCGGTGTTCAGGTTGGCGGTGACGCATGCACATTCAATCAGCTACAAGTCACTTTTATATAATTCTGTAGTTTATGTACCTAAATGTTTATATCTCCTTTCCTTTCTAGGCAATTAGAGGCTAATTAATGTTAAGGCGTTCACTGAATGTCCTGATGATGGTCCCCATGATCTAATAGGGGGTCCGAAACGCCGTCGACCTATCTAGCACCTAATACAAAACTTGATTACTATGTAATGTAATGGTGCTTCTTTTACAAATTCTGTACAATTGAATTGAAAACAGAAAACGTTTTTTCGCCTTAAAAAGCCCTTCTTCGCTTTCTATATCTACCTTCTGTATCAGATCTGTCAGTGCTGGGAACAGGCTTGTGTACCACACTAGATGATTTGTGGAAGGTATTCTCTGTGTTTGAACTAAGTGTTTATTGAGTAAACTTGGAAGACCTCTGTCCGGCTGGACATGTCGCTCATAATATAGATTGACTCTGTCTATATTTATTTGTGTACGCATTTTTTGTATGCATGGGACCACTGTTGCATAAACGAAGTATGTTCCCCGAGGTCCCCTGCTGACTGAATTGGGGTCCCTTGTTGTTGTTAACATAACCTGTTCTTGCAGTGCCACTGAAAGGTACTGGTATAGCTCAGCACTTTAAGCCACTAAGACCTAACAGCTTACCTCATACTTAGGAGCCCATATATGTGATGTTACAGTGGTGTATGCACGTAGGGTGACATATGAAATTTGCATGTCAGGTCTCCTGTCCCCAAAATGCAGAAAATTGTAGGATGATCTCCTAATAATTACCTGTGGGTATATTTCAGAACACCTTGAGAACTGTCTTGGCTCTAGGCTTAGCACTGCACAGAGCCTGGTTACCAAGATCACTTGTTGGTACTCTCTGTTCAGAGGCCTGGGCTGGCAAAGCAGATGTAAGATGGCATGCTTAAACATATTTGTGTTCCTGTAGGTGCCATATGTCAGAATAACTTTGACTGTTTTTCCTAATTTGAGTGATTTTTGTGCCTAGGCCCGTGTGATGGCAACTATTGGTGTAACGAGAGGGCTTGGGGATCATGATCTCAAGGTTCACGACTCCAACATCTACATTAAGCCTTTCCTGTCAGCAGTCCCAGAGGTAAGTTTGATTCTGAGTGTGTCTGTCTAGCAATGAATCAGACTTATATTGCTCTTCCTACCAAAATCATGGCTCCAAAATGAAGAAAGATACCCTTTAGAACTGTCTAATACAGAAGGGTCCATTTCTAACCTAGGTGACATGCCAGAATAATGTCTTCGGAAATATCATCTGAAATAAATATTGTGTCCTAAATATTGTTTACACAAATATTTTTGTACTGAGTTTATACATATTCTATTATTAATTCCAATGGGCAATGTATGTGGGTGGTATTTGTACTGACTTAGCTACCCTGTAACTGCAGTAGAAGGCTAGAACCCAGCATCACACCAGCCTCAAGTAAATGTCTTGTTTAAAGTGTATATGGACCCCATTCAGAAGGGTTGAACTAGAGAGCATGCTAAGCCAACCTCCCCACAATGCGTCTTCGCTGTGGCCCTTTATCAAAATATCTGCCGCCGTATCATACCTATACGTTTTCAAGTGCCACAGTTCAAGCATTCAACTTCTGCTGCAAACTTTTAAGTTTATCGATTGAAAGTGCTTGGGTCCAGAATAAGGCCGAAGGAATATCGAGTGGTCACAATATCATGATGGGAATATCGAGTGGTCACAATATCATGACAGGAATATCAAGTGGTGACAATATTGTGACGGGAATATCGAGTGGTCACAATATCATGACGGGAATATCGAGTGGTCACAATATCATGACGGGAATATCGAGTGGTCACAATATCATGACGGGAATATCGAGTGGTCACAATATCATGACGGGAATATCGAGTGGTTACAATATCGTGACCAGAATATTGAGGACTGCTTGATATTGCTTCCACAATATTCCATCCAGACTACAACCATTGAATGAAAAATACTTGCAAAACTCTTGAGTTAAGAAATGTTACTTTTTCAACCGAACATCAAACCATTGTCTGCTGATAAAGAAATACTTTCAAAAGTTTTTAAACACATCAAATTACACAAGTAGTGCTGACTGAAATGAGAAAACTCACCGAAACATGGTATCAGAAATTTAGCAGCGTTTCTTATTGGTTTTTACAAAGTGTGTTTGTCATATTTGGAAATTCCTTTAGAAAAGAGCTTTTCGATTTAGTACTCGGACAGATACCAATCATTGCTTTGTGTTGCATGCTTACAAAAGAGCAGAGCTGTAGAGAGCTGCTTTTCGTAAATATGCAGTGCTGGACCCCGCCATGTCAGCAGAGGACTGTGATGGGTCTGTCCGACAGGGCCAAAATCCTAACCTGCAATGTCCAGATCATGAACCCGTGCTTTAGAGGATGGATTCTCTCCTATGGAGGAGGAGGTCGTTTCTCAATATGCTTTCTAAGCTGTTTCATCAGAAACCAGGAACTCTTCCAAAAGAGTCTAGCCATACTTTAAACATTTCCATTCATTCCTCTTTTAGAAAAGCATCCCGGGCCTACAGCTGTGCCAAGCGCCCGTCATGCCGAGACAGGTCTCTCTGGCACAGATGCTTGGGCTGAACTCGAAGAATCAATCTGTACCGCTCGCCAGGTGCGCTATTTCCAAATTTTTGCTATAGATCATATTTTGTTCCTGAACTCCGTGCCAAGTTCGGCTTACCTCCCTCACATTACCCCCGGGTAGTAGGCATGGTTTTTGAGCTGTACTCTGTTCTTGGGAACTGGGTTTGGGAATTCCAAGAGTGGCAGTTTGATAGCCGGGCTGAAGGAATACTTGCTGCATGCTTGCCAAAGAGTCTACTCCTCTTGCAAACATTTAGGGTTAGATTTATGTCCCATCTCTTTACTACCCACTTGAGCAATTTAAGTACATAAACCATACATGAGCACTCCTAGGAACAGTTATGCCCCTTTTAGGCCGCAGCCTACAGACAGCATAGCTCTCTGGTTTGCTAATGACATCTTGGGGACATTCAGAAAGCCTCCCTGGAATGCATTCTGCCCATTGTGCACCACTGGATTAGTGGTTTGTACCTCGTATTTGCTTGTTTTCTATTTTCGGTCTCTATTGGTTTTAGGCTGTTCAGCACGAGTTCGTCCCTTCCCTAGCCCAAACCCTATTTACTGTATTCGTCCACCAGTGCTCGATTTCTGTACACAGGCCTTTCAATCGTGTTCTCATCTTGTTTCATTTGCTGTACATTCAAAGACAGAGGTCAAATGTCACGTGCTCTCTTCCAGGGAGCTTGATGTTTACTTTTCCTTCTCTGACTTCAGAGTGAGAGGATTTATATGACAATCATGTTGCCTCCGGGGAGTGCTTGAGGCAGACTGTACGATGTTATTTTTTTTCTAGCAAGCAACAAAATGTAAATATCCCAAGAAAAATTGTGCAGACATTTCAGAATTAAAAACGCCCAAATAAAACACATGTTTTGGTAATTCGGAAGTGTGGTTGAAACACATATTTTAAAACAGTCAAAATAAATCAGTACATTTTAATTTTTTTACAATTCATAAAAGTAGTCTGCACTGTCGGATTAACAAAAAAGATACAATATTTAGTTATTTTAAGTATATGCAAGTTTATTCGTAACACAAAATGAATGGATAGAATGGCAGTTTAACGTGAAGAGATATTCACTTTACTCTTCATATATAGCTTACGTAAGCACACAGACTGCGCTTTCTATGCACGCTGGAAGGACGAGGAGTTACATTACGGCTAGCTAGTTCGTAATGCACATTCAGCACCAGCCATTGCTTACATTTGGGTCACGTGTGGGTCTGTGGTGCCGGTCTGCTGGCAATTCTTTCAGGAGCACACCTACTGCCTAGATTTGTAAGCTGAAGAGTACAACAATGGTAATGCACATGCCTCCCCATTAAGCACTTGTCCCTGCGGTCATTTACCCTTAAAACGGAACATACCCTGCCTCTATAAATCTTTAGTATAGGGTGGGCTGGGGAAAGAGCCCAAGGGGCGTCATTACTTAAGGCCTATGACTCATCGGCTTGATTCGACAAGTTTTCCCCATTGATTTAACACCCATCTACAACTCTTTGGCCTGCTGACTTGACTCGTCAGGTCTTCTTCATTAATTTAAGACGCATCTAGAACTCATTGGCTTGACTCGATAGGTCTTCCTCATTAATTTAACACCCGCCTATGGCTCTTCGGCTTCTTGGCGTGACTCAAGAGCTCTTCATTTATTTAACACCCACCTGGAATGCATAAGGAATACATATTTTTACTCCCAAGAAGATCTGACGAAAGATGGGTGTGGATCCATTGTGAACTGAGGGGAAAGGTTTTTTTTTACAAGGACAAAATAGGTTATGATAAACAGTCATAATAACAGACTAAATGCTTGAAACCAGACTTTCACGAAAAGTAATTGGATAAATGTATTTCTTATAATGCATGACTCACGGCCATTGTCATTCCTGGGCATTGTAGAAATACACAATTGCAGCCTTGGCTCATATATCACTTTGGGTGTGCTTGGTCTAAAGTTATACTTGAATTCATTGATCACCACCAATTTAGTATGGAAAAGAGAGTAAATGCTTGAAAGTAAAATATTGCATAGCAGGTTTTTATAACTTTAATAGTAAAATTGTTTTTGTCCTTTTGTCATCATCACCTGGGTCCATATAACCACACACCGATACAACATCTGCTTTTGCAGAATGCCCATTAATTCATGTTACGAGACTTCATAACTAGTATGAGGTGAAATATAACCAGAAGTACAAGACAGCGATGTTCATGTGCAAATGCAGACTGGTAAGCTGGTGACGGCAAAGTAAACCAGATTATTTTCATATGAGAGGCTTCAAAAGCAATGCAAAGTTATGATTGTAGATCTGTGGAAATTAAAGTAGAACTGCTCTGAAAGTATTATGTTTGTTGTGCTGCTTTTGCATTTATGTAGTGGTTCATACCCCCGATGAGGCGCCAAAGCACATTAGCTTATGGGAAGCATATTGCACAGTGGGGAAGTTCCTGTTCACAAGTGTAGTGAATTGCACTATGGCTTTGTGGGAAGAGTTTTGGTGGCATGCGTGAATGACCGAAGTGGCCCTCTTATCTTATTGTAGTTTGCAGCACCGTATAATTGTGAGGAGAGAAGTGAGTGATTGAATGAATGAATGAAAGAAGACACTTTACATTGATTTGATTGCTATAAAGATTGAGCGGGTTTCTAAAGAATCCACTTGGAGTCACTGGATTCTGGCAGTGATGGCAGATGCTCTTTATTAGGCCCCTGGAGCGATGGGTGGGTGTCCCACATGCATGCACTCTATACATCCAGCCTTAGGTAATGTTCTTGGGTCCATCCAAAGCTTTAAGAAGGAACCAATAGGTAAGCCCAGGAGAAACGCAACTTAGTAATGTTCTTCACAAAATACCCTAGAGCAGGAGAGGAGCGACCCACAGAGATGCACTGGTTTCAGCAGCCAAAAGTAAGACTCTGTAGATTCTACCCAAGAGGACACCGCTCATGACGAGCACTGGTTTCAGTTAGCCAGAAAAGGCCCAATAAGGTCCACAAAGGAGCATCCGACAGCCAGCACTGGATATAGCCATCATAATGACCTGGTCCAAGAAGTCTGTTCACAGGTGACAAAGACTGCCCTGAAGGCGCACACAGGACAAAAAGTGCCATAATGACTGCTCTTTAGAGTCCACCCAGGAGTGAAGGAAGCGCACTCTGCTCTGAGTTGCTACCGACCAGGGCCCAGGTCATGGCCATGTCTGCATGCCCACAGAGAACGTCCACAGAATGAGATGAACAAATGTGATGACTCACAGGTCACTGAGGCGATGATCAAATTCCCTTCTCATGCAGATGCTCCTCACCCCTCTGTCATTAAGAATGAACAATCACAACTATATACATCAGACTATGCTTGGTGGGTCCAAATAGGATCAAGTGGTGCACCACACAGGCGGCTGAATAAGGTGCATTATAGAAGTTCACAGAGGCAGCCAGGTTATATGCAGTGTAGATACTCATCCAAAAGAGGTTAAAGAGCAGGCCACAGGCATGATCAGGATACAGGTATCCTGGATAGGTACTCAATGAGGTCAATCCATGAGCACCATGTTGGCAGCCAGTCACGGCTCCTCCTGAGAACCAGTAGTGGGGTGGGGAGGGGGTTCGGGGAGGGGAAATGAGGGATAAAAAGGACAAAAAACAATCATTTACCTGCCGGCCAGACGGCTGGCCGGCCGCTGCCTCGCTTCCATCCTCTCCGTCCTCTTCTTGGCTTCCGTTGGACCAGAGCGCACTCAGACTCGCCAAATCAATCCCAACACTGCAATGCAGCATTGTGATTGGTCTGAGCACCATGGTTTGCTGCTTAGATGGGGAATGGGAGCCTGGGCATGATCCCCACCCAGGCTGTAAGGCAGCCTGGGTGGAGAACATGCAAAGTGCGCATGAATGTTTCGCAGCCCCCCGAGGGTCGGCTAAACATTCATGCTCACTAAGGAGGGTGCCACCACTCCTCCCCCTTCTGCCCAGTCTAGCCCAACCCCACCCAACAAAACTGCCTCAGCACAGAAAAATAACATTGCCTTATCATTTTATTTCTCCTTTTTTGCAGTGCTGAAAGGCAGTTGGGCAATGCTCCTCCGCCTTAGCAGAGGAGCTGCCCTTGTTGGCAGCACTAAAGAAGCTGTCTATCTCTCACAGGAGTAATATATTTGGTGGAAGAATAATCCTTGGAAGGAATCGAATAGTAGGCTTGAGGAGCTGGAGAGATGTTGCAAAGCGGGATCTCTGTGATTAGAACATCAAGGGGCAGTGGCTCTGGACCTAGCCATACCTGCTGTACCCGGCCCTAACAGGCTTAAATAAGAAAGATGCCATGAATCTCTCCACTTTATATAGCTGGCGTCTCTGGAGGAGCTGTGAAGAAGGGTTGGTCACATGAACAGAAGGGTTGGTCATATGGAAGGAGCCAGAACCCCAACACATATGGGAATCTTTTTGGAGTTTTAGCAGGAAAAAATGGAAGCACACACCTAATGGAGCTACAGAGATCAAAAGTTCAGGAAATCATGGGACATGAAAAAAGTTAGTAGCTCTGGCCCAAAAGAGTGTACTAAAACTGAAAACAAATGCCTGAAAAGAAAGAAAAATGCATAACGCAATAACCACATATACAGAGTGAATTACAAAGCATTTTCAGCAGTTGCACAGTAACGATTGCGGATGCTGCCCCATTAAAATAAATACTATAAATACTGTGATACCACAGCCCGAATGGTTGAGGATTGGCTTCTGGGAATGGGCAATTTTGAGATCTCTGGCAGTGGGGCCCTGCATGCTATCTGAATGGGGCCACATCAAGTCAAGATAGTCTGGGTGTTGGGCTTCATGCAGATAGGTCATTTTGACTGGGACAACAGGTTGAATGCCTGCTCTTTTTACCTTTAAGATGTTAAGCACTTCATTTTCCAGTTCTCTATGCTGCTAAACAACCTTGCCTCTCCTTCAAACGACCCTTCAGATTGACCTGGCAACATGCCTGATCATGGGATGCATATACTATTGTATTGTGCTATACACATGCCTGCCTCAAGGCTGGTTAGCATTTCCATAACCATGCAACCGAGATGTCACAGAATTGGAGAAGATATGACTAAGCCAAACCAGCCCTCAAAACCCTCCACTGAGTCCCACTGTATCCCAAGATCAAAGTCAAGAAACTATGATCAGGCATGCTTGATACACCTTACAAAAAGGACTCCACACTACATTCCTCCCCAGAACCTACACTGCCTCTCAGCACATGATCCCTCACTGCCCATTCGAGCGACTAAAACCACACGGAGGACAGTCCGTGGCTGTATTTGGCCCCAAACAGCGGAGAGCCCTGAACTCCTAAATCAGATCTGAACCAAACTACCTATGATCCAAGAAACGCTTTAAAATTGAATATTTCAAGAAAACATTCACCTGAGTCCACCGTTTAGAATCGTACCTGAAGAATGTGGGCTGATAGTCTCCGCCCCAGCAATGATCCATGGGCAACTGAATATTGCTTGCCCCACACTGACTCTCATCAATAGCACTGCCAATGTTATTACAATTTGTGCTGTTTGAAACACACACATAAATGGGCCCAGTTTTGTGTCAAGTGTGCTTTCACATCAACATAGCCTGTCATATTTTTTCATACAACACCATCCACAGGAATTCTGGAGCAATGGTACAATGGAAGAGTTCATTGTGTAGAGCCGGTTTTGTCACAAAACGTCACCATCATAGCCTTTTCTAATCAAATTGTGTTCGCCCTTTTCTCAGGTGAAAGTCTACGATCTTCTGCAGTATGAACACGGTGCTGATGATGTTTTGATCTTAGCGACAGATGGCCTCTGGGATGTGTTACTGAATGAAGAGGTATCGGAAGCAGTTACAAACTTTCTATCCAACTGTGACCCTGATGACTCTCACAGGTCTGTAATGAATTGAGACATACTTATGCACACGTTCTGCATGTTTTAATGTGTGATTCATTATATTTGAAAGGGTGCTTGTTTTCTGTTTCCTTGGAAATATATATATATATACACGGCTATCAGTGCTACATGAAGTTTACACTTTACCTTTTAGTAAATTAACTGTGCAGAAAGTGGAGCAGTTTGCCATTGAGCACCAACCAAAATGTTTTTAAAAGTCTAACCCTTTCCCAGTGTGCCTGTAAAATAGATTTATGGGAGATGGTGGCTAAATGTCGGTTAAACAAGTTTGAAGCACGTAGTAATAGAGTATAGGGCTCTATGCATGAAATAAAGAGAACAGGTAGGAGAGCAGCAGAGAAGCAAATGGTAAATAGCTGGTAGAAAAGACAAGAAACGCTTTGTCCTAAAGAGACAAACAAAAGCACACTGGTGAATTCTCAGTCATCCATAAGTACATGGGGCCTTATTTATGAAGGCCTTGCGCCGCCGGTGCGTCACTTTTAAAATGGGAAAAAGTGACGCACCGGTGGCGCAAGGCCTTCATAAATAAGGCCCATGGTTTATAAAGATGATTCAGAAAAGGGGGTGGTGATGAACAGAGTGCCTGAATTAAGCAGACCACTCTTACCCAGTCCAAAGATCAGGGCTTGATCCATCACCGTTTTTTAGCTCACTGCACCATCCCAGCTCAGAACTTGGCTATATGCAAATTAGTCTGTTCCTGTCCCAGTGCATGATGGGAACAGGGCAAACCAAACTACCAAGCCAATTCTTATACTGGGAAGGAAACAAGCTTCCGGGGACCGGTTTCTGCCATTTCAGGCGTCGTCGGCCCGGCTTGCTTGAATCCTGATGGTGCAATGAGCAAGGGACTCACATCTGAGTATACCCTTCCATGCTTATGGTGGACAAAATGATTCAGAAAAGGGGGTGGTGATGAACAGAGTGCCTGAATTAAGCAGACCACTCTTACCCAGTCCAAAGATCAGGGCTTGATCCATCACCGTTTTTTAGCTCACTGCACCATCCCAGCTCAGAACTTGGCTATATGCAAATTAGTCTGATCCTGTCCCAGTGCATGATGGGAACAGGGCAAACCAAACTACCAAGCCAATTCTTATACTGGGAAGGAAACAAGCTTCCGGGGACCGGTTTCTGCCATTTCAGGCGTCGTCGGCCCGGCTTGCTTGAATCCTGATGGTGCAATGAGCAAAGGACTCAAATCTGAGTATACCCTTCCACGCTTATGGTGGACAAAATGATTCAGAAAAGGGGGTGGTGATGAACAGAGTGCCTGAATTAAGCAGACCACTCTTACCCAGTCCAAAGATCAGGGCTTGATCCATCACCGTTTTTTAGCTCACTGCACCATCCCAGCTCAGAACTTGGCTATATGCAAATTAGTCTGTTCCTGTCCCAGTGCATGATGGGAACAGGGCAAACCAAACTACCAAGCCAATTCTTATACTGGGAAGGAAACGAGCTTCCGGGGACCGGTTTCTGCCATTTCAGGCGTCGTCGGCCCGGCTTGCTTGAATCCTGATGGTGCAATGAGCAAGGGACTCACATCTGAGTATACCCTTCCACGCTTATGGTGGACAAAATGATTCAGAAAAGGGGGTGGTGATGAACAGAGTGCCTGAAATGGCAGAAACCGGTCCCCGGAAGCTTGTCTCCTTTCTGATGAAGAATTGGCTTGGTAGTTTGGTGTGCCCTGTTCCCATGATGTACTGGGCCAGGGACAGACTAATTTGCATATAGCCAGGTTCTGAGCTGGGATGGGGCAGTGAGCTAAATAACGGTGATGGATCAAGCCCTGATCTTTGGACTGGGTAAGAGTGGTCTGCTCAATTCAGACACTCTGTTCTTCACCACCCCCTTTTCTGTATCGTTTTTGGCCACTATAGGTGTGGCAGGGTATACTCAGACATGAGTCCCTTGCTCACTGCTCCATCAGGATTCAAGCAAGCCGGGCCGACGACGCCTGAAATAGCAGAAACCGGTCCCCGGAAGCTTGTCTCCTTTCTGGTGAAGAATTGGCTTGGTAGTTTGGTCTGCCCTGTTCCCATGATGCACTGGGCCAGGGACAGACTAATTTGCATATAGCCAGGTTCTGAGCTGGGATGGGGCAGTGAGCTAAATAACGGTGATGGATCAAGCCCTGATCTTTGGACTGGGTAAGAGTGGTCTGCTTAATTCAGACACTCTGTTCATCACCACCCCCTTTTCTGTATCGTTTTTGGCCACTATAGGTGTGGCAGGGTATACTCAGACATGAGTCCCTTGCTCACTGCTCCATCAGGATTCAAGCAAGCCGGGCCGACGACGCCTGAAATGGCAGAAACCGGTACCCGGAAGCTTGTCTCCTTTCTGGTGAAGAATTGGCTTGGTAGTTTGGTCTGCCCTGTTCCCATGATGCTCTGGGCCAGGGACAGACTAATTTGCATATAGCCAGGTTCTGAGCTGGGATGGGGCAGTGAGCTAAATAACGGTGATGGATCAAGCCCTGATCTTTGGACTGGGTAAGAGTGGTCTGCTTAATTCAGACACTCTGTTCAAGGATCGGGGCGAAGTGAGCCGGAGAGAATATCGGGAGGCCCTTAAGGCTTACAAATCGGCCATTAGGGCAGCGAAATCGGGGTTCTTTGAGGAGAGGATAGCTCTCTCTTCCAACTCATCGAAAGAGTCATTTAAGGTCATCAGAGAACTCTTGAAAACCCCCGAACCCCCGGTCTCTTATAACAACCCACGCGCGAAATGTCTAGAACTGGCCTCTTTCTTCAAACTGAAGATAGAAAACATCTTGTTATCCCTTCCCCGGTTAGCCCAGGATCCACCTATGGAGGGTCACCTAGGGTCCTGGCCCGAAGCGAGGACTGCAGAGCTGGTCTCTTTTGGACCAGTTACTGTGGACGAAGTTCTCGGGGCTTTGGCTTCTGTGAAGAGTGGGTCCCCGAGAGACCCGGCACCTATGAGATATCTGAAACAGGTAGCCCCCACCATCGGCGGCCCAGTGACAGATCTCATCAACCTATCCTTCACTCAAGGAGTGGTGCCCCCCAGCTGGAAAGGAGCGGTAGTCAAGGCCCTCCTAAAGAAGCCCAGCCTAGACCCCGCCGACCTTGCGAACTTCAGGCCTATTTCTTTACTTCCTGGCCTTAGCAAGGTGGCGGAAAAACTTGTGAATAGGCATCTATCGGGCTTTCTGGAAACCAACTCCCTGCTGGGTGACTCGCAGACGGGCTTCCGCCCCGGCCAGGGGACGGACACCGCCCTGCTGGCAGTCGTGGAGAACGCCAGGAGCATTTTGGATTCAGGGGGATCGGTGGCAGTGATCCTCCTGGACCTCAGTGCGGCATTTGACACCGTAAACCATCAAGTGTTACTCCAGCGACTGTCGGGGGTGGGGGTCACTGGGACGGCCCTGAAATGGCTCGCGTCCTTTTTAGAGGAGCGCTCGTTTGAGGTTTGGGAAGGCCACGAGAAGTCTACACCGCTCCCTCTCCAGTGTGGTGTGCCACAGGGCTCATCGTTGAGCCCTACAATGTTCAACATCTATATGGCCCCGCTGGAGAGTGTGGTACTTCCACTGGGAATCAAGATCATCAGCTATGCTGATGATACCCAGTTGGTGGTAGGGCTTCCTCAGTCGGCGAATCACCCCGATCAGTTGCATGCATGCCTGGCTAAGATCTTTACCTGGATGTGCAACTCAGCCCTCAAACTCAATGGTTGGAAAACCGAACTGATGATGTTGGGGAACTCTCCACCTTCCCTGCCCCTAAGCAGCTGGCCTTGTTGTCTGGGAGCGCCACCTACCCCTAAAAAGGAGATTAAGAGCTTGGGAGTGTGGCTGGAGCAGGACCTTTCTTTTAAGACACACGCCAAAAAGACCGCAGGCGTGTGCTTTGGCCTGCTCCGGTCAGCCCGGAAGATCCTACCCCTCCTCCCGACGGCTACCAGGAGGCTTCTAATCCAGGGGCTCATCATCTCCCGGCTGGATTACAGTAATGCGCTGTTCCTGGGGGCGCCAGAATCAACTCTGAACAAGCTGCAGCAAATACAAAATGCCGCTGCCAGGCTTCTGACAGACCTTCCTAGGTGGCAATCAGCCCGCCCGGCGCTGAAGGCGCTTCACTGGCTCCCAGTCAAAGAGAGGGTGAAATTTAAGTCACTCTGCATGGCCCACAAAATCCTGCAGGGGAAAGGGCCACCTATCCTTCGGGGTATGGTTCAACCCTACAAGGCCTCCCGCGCTCTTCGCTCAGACCATCTACATCTCTTACAAGTTGCAAGGGTAAGAAAGGCCAGGACGGGCGGTAGAAGATTCTCCGTCAATGTGGCAGTCCTATGGAATTCCCTTCCGCCTACTCTACGTTCCGAAACCGGCACTTTACGCTTCCGCAAAATTCTAAAGACTCACCTGTTCCCTGCCTAACGAGTCACTTCTGCCAGGTCCGCCCTCTCTGGATAAGCGCTGGGATGCCCAAGGGTAACCATGCGCGATATAAAACTCATTAATAATAATAATAATAATAATAATAATCACCACCCCCTTTTCTGTATCATGGTTTATAAAGGGTCACTAACCAGAACCAACATCTTTCTTCACCTGCATTATTATTGTACACAGTAGGGCCACCCAATATGCTATTGAGAAATAATAGTACAGACATGCATGCTAAAACAGGATTTCTAGAGGAAATCACTATCTCACTATCTTTTAAGCTCTGTATAACAATTGCATAGATGAGTTAGAAAATGTTATGAATTTAGAGTTAACCATAAGGAGACTTAGGGCGAGAAGCAGTCTAAAAGCTGTGCATTGCATTAACGGTCTAGAGTAATTTACAGTTCATAATGATAATCTTGCCCTTCCATCACACTTTTGGAGGAGAGGGGAGGGCGAGACTTTAATATGTGACCTGGCTTCTGTAGCATATTGATGTTATACGCACTAGGATTCTTGTGGTTCTGAGGCAGACTCTGAACAGGAACTATGTCATATGCAGGGCGGTATTAGGGTGTGATTAATGTTGAGTATGAGGTAATGTGCAGTTTATGAGTGTATGCTGAGGAAAAAAAAAAGTATTTGACTGCAGCTCCTGTGTGGTGTATTTCATTCACATACTCCAGGGCTGGGGAAGACGCTACTTCTGGCAACAATTAGGGGATACTTGCCATTCAAGAAAACAAGGCTGCTCTCCCTGAGAGTTTGCAATGGTACAGCTAAGTGCTTGTGCATGCCTTGTGTGCCTCAAAGTGATGCAATGCAGTTTGCGACTAGTGCATGTGGAGTCAAATCCCTGCTCCAGCCCATACACAGCCAAAGAAGACAGTGAAGGCCCTACAGAGGAGCACATTAAAAATGCCAGCCAAAACTGCTGGTGAAGTGGTTGAGGGAAATGCTTTGATACGCCCCGAATACGGAGCAATTACTCAGACGAAGCAGAAAGATAACAGCATTGACAACCAGGTATGAGAAACAGAGAATTTATTCACCATCAAATACAAGTGAAGCATTCTACGATCTTGGATCAAGGGTGGTGACCCAAGTTCAAGCACAAGGGTTGTGCTTGCAGACGTTGCAGTGTTTGCTGGGTACAGCAAAAGCTGCCGGAACAGCATGTGCTCTCAATGGCAGGAGAAGAGAGGGTAAAATACAGTGCATCAATGTTCTGAAGCCACCACCACGCTTCTAAGAAGCAGAACATTGGCCCCAGGCGGGCTGAGTGGATCTAAACATTCTATGACTAAAATAAAATCATTAAATACTTGAAAAACCTTGCAGGCGGTGGAGTGAAAGAAGTCCTAAAAAAAGTTTCCCAAACTGATGCAAAATCATACTAGAAGGTAAAAGAAGTGTTCGAGGCCAAGTTATACCCAATGCTGAATGTCAACTATAAAAAGTATATCTTCAGCCAAGCCCGACAACAGGTTGGTGAAACAATGGACGAAGTTGTTCAACGACTTGATACACTTATTAAACATTGCAGATTCAGTGATTTCACCGACAGAGAAGCCGTGTGCTTCAGAGTCATTGATGGTTGCCTTTCAGATTAGTTTAGAAGGCACATGTTGAGAGAAAACAATAGCTTGGATAAAATGCTGATGGCTGCAAGAGCCAAAGAACAAGCAGACCGACAAGCCACTGACATGGAAGCAGGAACAGCTCACAATGAGACGGCCTTGGCAATAAAAATAAAGTATAAGCAAAAGCAAGATCCACTTAAGTCGCTGTCATCGAAAAAATCAAAGCTATGCTTCCCATGTGGATTTTCATTTCCCCATGAAGGTAAATGTCCAACCATTGGGCAAGTCTGCAAAATAATTTCATAACCATGTGCCGAGCTAAGGGAAAATTAAGTGCATCACAACGGCAAGAAAAGATGAAAATGAGAACATTCCAGAAGCCTCACTCCCAAAACCAAAAAACAACACCAGTTACAACAAGTAGAAACCAGGCAGTATCAATCATGTGAAGCTCAGCGTACAAAGACTCTTCAACATCACTATTGAGTATCAGTGAAAAAGAACGGTGTGCACTGATGATATCTACAAAAGAACATCGAGCACATGTGTGCTTAGCTGCCTGTAAAGTAAATCACAGGTCAAAAACAGCTTATCAAATAAAGCAACAAATGTCATTTGGACACTGTCCCAAAATCATATTGAAAGTATGCACTCCCCCCATAACTTAACTTTCATCATAGGTACTGGTCCATTGATCAATATCATGCGAGTGGAAAAATGTAACAACCTATCCCCGGTGCCTCACCTCACTCCATCAGACACAAAGGTATATACTTGGGCCACTTCTGCGCCACTACGAAGCCAAGGATCATTCACAGCAACAATGTGACACAAAAAGACATCAGTGCGAGCTACCATTCATGTTCAACAAGGGACTTCATCAAGTGCCTGTTTGCTCAGTTTTGCCATTGCTGCTGACATAGGGTCGTTATCCCTCAACTATAATCTCTGTGCTCAGTCTGAGATCACAAGCTGGTTCCTGTCTTCGTTTCATGGCCTGGAAAAACTCAAGAAGAAAGTAGAGCTACACATCAATGAAGACATTCGCCTTGTGGCTCAGCGACACTGTAGAGTTGCTTTCTATATACAAGAAGCTATAGAGAAAGAGTTGGTAGCGCTTTGAAACCATGACATCATTGAACAAATCACAGGCCCACGCCATGGGTTTCACCCATAGTAATAGTAACAAAAAAGGACAGTAGCGGAGCAGTGTGCATTTGCCTGGATATGCACCAGGCAAACAAAGCCATTGAGAGGGAGAGACGCCCTGGTCCACACTTTGCGAGCATGATCATGCAATTGATCAGAGCCAAAGTGTTTCCCGTCTTGACCTGAACAAAGGATACCATCAACTCGAGCTGCAGGAGAACTGCAGGTACATTACTACCATTTCGACTCATGTTGGTTTGTTCACATATAAAATACTGAGTTTGGAGTACCTTCGGCTGTGGAGATATTTTTGGATGATATTCTCTGAGTAATCCAACCTTTCAAACATACTGGTTTTTGGGAGAACACAACAAAGCCCTTAACCAAGTGTGCCAGTTACTTGCTGATGCAGGTGTCACTCTGAACGCTGCGAAGTGTGAGTTTTACAAAACCAAACTCAAATTGTTTGAGCACATATTCTCTGATGGGGGAATGACCCCAGACAAGGTGCAAGCACTCTCATCCACTTGTCCCCCCCCTACAAGATGTTACCATGCTGCAATCTTTTCTACGCATGGACCGTTATTGCTTACGATACACTCGCAACTTTGCTACAGTGAGTGCCCCATTTTAGAGCCTTGACAAAGCGAAATGTACTGCTTCAGTGGTCTCCGGAATGTGACTAGCGTTTCAAAGACATTAACCATTCGATTGAGAATGCATGGTTTGACCCCAAATTACATACCGAAATAACGGTTGATGCAAGCCCAATAGGACTAGGGGCAATCCTTGCTCAACACAATGGCCATCCAAATGCTCAAAGAAACATTGTGGCCCCTCTGAAACAGAACGTGCCTACTCAGCCGGAGAAGAAGAGTCTGGCTGTGGTGTGGCCTGCAAACTTTTTCATGTATTCCTCACAGAAAATAATTCACTGTCATCACAGATCACCAGGCATTGCTTACAATTTTTGGAAACCCAAAGGCTAAGATGCCCCCTCGCATCGAGAGGTGGGAGTTGAGACTGCAAGAGTCCTACTATGAGATCGTGCACAAGTCAGGGATGGATCAAAACCCAGTAGATTACTTTTCATGAGTGATGCTACAACGTTACAGTGAGACATCCAAGACAGCTGAAGCCTATCTCAACTTTATTGTGAGATCCAACACACCAGCATCTCTGTCAATGGAACAAATCATTGCTACCACCAATGCAGATAAAAACATGTCCATAATCAAAGAACTTTATACCACGAAATCATGAAGAAGAAATACCTGGTCTCTTGCCAATGATGCTGAATTCCAGGGGCCATATTATGACAGTGCCCCGGGGGCGCAGCAGGTGTTTGCCCCTGCTTTGCATGCCCCCCAGGGCACTTTGGTATTACAGAAGGGGTGCGTCCCCGTCTGTAATACCGATATCGCTGGTGGACTTAAAGCGCCAGCGCTATCTTCAGGGGGCGTTTCCTCATTTGTGACTCATGCAATTATGCAATTAAGGGAATCCCTTTGCCTCTGCGCCTGCGCTGTATTACAGACGCATGCGCAGAGGCAAAGAAGCTCTCAGGAGGCGCACTATCAGTGCACCCCTGAGAACAGCCCTCTAGGGAGGGGAAAGACATCCCCTTTCAGGCGGGTGCAGTCAGTGACTGCACCAGCCTACAAGGGGATCCCTAATGTCTAATTTGTAGATCAGTCTAGCTGGCTTAGAGGAAAATGGGTATTTGGAAAATGGGTTACTGGTTGACATGGGGGGGGGGTAACCTTACTCAAGCAGCAACCACAATTTCTGGTAGGGGAAAGTTACAAGCAAACCCCAAATTAACTTGTGCTTAACCTGCTGGTAGCTTGGCACAAGTAGTCAGGCATAACTTAGAGGCAGTGTAAAATATTTATGCAGCACTTCAAACAGTAATAACAGTGAAAACAACACAAGAAACATCCCAGGCCAATTTAGAATTGAGTAGAATTTAATAACTTATTTGAGACCAAAACAACAAACATTTAATCAGTAGAACTGGAGAAATGCAATTTTAAAGATTTAAGAGCAAATAGTGCCTAGAAGCACTAAGCGCCAATTGTGGTTTTCTGATCGTGCCAGACCGGGACAAAGTCATAGTTCAGGCCGTCCACAATGGAGCGCAGGTCAGATACAGGAACCAAGTTAGGCACGCTGAACCAAGTGCCTTAAATCCTTGTGTCGGAGCGTTGCAAATGACTTATATATATAATAAAGGGAGTTAAGAGCCTAGCAAAATATTTACTTCGTCGCCCGTTCAGCGGACGTTGCGTGCACTACCTCGGTAGTGCTACGCACGTCCGCTGAACGTTCCGGCCGCGCCCGCGCAATAGAACGTTCCGCACCAGCGCAGAACGTTCGGCGCAGCGGAGGGGTTAAAACTGCACACACAGCAGGCATGATACGTGTTGAAAGGGCTAATTAAGTGGTTGGCACAATCAGTGCTGCTGGTCCACTCGTTGCATTTATTTTACAGGCCATGGGCAAATGTAGTTACACTTTACTAGGGACTTACAAGTAAATTAATTGTTCCAATTGGGTGTAAGTCAATTTCACCATGTGTAAAGGAGAGAGCACAAGCACATAACACTGGTTATGAGTGAAAAGGCGCACAGAGCCCTTAAATGCCAACAAAAACGGGTTCAGAAAACAGGAGGGTGAGGGCAAGTTTGGGGATGAGTCTGCAGAAAAGACCAAGTGCAATAGAGGTGCAGAATCACTCACTAAAATTATGGGGTGACAAGGCAGCATGAGATGGAGGAGTAGAAGTATTGAAGCATTTTAAAAAGAATTTATTTTCAGACAGGAGCAAGGAGGCTGCCTTTATTCCTCCTAAGGTAGAAGGACTTTGAATGATAGCGCAGTTGCATAACATTTTCAAATAAACTAATCGTCTGACAAATATGTACTCCTGTCTCTCAACCGTGTGCCGCGTCTCAGTGAGTGAGATTGCAGACTGTGCCACCTCTCAGTTTACATAGAGATTCTAGACTTTGTTAACCCAAAAATGTTCTATAGTGAGATGTCATGTAACATTGTTTTGTTCCATGACAATCCATGACAATCATTGTGCTATAGTCCTCTCTTGGCTGTAAAACAATCAGTTACCAGGTACTCGGGTCAAAGCTCCAGAACTGCAGTCAAAGTCTCCAGCACTCATCAGTAAGAAAGGTGAAAAAGAAGATCCTGGTGGGTAAGCAGGTGTCAGACCCCCAAGGTATTTGTCACTCACCAAAGTCGGGTGAGGTGACAGCTTTGTATATCAGACATTTGTAGCAAATAGCGTCTGCCTGCAGCCATTTTTGCACCACATGCTCTTATTCTAGGTGATACACTGACATCCCCTCTGACAGCAGTGTTGTCCCCGTGCCATTGGGGCCAGCCAGGTGTAGGAACGTGACTTAGCATTCTAGTAGTTGGTGGGAGGAGATGTGGGAGGGACAGGAAAGGGAAGAGCGGAGGCGAAAGGAAAGGGGCAGAATAGAGTAGGGGTAGCAGAGGAAGGGTCATGCCAAATAAAGCTCTTTAAATAAAGCATGTTGTCTACCTCATCATTGTGGGGACGATGTGACAACTGGCGACGAAGGTGGGATGGTAGTGCTGTGCAAGTGCGCTGATCCCGGAGCTGTGACCTGGTTCCTGTGAGGGGCATAATTGGAGTCGCCGTCGCAACGAGCGTGCCCCCCCTTCCTCCTTTTCGAGCGTGTGCCGTGAGTGTGAGAAGCCCCGGCAGCGTGTCCCTGGACCGAGGCTCCGCGACCTGGAGGTCGTGTAGAGCGTGGCCCTGCGAGCGCCGTGTTCGCTGATGCCTGGGTGCCCACCCCAGCTGAAATGAGGTCGGTGAGAAGACACCGAGGTCGGGAGCCCATCCCGATCCTACCTGTGCCTGAGAAGCTTGCCAGCGTGGAGGTGCCGTGGTCCTGGCTTTCGCGAGTATGCTGATACCTGCGATCCAGCGTGGTGAGTGATTACCGGCAGGAAAGAGAACTGAAAGCAATAGAGAGCCAAATCTCGTCGGATACGAGATTTCCAAAGCGGTGGCCATTTTGAAGTCATGCGTTTTGGTCCTATCCCCTGTCAGGGATACTGGGCGGCCATTTTGAAGTCAGGCGGCTGTAAATTCAACAAGCACAAGCAAGTACAAGCTCTGAAGTCACCAAGCATAAGCCAATGCAAATTTTGAATACAATAAGCACAAGCAAATGCAAGTCCTAAATGCAACAAGCACGAGTAAATACAAGTCCTGAATGCAACAAGCACAAGCAAATGCAAGTTTCAAGTGCAATGAGCACAAGCAGATGCAAGCCCTAAATACAACAAGCACAAGTAAAAGCAGGTCTTGAATGCAACAAGCACAAGCAAATGCAATTCTCAAATGCAACAAGCACAGGCAAATACAAATCCTGAGTGTAACAAGCACAAGCAAGTGCAAGTCCCGAAGTAAAATTTAAGCACCAAGTGAAGATAAGTAACTGAAATTAAAGGAAGAAAGAAAATAAATGATCCAGAAACACGAGTAAACAAGTGTCAGGGAAGCTTTCTCTCATCAACCAAAGTGGCTGGTAACCTGCACAAGCCTTGAAAAAAAGAGCAAGATGTCGACATCGCCAAGTACCAGTGCTGAAGAAGCATAAATCACCTGCAGCTGAGTGGCGACCATTTTGAACTCAGGCAATCCAAGCCTAACTCACTGAAGCCTACTGAGACAGACATACTAAAGGAGGAAAAAAAATACAGTGGTCACCTGTGAGTAAGCTTTCCCAAAATTAAGGGAAACAACTATACACAAGATCTCGACCGAAGAGGGTGAGCAAATAATACAGGAAGCATAGTGAGCAGTCCTGTGACATTAGCAACTAGAACTTTCCTCCATCATGTCGGTGGGAAAAGGAACACAAAAATCCAATCCCTGCATTGAAGTGCCACCCCCAGTGACACAGACTGGCACCCAGAGTTTGGGTCCCAAATGGAACCGGTGGCTGGAGTCACTGGATGAATTTCTTGTAACAACCGGTGAGCGAAGAGATGGAAAACGTCTGCTACTACTACTTCAGCTGGTGGGTCATGAAGGCCGACGCCTAATCAGAACATTTTCAGCAAAGAACACAGAAAAATATGGAAAACTCAAAGAGACACTGCGCGCCCATTTCAACACAAAGAAAGATGTGGATCATGAACGCATCATTTTTATTTATTTATTTTGAAAGTTTTATATAGCGCGAACAAGATCTTTGCAGATATCAGAGCGCTTTACAGAGCAGGGAATACCAAACAAGAGAATGAATACGTGAGGGAGCATAATAGTACAGGTGAATCAATAATGCAAGTAAATCTTCAACGCAGCACGGCAGGAACCAGGGGGATCGTTACCAAACTTCATAACAAGGCTACAAAGTCTGGTACAATACTGCCATTTCAATACATTCACAAATGAGGAAGCAATTCGACTCCGGGTAATTGAGGGCTGTTCAATACCAGACACGAAGCGCAAGATCCTTCAAAAGCAGCTCTCGCTAAAGGAAATCATCAGGAGGGCCGACGCTGGAGAGCGGGCCAAAGCAAGAGAATTGCACCTCAATGCAAGAAAGGAAGACAAGAGAAAGGAGATATCTCTCATGTCAGTAAATAAAGCCCAAGAAACCAAAAAAAAACAGAAAGAGGGAGGGCAAAGGCAGGCCAGAGACAAGACATCATGAGATACAAAGTGACATGAAATACTCCGATTCAACAATACAAAAGGCAGTGGAGGATGGCAAATAAAAGACCGGGACAATCCGGGATTGTGACAGCCTAACTGATATAACTTCAAGGAGTCAGTCAACAAACTTTCCAACCTATTCTGAAGAAGCATCAAGCAGTGGGACAGACCACACAAATGGAACAGAGGACAGTCTGCACAACAAGTGTGAAGAAAAGACAAACTACAGAAGAGTGGACAAGTCACGCCAACTCTGGAAACCGGTATACGAACACACCCGAGCAACCCACTGTTCATCATACTTCTTAGACTTTTCTGAAGAAGAATCAAGCAGTGGGATACGCCACACACGTGGCACAGACATCAGTGCGCCCAACAAGCGAGAAGAAGAAACAAAACACATAAGACGGGGCAATCCACTCAGGCACCGGAAATGGGTAGGCAAGTGCACTCAAGACACCCATGACAATGAGAAAACTGAGAGGAGACAATTAACATCATATGAGAGGGGCAGAGACAAAATGCCCCGGGACCAAACAAAAGAAATAAACGCGTGGCTATCAAACAATCTCTCCATTGCAATAACACAGAAGACACTTCGAGAGATGTACCCAAACAAATGTCCCAAAGATAGCTCCGACTCCAGGAGCAGGTCATCACAGCCTACCAGCTCAAGAAATTTACCAGTCAAGACACACCCAAAAGAACGTCCGCAAAGGAAATCAGTAAAAGACTCCTCCGATTCAGAGCGCATGTCTGTAAATCACTCGAGTCAACGGAATCAAGATCAAGAAAACGCCCATGGCATCAATCCCCTGAATGCACAATGGAATCAGAGAACGCTCTCCCCGTCCAGAGCAAAATATCACATGCCGATTACTCAGAACATTCACTTACCCCACCATGCAACAGGTCACGTCTGTTACATTCATATCAAGACATGAATAATATACCTTCATCCCTGATGGGGTCCGCTAGGCTGACTCAAAGGGCTTGCAGAATGAGAATGAATGTATGGGACATTACCCAAAATGTTGAGAAAAGGCGGTCTCATCACTCTGTAAGAAAGGCAAAATATGTTGACAGAGGGAGGTCATTCTCAAGGAGAAGGGGATGAGAAAGGAACATGCAGGTGCCTGGATGGTCACAGTCCCGAACGCAAGTGGGAATGGGTGAGGCCAACAGAGCAAGTAAATGGGTCCCAGAGCCGACTGTTGCTCTCGTGAAGCATCGAAACAAACAAAGTCCTGCGAGCTTACCGAACAACTTCACATGCGACTACTGACAAGTCCCCTGCTACTCTCATGTTGGGGCGACCAACCAGGACCAGGATACCCACTTTAGATGATGTCTTACAGTCTGATATGCATGACTTTGAACATCACATCGGAGTCTGAAAATAAGAGGATCGCGAGAAATGTGTCAGATTCTCAAGAGTGCCCATCTGCAGTCAAAGACGCCCTTGCTAACCCGTCGAGGACCCTGGCTAGTGAGAGTGCCATAGCTGGTAACGTTCGGCCGAGACCCGAGAATCTCGCTGAGTCTGAAGGCGGGAACTCAGAAGCTTATTGGAAACTGCGACGAACCATCCGAAAACCTGCACGGCTGATTGAAGAACTGTAAATATGTTCACACCCTCACTGAAGTAGCAAGCTGTTGCCAGCATGATTGACTGTGCATTTGTTCAAGAAGAGGGGAGATGTAGGAACGTGACTTAGCATTCTAGTAGTAGGTGGGAGGAGATGTGGGAGGGACAGGAAAGGGAGGAGCGGAGGCGAAAGGAAAGGGGCAGAATAGAGTAGGGATAGAAGAGGAAGGGTCATGCCAAATAAAGCTCTTTAAATAAAGCATGTCGTCTGCCTCATCATTGTGGGGACGATGTGACATAAAAAGTACATTTTATTTGTCTCTTCACCAATACACGGAGGGACGCTACTATAGCATCCCAGAGAGTGGCTTGAGAAGTGAACATGGTGAATAGCAGCTCTGGTTCACCACCAACATATCTCTGTCTCTCTTCTGAAAAGGTTTCAGGGAGGGCACATGGGTGAGATGGGGTTGGTATTTTTGTGGGAATTGCTCTTTAAGTCATTTTATTTTTTACGTACGGACAGTGGCGGCTCCTCCACTAATGCGGAGGAGAGTCGCCCTACTGCTCATGGAGCAGTGTAAACGAAAAAATTAAATGATGGTTACTGAAGGTATCATTTTATTTTTTGTATGGTCAGGCTAGGGTGGGGCTTGGTTTCCCTGAGGTCTGTGAGGAAGAGTGGTTGTGCACTCTGTAAACTATGCATGAATGTTCGAATCCCCCCGCCAACCCCCGTACCTTACCGGCCGCCACTGTGTACAGAGATGATTCATTACAAAGAAAGCCTTGTCTGAAAGACCACAGGCATTATTTGTACACAACACCACAACACAAGATTATTACCAGAGTGAGAAGAGACATATGTGTGAGCAGTAGACTTAAGTGACATGCCTTCCAAGGGCCATTTGACTGAGTGTGAACTTCCAAGTGGTTGCACAAGTCATGGGTTCACCACAATGACAGATGCCAATGTTCAAGCAGTATTTATGAAGGTCCTCATAACGTTGCTACCCCCAGCTCTTCAGAAGATTATAACAAATAAGCATGGTTATGTTGCACAGTGATATTAAGAACTGACACAGACATCTTTGTTGTGGAAAGTATTCTGTTTATTCATTGCACAGGTTGGGTAAACTTATAGGTGATCTGGGTGACATGAACAAATTAAGTTCATGTTCATCTTAAGACCATGCTATAATGACTCCCTGACCTCAGAAATATCCTTCCCGCCTCCTAGAGCCACTATATGGAGGTGCTTGTTGTTCCATAATGCTTTAGGATCTCTTGTAACTCCACCTTGTGACTCCACCTTCTGTGAGTGGGGTAGGTTAAATGCTGCCTGCATAGGAGATCTGCCCTTCGTGGTGCCCAATTTTAAATAAGCAATGCACTCATCCTTCCTCCCAACCCTGACGTCAGTGTAGGATAAGGCCGCTTTTCTTGGTACCTCCTGTGGAAGTAGTTCTGGGACAATCTTTGTCCAATAGCAAGGATTCAACAATAATTAATGCACCTCTGTATTGTCAGCCTATGGGTAACATGTCCTGCTGCATTTGGTGTCACATGGAAATAGCCTTTCTAAATACGGTATTTATAGATGTTTACATGAGTGTCGACCTTAAAGGAAAAAGCCACCAACTCCTAGATGTCACACAAATTAAATTAAATACACCGCTGCTCAATCTATAGTAATGTGACATAAAGCAGTCATGCTTAATTCAAAGACCATGTGTAAATTATTTAAGCAGTGCATACACAGTAGAAAAAAAGTCACACAAAATACAATGAAAATCCACAACCAATTTTAAAATAATGAGAAAAGTTGTATTAGAAAAATAAGACCAATACAACAAAAATCCAATAAGGAATAAGAGAGACCGGAGATATGAATGTTTAAAGGTTTAAGTGAAAATAGTACCAAAATGTGCAAAGCGCCAATAATAAATGCTAGCCTATGGAAGAAGCAGACCGGGACCTAAACGCGATTTGAGGCCAACCATGCTGAAGCCCTGGTCAGATACGCCAAGTGGACTGGTCCGAGTCTGTAAGTCAGAAAGTTCAAAAAGGTTTATAAATCCCAACACAGTAAGGGACTTTGTCACCTTTTAAAAATAAAATCCTCCCTGAGCGGACCACTACTGAAATTATAGCTGTCACAGTGGAACTAAAGACTAGGTACTTGAAGCTGATTGGTCTGGCTAGACCTCTGGAGTGTTGGAGAATTCTAGTTGACAATTTTCCAAGTCTCAACACACTCATTATTTGGAGGTGCTGCAAGCCTTGAGCAGGATAAAGCAGAAATTCAATCTAACATCATAGAACTGCTGGATGGATACTTATTCCTGCAGGTCCTACTGAAGCTTTGGAGGAAGAGTTTTCAAAAGTTTCCAAACTTTCTTCTGGTGTACAAATAGCCACAGGAGTAGACCTCTAAGTCCTCCATGAACTCAAGGGAGGGCACATAGAGACTCTCAAGGTATCTGGAAGAGGCCAACAGCAAAATTGAGTCCAGATCTAGTTGCCAATTGTCAGCTGAGCATTTCAAGGAAAGGGCCAATTGCAGTTTGTTGTGCCCATGTAGACGACTGGATGTCGTGGGGTTCACATTTTTGTACTGGGTACAATAGGGAGCAGATCTAGCCCTTCAGGGCTCCTCTCAGGTCATAGGAGGCATATCCAGTCGTCTTCAGATCTTCAGCTGGTCCAGTTAGTATTCTGAGGAGGGTTCCTTATGATTCCACACATATGCCTGGCACCAGCTAGAGGGTGGGTGAGTCTCCGGCACTCCCTAACCAATGAGGTAAAAGTTCCCAGCGTCAACCCTATTTAATTTTTCAGCAGTTCCTGTTTGCCCTTCTGCAATCAATTCCACAGTGCTCCCCACTCTCAAAATCCAAAAAAGGGAAAACCTTCTCCCATAATGCTCAGTTTGTGTGCCCACCCAAGGGTGTAGCCAATGTAATAAGCAGTCTTCTCCTATATAGTCACTCAAAATCAGTTCGGGGGGGGTAGCCTTTCCTGCCACTAGGTGTGATGCCAGCCTGACTATGGGCACACATTCTGGGGCCTTTCCAGGTGTCACCTAACATTTACTTGTGACAGGGAAGTCCCTACAAAGTAAAATAAGTTCATGGGCCCACCCCAGTTGGTCCTCCGACCATGGGAACAAAACACCCCCCCCTCCCCCCCAACACACACACACCCCACTCCCATGCCTTTGTCTCTGCTCTGGGAGCAGTTTACACACACCTAATTCAGGGTAAGTACAGTCTGGTCAGTTGCTGGAGAGCTAATGCAGATTAGCAGCCAGCTGCTTCTGACAGGGTAAAGGTAACTTTCTAAAAGATAAATTTGCAGTATATTTAATAAAACCTCACCATTAGATTGGATTTTTATTAAATATAAAACTAAATATTCAAATGGAGTCTGGAGCTGGAACAGGTCAAAAGTTATAGATTAAAGTGTATATTCTTCGACTTTCCTGTGTGCCAGCTACAGCCTGGCCAGTGACACTGTTGTTTTGGGCATATGTTCCACCTTTGAATAGTAAACACCCTACCTTGTGGGCAAGCAAGGTGTGCTTAGGGGTGGCTTATTTAATTTTTTGGGTGATTTTGACAGGTCTGTTCACCAGGGTTCAGGCTACGGGTAGGTCGGAAGTCATGTTTTCACTGCCACTTTAGTGGATGCCACAACTGATGCTGCACTTCACAGGTTGCATTTAACGTTTCATGCCATGGGCGTATTTGTGCACCATATACTGTAGCGTTATGGGAAAGTTAAATGCATCAATCAGGTTTTAAGCCCATTTAGGCTTGTTTTAGGGGTCTGAGCACATACACTGGGGCCCTGGACAGCAGTGTTCTAGTGTTTGAGTTCAAAACTACTAGCATGTAAGTCCCCCCCCCAAAAAAAGAAAAACTGGGGCCCAAGAAGCGTTCATCATTATCTGAATATGCCACTGTCCAACTTATTCACAATGTAATCAATCTATGGCAGAATCTCTTTTTTTTAGCCGGTTAACTCTGGTTGTTTTTAATTTATTTAAATTCTATACGTCTCTTCAACTTGCTCCTGACATCCTTAGGCAAGCCAGCGAATGGTTAATTGTCAGACTTACAGCAAAGCACAGCACAATGGGTCAGGGCAGAGTGGGTGCTGGAAATAGCGCGGGCTCTGAGATGGCTGGAGATAGGAATGTCAGCAATGCTGGTATGCGATCAGATAAGGCAGGGGGTCTTGAAATAGAGACGTCTGCAGTGAACAGTCCAGGCTAAATATAGAATGCACATTCCAAGGGAGTATGGTACTTGTATAAAGTAGGCTGCGTTCAGGTTTTAAATTGAAAGTTTATTTAAAGTGCAGACTTTGGGTGCTGAGCACCAGAGTGCTCTACATCTCACACTTTAAAAGACAAAGTAAAATGAACAAGCATCGGCATAGCCAATAGGTCTCACCTATGGCTTTGCCAATATGTTTTAGCTAGGTTGTACACTAGTGTGGCTGCTATTCAGGATGGGTAAAAATTATTGGTGTAAAAGGAGGTGAAGTGTTCTAAAGTGGAGTAGAGTGTAGTGTTATGGAGTGCATAGCGTAGAGTGGTGTAGAGTAGATTTGAGTGGAATGGAGTGTTATGGAGTGTCGTGTAATGTTGTGGAGCGGGGAGTATAGTGTTGTATAATGAAAGGGTGTTGAGTTTAGTGGAGCAGATTGTTCGAGTGTAGTAGATTGTTAGAGTGGAGTAGCCTGTTGTGGAGTGATATAGAGTGTTGTGAAGTGGTGTAGAGAAGAGCTGAATGGTGTAAAGTGTGTTGTGTAGATTGGCCTAGAGTGGATTAGATTGTTAGAGTAAAGTGTCTTAGAATGGAGTAGAGTAGGAGACTGGAACAAATTAGAGTGGAGTAGAGTTTTTGTAAAATTGAGAGGCATTGAGTATAGTGGAGTAGCATAGAGTGTCAGAGTGGAGTGACATAGAGTGGAGGTGTAGAGTGGATTAGTGTGTTGTTGAATAGAGTGGAGTAAAGTGGCATGGCATTGTATAGGAAGAATTACGTAGAGTTCTTGTGAGTGGAATAGTATTGTAGAGTAGCATAGAGTTGAGTAGAGTGTTGTAGAGTGGAGTATATCACGCTCAGATTTTCCACCCAGACTGTGAACAGTGTCTAGTACCACACGTGCATATAATTATGTGTCCCAGGGTGTGGTCACAAGCTAGTAGGGCTGTCCAGCTTTTCCCTTCAAAAGAAAGTTTTGGGATCACCTATAGTAATATGGATAGCCATCTGTGAGGGTGTTATCAAAAAGTAAAGGGCCAGGAAACATCACCAGTGTTAACCAACTCATTCATCGCTGAAACAAAATTAAAAAAATACTTAGTGTTTTCTCCAGCTGCACCACTGTGAAGTTAGTACTTCTCTGTACTAATGGCGATGTGTATGTTTTTAATAGGACCCTCTTTAGAATTAAATAAGTGTGTCTTTTTTAGGTTGCTCTATATAAATCACCCTACTCTCTACTGTCCTGATGAAGACCTGCATGCAAGGACCTAATTTGCCTCATGCAACAATCGGGTTGAAATGTCGACAATTTTGACCATCCAAGCCTGGATTGACTATATATATATATATATATATATATATATATATATATATATATATACATACACCATTGAGGGGTGTGGTTTTGATCAAGTCACCGCCCATTTTTGAACAAGAGGAAAAATAATAGTGTATAAATCTCTCCGACAGGCTTCTCGGCCATGGCTAACTTTAGTTTTTCATGGCCATAGATATTGCACTATGATAACTTTGTGAACACTTATTAATTCCCTTTTACTTTCTTTTCTTATCCTGCGCACATGATCAATTATATAAACACCTTTCTTTTCACTCCGTTTATATCAAGCACTCTAGAATGAACTCTAGGAGTTTTGTATATACTATGAATGGTTTTGATATATAAAATCTGGTTTGATTATTCAACGTAGTATAAAGTTTGATGTATTCATAATCCTGTTTTTCGCTCGCCTACGTCGCAAATTAAATAATGCATTTCTCTTCGATTACTTGCCAGTAGGAACACATTGTTTTACTTACCATATGCTACCCAGGTTCTATGGACTTCTTGGGTTTCCCCAGTAATTTGTAACAATTCGCCTGAAAGCTGGCACTTAAAACCAGCTATACATTCTAGGGGGTGACAGCTTAAAACAGATCATATCCAACAGGCATGTTAGAATAGTCTGCATTTTGGAGACCGTTACAAACAAGCTTGTTAGAATTCTCTTTCAGATCTTAATAAGAATGCTAAAAAAAAACTAAAATGCGTTATAAATCTCGAGTGTTGCACAAAAAATAAATCGTGAATGAAGGAGGCCCTGAAAGTTCTATATGTTGTCACATTTCTAAAGGAGAAACGAAATGTACAAGTAGCAAAGCTGCGTTTCTGGAAAGACAGACTAGTGTGGCTGAGATATTGGACCGTACTGGAGTCTGTTTACTAATGCTTTCTGTGCCATTACCTACCGAGAGAATGGCAGAAGTGAGGAGTGAGCATTTAAAATGTGTAACACGCATCTTATTATTCCTCAAGTATGTAAAATGGAAGCTCGGGGTTTTTAATGTGATTTTCTAACCGCTGCCTGCTCTCTCTTTCCCCGCAGGTACACGCTGGCTGCTCAGGACCTGGTGATGCGGGCCAGAGGCGTGCTGAAGGACAGAGGCTGGCGGATATCCAATGACCGGCTCGGCTCTGGGGATGACATCTCTGTCTACGTCATCCCGCTGATACACGGGAACTCGCTGTCCTGAAGCCAGTGCAGCAAGGAGGGAGTTGTTTTTAGAGGTTCCTGTTAGAGCGCCACCGACCTTAGTTAGAAACGGTACAAAAAGGTCTCTTTCGATGGTGTCCTCTCCACTGGCACGTGCCGCATGGAGAAGGTCTGTGCAGAAGGGTACAGGAGCTTTGCACAAGCACCTTCGACGGGTGTCTCCATGTTGTAGCTCCCTGGTAATGTATTTATGTATTGATGCTCAACCCGAGCAGAAGCTGCTAGTGCGTCATGGATTTGTGACTTGTTTTGTTATCACTTCTCTATATATTCTGACCCAGGAGTGAGGTACCTTTAGTTTTCAGTGTGGCAGGGACAAATATATTCAGTTTATATGTTCATAAGAGGTACCAAGAACCACAAGTCTTGTTAATAAAAACTAAAGTAATTGCTCTATTTTATTTAAAGTATATAGGTACGTTTGGAGAGGTCTCCTGTAATCTCCGATAAGCTGATATGGCGTAGCGTAACACTATTATCTCCTTGGAAAGAAATGCTCAACAATTTTTACCTTAAAATACTGTTTTATGTTAAATTAGTTGTTTTTTATCAAGTGTATGGTAAACAAATGAAAATTGTGTGGTAGCTGATAAGAACATATTCAGTGAGCCCTGCTGGAGGCCTCCTGTATATGTGAGGGGATGTACAAGGTGCCAATCTTAATTTCCTTTCTTGAATCCGATTGGCGATAAAACTTGCACCTAGGGACTGAGCTCTGCTGTGAATGGTATGGGGTCCTCATTCATAATTATGAAGAAAACTCCTCTCTTTTACAGCCATACTGATGACACCTGGATATTGCCTTTGATGTGAATTGTATCGTTCACTTAACCAAATCAGTTCCTTCCCAACTCGCCTATCTCACCAACTTGTTTGCATCATGCACCCTTTGCCTACCCCTGACGACCCCCGTACTCTTACACCTGATAAGTGCGTTTATATGTCCGCCTCCTTTCGCCAGCACTTGAACTGTTGTTGCCAAAGTTCAAGGGAAATCCAAGTATTACCTTTCTACCATTCAAAGTGCCAATGTGCGCTACTAAGCAGTGAGCGCAAGGGGCAGAAAACACTCTGTTGAGAATGGGAAAGACTGCTGGAGAGAAACCCTTGCTAAACATCAAGGTACTGGCTTCACCAGACATCATGCGGTTTTACAAGTCATCTTTTTCATGGAGGGAAAGTGAACAGAAGTTTCCTAAGCAAGCTCAGAGAAGCCGTGTCGGTACTCAACAGGGAACTGTGGGAAGAGCGCAAACAGCAGGCAACGACAGTAGAGGCAAGAGGCGGGCACGGGTCGATGCAGCAGGAAGTGATAACATGCAGAGCGGTGCCGGTTCTTCAGAGGGTGGCAGGCGGGATTTAGTTGGAGTCCTACTAAAGTTGAGGGCCAGCCTTCTTACTTCATGTTATCTCATGCAGAATAAATATACTTGAAATCATTATGGTTCTTTTTGAGGGAGTGCAGAGTGCCTGGTGTTACTGCAGCGGTGTAACGCAAAATGATGGATTCCACCTGCAGGATGTGAGGAGGGGCTCCTCTAGATCAAATATATTAAATGGCCTTTTGCTCAATGGGGGGCCCTTGAAGGGCTGCTCTCCGCCTTTACCACACATTTAAGGTAAATTCAGGGTTGTACGGGTCCCCCCCCACAAATACATTGTTTATATATATAAATATATATGAAAGCAAAGCATGGTAAGGGCATACATTGTAAAAGCATCAGCGTTCTAAAAACAATGAGGGTAAAAAAATGCATAGTAAAGGCATGCAGAGTATTTCCCTGCGTTCTTGTGTCATAGAACACCCCCCACCACCACCACCCCAAAATGTAAGTAATTTGCACCAGTCAGCAACATTGCAACAGCCACATTCATACTAGTAAAGTGAGGGTTTATGGTGGCAGTCACAAGAAGTGATTCAATTAAGATAATTCGCTCCTCAGTGTGCTCAAGCCAGGAAAGTTACATTTATTTCAGACCATCAGTCCACCCAAAAAGCTACGATCAGAGTTGAATGTCATGTTACATGGAATAATTGGCAGAAACCTTCATGCAGCCCAACTTATCCACTGGCACTGTTGAAGCACCCACAACCTGGGGCAACAGAATATATGTCCACTCTCACCTGGATGGGCCTGCTTGTGCCATCAGAGCCAATATCACGGGGGCCCTATTGCGCACAAAGACTGTGTTATAGCCAATATTGAATATGGCATCAATATTGTTTCTATTTCATCTACAGCAACCACAGCTCAAGCATGTAAGTTGTCAAGAGTGGTAGATGACCTTTGCTTCTTAACATTTTCAATTGCGGTGGGAGATCTGGCTTTTTTCTCTCGCCCATTCAGAGGTTAAAAAGTAGAACACTTCACTAAAGAGAGGAGACCCAGCCCAACCTCTTCCGGCCTCTGACAGTTGAGCGCTTTTTAAAACGCCAACAGAGTTTATGTCCTCCTCCTTGGCCACAGGGACCATGGATCTTAAACTCCCACATACAGTGACCTGGGGTCCCAAGCAGCAGGTTGTGCAAGCGCCTTTTCAAGCATCAACAGTGTTTACCATGGAGAGTATGGGTCTTGTAGTCCCACACACACACACACACACAATGTCCTAGCATCCCCATTATCAGTAATATGTAAATGGTTGTTTTTCATTCCCATCCTTTTTGGATATCATTTTATACTTTACTGCTGCATTCAACTATTATGTGTTGTGTTGTTAGTCATCTGCAAGAAGTTTGCTGCTATAATAGTAATGTCAGCCTTTTCTTATACATACGATTGAATACTATTCTGGCACACTGGCGGCCATCCTGTGTTGTTTGACTGGTAGTTTTATAATGCACTAGCACATGGTGGTGTGATTGGTATAGTGAGGAAAAGTGATGGTCATGTGGGTAAAGCAGCAGGTTGAACTTGCCACAGAAGCCTACATAAGCTCCGGAAGGACAGTAGAATAGTAGCTGTCAATAATCACTGGACCACCCGAAACCAAAAATCACCACAGAATGGGAGCTCAGAATATACGTTTATAGACCAGCTTCTTCCAGCATCTGAGCCATTTATGTGTGAGACCTGCCAGTGATGGATAGAAAGTGCATTAGAAGCCGTTGCCTTTTATTTGCACTTGCTCCAGGTGGAGCAGATGCATCTAGTTAGCATTATGATCTATGAACAACTGCAGTGATTACTGGCTGCACACATTACACCAGTTAGTGGCCAAATTAGCTCAGGACGTGCCATTTTTTAAATCATTTAAGACACATACCATTATCACTGGGCTCACGAATAAGCCCGGAGTCTTTCGGCCCATTTTATGACGAATGTAACTATTCTTGCCCCCATTCAATGTACTGAGGCCGGCGTCATAAGCCAGATATCCTTTTTGATCACCACAGCATGCAATTCAGGTGATGTTGACGAATAACGTGATGAATGAACCATTTCATGGGTGTTGCTTCTAAAGCCTTTATTTCCCTGTGACACAGTGAAGCCATAAGGAGGGGTGGCTGCTAGAAATGCAAAGAACAGTCTGGAAGCTTGTTCTTTTCATTGGTACAATGCAGACTTCCCTGGACTTCAAAGGACTACCTGGACCGCAGATGCAATGGTGATGGTGACTTGGGCAAAGGACTCTGCTTCGCGTAAGTTTAGGTCTCTTAGGTCACTCCGATCCATGGCCACACCCCTCATTTCCATGCCTCGTGATATACTTAGGAATTGAAAACTTGAATGTGAATTGGAATGTAAAATTCTTGTCATGCCGTTGCAGGGATCCATTCCCACCATATAAAGCTCTTGGCCCTCAAGGGCGGTTGAATGGCCAACCAATGAAAGCAGGCAGTTCATTGAAGAGATGCATATATGAACACACGGTGCACTGCCTTTCATATGCAAGATGTGCTGCAGGCCCTGGTCAGATTCCAAGGCTGTGAATGCTGTGCTCAAAAGGAAGAAGGAAAATAGGTGTGGTGAGCGAGCAAAATGTAAATCAAAGCAAAATAATTGACAGCAAAGATGATTTGAGGGAAGGAGGAAAGCGTAACTCACATAAAGGGAAGGCTGGCAAAATGGGATGCAACGGAGGAGGGGCTGGTGACTGATAACGGAAATATTCTGAGATGCTACAGAAGTTCCTATATTGGAATATCCGCCTCCTCTGCTCAGAGCTAACCGTGGTAATTTGTGAAGCTACCATCTCTGCAGGAGGGAACCAGACAATTTGCACAGATTCCACGTTAGCTTTCCTTTTCTGAACTATTTTTAAACATCTTCATTTTTTACTTCATATGTTTACGTTATCCTCACTGTCTACTGTAATATTAAAAGGTCTAAGCTTTCAATGAAGGATCCACTATGGAGATGAGGTGGACTGTGGGAAATGGAGGCCTGAGTTTTGAACCTGTGGTCCTTAATTGCCAATCCTGCATGATCCTGGGCAAACCCTGTTATCACCCTATTAGTCCATACACCAACATTACAGACTGCTTAGAGATGACCAACATTACAGACTGCTTAGAGACAGGCTAAAATAGCAGCATTAAGCACTATTGCAATTAAAGAAAATGGCCATGCACTCTCTCCAGACATCCTTTCAGACCTGCTTGTATATCACAGGATAATGTGGTTATAACTTGTATGTTACAGAATTAGGCTTTTTGAGGCAGACTCAGCATTTCACCCTTCAAGATTGACAAACTAAGTACTACTTACTTGGTAACAGTTATCAATGTTGCTCTGATTACTTACTGGGAGAGGTGTGGCGCCGCGGCCAGGGCGACTGACGCTGGAATCTGGGGACCACGGTTCGATCCCCGGCTCCGGCGGCAGGTTAGCCCAGCACCATGTGACTCTGGGCAATAGCTCGCTTAATCTTCCCGACGGCCCCCCAGCGCCTAGAGGCCCTTACGGGTGATTGTGCGCTTTACAAATGTGGACTTTACTGTTAAAGGACAAATTGAGTACCACTTAGTTGGTAACAGTTATCAATATTGCCCTGATTACTTACTGTTAAAGGACAAACTGAGTACCACTTAGTTGGTAACAGTTATCAATATTGCCCTCATTACTTACTGTTAATCTTCATTACTCACACCTAGTCTTCTATTTCACTGTCCTAACATCGGAAGGTTTTCCTTATTGCACAGATTTACCTACATTATCCGTAAAATAAACTTTAAAACTAGTTATACCCCTGATCCCAACTTACACCCCACATCCTATCTGCGAGTCATAAACAGAGACTCCACCACCCAGGATTCCTAAAATACCAATCACCCGACCAGCCCTGTGGCCAAACCAGCTGGGCAAGGAGGACAGGTATCTAGGATCGTGATGAGGAAAACTAGGACTCAGAGTAATGAAGATTACCAGTAAATAATCGGGGCATTACCTCCTTGCCAGTCTTCTTCATCCCAGCATTTACGAGAGGACACATCAAAGTAGAGAATTCCAACCACTGGGATTCCGGGATGAAATGGGAACACCCAGTAGCAGGCACTATTGCTGTAATTATTATACGTAAAGTAGTGTGGCTCACTGGTTAGAGGCGGCAGACCCGAGAGCAGAGGACGGCCCGGGACCAGGGTTCGATTCCCGGCGCGGCAGGTTTCTGGACCAGGGTCAGCGGACTCGATAATTCTCTCGCCTCGGTGCCCACTCTGATCAGCGTTCACACTCGGCAACTCTGGGCATTAGCTTGCCTCATCTTCACTAACGGCCCCACCAGACCGCCGGGGATGCCTGGTCTCACCCTGGAGATACCCATTAAGGGACCATCTCTCAGGGAAGCCAGGAAGGGTTTCGCAGCGGTCGAAGCGCCTTGGGACCCTACGGGTAAGTAGTGCGCTATATAAATGCCTATACATTTACATACATTTACATTTTAAGCCAATGGCAGTGGCTCCCAGGGGACAGTATTTGAGGATTCACCACATAGGATACACTCTGCTTCCCACCTTCCCCTGGGATGGTATAATCAGAGAAACAGGAATGCCCAGTAGATCATAATGAGCAAGTCTAAAAACCCATAGGGAAGGCCACCCTAAACAACAGACCCAGAAAGGAAGTCAAGGAAGTAACCTATGAGGCTCATAGAACAGAGTGCACAAAGCCAGAAGCCAACTTGAACGTACCAAAGGGAGGGAGCAGAACTTTGAAGGATGGTAACTCCAAGTAGGCCAGAGAGCTCTGTTACCATGTAAGAATGCAAGAGCTCCCTTTATGCCAATGTAACCTAAAAGAGTTGGGAATTATCCAAACCCATCACAGAAACACAGGAAGTACTGTAAAATAGGACTGTAAACCCCACCAGGAAAAAAAAGGTCAAAAGAGAACCTTGAGGATCAATTTTCAGGACATAAAGTGCAAGACGTGATGCAAAAACTCAATGGGAAGAACTCTTACCAGGTGAAACGACAGGTTAAACACTCCCCAAGGAGGAGAGAGACGGCAAGGACTCTGGAAAGCAAGGGACTCAGGAAAATGGCCACTGGAAACTCACTGAGAAGCATTACAACATCTTTAAAAAGCCCTCTAGAAGAATCCAAGCAAACCAGTCCTGAACATACCTTAGTGACTTGTGAAAACAGCTAAATGCTTACATGAGAAATGAAAGCCAAAACGCTCTCCTTTGTTTTTTCCTTTTAAATAAAACTTATAGGACTTACTGTTTCATTTCGGGTGATTCGCATGAACTACTGTCTGTATAAGAGAGTAAATTGAGACATTTCTGTATATAAAATCGGAGCAAAATATCAGACTCCCTGCCCAAAAAAAATAACTCTGTCAGATGGCCTTCCAGGGCAAAACCAGTAACCGAACCCCATTGTATCGCTAAAAGGGACATGGAGATACTGTTAGGAAATATGCACGTTCTTACTTCCTGCCTTGAAATGGGATGTATGACGGAATCACGCATGCCTTTACAAAGCTTCTATTACCACATATATGCTTTTATAACACAAATGTTTACCACGAAAATGTAAGTATTTCGCATGTTTTTTAGATTGAGGATGGGCATTGTAGAAGTAGAAATATATATGTGTGTGTGTGTATATATATACATATATATACACATGTACATATATATGTAGAAATATATAAATGTATTTGTGTAACCAAAGATTCTGCTTCTCCGGTATCTTCCCTTAACAGTAGGAATCAGGTGGCACCACAAGCATGGATTTATAGATTTTAAAAGTGCAAACACAACAAGAACAGTCAACACATTTCAGCGTTTGCCTGCCACAGGACCATCATTTGCGTATATATATATCTGTGTGTATATATACCTACATATCTATATCTATTATCGACTGACGCAACGCTTAAACTCACCCATCTTAAACCCTAGAAATACCCTTGCCACCCAAATACTCCTGCCCATCCTAAACCTTAAAAACACCCTTGCCACCCAAATACCCTTACCCACCCTAAAAGTACCCTTGCCATCCAAATACATTAACCCACCCTAAACCCTAAAAATACAGTTTCCACCGAAATACCCTTACCCATCCTAAATACACTATTGCCATCCAAATACCCTCCCCTCCTCAAACCCCAAAAATACCCTTGCCACCCAAATACCCTCACATACCCCTAAATATATACACACACACATATACATACACTTACGTGCGAAATACTTTCCGTTGTGAAGGCATGCATGGTAAAGAAATATGCATGGTAAAAATGTGCGTGGTAAAGGCATATGCATGGTAATGGAAGGGTGGTAAAGGTTTTGCGTGGTAATGACCGCGTTGTAAAGGCTGTTTCCCCTAGAAAAAGGGTCCATAATACTGGGGTTAGAAATCATGAACCGTACGGTCTAAGAGGCAAGCACGGTACAAACTGAGACACATTATCGGACCAGACAAATAAACGCCTAGAGTCTGACTAGATCTCCCAGCAGTCACAGTGGCAGTGAGCAAGCCAGTAAACTCTAGGCCTCTTCTCATTTGCACGCCCCCACTCAAATAAGATAACGCCCCCTTGAAAGTAGCGCTGGCGCTTTATGTGTGCCAGTGCTATTGGTATTACAGAAGTGGCCGCACAAGTGTTTGCTGCCCCTTCTGTAATACCACAGTGCCCCGGGGGCGTGTAAAGCGGGCGCTAACGCCCGTTGCTCCCCCGGGGCACTTTATGTAATACGGCCTTAGGTGTATTAGTCTAATTAGTTCAATGCAAGCACACTAAAGTAACACCCAGAATTTAATAGGCTGCCATGTAAAAGGGTGCAGACCAGCATTTGAAGAGTCCTGTGTTGTACCATTTTAAGAAGCGTACAGCTGACACCAGGAGTGCATATACCAAGACCACTGACTCCAATGTCTGATTGGACACAATCAAATAAAAAAGATTTCAATATTCCCTCTAGCCAAGCAAGGTCTCCTCATTACACCCTCTGACACAACACATCCCGCAGTTTTTTACCTGCTGGAGTCCAACTGCAGCTCATGCGTTTTAGGTTTGCAATTGTATCCGAGCTAAACTGCTCTCGTTGGATAACTGCTAGGGGCACCACTGGCCTTTGCCTCTGAAGGGACAGCAGATCGGAGGCACAGTGAGTCATGTCTGAGAGAAATGACTGTCTCCCGCTGCTGTTACAGCCCGGGGAAACCATGGCAGCAAGAGAAATAGGTCGTCAAATGTTACTAACATTTTTAATTGACATTTCACTGCTACATTTTTACTGCACTAATATTATTTGTCATGCTTGTGTAATATTTTTAAAAACACTCCTGTCTTTATAATTTGCTGTTTATTAAATAACCCTTTAACGGAGATTTTCCCTTATCACGGTTGAAGAGATCCAAGCATGTTATGTATTTAATTTATTATAGCTTATAGAAGGTTTTGGCTTTATTGCGCGTCATTATGTTTGTGCAGAAGAAACACGTTGTGGTGTGTGAGATGTCACTCTTTGTAATAGCAACCATCCACAAGAAGACATCTAACCAACTCTGGGGTGTTAATCATAATGTGCACTAAGAGGGATGGAACAGTTATTGAAAAGGCGAGCACCCAAATTAAAAAACAGATCCCTCCAACTACCATGGGAACTGCTGTTACAGTGTTTGAAGTCATGGAAACGAGGAAAAAAGAACTTAAAATACCACAGCTGGTGCAGGCACACATGTCTTATGAACAGCAGCCGCTCCACCTACCTGGCCCCACACCAGAGGAGCTGCAAGAGTTCAGGAGATGTCAGCAACAGGCAGGGTTTGGCAGGGGAAAGAAAGCTCCCATCTCCTGCCAGTCCTGCCTGCACTTGTTCTCACTCAAAAGCACAGACAAGCTTGCTGACACTGAGCAGGCTGAGAAGAGTTACCTCTGTCCGGTAAGCATAGCAGCGGATCTGGCACTCGTCTTTGGGTTCTACTGTAAAAGAAATGGGTTGTGGGAAGGCAGTGTTCTGCTTTTTACCTGGGTGCACTTCATTTATTATGACCACTTGTCTGCTAAATTTACAGTTCTGGCAAAGGGCTTCCAGTCCCAATTTCAGTGAAATATAAATCTCACACTCAAGTCAAGTCAAATATACTTTTATTTGATTCGTTAAAAATCATAAAAGGATCTCACACTCAATCACTTCTATTAATTTCAAATCATAAAGGCGGACGAACAGGTGAAACACTATGGAACATAGCGAGGTTATGTTAGGGCCATTTGGTTTGGCCTAGTTCATTTGGTAGCTTTGTGGCTTTCTTTAGAGTTTGCATTTGGCCTTTTGCATGCATACTCAGAAACATCAGCAAAAGCGGTCTTCATTGGTATGGCTCAAAGAAAGATGGCATGTTTTGTTGAATACACTGAAGTTTTCTTTCTCTTTGATGCACATCAGTACTTAGAACACATCAACAGTATGCTCCACACTTGCACGGGCATATGCTGCAGAGCCCACCAGAGACCATTACGGCCTGTAGGACTTGGATACACTTGTTCCTTACTGAAGTCGCCACGAATGAGAAAACCCTTTTGCAAAAAATACAGGAGGGAATTGCTATGTCCCAACACTGAAACATAGAACCATAAAAAGAATGGGATTACAGCTGCCTGCCGTGTGGGAAAGGCCTCTGGAGCTATATAAAAAAAAGGGTAATTTGGTGCACACAAGTCTGTGAATTTGTATTTTAATTTGTAATGTATCAGTATCCTATAACTAGGTAAGGCTCCATTTTGCTTGTGTTGATAAGCACAGTTTTGTGTTGGTTTCTGTACAATGCAAGAAAATGTCACTTCTCTGCCCAACCACCCAACTCATGCTTCGCTTGCTACAAAATATTCTTTGGTGCTCCACCCACATTTTAAGACACGGGCTTAAGCGTACTAGACACTGTCCTTTGTTGTAATTGTACACGGTATAGCTTTGTATTTCTTTTCATATGTCTTGCATACAGATATATTAGATGTAGCTACCATATAGACCTTGAAAAGGCACTGCTGTAAGCATTCTGTTATGTTCTGCCAGTGACGTACTTGAAGGAAGCCTCTGTTGCACATCTCAATAAGTTGAGTTCTTCCATTGGTTCCCCTATCGATTTTGTGTTCATTTGAAGTAGCTCACATTTCTTTTTCAATCCGACGTTGACCTCAAGTGTCCAAAACAGAAGGAGTGTAGTATTTTATAGAACTGTACAATAGTCTATGTTTCGTATGTACCAAATGAAAAAATGGAGATTTGGACCATGTTGGATAAAAATGTTTTGGACCAATGTTTCAGCTTGCTTTATGTGACTGTGAATGATGAACCTTTTTTTGTAATCTGAGAAGACAAACAACTGTTTAGTCAAAGGGATATATTTTGTGTTTTTTGGAAAATTCGTTTACGTGTAAAATAGCAAAAGGAAAACCAATTAAGAAAAGTACATGCTCAAAGAACTTTTAAAAATACAGATCTATATTACATCTTCATTGTTGTACCTTGTGCTTTTTCTTTTGAACTTCGGGTCAATTTCTTTTAGAATAATTAAGTGCTTAATATAAGAAAAGAGGAGTGTTCATGACCGGATGGCATCATTTGAAAAAATGCAGTGTGTTCCTAAGAATGCCTGCATGTGGAGCTGCAACTCCGAGGTGAGAAGGATTTGCAAAAAATATTATTGCTTGATCCTGAGGTGAAAGGTTAAGTAGTAGGCTGCCGCAAGGTGTTTTATTCTTCTGCTTTGAAAGGTTTTTTTGAGTTTTTTTAGTTTTATTGCAAGAATAACGATGGAAAAACATGGAATCTGTGGCGAGCAATGTTTTTTCCTGGTATTTTTGGAGTAACTTTTTAGGTTTGGGTTTGTGAATGCCAATTGCAACAATGTTTTGCCAATCATCTAGATCTATGTGAGTAAGTGAGAATCAGTGTTGCATATATACTACCCCACCCTCATGATGACTCTAGCTCAAAATTGACGAAATACGCAAATGACTTCTTGGCGTAAGGTCGCAAAGTCCAATACCCTCTTGATAGCATCTCTGCTGGAACTGCCTGCAACACTCACTCTAAAAGATCATAAGCCAAATAGCCAGAGACTTTTACACAACCAGAAGATGGAGCTTACCAGTACGGTACACCCCACATGAAAGACACTACATCACTCTCACACATTTGCAATATCAGTCACCCAGGGGACGGTCCCCAAATCAAACTACCTACAAAACGAATTCTATAAAATGGATAAGACACATGGGAAGGATACATAGTAACACAGAGACCTTTCCACAACCATTGTCAATGTTACTCACAATCTGATTCAAAAGTATTACAAGTAACACTGTCCCCAAAATTACTGTCAATTGGAATTGCCTATAACACTTTCTCAGACCAACATCCAATAACCTACCAGTACTCAGTTCCAAGGTCATTCAATGCACCAAGAGTTATGACTTATGACTGTAAAATACAACAACATCAACCAACACCACAACAGTGCCAAGGGGCAATAGCATTTATCACCCAAGGAACTCCTCTAAGAACATGGGGCCCTGGGTAGTGACACAAACTGTAGATCTCTACATGTCAATGTTTGACTTCCAATGTACGGGACGGTCCTAGTGGATTATACTGTAAATGAAAGGGCTGCACACTCTATCCTGGCAGCAACAGGCACCCAATGCAGCATAGGGCATGTTGCAGACTATTCCAACCTGCACTATGCGGTTTTGCTTTGTGTGTAGTTATCTCACTAGCATTTTTGGCCTCACCAATACTGATTAACAGTAGTCTAATTAAAAAACAGCTATTGATCTGGATGAAGTGGCTCTCTGTACTACCCCAGGGTATCTTTGAAGGAATCTGTAAATAGTATCACTATTTTTGGCAGGTTATTGATTTCACACTCCACAATGACTTGGGAATCTAAGCAAACACCATGCAATGTTACTTTGTGAGAGAGGAAATATCAAAGCTTCTCTGAAACAAATGTAGTTGTAAGCTTCTCCCAGTTTACCAGTGGATTGTTGGGATCCATTCAGCATCTATTCAGTTAACTAACTGGCTCTGAACACGGAATTATTTGCCATCCACACCTGTATAGATTTGATGCTGTTCTTCAACATAAGCATCCTGTTCAACGAAGCCAGTGAGTGGGAGCTGTGCATTTGTAAAACTAGACTCTTTTTGAATATTTTATATCGTGTAGGAGCTTCCAGTACGTTAAATGGCAAAGAAGACAGAATGTTTGCCTATGGTACTATAGATCCACAAGTCATACGATTATTGCATCGCACGAGAATATTAACAGAATGTGAGTCAGAACAGTGCCTGATCCAGTATGCCTGCCATTGTTCCCAGGCAATATAGCAGAATGCCATGGTCTACCATGCTGAAAGCAGCAGGCAGGTCCAGCAGCACCAACAGTTCTGCTAATCTCTGAATCGTCACCATCAAAAGTCACACCAAAATACCTAAAAGTGCAATTACTGTCATCAAGGTTGTGTAAGCGTGATTTCATGTCACCTGAAATATCACTGTTTCTAAATTCTGTGTGAAATGCAGGTCCACCAGCTTTTACAGTTTAGCAAAAACATGAAAAATGATTTTGCAGCAGGCTTCTTTTCTGAATTCACAAGCTGTGCATTATTCCGCTATGTAGTGTTTGGGTCCGGAACTCTCCTCTTGTAGTAGTCTTTTCTGTTGTTGCTGGGCATTGAATGTCCTCACCCCTTGGTGCTTAGTCCAGCCTCTGCCTACGTCAGACACCATTCCCGGAGGATTCTGAGTGTGGTCGCCATCTTCAGGTTCTTTTTTCCGCCATTGGGTCGGGCAGCATCACTGAAAGCTCTCCAATCATCGAAAGGAGGAAGAAAAAGAACAAGGTGGTAAGGAAATTCAAAGAACAAGAGAGACAATATTGTTACAGCAGAAGGAAGAGAACCAATTTCCCCCGAAAGTTACCTGCTTGAGATAGAGAACACACCTTTCCGTTTCTGCCTGAAACACAAACACAAGTTTTCCCAGAGGGATAACCACCAGGCGTGCAATCTCTGCCTGCCGAGAGACCACAGAACCAAGACCTGTGAGCAGTGGCGGTTGGTTGCATTTGAAAGTGGTGAGGCATAAAAGTTTGGGATGACTGGGTGTGGCGAGGGAGCCCGACCGTCATAAGGGGGGGGTGAGGGGGTTCACCCCCATGAAAATTTTTAAAAAAATGGAAAACTGGTGTATTTTCAAGCAAATTTTAGAAAGCAAAAAGTTTAATAAAGCAATTGTGAAATTGTAGTTATGACATCAATAAAGAGATTTTATATGATAATAATGTAGGTAGCTGTTTATTCAGTATAAAAAGAAAATTGTGTATGTGCATGTCCCCATGTTGTATAAAGTTGTCATTTCAGAAAGACTAGCTTTGCTCAGAGTTTAATGAAATGGCCAGTCTGTTCATTTGTATTGTTGTCGTGCCTTCATAGCACTGTAAACCACCTGAGAGCGATTGAGGTTTATGGAGAATGGAAAACAGGCAGGCATTTGTAATAGACGCCGTTGGTCACTAGAATGATATGGCCAAGCCGTTCTTGTGGCGGGGAGCTTAGGAAACAGCCAATGACAAACCCCACTGGAACCCTATAGATGTGCGGGTATCAGAACAGAAGAGTGAGGTGACTACCAGTAAAACAGGGAAAAAGAAAAGGTCTGCGTAATGTCCATCCGGATCTGTAGTGCGAAGACCAAATCATTAGTCTCCAAAAACCCTCCCATCCTGCAGATCACCTTTTGTTATGTGCGCCATCATGGGCTTTTGCCCTGAGTTGAATGTCCAGCTCTGCCTGCAGCACACTCTGGGGACATCCCATTGTGGACTTTTGACCTGACAACGATGGGCCTTTATTCACTTTCATGTGCCCATATGTGGAGCTCAAAATCTGGGAAGGGTATTAAAAGGAAATTATTCAGATGTTACGTCTTCAAACTTTTTTATTTTTTAAGTAGTATATTTCCACCTGTGGCCTGCAATTATTTGACTCGCATGTTGATATACAGGGAAATGCACAATTTTCAAGGGTGCATGTTTATTTTCACTTTAGAGACTGCTACTATGGCACAGCTCCCATATACAAAGACTCTCCGCATAAATCCGCACACACATGTAGACTACCTAAAAAGAACTACTATTAACTACTCCAAGCATCAAGCAAGAACAATTATCACCAGCCTGCCTCACGCCAGTGTATTTCCACTTAAATCAGATTCCCGCAAATAGGCTGCAAAAATTAAAGGATCCAAAATTGCCCTAATTGCCAATTTTGTGACCTTCCCAATCAGAAATAAACACCCACGCAGCGAATACTAAAGAAAAAAGTTAAGAATTAAACATGTGCAAACTAAAACATGCATTCATCATAAATAAAACAGCAGGCACATGTTGGAAAGTGGATTATTAGTAGGGGCAATGTATATCTGCCACAGGCAATAAGGCCACTAACACAGTATAGGGCTCAGAATAGGTCTTAGAATATTATTCCTATGCTCAACCCTTGGTAGCTTGGCTGCGAGCAGGCGGGCTTAACTTTAGAGACAGGTATGTAAACCATTTAAAAACACCATTTCAATAAATAATTAAGACACAATGCACAATAAAAATCCAACACCAATTTATAAAAATATGGAATATTTGTATCTTTAAAATGACACCAAACTGACATGAATCCAATGTAGAGAACCGGAGATATGAATTTTTAAAGATTTAGCACATCTGGTCGCGATAGACCGGGTCAAAGTTTCAGGCCGACTGCAATGAAGCCCAGGGCGGCTACCCCTCGTGGTAAGTCTCGGTCAAATTTTGTACCTTCTGACTTAGAAACTCTTCTGGAGATTTTCTTCCTGGGGTCTCTCGAAGCACTCAGCCAGTCCGGATATGGTGATGGTTCGCCAGATTGCCTTGCTACGAGCTACCAGTGAAACTTATGGAAGTCTGACCTCCGAAGCATTCCAGCTGAGCAAACCAAGAATCCAGGCAGGCCCCCCATTCAAAGGCAGACGGGTTGGCTTTCATGTTGCTTCCGGTCACCTTTTCTTCATTCAGACTTAGAAAGTTTTACGGAGCTTTTTCTCATGGGGTCCCTCGATGCTCTTCACCAGGCCTGTTTCGGTGAGAGTTTGCTGGCCTCGGATTTCAACTACTCTTGGTCAAACTCTGGAAGTAGGACCTACAGAGCTTTTTAGCGGGACAAACCTAGATGGCAGGCTGACTTGCGGTTGAAGGTTGGCTTTGTTGGCCAGGTTGAGTTGGTCCCTTAAGGAGCTTTTTTCCTAAGTTGCTCCAAAGTTCTCCAAACTCCTGGAACTTCTTCCTGAAGTTCCCCAAAGGGTCCCCAACTGTCTCAAACTCACTCCAAGTGTCTGGAATCTCCAATATGGTCCTTGAAAGTTGCAGACTTAAGTTCCCACAACCCACTTGAACAAAACCCTTACAAATCCACTGGTAGTTCTCCAGGTTGAGGATCCTTCGTGGTGATGTTCCAGGTGAGCTCTGTTAACCTGTAGCTTGCAGGGAGTCTACTCTTTAGTCCTTTTACAGCAAGGCTGTAGTTTCAGATGGTGCAGATGGTGCAGTCTTCAGAGTGCAGGCATTAGAAAATACACATCAAACTTCTAGCATAGCCCTTCTTGCTTTCTTAAGTTTCAAGCAGCAGATCTGAGAGGCTCAGCCCCTCTCAGATACGTATTCCAAGTTCTCTGGGTGAAGCAGGAGGACACTCCTGTCCAATGCAGTGCAGAGTACCGCCCCAAGGTTTGACAACTTCCTGCAGAGTGTGGCACTATTTTGTCCAAGAGTGCACCAATATTTTCAAATGCATAATGGCTGATTTTCCAGCAGGGAGAGGAGAGCTGGCTAAACATACCACTAGAATGACTAATCTCCATAGTCTCTCTCCCTTGCATCTGCTCATTCCATCCTTAATCCTAGCCTCTGGCTGGGTTCAAAAGAGTAGAGTTGTAAATGACACTGATGTCTTCCTCTTCCCTTGAAGTCCATTGTTTACAACTCCTCCCCCTACTCTGGCATTCCTGAGTAATAGAACACTGCCTTCCCAGCAGAGCTGGTCAACCCCGGGGACTCTTTATCACCTCTTCAAAGAAGCATAGATAATCCACTTAACTCTGACCAATCAGGACAGACCACTGGAAGGCTAAATCTGGACTTACAAACAAGAAAGTCTTATAACTTCTTGTATGTACATTTTAGGAGAAATTCAACAATATCATATTGTTGAGTTTATTCCTACCATTCTGGGAAGCCTTTGAATGGCACTTTTAACCTTCTCCCATCAAGAGTTATTTATTAATAACTTCTTGCCTTGTTAACCTATGTGGCAGGGTATTTGCAATGGGAAAAATTACTTGGGCCATTTTTACAGCACCAGGGCTTACAAAAACATATTTTGGGGGTTCTTAAAATGCAGACATATTGCAGTTCCAACTTCAACAGTCCTCCTAGCACCAAAGTCGATTTTGTGCAGCACTATATCACAATGTTGGGAGTAAATGTGTAGTTTCACTTAATACAGGGCCCGCCTTATAGATACCAATTCCCCCACCCCATAGACACATAGAGGAGACCCTAGGGGTACTTACTATGCCCAAACATTGTAGGTTATCCAGTTGTTAGTGCCCCAAACACCAAAGTCGAGTTTGGGCACAATTTACTTTTTAAAAGCAGTCCTGCAACACAGGGTTACTTTTAAACTGACCTCAGGCTCAGCAGTGCACACATGCAAGTGCAGAAAAGGCTGCTGGCCTCTAACCTGCCATGCCCTATTATAGGCTAGGGTCTTAGAGGTAGTTTCAAGCCCTCTCCCCTATTATGTACTATGGCTTTATAGGGTAGGTCATGATGATCACAGGGGTACCGCAACCCATAGTGTACCCTAGTGTATTTTAGGTGTTTTCACTGTATTCTAAGTGCATTTCCGCACATCACTGGCCCTGGGCCTGGCTAGGGAGAGCCCATGGTCAGTCAGAGTTAGTTACCACCAGTATCAGTCAGCAAACATTTGGAGGGTGTCCAGGGCACAGGATGACTTTGCAACAGCACATATTTGAAAGCAAGGTATCCTTGTTAAATAATTATATGAAAAGAAAACATGAAAGAAACACCTGCAGCACCACTACCACAGCACGATAATGCACACACCTCACCATCAAGAAGGTGTCTCTTATATTTAGGCTTATATAATGACCAGAAGGGATGCAAAACCAAACCCTCGGCATATGGATGAATTGCAGCACCAAGAGGGGCTCAAAACGATTGTCTGGGCTTTGTGGGCTTGGATGTGAGAGATATTAAATATTAAATCCCAGCTATAGGAGCAGTGTCTCACACATTGAGTCAAACTTTCATATACACACTACACTGTGCGCTTCAAGCACTCATGACTCTCTGTTTACATCCAACCAGTGGCATCAGTTATTCAAAGGTGAAATTGGTGCTAATGCCCTACAACTAGCAAGGGGTGAGACAAGCTTGGAAAATTCTGCACACATCGCAGCATCGAGAGCGCTATCAGGACATTCGAACAATTAATTGAGTGCTTATATTATGAGCTCAACAGGACTCAACTGGTGGGATGTTATTATGTCAGGAGTACAATATATGCAAAAAAGGCCTTGGTGTGTTGACGTAATAATATGCACACCTTGGTAGCACCTTCCACAATGTGGAGGTATATTTATTTAATTTAATGTACTGTGTGCAATAAATATGCATTTTTCCAGCAGGTGTCAATCAAGGAACAATCTAGACACAACTTTTCTGTCTTTAAGTAGGCCTCTTTGGCACGCTTTCATTTAACCCGTTTCTCCTGCTCATAACTCATGACTAAAAGGTCACTACTTAATCATTATGATGCACGTTCAACCGCACCTCAGCTATTGTTGTTTCATTTAGTTTCTGATAAAAATAACAATGCATAGCCACAAAACATTATATACATATTCTGACTGTACCCAGCCCCTCTCAAGGGTTTACACAATATATTCACATAAATAGAGTGCATTCGATTAATCATTTAAAATCAGTTATTTAATATAATCCCGATAGTTTTCTACATACATTTGTATAGAAATGTGTATGCTTCGGCACAGAACATGTCACTGCGATCTTCCAGAAACGGACGCAGGCCTTACTTAAGTGGACATTCTCCAGAGCTTCACCTCTAAAGAAAGCCCAGAATAGCCTATCACGGGCCTGATGCCCGTGGCCAAGTGTCTGGGGACCCATGGAGAGCAGATGCAGATGATTTTTTTGTGCAGGGATCAACCTCAGATCAATTCAGGCCAGGCAGGGCAGCATGTAGGCTATGTCGACAGGCACCTGCGATGCTGGAGCTGAAGATGGAGGACGGTGTCTGAGGATCACATGATCCTGTAATTAGCAGCAGTAGCGGGAAGCAAACGCCTCGAGTCTGCGCAATGTGTTTTCAAAAGTCCTGTGCAGACTCAATTTGTCAGCTTCCTGCCGGCCTGCAGCCTCTACCCACCCTTTCCCAACTCGTCAAAGGGCGTGACCCGAGTCCCTGTAATGAGTTGGTAATGGGTGGGGTGCAGGCCCGGACTGGCCGTTGTGGGCACCGGGCAATCCCCCGGTCGGCCGCAAGGGTGGGGGCCGGTTTTGGGCCCTGGGGGCCGTTTTTGTTGCAGAGCCGTTTTTGCAGCATAGCTGCAAAATCGGCCCTGTAACAAAATCGGCTGAAAAGCGGCCCTGGCAAAGCGCTCGCCCCCCTCCCGCCCGGGGGGCGGGGGGGCCGGCCGAGCACTTTGCCAGGGCCGGTTTTGGTTCCCAGTCCGGCCCTGGTGGGGTGACCATTCTCTCAACTCCCTGACTGACATAAAGCCCCTGGTCTCACAGGGCTTCAGCCTGAAGAGGCCAGGGGCTGACTTTACACCCACGTCATTAAGGGATGGAGACTGGCCCTCAAGACTATCAGGGCCGGACTGGCTACCGGGTAGTTTGGAATGCTGCTGAGCTGGGGGCTGATTTCGTTAATGGGGACCTGCATGAGCTAAACGAAATTCGTTGTGCTTTCAGTATTTCGAAGCACACGCAGATCTCCATGGAAGAAATCAGCCCCAACTGCAGTAAAATCCGCCAGCATCTCGGCAGCATTCCAAACTGCCCCGTAGCCCGTCCGGCCCTGAAGGCTATGTGTTTGCCGAGCTGATGACCTCACAGGCCTCAGGGCTGTGAGCTCATCAGCCCGGCAAATACTGTCGGTGGAGGGCCCGCCCATAAAAAACAGAATGCATCTGCTTCTCTGCCAGTGTCACATGACACTCGTCTTCATCAGTCATGATCCCAACAGCTTTGCCCCAAGCAAGAGGTATGTGTACATATATTTTTAAAACATATAAGAGTATATTTTCACTTTTACAATAGCTGACCCGGGGAGAGAAAATAAGGAGGGTGGAGCCCCTACGTCCTCGTGCAGAATCTGCTCAAGCCTTACAGGCAGCGGCAAGGTTCAAACCAAAAAAGCTGAGGGCATAAGAGAAGCAAAGGCAGGCACACTACACCATGAAAGGGCAAAAGGAAACACCATCATTCGGAGACCTTGGACTATTGAGTGAGGCGAAGGACAAGACCACTACAGAAGCTGAGAGAGAGGGCTCTGATGCAAAAAAAGAAGTTATGGACTTCGAGCAGGAATGCAGAAAACTGAAAGAAAAGCATGTTTATGTAAAGCTGAAAAAGTGGGGGTGGGAGAGTCAAGAACTTCGGACTCTAAATCACAGAAGACTGCATCAGCGCCAAAAATCTCACCGACTGAAAGCTAATCGAGGTCAAAAGAGCCCCACGGTCCCATAGGTGGTCAGGCCTCAGTGAAGACATAGACATCGAAAGGCTATCGAGGTAGAGAAAAAGTCAAGAAGACGGCAGTCCACCTCCAGCAGCTGAAACTTCAACGCTGAAGATAAGGTTAGTGGCCACACTTGACACCGAAAAAACTCACCCTCGGAATTGTGTAAGTGTGCAGGAGGGGAAGGAATCAGGGGAAATGGAACTCCCATTTACACCGCTGCTACAGGATAAGGAGGCATAAGAACACTTCTATGAAGAAGAAGACCCAGAGTCACAGAGTCGGTGTCAGGACGTCGAGGGGTTGGGATGCAACCAAGAGCATTGGCAAGACCTCAATGCAGATTCCCCGGAAGAGGGTGTGGATACATATCCGTCGAGGCCTACACCTCTGAATGACATCACCATGTACAATCAGATTGCTAAAAGGGATGCAGAACGGTACGGGGTCCAGTTGGAGAAATGGAAGTCGCAGACATGCTTTATGCCAGAGACACTGCTACCCTCACTATGCAAGAGCCAATACTTATCAATGCTCCAGAGCATTTTGGACCTGGGGAGAGAAGTGTTTAAGGAACTAGCAATCACCAGGTCAGTGACACCCCGGGTCAAAAAGAAATACAAACATTAATCAAAGGACGCCGCATACATTTGGGGCAATGTGTATTATTGTGCATTGCCAGGAATAAAGTCAATGTGCCAACTACCTCAGGGCCACCCCGGGTACAGAAAGCAAAAGGATAGATATGGAAGGGTTCAAGTGGGGAGCCGAGAAGGAAGACCCAACACAATGGCACATCGCATACTCAAATGCCATGCTTAACAGGTATGCCCATAAACACTGGAAGGCTGAATTAATGAAGCATCTACCAGAGCAGTAGCAGAAGAGAGCAAGCACCCTCATGGAACAGTGAAAGAACAAAGCAAACACATGCTAAAGGACAGCAGAGAATGGTAGTCAACCCCACTAGAAGGCTGACAGGAAGAGGAGTCTTCCAAGCTGCTGCAACACACCAGGCCTTCCAGCACACAAGTCACACACAAACACTGTAGCACCTGGTATTGCCACTGTTGCACAAGAAACAGCCCTTTCAAGGGCAAGTGGGAGGCAGAGGAAAGCCTTCCAGAGGGGCAGCATCAGCAGGCTAACTGACTCACAAAACTAGAGGCCCCGTCCGCACACAACACCAGTGGGGGGAGAATAGGAGTCTTCCTTCTGCAGTGGAGAAAGCTCATATCGGATAACTGGATACTCAAAATCATCCAACATGGCTATTGCATAGAACTGCTAAAACACCCGCCCAGAAAGGGCCCCCAAAAAAATCCATAGGAAGAACTATAGAAAAAAACTATCTCCGCTGGAAAGTGGAAGAATTGATACAAAAACAGGCAATAGAGAAAGTGCCCCTGAAAACCAGACAAATCACGAAAGCCCATACCGCTACCTAAACAACAGCACATCCCAATAAACCACAGACACAAGACATTTCTACCCTTCATAATAGACAAGGTACACTATCAATTCTAAATTCTAGCATTCTAGATAAAATCCGCTCCCAGAGTGTTCATAAAGTGCTTAGCAGCTGTAGCTGCTCATCTAAGAAGGAAAGGAATACATGTGTACTCCTACCTACACAACTGGCTGGTAAAGGCCAGTTCCACCCAAGTGCAGAGATACCATTAAAACAGTGATGATGACACTCCACAGGCTGGGGTGTTCCATAAACAAGGAAAAATCTTCACCCATGCCAGAACAGGAGAAGCTCTTCTTGGAAGCAAGAATCAACAGAACGAAAGCAAAGGCGTTTCAGTGTGAAAAGAGTGTACTGGCATTAATGCAAGAAGCTTGTCGCTACCAAAAGGACGAGTCTCTGAAAAGGAGGACTGTGGCGAAGTTGTTGGGAATGATGGCATCCTTTATACCACTAATACCACATGCAAGGCTACATGTGAGACCGATCCACAAATGGGTCCAAAGTCAATGGTCACACGCAACGGAGAGTTAAGAAGATCCCGTGGTTGTCACTCAAAGAATACAGGAAGAAATTATGTATGGAACAGGGCGAATAGAACAGTAGGAATAGCCTTCATGCCACCAACTCCAACAGTGACCATCACTACGGGAGCCTCATACATGGGAGGAGGAGCTCATATGGGGAAGCTAAACATTAGAGGAGTCTAGAAACCAGAAGAAGGTACAACACAAACTTGCTGGAACTATTGACAGTGTTCCTAGCCTTAAAAGCCTTTTAGAAACAGTTGTAGGGCAAATCAATACAATTTCAAATAGACAATGCAACAACAATGATCTGCCTCTACAAACAAGGGGGGAAAAAATCCTTAGCCCTATAAAAGCTAGCACTGGAGATTACGAGGTGAGCATATAGAGACAGATAACCATAACAATAATACATCTACCAGCGGTAAACAGCGTATAAGGGGACAAACTAAGCAGATGAGCATCCATCTCACATGAGTGGAAGCTTAATCAGGCATTGATGAAGGTGTTTAAAAAGTGGAGGACACCGAAAATAGACCTGTTTGAGACACCAGACAATGCAAAATGCAAGTTCTTCGCATCCAGACATCTAAACTGCCATTCCCTAGGGAATGCACTTTCGATAGACTGCTCAAGGACATTTGCTTATGGTTTTCACCAATTCCAATCAATCAATCAGGAGTTTGTATAGCGCGGCTACTCTCCTGTGAGGGTCTCAAGACGCTGAAGTGGGGCGGGCTACTGATCTGTCTGGGTGTGAAGTTTCAGTCGAAGAGACCGGACTTGAGAGCCTTCCTGAATTGGGTCAGCGACGCGGCTTGCATGAAGTGGAGTGGCAGTGTGTCTTGGTGACGAGGTAGGAAAAGGATCTTCCTCCGGTTCTGGTCCTATGGATATGTGGGACAGAGGCCAGGGTGAGTTGGGCTGAGCGCAGTTACTGGGCAGGTGTGTGGAATGCACAGCGGTGGTTCAGATATTCTGGTCCTGCATCGTGAAGAGCTTTGGGGGAATGTTTGAGTAGCTTGAAGGTAATTCTCTTGTTTATTGTGAGTCAGTGGGGTTGTCAGAGGTGTAGTGTTATGTGGCTGCAGCGGGGGATGTTGAGGACCAGTCTGGCTGCGGCATTTTGGATGTTCTGTAGTTTCCTGAGCTGTTTGTGGGTGACGCTGGCGTAAAATGCGCTGCCGTAGTCAAGTCTGCTGGTGATGAGTGCGTGAGTGACCGTCTTTGTAGATTCTGTGGGGATCCGTCTGAATGGATTTTGAAGCAGTTGGAGCGTGTGGAAGCAGGATGAGGATACTGCATTGATTTGGCAGTTCATTGTGACTAAGGAGTCCAGAATGATGGCAAGGTTGCGTGCATGGTCTGTGGGTTGGGAGGGGTTTCCAGTGTGGTGGGCCACCAGGAATCGTCCCAGGCTGAGGGGGCATGTCCCAGGAGGAGTACTTCGGTCTAGTCCGAGTTGAGCTTGAGGCAGCTGTTTTTCATGCAGGTAGCCACTGCCTTCATTCTGCTGTGAAAGCTGATTCTGGCGAATGTGGGCTCGTAGGTGAGGGAGTGAATCCCCTGGGTGTCAACAGCGTAGGAAACGATGTAGAGTCCGTGGCTTCTGGTTATGGCTGCGATGGGGGCCATGTAGACATTGAAGAGGGTGGGGCTCAGGGAAGGAGTCAATGGGCCCTCCGCAGCTGATCTTTTTAGGTTCCAAGGGGAACGGGGGGAGTCTGAATTGCTGTGTTCAGCCGGCAAGGAAGGAGTGGATACAGTCCGGTGCCTTGTCAAGGAGGCTGGCGTCGTGGAGTCTCGTGATTAGGGAGCGGATTGTTCGGTGGCGGCAAGGAATTCGGACTCGGTGCTGTGGTTGCTTCAGAAGCCAGACTAGGAGATGTCCGGGACGTGGTTATCTTCGATAAACTCTGAGAGTTGGGCGTTGATGGCCTTTTCAATGACTTTGGCTGGGAAGGTGAAGAGGGAGGTGGGTCTGACGTTCTAGAGGTCTGTCGGGTCGGCAGACTGCTTCTTCAGCAGGGGGTTGGTCTCAGCGTGTTTCCAGTCATCCAGGAAGGTGGTAGTTTCGATGTAGCAGTTGATGGTGCGGTGAAGCGGGGGGGGGGGCAATGGAGGCCGCTGCTCTATGGAAGATGTGGTAAGGTCAAGGATCCGATGGGGCTCCTGAGTGGATGCTCTTCATTGTCTTAAGTGGATCATCCGTGGTGAGCGGAGTCCAGTTGGGCACGATTTTTTGGGGTGCACAGTGGTTGCTTGTCGTGGTGGCAGCCGTAGTGGCAGGGTCTTGGGTGTCGAAGCTGTCGTAGATCTGCCTAATTATGTGGTGGAAAAATGTGCCAGGTTTGTTGCAGAGGTTTTGGGAGAGTGGAACATCTGTGGTCTCGCTGTTGGGCCTGGCAAACTCCTTAACGAGGGCTAAGACTTCTTCGCTGTTGTGTGCGTCGGCGTTGATTCTGTTTTGTAAGGCCTTTCTTTGCGGTTTTGAGAAGAAGGTGATGTGTGTTGACTGCAGATTTTAAGGTAGCGTGGGTTTCCGGGGTTTTGTTGTTCCTTCATCTCTTCTCTAGTCATCTGCAGGTGCGTCTGGACTCGTGGAGGGCGGGAGGGAATCAGCTGGCTTTCTTGGAATGTTGCTTGCCTGGTGTCTTCTTGAAGGGGTCCCAGTGTATTGGCACAGTTGGAGATCCATTGGGGGAGGTTGCGTGCTGTCGTGTTGGCGTTTGTTAGTGTTGGTGGAGTGGTCATGCTTAGGAAGTTGACGAGATGCTCTTCGGTGGTCTTGCTCCAGCTACGACAGGGGGCAGTGGTGTACGGTGGGAGTGGCAAAGGCGAAATGCACACTGTGGCGGTCGGTCCAGAGGGGTTTGATGGTTTGGTAGGTGATGTTCCCGCTGGCCGAGTGTGTGTCTGGCTGTGTGGGTCGGTGCTGTGACTAGCTGCTTGGGTCTGATGTTGGCGCGGTTCTCCAGTAGGGAGGTAGTGTTCTGGTAACTGGGGTTGTCTAGGTGGAAGTTGAGGTCTCCGAGTAGGAAGTAGTCGGTGGATGCAAGAGCCTGGGGTGCGATGAGGTGTACGATAGTGTTGGTGAATGGTGTGCGGGGGCTGGGAGGCCTGTAAATGAGGGTGCCGAGGAGGGTGTTGTTGGGGTTGGTTTTGAATTAGAGGTGTTCCATGGTTGTCGTTTGGTCATTTGAGTGCCTGATCAGTTGGAGGGTGTTCTTATGGAAGATAATGATGCCTTCTCCTGGTCGGATGCTGCGGTCCTTGTGGGTGATTTTGTGCCCATTGGGGATAGGGAAGCAGATGGCGATGTCTGTGCAGAACAGGTGTTGGTCCAGGTTTCCATCAAGAAGGCGATGTTGGGAGAGGCAGCGTCGACAAGGTCCCAGATTTCTGAGGCGCGTTTGTGGACGGATCACACATTGAGGAGAATACAGTTGAGCCGGTCAGGTGTGCTTTTGTTCAGCCAGAGGATCTGGAGTCTTGGCGTGGGTGAAGATGTGGCTCTAGTTCCAGCAGGCGAAGGGTCCATGGGCCTCCTTTGCTGATATGAGGTGGCAAGTTGTATGGCGCAGTGAGTTGAGGGTGAGGAGGATGCTGGTGTCAAAGTGGTGAAAGGTATGAGAACCCGTGGAACGTAGTGGTGGGTGCGGTCCATGCGTGGACAGGCGCAGATTAAGTAGTGCTGTGTGGGGGTTGGACAGCTGGGAGGTGGGAAACACGGGAAGGGTCACTGGAGAGGGAGAGGGGCGAGCCATGGGGGATCGCAGGGACAATAGCAGCGAAAAAGGTGAAAGAAAAAGCAAATGGGAAACACAATAAAGGCAGAAGCGGAATCAAGAAAAGAGCAGAAAAGAGAGACAGAGGGGAAGCCCTAGCTGCAGAACAGTGACGCTCTGCCACTAGACCACCAGGGTTGAGGAGCAGGCAGGAGCCTGTGGGTGGAGGAGGACCTCAAACTCCTGACTAGCGGGTCAGCAGCAGCAACGGGGGCAGCAACTGTTACCAGGCAGAGCTGCACCTTGAAGGGAGCAAGTCTACTAAAGGTTAGTTAAGTTAGTAGATTCCACTCTTATTAATTGTGATCAATAAGTCCAGACAATCACAGATGATGTTAATACTCATCGATCCCAGGGGGCAGGACAAACCTGGTTCTCAGATCTGCTAGAGACAGCAAACAATGTACAGAGACTGCCAGCATCACAAGACCTGCCTTCCATGCAAAAGGGGGAAGTTCTCCACCCAGAACCAAACTTACAGTATCTAGCAACTTGGCTTCTGAGGGCAGAGTTCAGACACCTGAGACTCCCAGAGAAAGTAATGACAGTACTCAGGGAAGCAAGAAGACCGAAAACAAGAGAACTAAAACAATCTAAAAATGGAAACCGCTCTTTGTATCATTCACAGACAATAAAAATAGGGAAACCGATCCCAAAAAAGACCATCGCAAGGTGGATAACAATTTAAATATGTCACAAAAAGCTAGCATGCAGCTGGAAACTAAACCAAGCGCACACACTGCAAGAAAGAATAGAGCTGCGGTAGCCTTCCTGGCAAACATTCCGCTGACATGTGTATTGCAGCCACATGGTTGTTAGTACACATGTTCACAAAACACTACTGCATCGACATCCATGTGAACAGAGAGGCACAAGTGGGGCAGAGAGTACTGAAGCACTTGTTTACAAGCTCAGCCTCATCGCCAACCCAGCCACCACAGTGAATAAACCACTATGAAATCAATGCACATCATGTGAATCCAGAAAAGATTCACACTGCAAAATGAAATGATTACTTACCTGTAGGAGTAGTTTTGCAGCTTAAAGAATTTTCTGGATTCACAGGCAACCCACTTGCCTCCCCAGGAAATGACTTGCAAAAAACACAGTTGATGGACAGAATGTAGAACAATGTCATACATTCACCCCAGTACAAGGATCTGGGCCTAAATCCATCGTTTTTTTGCACCCCACACCACCCTGGGTTAGACACTGGCTATATGCAAATCAGCTCTGACCCTGTGCCTCATGGGAACAGTCCAGTCCGAACTACCAAGCCATGTCTTTCCCAGACCGGAATCAAGCATCCAAGGACCGGTTTCTGGCTATCAGCCTTCATCAGCCTGGATAGCTTGACTCCAGTGGTGTGGAGAGCCTGGGACTCACGTCTGAGCATACCCAGCCCACTCGGGGTGAAAATTGCAAAAAACACAGTTGATGGACAGAATGTAGAACAATGTCATACATTCACCCCAGTACAAGGATCTGGGCCTAAATCCATCGTTTTTTTTGCACTCCACCCAGGAAATGAGGCAAGACAAAGTAAACAAGGGCATAAATAAAGTATTATGAAGGGGAAGCCCACAGTACTTTAAATGGACAGGCTATCGCCAGGGGGGGAAAAGATTCTGAGGATCGCTAACATGCACAGAGGCTTTCAGGGAGGATATCTGATGTCAGGACAGTCTGGACTAAACATACATTGGTGAGGACTGTCCACGCCAACCAATAAAAAAAAGACTAATACTAGGAGAGTTCCAGACTCAACCACTAAATGGCAGAATAATGCACAGCATGTCAATCCAGAAAATTCTTCAAGCTGCAAAGCTGTTCCTACAGGTAGGAAACCATTTCGTTCAGCTTTATCTTTCAAATTTTTCATTGGAACAATGTATTGCTTGGAACACTTCCTGCTTCCATTGATTTGTGTAGCCGCTACAAAAACATTAGAAAAGAGTATAGCAAATGAAAATAATAAAAACTGTTTAAGACATTTGTTTTGTTGAAAATGAGTAACCAAAAACAAAAGGTACTCAGAACGGTTTGGTGTGGTTTACTGTACTTCAAAATAGTGTCATAAAGAAAGACGCTCTGGAGTGGCTCATGGCAAGTAACCTTTAGGAACAGAGTCAAGAAGGTGCTGGCAACTGTATCCCAGAGGGCTAAATGTCACAATACTACACTCTCCTTTGAATTGACGATCTCAACCTGGTACTTTGAGAGTCTGATGAACAAGATGTTTAAAAGCCTGGATGAGCTGTTCATTGTCGTTTTCTGATGACATTATCTCTTCAGCTCAGATTGGAGCATGATTTGGTGCAATTCTTACTTTACGCAATCAAGTGCAAAACTGGAAACAACTAGTTGTCTTCTTCGGCCACTCCAAGAAAGATGCAGGCTAACTATCATGATTGTGAGTCACACGTGTCTCAAAACCAGGCTAGTCCCTTCTAAGCTTCGGAGGATACTATCAAGTTTCTCAAAGAATAAATGGCCATTGTTTTGCTACTGAGCAAATATCCAAGAAACAGCCAGTTGTGAATTTGATCACAAAATGTGTAAATGCTTTCCAGCATTTAACCACTTGCTCCAAAGAGAAGTGTGGGTACAACTTTCAGAATGTTTGGGCTAGATTGATATATGGACGTATATGCATCGGATAAAGAGGAACCAATTCAAGATCAAGATTTTGTTGATGTGGGGGGGTCAAGCTAAGACATAGCCTGACAGTTTCTGGCAATGACCCCTGTGTCTGGTATAGAAATATTGAAGGAGATGGGAAGTTGGCAGTCTGACATTTCGAAGGCCCAGTACTTATCCTCCCTGATGTCAAGATCTGATAAATCAGGTGATCAACAGCTTTGGGACTTCTAGGTGGTCACTCTAATACTGGAGGGCATGTTTTAGAATCATCGCCTCAGGTGCAGCCCGGCTCCCCCTCCTGAGTCGGTCTGAACTGGCTCAGGTAAAACAGTTATTGGTCTCAGACTGGAGACCATATCCTTAAAAAAGGTAGACCTGCAGCAAGAAGAGGGAGGAGGAACTTCACCCTAGTTAGGAAAATATAGCCATTTGAAAGAGATAATCAACTGCCTCCCCAATCTACTGCAACAATGGTCCTGGAGGACCGGACAGTAGATTGTATTCGTGCGGTGTCTCAGGTTCAATTACAATGTTGACCCTGGGCAGCCCCCCAAAAGCAGAGTGCATTCTCAAGGTGTACTGAATGGACTTTACCATTGACCCAGCCACCAACAAGTGAAACCATACACTCCTGCTCCCACACCAGTGCAGGAACACTTTGTACATGTCCTAGGCATGATGGGGCAACAGACACCATAGGGGACAGAATGGACTTTTTTGTTTTATCTTTTTATTGAAAAAAACACAAAAGGGAAAAAAAAACTATCACATCAGGTGAATAACAGTTGTCGTCTTTGTGAGGGTCAATTTGTCGTTCGTACAGAATCACATAGAGCCATATATAAAAGAAAATGGGGATCACAGGGATTCCTGGGCTTCTGTTTCCTCTTGCGACACCCGGGGTGTACATATCTCTCCACGATAGCTATTCCATGCCCCCCAGACCTTTCCCCATTTCTGCGGACAACCCCTAGCCACATATACTGCCCTCTCTCTGAACATACACCAGTCTAAATCTTCCGCCCACTTGGTAGGTCGGGGCGACTGGCCAGCTCCCCACAACTGAGCAATATTCCGTTTTGCCACCATGCATGCCAGTGTCACCCATTGTTTCAGACACGCATTCAAATCCGTAGGTTCCCACACATTCAATATACATCTCCGGGCTTCTGGCCTTATCTCCTCCCCCAGTACTTCTTTCATCTCATCATGTATTTTTGCCCAGAAGTTCTGCACTTCCACACAGTGCCAGCGAATATGCATAAAGGTGCCAAGTTCTCCACAACCTCTTCTGCACTCTCCGCTCGACGCTCGTTCCATGTGCACTAGTCGAGGCCAGGTAATATATGACCTGTGTAAGATCTTAAGCTGCACTAATCTGAGCCGCATCTGAACTGCAACCACTTTAGGGGAGGAAACAGCCTCTACCCAGTCTTCGTCGTCTAATTCCAATCCATCTGCCACCCATAATGTTCTGAGATGCCCTAGCGGGTCTTCCATATTATTCACAAGTTTCCTATATATCAAGGAGATGGTCTTTTCTGGGATGTGTCCATTCAACACTCGGTCTTCGAGAAGGGAAGCCTCCGGTAGCGATATGCCTTCGGGTATGTGGGCGAGAAGGGCATGTCTAATCTGTCTATACCGGAAATGTTCATTATCATTCAAACTGTATTGTTGCTTGAGAAAGTCGAATGTGTGCACCCTGTCTCTGCCCCACACATCCTTAATCTGACTATTCCCAATGAGGTCCCTTTTGTCAAATCCGTTGGATTTCCACAAGCTCCCAAGCTTCTCCGAGCAGAACAGGGGGGTGGCCAACGTCAACCTTCCCTCCCATCCCAAACTTCTAGTAGCCGAGTGCCAAACGTGCACGGCGTGTGCTGTCGGGCCCGCTAGCGAGAACCTCCCGGGTCTGGCATACAAGGCTCTGACAATGTCTCCACCCGGCACCTGCCCACGGTACACAGCATAACCTGGGTCCCCGGTGGGGCCATAGACAATATGATTCACTGCCGCGAGGTGAGCGGCCCAATAATACTTCTTCAGATCTGGGAGCCCAATCCCCCCATCGTACCACGGGAGGCTTAATTTAACATAAGCTATCCGGGGTCTACCATCCCAGAGGAGCTGCCGCTGGAGTGCCTCAATCTCCTTAAAATAAGACATCGGCACCGGGTCCATTGTGTTTTGGAGCACATATAAGAACCTAGGCAAAGCCATCATTTTGAATAACACCGCCCTCCCGAGCAGTGATAGCGGGAGAGCTTTCCAGCGCTCCACATCATTCTTGAACCGGCTCAAGGGGGGTCCCAGGTTGTTAGCCTACCTCATCTTCGGGTCTAAAGTTATATATATCCCTAAATATTTGAATCCTATCGGCTCAATCTTTATAGGGCATGACTGCGGGATCTCAGGTGGCTTACCCGATATAACGAACAGTACAGACTTTGACCAATTTATAGCAAATCCGGAGTATCTGCCAAATATGGCAAGAACGTCCAGAAAATTAATCAGGGACGCCCTAGGGTTGGTGAGATACAGCAGAATATCGTCCGCATAGAGCGAATATCGTCCGCATAGAGCAAAATGTTATCTTCCCACTCTGGCCTCCACCGCAAGCCCGAATGGACCGGTCCCATTGGACCCACGCCGCCACGGGTTCCAGTGCCAGAGCAAAAAGAAGTGGAGACAGCGGGCATCCCTGTCTCGTGCCTCTGCCCAGGGAAAAGTCAGCCGACTTGCAATTATTTACAACCACCCTGGCCAAGGGACTAGCATACAACAATCGAACCCAGCCGGTATACTCCGGACCAAAGCCCAGCTTAGTTAGAACCGCAAAGAAATAGGCCCATTCGACCCGGTCAAACGCCATTGTGGCATCCAAGGAGACCAGTACTGCCGGCTCAATTATCTTTTGGGAACCGCCGAGGATCCCGTGCAGCCTTCGCAGGTTCAGGGCCCTACTCCGACGCAGCATGAAGCCGGATTGATCGGGATGTATCAGGGTCGAGATGACCTTGACTAATCTGATGGCCAGCAGTTTCGCTAAGATCTTAGGCTCAGCATTGAAGAGTGAGATGGGCCTATACGAGGAAGGTAGCGTCTTAGGCTTGCCTGCCTTGTGGATGACCACAATATTTGCCACTCGCTGGTCGTATGGAAGCTGACCTGTTTCCTTACTTTCTAGAAACATAGCCCGGATATGCGGAGCGATCTTATGGGCATTGAGTTTGTATAATTCTATCAGTTTTTCATTTGGACCCGTTGCCTTCCCGGATTTTGTGCCTTTAATCGCCTGCGCAACTTCATCGTCAGTAAATGCAGAGTCCAAATATTCCCTGTGATCTTCCGATAATCCTGGCATGTAAATATCCTTGATCATTTCGCCATTCTCTGCCTCAGTGTAGCCACCAGCCGTAGTGTACACCTCTCTGAAATACTCAGAGAATCCTTCTGCCACTGTCTGCGGCTCTGTGAATTTATCGGATCCCGACCCCTCCAGCTCCGGCACTATCCTAGATGCCCATTCCCCCCGCTCCAGCCAAGCAATCAACATACCGGCCTTGTCTCTGTGTTCATATATTCGACTCTGTGTTGCTTCGTTCTGAACAGTCGCCCTCTCCCCGGCGAGGCCTTTGTATTCATCCTGTTTTAAATTCAATAAGTGGAGGTCCCCCTGAGCGGCCGATTCAGCCACCCGCTCCTCTAACCTCATCACCTCGGACTCTACCCTAAACACCTCCGCCGGACTCTTCTTTTTCTTGGCTGCCACCAAGGAGAGGACCTCACCCCTCAACAAAACTTTATACGCCTCCCACAATGACTGCGCTGAATCAACCGTACCTACATTCTCCTGAAAGTATTGGTCCGATACCCGAAGTATCTCCTTTTTGATGGCAGGATCCTTCAGTTGCCACGCACTGATCGGAGCCACCCTACCCACAGATGGCTGTCCACACTCAACCTGAATACACATTGGGGAATGATCGGAGATGCCTCTGCCAAGATACCGCGCCTCTCTAATTGTGGCGGCCATATCAATATGTAGTCCAGCCTGGACATACTTTTATGTGCGTCTGACACATGAGTAAAATGATTCTCCGTCGGATTGTGTAACCACCGGCAATCAACCAGTCCTAATGTTTCGAGGAAATCTGGAAGCCACCTCTGCGATGGAGTGTGCATCCGCGCCGGATACCTATCCATTTCCCCATCAAGCACTGCATTGAAATCACCCCCCAGTACCAGGAGGCCCAAGGGTAGCATCAAAAACACCGCTCCTAAGTCTCTGAAAGTGTCTGACTGAAGGCCCGTGGCACATAAATCGACAAAAAGGTAACTGTCTTTCCCCCCATCTGACCCGACATACAGACGTATCTGCCCCTCTGGTCTGACCATGTAGCCTGAATCGCAAATGGGAAGGAATTCTTTGTCAGAATACCGACCCCCCCTAGACCCCGATGTAAACCCAGCATGAGCCACCAATTTATACCCCCCTTTATGAGGGGCCATGCAACGATTACCGATAAGGTGTGTCTCCTGCAACAGAACCACATCTGGGGAATGTCGTCTAACCAGCTGATTCACCATCCCTCTCTTAATCTTGTCTCCCAGACCATTAATATTCCAGCTCAGCACCCTTATCCCTGATCCCTGACTTTTGCGCGACATTCAACCCACACCTATAGCATCCAGCTGCGATATGACCACCTGATGCGAAAAGAAAACAACCCCCCCTAACATTCAATATGCAAGCGAAGATTTTTTCCCCAGGATCAAGTATGTCTGGCGTATACCAATGGGGGACCAAAAAGGAACAAAACAATACAATTATTGCCACACTGCATAACAGAACGAAACTCACCCACCCCCCCCCAACTTCCATCCCCCCTCTCTGCACCCCTGCACATAGCCAATGCCCATCCCCAACTCGCAGTGTGCCTGTCGCCCTATAACCCCCAAACTAAGTGACTAAAGGTAGAAGTGAGGAGGAAGCCAATACCCTGCCCCCGCCCCCAGCCCCCTAAACAACATCTCACACCCTGCCCTTCTTACACAAATAAGAAAGCTCTCCGGATCTGAAAGCTACAGCACCCGGTACGTTTCACAAATGTTCGAAGTGCCCCCCAGGCTCACCCAGTCCCGGGTCTCAGTCTTCAGAATGGACTTTTTATTGAGGGAGACAGAACCTCCACAGGAGGAGAGGTAAACAAAGCCAGTGACACAGACTATAGACTAAGCTGCTGCCACCACAGTTCGTGTCTCATAGCTTGAGTTACACTCATAAAGAGGGGTGCATTTTGGATAACCACTAAATATCAGAGTTCCTGCTCTGATGTCTCAAAGCCATACAACAGGAGCCTCCTCAGTGGACACGTAGGATTGTTGGGTTCACTAAGGCAAAGCATTGTACTGGGCTGTCCAGTAAAGTTCAAGGACAGAGGTGGGCACTATTTCCAAGAGAAATGCAAAGGACTTTCATTACAACACACACAAACGTAAACAGAAACTTTGCTACCCAGGTATCATTTTCCAAAAGAAGAGTCACCAGTGGTACTTTCTCCCATCTTTACTAACATCCCTTTAATAAGGGGTTTCTCAGACGTTTAATTCACACGACCCAACATTTTTGTAGTAACTAATGTTATGATACCCAGTGGCTCAATTCTCAGCTCAGCCTTAAGAGTTGAAATTGATTTACTATTGATTAATCCTGCTCCATGAGATCACCACATCACAACCATCCTACCAACCCTACGCTAGTGCTGACTCGTGGGCTTGTGAAAAACATTTGCTTGTGGTGCCACTGATGGAGTAAAGATTGGCATATTTCGCGACTTGCTTGAATTCATGAACCTCGAATAACATGTAACAGCGTAATCCAACCTGTTTGTCTTACTAATTTCCCTTTATTTGACATTTGGGGTGTCCTAGCGATGCTTGCCTATGTGTTTACTAGCTCATTAACGATTGTAACTAAAAATGGCCGCTGCTTGGCGGGTTTCTTTCTGCGCATGCGTTAGTCACACTCATGTGACGTGACGTACTTGCAGTTCTGGTGGGAATCTTTTGCGCTTGCGCATTGGCTCTGAGATGGCTGCTTTGTGTCCTCACATGGTGAAGCTTGGGCTGATGCTTTCGTGTTATTGTCTGTTTGCACTAAAATCCTAATGCTATAGTTTGTATAAAGTAAGGGGTATAGAGTAGCTATTCATGGTATACAGTGTATTCATTTATTTCTATGTTTTAATTTGTTTTCGCTTATTTTTTATGTACCGCGTTCTTGAGGGTCTGAGAGACACCCGCGAATCCATATTGAGCTGCCCTACTGCGCATGACAGTCTTCTGCCGGTGGCATTGACAGTGTGCCAACTGAAGGTCTCTGCCAAGAGGCTCCTGAGAAAGTGACCTGCGACATAGCAGGAGAAGCTGAAATGTTCTGCATTAGCAACAAATGTATTTAATTTCCATTGTATTCTGTAGAGTAAGTCATGGGAACCCCAAAATCAATAAGCGGTCCCAGAATATGTAAATAGAAGCTTGTAGAATTGAAATGTGATTGGTGTGTTGACCTATCCTACTTGGGGACCAATCGAAATTGGGGATTCTGACACTTGCAACATTTGGGGGGTGGTACACTGACCCGAAAACAGTATAACTAGCCTAGGTTTAGCTAGAGAAATTGTCCGACTTGTCCGAATAGCTGACCTGTCACTGACCCAACGCACTCAATAGGTGACTGATACAGAGAGCTGCGGAGCACTCTGTCCGTAATTTCCATAGACTCACGGGGTTTTGCTAAAGAAACCCTTAAGTGCTGGCGAAGCACTTTGCTGGGGAATTTCGCTAACCCAATCGGGGTTCTGGCTGATAGCTGCAGAGAGGGTGGAGCGCAGGCTTTACTTCCGAACTGCGGGTGCCGGTCGTGCCTTGGTGGTCCTGTCCTGATCCTAATCTGGGTTTCCTGTCCTGTCCTGGGGTGTCCATTCTGCACCTGCTGTCCTGTCGATGACTGTCCTTCCTTGGGGTCCCTCCCGTTCTTAACTAACCTGTGGCCAGGGTTGGTCTTCACACCATTCTAGGTAAATATAGTGCTGAAACTCTCTACTGCACCTTTCTACTTTTCTGTCTTTTGCTTTAATAAAGACATACCTTTGCATATATTTGATTTCCATGCTTTTCGCAAACCTACTAAATGACATGATTGCTGTTTTCTAGCATGTTCCTATGTTACCCTTCCTTTTAGCACAATTCTCCATATCGTTCATGAAAGTAGATATGTGTTATATTTTTTTCTCTATTTAGCTGACTGAAATGATGTTGCAAGAATTATAGCGTGTTCCACTTTTTACCTTCCCTGTAGTGGTCCAAAATTCTCGTAATATAAACCTAGTCTTTTCCTATACCTATTGATCTGAAGTATTCCATCAATAGTAACATTCCAAAGTGTTCCATAATTTTTCCCGTCTATAAGTATTCATTCTGAAATTCCATCACTGAAAATTCTGATTAGCATGTTCTCTGTTCTTACTTCCATTAGACTCATAAATGGTTAGCTTGATTTGTTTCCTTTATGGATATGTACTCTTTGTAATTCTGGTTATAGATTGCTTAATAGTTGTGAACCTCATGTTTTCCGAATCTGAAATCTACATAAAATCTTTAAAACTTCCCCGTAGTCTGTGGTCTTTATGAAAATACAAAAGAATACAAAGTTGGTATTGTATTGCCTGCTTTTCTTTTACAGCTAGCTCCCTGATCCATTGTGATCATAAGTACCCGTAACGGTGGATTGGTAAGTCGGGTACAGAAGAAATAAATAGGAAGGAACCAGGGTTACTGGTAGTAGAGTGTAAGGTCACCTGATTAATGTATAGGATAAATTGAAGTTTATGGGCCCCATACGTGTATGGTAAAATTGTTGGTTGGGTGACCTGCGCGCTCTATCAGTAATTTTCTGGTAGCAGAGGAAATGGTTAGGGACTAGTTAAAGTTAGGTAGGACTAGTTAAGATAGGTAGGTCGGATGCTGCTAAAATTTTATTGCTGCTAATCGTGAAAATATTGCTGCTAAAACTGTGAACATTTTTTTTAATTGATCGATCACGTGAAATATTTTGCTTTGAAAATTATGAAATGTTTTAAATTGTTTTTTCTGCTGATATACTGATAAATGTACTAACCCACTCGTTAAAAATTGTTATGTGTTGTTTGGAATCCCCGTGGAATTGAATAGCGGGTGGTGAAGAGAATCCACGCCGTAGTGAGGTCACTTACTAGAGGAAAATTGGTGCAGGTTAGGCAGAACTGGAAGCACTAATTAGGGTTTTCTGAATATATGCTTGAATAAATGATAGCAACGAGTTCGCTGGCAAATCTTCTATTGTGATATAACCTAGTAAGGGTCACACCGGAAAGAGTAGCAGGGTCATCGGAGCTTGGATGATAGCAAAGGGGTTCGCTGATGAAACTTTCGACTTAGTATATATCCCGAAAAGAAGTGGATGAGTCAAAGAAGTAGCAGGTTCCCTAATGCTTGAATTAAGGGTAGGCAGAAGAGATCTATCCGTAGATTATGAAAAGTAAACAGAAGAGGTTTACTTGCAGTAAAACGTAATCTTTCCTTTCTAGACACTCGAGTACAGTGGCGAATGTGTTTACGTTGTTAAATAACTAAAGCACTTGCACTTTAAAAGAGAAATCAAGTTTCCGTTACCTTGTAAAGGAGGGAGTCAGTTGCGGAGCTGCGCTGACGTCACTCTGTGCCGCGCTGGTATTGGTCGAAACAGCGGGTGTGTAGCGGAGCTGGAATTGTAAAGGAGGGGTGAGTGCCGAAGCGTGAGAACCTGTCTCGCGAAAAGGCCGCGCACCCATTGGTCGAGGTTATTTGAAATCTTGCATCTTATTGGTTGCACGAAAATAAAAGACGCATTTGGATTGGGAGTGATTTGTAAACAAAGTCGCTCGCAGAAATCGTATGTGGCACACGTATAGACCAGTGACTAGACCTGATCCACGACATTTAGGGTTTGAAAACGATCAGTGGAAAGGGCATAACACTAGCATTATGTACGGAAATAAGAGAAAATTGTCTCTTGTAAATAAAGTGAAGAATTATTTCAAAAATGACAAACCTATCAAAACTAGAGAAGGTGTTGTCATTCCACCACCTAATACTCCCGCCTCTTTCATGATGTTCGATAAAGGGTATCACTCATGTGTATGGTTGGAAAATTGGGCGGAATACACGAAAGACGACGGAATTTTGGCTTTTCCATTAGAGGGTACATTTAATGGCAGGATTTTATTTAATTTGAGAACCCGAATGAATGATTTACATCCCAGACCTGGATTGACGCAGTACGAAGCATTAGAGGAATGGGAGATAGAGGCTTTTGAGAGAGATAAGCCCCGAATGGATAAAGGTTTGACCAAATGGTATCCGAAACTGAAACAAGAAACCCGAGATAAAAAGATGAAACAGTGGAGACAGAATATGATTGTAGAAGGACTGTATCCAATGATGGCAATGGGTGGTCCTGCGGGAGAGAAAAATACAGAAAAGACCAAACATTGGGTGTCCAGTGGGGATTCAGATGATGATTTATTGGACGACATGTTTATGAAAAATCCGCCTCATTATAATGAAGGACCCAGATCATCTAGTGTAGGGGATACTTCCCAACGACCCCCGTGTCAGGAAGGGAATAGATCTGTAAACGCAAGAGACAGTTGTTACATACCTTCCTATACCGAGGGCCTAGGACCCATAGGCGCCAGAGACACCTGTCTAAGACCACCATTTAGTGGAGAATCAAGATATTCAGGTGAAAGAGACTTTTGTCCAAGACCTCCTTATGAGGAAGGATCGAGATCCTTAAACCCAGGAAGCTTGTTCCCAAAACCCAATTATGGTGAAGGACCAATTATGATGCATCCAACTGCCCCAACATTAAGTCCGCAAATAGTACCTGAAATAAGCCTGGAAAGAATGCTGCAGGAAAAAGAGCGAGAGGCTCTAGCCAAACAAAGAACCGAAATAATTCAGAAACTCTCCCAGTTAAATACAAGCCCCGAAGCCTTGACAATCCCAGTAACTATTGGACCCGTTGTTCCTTTGTATGGGGATAGACAAGGGAGCCCGAAGGCTCCGATGATTACCCCGACTGTAATGCAGCCACGAAAAGAATCCTTAATTGTAGATGATCAGACAAGTGAATGTGAATCTGAAGCTTCTTTAATGGATTTGCCGATTAGGAACTCAGGAAAGAGTTTACAGAAGAGACATAATCCTTTCAATACGAGAGAGATTCAAATGGAATCATCTTCAGGTAACAAGAGTGTCACATTGGTGACTCCTGACGAGATTGAGAGATGGAGTCGAGAATTAGAGAGACAAACTCCTCAGACAAAACCATTAGATATTTACAAATTGAGAATTGAAATGGAGGAACTGATGGCCGGAAACGTGGGGTTAGACAGATTAAATACCTATTCTGAGGAAGAGCTGCTGTTTATCTGCAAGAGTCTTACCCGTAATACCAGAGTGCTCCATGAGAAATTAACAGACACTGCAGCTAGTATGGGAATAGATATTTCCAAATCAAAACCATTACAAAAACCCTATAGAGCTGATTTCTCAGACAAAGATCTAGAGAATATGAATGTGTCAGGAAAGAAGGTTCAGATCAAAGAATTGCTGACTGTGTTGCAGAAATGGGGAGACGTAGACAAGTGGAAAGCCAGGTGGGCAAAGAAAAAGGAAGAGGTTAGTTCCAAACAAACGACTTCTGAGTTTGTTTTAAAAGAAGCAGACAAGCCAGAACAGTTATACCCCATGCGAGAAGTGCCAGGTGGGAAGTATGTGCACGTTCCATGGTCCAGACAGGATATTGTGTCTTTTACTAATTACTTTCCAAAACTGCGAGAGAAACCAGTGGAATGGTACAGGCAGGTGGAAAGGTTTGTGAAAGTACAAAAATGCCTATGGAAAGATCTGGATGGGTTTTTCGACATAGTTGTTCCCGTAGATTTGTGGACAGATTGTAAAATTGCCATTGGTTGGCCTAGTGAGGAATACCCGAGGGATCCTGTTTCAGGAGCACCTTCTGATGAGGTAATGAAAAAATACCAGCAAGTGATGTTACACTTGAAGGGAAAGGTGCCTGCAAAGGAAACTGATTGGACCAGAATAGATAGAACTACACAGGAAAGAGATGAGACTGTGCATTCCTTTTATGAAAGACTGTTACAGGTGTTTAAAACATACAGCGGTATAGATAACATCGAGATGAAGGATATGACCCACTTCATTTACAGGTTTGTAAACGGTTTAAGACCTAAAATTTGTCAGTGGATCAAAGACAATAAAATCTGTTGGCAGTCAAAGAAGATTGATGAGGTCTTACGGTACGCAAAGTATTGTGAAGACGAGATGGCTGATAAGCGAAAGGCTCTGAAAGAAAAGGTCATGTGGGCACAAGTCAAACTAGCTGAACAACAAGAAAAACAATTGGGTAAAATAAATAGTAATTCCCAACATCAAGTTTCTGGGGGTGGAGGGAAGCCCAGAGTAAAAATGAGTCGAGAGGAAGCTAAAAAGAAGTTCCCCTGTCACCAGTGCGGAGAAATAGGGCACTGGAGAGACGAGTGTCCATACGCACAGCATAATAACCCTCAAACCCCTGATTTAAATCCACAGAAGCAGAATGAAAAACCAAGAAAGACCCAGCAACAGGTAACGGTGAGTCAGTTGCCTCGTGCACCTAAACCGAATTATAGGGGAAAGACACCGCAAGGTGAAGACATAGAAATCTGGGGAGGAAAGGAGGATAGAAATGCAGCAACTTCGCAATTTCTGTTGAATGACACTTTTCTCTGTGATGAACCTTACTGACGGGGCCTGAGGGGGGAGGACGAGGAGTGCGTACTTGGCGCCTCCTTGCCGGTAGACCAGTCAGGGCCATACATTGAAGGAAAGGTTGAAGGCAATGATGTCACTTTCCTGTTGGACACTGGTGCTACCCGTTCTACTGTAAGAACAGCAGACGTTCCAAACCTACCCCTCTCGGGAGAAGCAATCCAAGTAGTGGGTGTATCTAATCAATTGATTAGTACCCCAGTTACTGAGCCCATGGAGATTACAATAGGGAACTTCAAAGACATGCATAGATTTGTAGTTTGTGACGCCAGTCCTGTAAACTTATTGGGACGTGATTTGCTGTGCAAAATTAATTGTACCATCTTTTGCACACCAAAGGGCGTCGAAATTTAAACCCCACACGAAGATGGCATATACAAATTAATGTTAATCAGACCTGACTCAGAAATTAAACCACTGACTATACAAGACTTACCTGAAGAACTCCAACAGACAGTGAAACCAGAAGTATGGGACTTTACTGGAAAGGATGTAGGCTTGATGGCAAACCTTGACCCAATCAAAATAGCCATGAAAGAAAATGCAGTTTACCCCAATACAAAGCCATACAAAATGAGTGCAGAAGTGAGAGCAGGAGTTGCCATTGGAATAAAAAGATTGCTAGAAGCGAACATCATACAGGAAGCGTTGAGTAGCCCATGTAACTCACCCATAATTGGAATCAAGAAACCTAGTGGCAAGTACAGGGTAGTGCAGGACCTGAGAAAGGTAAACAAAATTGTTGTCCCTTGCTGTCCTATTGTTCCGAACCCAGCAGTGATCCTATATCAGATTCCCTGGGATGCTGAATGGTTCACCGTGATTGACCTATGTCATGCATTCTTTTCGATCCCATTGCATCCAGACAGCAAATTTCTTTTCTCATTTGCATTCGACAGTCACATGTTCGTTTGGAATCGAGTCCCTCAGGGGTACACCGAAAGCCCCTCAATCTTTAATCAGATTCTGAAAAAATGCCTTGAATCATTGGTTTTACCTGGAAACTCAGTTTTGGTGCAATATATAGACGAACTCTTGATGGCGTCTAAGAGTCAGAAAGACTGTGTTGTTGACACCATTGCCTTACTGAATCATTTAGGTGAAGGAGGACATAAAGTATCACCTGACAAACTACAGTTCTGTACCAAATCAGTAAAATATCTGGGGCACCAGATAGAGAAGGGTATCAGGAAAGTTACTTCAGAAAGATTCAGAATAATTCGAAACATGCAGTTACCAAATACTCAGAAAGAAGTCAGAATGTTCCTTGGAGTCGTAGGTTATTGCAGGCAATGGATTGTGGGATTTTCAATCCTAGCAAAACCTTTGATAAAAATGACAAAGAAAGGAGCAAAGGACCCAGTGGAATGGGATGAGGAAAGCTTGACAGCATTTACAAAATTACGAGAATGTCTGTGTACAGCTCCAGCATTGGGAATGCCTGATTATTCTAAAGAATTTTCACTGTTTTGTGATACACGAGACAATTGTGCACTATCAGTCCTAACCCAAGCCCATGGTTTGACTAGACGTCCAGTGGCATATTTCTCTGCTACTCTGGATCCAGTGGCTGCTGGATTACCCGGATGTCTGAAAGCAGTAGCTGCAACTTGCATGAGTCTAGAACAGAGTGAATCCATTGTTATGGGACATCCTGTAACTGTGTATGTTCCACATGCAGTTGTAATTTTACTGACCAGAACTAAAACCCAGTATCTCACACCTAGTCGGCTGACTAAATCTGAGAGGATTCTTGTTGGTGCTGCAAATGTAGTCATTACTAGGTGTAACATATTGAATCCAGCTACCCTATTACCAGACTCACTAATTGCAGAAGCAAAGGGAGAGGTCGAGCATGACTGCATTGACCTGACAGAGTTCAGTACTAAACCTCGCCCAGATATCAAGGAAATGCCCCTGCCTGTGGAAGATTATGAATTGTTTGTGGATGGCTCATGTCTGAGACACGAACTTGTAGGCCTAAGTGCTGCGTATGCTGTAGTCACGGTATCACGCACTATGGAAGCATCCTGTCTATTTGGAGTAAAGTCTGCACAAGTAGCCGAATTGGTTGCGTTGACAAGAGCCTGTAAAATTGGGAAAAATAAAAGAGTGACCGTATATACTGACAGTCAGTACGGTTATGGGGTTGTGCATGACTTCGGCCAATTGTGGCTACAAAGAGAATTTCTCACTTCTTCAGGTACTCCTATCAGAAATGGAAAGGTTGTACAGGAATTACTGGACGCAATCCAGTTACCAAAAGAATTGGCAGTGGTCAAATGTGCTGCTCACAAATCGGGTAACGACCATGTGACAGTAGGAAATCAATATGCTGACAAAGTAGCCCAACATTGTGCCAGACATCGCATCTCTGTTAACATCAGATTGGGGGGATATGGAAACAGCTGCCAACTTATGGTGTTTGAGGATGTGCCTACATGGGAAGAATTGAGAGATTGGCAGCATGCGGCGACACCAAAGGAAAAGGGACAATGGAGAAAGCTTGGTTGTCAACAGAGAGGCGAGGATGGTGTCATTGTGGGCCCTGATGGTATGCCTGTGTTACCTAACCGCCTGCTTGCTTCTATGGCCAGACTTATACATGGAGATACACACGTTGGTAGGGATGCCATGATCCGTGTCTTTCAGCAGACATGGTATAGCTCGAAGTTCAGGAAAGTAGCAGAGTCGCTCTGCCAGAGGTGGTTGACATGTCAGCAGTTCAACGCTGGAAAGAGAAGAGTAGTTGAAATGGGTAAAATTGGGAAGTCAGGAGGTCCTTTTGTAAGATTGCAGATTGACTTCATTCAATTGCCCCCTTGTAAAGGAACGAAATACGTCCTTGTCATTGTCTGCCTATTTTCAAAATGGGTGGAAGCTTACCCCGCCAAGAAAAATGATGCCATCACTGTAGCCAAGTTGTTATTGCGAGAATTAATACCTAGGTTCGGGGTTCCAATCACAATTGAATCAGATAGAGGGGGGCATTTCCAGAATGAAGTGATTGATCAGCTCTGTAAAGCCTTCAAAATTACCCAAAAGCTACACTGTGCATATCTTCCAGAGGCTTCTGGATTGGTGGAACAAATAAATGGCACTATCAAGTCGAGATTAGGGAAGATGTGCGAATCTACTGGCATGAACTGGATAGAGGCTTTACCTCTTGTTCTGATGGGAATCCGAAGTATTCCAGACCGAAAAACAGGCCTGAGCCCCCATGAAATCCTGATGGGAAGAGTGATGAGACAAGCATGGGTACCAGGATGGAAATGGAAATGGAAATGGAAATGGAAATGGATGTGGATTTATATAGCGCGAATTGCTGCCCGAAGGCGTCCAAGCGCTCGAATAAACCTAGAACCTGTGAGGGAGACTAGCTGAGCTTAGCGGGGCAAATTGAAAAGAAAAGTTTTCAGCTGTTTACGGAAGGTGGTGAGATTGCAATTGGCTCTCAGGTGCAGGGGGAGATTGTTCCATGCCATGGATGCGTTGTAGGCAAACGTCCTGCCGCCAGATCTAGATCTTTTTATTCTTGGTGTCGTGGCCAAGAAAGTCTGGCTGGAGCGGAGGTTTCTGCTGGGGAGGTAGTGAGTAATTAGGTCCCGGGTAATCCTAGGGCCCGTATCCCAGAAGGCCTGGTGTACAATGCACATGGCCTTAAACAGAATCCTCTGACGCACTGGTAGCCAATGAAGGCTAACCAGCCCGGCCTTCACCGATTGTCTACGCGGGATCTGGAGCAGCAGGCGTGCTGCGCAGTTCTGCACGATCTGGAGTCTGCGTATGGTGTATTCTGGGGCACCAAGATAAAGCACGTTGTTGAAGTCCAGGCGTGATTGTATTAGGCCCTGTACAGCCACCTGTTTTGCCTCCATGGGAAGGAGAGGGAAGATCTTATTCAACATTCTCATGAGTCCAAAACAGGTGGCTGAGAGTTTCGTGGCCTGAGTACTGAATGATAAGGATCTATCCAACCAAACCCCGAGGCTCTTGATGTTGTTTTTAGGGGTTGGAGGAAGGCCTAGACAGGGGGGCCACAAGGTGTTAGGGAGGTAGGGATCAGGGGAGCCTAGGAGCATCAACTCCGTTTTGTCCCCATTCAATTTGAGAAATGAAGAGGACATCCAGCCTTTGACCTTCTCTAGGCATTCTTTGAGACCGCCTGGCGCAGGCGTATTGACCTCCTGCGCCAGTGAGACCACCAGCTGCTTGTTGTCCGCATAGGAGATGATCTTAATCCCATAAGGGCGGACGACCTCAGCCAGTGGCCTCATGTAAATGTTGAACAATGCGGGACTCAGAGAGGAGCCCTGAGGAACCCCACACTTTAAAGGTCTACAGGTGGACATAGACTCACCCTCAAAGACTCGGAAGTATCTATCCTCTAAGAAGGATTTGAACCACAGCCAGGCTTTGTCCCTGATCCCGGCGTTGGATATACGGTGCAGCAGGATGTCATGGCTGACCGTGTCGAACGCCGCACTGAGGTCAAGGAGGATCACTGCCACTGATCCTCCATGGTCCAGGATCTTTCTAGACTCCTCTGTGACCATAAGAAGGGCGGTCTCAGTCCCATGTTTAGGTCTAAAGCCCGTCTGGGTGGGATCTAATAATTGTTGTTCCTCTAGAAAGTTTACCAGTTGGAGATTTATAAACTTTTCTAGAAGCTTGCTCACCCATGGGAGCAGGGAGATTGGACGGTAATTACCAAGATCAGTCGGATCCAGATTGGGTTTCTTCAATAAGGATCTGACCATGGCCTGCTTCCAAGCGGGAGGGACAGTGCCGGTGGTGATAGATGCACTTAAGACATCTCTAATGATCGGCAGAGTGATTTGTGAGGCCGCCATGATGATGTCTGGAGGGGCTGGATCATCAGGGGATCCGGACTTGACTTTTCGGACTATGGATTCAAGGGTTGCAAGGTCTAGAGAGGGGAAATGGGTCAAGGTGGATGGCGATTGAGGAGGAAAAGAAGTTAGGGTTTCAATAGGTTGGGCTGAAGGAGTGATGTTCCTAGGGGGAAAAGCTGAGTAGATTTTATTCACTTTTTGATGAAAGAACTCAGCAATATTATTACAATGGGTGGAAGATTTGGTGATAGGTAAATCGGGTGGGGGTTTTGATAATTGTTTTATAATAAGGATACAAACTGATAAGCATTTCTGATGATTTGGTACTTGAGTACTGCAAGCAACTAGGTGACCAAGTGCGTTCTATCTCTCGCCAGATTGGGGAAGACGCCGTCGCCAGTCCAGCAACTCCAGTCCATAAATTGGTTCCAGGTGATTGGGTTGTACTCAAGAAACACACTCGTTCGAGTTGCCTTGCATCGAAGTGGGGAAAACCAAGGCAAGTGATCCTGGTGACCACGACAGCGGTGAAGTGTGCAGGGGTGCCGAAGTGGATCCATGCAAGCCACACCAAATGGGTGACTGAAGACGAGAAAACTGATGCTGAAGGTTGTCCAGCTGACGGGTCTCCAGACGTTGGTCCTGAAGTAGCTGATGACGAACAACCGAGCACCAGTCAAGATGAGTGGATACCCATAATTGACCTGACTGATGACCCAATCGGAACAAGAAGTCAAACCTACTCAGACAGAGAGTGGAATAGTGAGGACGAGACAGGACTAGGAGGAGAAGATCAGATTATCAAAATCCATGTCAAATCTGATGAAGGAGAAGAGCCTATAGGGACAGAACAGGTGATCAACACACCTCCAAGAACACTTGAGATTGAAAAGGGACAGCCAGACATTAGGGAGAAGGTTCAAGTGGAAGAAAATCAAAGGTTCGAAGTGCTTGAACAGGATCAGATAGAAATAGACGAAGTTGTTCAGGACACAGAAATTGAAACGTCCAAAAGTCAAATCCTTTTTCACTATGAAATGAATGTTGCTAAATGACCATTCACTATGAAATATGTATTACACTAATTGTGTGTTTTTCCTTGTTCAAAATTGTTTTCGTGAATTTTGTTATATATATTCTTTTTTTGTCTAGTATTAATTATATGTTGAGTGTCTTCCTCGGACAACTCGTTGAAGCTTATACGTTGAACTTAGTAAACAACAGGTAAAAATAAATATACCAAACAGATCGGTGATTCATTTCTTGATTTGTTTGCTCGCAGTAAAGAGCACTGAAAATTGGTGGGGGTGGTACTTGTTTTTCAAAAATTATACACGGTCCAGCCTACCCCACGTCCCGGGACCTATCTCCTTAACTTTCAACAAAAGTCAAATCCAGCATACACCTGAACAAGGCCAGTTTAGTAACCAGGCAAAATAAACTGATATAAGGCCTGGAACTAGTCAGACAGGAAGGGAAGAAGCAGAAACAGAAGTACCACAACCAAATGAAAATAAAACAACCTTAGAAGAAAGCCAAAGCACAGTGCCAGCTAAAAGACTCAAGAAAAAGAAAAATAATGAACCAAGATTTATTAAAAGACTGAGACTGAGACTGAGACTAAAAACAGTAGAAGAGAAACTTGAGCAAAGAAGGAAAAGTTCCCGTATAGCAGAGCAAACCGGAGAGAGCTCCAAACAAAGAAGTGATCGAATAAAAAGACTGAACGAAACATATCAAGATCCTGATTGGACTTATTTAGTATTGGAGGAATTTGAGGATCTTGATATAACTGACGAAAGTGACGAAGAAGAGACAACTGACCAGTCTGCTGAAGAAGACGAGCCAACCTGAAATTGCCCAGTGTAAGCTATCTGTGCAAAGTTACAAAGAGGGGTTGGCAAACTTCTGTTAAGCAGAAATGTCTGATTCAAATGTGAATGGAAGACCTAGACGCAATTGTTGTAAAACATGCTGTAAAGTATGTATATGTAGTGTAGCCTTAGTGTTAATATTATGGATAGGACTAACCATTACTATTCCTTATATGATGATCAAAAGTACTAATACTGACACTACCGAGACTGTGACGAAAACTGCTGAAGAACTGACGACACAAAGTGTAGAAGGACATGAGAGAGCCCTTAGCATTAAACAAATTAAATCGAACTTAGAAGCATCAGATGAGGAAGGACTACATTACCACGGAATCAAGAACAGAACTCATTTAAACGTATTCGCTAACCTTTTAGTGCATTATGTAGAAACTATGGAAATAGAAGACTGTTACGTATGTATGAAGCTACCTACTTCTGTAGCTGAGGGAGTGACATACCATCACTTACCACTAACATATGGAATTTCCTGTAGCATATTAGCTAGCTTATTCTACAAAAGAGGACCGTTACAGTACTACTACTCTAACTCAGACGTGATATTTTCTGAACTTCCTATACGTGGAAACCTGAATCCTGTACATACCAAAAGTGACGTAACACGTTATATGGGAGAATACTTTCTGACTATAGGTACCATAGATTTAGGTGAAGCACACAGAGATAACTTGACCTGTTCATTACATGAACAAGAGAAAATGTTTCTAAACATGGCAGAGAAAAGAAGAGAAAGTTTCCAAAGAAAGGCAAATGATAAAAGGCAGAGAACTCCTAAATGGGCTGAGAACATGGAAAGCACCTAAAATGGTGGGGCGGGTCCTGCTTTGTTGCTGGATTTCGAGAGAAAAGGGAAACTTTGTCTTCACTGAGAAAAGACTAGTTATTATAATAACATTTTCATTGGTTCCAGTCAATGTGAACACAATTACAAGGTAATTGGAGGTTGGGGTTTCAAAAATGGGTCAGAAACTGTGTTTCCCGGAATTTATTATATATGTGGAAACAAGGCTTATTTCAAATTGCCGGATCACTGGTATGGAAGCTGCTACTTTGGAATTGTCTTCCCAAAAATATATCATGTGAATGAAATTGCTGGAAGCAATGAAAACACTAACAGTTTAGTGCGTAGTAAAAGAGAAAGTATAAGTGAAATAGTAGGTAGTATATTTAGTGCATTGATATCTGCAGTGGGAGTGGTTCTGAACACACACAGAATTTGCAAATTGTCAACAATAGTGGATCGGTTGTCTACTGGCACCGCTAGTGGATTTCTAATGGTCAATACCGAAATGGTTGCGATCAGATCTATGGTTTTGCAGAACAGACTTGCCCTTGACACCTTATTAGCAAAAGAGGGCGGAGTCTGCCGGATGTTGAAAGCGCAATATTGTTGCACTTACATACCGGACAAAAGTGTACAAATCAAAAAGTATGTGAGGAACATTACAAATTTGGAAAAAGAACTCAAACCACTGGAGGTTGATAGTGCCTGGAAGAGACTTACTGATGGTCTCTCCGCTGTAGGTCATTGGTTTTCCAATTTAGGTAAAGGATTTCTGTTGAAGATACTGATGCCAATTGCAGTAATAAGTTTTATCGTATTCCTTATATTTGTCTGTTGCAAATGTCGCAAACACCAAAAGAAATATACTGTGAATAAGAGAGGTGTGAAACGAAGTGTGGATGAACTTGAATTAGAGGAACTGAATAATCAGATTTACAAAAGGGTGAAGAATTCACACCCTAACAAAGACATGAAAGAAAAACTGAATCGAATGTTGGAAGAGATTGAAATGAATAAAGTGTGAAAAAAGTTGGCATCTGATTCCATTAGTTTGTGATGATAGTAAATATCATCAAAGAGGGGATTGATGGAGCAAGGATTCGCATATTTCGCGACTTGCTTGAATTCATGAACCTCGAATAACATGTAACAGCGTAATCCAACCTGTTTGTCTTACTAATTTCCCTTTATTTTACATTTGGGGTGTCCTAGCGACGCTTGCCTATGTGTTTACTAGCTCAATAACGATTGTAACTAAAAATGGCCGCTGCTTGGCGGGTTTCTTTCTGCGCATGCGTTAGTCACACTCATGTGACGTGACGTACTTGCAGTTCTGGTGGGAATCTTTTGCGCTTGCGCTTTGGCTTTGAAATGGCTGCTTTGTGTCCTCACATGGTGAAGCTTGCGCTGATGCTTTCGTGTTATTGTCTGTTTGCACTAAAATCCTAATGCTATAGTTTGTATAAAGTAAGGGGTATAGAGTAGCTATTCATGGTATACAGTGTATTCATTTATTTCTATGTTTTAATTTGTTTTCGCTTATTTTTTATGTACCGCGTTCTTGAGGGTCTGAGAGACACCCGCGAATCCATATTGAGCTGCCCTACTGCGCATGACAGTCTTCTGCCGGTGGCATTGACAGTGTGCCAACTGAAGGTCTCTGCCAAGAGGCTCCTGAGAAAGTGACCTGCGACATAGCAGGAGAAGCTGAAATGTTCTGCATTAGCAACAAATGTATTTAATTTCCATTGTATTCTGTAGAGTAAGTCATGGGAACCCCAAAATCAATAAGCGGTCCCAGAATATGTAAATAGAATCTTGTAGAATTGAAATGTGATTGGTGTGTTGACCTATCCTACTTGGGGACCAATCGAAATTGGGGATTCTGACACTTGCAACATTTGGGGGGTGGTACACTGACCCGAAAACAGTATAACTAGCCTAGGTTTAGCTAGAGAAATTGTCCGACTTGTCCGAATAGCTGACCTGTCACTGACCCAACGCACTCAATAGGTGACTGATACAGAGAGCTGCGGAGCACTCTGTCCGTAATTTCCATAGACTCACGGGGTTTTGCTAAAGAAACCCTTAAGTGCTGGCGAAGCACTTTGCTGGGGAATTTCGCTAACCCAATCGGGGTTCTGGCTGATAGCTGCAGAGAGGGTGGAGCGCAGGCTTTACTTCCGAACTGCGGGTGCCGGTCGTGCCTTGGTGGTCCTGTCCTGATCCTAATCTGGGTTTCCTGTCCTGTCCTGGGGTGTCCATTCTGCACCTGCTGTCCTGTCGATGACTGTCCTTCCTTGGGGTCCCTCCCGTTCTTAACTAACCTGTGGCCAGGGTTGGTCTTCACACCATTCTAGGTAAATATAGTGCTGAAACTCTATACTGCACCTTTCTACTTTTCTGTCTTTTGCTTTAATAAAGACATACCTTTGCATATATTTGATTTCCATGCTTTTCGCAAACCTACTAAATGACATGATTGCTGTTTTCAAGCATGTTCCTATGTTACCCTTCCTTTAGGCACAATTCTCCATATCATTCATGAAAGTAGATGTGTGTTATATTTTTTTCTCTATTTAGCTGACTGAAATGATGTTTCTAGAAATATAGCGTGTTCCACTTTTTACCTTCCCTGTAGTGGTCCAAAATTCTCGTAATATAAACCTAGTCTTTTCCTATACCTATTGATCTGAAGTATTCCATCAATAGTAACATTCCAAAGTGTTCCATAATTTTTCCCGTCTATAAGTATTCATTCTGAAATTCAATCACTGAAAATTCTGATTAGCATGTTCTCTGTTCTTACTCCATTAGACTCATAAATGGTTAGCTTGATTTGTTTCCTTTATGGATATGTACTCTTTGTAATTCTGGTTATAGATTGCTTAATAGTTGTGAACCTCATGTTTTCCGAATCTGAAATCTAGATAAAATCTTTAAAACTTCCCCGTAGTCTGTGGTCTTTATGAAAATACAAAAGAATACAAAGTTGGTATTGTATTGCCTGCTTTTCTTTTACAGCTAGCTCCCTGATCCATTGTGATCATAGGTACCCGTAACGGTGGATTGGTAAGTCGGGTACAGAAGAAATAAATAGGAAGGAACCAGGGTTACTGGTAGTAGAGTGTAAGGTCACCTGATTAATGTATAGGATAAATTGAAGTTTATGGGCCCCATAAGTGTATGGTAAAATTGTTGGTTGGGTGACCTGCGCGCTCTATCACCACAAGCATCTTTAAACAATTTCTGACGTTGAGATATGTTATGGCACTGTTATAGTAAACAAAAATAGACCTGATTGTAAAGGACACAGTCCAATTTATTTTGTAGAACTGGTGGTGGGAGATTGCTACCTCGACCCAACCGCTGGTTCCAAACAATTACCAGTCTTATCCAGTCCCAAATGCCCAAAGAATTATTTTTATATTTATAAACACACGTTTATCAGTCAACTCCATACAACTACAGCCCCTACTGAAAAGGTGTATACAAACAAAAAATTGTGTGAAGGTGAGAAAGTCCCTAATGTGCGCTTCACCAGAGGAGCTGCTGGTAGGTCCTCACTAGTGTGCCCACGTTTCTCATAATCTGTAATGTTCCCAACCGTGGGAAAAGAGAGAAGAAAAGTGTCCAGTCAGAAAGATAGAGGTGAAGACTAAAATATGTGTATATCAAAGGAGACCCCGTAATATGCGTGTGAATAAAGTATTTCTCCAAATAAAATTGAGTTAAGACTCACATGTACAAGTTTCTAATTGTATTCAAAATTGTGACCTACTCAAGGTTAAAAACAAACTGCATGTTGCAGACCACTTTAAGATGGGCCAACATGTTTCATTGCCTGTCTTCTCTTGCGGCAATTTCGTCAGGGCTCGAGGGCAAAGTTCCCCTCAATGGACTTCAAATTTCATACGAAGAATGACTGATAAACACAAACAAAAGCCCTAGTTAAAACTCCCAACCAGTTAGGACATCCTCCATAACATCTACTGGACGGTAAGGTCAAAAATTGCCTTATATGACACAGATTTCAGTGTATATGTACCAGGTGGTAGCCAAGGGCAATCATACCAGCTTCCCACCATGTCAAGAGGTGTTTCCTTCAACCGTCAGTCCCCTACCGGCACCATCCGTTACCATAAATATACCTGTGAAAATAGGCCATCAAGGGAAACACAGGCTCAGCAGTTCAAATCATTGCGGTGCACCAAAAACACTGTTATAGGTCAAATTGCCAGGTACTGACACTACTAAAAAAATCATCTAGAATATGTGAGAAACACTCCAGAATGAAAAGAAAGTTAACACATTTCTAACACTTGTTTTGCATCCTAGCTGTTTTTTTTTACTCTAGGTGCGTTCCTTCAGGGTCTATTGTTGCAGTCACTGGGGCAAGAGAAGAAGCATGGTTTAAGTTCAATAAGCATTATCCAGTGAAGATCACTGAAGCCTAGCTGGCAAGAGAAATCTGCAAGCTTCATATTGGATTGGATCTTGTGCAAGAAGGTTCTCAAACAGGCCATAGTACCAAGTCGTGATTTTAATTATATCCCTGAAGTGCCCAGGGCCGAGTGTAAATCAGTGACCACCTCCTCACAAAGTAGGGTAGGGTTAGCAGTCTCAATGTGTGTGTGTGCATTTCAAAAAGTGTGAATGATGTGTGTGTGTGAGCATGTGTGAATGCATGCATGTGGTCGAGTGTGTATGTGTGCGTGTGGCCTCCCGGCCCGTCCTCCTAAGATTACCAGCCGCAACTCCATCATCTGCTGCAACGGATGCCTTAGGCAATGCAACCAACAAAGGACTAATGAACCCCAAAAACTTTGACCTACCTAAGGAATATGTACACGATAAGACCTACTTCCCATTGGCCTCTCCAGTGCTGACCTACATTCTATCATTTTCCTGAACTGTGATGCATCCTTACTAACTCTCCCAATTATGTGGAAGACTCCATATTTTATTGTCCAACATCAGGTAAATTGTGTGGGGCAGATTTACCAAGACTTTACAACAGTGCAAAGTGACGCAAAGTGGCACAAAGTCTTGGAAAGGTATTTCCTTTCCAGTGCAACAGGTATTTTGCTCTGTAAAGGTGCAAATTTTTTCGGTACAAATTGTGCTTTGCGACAAGGAGCATTTCATGGGTGCTGCTAGGGCGGATTAGCACAAATACTCTAAGCTTTTGACGCAAAGCAGGATCTACTAAGATAGTCAGATTGAGCTTTGCCTCAAAAAAAGAACCCTCCTTGAAATGTTTTAATTTCTCAAAACATTCCAAACATTACGTTTGTAATCCACTGTGCACCGCACATCCAATGTGTAGATTGTTTTAGAAATTGCCTAGGCATAGTGTTTGTACTGGAAGGCTCTACTTTCAATACAAACCTACGCTAGACATCATGCATAAGACCTTCGCCCTTTGGAGGCAAGTTTGTGGCACAAGGCCTTCTGTTTGTGCACCATCGCAGCACCAAGCCTTTTTTTAAATTAAATAAATGTTGCTTTGAGTTGCTTTCCTGCTCTGTGTTGGCAAGAAAAGTATTAAATAAATCATCCCTTGCAGTGCACGTCGGGTTGGTAGGCTCTACTGCTAAGGCCAGCCCAACATGCGCAGTGCGCACTCAGCCTCAAAATGAGTGCTGGGTTAGCCTGCTCCCACCAGAGCAGCTTCAGGATTGGTTGTATTGGTGTCCACTGAGCAGAAAGGAAGCCCTTCCCTTTCCTGCTCATGGATGCCGATCGAGAGAGAGGGGTGCAACCGAGGAGAAGTGTACGGTGAGTTTGGTGCCATAGCTCTCACCATATGTTTATACTTGTAGCTGCCACTGAGTTGTTGGTTATTTATCTTATGCAACTAACGACCATTGACAAAGCCAACGTACTGGCTTGTTGTGGGTGTAATGTTACTTGCATTATATAACTGGATGCAACGACAGTCTCAGAAAAATACCAGCCGGGCGGCACACCATGCTAAACACAGATTTTTAGCCTATATGTTTTAAGCCGCGCCCTTAATTACACTGACCACGCTCCTTTGAGAGACCCCCGCCCCCAGTTTTTTCACCCCACTTAGAGCCCTGGTTAACTTTGTTTTTTGAGGCAATTTCCACCCTTTTTTCTACACGTCAAATATGCATGAGTGCTTAAATCCATAACAGTCACTGCATAAGAAAACGTGACCAATACAGGTTTCTGTTTACATAAATGGAAGGCAAAGGAAAATTTACTGCATTTATAAGTATTCAGCTCATGCATTTAGCATGCAGTGTTCAATGCAGGCAAGTTAGCCAAGTACATTAAGTGACTAATGCTGATGCTAGCATCTGTGTGGCCTGCATAGAACAAATTCGAATTCCAGCAGGCCATTGATCAAAGGAAGGCTCAGTTGGGCATTATGGGAAATGTCTAGCACACTTGTTGATTAGGTTCCTTACTAATGGCAAGTACTGCAATATTAGGTACCACATAAAAAAAAAGTTGTCAATGTTTTAATACCCTCTTCTAGTACAGAGTAAAGAGATTGTTAAAGTCACCAATAGAGTATTGTTAGGTTTCGCCCTGGGCGTTGCAACTGCGTAGCAGTTGCTCCGCCCACGGCGAAATCTCATGATCCTAAATTAGGGCTTTGGTTCCGCCTCTGTCTCCCATTGGCTAGCTTCATAAATGGAGGCTAGCCATTGGGAGACAGAGGCTGTCAATCACGCTTTCCCCTGAAAACGCGATTCGGGGGCGTTTCTCGGTCTTTTTTAAGTCCCGCCCCTTTGTCCTGGGCCGCGCTGTGATTGGCTGGCCGGCCCGGGACCTAGCTTGTTTTTTGTGGAGGCGATATTTTAGTGGGTTCGCTAGACGATTGGTAAGGTTGAACTGCAGGTTAGGAGAAGAATGTTGGTATAGTCGTTTGTTTTTGGGGGACACATTTAAAATATTCTTTCTTTCTTCCTGTCTTTCTTATCTCATTGCAGTTTTATATAGCTCGAGCTCCACCCGAAGGAATTGGAGCGCCTCACATTAGCACCGGTTACATTACAAATGGTCATATTCCCTTCGCGTTTCTTTATTTCGAACCTGTTTTATGACTTTTGCTATGTGATTGGACCTATCAGCAAAAGAATTGCAGCGGGCGTCTGGACCTATCAGCAAAAGAATTGCAGCGGGCGTCTGGACCTATCAGCAAAAGAATTGCAGCGGGCGTCGTGGCATTGTGACGTCAAATCCGTGACTGTAACCTTCATTTTAAAATTATAAGAGCAAACGGGTTTCCTCGAAGCTGGTGTTAGGTAAACTTTAACCGCCATATGATGAGAGAGACGCAGAGGCTAACAGGCAGTTTCCGAACGTATCGACCTTCTAAATACATAGAATCACTCCGTAACTACACAATGTATGGACTGGTTACTTGTTTAGAAAACAAGTATTCTATTTTTGGGAAAAGGAGTCCATCGGTCGCACTCAAAGTGGCCGATTTCATCTTCTATGTTATTGCTTTAATTTGAATTGGGCAACGCCTTTTATTTTTTGCTATGCTTGTGCTCCCACAACCCTGAACCACAAACGCTGACCTGTATGTGCCTCACTTTTTTGTTCGTACCCACGTGTACACCCGGCCCTTTGTTTCCTCTGCCTGCGTGCGCACATCTGGGATATCTCTCCTCCCAGAGTCATGGTGGTCTGCTGCACCAGACCGTGTTAGGGGGAGGCGTGGAGCTCAGCAGCCGTCTGCCCACATTCCCTTAAAGCGCTGCAGACGTGTCCTTTAAGCAAAGTAAAATACTCCCCTTTACCCACCTCATCCCAACACACAAGACAAACCGGGACTAAACGCAAACTGGAGCGCCCAGAAATCGGTTCACACACGTTAACATGAGCATCATGGAGCTACCAATTATAAAATATGCCAATTACACGATACCCACATGGTGCATTATTCATCCCTGCTGCATCTGTGCCGGGAGACGACGGCAGCCCGTGTCAGCCTCCTGAGGCTGGGTCGCCTAGACACTGATCTACTTCGTACAGCGAGCGTGTCTAGCATTATCTGTTGAGAACCACAAACGAATTCGCGCGTGTGTATTTTTATATTGGTTACAAGTCTTTTTTTTTAACTTAAAATGTGTTTTAAGTACACTATACATAGTTGCTCTTTTTACATTTTGCTGTTGAGGATATATGTAATGAAGTCTTGTTCATTAGATGTCATTCCTGAATCGGAAATAATTGCCTCAGACGTTCCTTACTCACAAGCTTTGCCTTTTCATTCTCGTTGTACATACAAGAGTGCTTGCTCATCGTGTGGTAAATTGGTGGCCTCATCTCGCCAGGGGCTGTGTTTGTTGACAGCCGAGTTAGTTCTGTATCCAGGAGGATCCAGGGTTACCTGTCACCTGCTTCTATTAGAAACCTGTAATTTGGGTGTTGAAGTAAAAAAAATTGCATTTCCTCTATTGCGTAATGGAAGGAAGGTGTCTGTCACAGAACCAGCTTAATGTGCAGAAAACCTCCCGAGAGTGTGTTAAGGTGTCAGACTTTCTGTGTCCTGCGCTTGCAATGATAGAATCAGCTGTTTTTTAATTGTCCGTTTCGGTTTACGTCTTGATTAATTGCATTGGAGTGCTCACGTTTAGTGGCATCGTCAAGGGATGTTTATATTTGAGTATGCTGAGCCGAGACTCTGATTTTAGCAAAAACAAAAGCAGAAAAGACACCCCTTTTCAGATCTTGAGGACAAAGCTCTGCTTCAGACTGATGAAAGGGATTATGGTTTTCATGCTATGCCTTTTTCATTAATTATTTAGGGGCTTACATGGGCTTTAATACATGGTGGATATCATGTCTCCTACATTACAAATGCCATAGGCTATAATTCGATTGTAATACCGCGGATGAGCCGTCCGCCACGTGTGTAATGGAGTGTTCCGTCTGCGAACCTCCAAATGAGATCCTTGGTGGCTGGAAGTTGCTCCCTTCTTGATGTCATTTCTTAACCCCTTCTGGTGTACACTGTAAGAGCTGTTAAAGCTGCAAACCTTTACTGCTTGCAAGATTCATTAATGCCCGGGTCTCAAGGAGCTTGGTGTGCTCTCCATTTCATAATCTTTACTCTTAGATGGATGTGTTCGTTCACTTCTTGTTAGCTTTTGCAGAACAAAGAGGGGGCGGGCAGGTTTAGATGTGGGCGTGATCACCGCACGCAACGAAACTTCCCAACAAATGCCCTCGCTCTGTTTTCATGCCTTGCGCTTTTAAAGACTTTAATGCACAAACCCCAGTCGAATGTCGTAAGTTATATTTAGATTTAACTGCATCTCCAAGGTGAGAGGAAGCGGATATTCATGTTGCTAAACCTTGTTGCTGTTGATATTCTCGTGCCTAACAAATCGCAGTCTCAATGTGAAGTACTTTGCCTGCTGGGAACGAAGAGATTACTATCTTTAGTGCCGATCGTCAAGCACTTCATTATCTTGCCCTGGTTTCGTTTCTCAGCTTCTTGTTTGGTTTTGTTTCTCAGCTTCTTGGCCTGGTTTCCTTTGTCAGCTGGCACGTCAAGCTGAGATTTCACACACTACCAGACTTTCTGTCGTCCTGTTTTTTCACAATTGAAGCAAAATACAAAGTGGCTGCGTGCGCGTTGTATGCACCCGGTTACAAAACACTTATGTTATGTACATTTGAAGGCATTTACTGGCACAGATGTTGAAGACAGGCCCTCTTCCTGCAAATACTAGACATATGGTCGTTCGCCCCTGTCTTCTTAATTCGTTCTGATTTCGTTGAGGCTGCAAGCCGCTCTCATTCACATAGAATTACTACTCTGCTGGCAATGTTACTGCAGCAAAGTGCTCTGAAATACGCCCCATGCATACATTGCCCTGAAAGTGTGCAGCGTCACACACTACTAAACCATACATCTACAAGTCTCCCTTCATGGTGTGTTAATGTACACAACACTGTGTTTCATGAGCCACAGCCTTTATTGGCCATTTCAATACACATTTGCAAGCAGGCATAGGATTATGGAGTTGGCCTAACGGCTAGAGCGCTCGACCTCGGACCTGGGAAACCCAGTTTGAGTCTCAGTAATGTCCTAAACTTCCTGTGATTCGGGGCAAATCACTTAATATCCACGTGCCTAACAAAATGACTGTGTGTCCTTTTGTAACGTAACTGGTGCTATGTAAAGCGCTCTGATACCCTGCATTTGAGAAAACGTCTACAAGTCTCCCATTATGGTAGCGCTGCAAGGCTCTCAGCAGCAGCATCGGAGCACTATGCAAGTAACACATTTTAATGTATTGACCATTTCTTTCCACATTTCCGGGCAGACATAGAATTATGGAGCACTACGAATCCATAGACATGACAGCTATGCGCTACACTGACGACCTAACCGCATACTTCCTAGTGCCTCTCAACATGGCGATAGCATGTACGGTCTAATCAGCGGCATCGGAGCACTATGCAAGTGACAAATTTTATAAAACTACTAACTAGTAAACTTCGCTTGCAGCATTTACCCTCCCCTCCCCACTCTTACTGATGCACACCAATCTCACATGCTCCCAATACACACCAAACAACAGTTTTGTATGATTGGTATGTGCTAATAACAATAATGACGTGTTTATTTGTCACACTTTGGCATCTGGTGTGCTTTGCGCACTCTCCCATCCCCTTGGCGCTTCAGTTGTAAATAGATATGACACACTCACTCTACAGGCACTTTATACAGAGGGGGCACATACAGATGTCTCCGGCAGCTAGAAAAATAAAATGATCACAGTTCTACTTTTTTGGAGGAAGCACACAACTTCTGACCAATCAAAACATGTACTCCTAGGCCCACTACATGTGAGCCAAGCCAACACCATTCTCCTGGTGATTCTCACATATTTTTCTGGCAGTCACTCTATCTATCCATCTATCGCACTCGCTCACTCACTCTATCTATCTATTGATCGCCCTCACTCTATCTATCTATCTATCTATCGCCCTCACTCTATGTATCTATCGCCCTCACTCTATCTATCGCCCTCCCTCTATCAATCTATCGCCCTCACTCTATCTATCGCCCTCCCTCTATCAATCTATCGCCCTCCCTCTATCTATCGCCCTCCCTCTATCTATCGCCCTCCCTCTATCTATCGCCCTCCCTCTATCTATCGCCCTCCCTCTATCTTTCGCCTTCCCTCCCTCTATCTATCGCCTTCCCTTCCTCTATCTATCGCCTTCCCTTCCTCTATCTATCGATCTATCGCCCTCCCTCTATCTATCGCCCTCCCTCTATCTATCTATCGCACTCACTCTATCTATCGCATCACCACAGCATCACTCAGCACCACCACAGCATCACTCTGGGGCACCACAACATCACTCGGGGGCACCACAACATCACTATGCGCTACCACAGCATCGCCTGTTGCTACCACAACGTCACTCAGCGCCACCACAGCATGAATCTGTGCAACCATTCAACAACAACTTGTTCAAATATGCTCTCTCAATGTTTCAAGCTTTATTACAAATGTCACAAAAATATGTTAACATTTCACTTCTGTTCTTGGATTTTCATCACAATAAAATACACTGAACATAATCTTCACAAAAATTATTTACAAAAGTTTAAGCTATAGCCATTATAAATTACAATAACTTTTATTTAAGTATTAATTATTAAACAAAAATTAAAAGCCATTATTATTTGTAATATCAATACGTCTAAGTCACGTAAATACAACACATATTGCATTACAAATGCTATAGTTGTCACATTTGCAAAAGTTATAACTATTGGCATTGTAAATGACAAAGCTATTAATTTCGCTGTTTTCAAAATAAATAAAAAATGTGTCATTTACAATAGCAATAGCTCAAACTTTCATAATGCGAGACCTATTGCATTGCAATAGTTGAGCCAATAAATTATACACACGTAACAGCTTTATTTGATTTACAGTATCTTTAGTTTCTTAAAACAAACTAAAGAAGCGACACTCTTACAGGGACCTTTTGTGAAAACAAAAGTTCATAAATAACATATTGCTTGCCAGACACCGTTTTGCCAGTTATATTACAATTAAAACTGTACTTGTCAAAATTTCTGTCACAAACGAATTAGGCCCTTAACTGTAATATTATGGGGCTGCATTTTCCTCTTCTTAATTATACCGTGTAGCCTTTTAAAGTGGCCGCCAAGTTCAGTGACAGCTCTGGGAATAATTCAGAAGTAAGTCCTTTCTTTAATGTTTTTGAAGGAGCATGCGAATTTGAAACGTCACATCAGGGTAAGGGTACAGAAGAGTCGATGTTGCTCATTTATGGAGAGTTTCCCAAATATGATTGCCGGGTTGCATTGTGCCAAGTTTTAAAATATATATATTTTTACTGTTTTCTCTAGCGCGCACTCGACCCGAAAGCATTGGGGTGTTTCAGGTGAACGCCAGTTGCATTACACAAGGTCACATTTTTTAATGCATGTGGAAATTCAGTGATTTTCCGAGAATCACAGGATGTTAAGAAGATGTGGAAATTTGCAGAATTTGTAACACTTTTTATTGCCTTCTTTCTTTTTTCATTTTTTCCTTCTTTCTTTGTTTCTTTCAATCCTCTTTCATTCTCTTTCCTTTTTTCTTTCAATCATTCTTTTATTCTTTTAGTCCTTTACATTTTTTACATTACGTCAGTCAGTGTCTTTTTCTTTACTTTTTTCTTTTATGCTTTCTTTCCTTTCTTGCTTTCTTTTTTCTTCCATTCTGTCTTTTTTCTTTAAATTCTTTTGTTCCTGCTTTCTTTCTCTTGCATAATTTCTTTCATTCTTTCTTTCTCTCTTTTCTTCTTACTCTTTTCTCACATTTAGTAAAGTCTTCCATTTTGCCCGTTCTTCTATATTTGAAAACACCAACGATCTCACCCGCTGTCTACACATGAGGGATGCCGAGTGTGTGCGTGTGTGACTGCTCCAGTGTGTGTGTGTGTGTGCATGTGACTGCTCCAGAGTGTGTGTGTGTGTGTGTGACTGCTCCTGGGTGTGTGTGTGCGTGTGTGTGTGTGACTGCTCCAGGGTGTGTGTGTATGTGACTGCTTCAGAGTGTGTGTGTGTGTATGTGACTGCTCCAGAGTGTGTGTGTGTGTGTATGTGACTGCTCCAGAGTGTGCGTGTGTGTATGTGACTGCTCCAGAGTGTGTGTGTGTGTATGTGACTGCTCCAGAGTGTGTGTGTGTGTGTACGTGACTGCTCCAGAGTGTGTGTGTGTGTACGTGACTGCTCCAGAGTGTGTGTGTGTGTGTGTGTGTGACTGCTCCAGAGTGTGTGTGTGTGTGTGTGACTGCTCCAGTGGGTGTGTGTATGTGACTGCTCTGGTTGTGTGTGTGGGGGGGCTCTGGGTGTGTGTGTGGCTCTGGGTGTGGCTGGCTCTGGGTGTGTGTGGCTGGCTCTGGGTGTGTGTGGCTGGCTCTGGGTGTGTGTGTGTGTGGCTCTGGGTGTGTGTGTGGGTGGTAGTAATTGCTGTCTGCTGAGCTCGTCCGTAGGGTACAATAGTTCTCACATTTGCGAGAGATTAAGCTATTGGCAATGTAAATGACAATGCCATTTATTTATCTGTTTTCAAAACCAACACATAAATACAAATTTTGTCATTTACAATGCCAATAGCTCTAACTTCTCCAAAGGCGAAACCGTTGCATTGTAAATGCTTGTTTTTCATAACACGATTGCTTCCTAAACTGGAACTAGGGGGCCCTGCCCCTGTCTGTCTAACTTCCTCTGGCCTATCAATGCACGTGCCTACAGTAAAAGGGCGGGAAGCACTCCCCCCCCCACCCCCCCAAATGGAACACACTGTCCGGACCTTACATCAGAAACAATGGCTTCTTGCAGAACATTCAGGACGTGACAGACTACACAAGCAGAGGACAAATGGTAACCATGTGTCGGTACCGAGAGAGGGATATGGTATTTGCTGAAAGACACTGTCTCCTGTCTTAAAACATCTGATCTCGATTGCGCGGGGTTAGGCAGCGGCATATGAACATGCTGGAAGCAGATGGAAGGCCCTCTCTGATAAAAAGGCCTGTCTGTGTGATCAGAACTGACCATGCCGCTGCATTAAAGACTCCAGGAAAGTTGGACAACATTCAAATTCTTTTCAAGTTTGCTTTCCAGGTTCTTTGCCCAGTTTCTGAGCACTGAAGCTATGAAGTCTTTGCACATTAGAGTCAAAGAGGTGTCCTCCTGGCGACCCGTTACTAAAAACGTGTCACTGTATGATCGCTGTTGGTCTTGTCTTGCGCAGTAGGCATTTCTCAGAAACCTCTATAATTCTAACTAGAATAAACAAAGCCTTGAAACAATTACCAAGAAAACTGTAAGGGGCAGTCCAGGCTTGACCCACACGGGTATATATTGGGCTAGGGAAGTGAGGAGGATTTGGGGATTTGTCCCACAATGAAAGGAAAAATGTTTTATTGGATATCTTGATTTTCACATTGTTCTGCACATAATAGGACCAAACCACGAATCAAAGATCTGGATTTTGATTGCATAAAGGTTCAGGGAAAGTACATACCAATTATATACAGGCTGCTAATGGAGGAACCCCTAAAGTGTATTTTTTACGAAATAGTCCAAGGAAAGAGCAGGTACTAATTGGAATTACTGTAGGGCAGACATGTACAGTGATGCAATCAACATGCCTTGGTCCATAGTTTAGCGATCACTAAGTTATCATGGTCTTGCCGTTGAGCAAGAGTAACTGTGTGCCATATGCCACTTAACTGTATAGACATCTCTTAATCAGTGGCGGCTGGTATTTGAAGACGGTGGTGAGTTGCAGGGAGGGAGGAGGGATTTTTTTTTTTTTGATGCAGGCTTACCGGTCTGCCACTGCCACCCACCGTCTCTGCTTCCTCCTCTAAGTCCTCTTCCCTGCTTCCACCGCAGGATGCACCCAGCTCCAAACCTCCAGATAGGCAATCACAACTCTGCAATGAAGTGTTGTGATTGGTCTGAGAGTCATGGATCATGCTCAGCCAGAGAATGGGAGGTTGGGCATGTTCTCCATGCAGGAGGACATGCAAAGTGCACATGAATGTTTGGTAGGCCCCAGAGGGGCAAACCACTCCCTCCCCTGGTCTGTCAGTAATAGATGTTTGAGTGGAAGAGATCAGGGAGCTCTTCTAAGGAAGGTTCAGCTCACTTCCTTGGTGCCATTATAGGTTTGGTTCAAATTTAGGGGGTATTTTAATTTTCTGGCAATTCCCTTGGGCATAAGTGTATACAACGCAGATCATTACGTCTTCTGCTCGTTGGCAGATGTATGCATTGCAACCTTGGGTCTCATTTAAACTAACCGTAGTGAAAGGCACGTGCTTTGCAGATATTCTCAACCTCCTTAAAGGGATGCAGGCTCATCTTTCCCATCAACATATTGTGCAAAAGGTCAGCATATCCAACAACCTTTCTCATCTTGCCACTCCTCGTCGTTGCACAGCGTGTATTGCTGGTTACCATTGTAATTCAGTCTATCTTGATTGTTGGATACAACTCGTCATTGCAATTTCCTGAAGAATGCACATTTTTGGCAACTAAAACACATTGAACACACAGGAAACCGTGTTAAGAAATCATTCAAGTATACTTAAGCATTGATGTGCTTACCTCTGCCTTCCTCACGTCTGAACCTCTTCTACGTGTGGTTTTGAGTGGTCCTGTTTTTTAGCACTGGTTACACACTTCTAGCCACAAGGTTCTGTGTTAGGGAAAATAATCATTGCAACATGACCTTCAGAAAAAAACATGGATTTGTATGATCAGCATCATGTTCTTTCGTGCAGGGAAAGAACCACCAACCATTACTGCAGGCGGCCCTACCAAGAAGGCCCTCATGCAAGCTATGAAAAAAGCTTTCACACTACTTGGCTACCCAGGTACTAATATGTATGATTATGATTTAAAAAACCCAACCTGGACTCAGCTGACCTGGGCAACTATCGCCCGATTTCACTCCTTCCTGGAATGAGCAACATTGCGAGAAATATGTTCATCATATTCTATCCGCGTTCCTCTAGTCCAATGATTTGCTACATCTCTCCCAAACTGGCTTTTGCCCGCGCCAAGGCCCCGAAACTGCCCTGTTAGCAGTGGTGGAAGAATCAAGAAGGATCCTTGACTTGGGAGGGTCTGTAGCCATAATTCTACTCGATCTGAGCGCGGCCTACGCTATTACTTTAATACATTGTTAATTACGTTCTTATGGAAAACAGGGAGAATGCACTTTGATATGTGCATAACTTAAGCTAAGATTACAAAATTTAGGGTTGACGTGGATATCGGATGCTGTATTGTTCAGCAGCTTAAGTGGCCAGTGCTGAAATTTGTGTGTGACGTACACGTTATCTGTGCACTCTGCCATTCTCCTTTCTTTGGTTGGTAACGAGTGCCATTGTCTTTGGATATTAATAGCAATGGTTAACTTTGAAGCTGTGATGCGTTGCATTAAGAACTACTGCATGAAAATACTAAGTTAATGTTGTGATGTTTACTTACTGTAATATTTTTATTCACGTTCTCTGATAGTTGATGCCTCTTTACCGTCATAATGGCAATTGTTATAGAATCACCTTTGTCAAAATCCATTTGCTGTGCTGCAACTTGCTGTTGGAGGCACATGACTAGTCTTCACTTAGTATCACCTTTGCAAAGCAAGAACAACATATATTCACCCTACGATTTAAAACTTATACAATGACAAAGTTTTATAGGTGGATACTTTTTAAAATATAGTTGTGCAGCTGCAGGTGAGGCCTCCACCACAGTACGCGTCTACGTCAGACCTGCATTGATGTGGTAAAGAGGCATCAACTATCAGATACATTTTGAAATCTGAGCATAAGTTATGCACATTTCAAAGTGCATTCGCCCTATTTTCCATAAGAACGTAATTGACAATTTATTAAAGTATGCCTTTTTATGTGCATAAGAAAAAATAAGTCTGATCAATATACAAAGGGAACATCACAGAGTTGTGTATTGATGCTAATACAGTAGGTGTTATTTTTACCTCTGGCTGAATGTAACTCATTTTATTGAAATGATGAAAAGTTGTGTTTGTCCTGGAGGACTTCTAAGAGGTGGCCTGCATGTCATGCACTGATCTTTGCAGTTGAAGATCAGCTTCCCTTTACTTTGGTACTCACTGTCTGCAGAAGGAAATGCTAATACCACAACAAGCAACTCCCACTTACATCCATGCACTCATTTACCCATACATTAAGAGAAGTTCAAAGTATTTTACTGAATGTTAGGAATTTATTTTATTTATTTATTTATCATGTTTTATATTGCGCTAGCTGGGCCCAGGGGCTATCAGAGCGCTTTACAGGAGTATTTGTTGCAATATGGTAAAAATAACAATGAGGTAGTATTTAGAAACCAATACAAAACGGTAGTAAGCCTATTAAATCTAGCATAGTCAAAACGAAAACAAAGGAGAGAGTCGGGTATGGTAATGGAGAGAGGAAGGGAGTGGGATAATTAAGGCAACATCATACAGCTATACATAGATAGGATTATTTGAATGTAACAATGAGGTAAAAATCAAAACCCAACAAAAAGGTCAGAACAGTTCTAGAATCAACATCGTCATATTACATGGGTTGAGAAGGATTTCCTGCTAGTCCTGAGATATTAATAGGAACAAATGAGGGCTGGCTCTAATCAGTAAGGCTGAGCCGGAAAGTTATCTATCAAAACAGGGGTGCCAATACTGATATGGATAGTTTTGAAAAAATGTTTTGAATAAAAAGCTATTGAGTAGCAAATTCCCATTTCTGAATTCCTTTTCTGTATTTGGATGGACATTGGTTGATCAAAACTATCCATATCAGTATTGGCACCCCTGTTTTGATAAGTCCTGAGATATTAGCCTAGCAAGGGGGGAAAGCATGGAGTGGAGGGGGGAAGGGTAAGTGCAGGGTGGAAGTCTGAGTTGAGGAGGGGGGGTGAGATTTCATTCATATCTGGTGGAACTGGGTGGGTCCTATAGGGTGGACTGGGGGGGAGTAGTTATCGGGAGAAGGAAGGCGAGAGAGGGGGGGATAGCGATAGGAGCCAAGGGTGGGAAGAGCGCCAAGGGGCAGGTTTAAGGACCCCAGTATTTGTTCAGCAGGAGAGCTTTGAGGTCTTTTTTGAAGCTGTCGTAAGAGGGGTTGCAACGAAGATCTTTGGGAAGTGAGTTTCAGATGTTCGGTGCGAGATTGTGTGGTCTTCTTGTTTAATAGAGGAGGTACAAGAGCGAGGTTGTTGGAACTTCTCATTGATGTAGAGCCGCCGGCTATGTGAAGTTTATCAGTGAGGTACTGCGGGGAGCTCTGATGCAGGGCTTTGTGCGTAATGCACGCTGTCTTGTATGAGGCTCTTCCTTCAATGGGCAGCCACTTGAGGGCTTTAAGGGCGGGGAGATATGATCAAACCATTTAAGGTCACTAATGAGTCTAGCGGCTAGGTTAAGAACCGATTTGATAGGGGCGAGGTGTGCTTTTTGAGTTCCAGTGAGGATGGCATTGGACGACTAATTTAAAGTCGTCAGCTGGAATGAAGGGTTTTATTTTCTTTAAGTGATGGAGTGTGTAGAGTTTTTTATGTGTTGGATAAGAGAAAGCTTCACTTCAATGTTAAAACCGAGTGATTTAACAGAGTTGGATATGGTGAGAGAGCAGTTGAGTGCAGTAAGGTCAGAGATCCAGGATAGAATAGGGAGCGAGTTGTTCTTAGGGGAGAAAAGAATGATTTCGGTCTTTTTTAGGGTTGAGTTTGAGGTGGTTGAAGTGGAACCAGGATTGAATTTTACTGAAAGTATCATTGAGGTGAAGGACACCAGAGCGGGATTGAATTTTATACTAAAGGCGGGTGTCATCGGCTTATTGGTGGTAATTGATTCCTGCTTGTTTAAGGATGAGTGTGAGGGGTTCCATGAAGAGATTAAATAAAGAGGGGGAGAGGATAGAGCCCTGGGGTACACCTAGAGTGATGGGCAGAGGTTTAGAAAGGCAGTCAAGGATTTTAATTTGCTGAGTTCTGTGTTGGAAAAAGGAGGTGAACCATTTAAGGACTGAACCGTTGAGGCCAAAACGATCTTTGAGTGTGTTAAGTAGTGTAGAGTGATTTACAGTATCAAAAGCAGCGGAGAGATCAAGGACAATGAGAAGGGAGGAATTGCTTTTGTCAAGGGCGTCTTGGATGTCATCAATTATGTTTAGCATTGCTGTTTCTGTACTACAGCCCTTTCTGAAGCGAGATTGGAACGAGTCTAAAAGGTTAAATAAATCAATGTGCTTATCTAGTTGTAGCTGGGCGCATTTTTTAAGGGGTTTTCAGAGAATAGGAAGGTTAGAGATAGGACGCAGGTTATTTAGGTCATTGGAATCACCAGCGGGTTTTTTGAGGATGGGAGTGATTTGTCCCAATTGGAGGGAGGCAGGGACAGAACCAGAGGCAAAGGAGGAGTTGATGATGGAGGTCCAGTAGGGGGAAATTATATGTTTAAGGTCTTGGACAAGGTTGGATGGGAGAGGATCATTAGTGTGAGAGGATGGTTTCAGTCTGGAAATGACGTTAAGGACATCAAGTTCAGTGACAGGATGGAAGTCGTGCCAAGAAGTATTATTTTTTAGTTCTAGTATGATGGGGCCAGGTTCAGGAATCGGGACGAAAAGAGGGAGCGATAAAGAGTCAAGAGGGAGCGTAGAGGGTGAAGGAGAATTAGAGGAAATGTCTAATTAGGGTAGTTGGTTAAGGAGGGGAGTTAGGGCGAAGGATTGATCTATTTTGGAGATTTTTTCAGCAAAGTAGTTGGCAATTGCCTCGCATCTCTCAGTGGAGGCGGTCGCCTTGAGGGGGGGGGCGGATGGCAGAGGAAGTTTGGTTTTTCACAATGGTGAAGAGTTCCCTAGGTCTGTTTTTGGCCCGGTCGAGCTGTGAGAGGAAGAATGACGTCTTAGCATTGAGCATGTGTTTTTTATAGTTGGATCTAGCGGATCAGAGGAGAGAGAGGTTAAAGGAGGAAGGGTTTTGCCTCCAAACGCGTTCAGTAGATCTGAGTGCACGACGCTCATTGTTGAGATCTGGATTGAACCAAGAATTGGAGGAGCTTTTCTGTCATTTTAGTTTGGTCGGGGCAATTTGGTCAAGTACCTCAACGATGGATTTGTTAAAGTGTTCGGTGAGGTCATTGGCATTTTGAGAGGGAGAGGAGAGTTGAAGTTGAGCTTTGATTTTTGCCTCAAGTTCGCCTATACGAATAAGGTCAAAATTCCTGGTCGGTTTCATTTGTTTGCTGCTTTTGGGTGTATTAAGACAGACAAAAATCAATCAGCCCCAAATAGAACCACAAAATGGTCTACCTGTATAAACGGTTAACAATATACAACAATACAGAAAGCAATTGGTGCAATATGTATAAAGAAGGAATAAGAAAAAGAGCTACTTGCAAAGTCAGAAAAATTAAGCATTTAGGGCACTATTACGATGCGGTCGGAAGCGGCTCAGACCGTTGATCGGCGGCTTCCCGACTGCATCGTAATATCCCAGTCAGATTCCTTTTTGAGGGCCTTATTACGATGGAGGCAGTCGGAAAGGAATCCGAATGGTCATTCTGACTTGCTTCCGACAGGCTCAGAGAGCCCGTCTGCCAGTCGGAATTCGGACAGTAATCCCAAAGTAGACGCTTTCCTCCCGCGGGATTACGATGTTGGGTTTCAACAGCCTTTCCATGCTGGCCTTTCCGACACAGAAAGCCCAGCAAGGCCCCCATGGGTGCACGGACTCCGGTTAGAGACCAAAGGGGCACCTATGGTGCTCCCTATTGATACTTGCACACCTCAAGTTGCCAGCCACAGGTTGCAGGGATGAGCATCTCCTAATTTACAATGGGAGCATGCATTCTGGCCAGAATACATGCTCCCATTATAAAGTATAGGAATGCGACTGAACAGTGTTCGCTCGCATATTGATAAGTCGGTTGGGACCGCCGACCGGGTTTCGGTCAGTCCCATGACTAAGACAATATTGGGCGAAGGAAGCTCTGCTCGACATCGTAATAGGACCCTTAATCTTTTAATCAGTGGGCGTTCAACAATAAATAACATTAATATCGGGAGGTTTCACAAATATTGTTTAATTAGACAGATTGTATACAATATAGACTGAGGTAGGCAGGTAGCTTTCCTAGCAAAAACAATCCAGGCCCACCAAGAAAGGACAAAGAGGGGACTAATATCTTTCCATTTGGAGGCAACTGAATTAACAGCAGAAGAACTAAGAACATTAAATAGTTTATTTGTGTCTAATCTAAAGGGCAACCTAATGCAAATAATTTACTAATAATTAGCTTATTTGATAGTCTCTGAAATATTTTTATAAATGCTTGAGAATAATTTCCCATACTTTGGTCCAACATTCCAATTCAATTTGGCAATGATATTTTAAATGTTTTAAAGACCCAGAATGCGATATACAATGGCAGCATATTGAGGGGCCGATTAGGATGGCGGTTTTTCCGCATCCTCCGGGCCGGCGGAAGTGTCCGCCGGCCTGGAGGATGCAGAAAAACCGCGGCGGAGACTCCAAAGACCCACCGCCAAATTAGGATGGCTGGTGGGTCTGGAATTCCGTCCGCCGCTTTTCCGCCGCGGTCGGCTTCCGACCGCGGCGGAAAAGCTATAACATGGCAGGCGGTGTCTATGAGACACCGTCCGCCATATTATGATGTGTGTGTAAATATGCTTTTCCACGGCGGCATTGCCGCCATGGAAAAGCATACGGACCTTCACTTCGGGGGCACGTTGCGGGCCCCCTGGGTGAAGGGGTGGTGGTGGGTGCACATGGGGGGTACCTATGGTACCCCCCTGCATTTGCATGCACAATGCAGCAGGCACCGCGCGGTGCCTGCCGCTTTGTGCACGCAAATGCTGTGCATGCATTTTTTACATTGCGGCGGGTGCAGCTTGAAGCTGCACCCGCCGCAATGTTAAAGATAGAGGATGTGACCGCCACCCTGGCGGTCACATCCTAATCAAATCGGAGGGAACGCCGCAGCCCATGCGGACGTTCCCTCCTCCTCAGGGGTCGCGGACGGACTCAAGTCCGTCCGCGATCCTAATCGACCCCTGAGTTTTTAATTAAATGAAAAAGCAAGTCCAGGTGCAGTTGCAGTGGGAGAGGTGTGGCGCAGCGGCCAGGGCGACTGACTCTGGACGGTTCGATTCCCAGCACCAGAGGCAGATCTGCTCAGCATTGTGTGACTCTGGGAAGTAGCTCACTTCATCACCCCAATAGCCCCCAGCACCTTGAGACCCTTACAGGTGATTCGTTTGCGTTTTACAAATACCCAGTTATTTAAAAAAAAAAAATGTTAACACAAAGTAATTGGTTTGGAAAACTAACATCCAACCTGAAATGTTATGGGGCAATTTTTTATATGTCTATGGAGAAATTTAAGGAGAGTTCAGAATCCTAAAGGTCTGAAATAAACTGTAAGTTGAATTGATGATGGTAAATTTACTGTATATTGTAGAAAGGAAATTAAAGCACAATTCTAAAGCACACTTTACTTTACTTTACTTTTACTCATTTATAGATCGCAAGCGAATCATCCCCAGGGGGATCTCTCGACGCTTTGAGACAAAGGTACTCCTAGGCCATACACATCTAAAACATCCAGTTCTTAAGAAGTTTCTTAAAACTAGTTAGCTCCACACAGGCCCTAATGTTCTGTGGCAGACTATTCCAGCGACTGGCAGCCAGATGGGAAAAGGCTCTTCCCCCCCATCTTAACCCTGTGTATTCTTTGGATGCACAGGAGATTACAGTTGCTTGATCTTAGCTGTCGAACCGGTTGGTACAAAATAAGTTTATCTTTGAGATAGGCGGGATCTTTTCACTGTAGTGCTCTAAAAACCATACAGACCATCTTAAACATTGCTCGCTTCTTAACCGGGAGCCAGTGAAGCTGGCTCAAAAGGGGGGCAGAAGGAGTCCAGGCCAGTTTGTTGAGGGCAAGGCGGGCTGTCGTGTTCTGCACCACCTGTAGTCTGGATAGTAGATCTTCCCTTATTCCCACGAGCAATAAATTGCCGTAATCGAGTCGACTTACCAGGAGTGACTGGATCATTGGTTTTCCTGGCTGAGAGAGGAATCCAGGGGAAGATCTTCCTGAGCATCTTCATTGTGCCGAAGCAGGTGCCTGACAATGTCTTCACCTGCTTCTCCATTGATAGCTTATTATCTATCCTGATGCCGAGGTTCTTAGCCCAGTTTTTAGGAGAGGGGGCTTCTCCCAGCTCAGCAGGCCACCATTCGGGGGACCAGATAGTCTCGGCCTTCCCGTACAGCAGTATCTCTATTTTAGAGCAGTTGAGCTGTAAAAAGTTCTTCCTCATCCAGCTCGCGATGCTAGACATGCAGTTTTAGTTGAGTTTACATAATGTCCTCCTCAATGGGGACAATTAGCTGCGTGTCGTCAGCATATGAGATGGTTTCAAACCCATGGCCTCTGATGATATCAGCCAGGGGAGTCACGTACACATTGAACAGGGTGGGACTCAGGACCAATTCCTGGGGGACTCCCCTGTCCACCCCTATCGTCTGTGACGTGAGAGAGCCCAGCAGGATGCTCTGGGTGCGTCCGGATAGATAGCTTTGAATCCATTTGAGAGCCAGGCCCCTGACATCAATCCCTCGCATCTGCCAAGCAGTATCTCGTGAGAGATGGTGTCAAAGGCTGCTGACAAATCAACAAGGACTAAGATCACTGGAGCCCCTCTATCCAATGTCAGCCTTATGGTATCAATAACCTCCAGTAGTGCAGCCTCTGTGCTATGTGAAGCACGGAAGCCAGACTGGGAAGGATCCAGAAGGTTATTTTGCTCCAGATAGTGGGATAGCTGTTGATTGACCAGTGATTCCATTACCTTCGTGCAGCAAGGGAGGAGAGAGATCGGTCTGAAGTTTTCTAGGTCAGTCGGGTCCGCTAGTGCTTTTTTAAGCAGTGGTTTGACCTGTGCGATCTTCCACTTGCTCGGGAATATAGCCGTGTCTAGTGAGATGTTATATACTTTAGCAAGCGCATCAGCTAAGACCGGGCTGAGTGTTGACATCACCATCGGTGGAGCAGGATCTAATGAAGAGCCTGATTTTACGAGACTAAGTAAAGAGCCCACTTGCTCGTTTGTGACGTGCGAAAAGGAATCCAGCCCAAAGGAAAATTTTGTTTCCTACGGCGAGTCTAAGGGCAGATGGTCTCCCACCCGGTCTCCTTCGAGCCAAATCAAAAGATCAATAAATTAAATCGACCTTATGGGTGAAGTGATTGGCTAAATCATCGCACAGTTCCTGAGTGGGGGGTGGTGACGGATTATTAGCCTTCGGGTTGGTAAATTCCTTTAAGATCTTAAATAAATGTTAGAAAAAACAGCATTCAGCACATGGCCTGCACTATGAGTGGGGCTAGTGACCTCTAATGACAGGTCCAGAGATTCCATCACTGCCACTAACCTGGCAGAATCAATATTAGAGAGAGTCTCTAAATGATGGTTAAAATCTCCAATCATTAGGAGTTTATTGGTGTTCAAGGTGTGTGGAGCCACCTTGAACTATCCAGTATCCAGTAATAATGTGCAAAACTCTTTCTTACTGCCACCCGGCGGGTGATAGGCTAATGCTCCTGTCCATTCAGTGACTTGATCACGCTCTACTCTAAAGATCAGGAGCTCTAAATTTGGGGAAGAAACTGTATCCAAAGTCCTAATGTAATAAGGGAGTCGTGTGGCGATAGCTAATCCCCCACCACGTCTATAAGGCCTATCCAGCCGGGTGACCACGTAGCCTGCCGAAAAGGCCACTGCCAGCACCGGAGTGGCATCGTTATTGAGCCATGTTTTTGTAAAAAGACATATGTCAGGCTCAGTGTCATCCAGCAGGTCCCAGATTTCAGCCACATGCTTAGGGATCGATCTAGCTTTCAGATATAGCCCTTGCATGTGTGCTCTCTGTCCGTTCATACTCTGTGTCTCTGTGCTCCCATTCTGAGTGATATATCGTAACTGGCTGCAGGATGAAGGATAGGGGTTGAGGAAGGCAAATTGCTGTGTAACCAGAGCCCACCCACACCAAGCACACTCCTCACCTCCTGTCAGCCGGTTGCCCTCGGCTACTTGGATTTTATTATTATCCCCGGGCACGGAGATCGCCATCTAAATGTCAGTAATGAATCTCGCCTGTAGGTTATTCTGCAGATGGAAGCTACCGGCTGTGAAATCGGTAGCATCCTCTGGCAGCTGGCAGCATCCTGGCGCAGACGGGCTTGCCTTTGGCACGCCAGCGACGCGCTGGCAGTGCACCCGCTGCGTGCGTCCGCTGCGCGCTCGCTCAGGCAGATGAATTCATGCCCTGGCTACTAGAGCGCTAACCGCTCTACTAGTGCCCACTGTAGAAAGACTCCACACTAAACTCTCTCCACTCAAACAATCGCCGAGGGCGATTGCGGATGTCCGGAGAGTCAGCAAATTGCCCTGTGTGAGGTGAGAGCCCAAAACATAAAATTAAACTTTCCCCCAAACAGAAAAACGATTTTTAAAACTGTGGGTTAAAACAGATTGAGCAGTGCTGCCCAGAGTACATTGTCCTTGAAGCGCGCTCAATCAGGCAGATGAATTTATGCCCTAGCTACTAGAGTGCTAACCGCTCTACTAGTGCCCACTGTAGAAAGACTCCACACTGATCTCTCTCCACTCAAACAATCGCCGAGTGCGATTGCGGTAGACCGAAGAGTCAGCAAATTGCCCTGTGTGAGGTGAGAGCCCAAAACATAAAATTAAACTTTCCTCCCAAACAGAAAAACGATTTTTAAAACTGTGGGTTAAAACAGATTGAGCAGTGCTGCCCAGAGTACCTTGTCCACATATTTTAGCAACAGGCAAAGTAATCATACAAATATAAGAATATAGTCAGAGGATTTTGTATTTGTGAACTTCTAGAGATTGGAGAGTGTATTTCTTTGAAAATACATCCCCATGACATACATTTATTTTTTTTATTTTTTATTTTAGCGATTTGTATAGCGCCTGGTGACCCAAGGGCATCCCCGCGCTGTAAGGAGATTGTTTATCCTGTAAGGAGAGGGAGGGAGGAGGAACAGTTATTTCGGGAATAGGTGCGTTTTCCGTTTTTTGCGAAAGGTCAGGTAGCTGGCTTCCAGTCTGAGGGTGCGTGGGAGGGAATTCCATCTCACGGCCGCTTGCACCGAGAATCGTCGGCCTCCGGTGCGGGTCCTTTTGAATTTGGGGACGTTGGCCAGGTGCTCACTGTCTGAACGGAGGGATATGGATGCTTTGTAGGGGGTGACCAGGCTGCTGAGGATAGTAGGGCCAGATCCGTTGATAAGTTTGTGTGTTGTACACATGGCTTTGAATTCCACCCTTTGGCGAACAGGGAGCCAGTGCAAGGCCTTGAGGGCTGGTTTTGCTGACACTCTCGAAGGAAGGTTCGTGAGCAGACGGGCCGCAGCGTTCTGTGTCCGCTGTAGTCTAGTCAGGGTGGCCTCTGGAGCGCCCAGGTAGACCATATTGCTGTAGTCAAGACGGGACAATACTAGCCCCTGGATAAGAAGTTTCCTAGAGGGAGGTGGTAGTAATGGGAGGATCTTACGGGTGGTGCGCATGAGCCCAAAACAGGTGCCAGCAGTTTTGGCCGCTTGCGTCTTCATGGTGAGCTCCGGTTCGAGCCATACTCCAAGGGTTTTGATTTCACGCTTCGGGGAGGGGATTTCTCCGAATACATCGGGCCAGACTGTTGGGGGGATGGTTGCCCATTGTTTTCCCAGGAGCATCACTTCGGTCTTAGACCCATTTAATTTTAGTGATGAATCACTCATCCAGCTGTGTAAATGGTTATGAGGGTAAAAGTGCTAGCATCTAGCCTACATTTCCAAACATTTTTGTGCGATGTCATTTTAAGAAAGTCATGCTCAAGTGAAATTATTTTAGAGTAGTTAATTCTAGAGTGTAATAATGTATCAAATTCCAAAAGAACTTTGCGAACTGGTGGTAAATAATTGATTTTACTATTCTCGGTTGTTATGCTAGTTGGAAGTGAAAATGGTTGAACTATATTTTGTTCAATCTTAATCATTCGATGAGACAAATCAGAATCAGGTGAATTAAACCTTATAGCTCCTTGTCTAATCCAAAAAACAATTAAGTGTTTTTGAAAATTTGGTAAACGCCTTTGTAGTGCCTTTTTGAGTTTATTTTACTTTATTTTTAGCTTTTTATTATTTCAAATACATTTGGTTTATTATTTTATAGAGTTTATCTGGGATACCTTAGTGGGAAATGGATAATAAATATGAAACTTGAGGGGCAATAATCCTCTTAATAGCTTCAACTTTACCCCAACAATTTAAAAATAATGACAACACTTTGTCAAATTTCTCCTAGACATTGGAAAAGCCAATATCGCAATTTAAATCCATCTGTTTGAAGGAATTATATATAGAGATGCCTAGATATTTAAGGGAATTAGAGCACAAAGAAATACCAGTACCCTTATCCCATCTCATAGGTGCAATGATCATTCAGTCTTATCACTACATAATGTATTGGTGGAAGCTTTGGAATAGCGGTTGCTGAGTTGGAGAATAACTGGGATAGTAATAGATGCATTGGCAATAAACAGTGAAATGTAATTTGCATAAACAGATGCTTTCCAGCTTACACCTAGAAGTGATATACTATTATTTTAATTGCAAAGAAGATACTAAAACATGGCAGACAGGTCTTGTATTATGCCATGTTAATCTACCGTTCATGAATCCAGTTTGATCAGGCTGAATAAAAGCAGTTAATACTAGTGACAGTCTATTTGCTAGTAATATGCATATATGTTACAATCTTGAAATAGTTAGAGACAGAGTCATAGTTGTAACTAGGCTAGGTGGAACTATAATCAAGGCTTGAGTAAGTGACCTAGGCATCAGACTATTGTTTCAAAATACAGACAATAAAAGCATTAAAATGAGAATTAACTGAGAGGAAAAGGTTTTATAGCATTCGTAAGATAGACCATCTGACCCAGTACCTATTCCATATTTGAGAGAATTAATTTATATCTGAATTTTCTCAAGGGAGAGAGAAGCATTAAATAAGTATTTATCATTTGGTGAAATGACAGGCAGCAAACATTGATCTATAATATCAGTGTGTGTATCATTTGATTTTTAACACGCAATTCATCAGCTAAATGTTTTCCTGATATATTGTCATCAAAATAATACTTAGTAGCAGAGAAGGTTACTAATTATTACATAATCCTAAGCAAAAATTAGATATTTACAAATGTACAAATGTAATTTACAAAAATAGACGTTTGTTTATATATATATATATATATATATATATATATATATATATATATATATATACTAGCAGCCCGCCCCGACCTTGTCCGGGAGCTTTCAGGCTTCCCCCTACCCCCGCCTGCCCCGACATTGCTCTGCTCCTCACCGTTGCCTCGCCTGCCCCGTCCCCCGCCTGGGCCGACACCCGCCTGCCCCTACATTGTCCCCGAGCCTTACCTCAGCCGTCGGTCCGGTCCTCGCCGCTCTGCTCCTCACCGCCTGTCCGCCGCCGCTCCTCCCCCGCGCCATGTCCGCCTCTCCGCTGCTGGTACCGCCGCTGTCCGCTGTTTCTGACATCACCGCTCCTCCCCCGCGCCATGTCCACCGCTCCTCGGACGCCGCCAAACATGCAGTCGTGGCCGGCATGACTCGCGGGTGGGGTGGTCGCGCGGGTTCGTGGGTTTGAGGTGGGAGAGGGGTGTTTAATTAAAACATTTTTAAAACGTACCTTCCCAGGTTCCGCGACGTCACAACTCCTGGCTGGGTCCCCTTTTCCTGGTGAACAGAGTGCAGCATCCCTCCCCTGCCCTAAGCCAACTGCAAAGGCAATGTTGTGATTGATGGGTACGGTACCCAGCTGGGGACCTATAGGGAGGCCATTTTCTCTATGTAGGCTGCATGCAGCCTACATAGAGAAAAGTCGGAGTGCGCATGACTGGTTTGGTCGGCCCCAGAGGGCCGACCAAACAGTTAGCGCTCACAGCATTGGGCAGGCCACTCCTCCTTGACCTGAGCACCCGCCCACCCCCAACTAGGCATACCCTTCTGCTTTCTCGCAGTGCGAGAAGCAGAAACATAAAATGGTATTTAAAATACCATTTATGTTTCTGCTTCTCGCACTGCGAGAAAGCAGTGGGGCGACGCTCCTCCGCCCTAATGGAGGATCTACCCCTGCAAACATACACACAACTCTGGCATCTGGGACCCTTACTTCACCAACCAAACTTTCTTTTGCATGTACTTAAGGATTAGAACCTGGTCCCGCTTGACCTGTCCTTTCAGAAGATTTCCCGCAGGTGCACGGTTTTCACTTCCATTAAGTTCTGGAAGTATGTGGCTCTCTCTCTGACATGTTCCTCTACAGCTGCATACCCATTCCCATGAAGGTGAGTTGACATTTAAGCAGCTGGAGATGCACAACACTGGCCTGTGACGCATTTCTGTAATTTGATCAAGAGATACATAAATTCTAATGATTAAATTGTGATTGTTAAAGTGATAGTACATCTCCTTCCATAAGTCAACAATGCATAAAAATACCTGCAAAAGGAGCGAACATGTCCACACTATTCTAAACAAAAGAAATTACCCACTGTGTAAAGAAGAAAGCCTTGCTGAAGTCATTTTCTTCGAAATTGGCATTTTGGAATTCATTATAATTCCTCTTCCAGGGCCTACCACAGCAACCAGGCCTGTACATTTCTATTATGATGACCCTCCTTTCATACACATGCATCATTTGGTGATTACTGTACAAACTGCTGTCAAATTGTCGTTATCATTTTTTAACAATACCATTTTAGGGTAATGCAGAGCATGACATTGTTTTAACACTGTGTGCATGCACTGCAGTGGAGCAACGTTCCCTTGACAACTTCCATACCATATTTTTCCTTTAAGACACAAGATTTCACTCTTCAGACAAGAGGGCCCAATCCTTTCAGCCCGGGCTGTTTTTGCCCTGTTAGTCACATGTTTGAATCACAGCAGGTGGACTTTGTCTTTCGTCCTCCTAAACTCAATAAAATTATAGCTAATGCATGAACCTATCTTTCAGACCTGGCTAGAGGCAAGAGAGTGTGACTGCCCAGAGTTCCTTCAAACACTCACCAACATTACCGGGCTTTAGCCCACCAACTCAATCGCTTTTACCTAAACACTTTATTGATACACAGTCACAAACAAACATTAAAGCGTTTTCTCTCCTTCCCCGTAATTCCTTCCTTTACTTGCAGATCCATGTTCACGGATTCACATTATGCTTCTCACTGCCTCTCACCCACCTCAAAAATACCCAAGCACCCATAGTTTGCCACCCATTTAAGAACCCTCTCCAAACAGCAGTGCTCGACAGGCCTGTCAGGGACGCTGACACTGCCAGAGAGGCCCACTCGAATGGCCTGTGTGTGGGCCGTATTTATTGGTGGTCTTGGCACTGCCCACAGGAACAAAAACACTGGCCCACATGCTGGCCTTTTCAAACCTGCCCTCCTGGCATTACCAGAGTGCTTGACAGGGCAGTCAAACACTGGCAATCTGTGACTCACCCATTTACACAAACACACAAAACATTCTGCACACAAACAAAAAAGCTACACTTAGCTTGTGCCTATTTTATTTCCCTTGCAGCATACATTTGTGTAATGTGACAGTGAAATAGCTATATGTCCCTGTTCACATTAACCAGCCGTAATCTGCTGGGGATGAATAAGCATCAGCAGTCATAACGATGGCTCAATTAACAATGACCCTTTCGCAGAGGGATTCAAGATTAGCAATTAGAAAGGGGATGGGAAAGAACAAAGATCAGATTGATATCATTTATGTACACGTAGCCACTGGAAGGTACCAACTTAGCTGTGATTTTCAGGCAGTGGGCTACAGGGTGTAATAATTCAAACAAGGAATGGTTTCTCCTCAGATGGGACATGTTGCACGCACTAAACGCCACCTTTCTCATCTTGAGAGTGGGGTGTGGAAAATAATCTTGTGATGCCATCCCATCCTGTAGCCAGGTGGCGAAAGGGAAGGGCTAAGGAGAGTGCGGCATGCAGTTGAGGGTAAAACACCCAAGGCTCTTTCGTATGGGCAGATGCAGGAGGAGGAGATAGGCGAGGGACATCTCCACGCTCACTCGAAACACCAGGCACAGGGCCGGACCTGCCGTAGCAGGCATCAGGTACGTCCCCTGGAGGCTAGAAGGGTGGGTGCTGATTCTGCAGCAGAGGGGGGCTTGCTGCTTTATCCACCCCCAGTAACAAAAGAAGCAGGGTGGCTGGTCGGCCAAAATTGCCAGGGCTGCTCTGGGTTCCCAGTCAGGCCCTGACCAGGGCTGTGCATGGACAAGTCCTATCAATGCTGGAGCATGAGTTACACGCGTACGCATGCGCAGTTAGTAAAAGTGTCTCACTCGCCCAGAGCTAAGGTCAGGCATAAGTCACAAACAAGCTGTATTCACTCTCACCTTAGTTAAGTGAAGGTTGCGAGCTATGTCCTTACGCCCTAATACAAATCAACCGCTGTCCATTTTTATCCTTTTGAAGATATAATCACAAACACCTCTGTAATATTACTTAAGACTTAACTGAAGAGCACCACATCGAGAAAAAGGGTTTCTGGGAATCCCACTTTGTCCCTAGTCTTCTTCATAATGGCTCTGTTTACCCATACACTCTGCTGTTCCCAGATCTAGATCAAAAGCAAGAGGAAATATTAAATGAAATACAGGACAGAAGCTCCATAGGAATACTCAAGATAGTAGAACCTAAATTCTAACATCAAAGAACCAAAAACAATAAACAACCACTGGTGTCAGTGGGAGTAACAAGGTATGAATGAACACGCATGGTGAAAAAGTTAGTTAAATCAGTTAAGGGTACAAAAGAGACTCGAGTTTGGATACATTTATGCATACCATGGGAGGATATGAGAATTGCAGGTAAAGAATCTATTCCGGCTTCTCGGTGGCTTGTGCATTCCTTTCACATATACACTATGTATGTATACCAAACACAGACACAAAGGGTGACAGACATAACATTTCTGTCTAAAGCGATATCTGGCCATCAAAGGGAACAACAACAGTGGTGATTCAATGCAAAACACTCGAGTAAGATTTAAAAAAAAATATATATATATATATAACATATTAAAACACAAAAGTTCCAAAATTGATGGCACTCCACTCGGGGATGGTTTTTCAAGTTATTTTATTCCAACAATTGAGATCGCCTACGCGTTTCGAACTTCAGCGTTCTTGATCACGGCATTGTTTTAGACAATTGGTCCTTCTTTGATTTCAACATTTTATACACATGATAGTTGCTTAGCATGCTGGTACTTGTAGTGAAAGTCGGTCCATGTTTTTTAAGTTGATCAATTATATTCATTGACCACTTAGCGCTCTATGTTCGTTTTATCATTATATGTTAGGCGCTGTGTTATTGCATGATTTTAGGGCTGAGTGCCCTTTTCCTACTGCTGCATGCATGAGTGATGTTCTACATACGCTTTTGCGTGTGTCTCCCTTTCTCTATGTGGTTTTGCGGTGAGAGGCTTCCTGCATAATGATGTTATGTGGTTGCCTTACCCTCTGCCTGTGTGTGTTTGTCTGACTATTATGTGTTTATGTCTTCATTATTTTAACATCTGATACAGAGAGGGAGGTATAGCTGGAAGCGCTCGTGGTTCCTAGGCTGAGTGCCCTGAAGTTGCGCCCAGATCTTAATTAATTGCTGCACATGGAAATTGTATGCGGTTTGTATATTCCAAAATCTTAGCAGCCAATATATGGCTGCAATTACCGATCCACGGCAAGATTTTGGTCCTCATGATCATTCATGAATGTGGTCCTCATGAGGTTGTCGCGTTATGTTGCATGACGTTTTCTTGTTTTTAGAACCTTAAAATTTGGATATGTACTATAGGTCACAACAAGAAATCAATTAATATTTTTGTTTGCCGATACACGGCCTGAATTACGGTTTATACAACCCTACTGTCATTTCCTACGATGCATGTTTAACCATAACACACTCCAAGATGGCGCGCTATATTGCGCTTGTGGTGTAGTCTACTGTTTGTTTTTATTACCCTTGCAAACATAGATAATGGTGCCGCGTAGCGTTTCCTGATGTGAACACTGACGAAGGGATTTGCTCCTGAAACGCATTTGTTCTGAATAAACCCTTTGCTGAAATACTGCTGTACCCGAGAGTGCTGTTTTTTCCTTAACCCGGCTGGGCATTATTAGGAAATTGGAGCCATTATATATATATATATATATATATATATATATATATATATATATATATCATATATATATATATATATGTTCCTCTGCTCCAAAACACCAGTCGGTAGCACACTCGAGCGGGTGCACAAACAAACGGGGGTGTACCCGTTAATAATGTCCAAGCTCCAAACATCCAAGGGTTTTAACCCATAAAGAAAATAGCACTCTCAGGGGTCGTTCCACTGATGATTTTATTTCAGGAACAGTACAGCAAGAGTACTATTTTCTTTATGGGTTAAAACCCTTGGATGTTTGGAGCTTGGATATATATATATATATATATATGCCTCGCATTGTTCCATTTTATTGCTCCAGACCAAATAAAGTGTCGGTGTGCAAGGATGCCGAAGCTGTGGGCTCTACTTTGTTTTCTGTCGATATATATATATATATATATATATATTCCCAACAAGGCGATCCTTCAGCATTCAGAGCGCTCCACAGTGTGTGCCAGCCCCAAGGCTGGATCCAAGCCCAATTTTAATTATATTCACAAAATGGGCAGCACAACCGGATACTTTTTAAGAAGCTTTATTGCTTATCACACAGCACCCCACCGACGCGTTTCAGCCTCACGGCTTTTCTCACGGTCAGTAAGTCCTTTCTTACTTTCCAGTTATATACTGCCCCAACCTAGCCTTCAGGTGGCATTGTGGGATACGTAGTTTTTTACTGAAAGTCTCAAAAACGATTAAAATACATTAGAAAAAGGACAAGTGTGTAACAGAATATGTTTGTTAAGTACAAAACATAAACTAGTGCTTTTAAACTTGGCTTGTTCTGGCAATGTAATGCTCAAAATTAATTATAAATCAGTAATCAGGGTATAGTACCCAATAATACTCGATTATATATTCAGTTCAGCGCATTGTTCATTCTACTCCAGATGTATATGGAGATCTTCCCCAAAATTCATTCCTCTTGGGTGTTTTGTTCGGAACCGGACAATGAGACGAGATTCCATTTGTCGGAGCAGTCGAGTTGTATCTCCTCCTCTTTCTGGTTTTGTGAGCATTTTGAGTCCGTAATAGTTCATTGCTCGCCAATCCCCATTTTGACAGATGTTCAAATGTTTAGCAGTGGCATACAGCATATTAGAGTTTTTTACTGCACGGATATGTTCCAGTATCCTTTTCTTGAGCATACAGGTTGTACAACCTATATATTTCATCCCACACCTGCACTCAATGACATAGACCACATTTTTAGATGTGCACGTAATGAATTGTTTGATGGGCATGCTTTTACCCTCCGGATCAACCACACTTTTCATTCTTTTCCCTATTTTGCAAGCTTTACATGACATACAGGGTTTGAAGCCTATATTTTGTTCCGTCCACCATTTGGTTTGTTGTTTGGTTTGGAAAAAGCTTTTCACCAATAGGTTTTGTAAGGATGTATTTTTTTGTACGTGATGGAAGGATGTTCCCCAGCCATTGTGCCTATGTCTGGATCACTGGTTACTAGATGCCAATATTTCTTCATCTTTTTGGCAATTATTCCGCTCTCCTTGCTGTATGTTGTTATGAATCTGGGCGGATCTTTATCCTGGGGGGGGTTCGGTTTCTCAATTAAGGTCTGTGCTCTACTCAGTTTGTCCACTTTGTTTTTACAGTTCTTTAAAACATAGTTTTTATATCCTCTTGATTGGAACCTTGTCGTACATTCTTCTATTTTTTTCTCTGCATCTTGTGGATTGGAGCAGTTTCTTTTCAGACGAACAAATTCTCCGTAAGGAATGCTTCTGACCAATGCTTTGGGATGAAAGCTTGTGCCGTGCAGCACACTATTCGTCGCAGTCTTCTTACGGAACAATGTGGTTTCAATTTTACCACATTCTTGTCTGTATAAGTCGTTGTTGAAAAGAAACACATTATTCTTCAAACATATCTCTATCATGTTCAGAAGCATTGAAGTATGTTCAAGTTCCTTAACACTCCGTTGTTGTAGGAAATATTTGCAGGCTTGTATTCCCACGTCATGTCTGATGGATGTATACAATGACACGACGTCAATAGTCACTAAAAGATAATCCGGATCCCAGTTTACATTCATTAATGTTCTCAAGAAATCTCCGGTATCTTTTAGATATGATGGCATGCTCTGTGCGATAGGTGCAAGAAAGGTATCAACATACCTCGAGACATTCTCATAGATTGAGTTACAGGATGAAACAATCGGTCTCCCTGGTGGATTGATCAATGTCTTATGGATCTTGGGTAAAAAGTAAATGCATGGCGTGATAGGATGCTCAGTTGTCATAAATTAACCCTTTAGTATAGTATCCATTTAGTAAGTCCTTTAGATCTGATGTCATTTTGGGAATTGGATTAGAGTTCAGTTTGCTGTAATGTTCAGTGATGTTCAGCTGTCTCTCAGCCTCTTTGATATATTCACTGGTGTCCATGATCACGATGTTGCCCCCCTTGTCCGCGGGTTTTATTGTTATGTTTGCATTGTCCATTAGAGTCTGAATGGCCTTGCGTTCTTGCTTAGAGAGATTTTCTTTTTTGTTGTCCCTTGTTTTAATTAGATTGTCAATTTCTTCTGTCACTGCATCTGCAAACATATCAATTTTGTTTCCCGGTGATAGGACTGGATAAAATCTAGACTTTCTCTTTAATCCAGTATTTTTGCTAGAATTAGTTTTGATGTTCATTTGTTCGAGCATTTGTACATCTGTCACGGTTTCTCCCATTGGGTTGTACAATAGTTCAAATGTTTCTCTCAGATCAGGTATTTGATCAATAGTCATGATCGCTTCTTCTTCACTTGTCTCTTCCATTGTAATGTTGATATTGGTTGATGTCACTGTATTAGCATGGACTTGAAGAAGAAGCCAATGGGAGAAACCGTGACAGATGTACAAATGCGACAATCTAATTAAAACAAGGGACAACAAAAAAGAAAATCTCTCTAAGCAAGAACGCAAGGCCATTCAGACTCTAATGGACAATGCAAACATAACAATAAAACCCGCGGACAAGGGGGGCAACATCGTGATCATGGACACCAGTGAATATATCAAAGAGGCTGAGAGACAGCTGAACATCACTGAACATTACAGCAAACTGAACTCTAATCCAATTCCCAAAATGACATCAGATCTAAAGGACTTACTAAATGGATACTATACTAAAGGGTTAATTAATGAGGATGAAAAGAAATTTATGACAACTGAGCATCCTATCACGCCATGCATTTACTTTTTACCCAAGATCCATAAGACATTGATCAATCCACCAGGGAGACCGATTGTTTCATCCTGTAACTCAATCTATGAGAATGTCTCGAGGTATGTTGATACCTTTCTTGCACCTATCGCACAGAGCATGCCATCATATCTAAAAGATACCGGAGATTTCTTGAGAACATTAATGAATGTAAACTGGGATCCGGATTATCTTTTAGTGACTATTGACGTCGTGTCATTGTATACATCCATCAGACATGACGTGGGAATACAAGCCTGCAAATATTTCCTACAACAACGGAGTGTTAAGGAACTTGAACATACTTCAATGCTTCTGAACATGATAGAGATATGTTTGAAGAATAATGTGTTTCTTTTCAACGACTTATACAGACAAGAATGTGGTACAGCCATGGGGATTTCATTTTCCCCCAACTTTGCAAATATCACCATGGGATGGTGGGAAAAAACAACAGCTTGGAATGACAATTATCAGGATGATTTGGATTGGATAATCCTATGGGTCAGGTACATCGATGACCTTTTTTTAATCTGGAAAGGCAGTGATGAACTCTTTCAAAAATATTTCACCAGATTAAATAGAAATGAAATTGGTCTACAATTCACCTGTGTCACAAACAAGAGAGAAATAGAGTTTCTCGATACCAAAGTTTACATCTCAAATGGTAAAATTGAACCACATTGTTCCGTAAGAAGACTGCGACGAATAGTGTGCTGCACGGCACAAGCTTTCATCCCAAAGCATTGGTCAGAAGCATTCCTTCCGGAGAATTCGTTCGTCTGAAAAGAAACTGCTCCAATCCACAAGATGCAGAGAAAAAAATAGAAGAATGTACGACGAGGTTCCAATCAAGAGGATATAAAAACTATGTTTTAAAGAACTGTAAAAACAAAGTGGACAAACTGAGTAGAGCACAGACCTTAATTGAGAAACCGAAACCCCCCCAGGATAAAGATCCGCCCAGATTCATAACAACATACAGCAAGGAGAGCGGAATAATTGCCAAAAAGATGAAGAATTATTGGCATCTAGTAACCAGTGATCCAGACATTGGCACAATGGCTGGGGAACATCCTTCCATCACGTACAAAAAAAATACATCCTTACAAAACCTATTGGTGAAAAGCTTTTTCCAAACCAAACAACAAACCAAATGGTGGACGGAACAAAATATAGGCTTCAAACCCTGTATGTCATGTAAAGCTTGCAAAATAGGGAAAAGAATGAAAAGTGTGGTTGATCCGGAGGGTATAAGCATGCCCATCAAACAATTCATTACGTGCACATCTAAAAATGTGGTCTATGTCATTGAGTGCAGGTGTGGGATGAAATATATAGGTTGTACACCCTGTATGCTCAAGAAAAGGATACTGGAACATATCCGTGCAGTAAAAAACTCTAATATGCTGTATGCCACTGCTAAACATTTGAACATCTGTCAAAATGGGGATTGGCGAGCAATGAACTATTACGGACTCAAAATGCTCACAAAACCAGAAAGAGGAGGAGATACAACTCGACTGCTCCGACAAATGGAATCTCGTCTCATTGTCCGGTTCCGAACAAAACACCCAAGAGGAATGAATTTTGGGGAAGATCTCCATATACATCTGGAGTAGAATGAACAATGCGCTGAACTGAATATATAATCGAGTATTATTGGGTACTATACCCTGATTACTGATTTATAATTAATTTTGAGCATTACATTGCCAGAACAAGCCAAGTTTAAAAGCACTAGTTTATGTTTTGTACTTAACAAACATATTCTGTTACACACTTGTCCTTTTTCTAATGTATTTTAATCGTTTTTGAGACTTTCAGTAAAAAACTACGTATCTACGTATATATATAAGATTCGTGACATCAAAGAAGGTAATAGAGGTAGTCCCAGTAATCTATAAACAGCAGCACATCAGTATGCACCAGTATGCACTCAGTTATTTATAACAGTTGTTCACATATCTAATCCTTAACTTTTATAACTTTTAAAAGGATTGTCACATCTACGGGTATTAGTCATCAGACTCCCATTTCATGAAGCATTCAGTTCTTTCCACAAGGCTGTGGCATCCTCATTTTTTCGGTGGATACTCAACCTCACCAGAGGCGCCTCTTCCGCCACAGTCCATTCCAAGACGTTCTTGGAAGTGTAGGTTGCCCTACAGCTTGTATCCTTGTATAGCGGCTCTTAGCTTAAACTAAGCACAGCAAAAAGGCCTTGGGCCTCATTTATGAGAAATGACTCATCACTTCTCAGTGCGCACTCTTTGCGACATACCTGATGCGTCATATTTAATGTATGATGCATCATGTCGCAAGGAGTTACAGATACGTCAGTATTTCTGACGTATCTGTATGGCGCAAAAGTGACGCATTGCTGGAGTGTGTCACAAAAGTGACCCAACTCCAGTAATGCATCCTTTCACATAGGGCAAGCCCCATGTGAAAGGGGCTGCGTCAGTCTTACGCCTGCTGTGAGGCAGGCGCAAGATTTTGACACAACGGCGTCCTAGAAGTGACACCGTGAAATCTCATAGATTTCACTGCGTCACTTCTACGAGGCTTTTTGCGGGGGAACACCCCCCCTGCATATATTATATCTGATGCAGGTATAATGTAGCGCAGGGGTTTACAAAGTGTCACTTTGTAAATAGTGCGCAACAGGAGGCATGTTTTACGCCGCCGATGCGTCACAAAAAGTGACGCATCGGAAGCGCAAAACTGACGCAAGGCCTCATAAATGAGGCCCCTTGTACTTAATCAGATATCTCTTTAGTATCATACATAAAACTAATAAAGATCAGCCCGTATGTCAACAACTCTATTGTTTCACCCAACTTCCGTATCACCTCATCCCAATAATTTAGAATAATCTGACATGACCTGAGCAAATGACTAAAAGCGCATAATCCCTGAAACATTGGAGCCACTCAACGTTCCAGGATAGATATAGACTGTGGATCATTTCAGGGAGCATGCGTAGAGTATTAAAGGAAGACAGCGGAAAGAAAATGTACTTACCCTCAGTAACAGTGTTTCTGGTGGATAATCCCATCTACCTGTATATTCTACACCTCTGAAATACTCCTCCAGACGCCAGACTGGTCTGGAAAAGTTTTCTCCATAACTCCCACACAGTGATAAGGAGTTCCAACTCGATTTGACACTGGACGTGACATCCCTGTGACCTTCTTCATGAGGAAAGCAGCTCTGGTTCTCGGTTCCAATTTGTCGGGATACAAAGTGGTGAAAGGAAGCCTGACACTCAGCACTTTCTGGGCCAAAGAAGGTGCAAACCTGTTGATGTCAAGCAGGTATGCTTTCAAGGGGTCAATCTGCTGATCTCTGCACCAGACAACAAACCTGTGTAATCTCGTACAGTAAAAAGATTTGGTGGTGGAATGGAAAGCAGATAAAATCACATCTACTGCATCTTTAGGTAACTGAAAAGTAATTAGGAATCCCAGCTCAATCCATGCATGAAGGCGTAGTCTTTTGCGGTTCAGTTGGAGGACCTCATCCAAATTGGAGAGACAGAGGCCACAGGTGCAGCTTCCACACCCTTCTTGGCCAGTCTGGAGCCACTAAGATGACTTGGGCCCAGTTTTGGCTGATCTTCTTCAGAAACTGAGGAATCAAGGGAGTGGGCGAGGAAATGCATAGTGAAGAGAAAGGATCCACTACAACTGAAACACATCCCACAAGGCTCCTTGCATAAGATGCTGGAGGGTACTTGAATGCCTGGAATTGTGAATAAAAATAAATAAGAAAAAGAGTCAAAGAGATCCACATGAGGCATGCCCCACCGATCGAAGATGCTCTTCACAACCTCCAGTTGGAGAAGTCACTCTTGGCCAGTAAGATAATGTTGACTCAGGTTGTTTGTTCTTATGTTCACCAAATGCCCCAAATAATTTACCACCAACCACATTCCATACCTGTGCACCCACGACCAGAGAGCCTCAGATGATCTTGGAAGATGCTGAGACCCTACTCTACCCTGCTTTTTGACACAGCACATCATGGTTGAATTGTCTGTCAAGATCTGGACTGACTGACTGACTACAAAGGGAAGGAAGGAATGCCTTGGGCGCTTGGTGAATAGCCCTTAATGTGAAATCACTGCTCATCTGGGAACCAAAGGATGCTGATCTTCAGCTCCTTCAGATTAGCCACCCACGCTTGAGCAGAGGAATCAGTCTCACTACACTGGCCAAGGGTGGAGGGCTTGGATGTATATGTTTCTGGATAGGTTCTCCTCCAACCCGCATAAGGCAAGCTCCGCTGCAGTGTACCCAGAAAGCAAATGGAGTCTGTGACTTGGCGCCCGTGCTTGAACCACCTTTGTGAAGACTTGTGGTGCAGGTATCAGACCAAACGAAAGAACTGTAAATTGAAAGCGACTTGAGACTAACACAAACTAAAGGTAGTTTCTGTGGGGCTTCAAGATCAGTGTATGGAGGTATGCTTCCTGTACGTCGAGTGGTACCATCCAGTCTCCAATCTCAAGCACCAATACCTGAGCAGGAGACAGCATCTTGAACTTCTCCTTGTACAGAAAGAGGTTCTCAGGCACAAGCTCCACAACATCTTTCTGCAACAAGGCTGCCATCACTTGCTGCAGTAGGTGTTCCCGCGAAAGGTTAGCATGAGGAGGGGAAATCTGGGCAGCAGAATGCTGGAATGGTAGCATATTCCCCTTTTCCACAATCTGTTTGATCCACTAGTCCTAATTTATGGCCCTCCGCCAGGCCTGTGAAAAAAATAAACCTGGCCTTCCACTAGTCGCAACATGGTTTCCTGTTGGGGCTCAGGAGGAAGCCAAGGAGAAATGAGAGACTGCATGGCCTCTACATATTCCAGGGCCCCTGTACTGTCTCGGAATAGGGTTCAGAGATTGCTGCTGAGCAAGGTCAGCCTGATCTTGATGGAAGTTGAGCCCTCTCCCAAATCCTTACACTTCCGGAACCCCTGGAATTCCTTCCTTTGGGACTACACACCAAGGGAACCATGTCACAATTGTCTGTCTTTGAAGCGTGCCAACAAGGAGTCTGCCTTTTCTTCGAACAGTTTGGTACCTTCAAAGACATGGACCATCAAGGTCAACTGCACGTCCAGTGAAAAATCAGAGGTTCTCAGCTAGGCATGTCTCCTAACAACGACGGTTGCTGGCATGTCTCCTAAATGCGACATTGTTCTGGCTACCGAATCTGCTGTACGTGGTTTGTGCTGTATCATCTACCCTGATGATGCTTGAACGTCCATGATTTCGTCTTGGAAATGTGACTGAAGTTCCTGCAGGAGATTATGGATCTGTAAAACAACACAGGGTCTGGCTCTAATCAGCAAGGCTGAGCCTAATCAGAATGCAACAAAAACCTTGCCTGTACTGATCCTTATTCAAAGAAGTCAATCATCTGGATGACAGCTTAATTAATGTCAACCTCCTCATAATTTATTCAAAAATATAATTTTTTATTTGTTCAAGAATTAATTGTGTTTTTTCTCACCATATCATGAATCAACGGTTTTTAACATTACACCACAAAACCGAAACACAATTGAATGACTGTCAACAAATACACAAAAGATGAACAATATCAAGAGACAACTTACTCACATACAACACAAAACAAGTGCACTACATATCTTTTCTCGAGGAATCTTTGCATTGGTTAATCAATCTAGAGCAGAGGTCTTCAATCTTCTGGGTGCGACCCCCAGGGGGGTTGTGGAGTCCTGGGAAGGGGGTCACAGATTCTGTCAGAGCGTGCCGTTCCTTGGAACGCGTGGTTTGAGTGACGTCAGGCTGATTGAGGGTGCTCGCGGCGGAGGCCTAATTCACACCGAGGGGTGAAAAACATCAAAGCCTCATTAACAAGTAAAAGGTCTTTTAAAGACCTGTGAAGTACTCGGTGTGGCTTTGTGTGCGTCTGTGAAGCTGTTTCAGCCGGGCTCACATACACGAGAGGGCCTGGGGGGCAGGGGAGGGTGGCTGGGGGAGGAGGCTGTAGCCCTTTGAGTTCAATGGGTGTTGCGCGCCTGGAGCTGTGGGTCCCGCACGTGAAAGGTCCTCTCCCCCACCCTCCGACACGTCCCATAAATCATTGGTTCAAGTCCCACAAGCCCTCATACCTGACGCCTGTGCGGGAGAAATGTGCCTGAAAGTCTGTTCTTCATGGTGAGATTTATTTACAGCCTGTCTGCCCCCCCCACCCCCAGCAGGGAGGCACAGAGATGACCCACCAAGAAGGAAGAAGACGCAGAGAGATACTGCCCCCCCCCCTATGAGAGAGGCACAGAAAAGGTGGGTGGATGAATGATGGGTGGATGGATGAAGGATGAATGTATGGATGGAAGGAAGGATGAAAGGGTGGATGGATGTATGGATGGAAGGATGAAAGGGTGGAAGGATGAAGGATGGATGGGTGTAAGGATGAAAGGGTGGATGGATGAAGGATGGATGGCTGGATGGATGGAAGGATGGATGGATGGATGGATGGATGGATGGATGGATGGATGGAAGTGTGAAAAGGTGGGCGGATGAATGATGAGTGGATGGATGGATGACAGGGTGGATGGATGAAGGATGGATGGATGGATGAAAGGGTGGATGGATGAAGGATGTATGTATGGATGGAAGGATGAAAGGGTAGATGGATGAAGGATGGATAAAAGGTTGCATGGATGAATGATGCATGGATGGATGTGTGAAAAGGTGAGGGATGAATGATGGGTGGATGAATGGATAAATGAAAGGGTGGGTGGATGAAGGATGGATGGATGGATGAAAGGGTGGATGGATGAAGGATGGATGTATTGATGGAAGGATGAAAGGGTGGATGGATGAAGGATGGATGTATGGATGGATAAAATGTTGCATGGATGAATGATGGATGGATGTGTGAAAAGGTGGGTGGATGAATGATGGGTGGATGGATGGATGGAAGGAAGGGTGGATGGGTAAAGGATGGATGTATGAATGGAAGGATGAAATGGTGGATGGGTAAAGGATGGATGTATGGATGGAAGGAAGGATGTAAGGGTGGATGGATGAAGGATGGATGGATGTGTGAAAGTGTGGGTGGATGAATGATGGATGGATGGATGTGATGAGGTCTAACAGGCATATTTATGGTTGTCGATAGTTGTTGATGATGAGGAGTACCAGTTTCTAGAAACTTTTGTCGGAAAGGGGTCCTTACGCCTAAAAAGGTTTTACAAGGGGGTCTCGGCATCAAAAAGTTTGAAGACCTCTGATCTAGAGGAACCAACGGAAACAGTGTGAATGGTTTAACAAAAAAGAGGTCACTGCACTGTGCCAATTTATGGACTTCTATTTTATAATTTGTTTTACCAGGAAGCAAAAAAACTCTTATTATTGATCACACTTATTTCACAAACAACACAAGCAATGGTCGACGCATTTCGAACCCTGTTCATTGTTGAATGGGGGTTCTCTTCAGGACCAATCACTATAGACTTAATCGAGTGGTGACTAGCATGAGTTTTTAATGTGGAAAGAGTCAGTAGGACTTCATCCTGACTTGGATGGAAAGGGGTACCCTTTCAGCGATGTCTTTATACAGATAGTCGGCCTCGTGGCAAAAACTATTTCCTATGATTGAAGCTATCGTTCCCAAATCTCTTCTCAATGTCCGGGCTGAGTCGCGGGCATGTCTCCTAACAGCGACAGTTGCTGGGATGTCTCCTAACAGTGGCATTGTTCTGGCTACCGAATCTGCTGTACGCAGTTTGTGCTGTATCATCTACCCTGATGCTTCTTGAACGTACATGATTTGGTCTTGGAAATGTGACGGAAGTTCCTGCAGGAGATTAGGGATCAGCATACCTGCCATGCCCCATATCACGCTAGTAGACATGTGGCAGTGAGGGACTTCACGGCCAGGCTTTAGGCCTAAGCCCCAATCTTTTTAGATTCCCTGTCAATAGGTGCTGTGAGGAAACGTCCAGGCATGAACCTAGACAAAGAAGAGGCTTAATTTACAAGGCCCTCTAGCGAATGGTGTTCTGATAGGAATGATGGATCTTCCAGGGCAGGTCTATAAATTCTGGCAACTGACCTGTTGACTGTAGTGGCCGCGGATGGTTTCATGTAGCCAACATGGGGTCAGGAGAGCCTCGTTCAATGGCAAAATTGGCTCTGAAATGTGGGTAGAAGACTGTAGAATGTACAACTTAGTTTAGATAGCAAGCAATGGAAACTTGCGAACATCTGTACCTTTAATAAAATAAGTCAATCAGGATTTGTGTAGCGCAACTTGTCACCTGTGAGAGTATCCAGGCGCTGATTATGGAATGGTGTGACATTGCTCCAGAAGTGAGCAGCCTAGATGAGTCCAGAAACTCCAACTCGGGGGCAGTATTGATGCCACTAGCCTCAGCAAGCATTTGAAATCCCGGTAAGGACCCTTGAAGGGCTTTCTTTTCAGTCTGTGCCGAACAGCTTATAGAGTATACCTTTCAGAACGAATTCTCTTCCTATTATCATTGTGCCTCCTTTCTAGACTTATTTAGAGGCCCCAATGGATGGGTCTCCGAAGTCACCTGCTCCAAAGTTGGGACATGCTGTTGAACTTTAAAGAGATTTTTCTGATGAAACTCAAGCTTTGGAGTCGCATGAAAGGCGCAACAAAGGGAACTTGCGCTGGGGTGCTTTATGGGGTTGGAGACATCACTTTCAGCAAACAGAGTCTGCACCCACTTCCCACCTCCACGCCCCCCACTTTACCCACTGTCAGAGTAGAGCTAATGAGAAAGGTTTTCCAGACCAGTCTGGCACCTGGAGGAGTGTTCAAGAGGTGAGGCATCTGCAGGGAGAAGTATCCATGAGAACTTAACACGACGTGAAGCCTTCTTCATCTACTCATATGTTCGTTCCCGCTCTGAATTTGAGAGGGCTCTTTCACAGTCCAGTTCACCTTGGTCCCACCTTGATCCCCAGGGGATGTCACCTCTTAAAGCTCTATACAATGATGAGACTACATGTGTAGCCTGGCGCCGCGAACTTCAGAACTGTAAAGGTTCAAATTGTGGCCTTCCAAAAAAGGTTGTATGAGTTTGCTGAAGAGACTGGTTAACTAGTGAACTAGATAAATAAGAGAGAAAATGGCCTAATGCATGGATCATGGGTGTTGTACGAGGGAACCTTAATGACAGGGAGGAGCACATGGTGGAGTTTGCTGTGGCATAATAAGGCCTTAAAGTGGTCGTCAAGCATGAGAGAGAGATCCCATCAGGGCATGCTGCTGCCTCTCGATAAAGAGAAGGCATGGAGGAATTGGGAAAAGAAACTGCAACGTTGCATTCTTATTTCTAGTCTCTGGAGTTCGAGGAGTCACTCTGAACAGTTCAATGCATAGAGCTGAATATACCAAAAGATGAACATGTTGCATAAAAGTAAAAAAAAATGTAATGTAATGTGGATTCTTATATAGCGCACTAATCACCCCAAAGGGCCTCAAGGCGCTTGCTTTGGGAACCCGTCCTGGTTTTTCCCTGTGAGATAGCCCCAACTGGGCACCCCCAAGGTGAAAGCCAGGCATCCCGCTGCGGGGGGCCGTAGTGGAGATTGAGCAAGCTATTGCCCAGAGTTGCAGAGTGTGAACCCCTGATTTGAGTAGGCACCGAAGCGAGAATTATCGAGTCTGTGGACATTTTGAGCTCAAGACCCTGCCGTGTCGGGAATTGAACCCTGGTCCCGGTCCGACCTCTGCTTCAGGGTCTGCCTCCTCTAACCAGTGAGCCACACTTCTCCACTTGGTGTACCGTACTACTGCAGTGAAGCATTAAATAGGTATTCGATATTAAGTCATTTAAATTGTAAGCTATCTGTATAATGACTTGATGATTCATATTAACAGCTAGGGTTCCTCGCAGACGCCCCATACCATGTGACAAAGGCTACATTCATCACTGAGCAAACTTATTTATCTAAATGGTCACCACATTGTCAGCCAGAAGCAATAGGCTCATGTACGATTGGAAATCTTCCTGCTCCACAGCTGTCTGCCAGACTTATTACCAATTATTTAAAAGTTATATAAATATACATCGAGTTTGCTTTGGCTCCAACGAGGCGAGTATTATTCTCATTTCTCAAGCTCTTGACTGTTTGGTGAATCATTCCACCTCATGGGGAGCGTTCGCATTGGAATGATTGACAGACTATTGTACATCTCAAAAATATGCTGAAACATCACACATATAGGGACATATTTACAAGCCCCTATCACCACTACAACGTCACTTTTCTGGATGTTGTGGTGGCGATAGTAAGTAATATGTTTATTGTACAGTTAATTAAAACCTTTTACAAAAGTTGTCCGTCTCTTATAAACAGTAAAACATCAATTTAAAAGGCTGATAGCCACAGTTAAGAGCACACATTAAAATTACAGAAGAGATCCACTCCCCCGGCATTGGTGACCCATAGTCCAGTTTCTTCATTTTTGTTTGCGGAAATTAGCAGCAGTTCGTGAGATAGAGTTACCCCCCTTGTCAGAGTCTTGGCTACAGAATAAGGGCAAGCAAATAGGTGCAAGTTTAAAGTGCATAGTGCCGCACCTACATTAATTGCTTTGTACAAAAATGTCCGAAGGTTAGCCTGTTGATGTTTTAACTTGAGGCTTGAGTGTGCAAAAATAATGTTTTGTACGCAAAGCGCTGTTACTGTTGTTACGCAAAGGGTTAACAGGCCGGCTCCATCCCAGTTCCAGTGCAACTTCTCTGATGATCTGGCGGTATCCGTTTCAATCGGAGATCAGCAGCAGTTAAAAATGTTACCAGGCAGCAGCTTAGTTTAATATCTTCACCAGAGAAGCTTGCAAGCCCCACTTGTCTGCACGACCGTATTTGTTTCCTGATAAAGATAGGTCTAAGTAGTGACCAGCGCTCCTGCATCAGTTCCCGGCATATGGTTATAATGTGGACTATGTCCTCCTCTCCTTCCCCGAAAAGACGGCAAATTGCTGGCTTCGGAGGGCGTAGCCATATGGGCAGATGGTATGCAGATGGTAATAAGCCTTGTGGTGGCGATATGGGCTTCGCCTTATTTACAAAGCAATGTTAAGCCACTTAATGTGGCTTAACAATTCATTCAAAGCGCATTTAATATCGTACAACAATTTCCTCGTGATATGCATGGCCTTGCCTCCTCCCACCCAGGACCTTTCACAGAGGCCGCTTAATCTGGCTATACTCTACAGAGTAAGACTGTTGGTTTGACAGCAGTACTGTTTTTATGCGATATGCATTCCATGTTATTCCCGTCTCTTGTGATCCATAGTCGTACCCAGGTTAGTTCTCCTGGGTCTTTCTCAAGGGAAGAGGAAAACATAAAGAGCAAACAGTTCTTCATTGACACTATTGTTCCGCTTTCGAAAATATGCAGTACTTAATTTGAGCCGGTGGCTTACGGGGCACCGGTACTTCAATGTCAGCACCAGCTCTAGTGACAGTCCACCAAATGGTGCTGTCTGTTTAGTCTTGAGATAAGCGCAAGAACCGTGTTTATTAAGTCAAGTTGCATTGAAAATGAATAACACTAACCTCTCCCACCATTTTCATAGCTTTGTGTGGCCTGAAATAGTCTGAATTGTCACAGTTGTAGGAGCGTGACGGTTAGGTGTTCTGTTGGTGCTGTCATTGGCCGTGCCTGCAGGTCCAATACATAAGCTGGCAAGATGTCCTTTACTCCCTCGCACGCCTCCATCCCTGGGCCTCTCATTAATAATGTTTCCTCTGCCTTCTGCCAAGAACAGGGAAGGGGGAGGAGGGCAGATAAAGGTTAAAATGGAAGGAGGCCATTTTTCATCGGCATGATAATTTTGCTGCCTTGGCTGGCATTTCCAGGCTGAGTGAAAGGATCTTTAATAGGAGTGTAAATAAAATCCCGCCTGAGAAATGAGTTTAGCAGCCAAGCAAACAGTGGCCTGCTGTAAATACTACCGCCTGCCCAAGGACCGGAGGGGGGTGGGGGTGAGCGCTGTAGGTTAAACAGCTGGGAGCAATTCGAAAACGGACTATCTGGGCTGGATCTCTACTTTGGACTTAATGATTCTGCAAGTTTTCGCCGATACTGATTTTATCGCAAAAAATGTTTGTCACGGTCTTCAGGGAGGCCGACTTCTCTGCAGCTGTTCTTGTGCACTGACCTCAGAGTCCCACCAGGGCCTGTACTAACATAAGCCTTAATCCAGGGTTATTGGTTTAATTGCGTGGGAATGATTTATCTGGCCCGCTGGAGGGAAGTTCAGTTACAAGAAGAATGAATGACTCGACATCCCAAAGGTCCAGTGCTTCCAATATTACTCACTTGGTTATTTTATATATATTACGTTTCATCGCCATCAATGTTATCCTATACGCATCTCATGAAGGTTTGCTTTTAAAGGGCTCGCAGCTGCAGTTTTACTAATGCAACCATCAGTCACTGTGGTGACAGCAAGCACCTTGACGCAAGCTGGATCCGTTCTGAGTGAAAGGTACAAAGACGCTCTGCCTCTGCTCTTGCTTCTCCAATATGTACAAAGACAACATGGAATCAAAATGACATATATTATGAATATTTGGGATATACCTCGAAATGAATTATTCTCTCTTAATTTCATGAAAAAACATAACAAAAAAGCAGGCATCACTGCCTTGCAATCAATGAAATTCAATGGAACACATTAAGGGCCTTATCATGACTTTGCCGGTCTTGGGGTGGGCCACCACACCGCAGACCCGCTCCAAGACCGCCAAAGCCATAAGGAACCCCTCCTGATCACAACCTTTTTTGTCTCTGGAAGGAGGGGGGGGTCTTTGGTGGTCCCACTGTGGTGTCTATGAAAAAGGCACCACAATAGGAGCAGGGCATCAATCAATCAGCGCGCTACATACCCGTGAGGGTCTCATGGTGCTGGGGGGGGGCACTACTGATCGAAAAGCCAGGTCTTGAGGAGTCTTCTGAAGGCCAGCAGGTCCTGAGTCTGTCGTAGGCTGGTGGGGAGAGCGTTCCAGGTCTTGGCGGCGAGGTGCGAGAAGGATCTTCCGCCGGCGGTGGCCCTTCGGATACAGGGAACTGTGGCGAGGGCGAGGTTGGCTGAGCGGAAGCTTCGGGTGGGGGTGTGGAAGCTGAGTCGGTTGTTGAAGTATGCAGGTGTTGTGAAGGGCTTTGTGTACGTGGATGAGGAGCTTGAAGGTGATCCTGTCAAAAGCAAGCCTGGCATGAACTGGGGGTGCACCATGTGCCCACTACATGCATCCCCTGGCACAGAGGCAACCAGTGGCATAAAAAATGCGCCTTGTTGCGCCATATTTACAAAGTGATGCATCTAGGTAGAAGCATCACTTTGTAAACCCTTGCGCCACATGATACCTGCGCCAGGTATAATGTATGCAAGGGGGGCGTATTGACGCAAGAAAGGGTTGTAGAAGTGACGCAGTGAAATGAATTTTCGCGCTGTGCTGAAGGTTCTAAAGAACGGGTGGGCCGTGACGGAACGGTTCCGTCATAAGCACAGCCCAACCGGCGCTCATGACGGAACCGTTCCGTCATAAGCATCGAAGGGGTTAATACCAGTTTTTACCTGGTCTTAATTTTGGCACTGCCTCCTATGTATGCTGCCCTTGTACATAGGGAGCAGTGTTAAAACAAATGGGTGTTATTGTGGTACGCCCACTGAAACACCCACTGCCCACCCCTTTCACGCTAACCCTAGCGTGAAAGGGGGCCTTATGTACAATGCAGTGTTAAGCCAAGTTAAGTGGCTTAACGCTGCCTTGTACATAAGGCGCAGCACCTATCGCCACCACAACGTCAATATAGGGGATGTTGTGGTGGCGATAGGGGCTTGTACATATGCCCCTTAGTGTTGTTTTCCTGCTAACACTTATAAGGGACCTGGGGTCACCGAGGTACTCATTAAGCATTCAGTGCCAAAACATGGGCACTCATGCAGTGTCAAGCTATTTTACACAGCACTCACAGGCATTTTTAATGTGCAGCAAACTGATGTTTCGGGCCAGATTTATCAACACGTTGTGCCATTACAGAGTCACCAAAAGTGAAGTGTTGATTTGGAATTTACTTTTGAGAAAGTCGCCTAAAAATAACACAAAGTAACACTATGCTACTGTGCATCAAGGAGGTGTCCCTTGGGTCATACATAGCATTTTCATGCTACCGCCCATGTTTTCTGGTGCAAACCCCATCTACTAACATTTGTTGACAGGTATTTGAACTAAAAAATACACATCCTTGAGGCAGGCTCAAAGTAGGAGAAAAGTTGTATTTTCTGTACATTTTTCCTATTTTGCTTGTATGGTGCACTATGCAGCACACATTACAAAGTGGAATATGTTATAAAGTTAGTCTAAGCATAGTGTTTTGTAATGGATGGCTTCCTTTTGCTAGACTTATGCACACAGTGTGTGCAGAGCACAAGGCAGACAAATCATGGACCAGCGACTGAGGGAGGAGCTGTGACATATTTAGTAGATAAGGTGCTGCCTGCTCTCTCCCCTTGATGCAACACAGCAACTTTGGTTGTTGCACTGCATTGTGAGAAATAGTACATTTACCCACGTTTTTATTTCACCCATGTGAAAAAATAAAGTTGTATTTTCTGTACATTTTTCCTAATTTGCTTGTATGGTGCACTATGCGGCACACATTACAAAGTGGAATAGTTATAAAGTTAGTCTAAGCATAGTGTTTTGTAATGGATGGCTTCCTTTTGCTAGACTTATTCACACAGTGTGTGCAAAGCACAAGGCAGACAAATCTTAAAACTTAAAAGAAAAAAAGAAAAAAAAGAAAAACTTGAAAAAGAAAAAACGTGGAAAAAAAAACACCAATGCATGAGGGTTAGGTAAGACACCCTTAAAGCAAGGTGACCTATACCTCATGTGAGGATCTATCAGCATGAGCAGACAGGCCCCTATAATATCTAAGGGGCTGATTATGACTATGGTGCAGTTGTGCCGGCTCTCTGTCGTCACGGCTGCGCTAAAGCAGTGCAAACACCGCCTGCCTGATTATGAGTATTTCTCATGCAGGCAGACGGTCTTTTTGCTGTCCCATGGTGGTGCCAGAAAAACAGGCACCGCAGTGAGCACTGCTAATATGAGATGTCCAAGCCATGCTGGATCTGGGGGTGATAGCAGACAAGGGGGCACATGTTGTGCTCCCCCGAATGCATCCCGATGGTGGGGAGGGCCCTATAGAACCACCTTCATTCCTCCACCGCCAGCCTTTTCATGGTGGGGAGCCTGCCATGAAATGGCTGGCAGTGGAGGAATTCTAAATCGGCTCAGCGGGACTGCACCAGTCCTTCTCAACATGTTACACTGGGCCTCTGCAGCACCACTACCAGGGTACGGCATTTTCCTGGCGCAGGCGGCAGTCCACCACTGGTAAGACTTTGAAATTCGTGATCTGGCAGACAGTGGACTGCCACTACTGCACCACTCCGAGTTGTAATCAGCCCCTAAGGTAATTCTTAGATATTATAAATGTACAGTAAAGCCATATTGAGCATATGGTCTGGAAACTGGCCACTACGAGTTTCCTAGCACCATGATGGCCTTACTAAATCCTGGGATGTTTGGTATCAAACATCTCAGAATAATAAACCTGTACTGATTCAGGTGGCAGATTAATTTTCCCCATGCACTCAACCCCTGGTGGGTTCCTGATTGGTAAACACCAGCCTGCCACCACAATGTAAATGTATGTGTCTTGTAAAGCGCACTGCTGCCCTTAGGCGTCGTGGCGCTGTAGACCGCTGGGGAACCCGTCCTGGCTATCCCTGTGAGATGGTCCCTACTGGGTATCTCCAAGGTGAAACCAGGCATCCCCGGCGAATGTGGGGGGCCGTTGTAGAGATGAGGCAAGCTAATGCCCAGAGTTGCCGAGTGTGATCCCTGGTTAGAGTAGGCACCGAGGCGAGAATTATCGAGTCCGCTGACCCTGGTCCACGACCCTGCCACGTCTGGAATTGAACCCTGGTCCCGGGCCGTCCTCTGCTTCCGGGTCTGCCGCCTCTAACCAGTGAGCCACACCACTCCACCACACCACAAGGCAGGTTTCTGAAACCCTGGGGCGGGAGCCTTCACTCCCAGGGTCCAGAGGTGCTCACCACCCCCCAGGTCATGAAGATTCACCTGTGGCAGTGGAGCCTCTCCTGCAATCAGGAGCAGGCCCCCTTCCTGTATCCCCCCTTAACGGCAGGAAGACAGGCAGGAAAAATCAGGACAGCCCAGAAAGTGCGTCCACCTCTGCCAACCCCACCCCTCAGGTGGGGGAGATCAGGTGAAGATGGCAGGCACTCCCCAATCAGGGTTAGGGATTCTGCTACTTCCCCACCTGGGGTGAGCACACTAAGGATGTAGTCACCCTAAGGTCAGTATCTCATTGGCTACTACCTCAAGACCCCTAAAATGCCCCCTAAATACAGTATTTAGGGGGGCAGCCCTGACACAGGATTTCAGAATTGACAATCTAAGAAACTGGAACTCGAAGACGTCGCAGCATGAAGACTCCAAGCCAAACTGACTTGGCCCCAACCCTACCGACCAGCCTGCAGCTCCGAACTCCCCTACTAAGGAAATGACAGCTCGAAATAACGATCTGCATCCTCCAGACTTAGTGAGGACTTATCCCTTTTTCAATAAAGATTCAAGACTGCTGATGACAGTGGCCCGGTCCACAAAAGAAGACTAAGACCCTGCAGAACCAAGAAATCCTGCTCCAAGACTTATCTCTGCACCCACCCTCCACAACCCATGTCCAGAGGGTCCACCGGTCCTGAAGTGGTTCCCCAGTGGTCTTTCCCTCCAAACCATCGAGGAGTGTCACCTCCAAGGTCTAGTGTGAACACCTGTAGCCTCTTCATAATGACCCCCCTCGTCCGTAACCTGCCCAGTATGGTCACCTGGCCCTGCGTCCTGGTGACCATAACCCATGGTGAAGAACCGGGATTTAAACCCAGCGGCGCCAGGGGCACGCCCAAAGTCTTCGGGTCCACCTGTCTTAGAATACAGAGACACGGGATACTTCTTGATGGCGTCAAAGATCAACATGTATTAGCTGCAGCCAGTAACAGAGGTCCTAGAAGTACAACACGGTGTATGTTCTCAGGAGACTGCTCAACTTTACAAAGCAGGTCGTCCCTTTTTATGCCAAAAATTGTGCTTCAGGTAAACATTCCTTATTTACAGTTGACCACTCACATGTTTCCACAACAAAATCATTGCATGATGACAAGCCCATTTTTCAGTTTGTCCAGCCCAAAATTAATCATCAAACAAACCCATAATAAACATTCTTCTTTTGAACAAGCCGGACACAAACCCATAATAAAAGACCTCAAACCAAATCGTAAATAGGCCATAAAAGAAGGAACAGAAACAGATGAGAAGCAAGATAGAAAGGTGTGTGCATGTACCATAAACTCAGCAATGTCCTCCGCTTTGATCTCTATCTTGACCAGCTAAAGGGCAAGAACTGGTTTGGCAAGGTCAGCTTCAGGCAACAGGGTCAGTTCACTCAGGTCAAACAGGAGTCAGCACAAACTCAAGCTAAGGTGCACGTGTCCCAGAGACTAGTTCAGCCACAGTCATAGGCCTATGTGAGGGCAACCACAAAATGGCTGCCATGCACAAAATGGAACCCAAGGGTTTCAGAACGAAATCGTCAAATACACAGTGAATCCATCAATGTAACATGACGGAAACACTCATGCTTGCTGAGCTCACTGTTTACGGTTCGCTGTTACCAAAATCGTAACAAAACCACGACCATTATGACCCAGGGTTAGAATTCACGGAACCTCAATGGTGCCCAATGTCGCCTGGCATCTCAACTTCCTCCCCTGGCTGTTGGTTTCGTCGAAGAGTCCTCCTGGTCTGAGCCTCCAGCCTGAAACCTGAACAGACGATAACCATAGGGTAACATTGATCACCCGATGCTATGTGAGCACCCTGCCCCCGGCCGCCCCTGTGCTGCTGGTGGTGTGGTTTTGGTGCTGGCTTGGGTCACCCTTTCTTCTTACCTTAATTCTTAAAGATTGTCCTCTAAGACCACTTCACCTACCAGTGAGCAGCCTCCAACCAATGTGCTCCTAGTCTCCTTTGACTAGCATTGACACCCCTATCCTATGCAACCAGCCACTCTAGTGCCGCTGGTGGTACACTTTGAGTGTAGAATTGAACCTTGAGGAACCTTGGTTCTACCTCCCAATGGACCACACCAAAAGTCGCTTTACTTACCTACAATTGCTAAATTATTTCTTCCCATAGAAATGCACGGTTTGGTTTTTCTCTGAAAAATGTTCTAAGAGATGACTCAGCCTTATATTGCGACAAAGTAACTTAGTATCTACAAATGAGTTGGTATGCTTACTGATGTACTGCAGGGCCTAAGCTGTGTTTTTAGTTTGTTTTGTACAAAGTTAGAAAAGTAACTGAAAAGTAACTAAAAAGTAATTGCAACTATTCTAAAGAGTTTACACACATTTTCACTACTGTAAAGTAACTTGTATTCTTCTACAAAACCAGTACACACCATATTTTGAAGAGTATCGTTGTTTTGAAAGTATAACTGCTACCAATTAAATCTTGGTTCTAGTAATAAAAATACCAACTGGACTCTGCACACTAGAACTCACTTTGGTATTGTATATACAGAGCCAGCTTTCTACAATTTGCATATAATTCCTTCTGAGGGGCCACACCTGGCAGTTTCGGATGGACCGTTTGCATATGAAGCACGGCAGCAGTACTGATTTGCATGAGATAGGTTTCTTCTGTCTAGAGTGAGTGAAAATTGATGGGCTGAAATGACACCCAGGGGAACTGCTAATTGTTTAGAGTATTTGCCAGCATTCTTCCCATCACAGTTTGTTTTTCATATATATTTATTATTGCTATAGAAAAACCCTAAATGTCTACCTCGTGCTGCAGGGACAGTTGGGCATATTATCAAGCACGGCGATAAAATTATCGTCGCTTTAGTGGCAGAAAACTGCTGCTAAAGCGGCGATAATGGGCTTGATAATATGCCCTTGAGAATTCCAATAGAAGCCCATGTTGACACCAGAACATGGGCTTCTATTGGAATTCTCAAAAGCATATTATCAAGCTCATTATCGCCGCTTTAGCGGCAGTTTTCTGCCGCTAAAGCAGCGATAATTTTAACGCACATCCTTAATAATATGCCCCAGTGTGCTTCAAAAATTGGGTTGCCCTGGTTTTTCTCCTAAATTGTAAGTAGTAACACATCCAGCCTTCCACACTGCTGCAGAACTCGTGCCAATGACATCCTTATTTTGACAATGAGAGCAGTCTCTGGTTCAAATCTTACAAACAACCCTTTTCAGTAGACACACTGCACTCAAGAAACAGCAGTGTGTGCACAACATTGGTGGATGCACGCTGCATAAGGGATTACTCAGTGTGAGGTTGCCCTCAAACACCACCATACAGCATTTGTCTTCCCCAATGGCTCTATTATCCCCTTAGGTTTTGTAAATAATTAGCTGTAGCACTATTTACTTTATGTGTTTATTGCCCACTATTATTGCATTACTTTCCTGTGTAGTGGGGTAACTGATGGTCAAGGGTGATATCGTTTCACAGCAACTGCTGAATGCCATAACCATTACCCCATCTGTCAGGCATCTAATCTTACCATCTCCACTTAAAGCACTCTCACTGATGTCACATCCAAATTGTAGTGCAATACAAGTATAACAGGGGAAGCCATAGTGTTCCAAGACAAATGTCCTTTACATGAAACGGTAGCGGATTTCCCTATTTTTTCAATACTGCTCCTGCAGCCAAAATGTATCTTCATGCATTACTGATAACAGACCGAAGTTGCATGTCAAAGAAACAGAGAGCCGAATAGGTCCTCTTAATAATGACTCCCGCACTTATAATAATTCATTGGAATTTCAGTTCATTAGCCACATATACAAATGTTTACTGCCTTGCAACTCTTAAAACAATTTAAAAAGTGCAGCTACATTTTACGCCGCAACTAAAAAGCCCAAAGCGTGATTCTCATTTGTTATATTAATAAAGGTTCTATTAATGCAGGACAGATCACATTTCTCCTCTACCTATGCTCCTTTTATTGATTTCAGCAGTAAACACACTCATTTACACTCAATTCAGACGGAGCGGATTTGCGAACCTAGGGGCATATTACCAAGCAATAGTGATAATTATCGCTATTGCTTGGTTAGAGACAAACATTTACTGCTGAGCTGCGGCGATTTTTATCGCAGATAAACCTTGGTATTACCAAGGTTTATCGCAAATGCGATAAAAAACGGCCGCAATGCATGAATATCGCTGAAAAGTCAGCGATATTCATGCATTACCGAGCTAATGCTCTTAGCCATGTTATCCACCTCCCATTGGATAACATGGCTAAGAACTGCTCAGGGCAGGTGTTAGCTTTTGGAGATATTCACGCTTAGTGCGAATATCTCCAAAAGTTGGTAATAGGAGATAGCGATGTTAGCGACTGTTTCCAGTTGCTAACATCTTGGCACACCCACTTTGCATGTCATTAGTGATAAATATCACTGACATGCAAAGTGGGGCCCAAGATGGTCGCTATCTCCTACTAGATGTCGCTAACTGGTGTTAGCGACAGCTAGGTAATAGGGAGATAATTTTATCTCCGCTTTCTTGGCTTTTAAAGCCAAAAAAGCGGAGATAAACCCCCTTGATAATATGTCCCCTAGAGCAGTCTCTTTCACTGAATCCACTTTTATGTTCTATACTCATTGAAGAGTGTAAATCGTGTATCTTTCTCCAATATTCTTCGAAAAGCTTTAATTGCAGCCCGTTCTTGGCACTTGCTGCCTGGATCATTACGTTTCTTAATAAGTCAGCCCCTCTAGATTGGAGGTGAAATGTACACTGACCGTTTACAATGTAGGTCCATTGTTTGCGCCAGTTTTAATTAGCAGCTGGTATTGTACGCAATATGCCTCTATTCCTGACGTAAGCAGATCTGTGTGCAGACTCCTAGAGGGGTTTGCGCTGTTCCGGCCCTGTTCTTCCCACTATGCAAAATTACCGAGGTCTTTGCACTACATAATGCACTGCGGTTTCAGTTCTCTGCTCGCCCTTGGTGATTGATGTCGTCATTTGCAGTGCTTTACGTCACATAATGTTATGGTATGTTAATATACTTTTAAAGCGCTTGATTACCCTGGGGTGTCTTGGCACTGACTTTGATACTGGAGAAGAGATGCAGAAAGGGGAGCAAGGAGCATATGGGCACTGAAATGCCGGTTTACAAGAGCTTTCTGAAGGTCATAAGATTTGGTTCACTCTTAGGGCCGATTAGGATGGCGGTGAATCCGCATCCTCTAGGCCGGCGGAAGCCACCGCCGGCCTGGAGGATGCGGATTCACCGCCGCGGCCACAGGAAACACCCACCGCCAGATTAGGATGGCGGTGGGATTGCGGTGGGACCAGCGGCGGACGGCAGGTTCATCCGCCGCTGATCCGCGGGGTGTGGAGGGCTATTTGGTGGCGGTATCTGCAAGACACCGTCAGCCAAATTACGATGTGCAGAGAAACATGCTTTTCCACGGCGACTTTTCCGCCGTGGAAAAGCATGTGGTCTTTGGTGTTTGGGGTCCGTTGCGGGCCCCCAGGGTGTCGGTGGTGGGGGGTGCACATGGGGGGTACCTATGGTACCCCCCAGCATTTACAAGCACAAAGCGGCAGGCACCGCGCGGTGCCTGACGCTTTGTGCATGTAAATGTAAAGCATGCATTTTTTTTTATTTTTTTTTTTATAAACTTTTATTGGACAGTGAGATTACATACACAGCAGTGTGCCTACAACCATATCAGGCCGGCAGCGATACACATACATTTCGAAGGCAGTACTATGGTAACAAAGAATAAACTGATAGCAGTAAGGTCTCGGTCAACAACATAGCAATAATTCAGTAGGCAGTCTGTGACAGGGTTATCGCAAGCTCGTAACTAGTTAGACAACAATATACAGGGACACATCATCTGGGGCGGTGGAATTGTAGGTAGAGCCGTTATAACAGTTATTATAAACGTACAGCCCAGGACTGTTACAATACAAGGCCACCCCTTCCAATATGGGTGGCGACACAGCTCTGATCCATGGTAGCTTAGGTAAGAGTCAGAGTAAAGCAATGGCACATGCACCCAACATCAAGTAGTCACAGTAGCGCAGATCTGTCCACCCCACAGAATCCACCATATTCACTGCAACGATGATCGAGCGGATACCCATACATCCGATTGTATGACAGTGGTAGGGTGAATAGGCTCCTCTCCTTCCCCAGTTCCATTCCTACCCACAGCCCCATAACCTATGCCGAATCCAGTATAGGAGTCTCATCAACCACCCCAGTACCCTCTGTCCCTTTTGATGCAGTTAGGAGAAGGTACGTCTGCAGAGGACCCCAAATGTCAGCCGGCCTAGATGTCGGAGGCAGCAACTCAGAGAAAATTCCATACTGTTCCTGGCAGTATAACATTTCTCGCAACCAGTCTTTGAATTTAGGGGCCCGACCCCACCCCCATCTGCAGGCCAGTTGTCGTCTCGCCAGCAATAGTGCAACATTAGTGTATTTTCTGACATTCCTCGCTATGTGCGCCGTATAGCCCAGTAGGAACAGTAGAGGATCCAATGTCAATGTAGTGCCTAGCATAAGGGAGAGGCCTTCGCACACTCGCGACCAATATTCCTGCACCTGCATGCAAGTCCATGCCAAATGGAGGAAGTCCGCCCCTCCTTGTCCACATCTCTCACAGTTATCTGAGTCAGCCAAGCCGAATCTGACTTTCCTAGCGGGCGTGTAATACAGCCGATGGAGGAACTTGTAGTGTATATTTTAAAGCGACAGCTAGACATCACCTCCCCAGATAGGTTACAGCAGTATTCCCATTGGTCATCTGTGACGTCTCTACCAAGGTCATGGGACCAGTGGGCTCTAGCCGTGCCCTCCACGACCGGCAGTTCCGTCCGAAGGGTCTTATATATATTGGAGACTAGATGCGCTCCATCCGCGCTACCCAGCACAACTGTAAGCGGAGCTACACTAGGGGGTTCATGAGGGTATTGCGGTAGGATGGTCTTCAGGCCCTCTCGCAACCGTAGGAAATAAAACAACTCCAGGGGTGTTGGCTCTGTGTCCCCAAAGAAGTGTTCCCGAGAGCGAAATTTCCCGTCCTGGAATAGATCGCCCCAGTTCTGGATTCTCAGCCGACGACACATGTTCCGAAAACCCAGTTCCTGATAAAGCGCCATTTGTGGGTGATAGGTCAACGGCAATTGTGCTGTATAAAGCAACGGGGTTTGTAAACGGTTCCCTATCCTATGCCACGCGTCCATTGTGCAAGTGACTGTATTTGCCTGCATTTCCAGTACAGAGCTGGGGGCATGTATCACCCCAGAGAGTGGCAAAGGGTGGGCAATCCAGTCTTCCGCCGCAATTTGTGGCATGAAGGCAGCAGGTTTCACCCAATAATACAGGAAGTGTGCCTGCGCACTCAGATAATAAAGTTCAAAATCAGGGATATCGAACCCTCCCATATGATAAGGTTGTGTCATGACTGCCCACCGAAGTCGCGCTTGTTTGCCCCCCCATACCAATCTTATAAGTTCGGAGCGCAATGTTTTGCAGAAAAAGGCCCCAGGGTGGTATGGTATATTGAGGAACATATATAAAAAAACGCGGCAAAACCACCATCTTAATGAGGGAAACTCTAGATGCCAAGGATAAAGGTAGTTTGATCCATCGAGTTACCGAGTCTGCTAGTTTAGATATGGCCACGCCGTAGTTCATCCGCAACGTGTCTCCCCTATCTCTCGAGAGTTGTATCCCCAAATAGCGCAATTCCGTGGAACACCATTCAAGCGGGTAATCGAGTGGGAATTCCGGAACCGCAGGCGTCAATGGAAAAAACTGGGATTTACTGCAGTTGATAGATACGCCGGACAGACCTCCGAAGGCGACAAATTCCCGCAGCAAAGTATTCAAGGTAACTTGGGGCTCTTTGACATATAAGGTAACATCGTCAGCGTATAACGAAATAGAGAGTTGTCGTTGGAAGCAGTGGAAGGCGCTGGCTTTATGCAGTTGTCGAATACGACAGGCCAGTGGCTCAATCGCAATGGCAAAGAGCAGAGGGGAGAGGGGGCATCCCTGTCGGGTACCCCTTGTTATTGCAAAAGTGTTAGTTAGGAGACCATTCGCCAGTACTCTCGCCCTCGGAGCCGTGTACAGTAGGCACACCCAATCCAGAAAGATTGGGGGAAAGCCCATCCTCCGCTACACCGTGAATAAGAACCCCCATTCTACGGAATCGAAGGCCTTTGATGCGTCTAAAAAGACAGCAGCGAGCGGTATCTCCGGGCTAACCGTCTGGATCAGGGAGAAAACTGTGCGGAGGTTGTGTGAGGTAGATCTCGTAGGGACAAATCCTGATTGGTCAGGCAATATGAGCGTGGTCATGAGTAGCGAGAGCCTCGTAGCGAGCACTTTGGCTAAAATTTTGGCATCGCAATTTAACAGTGATAAAGGCCGATACTAGTCACACTGCGTGGCGTCTTTACCCGGCTTAAGCAATGATGTGATTACAACCTCTCTCATGGATCTCGGCAGGACCCCTACATCCAAGGCGTCCTCGAACACTTCCCGCAAGACAGGCGCCATGATGTCAACATAACATTTGTAAAATTCCGCGGGAAGCCCATCGTGACCAGGTGCCTTCCCATTGCCCAAAGACATTATGGCGTCTCTCACTTCGTCTATCTCGATTGGGGCGCCCAGGAATTGTCGATGGGTATCGCTCAGCCAACAGAGCGCGACTTCCCCCCAAAAGTCATCCAGGCCAGTTGCCCCAGACGTCCGAGATGTATAAAGTCGCTCATAGTGTGCTTGAAGTGTGTTCAGTATGCCAGCCGAATCTCTACATACCTCCCCGTCAGCTGTGTGTAATTCCAAGATGGTGTTAGAACCACGCGCTACTCGAATTGCCGTGGCCAGTGCTCTACCAGGTCTACCTCCCTCATTGTAGGCGCGGGCTTTCCAGTATTTACCCTTAAACTGCACTTCCCTTTGCGCCTCCGCTTCGTATTCCGATAATTTGGCTCTAAATTCTGTCTGCGCTGCTCCTGGATCCCCCCTCACCATATCTTTCTCCAGTGTACGCAGGCTATCCTCCAATCTCCGAAGTGTACGCTGTATGTCTCTCAGTACCCCAGAGCTTTTGGCGATGCACCACCCCCTAACCGTAACTTTGAAGGCCTCCCAGACCGTTTCTACACTATCCACAGTATCCTTATTTCGAGGAAAGAAGTCTGCTATATCCTCCCTGAGCTCTTCCCGGAATACCGTGTCTATTAGAATGTTAGGGTACAGCCTCCAAGGTGGACGTGGCTTATTAAATCCAGGCATATCAATAGTCAGTAGTACTGGGCAGTGGTCCGAGTGTGTCCTAGGTAGGTGTTGCGCAGACAGTACAGATGGTGCTAAATCCCTCGACACAAGAATATAATCTATTCTAGCCCAGGTGCCAGTGTATGAGGTGAAATGTGTGCCATCAAGCATTTCCGGATGTAAGTGTCTCCATGCATCAACCAGCCCCTCCTAGTCCAAGATCCCACGAAGGACCCCCCTCGCCCCAGGGTGATACGTCGAACATCCATCTGCCCTGTCCAGCCTCGGATGTAAAGCCACATTAAAGTCACCACCCCATATGAGATGAGTGGAACCCACATCCATCACTATCCCCCAGAGCGCGGTGAAAAAATGAGGGTCATCAACATTAGGAGCATAACAGTTGGCAATAGTAAGTGTCTCCCCCCCCCCAATCTCCCCCACAAAACCACATACCCCCCCTCCTTATCTATACGCTGACCCTGGAGCGTAAACGGAAGGGCACGATGAATAAGGATAGCAGTGCCTCTGGCATACGAGGAATAGTTCGAGAAAATCCTCATTCCCGCCCATCTCCCACCGAAAGTGGACATGACAGAGGGGGGGTTGTGAGTTTCCTGTAGCATGACCACCTGTACATCATGTCTATCCCAATATGCCACCAATTGTCTGCATTTACGAGTGTCCTTCAGCCCCCGCACATTCCATGACAAAAAAGTACATTTGTTAACTTCCCCTGGACCCATAAGTGTATGCTGTGTACAGTTTTACGAGGGTACCCTGCAAGAGACCAAATAACCACAAAGCGTAAACACTTCTGCCTGTATCAATCAATCTGCAGACCATTGCGGCTGTGTGTTCATGTAACCAGCACCCAATCAACACATACAACCCTCTAACTTTCCCCCTCGCCCTCCCAACCTCCCACTGAAGCATCCCCAACATGCCAGTTTCGTCGTCCCACCCAACCCACCCTTCCCCTTTCAACAGCAACGGGTAAGAACATTCCCCATACCAACAAAAACTAAGTAGGTCATACCCTCTAGGTAGCATTCTAGGCGGCAACACATTTCCCCCATTGCTCCACTAGCTCCCCTAGACCGGGTTCAACCAGCCAGTGGGAGTGAGGAGGGGGTACCTGGCGAGGGATATACCAATTCAGCGTCCCCCGGACCAACAACCCGCCCCATCACAGCTGAAGGAGAAAAGACAAAATAATGCAGCAGTCAATGGTAGTACCACATATGGGCCCGTGGCCAGTACTCACACACAGGAGTCCGTTCAATACAAGACAGTCTCAACAGAGGAGGTTGTGAGGTCATTGTTCATCCTCTTCCATATGGTCGCGTCTCCGGTCAGGCTCATCCTCCCCATCTCCATGCTGGTGCGCCGTTCGTTTGTAGTGTTTGATGAAGTCCTCCACTTGTTGAGGTTTCGTGAAGAATCTCTGGCGCCCCTGAAACGTAATCCTTAGCCGAGCCGGGTAGAGTAAAGCATAATCCACCTGGAGGTTGCGAAGCTTCGCCTTGACATCCAAGAACTTACGGCGTTCCTCTTGCACCATAGGCGTGAAGTCGGGATAGATCGTGAAATTGTTGCCTTCAAAGGATAGTGTTTTGGAGGTACGAGCAGCCCGCAAGGCAGCATCCCTATCCCTATAATTCAGCAAGCGGGCGATGATAGGTCTCGGTTTCATGCCCGGTTTGGGTACAGGACCAAGGGATCTATGCGCTCTCCCCACTATGAAGTGCGGTGAGAATGCCTCCGGACCTACTGCCGCTAGCAGGAGTTTTTCCACATAGTCTTCCATTTTTCCCACATTGGTGGATTCCGGAATTCCCACCAAGCGTATATTATTGCGCCGACTTCTCGCTTCTAAATCCTCATTCTTGGCTGCTATAGTGCGTAGGAGATCATCCATCCGAGTAAGCCGCGTTGTGTGTTGCGTGGAGGTATCCTCTACGTCCGAGACCCGTTGTTCCGCCTCTTTCAGCCTCCCCTCATGCACATCCAATTTATGGACAACAGCATCCATACGTGAAGACATCCTGTCGACCTTGTCTGCTATGGTCGCAAATCCTTGGCGCATTTCTTGGAGGATTTCCTGGACATCAATGGAGGTGGACGGCTGGCCATCACCAGAGCCACTGGCCTCGGATTGTTTCTGCTGTCCCGGGCTGGTGCGAGGTGGTTTTTTGGCTGCATCGAAGGTGATTTTCGGCTAGCGTGCGTCTGGCCTCCCCATCTTCGCCGCTATTCAGAACAGTGTCACCCCGTAAGCAATAGGCTCTGTTGCGGAGATCTCGCCGTACGTGCAGGGGGCAGGAGCGAGTTCAATCGCCGTGTTGCTTGAAAATCACACGCCGGCCTGGACAGGGACCCTGAGAAGTTGCGTGCGGGCGGCCAGCACGAGTGTCCGTTTATATGGCTTGTTCTGGGGCCAAAGGCTAGTCCACCAATATAGACCCAACAACACCCCAGAGGTCGTTCGGCCTATCAGGCTCACCGTTCACCCTATCGTAGCAGTGTGTTTGAAGCTGCAATGTCCTCAGGGTCAAGCGAGCTGTACAGAAGCGTGTAAACTTAGGAAGGGAAAGGGACCGCAAGCAGGCAGGCCGCAAACGGGTGTGCGCACATATATCCTAGCGGCCGCCCCGCATCCAGCCACGGAGAGTGCAGCTGTGGTGTACACGTCTAGGCCAACGCCGTGATACCAGCCCAGCAGAGTAATGGCGATGAGGCCCCTCCAAGCGCCCCCGCGCGCGATACAGGATTGCGTTGTCCACGCTATTGGGCGTCTCCGCTCCAGACAGCGGAGGCCGATGCTAACAGCAAGATTAGAGGGGGATGCTGCTATGTAGGTAAGACGATTACTCTGTAGGGACTTGAGCGTCCCGTATCACATAGTATGCAGCCAACATCAGCCCCTACCAGTGGTCAGTCCCGGTGCGCAGCCCAGCGGGTCTCCGTCGCTCCTCGTACCTCCAAAGGCGACACCGGTAGGCCAGTTCAAAGTAACTCCGGTCACAGCGCCATCGTCACGCAGGGGGAAGCCGCCATGTTGGCTATGTAGCGCCCGGGCAGCGGCTACTGTTGATGAGCGGTGCAGTGCAGCAGGGGGTCTCAGGGGCCGCAGGGCAGCAGAGCGCCAGCAAGAAAGGACTCAACAGAGCTGGACAGCGAGCCACTCACGGGGCAGGTTTCAGGTTCCAGCCAGGGGGTCAGCGTCCGTCCAGCTCCGCCGCCGCCGCTGCAACCGCCAGCTCTTTCGCGCCAAAAGGGGCCTAGCCTCCTCCACTGCGTCCCCAGGCTCGCGCTATCAGGCCAGCCGCTCGGCCGCGTAGTCACCTCCGGCGGTCATGAACGGTGGAGACGAGATCGCCTCTCCCAGCCGAAGTCGGCCAGTCCTCAGACCCAAAATTGAACCGGAGCCACCAGGGGGGTCCCTGCACAGATGGGACAAGCTTCAGCCCGGTAGGTCGCCGAAATTAGGAGATTTTAAGGATTATTATCGCCAGGATGTGGGAGCCTCACAGAAAGGCGTCCATACACTAGTGCGCCACCTAGCGCCCCTAAAGCATGCATTTTTAACCTTGCGGCGGGTGCTGCTTCAAGCAGCACCCGCCGCAGGTTAAAGATATGGGATGTGACCGCCAGGGTGGCGGTCACATCTTAATTGCACCGGAGGGACCGCCGCTGCCCCTGCGGACGGTCACTCCTCCTCGGGGTGGCAGACGGACGCAGGTCCGTCCGCCCTCCTAATAGGCCTCTATATGTGTAGTGGGAGGAGCATTCCAAGTTACTGTCATTCCTAGAAAGAAGCTCCTGCCTCCGCAGGTGGAGCGTTTGAATTTTGGACCAATGATATGCTTGGCGTGACAGAGCGTAAGGTTCTGCTTGGGGTGTACCAATTCAAACTTTGTTGGAGAAAGTCGGGGCCTAAGCCATGGAAAACCTTGTAGTTGACGCAGAGTGCCTTGAACGGGATCCTCTGTCTGAAAGGGAGCCAATGTAGGTTTTTGATAGCAGTGGCTACTGAATGATGTTTTGGAAATTTTCAAGAGATGTCTTGCCACAGTTTTCTACAGTATTTGCAGTTAGTTATGGATGTACTGCAGTGAGTAGTAAACTGATCCAGTAATCCAATTTGGTAATTACGAGAGATGCAATGAGAGTTTTGTGAAGGTGGAAAGGAATAAACAAGAGAATCTTTTATAGCATTTTTCTAAGTAAAGAAAGGGGAAGAGGACAGGGCGCTGAAGTGATTAGTATAGCTTAATTTATTGTCAATCAAAACTCTCAAGTTTCAGGTCTTGGTGAGAGGAGTTGGAAGAGGGCCCATGTCTACTGGGCCCATGGCCCTTGTCTACTGTCTACGGGGTCCAGAAGGTAGTTTGTTCCTTTTTTCCTGCATTCAGTTTAAGGCAGTGCCTGCTCATCCACGTGCTGACGGCCTGCATGTAATCACAAAATGTGGTTCTTATGCCCGTGTCTTCCTTGACCAGTGAGATGACCATTTGGGTGTTAACTACGTAGGAAGTCAAGGAAAAGCCAATACTTTTAATTACACCACCTGAAGGTGTGATGCAAATATTAAATAAAGTTGTGATGAGCAAGTACCCCTGAGGGACCTCGTATGTGAAAGAGAAAGGATGAGTTGCAAATTCAACTAACTGGACAGACTGGAATGATTTGAGTAAATCCTAGGCCTGACCAGTGACATTGATTTCTGTCAGGCATTCCAGTAGCAAACCGTGATTTACTGTATCAAAAGCTGCCGAGTGATCAAGCAGGATCTAGAACCTTTTTACATCAAACAAGTGCTTGCAGTACAGTTTAGCAGGTCTGGGGCTTGTATACAGTCGTAGCAACAAAATTCATTATTTAGAGGAACTACCAATTTTATATTTAATCAAATTCATCTTCATGTTATTCACCTTAGTATCTGCTATTCTAAAGCTGAATAGAAACACTATAACCTAAGATGAAGTCACATAATACACGCCCTTCTGCATACAATAGTAATTTTAAATATCCAATGTAAATATACTGGTTAAATTCTTTGGGCCATATGTATCAAGCACCAATGCGTTCGCAAACGAATTTCGGCGTTTACGATCGCATTTTTGCTAAATGGTATGTATGAAGCAAATCTGCATGCAAAATAAGGAATCGCTAATTTTGCGATTGTATTTAAGGAATCGCAAACGTTGCGATTCCTTAAAAAAGTGCAATTTCGCCTTAAGGAATCGCAAGTTGGTGGTAATTTGCGATTTCTTTGAAAAATGCACTTTTTTGTATTTTTCAAAGTGCCATGTGGCGCACATACATGCCGTTAGTGCATGTATGTGTGCCACATGTGCACTCATGCTTCTTTCAGGGGTGCAACAGGGTGTCCTTTTGACACCCTTGCACCCTTGAAATTGCATTCTCAATTTGCGATTCGCTAATTGCGAATCGCAAATTGAGAATGTCTTCCCATTCATTCCTAGGGGCCTCTAGGCCCATAGGAATGAATGGGGAGGTATTCCTTAAATGCGAATCGCAATTTGAGATTCACAATTAAGGAATATGTATGATTCGCAAAATTTATTGCAAATCCTACATACATAGCATTTTGCGATTCTCAAATAGCGATTCGCAAAAAAATCGCTATTTGAGAATCGCAAAATGACTTTTTGATGCTATGGCCCTTAGACTCGCTGCAATGTGAACAATGTACAGAGGACAGGCACTCCTGCATTACACCATTTCCGTGGAAATCGGAGCTGCAGCTTCCCCTCCAATTCCTATATTAAATTGGGTCCATGCTTGTAAAAGCAGCAACTTAACTGTATCTAGAAGACTAATGTAAATACTGCAATACATAAACTCCCTCCACAAGCACACTGTCTACCACATCAAAGAGATTGGTATAATCAATGAAACCCCTTACAATACAATATATCACCATTTATTAGTCAATTGCATATTTATGACGCAATCTTTGCATAGTGAGGCAATTGTCTATTGTAACTGTTTTAGGAGATTTTTTTCTTCAACCCATTTATTGAGGTATATGCAACATACATTTCACAGAAATCTTCCTGGTAGAATCTAAGATGGCAAACAGTGACATCTGATGGCTTCTCCCCAGGATCCTATCCTGTTTAAATAAAGGAACAATAATACTTTCCCCAACTTTCATGCAATATTTGAAGTATTTAAAATAGATTTACATTACTTGTACAGTGCTCTGGCCTAATAATCACTATTTTATTTACCTGCCACCATTGAAATCCCAGCTCGCTGTCAACAGTGATTTTTTTTAATGCTGATTTTGAATGACAACTGAATTGATGAGGTCAACAGTGTACATTTTGCTTTTGCTCTGGTACAGGGAGCCTCCTTATTATCATCTTCATTTCACTGGCAAAAAAGCATACTCTGAACACAAGCTCATTCGGGTCACCCTTTTCTAACTCCCTTCAACACAACATACCAATCAGAACACCGTCTGAATGCGGAACCTACCCACAGAACACCTAAAGGCAACAAGCAAACCCAGCTACTAACTCCACATACAAGTACACTGCTACCCCAAACAAACCCCAATAGCACACATCTTCACTACACCACTGAAGCTGGAAGTGCCCAGGAACACACTATTTGTCCATCCCACACCACTTCAACTCCCTTCAACACAACATACCAATCAGATCACCTTCTGAATGCAGAACCTACTCACAGAACACCTAAAGGCAACAAGCAAACCCAGCTACTAACTCCTCATACACGTACACTGCTACCCCAAACAAACCCCAGCAGCACACATCTTCACCACTCCCCTAAAGCAGGAGGTCCCCAGGAACACACTGTTTGTCCACCCCACACCACTTCAACTTCCTTCAACACAACATACCAATCAGAACACCTTCTGAATGCGGAACCTACCCACAGAACACCTAAAGGCAACAAGCAAACCCAGCTACTAACTCCTCATACACGTACACTGCTACCCCAAACAAACCCCAGCAGCACACATCTTCACCACTCCCCTAAAGCAGGAAGTACCCAGGAACACCTTGTTTGTCCACCCCACCCCACTTCAACTCCCTTCAACACAACATACCAATCAGAACACCTTCTGAATGTGGAACCTACCCACAGAACACCTAAAGGCAACAAGCAAACCCAGCTACTAACTCCACTTACAAGTACACTGCTACCCCAAACAAACCCCAATAGCACACATCTTCACTACACCACTGAAGCTGGAAGTGCCCAGGAACACACTATTTGTCCATCCCACACCACTTCAACTCCCTTCAACACAACATACAAATCAGATCACCTTCTGAATGCGGAACCTACTCACAGAACACCTAAAGGCAACAAGCAAACCCAGCTACTAACTCCTCATACACGTACACTGCTACCCCAAACAAACCCCAGCAGCACACATCTTCACCACTCCCCTAAAGCAGGAAGTACCCAGGAACACCTTGTTTGTCCACCCCACCCCACTTCAACTCCCTTCAA